>NC_142063.1:165506631-166804131 GCF_059756535.1 Pantherophis guttatus | reverse complement strand
CAGAAATTCCAGTTGCCTCTTGAAAAAGCATCTTTGGAACAATCATGACCTGGATGACTGAGAATCTCCATAGTTACTATTATGTGTTTCTCCAACATTAATTGACGGGAGGCATGTCTCATTTTGGATTGGAATCTGAGATGAAGCAGAATGTATTGAATGGAGCTCCACTTGAAATCGTGTTTGTTGCATAACTGTAGAGTATTTCCTAAAAGGAGATTTAGGGAAATTTTAAATGAAAGTCATCAGTATAGTTCTGTACACAGAACTATCTCCAGTGCTGCATCTATCTCATACAACCCACTTGGGCCCTCAGAATCTGTTAAAAATAGTGTCAGGTTCTAGAGGATGGTCTGAAGATTTGTGGTAGATGCAAAGAAAGGAATAAATATCAGCATAGATAGGAGTACAAATCTATTCACATGATGTTATATTTCACCCAACGTACTTCATGTATAACTTCTATGCTATTTCCTCTTTAAATTCTTCATTCAAGACTTAGAGCTTAGAAATCCTATGTATTCTGTCTGTTCTGACAAAGTGCTACACTGAGGTTGTCGATTAAAGAGTTAAGGTTCACAATTAATACACATGGATCAGTTTCACTAATCAGTCTTTGTCTTTTCATTGTAGATGCTTCACCAGAAGCTGTAGGAACCCTTCTTGGAGTAAACTCTGTCAATGGCGACTTAGGAAGCCCTTCTGATGATGAGGATGTACCTGCAGGGCATCATGATACACATCCACTTTGTTCAAATGGCCCAATTCTTGAAGAATCATCTGGACATGCCATCTTGCGGCATTCCTTTAGGACTAGTACCACTTCGGAAACAGATCAAGAGGATTCAGCCTCTACAACGTCAAGGTCCTCAGTTCCCAGGGGCCGACAAGACTCCTTGAATGATTACCTAGATTCAATAGAACAAAATAATCTTCCTAGATCTGGGACATCTGCATGTAATGAACGGAGTATCGGGGCATCCCCAAAATTGAGGAGTAGCTTCCCTACTGATACACGACTTAATGCTATGCTTCACATTGATTCTGATGAAGAGGAACATGAATTCCATCAAAGTTTGGGTTTCCAGTCATCATTGGATGATGATGGTGGTGGTTTGATTATGCTAAATGGTACTACTAGAAATGATGAAGCAGTTTTCTTAAATGGCTCCTCAAGCCAAGTAACACAAAGCCAAGTCTCTGAAGAAATTGTGACAGCACCCGATGTAGAAATACCTTTGCAATCTTCCTGTTGTCAGGAGGAGATGTCCAATGGGCCTGCTGAATTGGAGATAGCAGGACAAGAAACTGAAACTCCTCAGGATAATTGTCTAGAAGATTTAGCAAGCAATACCGTTTCTGTACCTCAGGAGGCAGAACAACCCATCTCTGGTGCGGATACTGGTACTTCTGAGTCAGTTTCTGGAAGCAAAAGGGAAATCAGGGAAGCTGAATCTATTGATCAAGGATCAGAACCTTCTCAGATTTCATCAGAGACCGAGCAAAGTGATGCTGCTCATACTGAGAGCGTTAGTGAATCAAGCACCAGGCCAGAGGGAGAAAGTGACATAGAAGGGGCTGATGGCTCTTGCAATGAAGGCACAGCTACCCAACTCTCCTCTGTTGACACTTGCTGCTCTTCCCTTGAAAGCAATCGTTTTTCTGAGACTCCAGCCTTTTCTTCTCAGGAGGAAGAAGAGGGTGCTTGTGCAGCAGAGGCTCCCAGTAGTGAGCCTCTTCCAGAAACTCAGGATGTTGTGTGCACTCAGGCTTCTTTACCTGCCGTGCACTTACCAAGCACTCAAGAGGAAGGTCAGTTGTTTGAAGATGGGCTCCCAGATGGTGATGACTCAGAAGAGATATGGCAGAGGAGACAGAACCTGCAGGCTGCAGCTACACATAACCAGTGTCAAGAGGAAGATATGCGAGGTGCATCAGCATCATGTGAAGGAGCTGCTTCACAGGAGGCTGGAGCTAGTGGAGGTAATTAGCACAAAAGAATGCCAGTAAGATGATGGATAACTTACCTATCTTCATTCCACGATTGATTCTATTTACCTTGGCAAACTAGTTTAATTTTTAATTTTGAAAAATATACTCCAAATGTAAAACACTGGTTTGCATAGCAACACCAATATTTCCCCATTCTGTTCATTTTTAATCTCTGTGCAAACACTGTAAGAATCTACTTACAAATGTGCATGAGTCTAATAATCCAGGCAGGATTTGGTGAATTATGGTTTTGCTGCAGGTCATTTTAGAGTGTCATGAAGGATTTTTGTTTACATTATTTAATGTTGTCTAGTCATTCAGATACTGAATGGTCTTTGTTCTCCATTGAAGAAGGCAGGCAGGCAGGCAGGCAAGCTAAATTGGTCAAGGGATTGGGCTAGACATCCTTCCCCTGCTTGGCGCCTCAGGGAGGGTTGGTATTACAATTTCCAGATTTTTCAAACAAGTTGGTTGGGAATTCTGAGAATTATATTGCCAACCAATCTTGAAGTCACCAGACCTCAGGCTTAGGAGGAACTTCCACTTCCTCTCTGTGACCAGTCATCTTCTGTTTCTTTAAAAGTTGAATGTAAACTATGGCAGAACCAAGTTTAATTGGTCAGAAGATCCATAATTTCTTCATAGCTTATTCTAAAATAAATAAAAAATAAAATCTTGTCACCCCTCTCCCCAAATGATGACCTTGAGTTCTTGTACTGAGATTATATATTCTTTTCTTGGCAAAGTAACACTATAGTCATACTGAGGGACAATTATTATTTTTGTCTCTCATTTATTCAAAGGACCATTTAATTATCCACAATTGTTTTATAAGACATAGGATGTAAGTTGTTTCTATTCAGAGATGCATTAGTAAAACTCTTCTTGGATGCTTAATTACAGAAAGATCATCACAAGAATTACCAGTGCATTCTCTGATTTCTTTTGACTTCTCCTTTCTACTGATCACAGCTTCTTTCTAATTTTCTTTGTCTACACTCTCCTATCCATTAAAAGAGCTGAAAAATCAAGCTGTTTCCTCAGGGGCTGAGCTAGGACATTGTAGGACACCATTTCTAAATTTGAATCACTTTACTAATTTTTCTTTGCCTCCTTCCAATATCCTGCTTTTGTGTTAATAATTTCTTTAAAATTATTGCTCTGTTATTTTCACCTTTGTAAGCTGCTCAGAATCCTGTGCACAAATAGTAAATATTGTATATGTTTTGATGTAAAGTTTACACAGTATTTCTTTTGGATTTTAGGTTCTCAGCCTGATGGTTCTCAGCCTCTGAGATCTCTTCCCTCGGTTCGTCAGGATGTTAGTCGTTATCAGAGAGTGGATGAAGCTTTGCCACCAAGTGAGGAACTTTTTCTGTTTTAATTAAAAGTATAGAGAATACAGACTTACATGAAGGAGTACTTTTGTTTTTTCATAGTAAAGCACACTCAGAAGAATTTGAAGTAGCAGTAATCAGATCCCTGTTTAAAAAAAACAGATTGTGTGCTTTACCTTTTTTCTTTTTTTCTCCCTAGAGATGGTGCTGCTGTGAGGTCCTTCTGACTGGAAATGGAATTATATTATAGGTGGTCCTCATTTAAAGACCACTCATTCAACGACTGTTTGAATCTGTGACACTGCTGAATGAATGGTAGTTATGACCAGTCCTAAAATTTCCAGACAGTGCAGTGCTTCCTGCAGACATATGATTGCAATCCAGGCACTTAGCAACCAGCCTGGATTTTCAACCATTACAGTATCCTGCAATGACATGATTGCGATTTGCAACTTTCTCTGCTGGCTTCCACAAGCAAAGTCAATGGAAAAGTCAGTTGGAAGTCACAGACATATGAGGCCCTTGTTTAACAACTGTAACTGGGACTACCAGAGCTGCCATTTCTAAGCAGCATAGTCACATGACAACACACTTTATGAGTGCATTGCTTTCCGATGTAAGTTTCATTATTAACTGAGGATCACCTGTATAGAGAAATATACCTGGCATAAACCAGGTCCCTGCCTAAGTCATAGTTACCTATTCTGGCAGACAGGCAGTCTTCAAACTTTCAGGCAGTTCCTTTCAAATTGAGATGCCAGGGATTAAATCCAGGACATTCTACACACAAGATATGTATTTTGCAACTCCTCTGCAATTAACAATCCTAACTTGTGTATTAAGGTGCAAGAGACCTACATTAAATAACTAAAGACTTCTATGAGCCCAAAATACAGTAGAACCTCTGGACATGAAGGCTTCTGACCATGACCAAATCTGGTTCCGACCAAAAAATTCACATAAAATTTTTTTTCCCCTTCCACGCGATTTTTTTTGTAAGCGCCAAATTTCCAAAATTAGATTTGGGTCACGACCAAATCGGGTTGCGACCAAAATTATGGAACGAATTATGGTCGTGACCAGAGGTTCTACTGTACTGAAATGGAAGCTTCTCACTTTGTATTTTGTTGCTCTGTTTCCACTTTGTATATGTGTCACACGTATGGCACATATCTATGGCCGTGATACGCAGAATTATCAGTATATGCTTAAAAATAATTGAATGAATAGATACACAAATAAAGTGGGATCTTCACTGTCCGATAGAAAACATTGCTTTAAGTTGTTAAAATCCTTATTTTTTGTGATATATCTTCTTATCTTAGATTGGGAAGCACGTATTGACAGTCATGGGAGAATATTCTATGTGGACCATGTTAACAGAACCACAACGTGGCAGAGGCCCACAGCTCCACCAGCCCAGCAAATCCTTCAACGTTCCAACTCCATACAGCAGATGGAGCAATTGAATCGCCGGTGAGAAATTTTCAAATTTTTGTTTTATCTGTAATACAAATGAAATACAGTGCAAAACTTCATCACTGCAAATTACACAATTCCTTTGAATTAAACAAATGTAGAAATATTTATCTTATTTTTCATAGCTTGCATCATACCGAATATCAATATTAGCTAATAAGCAATTTCATATTGTGTGGAAAAAAGCATTAAAGATATGGTGCAGCCACAGTTCAGTGTAAAAGTGGGGGACTGATGGAGAATGTAATAAATATTATAATATTGAAAAATAATAATAATTATTATTGTAATATGGTTTGGCACCTATGAAGATGATTTTTTTTCCAGAATTTCAAACAGCTGTTAAATGAACAGTCATAAGGACAATCTACCTGTATAGATTGGGAAACAATACATAAGCACATATAAGAGTGGAAGTGTGGAAAGTATGGTAAATAACTGTTCATGGTTCAGAAGTGCAACTTTCACAATGACTATCAACAATAATAACTATTAACCATATTCCTTATAGGATTGGCTAGATATATTATTTTCCATTATTGTTTCCAAATACTAATGTTTCGAAAAATGCATACCTAAAATTATGAGAGGGATTATTGTATGGAAATAAACGAACGGAAACTCCCATTTCAATTTTTAGGTATAATCATAATGTTTTTGCAGCATTTTACTCAGAACAAAAATCAGTAACAAGGCAATGTCTGCCCTGAGATTTAGAACAAACAGAAAATATACTATGAAGGAGAAAGAAAAAAACCAAGCATGGACATAAATTTGTAGTTAATACATTTCTTATAATCCGATGCTTGAAATAGTTTAAGATGAGGAAGAGCGAGAAGTCATTAAACAAACAGCTTTTTAGTTGTACTACAAGAGAACTCTTTGTTTTATGTATTGTGTGGCATATATAATGTCAGTCTTGGTACTTTAGGTATCAGAGTATTCGCCGAACAATGACTAACGACAGGCCAGAGGAGCATTCAACTGCTCTTGATGGAGCTGGAGAAGATCCTGACTTCCATAGTCCACCTGCTGGTAAGAAACACAACCTCAGTTTAAATTGCTTGTCAAACGGTTTCATTTGAGATTGATCCACTATATATTGAGGACAAAAATATGTTGCCATTGAAAAATGAATTTAAAACAAATACGTTGGAGGTATCCACCCCTGCCCTTCAAGAAATCTAAGTGAAACTCTGAATGGTATTTCCCAATGGGTTCTATTGGCCAAGTAGAGCCCATTTCTCCTGTTTGGGGCACTGTCTAAGCAGTGTGGGAGAAAAGAACACAGTGGGGGTGGGAGGATGAGGGCAAGTTGTTTGGATATAGCTTCTGTATTTCATTCTTTCTTCAGTGAAACTGGTCATGTGGGATTATGCTGCTTGTAGGTCTGTAGTCACACCATTTTGGTTTGCTGAACATATTGTCATATTTAGATTTCTTGGGACTTCCAATATCTATCCTTTGGCTGTCAACTGCTGCTGGTTGAATAATAAATCAGTTTCGCAATCGCTTTTATTGGCTTCCTAATAGAGGCAAAAACTCTTGTTTTGTATAATTTTCTCTTTTATATTTTCCCATAATACTTAGAAAATATTTTTGTTTCTTCCACGGTCAGGATTCTTTTTCTCTCACTATCTCTAAATTCCCGATATTTTAAATTTAAACTCAGCAGCATTCCAGCAAGGTACCAAAGGATGGATCATTAAAAAAAGAATGAGCAATAATTTAGACATAACTCTCTCAGATGTTAAAAGTAGAGATTTGAAGTGTAAGGAAGTGAAAGAATTATAGTGCTACTGTGACTGTCAATTTTTTTTCCTTACTCACTTGGGGTAATGATCTAACTGTATTCTTTATTCCTTTATTTCACTTAATCTGTTTAATTCCAAAAAGTGTTTAAGACTCCATTTTATAGTGGTGTTTAATACTAAGAATACTTAAAAAATAAGTATTCCATGTCACATAAAGATAAAAATAGCCAAGTTTTGACTTATTCTCCTTGATGGCACTGAAGTCCTTGTCTGACTCAATGACTCTTACTACGTCTTTGTAATAGATTACCGAAGGGACAATGTGCTGCCTCATTCTACCTCCAGATCCAGGCTTACTCTGCTGCTCCAGTCACCCCCAGTAAAATTCCTCATCAGCCCAGAATTCTTCACCGTGCTGCATTCAAACACTGTGAGTAGCACCCACAAATCAAGCTTGGTTGTAGTCCCTGGAGGAGTCGGATATATTTGCATTTTTAGTACCACATTTTTTTCATACTAGAATAATGGCAAGTTGGACCGCCAATAAAATGTGTGTGTGTGTGCACGGGCGCATGCATAAGTGAGCATATAAATATGTTTAATTTTAAAAATTACACAGCTCTCTAAAAGGCCACCCAGGATGGCTTACAAAATAAAATCCCATGATTTGTTGAAATGTGCGGGTTGCACTATTAAATTACATTAGAGTTGTAGGAATATGGATCAGGGCTTTTTCTGTGGCCACCTTTTGCCGGACAGAATGATCAGAGTGGCTCTGGCAAGCATCTGAAAGAATTATCAGTGGTTTGTTGATGGTCTGAAGGTGTAGTATGAAAAATACAAATATTAATTCTGTTATGAGACCTGAAATCCTCAATGTGGCACTCTGGGCTTTGGTATGCCTTTAGGGACTTGATACATGTTCTTTCTTGCCTTTTTACTTTTTTAATTTGTAAGAGTTACTGACTGTTCCAGGATTGGGAGTGGGGAATGGAATGAAATAGAGAATTAGTTTTTTTGGGAAAGTGTATAGGTTTTGCACAACATGATATGCTTAACTTCAGAAGCATCCATAACAGTTAATTGTTTTTACCATAAATTAAGAAAAATATTATCCGCATTCTTATAATCTTATTACTTTCTTTGCATACAGACTAAACGAGGAGCTTAAAGCTTTTAACTTTGCATTGGTTAAGCATTTAACCAATGAAAACATTTAATTCAGCTCTGAAAACTGGCTCTCTCACCCTACTGTTAACACTGCACAACACCAGGAGTATAGTGAGCAGTTAATTTTGAAGGAATTGGAATTTATGTTAGGGGATGGCAAATTCCCTTGGCTTGTACTATACATTTTTCAAAACTGATGATGCCCTTAAAATGTTAGTCCGAGAATCCGAAAATAACTTTTGATTTCTTCTCCTTCCACCAGAGTGCCTACAGAATGTTTACAAATAATACTTGTCTGAAGCACATGATTACCAAAGTTCGACGAGATACCCATCATTTTGAGCGCTACCAGCATAATCGTGATTTAGTTGGCTTTTTGAACATGTTTGCCAACAAACAGCTAGAATTGCCACGGGGTTGGGAAATGAAGCACGATCATCAGGGCAAGGTAACAGATATAAAGAGGCAACTTTTAAAATGAACATATTGGTTTGTCTTAATCCAAATATTGACAGAATCAAAGCATACATACATACTCATTACACTATGAAAATTTTAAAAATGCATTAATCTGAAGGTCTCTAAGTGCTGTACAAAGGCAACAGTGACATAGTCAATGAAACATACAACAAATGCAATAAAATGGAAACATAATTTTAAATGACAACAAAAACACTCATACTTGATGATGAAACCAGATTATTCATTTATTCAAAATGGAGTATTAATTTCTACATAAAAGAGGTTACAATGGTTCCTGGCAGTGCCATGTCTACATTTTCAACCTGATTCAATTTATCCGTATACATTATTTTTATTCTAATTTAAGTTTACCCTTAAGAACAATTATAAATTTTAATGATTAAAATTTAATTTGATGAGCTATAAAAAAAATCTTCTATATGTGTCAGTAGATGGTAATATTATTTATTTCATTTACCAGGCTTATTTCCCATTCCACTCCTAGTGACTCAGAGTTTGCAACTTATAAACCTAAATGCAGTAATTGTGATGGAATGTGTCTATGAATGTGTCTGCTGTGATGGACTACAGTGAAACACCAGTTTCCCAGGAGGGAGGGAACACATTCCAAGGAAGGGGGAGGTGAGACAAGAGATGGCATAGTCCAGGATCATGGATCATGGAAAGAGGAAGAAACTTAGGATAACCACTCCCTAGAATTGTAATAGTGGTGAATATCTGTAGCTCGGGTGTAGGATGAGAGTGAAGGTTCGTTCTCTGAGCTTGTGGGTTGGTTTCTGAACAATTTGTTACTAGGCTAGGTAACATCTTCAGCAGAGTTTAGGAGATGTCAGTGTCAGTGTTCTTCCCTGACTTGATGGGTGCCTTATCTGACATAACCTCACCATCACAAGACCTACTGACCACATGAAGCCATTATAAACAGAAGAACCCTGACACTGACATCCCCTAAACTCCACTGAAGATGTTACCTAGCCTGGTAATAAGACATTGGAAAACCAACCTACAAACTCAGAGAACGAACCTTCACTCTCACTTCCTAGAATTTCTTAGGGGATATATGTTAGGTTAGGGTAGTATAGGTTTAGTCTGGCAAGATTCTGTCTATATGGTGTATGCAAATAAATAAATTAAATGTCGGCTGGATTGTTTCATGTCATTTTTGGGCTAGGCCTGACAGTAATCAACTATAATATAAATAACAAAATATTACCATAAAGAAAAAAGGCCAAACCCCAAGGAACAATTCAAATACAGGTAAAAACACTTCTGTGGGACATGAGAACTTCTCAGACCCTGAAGCCTTTTTGAAAGAACAAAATAATTGAAGCTGATGTTACATTCAGGGGAATGCTATTCCAGAGTGGGGGCAGGAAGTAAGAAAAGTATGTTAAATCTTCATGATTTTTTTCTCTTTCTGTAGTGATGTTTGTAAGTTTGTGAACCCTTTTGCATAAATTGTTCTCCACACAAATCTTACTAGATAAAGAGAACACAAATAAATAAATAAATGACTCGAAAACATTATACTCTTTCATTTATTCATTGAAGAAAATGATCCAAAACTACAAATTGGTGTGTGACAAAGATATGTGAACCTTTGCTGGAGCACCCTCCCCCTTCGGCAGCAATAACTGGAAGTAAATGTTTATGATAACTCTTGATCAGTCTTACACATCAGCTTGGAGGAATGTTAGCCAAATCTTTCCCACATAAGAACTTCAACTCAGGGATGTGGGTGGACTTCCTTGCATGAACCTTGCTTCAGGTCCTTCTATAACATTTCTCTAGGATTAAAGTCAGGACTTTGACTTAGCTATTCTGAAACTTTAATTTTCTTCTGCTTTAGTTATATGATTTATGTGTCTTGCTAAATAACCCACTTTCCCTTGAGCTTCAGTTCATGATCAGATACCCTGACATTTTCCAGTAGAATCTGCTAGTCTGATTCAGAATTCATAGTTCCATCAATGGTGGCAAAGCCATCATTGATCATTATCAGCAAAAATTTCTGTTCAACTTTTTTATCAATTATATAGATAGATGAGTTTGAGAGATGCTTAACAAGTCTGCAAAGAGTACAAAGCTGGGATGTTTGGCTAATGATTTTGATGTAATAGAGAAGATTCAAAAGGAACTAAAAAGGCTGAAGCAGTAGGCCGAAATGAATAGAGTTGAATTTAATAGGGAGGCATATATAATTCTGCTTGTGAGTAGAACTGTATGGCACAAGTATAGGATCGGGGGTGATCTGACTTTCAAGTAACATATAGGAAAGGGATCAGGATGTTTTTGTCTAATCACAAGTTAAACATGAGCCAGCTATGTGATGCAGTTGCTAAAAAAGCAAAGCTACAGTATCTTGGAGAGTGTTAGGGACATATAATGAGAAATAATTATTGCTCTATACTGTCCTAGTCAGACTCCTTTTGGAGTACTAAGTCCAGTTCTGTGTACCACAATTCAAAAATAACAATAGTAACTACTGGAGCAAGCGCAGAGGAAGGCTACAAAGATACTGGAAATCAAATCCTATGGCGAACAGTTGAAGGTTCTGGCTGTGTTTAGCCAGAAAAAAAGAGTGGATGTACTTTCGGTTACCCAGAAGCAATAGGATAAAACTGCAAGGAAGCAAGTTCAAGCTAGGCATTAGGAGGAGCTTCTGAACTGTACAGGCTGTCAGCCAGCGGAAAAGTTTGCTATATGATGTGGTTCTCCTTCAATAAAGGTCTTGAAAAAGAGACTGGATGGTTATCTGTCATTGATGCACTAGTGCAGGGATGTCAAACTCAAAGCCTGTTGGCTGGATCTGGCCCGCAATGTGGTAGGATTCGGCCCATGGGGCTGTCCTGGAAAATGTAAGGGGCCAGCCCGCATTGCTTCGGCCTGGTCTACCCAATGTGAAGAGAAAACATCGGGCCAGCGTGGCTTTGGTCCGGTCTACCCAGTGCGAAGAGGAAACATGCCAACAGTTTGGGGAGTGGCATCAAGCTGGCCATGCCCACCCAATTGGCCACACCCACCCAGGTCAATCACAGCCCTGATGTGGCCTTCAATGAAATTGAGTTTGATACCCCTGCATGAGCGGATCCTGCACTAATAGTTGGATTGGATAACCTCTATGACTTCTAATGCTTCTTGAAATCAGTCCAGTTTTACTTCATTTAACATTGCAATTATTTATTTTGAGCTATTATCAGTTTTCTCCAGCATTAATTATCATTCAGGGACCTCCGTTTTTCTTTTCCAATTCTTTTGATGGCCACAACAGTTGTAACTGGAGAAAGCACGGTCTTGATAATATATATTTTTCATTATCAATTTAATTTCACTGCACATTACTATAGTGCCTATAATTTACTTGAAACAGAGCTTCAGTTAGCCAACTTGGATAAACTTGTAGTTTGTCCAAACCAAAATATCCTGTTTCTCTTCCCAGCTACCATAAATATCCAAACTACACCCTTTCTCTGGTGGCCAGTGGGACTTTTAAAATTAGGCCTGTGTGCTCTCGCTTGCACTCTCCCTGGTTCTATTCAGCTTGGTTCTCATCTTCAGTATCATGGTTCAGATTAGAACCGAGCTTTGAAGCTCCATCCTTTTTTTCTTCTCTCTAGTGGTGCTTCAAAAGAGGAATTTCATTACATAACAAAATGCTATTGCTTGGTTTCAAGCCTGTGTGCATAATATGATTGTATTCATTTAGTATAATCCATAAGCATCTTTACTGTTTGCTTAAGTATATGATGTAAATAAATGCTGTCTAGTTTGTTAAATTTCTGTGAAAGAATCAGTGTTATGCATAAGCAACACTATTTATTGGGAGCCATTTGTTTCCCTACCTGACAAACATGCTCTGAAATTATGACTATGCTTTCAAATTACGTGTCTGATTTGGGCTTCATCTCATTAAGATTTTAGCCTTTGGGAGATTGCACTCATGCTACCTTATTTTAGATAGAAAAGATATCAAACAGAGATTCATAAACCAGTTAGGCCAGAGTATTTGAAATATACAAAACTGAACAGGATTGGAATGGTTTAAAATATCAAGCTTAATTGGGTTGATGACAAGAACAAGAAGAGATCTCCCAAGCTTTCAACTAAAATAATTCACACAGTTCTGTAAAGTTAGCATCTGAATTGTATACCATTTATAGACATGTCTGGGTGCATAGCAGGTCTCTAGTGTAGTTTTCTGAGAGTTACAATTTGTTAAGCAAAAGCTTCATTAAAATATATGGTATTCCATCACATGGTTAAATCACAAGAGCATGGGTTGACAAATAGTCAATCAGATGGGTCAAAGCAGTAATACGGAGAACTAGGGTGGCTTCTGACAGCCAGTTTGGTGTCAGTAGTTAAAAGCAGCGGCAGGAAGTTTCTACTTTAAGAATTACAAGATTCTGTTAATGTAGCCTTATGATCAAATAGAATTAGTTTGTCTAGTCACGTTTCCTACCTAGTTTATCTGGGAGGGGTGACATCAATCTTGCAAGTTTGAAAATACAAGGTTCTTTCTGCCTATTTTAACTGTTTGATCCATTAGGATGGATCCTTCATAAGTTTCTTTCTCTGTGTTAAGCCACTGGAGCCTCCTACCTCTCTTGTCTGATTGTTACCTAGGCAGCATCTCTTTCCCTGGTTCCCAAGGTCATCCACACATTCCATTACATCCAGGCAGTCACCAGGAGTCATTACTCACTCAAAGGCACCCATAACAGAGAATGTGTTTCTAAGTTTGACTTTCAGACAGATTCCTATGTCAATTTGTAATGCCTATCTGTTCTTCAAGTTCATGCTGTTATGCTACCATAGCATATTGTCTTTCCAGCAACTACAGTGTAGTTAAGGACAGCAATATAAATAGTTGTGGTATTTTGTTGTATTCTGTGGTTGTTTTTGTTTCACTTATTTTGTTGTGATACAAAGACATGTGTTGGTCCTGCACACCTGGTATTTCACAATTATTTATTTACAGAAGCAGCTTATTTAATAAGCAATTGTACTATGGAATCTCTGTAGTCAGCTTCATACTTGAGTTGGGTGATAAGCATTTGATTAAGCTGTCTTTAAATGTGTGTTTCCTTTGATGTGCAAATCTTTTAAAGTCTGTCCATCTCCATCAGCATGTATGGGATTCTTTCTTTTTGACAGTTTCAAGTGAGATCTGTGGATGTATGCAAGACAGATAATTTTCTAAAGCAGGTAGAATAATACTTTATAAAATAATACACATTTGACAAAAATCCATACGAGATAATACTTATATCAAAACAAATTGCCACTGATGTATTATATCTTTCTCCTATTCCCCTGAATCTATTCACACATTCCTCCTTTCCAAATTGCTTTAAAGCAGGGGTGTCAAACATGCGTCGTCACGGCGGCGTCACAAGATATATCGAGACTTTCCCCCCTTTGCTAAATCAGGCATGGGTGTGGGCAGCGTGTGACGCATCCAGTCCACGGGCTGGGAGTTTGACAGCCCTGCTTTAGAGTGTCTCCAGAGCAGATAGTGGGATAGTGGGAAAAATCTAATGAGGGTTGTTATTTTGTGACTCTCATCATGGTTGGATTTAGCATGGAAATAGATAAGAAAAAAACTAAAAAATACAAATTAAGGAAGTTCTTTTTATTTAAAGTCTCTTGAAAAACACAGATAGTTTGGTCTTTCGGTATAGGAAGATAACACATTGCTTGTAGAGCTTAGCCATATTTCAGTCTTTCAGGATGTAGAAATGATTGGAGGGAAAAACAGTGAAGAAGAATCAGTAGTTGATCATAGTTAGGAAACTAGATAGATTAATGGAATATTGTCTCCTCTAAATACCACAGTAGATAATATAGAAAGTCATCCTACAATATAGGAAGAAACATATCACTCAACAAATTCACAATCAATATAAAATGAAGGAATGGCTAACTTAGGTGGTTTTAATAAATAATTGGATAAGTCATGAAGGACAGGTTTCTCAAAGGCTAAGTGTCTTGAAAGCTCCTTACTACCAGATTGGGGGGGGAAAACTTTCTGGATGAGGTAGCTAAGAAATTTCTACATCTTCTAAAGTTATTGACCTTAGATGGTATTTTTAAGATCTGCCTTTGGAACCCGTTAATAAAAGAGGTTGGTAGAGTTGGAATAGCCCTGCTTAAGTTATACCAGACATCCCTCAGTCTATAATAAAACATGCCATAGGAATTAATTGGTTTCTTTGTATTTGTATTCTTCTGTTCATGGTTGTAATCTTACTATGTATAAGAATTAAAGTGAGTATATAAGAAGATTGTATTATAAATTATTTTTCTAATAGTTTTTTTTTTTTTAATAAGAGAAAAAAGTAAGAAACTTGTTTGTGAGCAGGGACACGTTGGGAATTTTGGGAGCATGTAATAAGTGGCTCACAAAATGGCTGCCATGATGATCTTTGTTAGTCACAAAATGCTCGTGCTTTAGGAAGCAAACTACCTTCTCAGGAAGCTCATATTATTTCTCTAAAATCGTATGATACTAGAGGATGTTTTATATCACTTCAGCTTCCTTTTGGTTTATATTTGTCAAATGAATCCTTTAAAAAAAAGTTGGGCAGGGAGCCTAAGAGGGCAGCATGGTGAGTCTGAAATATAACTACCCCATCATTTATCATTACAACACGTAGTGCTTTTAAAAAATCTCTCTCACACTCTTCCTCCCACCCGTCTTCAAATGTTAGGCCTTCTCTTAACTCTACAGTTTCTTGAGTTAGTGTATTTATTTATTTATTCAATTTCTGTGATAGCAGAAAGGAGAATCTCTGTTTTCTAGAGCACTAATTGTCTATACCATATTTATTATGCATTAAAAAAAATAATAAAAATCTTTGTGTCATAGTTCAGTTCATAACTTAGCATATATTGGACCGGTGATTTCCTGTGTCTGCATTCAGTGATCTAACTGAAACTTATGCTGAAAGATATGCAACCTGAAATACCACAGTGAGCAAAGAATAGTGAATAATGGTTTTTTTTTTTCCTTTGCTAGGCTTTTTTTGTTGACCACAATTCACGTACCACCACGTTCATTGACCCACGGCTTCCTTTGCAGAGCAGCAGACCAACTAGTGCTTTGGTTCACCGGCAGCACTTAACAAGGCAGCGCAGTCACAGTGCTGGTGAGGTAAGCTTGAATTGGCCCAAATGTTTTGGTTTTATTAGATATTTCACCATTGATTTCTGTCTTTCATTATTGGCATTTTCCATTGTGTTAAAAGCATACATTCACCCATCCACCCCTTTCACAGAATGAGTGCCCTCTTATTATAGGAAACACATACAAGGAATTTTTGAATTTGCCATGATAAAGTATGGATTATGAACATGTGAAAGTGTTTTGATTATAGAATGAACTGGGAATTGAACCTGGGCTTTCCACTATTTAACTTAACACTATGAGCCATTACACACCATTGGTTTTCAAAAAAACCATATTATTTATTTATTGGATCAATTTTTAAATTGGTATTCACATATCCCCTTGTTACTCTATCTATGAAGCTGCTCCTCAATGGTGGCAAGCCAATCAGACAAGGCAACAGCCGTAAGAGTATCAGCTGAATGATTACACCTGAGGGATAGTGGATGGAGGCATTATTCCATCAATACTGATTACATGTTGCTATGAAGGCACCAGGTTTTGATCTCCAATTGATTGGTTGTCTCTTTGCTTTTTGTGGAGATACTGTGAGTTGAATCTAGAATTTTGGAGGCAAAGCATATTCAACCCATCCCAGATGCTGATAATGTATTTTATTTATTGTCTTGATTTCTGAACACTCCCAGTTCTTCCTTGGGCAATTTTCTACTAACTCCCAAGTCATCAGCTGTTTAGCGATGAACTATTCTAAGCCTGGTATTAGAACAAAGTACACAAATGTCAGAATTGCAATTATTATCTATTGCATATGATGGAAGATAAAGAAGACAAGAGCTCCCATTGCTCCTGGGTATATAGCAGGTTGTGTCAGGTTGTGACCTGAGTCAGCTGAATTCAGGTTGTGCCAGGTTGGCAAAGGAGTTTGAACTTTGCAGTTATTTTTTATAAAAATCTCTTTGTTATTTTCCTTTACCACCAGGGGGCCTTTGCCCGCAAATATATTCAAAGCAACATAAGCAGTAGGCTGTTTAGAGCACTTCTGTAAAACAGGTAATAGTAGAAAAGAGGCATACATAGAAATTTGACCCTTGCACAATATCAAAAGACAGAATAACCTTAAATAAAAGGTAAAATCTCCATCAAATTAAGTTTGGTGATTTATATTATCATATTTCATGAATTTAATTTACTGGGTAAACGTGTGTGGATTTACCAATTGTCAGGTTGGAATGCAAATGTTGCCCACCCCCTTAATGTATTACAAATCAGAATGCCAAAGACTTTCTAGGAATCATGAAACAATAGCTGTGTTTAAAGAGGAATGTATGTAGAAATACAGCATTAAACAAAAAGCAGTGATCTATGAGTTAATTATATTTGCATTGTGTTTCCCTTTCAAACAAAGTATAATGACAACGACTATTTCTCCTTCCTTTAATGAAGTATGTTTATGCCCCATTTTGCTAATATATTAACAGCAATTGAAGAAATTGATTCGTCTGCTTCTTTATGTTTCTGAAATTTGTTGCATCGTGACAGATTTTATGGAAACAAAGGCAGCTGCAGGGGGATGAAAGATAAAGAGAAGTTCACGTGCAGATATGGAAGGAAAAAATCTGTTGCACAAGTGGAAACTGTTTATGCAGTGTTGCTATTAACCATTGCATTCAAACATAGGTTTTTCCTTTCTTTATAAGAATTCTTGGAAACAAGCCTGCAGTTGGGCTTATTTTTCAGCAATAGTGATAGAAATCAAGGAATTGGAGTTAATAGTACTTGGATTTCAACTTCTGGGCATCAACTTCAGAAGGAGCTGTTCTTTTCCATTTCCAGGAAAAAGAGATCTCCACTGAAAAATGGGGAACTTAGAATAGTTCTTCAGTCAATTATAAGACAAATACAATTTGATCTAATTCAGGGAAGCAAAATTTAATAGCTATACTATCTGTTTGGCAAAGCTTTGCTGGCATGTGTGATTCTCACGCTAAGAGAAAAGTGAGTGCTGTCAGCATAGAAAACAAATAGTAGTGTGGTAAAACAACAACAACAACTGCGGAACCTCAGCAAAGAGACCCGACTAATTGGAGCCAGGAAATTGCAGAAGTGAAGCTTGTGTTCAACAAGGGGAAATTTTGGGTTGTTACTGCAAAGGGAAGTGACGTTCATAGATGATTCACTTAGGCTTTCTATGTGCATCCTAATATTTTTGTTGCAATAACCATTAACCTTCACTACGTTTAGTGAAATTTATACTCGTGAACTATTGGCAATTCCTTATGCATTTCGTAAGCTGTGTTATCTGCAATGAAACATTGCGATGTTTCAATAAAATATCCCAAACCTTCAAACACAGCAGTGATGAATTTATCTCCTTACTTAAAGGCAGGTTAATCTTGGAGCCTTTCGTATTTTCACAGGGATGAAATATGAGATTTCATACCAGCCACACTGAGATTTGGCAAATAGAATACTACAGTAACCCTCAGTCCAATTTTATCCAATATTATCCACAGGAAATTGACAATTGGCTGAAAGGGAATTGCAAACCTTTCTCTCCATGCCTTAAGCCTTCTCTCTTTTATTGCTTTATATTTGCATCTCAAAGGAAACTCACACTGGTGCTTTTAGAAGCTTTAGGTGCTGGAATATTTTAAAGGACTTCTTCCCATCCAGCAGTAGTGTCTCAGCAGTTAAAATGCTGGGCTTGTCGGCTAGAAAGCTGACAGCCAGGCTCCAGACCCAAGCTTTGTGTGACTGAGAGATTTTGTTCTCACCTCAGCTCCTGCCAATCTAGCAGTTCAAAAGCATGCAAATGCAAGTAGATAAATAGGTATCACGTTGGTGGGAGGGTAACAACACTCCATGACATAGTTCAGGCTACATGACTATAGAAATGTCTTTAGACAGTGCTGGCTCAACAGCTAGAAATAAAGATGAGTACCTCCCCTATAGCAGGGGTCCCCAAACCCCAGACTGGGGCACACTACCAACTGCCTGTTGAGAACTGGGCAGTGGAAGTGGTGGGCAAGTGTGCATGCCCGTGCACAGCTCCATTTGTGCCCGCCACTTGTGCAAATGGAGTTGCACAAATGCCCTTGCCTGCTGTTCATGTGGAACCATCCGCCGTCCACCAGTCCACAAAGCTGGAAAAGTTGGAGATCGCTGCCCTATATTCAGCAATGAGTAGCGGACTAAATCTGCAGGGATTCCTTTACCTTTATCTCCCTATTCAGCTCCTGTGCATGCTCCTACAATTGCTAGGACTTCATAAGGGTTTTGTTTACATAATATATTTAAAAATACAATTCCTCTTCTTGCTATCATTATATCATAGGAAATCTAAATCTTTTAGAAAATTTAAAATATACTTCCTGATTTGTATTCATTGAATGAACTCATCAGTAACATCAGATAGTTTTTATATTTATTTTTTTTAAATTTTTATTGCCTGTCCATCTTACCACAGGGTAACTCTGGGCAGTTTACAGTTACATATACAGTTAAAAACATTATAAGACATTGATAATTAGAAGCATTATAACATGGAAGAGCCACGTTGTTCTTCAGAATAGAAATATTAAGACTGCAGATTAAAAAAATTATCTATTTTTCTCTGGTTGTTTGTCTGAAAACTATTTGAATTTTAACTGGTGCCTCCTAGTTTACATGAAAGTCGGTATTATCAGCTTGGGAAAAACAGGAAAAAAAGGTTTGGGTTTCTGTTCTAGATATGGTGGAAATTCAGCTGAGAAAAGAGAGAAGGTCTTCTAAGATTGAGAAACCCTTTGCTTCACAGAAATCATTGGGATTCATTTTTAATTTTCTGCCATCTAATAAAACCTTTTCTTTTGTCAAACATTCAATTTGCTTAGCAAATAAAAGTTTCTATGCTCAGTAACGTTTTAAGGAAGGACAGGGCAAAAATTCTCAAATAAATAGTATATAAAATATATAGGATGGTAAGAAGGACTTCTGCACACTAAAATATCTTTGGTTTTATTTTTCAGGTGGGAGAAGACTCACGCCATTCAGGACCTCCAGTCTTGCCAAGGCCATCAAGTACATTCAGTGCGGTCAGCAGGGCTCAATACCAGGACATGGTGCCAGTGGGTATGTCTTCATTTGGAGCCACTTGAAATGCAGTCTTTGCTTTTTATGTTATTGTTTCAAAGCATAAGGTTGTTTCTACAAGTTCTCTTGTATTGCTCAAAAAGAAAACTTTTAGATGCTTCCTAACAATAAAAACAATAACTAGAAATAAATACAGGCAGTCCCCAGGTCAAGAATCTCTTATTGATGGGCAACGAGAACTTACAAATGGACTGCCTATTAATTTCATGTTAAAAACAGATTTAGGAACGATACTTGTTCTTGACATGGGACTGGCTGTACGTGTTTAACATGCATCGCTAGTCTTAAATAAAGGGTTTTTTAAAGACTTCAGGTGAAATATTTCCAAGTTCATGTTTGCCTGGGGGAAACGTTAGGTATCAAATGTCATAATGTGAATAATAACACTAAAAAGGTTATTCTTGTAATAAAACTGAAACTTAGGAGTCTCTTGCTGGTGACCATAATTGAAGCATATTATTGGCTTGTTTTCCACATTATTACTTCTTAGTTTGCCAAACAAACCCTATCTCACATGCTTCCCAGTTGCCAGGTATCCAGCATTTTGCAGGACATCCAAACACAAACCAGCTTTTGCCATTAGTTGGACATTTTAAAATGAGATCACTAACATTTCCACTTCTTAAACTCTATATAGAACCCCTTAGACAAAGGTATGGAAGTTTGGTTAATCAAGGTGATAATTTGGAGCCATACAAATGAGATGAGAGTTCTGAAAGAGGAAAGCTTTCATAGTTATTTTTAATGCATGGATTTAAAAAAATGAAAATAAGGCTCTTTATTTTCTTTATTTTTCTTTATTTTTCACAATAAAAAAAACCTGTGAGTAGCCTATTTTTTTAAATCAGGTATTTTGATTGATTCTATAAGTAGGCAACTCAGGATGCAGTTGCTTGATAAAACAGGTGTTGTTGTTTTTTTAAAGAAAAGCTGGTTATTTCAAATACTTTGAATTATTGGTGATGGGTCAATATGAAAAGCAGTTTAGACTTCTATTTTGAACCCCTTTGAACCTTTTACAGGTAGTCCTTGATTTAAAATAATTTATTTAGTAACCGTTCAAAGTTACAACATCACAGAAAAAAGTGACATGACCATTTTTCGCACTTATGACCGTTATAGCAACCCCATGGTCACGTGATCAAATTTCAGACAGTTGGCAAATGACTCACATTTATGATGACCATTTTTCACTTATGACCTTTGCAGCATCCCCAAAATTCAGATGCTTGACAACTAACTCACATTTATGATGGTTGCAGTGTCCCAGGATCATATGATCATCTTTTGCGACTTTCTGACAAGCAAAGTCAATGGGGAAGCCAGATTCACTTAACAGCCGTGTGACTAATTTAACAACTGCAATGATTGACAACAACTGTGTCAAGAAAGGTCATAAAATGAGGCAAAACTCACTTAACAAGTGTCTCGCTTAGCAATATAAATTTTGAGCGCAATTGTGGTTGTAAGTCGAGGACTACCTGTAGTTGAACATCTAGGAATGCACCCTCTAAGCTACGGGTGTCAAACTCGATTGCGTCATGGGCCAGATTGTGATGTCTCGTGACGTTAATGCTTTTGTGGAGCTAGGGTCAGCGTGGCCTGCGCATGATGTATCTGGCCCATGGGCGCCAGTTTGACAGGCCTGCTCTAAGGTGTAAGCTGATTCAAATATGGATTTAGCAAACTTTAGCAAAATGTTTCTCTGAAATGTTTTTTTCCTGAATTATCAGAGACTGATAGTGTATATTGTGTCTAATTTAAAAGGAAGTTAGACATAATATTTAGCAAGGCAGGACACTGATTTTACATATTTGAGCTATACGTTTCTCTACCGCTATACCACTTCATTGGTTTTTGCTTGTGTTAATACAGAAATTCTTACTGTGATTATGTCATTGTGCCTTTTTTCAATTTTATGAAGAAAGGGGAACAGGAAAAGAAGTCAGTGCTTTTGGCAATAATTTAGCAAGCAGTTATTACTAGTGATTCTTGTTTCTGTTCAGAGTTGTCCCATCCTAGCAGCATCTGATCATTATTTGTATGCCACAATACCCACTGTAAATGAGAGTCAGTTCGTGTGGTGGTTAAAGCACCACAGGCTGGAAACTGGAAGACTGAGTTTTAGTTCTGCCTGAGGCACAAAGCCAACTAGGTAATCTTGGGCCAGTCACTCTCTCTCAACCCTGGGAAGCAGGCAATGGCAAGCCACTTTGCTAAGAAGACAGTAGGGATTAATCCAGGCAGTTGCCTGGAGTTAGCAATAACTTGAAGGGACAAAAAAGCAAAACAAAGCAAAGCAAATCCCACTGAAGCGATGAATCACACAGTTTTAGAGTATTGGGGCTACTCCAAGGAATCTTAGAAGGGTACAATTCTCTTCTCAGTGTAACAGTACTGTAATCCAAATTAAAGCATCTCCAACAAAGGCTATCCAATTTCCTTGACGACATCTGGTGGGAGAGAACTCAGCATCTCCGTAGATAACTGATTTCAGTAACAGAATTTTTGGAATAGATACCATTGTTTGCACAAAGCTCTGTATGTACCTCTTCATTCCAATGAGTTTAGAGGGTGTCCCTTGCTTTAAAATATGAATGTTTTTTTTAAAAAAACACACAAATATATTACAAATAGTAATTGATATTTGCTTGATGTGTTAATTAACAGATGTATATGTTTCATTTCTCAGTATTACTTTAATTTAGCCATATTGCTAAATTAGAGAATCTTGCAGTAATAATGGAAACTTTATAAATATGCTATTATATATGTTTTATTCAAAAAACTACTTAAAATAGGTTTCTTATTTTTCATACAGTATCATTTATTTAACTATCAAATTCGTTTTGAATGAGCTAAGTTACTTTGGCAACTGTTTGTATATTTGATGCTTCCTTACACATGACAAAACCTATTGGCTTCAGGACTGGTGATTCATGACTTTCAAGTACAGAAGTTAATTCATTGAGTTCAGCAGCTGTCACATTGTGGGAAGACACCCACAGCTAATTAATCTGATGGAATGGCTAGATGTTTGTTCAGCAGCACTAGTTTCTTGACAATCACTACTGATTTAAACTTCTGTTGCTGCCCATTTCTTCAGTGCTGCATATGGTAATGCTTGCAATAGGCGACTCTGTTTAAAATTCAAGGACCGTGCCTTTTCATCAGAATAATATTTAGAATGTATAATCTAATTTGCAATATTTTTATTAATGGCTTTAATAATGAGGGGAAGAGAATGGGTGGTCACAAGCCGTGATCATGTGATGTCTTGCTTAAAGACCATAGATGATTTGCCACAACTGGGATTGCCAGAACCGCTGTAACTAAGCAGGGTAATCACTAAATGACTGCTTTTCTCAATGACAGTATTACTGGTCCCAATTCGTGACATTAAGCAAGGACTATCTGTACTTGAATAGCTACTACTGTGTTTCCTCGAAAATAAGACCTTGTCTTATATTTTTTTGAACCCTGAAATAAGTGCTTGGCCTTATTGCCATGCACTCAAAAGCCAGATTGGGCTTATTATCAGGGGATGTCTTATTTTGGGGGAAACAGGGTATCCTAGAAGATTTAAATAACTTCAAAATTATATTGATGGGATTAACAAAATGGCGGAAAAATAATAATATAATTTAAGAAACTCAAATATAAACTCTTCACTTAGGAAAGAGAAATCAAATCAATAAGTATGTAGACACAATTGATTCTGCATTGATTGGACTTGAGCAAATCAGAATGCTGTTTTAATTTGGTGGGCAATGAAAATAATGAGACAGTTGAAAATTAATGGAAACTAATTCCACTGTGAGTCAAATTCAGAGAATTGATTATATTTAGTTTTGAGAAGACAAGTTTTATAGAGAATACAATGGCACCCTAAAAGTACTTAATTTTTGTCACACAGAAAAAAAGTCATAATCCGTTCTCTGTCATTCCAGTTTGTAGGACACTGAATAATGTTTTTTAAGTTATATTAAAATATATTCCAGATAAAATTAACAACAACAACAACAACAAACCCAAGTAAGAAGATAGGTTCTTTGCAAGAAATGATTAGTACTTGTTACAGATCTTTAAACTAAATCCTGGCATAAAACTAGGTATTAGATTCCATGCTCATGTATTATGGTTTTTTTTTCATTTTTTTTCATTTTAAATTAATTTGTAAGCTCTTATATTACTGTGATCTGGACAAGTCTGTTTCTTTTTTAATAATAGAGTTGGATTTTTTTTTAGCTCCTATGCGATTAATTTATTTCCCAAGGAATCGAAGGAGGGCTAAATATTATAGCAATGCTATGCTTTTATGTTACTTGGCAGGTGATGACACTGTCAAAATTATTTCAGTTTTTTCATTTTGACTTTTTAATTGCCAGAAAGGCAGCTCAGGCTGTGACAGAAGGATTATTTTTTCCTTCATACTGGGTTAAAGAAATAAGTGCCATATAAGGTACCTTGTAAAGGGTGGTGGCTCTGCCAAATGGGATAGGACCAAAGTATGAAGATCTAGAGGGCATCTAGGATAGGATTGGGATCTCCACTGGTTTGCAGTATCACTGCAACATAACAGGTGTACAAGCCCAAGAAAAAAACACACTGGCTTAACATGTTTTGATAGGCACCACATAAATAGCTGTATACATTTTTAATATCTCTTTTCATCCTTAATAAAGATCCCTTCTTCTAGAAAAACATCAATTTCTAAAGGGTAAAACCTGTACCTATGTTTCCTGAAGAAAAATGACTATTGTTTTTAAGCAGAGGTTTTCAACATGTACTCTTTATTGAATTTTCAGCTTACAATGACAAGATTGTTGCATTTCTGCGGCAACCCAATATCTTTGAAATTCTCCAAGAGCGACAGCCAGATCTCACAAGAAATCATTCACTCAGGTGAGCAGAATAATGACTTTTTTTTTCTTACCAGAGATGTTTTGATTTTAAGGCCTAAGCAAAATATAACAAGTTCACATTCTCCTTAAAAAAAACAGTGCAGCATAGAGAAAATATATCTTTGTGTCTTAGTTCATACCCTTTTAGGAAACTAATAGGATTCTCTTATGTTGTTAGGATGAGGAGAACGTATATATTTTTAATGGTTCACTTTTAGAATAACGTCTTTCTCTAGAGCTTGTACTACTCCTTGGAATTCATTTATTCGGGGAATATTTAGCATTACCATGAATTACTTATTTTCATTGATAAGGTACTTGAAGCCATTTGAGTAGAAAAGTTAGGCCAAGAGAAAATAACAGTATTTAGAAAGTATTAATGAGCCGTGGTGGCACAGTGGCAAGCTATTTCTGCTGACTGTCAGCGGCGGTTCAATTCTAACCAGCTCAAGGTTGACTCAGAAGAAGGTTGACCTTCTGAGGCGGGTAAAATTGTTGGGGGCAATTTGCTGACTCTGTAAACTGCTTAGAGAGGGCTGTAAAGCACTGCAAAGTGGTATATAAGTGTAAATGCTATTGTTATTGCTATTAATGAGGGTCACTGGTTTTAACAGAGGGGAGCTTGCTGAAGAATTCTTCTTTTGCGGGGGCATGGTGTAATGAATAAAAATGTGCCTAAAATAATTTAGAGGCCTGTTTGATATGTCCCAGGAGTTTGATTTATTGCCTTGACATACATTAGTGCTTGATACAAACAGGGAGAAGATCCAGTTTATTCGGACTGAAGGAACACCAGGGCTAGTGCGGTTATCCAGTGATGCAGATCTTGTTATGTTATTAAGGTAATGGATATTTACTGCAGACTGAGTATCTGTCTGCAGTAATGCATTTACTTTAGCAAATTTTTACACTTTGATCATTGTCATGTGTCCATTTGATCAAATCTTAGTTTATTCTTTCATGCATAATTATGGGATTTTGTGATGGGATTTTGTATAGAGCATTTCTATATTTGTATGGTTCTCATTATGCATCAGAGGGCTCAGATAGAATGTATCCCCAATCCCCTAAGGTGTTAGTATCATTTCTGTAGTCCATTCATTTTTCTCAGACTGACACTTTACCGGAGCCTCCCCCACCACACCTTCCCTCACTCTGTGTAGTATACAGTATTATCAACTGGGGTATTACATCGCTGGTCTACATGTTTTTCTGCCCTGCAGCTCTTCTATGTGTGTTTTAACTTGTAGCATATTGTTACCATTTGTAATTTATGCTTTTTAAAAAAGGAGAGGAGTGATGTGTAGATGCTGCTTTGAGCAACAGGGACCTTTTCTGCCTTGCATATTAATTGGAGCCAAGCTGGAGCATATCCGAGCACACTTGCTCATTCATAACTCTCAGGGTTTTAGACTTACTCTGCCATGAAAACACACCCACTGTGTAATGTTGCCTCTGATATATTGCGGGGGTGCCCTTGCAGAACTTTCATGCCATAACACAGTGTGTTGCTTGTATTCAAACGCTTGCATAATACTGTTCTTTAGAATTTTTTTTCCTAAGTTCATTTCAACAAGACATTTGCTTTGTTTTGAAAGTTATTCTTTTTATAGCAATTCTGGGAATATTCATCTGTCAGGAAACACATTCCTCAATGGACCTGTCATTTTTATGGCTCTGAAGGATGATTATGTCAGAAGCATTAATTGTACTATTTTAACATACTATCTTGAAGGCTTATGAATAATATATTATCAAGACAAACCAGGACTGTTTTAATAGATCACTCAAAGTGTTTTACATCTTTAAAAAAATACTATGATCAACATTTTTTAAAATATCAATTATTTTTGAACCTGTGCAGTGTTCCTTTATTTCTACATGTATTTGCAAATGGAGAAAATATATTCTCCCCTACTTCATTAACTATTTACCTTCAGGCTAAATTGTAAAACAATTTGTCTCGTGGAAAGAAGGCAATGCCTCTCAAAATCTTTTGTTTACGTTCTGCCATAATAGCCCATTGTTTTTATTAACATTAAACAAAGTGACAATCTGGGAACCTGTGAGAACTCCATTCACGACACATTTCCACTGGCTAAAGAAAGCAGTTTGGTGGTTTTCACTGTTTCCTTTCTTTTCTGCAGCCTTATGCTCTCCCATCTGCTCCAAAGTATTTTGAAATTGCTACTGTAAGATTATAGCTCCAGTTCAGGGCACTCTTGGGGAAAAGTGGACAAAATAGTTTTCTCCCAACAGATGCCTCAGCTGGATCAAAGACTTTCCGTGAATGAGAATGGCCTTCCATTCAAAGCAGTTTAGCAATTTAGCATCCAAGCAACAAAGTCTGAATGCCATATTTCACATTAGAAATGCATCTGAAGTAAAGCATTTGGAAAATCTTGCAAGATAGAAACAGTTTCATTGGAATGTTCAGTTCCATTGGAAAACATTTGCAGTAAGCAATCAAAGGAGTAGTGCTTTACTTAGCAAAAGGGGGTGGGGGGACTTGTGCTACATGCAAAGTAAGAGAGAGCCTTGCTTTTTAGGACTGGGTTATTTTCCTCACCTTCACCCTCCCTTAAGAAGACATATGGAAGACATTTACTGGGCTGAAAGCTACATGCATTTAGCACAGAAGGGGAAAGATACATAAAACATTGCTTGTGGGTTCCATATTTAAAAAATGGCATAATTTAATTTTATTTACTTCCTAATGAGTGCACATACTGTTCATTTTAACAGCTGCAAGTGACTTATCAGTGAATAAACGTAACAAATAAAATTATACAAACCTTTAAAATTATAAAACATTAAAACTAAATCTTGAAATAAATTCTAAAAAAGCCTAGAGAAAAAAGTATATTTAAAGAAGTCTCCTTTACCTTTTCCTAAAATATAATGTGGAGGCCTACTACATTGCAACTTATTTTACAATTCTGCACAAAAAGCAAAGTTAGCTGTTGGCATTACATATTTCTGGTGGGACACACAGAATTATTTGTGTGTGTGGTCTGAGCAGTAAAGCATAAATGCTTTAGGTCAGTCATTCATATTGCATGCAGCTATATAGACAGTGGCAACCTGATAGCACTTTAGAACAAATAAAGATATTTCCAGTGGAAACACTTGGAACAGGGAAGTTACGCTTAAACCTTTTAATTTTTTTCACTTGTAGCTTTTGACATTTTCAGATGCAAATGTGCAGTCTTTCAAAGAAATCAACATGGTGTTGTTTGGTGCATATAGGAATATATAATATTCCTACAAAATATCACATGTGGCATAGCCAAATCAATTTGCATACCTGCTTTATTTTTGCTTACTTTCTGCTTAGTTTATTTGAAGAGGAAATTATGTCATATGTACCACCACATGCCTTACTTCATCCCAGTTATTGCCAGTCACCACGTGGGTCCCCTGTGTCTTCTCCTCAGAACTCTCCAGGTAAGCTCTATCGCAACTGCTTTTAGTGTTTTTAGATGGTGAACCAGGTAAGGTTTCTTCTTGCGTGGTTTCATGGCCTTCCTTATGAAATGCAGGAGATGAATGTTTTGATTTTAAGATTAAATGAATTCTTTGCTGTTTACTTCAGACATTTACATAACATTTCTCAGAAAGATGGTTTTGAAGAATGAAGAAAACATATTCTACATTGTGGAAGTAGCAGTTTTTCTGCCACTAATATTACAAAAAAAAATTAAGGGAGAACTTAACATTAACTATTTTTAGATCTTTTTTGTACACAGAGGAAGAATTTAAACAGTGACTGGGGTATCTTCTTCCATCAGTGGAAGATGATATCCTGGGATAAGAACAGTCCAAAAGAACACATTGAGGCATAATTTAATTAAATTATTAGGCTTTGTAAAATAGATTTTGACATTCTGTCTGATGCATACCCATGTACGTATACATGTCACCCCTTAAGGATGATTTCTTAGGCATCATTTCCTAAGGATGCTGTATTAGAAATCTTTATACAATAAGAAAGCACTAAAATATGGAATAGAATTCATTCATTTTTAAATATTTATGTGCCTATGCTTTTTCTGGAAATATCAATAATGCTAATTTTAACAAACAGTTTTCAGTCTAACATAATTTCTTGAATGAAGTTATATATTAACTTGATAAGGATCATTTTATTAAAAATTTGATAATTTATATTGGAGCTTTATGCAGCTAAATACAATTTATTTTATTTTTCTGGGGGAAAAAACCTCTCAGCACCTTCTGCTAATTACCTATGACTTGTTACACAATTGAAATTGTTTGTGTGTTTTAATATGAATGATTAATTAATCTCTTGATTCACTTCATAAAGGAAAGAAGTTCATCACAGAGCTCTTTTCCCAGTCAAACAGTGTGATGCTCCAATTTAGATTACACAAATAACCATAAAATTACTTGATTATTTATAAAATGCTAACTTATCAGCATGCAAAAGCATGTGCATGAAGTACTTATAATGAGAGAAAGAGAGACGTATATAATATGGGTAATTTATTTTAATAACAGCTCCATTCTTTTGTTATTTTTACGATGGAAATAATTGCTTTAATTGCCCAGGAAATTCTTGACAGTGCCAGCTGATTTGTCGTAAGAATTTGTCATGTGCTGAAAAGATAATTTAGGAGCATTTCATCTAATGTAAAATGAATCTTCCCAAGTCAGTTCTCAAACTAAGAATTTAAATAGGTCCTGAATAATGCCAATAAAAGTAAACAATTAAAATATATAATTGCAGTCATTCTACAAAGTAGCAAATATATGTTATAAATGCATTTATCAAAAGTATTTCAGTTTTACAGAGGTGGAGTTCATGAGAAAAAGGAGTTACGTCTCCTTGTCTACTGGTTTGAAGGAGATGAGAGAGCTGAGTACCTTTGGAATAAAAAGAAAGGGGTTAAAGAGAAAAAGAGGAGGGGTGAGTTGCTTAGTCAAGCAGGAATCCTTATTTTCGGGGGGGGAAGCCATGTACTTGGGGAAATTAGCAAATTAAAAGAAAACAAAATCAAGATTTCACTTCAGGCTTTGGGAAATCATTAATAAAATGTAAAGTGGAAAGAATGAAAGGAGAAATCTGCTTTCTCTTTTCCTTTCTGGATAAGGAAAAGATAGAAAAATAAGTTTCTTTAGCATAATAATCAATAATAGACAGAATTTCTCAATTATTAATATAACCAAAAGGCTTTATTTTAAGTGACTGAATTTGGCAACATCAGCAGGACCTGATAATCTTGTATTCTGATATTGTCTCCAAGGTAGCTCATTTAGTCCAACCCCTCACTCAGTGCACTCTGTTAAGCCATTAACTCTGAGAAAGAAAGAGAGAGAGAGAGAGAGAGAGAGAGAGAGAGAGAAAGAAAGAAAGAAAGAAAGAAAGAAAGAAAGAAAGAAAGAAAGAAAGAAAGAAAGAAAGAAAGAAAGAAAGAAAGAAAGAAAGAAAGAAAGAAAGAAAGAAAGAAAAGAAAAGAAAGAAAGAAGGAAAGAAATTAGGTTAGTTCGGCATAACTTTTTGTGACAAATTCCTGGTCAAACAAATAATGTCCTCAAATTAGTTTCTTTCACATTCAATATCTGAAGGTGATATTTTCTTCAACATAAGATGAACGTAGGAATTTTGTGTCTCTCTGTGTTCAAGTATAGATATGCAATCGGGTATCATTTGTTTCTTTATTCATTTATTCATCACATTTATTAATTACAGCAGAATATAAAAATGAAGAACTATCAAATGTTTAAAATATATAAACCACACATAGAGAGTAAAAATATCAATCAGAATGAAGCTAAGAATGTCTCCAGTTCCCTGGGACCCCCCCAGGCCTGGTGACATACTTCGGTTCTGAGGGACTTTCAAAATGATATTTTTGGAACTAATCTGTGTGTGTGAACAATATCAAGTACAAACGAAAGTCTGGGCAATTTCAACTCCAATCAAGTGATACTTTCTAAAATGAATCAATAGCTGTTTCTATGATGGAGTCATTACTTTTATCAACATAGTCAACTCTTAATATTGGTGCAGTTCTGAATTCTCTTCTAAGTAGCTTTTGCTATGGGGAAAAATGAGAAAGAAGCATAAATTAAATCCTTCAGGATATACATTGTAGAATTCCATAGCTGACTGGTTAATGACCTTCCTTCTGGCAGGAACAAAGATTGGTAATGAAATTATATTTGCCTACTTCCCTGATTGTCAAAATGACATCACTGATGTAGATATCATACTGCTAACTCTGTCATAGTTACCAAAATGCAGCAATTAACAGCACAAATGAGGAGGTGTGGAAAGGACGTGTGTACACTTTTGATAGTTATGCAGCTTGTTTGGAAATGTCAGTCTTGTGTCACCTAAATGTTGTTTATTCCCTACTACTGCCAAAGGGAATCTGAAGGCAACCTGTTTTTTTGGCCAACCCTTGCCAGCCAACCAGACCTATCTGCTCACCTTTTAGTGCATAAGGGTACCAGCTTCACCATAAGAATAAGCTGCCAACAGCATCTTGGTTCTTCTGGATTACCCAGAGTATTGAGGTTACCCAAATGTTGAGCCCAGTTAGGGGTACAGTTTAGGGAGGATGGTAGAAAATCAGGTAATTCTGCACATAGCATCCTTTGAAACACAATTATAACTGCGCAATAATCACAAGATGTAATTGACTAGAAATGCAGTCTCTCACAGGACTTACAACCATTGCATGTGTATTATCACGTGTCATTAAGTAAGATAAACAAGCCAGGAAAAAAATATGTCACATGGAATACCTTACTGCCACAATTATATATCACATATCAACAGAGCTGTGGTGGTGCAGTGGTTAGAATGCAGTACAGCAGGCTACTTCTGTTGACTGCGGCTGCCTGCAATTGTGGAGTTGAATCTCACCAGGCTCAAGGTTGACTCAGCCTTCCATCCTTCCGAGGTCGGTAAAATGAGGAGTCAGATTGTTGGGGGCAATAGGCTGACTCTGTAAACTGTTTAGAGAGGGCTGTAAAGCACTGTGAAGAGGTATATAGAAGTTTAGATGCTAATGCTATTGCTATTGTATCAACTACAGCATGGGGTGTCAAACTCATGGCCTGCGGGCCAGATCCGGCCCATGGGATGCTTAGATCTGGCTCGCGGGGCTGGCCTGGAAATAGCAAAGGACCAGCCCGTGGTGCCTCTGCTGGAAAAAATGGGCTGCAGGGGGCCACGCATGCCCCCCTCCCCACTTTCAGCCTGGATAGTCTCCTGCAGCACTCTGCCGGTGAAAACAGGGCACAGGGAGGACACGCACGGCCGCACTGCACCCCATTTTGACTGGTAGAGTGCTGCAGGAGGCCATCCAGGCTGAAAATGGGGCGTGGGGAGCCCCCTGTGCCCCATTTTGGCCGGCAGAGTGTTGTAGGAACCGTCCATCCCATCTCCCGTCCATCCCGTCTCCCCGTCCAGCCCACGAAGGACAACTACAATGCTCTTCTGGCCCTCGAAGAAATCCAGTTTGACCCCCCTAAACTACAGAAATGTTTGCTTGGGGTTGTCACTATATGTTTAAGCAAGCTGTCTACAGCCTAGGGACTAATACACATAGAATAGTACCAGGTGGAGAATAGTCTTCTCCACCTGGTACCTCCAGGTATATTGGGACTGAAACTACACAAATTCCTCAGCCAGCCATGGAGAATTATTATTAGTTATAGTCCCAATCTATCTAGAAAAGTCTTTTAAAGATCTTTAGGGATGTTTATACCCTCATGGGATGCTTAGACAATACCCATTGTTTGGGGAAATATAATTGCCTTTTTTTTAATATTTACTATATACTATCCATAGAATTGTCTGTTGTGGGGCATCATGCATGCGTTTTAGTTAATGCATTCAAAAGTGCACATGGAATTAATCTCTTTATGTATATCTTTCATCATAAAGAATGATTGCAAATTTGAATGTGTTGCCTGCAATTTTGCATCTTACTTTAGCATTTAATGAACGTAAATAACAGCTTTCTTTTCTTGAGACAAGATAAGATCACAATTTTTAAAGTATCATTTCTTGTAGTGTGCAAATTTTCTCATAACTATCTATGCAGTACATTTTGTTCCTATAGTTTACAACCCTTTTCAGCCTTGAATATAAGATCCTGCTAATTAGGTCAACAGGCCTAATTCTATTTCACACTTCCTAAGCAGATGTTTTAAAGAAGTTCACAAATATGGACCATAGCAACCCTTCACTATTGCTCCATAGTAGCAGCTGGTGTTTGGGCATGCTGCGTGGGATTTTAGAATTAGCAACCTGTCCTCAGGACTTGTAGTCCTTGTTAATTCAAGCCTCTATGAATCAATCCTTTTTGGATAGATGGCCATCATCAGATATAACATCATTAGATACAAGTTTCACAGTACAAAGAACTTACTTTTATGACTTCAGAATTCAATTTTAGCAGTAGCAAATGATCTCAAGTCATATAATACATTAAGCATATATTTTTTTCCAATGTACATCATTTTGCATTGGCTTAAATTGGACTGCTTTGGCTATTTTGAGAACTGTTCACAATTCTGATTTGATTTTAATAAATGAACAGTGTCATCAATAAAATTAGCCACATTACTAGTTATTCCTAACTAATTAAGGACTCCCATTCTCAGTATTGATGCCTTTGAACCTAGCTTTGACCATACCACCAATCTGAAAATTGTATCTGATTTCTGTCCTTTAGCCAGTTTCCATTCCAGACACCAAAACCACTTTAAGCTCTCTGAAGAACTATTGTCTAAATTTTTACAGTACTGTCATATGGATATCTGCTGAGAAGTAAGTCTCATTGATTTCATTGCAAATTATTCCTTAAAATAGCTTTTCCAACTATTGACTTAGACCATTGGGAGTTATGGTTCAACCTACACGTAGGGCGTCAGACTGGAAAAAGCTGTTTTAGGAAGCGTGCATAAATGTGTAGCCTGAGATCTGCTTCTACCTCTTGTTAATATTCCTGTTTCTCCACTCCTCCGCACCCAACATTATTACAAGTCTGAAATCACTAATGCTCTTTCCCTTACAGCTATCCTATGCCCTTTTGGCAGTGATGTGTCTTTTCTTTTTAACAAATTAGAAGCAGCTAGGGTTATTTAATACCAATAGAGTTACAGAGTTAATCTTTGGAGGCACTACTGAAAAGTCAGATTTCATGTTATAAGATCTTTCTCTCCCTTCCTAATGTGACCTGTGAAAAATAATTGTATGGCTGTTCTCTCTTTCTCTGTGTGGTGGTGAAGGAGAAATAGTGGGAAAACAAGGGTGGATTATAAATGGATGACAGCATTGTCTGAATATTCTTCCCAATAAATGTCTGTGGATGAAGCATAATCAATCTGATTTTGAAGTGTTTTCCTATTATGACCTTATACATAATAAATGTTTCTGCCCAAAATTTGACTTTTTCATTTTGGATTATAAACAAAGGAGTTTGTTAGCTGTGATATTTCACTTTGGCTGTAGAACTATTTCAATTTATGAGGTGTGGTAGCATACTTCAAAATCTTAGAAAGTCAAGAGGCAAAGGAATTATACAAAGAAGCTGAAATGAAGGTATCGAGGAGACTGTTTGAAAGTAAAATATATTTGATTTCTTCAGATCAGCTTGTTCATCATTTCAGTCACGTCTATGCTTTAAATCTTTAAGCTGACAAAAGACTAAAATAGGAAGTGGGTTTACTAAAGTTTCCTCTAAAAATACCAGTTGTGGATTTATTTACCTGCTTTGCTTACAAGTTTCAGTAACTGCAAATATGGTTGTATACATGATAAATGTAGGGGACTTTTTTTGCACTGACATCTCATTTGATAAACGCAAGATTTGAAAGTTAGCTTTCAAAGCTAAACATGAGTTTTGTTATGTATCACTTATATCAGAAGCGAACAGCAGTTTGCTGAGAGCAGAAACTATTAATTCATTACTGTGTTCCATTGGAGTTAACTATTTCAATAGTTGACTAGAAATAAATCCAGGTTTGAATTTTTAAAGAAGCAGCCATGCTGAATTCAAGCAATGAATTCAAAAGTACGTTCCTGTGATTTCAAGTTAGGAAATATGTTACTGAAGCATAGTCATTTTATAGCAATTTTTTGCATGTAAAGGGTATAAATCCTATTCCTACTTGTCTGGTAATCTGGGGGCTTTCTTCTCAATAAACCACTTTCAGAGTGTGAAAGTTTCTGATGCTCATATGCTTCTTTTCTTTCATTCAGAAATCTGTGTGCTTTTAGCTTAAACAGAGAGTAGGTTTGTTAATAACAGTGGTTGAATTCAAGACACGTGACTTTCATTTTTCCACATGATGGTTAAGGAAGAAGTTATTTTCATCTGTTTTTCAGCTAAATTAAATTTTACGACATGATAGATCTATGCAAAACAAAACAGTCCCTTTGTGTTCTTTGTCATTCTGGTTCTTTTAGTAGCTTATAAATATTTAAAATCGCCCACACACTAGAATTGCAGTGAGTTGAATTAAGTTTTGTGGGGTTTGTTTTCTAGAACTAATTCATAGTAAATGAACAATATTTAAAAGTTCTATCTAATCATCTTATATCCCCCCCAATAAAACACATTTTTAAAATATAAGTCGCTATGTAGTTTACCTCTATGCCATGATGTATCTTTTTTCCTCATATATGATGCAATGTGATATGCAGCTTTACATCATTATGTAATATTTATTTACTTTTTTTGGTGATATTTTAATAAAAACTTGTTTTATGACTGTGGTGCAGGTACCCAGCGTGCTAATGCCCGTGCTCCTGCTCCTTATAAAAGAGACTTTGAAGCCAAGCTGAGGAATTTCTACAGGAAGTTGGAGACTAAAGGATATGGACAAGGCCCAGGGAAATTGAAGTACGTAGATAGTAGATAATTTGTTTTGCTATTTAAAAGTAAAAGAGCTTATACAGCACCTGTTGGAAAGATTTTAAGGCAGCTGGTATTTTCCTGAACTTGCATGGCTGGTTTAAGTTGTTCCTGACAAGTGCTGAATGTGCTATGTCTATTGCCTATCACAATTTGCTTTCGAGTCCAGATCCCTATGCAGCCTTAGTGGCTAACAGAAGCATAAGTGGTACTTATTGCCATCTAGAATGAAAGGATTTCCATATATATCTAATATTAAAAAAAACATTTGGAAGGAAGAACATAAATGAAACCAGTATACTATAATGGTTAGCATTTGGGACAGTATATAGGAAAGCTATATGTGCTTCATGTTGGATTAATTTAGCCATTAACTCCCAGACATACTGCAGGACTTTTGATATATCTTCTTTAAAACAAAGATCCGCTATAGACAACTGAACTTGGGTAGAGAAATTGCAATAACTAAGGATTGCTTCACTTTTCTTCCTTCCACTGTTTTATAACCAAAATAATGTTCTATTCCAAGCTGCTCCCCATTAACTCATATTTGCTCTTCTCCTGGTTCACCTCACAAATATGTGCTTTAGCTAAGAGGCTGAAGTGAAAAAGTGAGACAAATGCAACGAATTTATAAAAACTTGGAACAATTTATATTCTCCCTTCTGAGGTTATTCCACATTATATAAGCATTTTGACTATAGATTGTCCAACTATGTATAAATATTTCAGAAGTGAATTTCTAAGAAACATGAATAATATTATAATTGCATTAATGTGTAAATCAGATGATTATTTTTTCTCAAGAAATGGCTTACCAAGTATTTAGTCCTCTCTATTGCATCCTTCTTTAATATTAGAATTTAATTTTGCCTTGTCCATTCGATAATATTTTATTGATGCACTAGAATATGCATATTAAGGACATTTCAAGACATTGAAATGTCATGACTCTTTATCTGTAGTCTAGTAGTTCTGCCTCTATCTTGTTGATGCATATACAATAGCTGAAGGGAGGGTCATTATAAACTGAATATAAATATATAACCACGCAGGAAAGATAAATATCATTATGAATGTATGTGATTTGATTTGATTTGTTTCATTGTAAAGATTAATTATCAGAAGAGACCACTTGCTGGAAGATGCCTTCAATCAAATTATGGGTTATTCAAGAAAGGATCTACAGAGGAATAAACTGTATGTCACATTTGTTGGAGAGGAAGGGTGAGTAGAAGGAAGTGTCTACCAACATAAAGCATATTTAATACATGCTTTGTTTTGCAGCTGTGTGCAGATATTTTAGTGTGCTCTTTGTGGTCTAGAGCAGAAATGAGGAAGATTTACTGCCAGGAAATGCCTTTTATAAGCCTAGAACCTACAGCTGTTCAGATAGTGCTGATTTTCTGACATGTGAGTTCTTCAGAAAGCATTGCATTGGCAGATACTGAGCTTCTATTAAATCTGCTCTGATAAGATTTTAGTCCTGCATGCTGCACTGCCAACTCTCTCTGCAATAAAAAAAAAAAAAGATGATGGCTTTGAAGAACTGGACTGGATTTACTAGCTATTTTAGACATATGATTAATGAAGGTTGATATTAACTCCTTAGATAATTTGGGTAAAATTGAAGTTGTTCAGTATATAGTCTCACATAATTGCAAACATGTAAGGGAGGGATGAAGGTCCCTCCATCACACATCTATATTTATTGGCACTACTAATGTTCGTGCATTTGAGTTTTAAAATCGTGAAACTTCTAAATTACATGGGCAGCAGCCCTTCACAGGTTTTACCTCTTTTCTTACCACCCTCCCATTATGCAGTGTAAAAGTTTTAAGTGAAGGCTTGTTCATGCTTCATCATCCTTCTATACTTAGAAGTGTCAACCTTCCATGCTTAGAGGCAATACATTTGCTTTTATGATTTTGTTTGGATGATGTTTTATGACTCCATAGATGTGATGTTTTGACAACTCTTTTACTTTGTGAATTGCTTTGAGTCTTACAAAGTGGGAGCATAGAGATAAAGACAAATAAATAAAACCATTTTGTACATTACTTTATTATGTTGGCACCAACTTGTTTTAAACAGATAATGCTAGTTCTGTCTAAAATCTTGTTCTTTATAGGAAATAAGAATTGTGCCATTTTGATATTATTTAATAAAAACTGAATGTTATTTTAGAATGTACCAATTAGTCCAGGTGTTTATATAGAAAATAACACTTAAAAGAAAGTGTTATTGGAAACACAAAGTAGAAGCTACTGTGACTCATACCTGCAGTATTTTATGGACAAGAAAGGCAAGATGAACCCCAAGATAATTTAAAAAGATGTAAATGTTAGGAAACATCCAGAAATGGCAACACTATGAGTAAAATGGCTAAATTCTGAAATAGCATATTAACAATTCCTGTGAACATGTTGACTGTAGAAGGGGAATCATATGAATGAATCTGGGAAAATCTCTCCCAACTAATACATTTTATTAAAAATCCTAAACTCCGCATGGAGTGACTAACATGATATACAATATAGGACAGATTGGTCTAACTCCTCCCTTCCATCCCCATCTCATCCTAAATTTGTTACCGGGGAAAAGTGCTACCATTCTTGTCTTGATTTCAGTAAACGTACTCAAGCAGTTACATAATTTTCTTAAGGAAATATGGCAGCAAAACTTAATTTTGCCATTAGTATTTATATAAATTAACAGTGTCTATATTTACTATTTTTCAGAAGAGGTGTTAATGATAAAGCATCTAAACATAAAATAGCCCAATTTGTTTAAAATATTAGTCAAACAAATCACAGAACTTTTAAAAGGTTTCCATCACATTTCAACTTTTGTTTGTTTGGTTTGATGAGCTGTTTGAATATTCCAACAGTGATCACTACTTTCTTCATGTCCAAATTTTTAGAAACAATGTAGATTCAAAACATGCAGAACATCTCTTTGCTGGAGTGAGATTATTTTTAGGTGACATGTGTATGTTTTAATAATTAAATTGTGTATTCAAGAAGTAATTTGTAAGGTGTGGTATTAGCACGCTTGAATAGTAAACATATGCCCTTGCAGCTGTTGTTGCAAACGTTGCTTGTAATCATTCTCAATGCAAAGCCTTTGGATATACAAGAAACTTGGGTGTCAGAATCTCTTGTAACACATAAACGATTCAACAGGCACTAATTAAACAGTTGTATGAAATTTGCTAGATGCTAGAATTAAAATGTATGTGTTGAGGGACATGATGGTGAGGAATACCTGTAACCTCTAATAACTATAGCTTTGTCTGGATTTCCCCCCCCTTGGTGCAGGTGATTTCATTCATCAGCGTGGGGTCCTGCTCATCCAGGATGTTATTTTGTTATCTTTTGGTTCTGGGACATAAGAGAGTGCAGGAATTTAATGCCGTCCCTATCTGCACTTTCAATTAGGGCCAAACCTAAAAGGAATTTTAGATGAAATAGGTTGGAGAGGTTTTACCTTCTCTATACTTTTTGGTTCCTTTTGGGGGTCTGGGCAGGGTCTGCATCCCAACCAACTATTGGGCAGGATCCATTTCAGCTGTAGGCAGGCACCCCACTTTGCTAAAAAAGAGAAGGGGTCTTGGTGGGTCTTAAAGGTCAGTCCATCTTCATAGCCTGAGAGACAGGATAATCTGTGACACCATCTCAAGTTGAAAGGTTCAAGATTTCATGCCATGTCCTCAACCAAAGAGGATGCTGAGCATCGGGTGAGCTTCATAATAATTGGATTTGATGCTTAGGGTCTCAGTGTAAATTGTCACCAATAAAGGTAATGGCTAATTTAACTCTAATTATGGCTATGCAGTGTTCATATTTCTTCATTACTCTTGTTTCATGACAAGTAACATGAGCATAGTGTGGTTCAGGAAGGGAGGTAATACTATATTTCTGTGCAGTGACACTAAAAAAACTGTACAAAGCAACCAATACTTCTCTCAAAAAATGTAATTGTTTTTATATAGTGCTTCTGCCCTAATACTTTTGTGCTTGAGGAGGTTGATTACAAGATATATATCCATAAACAATGTAAGCAAAATGTAAAACAGGCTGAATTGCAACAAATCTTCTGAAAACATTGTCAAGAAACTCTTGTAAGAATAGGAATTCTCTCTTCCCTTAAATATTTTTACAGAATTTATAGTTGCGATCTAGAAAAATTTCTACGTAAAGAGTTTAAATGCAGTCAAGATCATATAAATAAAGAAAATCTCAATTACAAACAAAATACATAAATCAATAACTGAGTTTAACCATGTCTATCATCCAACATAAATAAATAATAAAATAAAACTAATAAATAAATAAATTTAATAAATAAGAAAACAAAAACAAATTAAAAAAGTTAAATGACAGACTTGATGGACCACTGGGTCTTTTTCTGCTGTCAGTTTTCTATGTTCTATGTTTTCTATAAATAATATAAGATAAAAAATGATAAAGGTTTCCCTGTCAGTCATATCCGATTCTAGGGCACAGAACTCATCTCTGATTCTTGACCAAGGGAGCCAGCATTACCGAAAGACAATTTCCATGGTCCTGTGGCCAGCATAGCTATATATGCCAAAGACATACACAACAGTTACCTTCCCACCAAAGTGGTACCTATTAATCTACTTGCTTTCAAACTGCTAGGTGGGGAGGAGCTGGGGCAAGTAACGGGAGCTCAGCCCCGTTGTGTGCAGTCAGATCTCAAACCTAGGCTGTCAGCTCTCGCTGACAAACACAGCATCTTCAACTGCTGAGCCATCATGCCCTGAAAAATACTATGTAGTACTATAAAATACCATGTTGAATTATATAATAAAAATAGGAAGGAACACTGTAAACTCCTGTCCAAAAAGTGGGGTGTAAATTAAACAAACAAATATACCAATATAAAATTAACTCCACAAAAATTCCCTTCTGCCACAATCTTTATAACTTTTATCAATTAGCAGCTATTGAATATAGCATTTAACAGATTGTTTGGGCAAGTGGGAAAGAAGGATAATAAGAAAAGTTTTTTTCCTTCAGAAGGAGTAAATGGTCCAGAAGAAAAATAAGTATAGGAGCCCAACAATGCAAAACACAGTCTGCAACAAATCCCAGAGAGAGGACAAGAGATAGAATAGAAGGAAGCATTGATATATACTACTGTGTTTCCCCGAAAATAAGAGCCTGTCTTACATTTTTTTGAACTCTGACCTTACTGCCATGCACTCAAAAGCCCGATTGGGCTTATTATCAGGGAATGGTTTTTTGGGGGGGAAACAGGGTAGTAATAGTATAGAGCACACTACATGGGCAATTGTAATAGTGATAATATATAATGAGAGAAAACATTTTAATAGTAATAGTGTAGGAAACTTATATGTCTCTATGTGACTCTGTGTATAACATGAAGCAGGGGTCCCGAAACTCTTCAGCTCATTGACCACTTCATGAAATTTCAAATTGTTCATCAACTATAGGAGATGAACAGGCTGAGCCTGAGAGAGCGGTCAAGCAAATCATCAGTTTGGAGTTCCTTCGTGAACATAGGAGATCTAAATCCAGCCCTCCTTGAATTCCATTGACTCTTATCTACTGCCAATTTGGCTTGACTATTAGTAGTTCGGATTCTACAATGAGCTAGCATGTAGTTCAGATTCTTCAGTGAGCTAGCATGGATTAAATCTGTACTCATTTGAATCACCTTAGTTCCTAATTTCTTGCGCCTGACAACAACTTCCCAAACATTTATTATATGAAAATATTTTAATAATTATTTCTTAAATAATAGTACTACAAATAATAACAACATCAAAACTCCATTGATAGTTCTATCGATCCTTGAGGGGGGGTCAGTACTGTCCACATTGGGGAACCCTAACATAAAAGAACTATCTGGTCTAGGTTTCAGTGATTTTGTGTGTCCCTTAAGTCTGGGTCAATCTAATTGCACATGGTTTAAAAAAGAACCAGTGCAGGGGAGAAATTAGAAAATAAAGCAATAATTTATTTCTTTAGACAAATAATTGTGTCTTCCTTCCTGAAGAGTTTTAATCAACAATAAATAGGATTGTTTTGATTTTTGATTTGATTTTGAACATACAAAATATGAAAGAAAACTCTGAAAGTAAATAGCTATTTTAAGGTAATTGTTGCAATAGTAAATCAGTTATACTTATATTGTACATAGAAGAGTATTAATAAATGCAAAATTTAAAGTATTTTGTTAAATGTGTTAATTATTTTGGTGATGTACAATTTTGTGTAGTGTAGAAACTACTTTAGTAAAATTTGGACTGTAAATATTATTGTATGTTTTTCTAACTAGAAATACAATGAGTATAAATCATGGATATGAACTGTTGAGTTTTTGTGGATGCAGTAATTCCTGATGTCACAGCTTTCTTGTTACTAATAGAATTGCTATGTGGGATTTCCGTTTTTCAGCTTGTGAAAAAGGCCAATAATTCTCTTTTGAAAGGGGGGAAAAATAGCATCATATTTACATGAATTGGGACTCTCCTTGATGATTGCAGTAAAAAAACAAAGCAAGGACCAAACTATGGCTTCTTTGAAAGTATTCATTGGATCTTGTTTAAATGCAAATCCATAAAGAATGGTTTCATTCCCTGCTCAAACAATGACAGATAATTTCTTCAATATATACCCACTTAACTCTTATCTGGGAAATGAGTTTCATTTAATTTCTAACCATTCACAATGATTGGCCATTAGAAGCAAACATACTAAATGAACTGTAATTCTTTTAATAAAATACAACAGTCCAAAGAAAGAAAAATATAAAACAGAAAAGTAAGAGCTAAAAGTAAATGTGGATTATTCCCAATGGAAAAAGATGTAATGATAAGATACTGGTTTTGAAATACCAAAAAATACATAGCATTTAGATAGGAGGTACTTCCCCTCACCACTTTTAGGCAGAGTGCATCACTCTTTCTTAATAGGAGATGATCAAACATTTTATTTTTTCAAATTAAAAATTACTTAAGAAATATTGGTAAAAATCTCTACTTAAGACATTATATCCAGAGCATCATCTCACCAAAAGATGTCCCTATCCTAAGAGCAGGACATATCAAATATGTTTCCATAAATATTTGTCCATCACTTGTTCTATATGGTAAAGGCTTGCTTATAGATTACTCATTGGGCAAGAACAAATCTAGAAGGAGACTGAACAGCTAAATATCAGATAGATGGAGAAAATCCTGTCTTTTATTACATGAATTTCTTATCTGACTGGCAGATTTGGCTTTTATAAAAGATTTCTTATATCATGATTTAAACAGTTGTTGGGTATGTGTGAGAAAGCTAAAGCAAAGCAGAGAAATATTTTCTCCAGAAAAACAAGTAAGCTTTAATTTGCTCACTGTTTTCCTATCATCTATAATGCCTATATTTACTACACTGAAGATACTAGCTTGTATTCTACAATAGCACCTGAACTAAAGAAAAGTAAGCTTCTATGTAGAATAAATGTAGAATAAAGAATAAAGATCCACTCATTTCAGGATTGGAATGAAGTACAGTTAACCTAAATCTATATATTACAAGCTATTTAATAGGAAATTTTGCATAATCTGTGCCTTTAAATCAGAGATACAATTATGTCTGGGTGGATGCAAAATAATGAATCTACATTTTCATACATTCCAAAATAGAAATCAGTGCTTTGAATATTGCTAAGGTAGCGTACCACTAACAAGCTTAGTAACATTTAAAGCAGTATAAATGATCATTAAATGTTCAGAAGCTACACAGAAATGATTGAAAGGATCCGAAATTATTGAGTGTGTGTGGGAAGGAGTGAATCATTAATTCTCTAACGAAAATATTTCTTTGTTTTTAATTTTCTTTTAAAAAATACATTTGTATAGTATCCCTTTATGTTTTGTTGTTTTTAAGACTGGACTACAGTGGACCTTCAAGAGAGTTTTTTTTCCTGGTATCAAGAGAACTCTTCAACCCATACTATGGTTTATTTGAATATTCAGCCAACGACACATATACTGTACAAATTAGTCCAATGTCTGCTTTTGTCGACAATCACCATGAATGGTAAGAATGCTGGATCACAGAAATATTGTTATTTTTATAGACCATAGGTTGTGCGCTACTTAATCATTTACTATGAAAAATCCAAGTAAGGTAAATCAGATATACTTCTCTTTTCAAATAATAGATTGCAAAGTGTTGGAATAGAATCTTTGAATCTTTCATGGTATACCCAATGATCTTCCAACCTAAGCAGCTAACACTGGAGCTGGGCGTGAGTGAACTCTTTCAGAGCTCTGTTGCCTCCTAAGTATCAAAAGTTCAGCTTGTCAAGGCATAAAATCAATTACACTTCTAGCCTTTTTGTTTTGGAGTCTGCTTTTTTTTAAAAAAAAAAAAATCTGTCTAATTCAATAAGATGTGCAATAATCTTTTCCCCACTTCTCTCATGTTAAGTCTTCTCACATAGTAAAACTACTTTGTGGCTCTGTGTTTTGTACCATCTCTTGGGATATCCATGTTTCTATAAGAAAGGAAAACAACTACCTAGTCTGTCAATTCTTAGAGGATAAAATGCAAAATAACATTAAAGGCAGAGTCAAGTCAGCCAGAAAGAGATTGAAAACAGTGTTTACTGCATCTCATTAGTCTGAGTTCTTTATGTGAATACAAAAAAAGTGAATGAAAGGGGGCACAAAACAGTGGCCCAATTTCTTGTGACAAAACATTGCTGTTCTCAAGGACTGCACAACATAATATATGTCAAGAAAATTTATCATTGATGTATTTTTCACCATATACTTCATGTCTGTAGGTTGTTGTCTTTATGGAGCCATTGGAGGGAATGAAGTTTTTGATTAGTTTTCATCAGTTCACAAAAACACTCAGCTCTAGGTCTCCGAATCAGGAGAGATGATGAATCTCTTGTCTGGATGCTGTAATGAGCTGGATGAGAGCCAGTAAACAGTAGCTGAATCCTAATAATATGGAAGGTCTGTGATTAGGACAATTTCCTTGTCTGGGAATTAGGCAGGTTGCCTGTTCTGAAGAATAGTCTTGCATACCCTCTGAAGGAACATCTGGTTAATTTGGGCATGTTCTTCCTATCATCTTATGAATGGAACACAGGTGGCCTCTATAACAAGGACTTCCATATTATTGTTATATTTAGCTTTGCCTGGTTCTCCAGTAAGACTATTCTTTATAGGGATAGCCTTCATAATGGTATATATCCTGGTAAAATCAGGTTTCATTATTGCAACGTATTTTACATGGGTCTGTTCTTGTGATTCACTCTCAAATTGCATCTGGGGCAAAGTGCTGCTAGTAGGTTGTTGATGGGGGCAGCTTACCTACAGATAAATTATTTATTTATTTTATTTATTTTGTCGCATTTCATTGCCACCCAAGGGACACCAGTTTTCCTCAATCTAGTGTTCTCCAGATAAATTAGGATTGCAGCTGCGTTGCAGCCTAGGAATTCTGAGTTACAGTTCCAACACATAGGTTGTTCATGTTCTGAAGGAATTGCATTGATTCCCAATTTGTTACTGTGTCGATTTTATGTTGCTTATAATTTTTATTGACTCACAGAAATTACGGAGCAAGAAAAACATTTACCAGGAAAAATATAGTATTTGCCTTCCACATGAAACGATAAGCATAGCATCTTCATTGTATTTATATCTCTCAAAAGGCAAATATTTTTGATAATTTTATTTAATGATAAATCTTTTAAATATGAACTAATGACAGTATCTTTTTAAAATGATGATCTTGTGGAAATGTAATGCAAAATTTACATTTTGGACATGCATAACAGTGTCAAAGCTACTTACTGAACTAGCATATATAACAAATTTAAATAGATAAATAATAAATCTAAACTGTACTCTAATTTCTTTGTAGGTTCAGATTTAGTGGTCGAATCCTTGGTCTTGCTTTGATTCATCAATATTTGTTAGATGCCTTCTTTACTCGACCATTTTATAAAGCTCTTCTCAGAATGTGAGTAGAGAAATTTGACAGGGTTATTCTTATATGGAAAGAAATGTATTTTTATTTACAGAAGACATATCTGGATATAAGTCATATTTGTAATAACCTGTTTTATGTCTATTAAATAATATTATTATTATTTTTTTAAATCACAGACTGCATTTACACTTAATGTACTGATCAAGAAAACTATTTTGGAGGCAGATATAAATATTTTTCTATTTTCCTATTTTTGATAAATTCGTCCTTTTTGTTTCAGGAATTATTTATTAGGGGAAGAACTAAATTCAAAGATACATGTTGTTCTGAATATTAAGCAGATAGTTTGCAAGGTATCCATATTTAGCACCATATAGCTCTGTAGTTCTAGGATATTCCAGTTACTGATTAATTATTGGTTTGAAAGGTATTTCTCTTTAATTGGTGTTGAAATCTGAAAAAACTTGAAATAACACTTTCCTAGTAAAATGGAAATAAAGTTTTTTATTGGTAAGTTTAGGATTTTTATTTAGGATTTTAAGATGTGCCAATGAATGAATGAATGAATGTGTATGCATATGTATGAAAGAAGACTTAGCATAAAAACCTCCAGCAGTAATAATTGTACAGATTTCCTTCTTTGTTCTCCTTATTATTGAATGAATAACCTATCTATCCTGCTCTAGTCCTGCTATGCTGCCTCTAAGGTGGTGTGAGGTTGTTCCTAAGAGGGTTGAATAAACAATGCTGGGAGTATACAAAGAGTATGCAGTCCCAGCACAGTCATTCGCAAGGCATGAATCATCTCAACTGTCTAGCCAAAGCAAGAAGGCTCCAATACTGAGCAGCAGTAACATAGGAAGATGTTGAGGTAGAAGATCTCTTTAGTGGTAAAGGCAAAGGTTTCATTTCATATTACACAGGAGAAAGCAGTGGTAAACAACTCCTATATTTTACTAAAAAAACCCACAATGGATAGACCATCTTGAAGAAATCCATATGTGGTTATTAAGAGTTGAAACAGACTTGGTAGCACATAATCATCTACTCTTCATTTGTACACATCACTATAATCTGGGTCATTTTTAATCCTCTAATTACTTCTTGTTTATTATAGATTGTGTGACCTAAGTGATCTGGAATATCTTGATGAAGAATTTCACCAAAGTCTACAATGGATGAAAGACAATGATATACATGATATCCTAGATCTCACATTCACTGTAAATGAAGAAGTCTTTGGACAGGTGTGGGCAATCTTTTTTTTTCTTTCAAGGGCAGTTGTGTGGTACTTATTTTTTACAATGCTTCTAATTCTCTTCCTGGATCATCTTGCTTCAAGATAATGTTCCAATAGAAGAGAATATATGTAGTTTAGGGTTGAACTATATTGTTCCTGGTGTTCTCCAAGCTTTGCTGTTTGCTTGCAAACATCTGCAAGAATACAACTAAGCTCAGAGAACACCAAAACCTCCAGATAAGGTGTCATTTACATATTGCTTTGGTACATTGCTTATTTTGCTTAAAAGCCACTATTTAAAACTGTAGAATAAAGGTAGTCCTCAATTTATGACCATAATTGGCACCTAAATGAAACCCAAATCTAAGTGTGTCCTGCTGTATGTATGGAATTAAACAGTAATTGGGATAAATAATCCTGAACTGCTCCTCACTATACTGGGCCAATTCAGAGTAGATTCAGAAGTCCTCCAGGAAAAGGAGCCTTCAGTACTGTAATTGAGGTAGTTCCGAAACAGAGACAATTTGGAGTATGGGTGGGTGGTGGGTGAAAGCTGTTTCCTACAGATAGCAGTGCTGGCAAGCATCGGGTATCCAGATGTTATACTATATTTTAAATCTCCTGGGATAAGAATTCTTCATTATACATGAATTCTTGTTCTAATATGTACATTAGGAAGTGCTGCTAAAATCCCTTTTCTAGAATGCCTTCTTTGTATTTTCCCTTTTGATGCTTTCAAGTTTTGGACTTGATGCCATTAACTCCAAAGATAAAAATTTTAGCTTTTTCTATATTGACCAAATTTGACCACTTCAGAAGGATTTTTATCAGTCATTTGGGGAATTAGTACCACTTTGATACATTAAAATTTCTCCTTGCAATAGATTCTGCTTTATAATATATTGTTGGTAATTTGCTTTTAAGATTACTGAAAGGGAATTAAAACCTGGAGGTGCCAACATCCCGGTCACAGAAAAGAACAAGAAGGAATATATAGAAAGAATGGTGAAATGGAGAATTGAAAGAGGTGTGGTGCAGCAGACAGAAAGTTTAGTACGTGGTTTTTATGAGGTAAAAAATAAATCTGTTTTCATATATTGCATGCATTAAGTGCCTAGAGCATTTGGCATGTATTAGGATTATCTATGATTCATAATTATTTCCTATCCTGCAACTGTTTAAATTGTGTTGGGAACCACAGTGTTGCCTCTGAAGTTGTTCCACTCAGGATTTGTCATTAATGTCATCAAAGTCAGACAACTAGGCTTGCCTGTAATAATGTAATAATCCCTACACATGAAGATGGTAACCAGTTAGTGTTGACAGAGCACAATTATGCTGCATTTTGAAGTTGTGCATTTTTACCTAAACTTTCAGTTGTTTACAAGTTCAACTCCCCCCCCCCCAAGTCATTCAGATGGGGCACAAGCTGCATGAAGGGAGAACCTATTTCTTAAGTGCAGAGTAAATGCTTTTCATGCAATAGGTTCCCATCATTCAATCCTGCATTTCCAAATAGGGTTTGAAAAATGTCTGCTCAAGCCTGACGAACTATCACAGTCAATGTTAACAGTAGTGGGCTAATTATACCATTGGTGTGACTTTCTAGATCAGGGGTGTCAAACTGGCGGCTGGCAGGCTGGATGCGTCATGCAAAGGCCACGCTCACCCCAGCTCTGCGAAGGGAAAAAACATCATGTGATGGCAACGCGATGCTGCGAGTTTGACACCTGTGTTCTAGATGGTTGTCATCACAGGGAATATTACTACAAGAAAAAGCTATCAAATATTCCTGGCAATAAATCAGCCTTAAGCTCAAGAATCACAATTCCTGCAAGTATACAGTATATTAATAGTGATTTCTGGGTGTCTGTCTAACTTCAGTGGAACAAATTCTGCTGCAGCATCTAAAATTTGATGTTGAGAATGCACTGCTTGGAGATATTTCCACATATTATTTGTGGTATGAATATGCCTTCTGATGCTCTGCTTATATTTTAAAAATATACTAGAAAATGAGGGATATACTTTTCTTTCAACTTTAGTGGCTATATCTAAATGTTGCACCAAAAATTACAGTATTATGAATTATGGACCCTATATAATAATTGGTGGAAATAAAAACAGCAAAGGATACATATTGAATATATATTCTCTCCTAGGTGGTTGATGCTAGACTGGTGTCTGTATTTGATGCAAGAGAACTAGAATTGGTTATTGCTGGCACTGCAGAAATTGACTTAAGTGACTGGAGAAATAACACTGAATATAGAGGAGGTGACATCTTCTAAAATACACATATGTTGTTGGTTGTAGTTAACCTGAGTGATCATAAATTGAATTAAATAAAAGTATGATTGTTTAGTGTTTTTTTATTTTTAGATGAATCCCAAAAACTATTTTAATTTGCAGTGTAATTTCACAAACATATGGTCTTATTTTAAGTTTTCAGATATCTTTGGATTTTCCCATTTTGGAATGGGAAATCCTTTCATTTGATAAAAGAGATAAAATCTAAAACAACATGACTAGCAATATGTGAGATCAAGTAAGTTAGTCTAGACAGGGCTGTCAAACTTGCGGCCCACGGGCCAGATGCATCAAGCGCTGGCCACGCCCACGCCCGGTTTAGCAAAGGGGAAAAAAAGTCCTGATACATCATGTGACACCACTGTGACAATGTGAGTTTGACACTCCTGGTCTAAGATATGAAGATATATTGGTATTTAATTTATAACAGATAGTAAAGATGGCAAAAATTGGGGGAAAAGAGACTTTTCAATGAAATGAGACTCTTCACAGAAGTTTCTGTGACAGTTAAGAATTGAATTAATTGGTACTTGGACTTTATTTCTGGAAACATATTGAAACATGCTTATACAAAGTACTGAGATCTTTTGTAAAAAGTCTGTTGGTGCAGACACACACAATAATTTAAAGAAAATAAATGGAAATAAAGTAATTAAAACGTGGATACATCCATGTTTTAAAATAAATGTAAACAGATTTGGGATTCAGATAAGTTGCTTGGGTTCAGTAGGATTTTAAATATATTTTACTTTAAAAATGATTTCATATGGTATATTTTATTTTATTTTAGATGTTCCCTTGCACCACTATTACAATGCAGCATTTATGTATTTGTGATTTAGATTGACATTCAAAAAACATAGGTCAAAAATATCTTTTTGTGGGAAGGAGGAGTATGTTGTATATAATTCTTGGAATCATCACCTATGTATTTATATATTTATATAATGTTTGGAAAGACTAAATCATAAAACCATAGAGTTTGAAAGTACTGTAGAGGTCATCTAATCCAACCTAGAGGCTCCCCTAGAGCAGTGGTCCCCAACCTTTCCAGCTTGGCAGCCGGACTCTGCGGGGGCATGTAAGTGGTAGGTGCACATGCATATGCGTGCACAGCTCCATTTGTGCAAGTGCCAGACACACAAACTCATTTGCATGAACGGAGCTTCGCACGTGAACACAAGTGCCCCCCGCTCATGAGAGTGGAGTTTCTCATGCACATGCTTGCCCATCTCTCCCACGGTCTAGTTTTGAACAGGCCTTGGCCTGGTAGTGGGCCACAGACTGGGGGTTGGAGACCCCTGCCCTAGAGTATTTTTAAAATAGATTTATTATTAAATTTATTTGCTACCCATCTCGCTATGAAGTGACTCAGGACACCTTACAGCATAAAAAACATTAAAATCATCAACAATAAATATTCCTAACCCAGTGGTTATCTGTCACAGGATCACTGATAAATAACCATCCAGCCTATATTTGAGGACTTCTAGCAGAGGAAAACTTATCATTTCATGTGGTTAGTCTATTCTACAGTACTAGTTGAAAACTCATATACTCAAGAGATTCCTTCTGATGTGAGGGTTCTTTCAGCAATCTCCCATTCAACACTTTACTAGTTTATATTATTACAGACTTTCAAATATTTTGGTTAATAAAAATAGATTTGATATATACTACGATAGGAATTATCCTAAACTACTTTGCCTTATTTTTACCTCAGGTTGTTTAAATCCTTGAATTCAATTCCCCATTATTTCCTGAGGCTGTTTTTCTGTCACTATCTTATTCTCCTTAGATAGTATATCCATCACTCCTCCAACTTTTCTATCATCAGTAATTTTTAACTCATGTTTTTACCCGTGTACATTTTTGTGAAGTTTCATGTCTAAACATGACACTACATCCTGAAAGCCTACCAAGGGAACGAGAATTAATACCATATATATGATATCAGATTCTATAGATTAATTTAGGAAATGTTAGGGCCTACATCTGTAATATTGCTTATTTCTTAACATTTTCTCATTATTGCCCTGAATAATATATTCTTAATTGTTATTAAACAGGATACCATGATAATCATATTGTAATTCGATGGTTTTGGGCTGCTGTGGAAAGATTCAACAATGAGCAACGGTTACGGCTTTTACAAGTAAGGTTTCAGTTAGCATCATTGTAGTTGTCATCAACATATTAAAAAGCTAATTAAAAACTATGAAGAATTGGAATCTTGAAATTGTTGAATGGCTTGATAAGTAATTCTCACTTCTTTCCTGATTCATTCACATGAAAACAGCAATTATAGGGTTTTTTGGGGGGGCAGGGATTTCTGTTTTAAATATTTAATAATAGGTTGCAATAGTGGGAGTAAGTCAGTGGTACATTCATTGTTGCATTTTTTCCATTTATAATTCCTGAATGAAACAAGTCTATATGCTTTATCTTGCTGTCCTTTCTCATAAAAATTAAGGAAAATTCTTTCATTATTTCAGAACCTGCCCAAAAGATATCTGCTTGATTATAGATTTTTTAAATTAGTTGTTGTTGTTAGTTGCAAAGTCATGTCTGACCCATTGCAACCCCATGGACAATGTTCCTCCAGGCCTTCCTGTCCTCTACCATCCTCTGGAGTCCATTTAAGTTCATGCCTTCTACTTCAGTGACTCCATCCAGCCACCTCGTTCTCTGTCGTCCCTTTCTTCTTTTGCCCAGCATTAGGCTTTTCTCCAGTGAGTCCTTTCTTCTCATTAGGTGGCCAAAGTATTTGAGTTTCATCTTCAGGACCTGGCCTTCTAAAGAGCAGTCAGGGTTGATCTCCTCTAGGACTGACCGGTTTGATCGCCTTGCAGTCCAAGGGACTCACAGGAGTCTTCTCCAGCACCATAGTTCAAAGGCCTCAATTCTTTGGTGCTCAGTCTTTCTTATGGTCCAACTTTCACAGCCATACATTGCAATTGGGAAAACCATAGCCTTGACTACACACACTTTTGTTGGCAGAGTGATGTCTCTGCTATTTATTTATTTATTTATTTATTTATTTATTTATTTATTTATTTATATTTCTATTTCTATACCGCCCTTCTCCCACAGGACTCAGGGCGGTGCACAGCCAAAATAAAACATTGTATACAAAATTTAAAAAACAATTTAAAACAATTAAATAATTTTGGCCCAAAATTATTATTTTTAGTATGCTGTCTAGATTTGCCATAGCTTTCCTCCCCAGGATGAAGCATCTTTTAATTTCTTGGCTACAGTCTCCATCTGCGGTGATCTTGGAGCCCAGGAAAATAAAATCTGTCACTACCTCCATTTCTTCCTCATCTATTTGCCAGGAATTGAGAGGACTGGATGTCATGATCTTAGTTTTCTTAATATTGAGTTTCAAGCCAACTTTTGCACTCTCCTTCTTCACCCGTATCAAGAGGCTCTTTAGTTCCTCTTCACTTTCTGCCATTAGAGTGGTATCATCTGCATATCTGAGGTTGTTGATATTTCTCCTGGCAATCTTAACTCCAGCTTTTGATTCATCTAGTCCCGCCTTTCTCATGATGTGCTCTGCATATAAGTTAAATAGGCAGGGCGACAGTATACAGCCTTCCCAGACTCCTTTCCCAATTTTGAACCAATCAGTGGTTCCATGTCCAGTTCTCACTGTTGCTTCTTTTTTTTTTTTTTTTTTATTGAAAAAGTTTTCAAATACAAATTTTTCCCCCTTTTCCCCCCCCTCCCCCCCTCCCTAACCCCCCCTCCCCACCCTTCCCCCCCTGTGACTTCTTCGTAACAAAAAAAAACCCAATTCATAACAGATTACTTACTCCCTCCTCAAAATACTGACCTTTACTTACTAAAAGTATTATAAATCCCCCTTTATCCATACATTTCAGAGAAGAAGAAGAGAAAAAAAAAAAAAAAAAACAAACACATTATACTATAACTATTATAAAATAACTTCTAATTTAGCATAATAGTGTTTTATATCTATACATTATTGCAACAATTCAAAACCACCTTCCACTTTAAAACTATACGATAAGTTCTAGTTTAATAACATTTCAAAGCGGGCTCCCCATAAAATCTAATTTAACATTTATTCCACTCTATCCATTTCCTCCACTCCCCTAAATGTATCACTTAAAAATCCCTTTTCTTAAACTAATCAGTCTGTAGCTAGCTTATTCACCCACTGTCTTACAAATTTACCACAACAATTCTTGATATCTTTAATTCACTGCCCACACTACTTAAAAATATATATATATATATATTCCATTATATCTAAATAAAAAAAGAAAAGACAATAACTTTAAATTTATAGTCCATATAATATCTTCTTGAAGTCTTTCCACTGGATTGTTAAAACCAACATCCATAATAGGGTAACATAGCTTGCTGATGCAACAGCTTATTCAAGATCTCCAATCATATCTGCCCCCATCAGTAGTAAACATCTTCTTATATATATAAAAGTAAAAACAACCACCCGAGTGACATTATAATTATATTCCATATAATAATAATTGTGGGTTTCATCAGGATTATTAATTTCCATCATCGTATTGGGTAACAACCCGATCTTCTGCATGTCCCAATGTGATTCTCTTGCCTTATAATTCAAAATAATTATAATATATTTATCAACACAAAAAGAAGTTTCAAAGTAGATAATTCAAAACCATCAATTTAAGGCTCTTTCCATGTCCCAAAATTACGGCAATGCAGAGATCTGCCACTATCCTCAGGATGATATTGACCAATATGTCGCCTCCTCTATGTTTTCACATAATCATTCATATTTTAAAATCACTGGCTTCACTGTTGCTTGGGTTAGAAATTTCTATTTTTGTACAACCTATTTCTTTTTTTGTTTTCTTTTTGTGGGTTTGACTTCCATCCTAGTTTTTTGTGTCTCGCGTTTCTTTTTTATCCCTTGTATATCCTCTAATTGGTTTCCATGCTTGTCCTTGCCTTGATAAGTCATCACATTAAAATCAGATGGCACTTCTCTCAAATTTGTAGATAATCCAGCTGGGGTATCCAATAAATCCAAAGGCAATTTATCTGGTACAGTCTCTGTCTTTAGTTCCAGCTCCTTCTGCTTATCCTGTATTATATCTGAAGACGTTAAATTCATTTTCAACCTATTTTGATAAAATTCTTCCGCTCTTTCAACAGTATTTAACTGGTATCTTTCTCCTTGATATCTCAATATAATACCAACTGGGACGTCCCACCGGAATTGAATATTTCTCCTTTTTAACTCAGACACCAAAAAGCCAAATTTCTTCCTTTCCATTAATATCTTAGGTGGGAGTTCCTTGTAAATCCAAATCTTTCTTCCATACAATTGCAAATTAGAATTGAAGGAATTTTGCACAATTTTATTCCTAATTTCTTTATCTGAAAAATAGATTACCACATCTCTAGGCAATTGCCTTTGCTTGGCAGTCCAGGAGTTTATTCGATAAGCTCTGTCAATCCTACAAAACACTTCCTCAGGTTGAATCTTTAAAATCCCAGCTAGAAATTCAGAAGATATTTTCCTTAAGTCATCTCTGTTATTTTCCTGCAAACCTCTAAGTCTTATTGCATATTCTGTGAAATTATATTGTATCTTTAGAACCTCTTTTTCAATCCTCTGTTGCAGATTTTCTACATTACCAGACTTTTGGTCAGCATCCATTTTAAATTTTTCTTCTGAACTATAATCCTGAATATTTAACAAATCATTTTCAATTTTTTGAATTCTATTGTCCAATTTGTCTTGAATTTCATCCATTTTTGACTCTAGTAAATTAGTATTTGTCTCCAACCGAATCATGAATTCTGACACTTTTAAAATTTTTTGCTGCAAAAAGTCAAACTTGGATTTCACCAATTCCTTAGTTTCCTGCTTAAATTTTTCAAGTTGCTGATTCACAATCTCATCCCTTCTTTCAATCTCCTCTAAGAGAAATTCTATTATATTAAAATCAGGTTTCTGGGACTGAAGAGTTAAAACTTGTTGCTTTAAATTCTTAGTGGGGGAATCCCCCCCACCTATTTGTTTGTCTGACTTCACAAGCCTCAGTGCCATGTTTCCGCCTAAGCAGGCTTTGTTAGAAGAAAAAAAAAAACAAGACAAAAGACTTCCAGCCAGCAACAATCAGGCTCCAGGGGAAAAAGAGAAAAACAAAAACAGGAGCGGAGTTTTGTCTACAAATGTAGCCAGTGGTATTTATTCCGCTACATTATAATAATAAAAAACGGAAGAACTTTCCCTCTCAAACTCTTCTCCAGCCGCGGCAGACGCCATTTTAAAAAAAAACTTTTTTCCTCTTTCTCTTCCTCTATTCTCTTAAGTAATTTTTAAAAGATAAGTAAAATACTTGCGCTTCAGTATTACAGGTCCAGCTCACATTTTCTTTGAGTAATCTGTCAAATTCGCAGGCTTGCTTTTGACGCCTGGCTCTGCATTAGCAGAGGTCTCCCAAAGCCCGGAGCAGCGGCTGGGGATATGGGGCATCTCATCCGCTCCATCCCAAAAGTAAAAGAAAAACTTTTGGGACTCTGCAGAGAGTTCTACCCACCCCTGCCGGCTCTATCTCCGTTTCCTCATGGGAACGGAGTTTTTTCGAGCCGCCGTTCCGTTGTGAAGGCGGCTCTGACAGGCTGTGGAAGCTGACGATCCCAAAGGAACGTCTGGCGGCGGCCAGCAGCAAACAGGAAGTCATCACTGTTGCTTCTTGACCCACATATAGGTTTCTCAAGAGACAAATAAAATGGTCTGTTACTCCCATCTCTTTAAGAACTTGCCACAATTTATTGTGATCCACACAATCAAAGACTTTAGCATAGTTAATGAAGCAGAAGTAGATGTTTTTCTGGAACTCCCTAGCTTTCTCCATGATCCAGCGTATGTTGGCAATTCGATCTCTAGTTCTTCTGCCTCTTCGAAATCCTGCCTGTACTTCTGGTAGTTCTCGATCCACATACTGCTGGAGCCTAGCTTGTAGGATTTTAAGCATAACCTTACTAGCATGTGAAATGAGTGCAATGGTGCGATAGTTTGAACATTCTTTGGCATTGCCTTTCTTTGGAATTGGAATGTAAACTGACTTTTTCCAATCCTGTAATCACTGTTGAGTTTTCCAAATTTGCTGGCAAATTGAGTGTAGCACTTGTACTGCATCATCTTTTAAGATTTTGAATAGCTCAGCTGGAATACTGTCTCCTCCACTAGCTTTGTTGTTGCTCAGATTTCCTAAGGCCCATTTGACTTCACATTCTGTCTTGAGGTCAATGACCACCCCATCGTGGTTATTAGGGATGTTAAGCTTTTTTTTGTATTGTTCTTCTGTGTAATTTTGCCACCTCTTCTTAATCTCTTCTGCCTCTGTTAGGTCCCTGCTATTTTGGTCCTTTATCATGCCCATCTTTGCGTGAAACGTTCCCTTCATATCTCCAATTTTCTTGAAGAGAACTCTGGTCCTCCCTATTCTATTGTTTTCTTCTATTTCTTTGCACTGTTCATTTAAGAATGCATTCTTATCTCTTCTAGCTATTCTTTAAATTAGTAAGAAAACTAAAACAAAGGAAAAAATGTCTGCAAATAGAATTCCAAACAAAACCCCCCACTATTAGAACAAAATGGAATGAAAGAGACAATGTTTTGTGTATTTTATGCTTCTGTTTTCTGTATTTTATGCTGTGACTGAAAATCCATTTTTGCAATCTCTTTAATTCACAAAGAAAATCACTGATGGATTTATACCAAATTGGGGTCAGGCAGGGAGGATCAAACCTGATTTTATTTTATTATTTCCTTCCTCTTCCGATTCTATTTTTCTAGACTGAAAAAATAGGAAGTGATGCATTAATATTTTTTTTTAAATAAAGCTTTGTATTAAATACAGATTATTCGCTAATATTGTGACCTCAAAGTCTAATGTATTAGTACAGTCAATTGCAAGACACTTATATAGTATTCTATAGTATAATATTTAATTGTCTTCTTCCCCTACTGATTGAATTGCTTAAATAAGGACATTATCTGTCTAGACTAGAGACTCACTGGTCATGTGGATTGCTTTAATTGGGAATAAACTTTACCGTTGCTGTTAATATGCATGTAGGGGATACTTATGAGACCAGGACAATCCCATGTGTCAGTGATTCCATACATTATGAGTATAATATAATGAAGCAATTTTGTATAAAATATGCTAGATCTTTAATGGCAGATTGCTGCTGTCTGAAGAGCAAGCACAAAGAAGGTGATACTGGTGATACCTGTATAGAAAGGAATACCTGCCTGTCTCCCACCACTTGACGCAGCCCACCTCACCAGCCAAGTGCAGATATTTCATTTTCCCTGTTCCTGCTTGTTTACAGGGAAGCCAAAGAATCTGTGCTTGGTGGGATAGGAGAGACAGGGCAGTCAGGAAGAAAAAGAATGAGATAGAGATTGCAAGGGAAGTTACCAGTGGGAAAATCATTATGTATGGAGACAGCTGACTGTACAGGATTACCAATGGGAATAGTGACATCAAAAATGTTGGTTCACAAGGCTGATATTCCTCTTTTTTAAAAAAATCCTTGAATTACCAGGAAGACTCTGGGTTTTCTGGCAGCCAAATGGGAAGAGGCAGCTCTGCAGGAGGCCAGTTGAGGCTCTGTTGATCACAAATCTATCCTAGGCTCCTGCTCCATTTGGCATCAAATGTTTGCATAGCAAAGAACTAATTACATGCTCTAATGGAAAAGATTAGTTTCCTACTGCATTACCTTGATCTGCCTTCATCTTACCTCATTGAAATATCTTCAGAAAACAGTAAGTGGACTGTCCCTGCAGCAGGTCAAGGCAGGTGTAGGGATAATCCAAAAAGCTCTCATAGCCAGATCCATACAGTGTAGTCAGTATGCTTGTTCAGAAGTACTCTATATTCCACCAACATACTTCCATACCAGGTTCAATAAAGTTTTGAAAAGAGTGTTGCTTGAGGCGTTTAGCACATTATATCTCCTTTCAAAAGCTGAATGCCTGTTTGTTTCCTTGTATACATTGTCTCGATTGCCCTTTCTACAAACTAACACAACTGTAAAACAAGTTTTTTATCGTTTTCCAGATAAATGCATGTAAGAGGTCATCTATGTATTTAAAAATAGAAAATAAAAATAGAACTACCACCCTTTTCAATAATAAATAGTTACAGTGTTTTATGTTATTTTCCAGTTTGTTACAGGTACATCCAGTATTCCTTATGAAGGTTTTGCTTCTTTGAGAGGAAGCAATGGACCAAGAAGATTCTGTGTAGAAAAATGGGGCAAAATTACAGCTCTGCCCAGGTAAAGTAACTCTAAGAATGTTTCAAATAAATCCACTTGAAGCAGAAGATTTTGGGTTTCTTTAAATAAAAGAGAATCGAGGGATTCAGCATAATTTGTTTCCTGTTCCTTAGATTTGCTTACTATGAAGCTTAAAACCACTCTTATTTTATTTTTGTCTCCAAAAAACACTTTTGCTTTTCAGCAAATTTCTACATGAAATACAAACATAGTAACATTGTTTTGAAACAATTCCTTTCTGCACCATTTTTTTTTTCTATCTTTGTCTTTTCCCATTGATGTATAATACCTGACTGTAGTCTCAGCTGCTTGTCCTGATTATGGTCCTGGGTAAAATATAGCATTATATGTCTGTGTCAAGGAATAAATGCTTGTTAAAAGAAGTGGAAAGCAGACTCTTTGGGCAAGTATTGAAAACCTAATGATGTGGGGGAAGATCCATATGACTAGTACTAACAGAAGATGCTGCTTTTAGTTGATAGAGCTGGTGAAACTAGAAGCACCAAAGTCAGAAGCAGAAACATCTCTTACCAGGAGTCTCCACAGTGACGGCACATGTTAAAAAGGGGTGGAGCTTCAATTGCCTAGTCATACCCACGTTTATGATGGCCTTACATTACAATATGAGTGCATAGTATCAGCTGCTCCTTCCTCAGAGAAGTAACTGGCTCTCAGTCTGTTAGGATGCACAAGCAAGAAGAAGGAAGCAGAAGATTTGGAAGAGAAAGAGATGGCTGCATTCTTATATTTATAGTTGCTGCTTTTCTGCTCTAGTTACTGCTTTTCTGATATCTATAAAAAACTAGTTTATCAAGAGTTGTGTTCTGAAATCTCTGCTACCTCTAAGTTATTAATTTGAATATCTGTCAGGGTGTAGCCAAAAAGATCCTATTGTTCTGCTCTGCAAAATACCGCAATGTGTTGAGCAGACGGCAACAGTGAGCTTCTGAGGTAGCGCTAGATTTTTTTTTTCTTTTTACCAAGTAGTGGCAAGTCTTTGGCTGATTCTTTCTCTCATCCCCTTTCCTGTGGCATGCCTCTAAACTTTTGCTTCTATTTTTCCTTAACAGCAGCTTGTCATATCCTGACATATAAATTGTGGTTAAGCTAAAGTGTGCTGGAAAATCTCTTATGCTTATACCCATTACCTCTCAGATTGAGAAATAATAATACCTCTGAGAATTGGTGAAATAAAACAGCCTGATTTTTTTCCCATGTAGATTATAATATATGTTAACACATTGAATGCCTGAAAATAGATTTAATTAATTTTTAATTCTGACATGTCCTTATTTTGCTGCTGACCTGGACTCATAATTTTAGCATGACTTAACAACATTTAAAAGCATCTAAGCACTTTTAAGTGTATGTATGGATGTAAACATGTTTAAATAAAACATAAGATTAATCATAAACATTTAAGAAATCATACTTTGATCGCATCTCTGTTTTGGATGAAAAGAAAGTTGTCTTCAGTTCCATAGTACTTGTGTACAGAATTCTTCAAGCACTCAATAGTACAAGTTTCAGATGCCGCCTAGTATTGACTGATTGACTACCCATTTTTTTGAGTAGGCAGGGAGATTTCCCTCGAAGTATCTGCTGCTGTGTTACTGGAGACTGATTTAAAATACCGTCTAACCTGTCTGAGCTTTCAGTTGCAAATACATTCTTAGTTTATGATCTGCTGAGACACATTAAGAACATTTCTCAGGTCAATAAAGCTCAAGCTTTACTGTCTGAGAAACCAGTTTTGCTCCTATGTGCACTATTCACTTTCAACTTATTGTAGTTGAGATATAAAGAAAAACAGAATTGAGATAGCTCCTTCTCCTTATCTTCCTGCACTTTGAGATCACTGTAGCCATGATGGTAAATGTTCCAGCCATGCTGAAATATGTAGGGTGATAAAATGGGGGAGGGCATGTGTAGGTGAATGAGCATTACTCATAAGGATGAAGATGGACAGGTGTGAGACCAAGCAGTGAGGCTGCTTTATCTCATCCAGTTTAGTCCCTTTATGTTTGTGGGTAATTAGTTTGAACCTCTGTGCATGAAACTTCTTGTCAAGTTATATTGGGTTTTGGATCCACAGTAATTTCATTTTATAGTAAAACTAAGAATGAATGAATTATTTTAAAAGGAAAGTTAATGGACATGGTCATAAAATTTCTATTATCTAAGGAAGTATGTTACCATATTGAAAAATGAGAATTATCAATAAATATAATGTAACCCAGGATAATTCTTACTATAGTCTTCCTTCCTGAATGCATGTACTTTATCAAAGTTGTAACAGTGATAATTTTTTTGCAGATTTGGTGTTCTGAAATGCAATAAATAGGAGAGTAATGAACTGAATAGAACAATATTGCCTCTGTTTTAAGATCCACCAAATGAATAATTTTCAATGTATTTTAATAAAGTAATAGCAACTCTATTAAATTAAGTCTAATTTTATTTTTATTCTGATAGCTTCCACTGTTTGGAAGTGACTTTTGGCATGCTGCTGAAAAGCTATGATTTGTAATCTTGAAAATATTGCAAAGTCTTATTTTAACTGGGCCCCTGCAGTGGCTCAGTGGTTAAGATCCTTGGCTTGTTGGCTGGAAAGCTGACAGCCCAGATTCGAGACCCAGGTGCCATATGACGGGATGAGCTCCCGTCCTCTCCCCAGCTCCACACAACTTAGCAGTTCGAAAGCATGCAAACGTGAGTAGCTAAATAGGAACCACTTTGGTGGGAAGGTAACAGCCCTCCATGACATCATGCTGACCACATGACTGTGGACAAATCTTTGGACAGTGCTGGCACAACAGCAGTGCTGTCTCAAAGGCAAACGGAGATGAGCACCACCGCCTATCGTCAGCAACAACTAGCAAATAAAATCTGCAGGGACTGCTTTATCTTTTTATTCTTATTTTAATTTCTTTAAAGATTTATCTCCTTCCCCCCCCTCTCCTCTCCCAGTAATTTTGAAAAGCATTGTAGAAAGTTTCTAAAACTCTAAATTAAAAATACACTACATACCGACTACTGCTTCGGCACAAACAACTAGAAACCAAACTATATAGTGCGTTTAGGCAGAGGCATAGAAAAATAGGAATAAATGTGTTTACAATTCATCTTTTAATCTAGGAATAAATTAACTTCTAAATTAAGAGTATGTTTGGGAAGAAGTTCTTGTTCTTAGTTTTTCCTCACTTGATTTTTGGTGTCATAAAAACTTTCTTTCCATTTTTCCCCAGAGCTCACACTTGTTTCAATCGTCTTGACCTTCCTCCTTACCCATCGTTCTCCATGCTCTATGAGAAGCTGTTGACAGCTGTCGAAGAGACGAGCACATTTGGTCTTGAATAAGACACGAATTGTCTAACCCAGTATCTGGGACTTTTGTGGATCAATCCCCCCAAATACATGAATGCTTACAGCAAGTTGCAAAGATAAAAACTATTGTACAGTGCAATTGGAAGAATGGGACTTTATGAGTGAGAAAAATTGTAACAGCTGCATGAGTACTTTAGAGCAAGGGTTGTGGCCTTGTTCTCATGAGCACCAAATGTTTAAAACTTAAGTCGGATTTTTAAAAATGACAAAAGATTAGCAACAATTAGACCGCTGCAAATCTAATACATCTCAAAAATGAATTTCATCAAAATATTTGAACAGAGTTCAGTGAAATACAAAGATTGTTAGCTTGCTGCTAAATTGTAAGAGGATAAGTAAAAATGCTTTTTAAAAATCAAATAGGAGTTATTTCCCAATGGTACACTACTATATGTCTTACACAATACAAGAATATGCTATATATGCTATACCTAAATCTATGTGTGCCTGCATGACATCTATTGCATTTCAAAGATACAGCACAAAGAACAGTTATTTTCTGCAGCTTAACAAGGGTATGAAGAAAAGTTGGCAGCAAAAGATGGTGTGAACAGAAAGACTTTTAATTAGGAGAACCTGTACAATTGTATATGCAAATCATGTTTAGCAGAAGGAGAGCTATTGTAAGAGATTAATGGTTAACTTTATTCTTTATACTGCATGAAGGCTTTTTAAAAAAATAATGTGAGTTTATCACAGCATATCAGGAAAAAGAAAGCCTCTTACACAGTGACTTTTGTTTATTTTTATAAGTTCATAATATTGATTTTCTTAGGGTGTAAATAAGAAAATAGACCTTTTTTGTTCTTTTCACTTTTCCATGCTTAAATAGTTCTTGTGTTCAATTCTTTACACACTTAAGGTGTATATTTGTGTACACACACACACACACAAACACACACCTTTATTTTTATAAAGGTAAGGTATTCCTGAAACTATTTTTTGCACCGAATGTACCAAAGTCAAAGGGATATTGTGAATTAAATAACAAAAAATATGTATCACTTCATCACTTCATACAAAATCTATAGAAGGTAGCTACTTTAAAGAACATGATTTTTATTTCCCAGTTACATTCTGCACAGTTAAATAATAATTTTTAAAGCTCGCTACATGTAATAATGTGTAATATGCATTTTATTTCAAATGCACTTATTTTTTCTCCATTAACTAATTTCATTAGAGCTGAATACAGATACAGCTGAGTACATATGTTTCATATTTTGCTGCTTTTTTTTACTTTTGTACAGCACTATTATAAGCATTACAATGATCTGGAAAAACAAGAGGACTAGCACCTAAATGAATGAACCACTTTGTGTCACTCTCACATTTAGCAGCAAACTGTCTCCAAGATGTAAATTGTTTGTAGTGTCTTTCTAAACCCACATTTTCACTGATTAGTTTTCTTATAAATGTTTCTTAAAATGAAGTACTTTTCTATGGTTTATCTGAAAGCATGAATTCGCCATGTCAAATAAGCTTTTAATTTTAGAAACATTAAAAGGGATTGAACTTGTTTATAAAGATCTCCTGTGCTGAAAGACCACTTTCCTACATGGCAGAGGTGAAAGGGGTGTCTAGTCTTTTACTCTGGTTCTTGTGATCACCATGAATGAATACACTGCACATAATTTACTTCTTTATCGTTGATGAACATGGATGATGTTCAGGCCACTGCCATTCCTGTCTCTTAGAAACAGCCTGGGCTAAATACATTTTAAATTAGTCATTGCTATGAAAAAAGCTAGATTTCATTCACCTGAAATCTAGCTTAGCTACAGTGATGTAAAATGGAGGCTATTTCTACATCTTTCCTGACTAAGATTTTGGTTCTGTTTGAGCCAATGCAATGAGAGGAAATCATGATCAGCCTTAAAACTAAGATAAAATGTCAGTTCTTAAATACAATTGTATGTTACCTCAGTTTCTGCTTTTTTTAAATTGGTAAAAAGAACATGCAAATAATTCAATATTTCACCATCAGAATGGGACTTTCTCTACAATTGGCAAACAATTGAACAAATCTCAGAATGATTCATGTTTCAAGAATTTAGTCACATGACTCACTTCATTTTAGAATTTAAAAAGTATAAAAATGCCCATAGGTTTTGTGTTATGTTATGTTAGTTTGCTACAAATTGAAAACTGAGTTTATAATCCAAAGGACTACGTGATCTGTTGTCCTGTGAGCAGGAACCTTTCTTTTCCAAGCTGGTATCCTAGTTCTACTCACAGATTCACTTTGTGTACTCATAATTTATATTCTATATTCTTTTACTTTTACTCCAGAAAAATTTGAACAAGTTACTTATTTGATATGAAAAAAATGGTATGTTCAAGGTCTGGTTTTATTAAGACTAAAAATAATTTTATATTAATTAAACAGGAACTGCACACACAATTTCTTTCACATCAAATATGTAACTGTATTAACTGCAGAGTTACATGCAATGTTGACTTCCTATGGCTGAGAGAGGAACTGGCCCAAGGTTACCCAGCTGGCTTTGTATCTAAGGTGGAACTAGAACTGGTGGTCTCTCAGTTTTTAGCCTGATACATTAACCACTACACAAATCTGGATGTTGGAAGATGTGATATCTTATATTATCCATTTTTTTACCAGCTCTATTATTTTCAACAAAGTGATTCTATTATATACAAATCCAGGGCATAATATGAACAATCCTATCACTCCTGATTAGATTAGGAAAACATTTAAAGTGAAATTCAATTCTGATCAAAAGACCAGCCTATGCACAGCCTAAGATAAAGTCTTTGTTCACTGAATACATAAATAGGCTCAACATATTATCTCCAAGGGAAGTTGGAAATCCAGCAATAGCATCTGGCAGAGCTTCTGAAGAAAAGTTTCTGGCAGGTCATAAAGTTGGCAGAGAATATTAGGTTGGCATTTTGCTCGCTTTTTTAAGCTGTGGGAATAAATTCTGTGATTCCTCTCGTGCTTCCAGAAATTCACTTTTTAACATTGATAATTGTATCTTTTTGTTTATGCTCTGACATCTCCAAACAACTATAGCTGTTTGTAAAGCAACTATAAATAACTGTTGGCTATTTATTGCAGATGTCATCCAGGTCATCTTAATGTTGCAACAGATGTTACCATGGTTTCTGAGATTCTCTTTTTGGATTTAGGAAATTCAATGGAAATATGTTGATTTCCTGAAAGGTTTTACTAATGTTAGAGTTACTGTGATTTATTATGAAGAAATACTAGCTTTTTGAAAATCTGATTTTATTGAATTATCCAGTTCTAGTTCAATATCTTAACCATTATATCAAACTGCATTTTACAGTGACAAAGTAATTACTTTGGAGTAGCAAGAGTAGATTCAGGTTAATACAATCTCTACTTACTGCTCAAAAGCTTTTTCAGACATGAGGTTGGACCGTCACCAATGTCCCAAGGCAGCCAATTATCTACTTGACTATGTTCTTTTTTATGAAAAAAGAGGATTAAAATTGGAGGTGGGGACTAATCTGGAGTCTAACAGCAACAGCTCTATAATGAATAGCGTGGAATGCTTGTAATCATAGTATTTTTATGTTTTAATAATTTATATCCTAACTCTCCTATATTTGATGACTGACAAATATGCAAATTGAGATTTAAACCCTATTTATGGCTTCTTCCCAAATGTGCTACTGGTAGTTTCCAAGTAAAGTTGTGGCACTGCTTTGTTGTAGAAGTGATCATATAATTACTATTCTAAGTTTTTTTTTTTTTTTTTTTTTTTGTATGGTGAAACCAGTTCTAGTGTCCAAAGATAGCTTCAGACTTGCAGCTCACCAATTCTAGGTTCCTCCAGATATTATAGTTCAGTAAAATCGTATCAGTTTGTTTTCCATCCTTATTTGGGGAGAGAAAATGCTGTTTTAAATTATTTCTACTGGGAAACAAATGGAGACATTTGAATCCAAGGCTACTGAATTGTTTTGGGGCTTTCAATCCCAGTGACAATATTTTTTGGATGGGGGCAGCTAGGCTCGAGAAAGAAAGTAGTATTATTGTGGACCCAATCCTGCACCAAAGCTACAACTCTGAAAGGTGGTGCAGAACACTCTTTTAAGTTCAGTCTTTGTCTTTTGAAATGTCTCATGGTTTTCTATTGTTAATTATTTTCAACCCAATTATAGAATAACTTTCCAAAACCAGAGCAGAAATGGACTATATTTTGTGAGGCAAAAGAAGCCACTAAAATTAGGCTTGCGGTAATCCTATCACTGCTTAAAGAAGCTATGGTTTTCCTCACTCCTCAAGATGCCACACTGGATCTGACCTTTTTGATACTTTTGTTCTATCTCCAATTCTTCTTTCAATTGGGTTTTAGACTTGGCTCCAGGACTGCAACGGCATTGATCACACTTCTTAATTATTTTTAGCAAAAGTGGAATGGGGTGGTGCATTCATCCTGACTCTCCTTGACCTGTTGGTGGCTTTTGATCATATTATCTTTCTAGATCATTTCTTGGGACTAGGAATAAGAGGCATGTTTCTTCATTGGTTCTCCTCCTTTGTCCAGGGTCAGTTGCAATCATTGCTAAGCGGAGAAATCAAGTCCATGACCTCTTTTCTGTGGGATTCCTTGGGGGCTCAATCTTTCTCCCACTTTTAACATGAAGCTGCTGGGTGAGGTAATCCATTGGCACCAGTGAGGGTATCAATATGTTGATTATACTGAGATCTATACTTCTATCCCAGGCCAATCAAAGGATGCCAGGAGGATTCCGTATCAATGTTTGGAGACTGAGGGGTGGGGGTCTGGATGGGGAAGAACGGTCTTCAGCTCAACCCTAGTAAGATTGGCTGTGAGTTTTCGGGCCCACTAAATCTAGTATTTTTCTATCTTTAGTTCTGGATGAGGTTGCATTACTCAGAACTGGTGTGCAGTCTAGGAATCCCCCTGAACTCATGGCTTTTCTTTGGAGGTAGCAGCTGTAGCCAGGAGGACTTTCCCACATTTTCATCCTGTGTGTCAGTTGCACCTTGTTATGCCTGTGTTACACTTCAGTTCCATGAACTGTACTGGCTCCTAGTGTAATTCCAGATAGAATTCAAGAAGTTGGTTGACACCCAAAGCCTTTCATGTCATGAAGCTGGGTTATTTGTTTCTCTCTTAACTCTCCAGGTCTCAAAGAAGAAGAATGCTCTGGATTCCATCAAGAAGGTCCCTAGGAAATGGTTGTTTTCTATTATAGGGTCTGCTGTCTGGAACAAGATTAGATCCCAAGATTAGATCCCTGCTGGCTTTTCCAAAGCTTTAAAGACTTGGATGTGCTCCAAGATGTGGGGATTGGGAGGTTTTAGATGGCTTGTGAGATCATGCTTAATAGTACTACGGAGTGTTGTACTGTTGGGCTTTTCATGTAATCACTATGCTTTTATATTTTGTGGCATTGTTTTTAATGTGTTATCAACTGCCCATAGTTATATCTACAAAATGGGCATCCATACATCTGTTTTACAAATTCCCCAATTTATTCTTAAGGAAGATACAACTAATCCCCCTCCTTCTTCCCTCCCTGTCATTTAACCCACAGGGAAAGGGCAAGAAAATTAGACTTAACATTCAAAGGACTGGATGGCACTTTAAAGTTAATACTAAAATGGCATGAATATATAAATGATTTACAATGTGATCTTGATATTTCTACCTATAAAAATTATAGGGAAGCTGTGGAATTCTGAATAGATATTTGCAAATAATTCTAATCTGAAAGAGAACTAAAGCATTAAGGAACGGTAGAGATTTTAATCTTAGGGTTTTTAATGAAGCAGCGTATGGCACTAGTGACCAGCTTAAATTAATACATTAGTTAGAGGACAGCAGTTACATATAAAGAAAGTAGTGCTAGCTACCGTAGTGTTGGCTGTCAGTGTATACTTGGCCATTAACATTTGCAGGAAAGCTTGTCCAACCATAGAAATTGGTTTTGAAAGTCCAGCTTTCTGATCTATTGTACAAAAACAGTCCCACTATTGCCAAAGTCCCTACCATTGGAAATGTGTGGCACCAACAGAGTTTTTTTTTAATTATTCAAAATTACTTATTGTTTTTTATAAATTCATCTGAAATTGATTTCAACTTTTAAAGTGTATTTTTAAGTTGTACCTTTTGGTATCATGTTTAGTTTTTAGATTATTTTTATACTGACTTTATAGTTTTATTATAATATGGTTTCATTGTGAATGGTGTTAGTATTGAGAGAGCTGTATAACCTTTGAACATATTATATTAAATGTTTACAATAAATATACAGGAACCTCCATGTGTGGAGGAAGAGGATATTTTAAATGCCTATTTCCTGAAAAGTTCATTAATGGGCATGTCATGAGGGAATGAAGGGATCTTAAAGTTGATTGATCATATATTATATCACATGAGTAAAATTACAGATTACTGAAACGGGAAGGCACTGTTTTTGTCTAGGACACAATGTAAAAGTGTTGAATCATGTTTATTTTTATGTTTTATTAGTTTATGTTTATTATTATACAGCTAAAGCTAATGTATTTTTTTCTAAAGAGAAATCAATTTGTCCACACAATACTTACAAGGATAAGGTGGAATTCTCTCACTCCTCCCTACTTCCTGCTTTGGATATTTAATTGCCTATTAGCGCTGTCTGACTCAGCTATTAAGTTCTTAACTTTGCATATAAAATATGTATCACTCATTGTTAGGTCTACAGTGCTGTGCTCTGCAATTGTCTTCACATAACTGGCACAGTCTGGAGATTGTTACCTTAGCCTTATTTCCTATAGCTATTTTTTTTCTGGTGAGGAAATAAGAACAGCTATTCTGAAGGAAAATGATTTAAGCAAATTCTGCAGAGTACTGTGGATCCAGTAAAATAAGTGGAATGACTGTTTTTGAAAATGGTAGATGCACTGAGTGATGATGTAGGCCTTAAAAGAGCCTTGCAATCCGTCATCTAGTATTGTAAAAAGAGCCTTGGTAGCGCAGCAGACTAAAGCACTGTTAAGTAACACCATCTGCCTGCAATTACTGCAAGTTCAAATCTCACCAGGCTCAAGGTTGACTCAGCCTTCCATCCTTTCAAGGTAGGTAAAATGAGGACCCGGTTTGTGGGGGCAATAAGCTGACTTTGTATAAAAAAGAACACCGGTTGGGGGGGGCAAAAGCAGTGGTGGGTTCCTCCCGGTTCGGTCCGGTTCGGCAGAGCCGGTAGCGGTGACGATATGACATCACCAAACCGGTTCTCCCCCCCCGCCCTCCCACCCCCCCCACCCACGTTATTCTTACCTTTTATTTGGTCCCACCCCCAATCTATTGCTGCCTTCTGAGTCCCAGCTGATGACTAGAGGGAAAAAAACTGTTTAAACTCTTGCCGCGGGGCTTCAAAGGGCCATCCTACAGCTGATCAGTGTTAAAAGCAAACAAATGAGTCAGGTCGTAAGTGCGAGGACTGGTCGTAAGTGCAAGGACCTTCCAGAAATGACTGACCAGCTAGCCACGCCCACCTAGTCACATGACCTCCAAGCCACACCCACAAAATAAGCCACGCCCACAGAACAGGTAGTAAAAAAATTTAGAACCCACCCCTGGGCGAAAGCCCTACTAAGCAGGTATATACAAAAGTATGAAGCTATTGCTTAACGCATGGTAAACCGCCCTGAGTCTCCGGAGAAGGGCGGCATATAAATCAAACCAATAAATAAATAAACAATAAATAAATTGTAATTACAATAAACTGGACATAAATTATCAGAAAACCAATGTTACGGCCTTTGTAAAAATGCCCAAACTCTGCTCATGGTATCTTAATGCTGATAATGTAAAGCAAGTAATCCCGTTTAAGTACTAGGGGTGGTCTTCCATGCCACTGGCTCAAGAAAAGCACATGGCATTTCTTGAGCCAGAATATGCGGCTGCCTCTGGTCAAAGATCAGCGAACACCATTCTCAAATTTTTCTGCACAAAGGGAGGATACTATGTTCCTGCCGCAATTAAGTTCTTTCTGGCCAAGTCGTTAGCACAGCTTCTATATGGGACCTTACTTGGACCCTCGGCTTCACGTTTCATACCACTGGAAAGAGTTCAATCCAAATTTATTAGAGCAACTCTCCAGATGCCGCATTGTGTCTCAGATGCACTTTTGCGCCTGGAGACAGGATTGATAAAAATTGAAACAAGAATTTGTATAGCTTCTTTAAATCTTTGGCTAAAGCTTAATTTTTTCCTGCAAGGCCTTGCTCCATTAATCCTCCAAGACAAATTCTCCTCTTCATGGATCAAGGCCGTCAAGTCCAACCTTGCCAAACTAGGCTTCTCTCCAGCCTCAATATTCAATTTGGACTACGACCAAGCAAAATAAACCTTACAACAAAGGGTAGAGGACATTGAGAGGCAAGTGGATTTAGGGAAAGCTCCATTGTTTCTGGCTCCAGACTTTATATGTTGTTACTCCTGCCAATTATCCTAGCCAGTTGGAGACAGCAAACCACCAGAAAGCATTTTCACTTGGACAGTGTTATGCGTTTCCATCGGCCATCCTGTATGTCAAGTATAAAAATATACCATTGATTAAAAGACTCTGCTCTTACGGCTCGGGAGACTGGAGACTGTTGGACACATATTCCTTTGATGCTCTTCCTATAGAGATATTCAGAAAAAACATATCCCCCAATAATCAATAGGTATCCTGGCCGTTCCAACATTGCTTATCTCCAATGGCTGCTTAAGGATGAATAGACTGTGATTACAGCACAGGTGGCTAGATTCTGTGCAGCAGCACTGAGAATTCATTGGAAACACTTGATTAATCGACTATAGCTATTCTACACAAGTAAGGTAGCAAACCCTTTTGCATTACTACTCTTCTGCATTTTAGTATTTAGTGACTATGGGCCTCACAGTTTAAGGATTAATATTATAGTATAGTTAGCCATGTATAACTGACTGACTGGATGCCAAATTGTGATTTTAATGTAGATTTTATCTGTTATTTATTATTTTATTCTAGAATTTTAACTGGATATTCCTTGAGTATTTTTATTTGTTCTGGTCTCTGGTCTTTAACTGTAATATACTTGATTTGATTTTGAGTGATGATATAATACTGCTTCAGCTATATAGTAGCCAACTAAAAAGAGTGCCTGAAAGAAAGGTATAATAGTTGAGCTATTACACTGTAATCAATTGCATCCACTCATTCTGTCTGTCCAAACAGTTCATGATAGATTATCTCAATGCAGTGCTTTATGCCTCAAAGCATTGTAAGAATCATCAGGCTAATCTAACATTCGCTTACCAAAAGGGATAGTTTGATAAGGAAAATAACAGAGTTGGGAGGAATCTTGAAGGTCTTCTAGTCCAAACTCCTGCTCAAGCAGAAGATCCTATACCATGTCAGACAAATGTCCAATCTCTTCTTAAAAACCTCCAGTGATGGAGCACTCACAACCCATTCCACTGATTAATTGTTCTCATGCCAGGAAATTACTCCTTATTTCTAGGTTGGAGATCTCTCTGATAAGTTTCCATTTGTTGCTTCTGGTTCTCCCTTCTGGTACTTTAGAGAATAAAACACTGCTATCATGTCGTACCTAGTCCTTCTGTTCATTAGACCAGACAAACCTCATTCCTGCAACCATTTTTTTGTATCTTTTATCCTCCAGTCCCCTAATCATCTTTGTTCCTGTTTGCACTCTTTCTAGAAGCTCAACATCTTTTTGTATTGTGGCAACCAAAGCTGGATGCAGTACTTCAAGTGTGGTCTTACCAAGGCATTGTAAAGGATAAATAATAACAATACAGCCACACTACATGGGTAAATATATATAGACATTGGACAGCACTGTAAGAATTAGGTGTGATGGCATGAGAGAGAGAGAGAGAAAAAAAACCTCTCCCTGTGTCTAACTGTTTTGACATGCAATGCCCTATAGTCCTGTCCCGAGGAGAGGAGTTGAAACAGTTTATGTCCAGGATGTGAGGGGTCTGCAGGCATCTTCTCAACATTCCTTCTGACCCACACCATATACAGGTCTTCTATGGAAGGCAGGCTGGTTGCATTGTTTTTTCTGCAGTCCTAACTATCTGTTGGAATCTGTGCCTATCTTGTTTGGTTGCTGTACCAAACCAGACAGCTATAGAAGCACAAATGACAGACTCAATAATTCCTCTGTAAAACTGTATCAACAGCTCCTGGGGCATTCTGAACTTCCTGAGTTGATGCAGGAAGAACGTTCTTTGTTGTGTCTTTAAATCAGCGGTTCTCAACCTGGGGGTCGTGACCCCTTTGGGGGTCGAACGGCCATTTCCCAGGGGTCGCCAAAGCCCTCTCTCCCCCCCCCACGCCTTCACTCACCCTCACCCTTTGCTGGATCGCCCGGTCGCCGTTCGTTTACCCCGCCCACTCCCAATCTATTGCTGCCTCCGGAGTCCCAGCTAATGGCTAGAGGGGAAAAAAACTAAATTCTTGCCGCGGGGCTTCAAAGAGCCGCCCTACTCTCAGCTGTTTTGCGGAGGGCTCTGTTGCTAGCTAGCTGCAAAGAGGTAAATTCCTGGAGCAGATTTTTCCCCCCTAGCTATGCTGAGAAAGGGAAATTGAAAGTAAGCAGGGTCTTGGCTGCAACGTGACAAAATGAGGCAGAGAGATTTCTTTTTCCTCACCAAAAAAGGTAGGTGCAAACTGCAAACAATGGGAAATTTAGGGCAAGAGGAGGTTCAAGATTTTAAAACACAGAAGAAAAAAGCTCTATTTAACTAGGGAATTGTAATAATTGAGATACTATTAATTGTATATTGTGTTGAAAGCAGAAATGGTTAAGTTGTGGTTTGGAGGAATATATGGGGGAAATTATTTGGTTTATTATTATTGGTAAATATAATTAATTGATTTGTAAGAAATTGGATTGCATGGAAATAATTGGAATATTCATGTTCATATTGATTAATATACAAAAAAGGTAGCTATATAACTAATTGATTTATATTAAAATGTTGAATTTATATTAAACAACTGTATTACATAATTAACCAATGTGAGGATGGATATAAAAATAGATGACAATGGGAAGGGGTATAATATAGAATAGAAGGGAAAAATTGAATTTGATTAAGATTAGAGATGAGGATGAAGGGTAATATTGGTTTTTTAAAAAATAGATGAGGAATAAATATGGTAAAAAGGAAATATAAAAATTGTAAATTTAATTGAAATGACTAAATACTGTGTTGGAAGAAATATCCTTCTGGGTTCTGCTCCAAATGGGGAAAAAGACACTGGAAACATGGAGACTGCTTGGAAAGATGGTTTAATGGTGGACAGGATCACATGGCTTGATGGGGCCCATTGTGTTAGTTTCTGTTGCTATTGTGTTGCAAATGTCCTTTGACAAAGGATTGACTTTCTGCCTCTGGCCCATTAACAAAGGGTGGGGGGCAGGAAGGTGGGAGTTGCTTTGTCTGTAAAATATGCTTCTCCATTTCTCATCCAGGTAGGGAAATATAATATTCTGCCTTTTTAATATTTCCCAAAATATTTCATTCTTCTAGGAAAGGGGTGGATGCTAACCTCCTACAACTGTTTAAATTTGTGAACCGGCCAAATACTCTGTTCAAAGAAAATACGTTGTATGTTTGTATGTGTGTTTCTAATTATTGCTATTTATTGCTATTTGTTCTCTTTTATTCTTTAAAGTTTAACAATTCATTCTTTATCTTAATATCTTAATATTAGTTTGGGGTTGGCTTTCTTCCCTTTCATCTTTTTTATTGTACAGCAATCTTTCTCCTCAAACCTACCACCTCTCTCTTTTCTTTTCTTCTTACTTTCTCTTCCTCCCCTTCTTCTTCTCCTCCCTACTTCCTCTTCCTTTCTCCTTCTCCTCCTCTCTTCCTCCCTCTCTTACCCTCACTCCTACTCTAATTTCCCTTCCCTTCCTTCATCCCTCTCTATTGCTGTATCCTTTTATGCATATGGACTACTCAAAGGGCTGAAAAAGTTATTTTTGACTGGTCCTCGCACTTTTGACCAGTCCTCGAATTTACGACTGTCCTCACATTTTACGTTTTTTGCCCTATCTTATACCATGTTGAAGAGAAGCAGTTGTGAAATGAGTGACATGGTTGTTAAGAATGCTGCACAGGCATAAATGTGAGGATGGTCATAAGTGTGAGGACCAGTCAAAAGTGCGAGGACCTGTCAGAAATGACTTTTTTCAGCCCTCTGAGTAGTCCCTATACATATAGCCATGGCCACCCGGTCACATGACGTCCAAGCCACACCCACAAAATAAGCCACACCCACAGAACCAGTAGTAAAAAAATTTAGAACCCACCCCTGGTTGGGGGTCACCACAACATGAGGAACTGTATTAAAGGGTCGCGGCATTAGGAAGGTTGAGAACCACTGCTTTAAATGATGATTCTAATCTTGTGTCCATTTCAAATCCTGGGAGATTATAGAAAACTTGAAGGACTCTACTGCCGATACTGTGCTATTAAATATAGTAAGAGATGGTAAAATAGAAGGGCTCCTCCTAAAATCCCCTTTCGTCTCTATAGCGTTAAGCATGTTCAGCTCCAGATTGTTACAAATGTACCACAGGGGCAGCAGTTTCATGTAGTTGTTAAAAAGGAGCAGAGAGATTACTGAACGCTGCAGCACCCACAAAGGAGAGGCCGTGGGCTGACTCTCTTGCCCCCTATTAATAACGATTAGAATCAGCCATGGAGAAAGGAATTGAACCAGTGCACCACTGCACCACCCGGTCCCAAATTCCACAGCTGGTCCAAAATGATACCATGATTAATGATATTGAAAGTCACCAAGAGGTCAAGGAGAACGTAGATAATTGCACCTTCCTTAGATAATCCCAGTTTTACCAATGATCATCAACAAGCGCAATCAATGTCGATCCCGTTCCAATGACCAGGCCTGAAACCTGACTGAAAGGGGTCTAGATAATCTCTTTCATCCAAGTTCCTCTGGAGCTGCAACACAACTACTTTCCCCGTATCCTTCCCTAGAAAGGGAAGGTGGGAAATTTGATGAAAAATGTCTTGTATGGTGAGATCTAATGATGGCTTCTTAAGAATGTGGAGAACCACAGCCTCTTTAAAAGTTGTCGGGAACACCCTCCCTCCTGTAGTGATGCATTAATCACTTCATGCATCCTCCCGGAATTCACCGTCCTGGAACCTTTCAATAACCAGGAAGAATAGGGATCTAATAAGCAAGTAGTTGCACTAACAGCCTTGAGGATCCTGTCTACTTCCTCAGGTCCAGCAGGATCAATCAGCTCCCAGATAATAGGGTAAGTCCATCCCTTGGGCATCTGTAATATCTTGGGTGTCTCAGAAGCTGAAAATGCTGCTGGCCCAAACAATGGTTGCTAACAGATACTGTAGCTGTAAATATTGCCACTGAGTTACATCCGATATATATTTGTCTCTTAGTATTGTATATATTTGAAATTCATCCTTATCTATCATTTGGTCCAAAGTCAAATTTTCCATATTTTTCATTTTCATTTTCATTTCATTTTATTAAATTTATATATATATCACTATCTTTTCCCTAATTTTTAATGTTGCAGTTCTGCATAAAATGAATTTAGAATGGGAAAAAGGATTGATACTTTTTAAAAAAGATATTACATGCCACAGCTTTCTAATTAATGTAATTGATTCCAAAGATACTAGAGACCTACTGTATTTAGAACTTTATTATCCACCCAGCAAAAGATGCCAGACATATGTATTCCAAAGTTGCCCAAATCAAAAAAAACTAATACCAATTGTTGACTTGTAGTATTTATTACAGGACAGCAGATAAACTTGATGATATTGCTCCAGATTCAAAAAAATGAATCCTTCCTCACTAATTGATAATTGCATTTTCCATAAGGATATTCTTGGAATAAAGAAACCCCATTAAAATTTTTAAACAAAAAGTTTTTTAAAAATTTTAAAAAATATTTTCCAGATACTTCAATAAGTATTCCTCTCTGCATAGAAATTAATCTGGGAATGATACTCATTTTAAAAGCATTCATTTTACTAAAAAGAATAAGGTTTAATGACTCCTATCTATCCATATCTAAAGAAACCTTTCTATATATTTTATTTTTATTATTAAAGTGACCAACTTTTTTACAATGAGAAGGAGGACACAAATAAATTGAAGAAAAATAATATTGTAAATAAAAGAAACATTTTATTCATTGCAACAATGAGTCTAATGCATGTGTGTGTGCCATGTTGTGTTTCGGTAAGAAGTAAACAAAGCCACTTGTGCGTGGCGCTCTCTTGTGTGCGGCACACTCTCTCAAAATAATTCTCCTGTGCGGAGCGCATGCGTCTCATAATTGCGTCTTGCCGCACTGTACCGAGCCTTGACGAATCATCATACAAGTACGTCACATCACACGCAACGGATCGGATCGGCATCAATCAAATACGGAGATTTACAGATTAGTCTTCAAATATCGAAAAGGAGGACATGTAGGAGGACACTTTTCGAGAGAGGACAGAACTTACAAAAGAAGGATTGTCCTCCCTAAAGGCGGACGATTGATCACCTTATTATTACAGGTAACTGAGTTAAATATCTTTTAGTTTATATTAAATATTTCGGTATCTGTATGCTGAAAGATATAACTCAGTTAACAGGTAGCTTTAAATTAGGTTCTCAATATTTGGATCTATTTGAAGATATCAAGAGATGGAGTACCGTCTAGTCTAGTGACAATAACATGAATATGAAATATACAGAGATTGTCCTCAGTCCTTAAACTACAACAATAACATAACAAAACATTTATAATGAACAATCATCAGATAGCACTTGAATGAAAATTGACTATATTACAAGTATCTGGTTTTCAAATTCTCGAGTTTAGCAAATAAGAAGTTTGACTCTGATACTTTGCAAAGGATGCTCCAGAACAAAACACCAAATTCCCAAGTGCAGAAACCAGCTACAAATTAGCATAATGTGTGACTTATCAAATCTAAAGTGGTTCATGGTACACAGAGGCTTGGTAAACAAATGGATTATGGTAGATCTGACAGACCACAAGTTATACAGGCCTATTTATAGTATTTTTATAAATATTATAAACAGCAAGTGCATAAAACAGGCCTTCAAACATGCAGGAAACAGCCATGGAAAAAAAAAAGTGCCAAACCCAAGCCTAATGAAGTGATTTAAATACATGGAAAAGGGCATATTTTTCCTTTGTTGGGAAGATGTGGGAAAGATCCTTATCTGGATTATAACATGTTGGACCTATCAGGCTAAAACAGAGTCTTTTTGCATCTATTATGCATGATAGTACAAAAGAACTCATTGCTGCTAATGGGAGCTATTTTAAAAGCAGTGGGAAAAACTGCAGAAAGGGGCTAAGTAGGACTCTGATTAGCTATTTATTAAAGAAAAAACTAACAGTGGATGTTAGTGGATGCAATCATTACCTGGCCCACTAGCAGGCCGTGGTCTGTTCGGAACTGGGCCATGTGAGTGGTGGGCCAGCATGTGTGTGTGTGTGCAGTTCAACTTGCGTGAGAAGCAGGCTGGTGTGCTCGTGTGCAGCTCGACTTTCCCGAGAGGAGGGCCACTACTTATGTGAGCCAGTTCCCCTCTCCCCCCCCCCGAGCTGCCAAGCCATAAAGATTGGGGACCGCTGTACTATCCAATCCTCAGGGTAGTGGGCTATCTCCATAGAAAAAAAAATCATAGATGTGAATCTGGTCCTTCAGATGTTTGTTTGTTTATTCATCAAATAAAAATTACAAATTTGAATGAACAAAATGAAAAAAACTAAAATGTGACAGGAATAACAGGCACGTTAGTGCACTTAAGCACTCTCTCTTAGGAATCTCTTAAATATAGGATTCCACAGAAGTTAAATTAGAATTAAAACTGTGAAAGTTATAGCTGAAACAATTGAATCAGGTAAGATATTCCAGACTTCAACAACTCTGTTACAAAAAATCAAACTATTTACAATCAATTTAAACTTGTTGCTAATTAAATCTCCCAGCATTCCTCACCATTGTTCATGCTAGCCAATAATTCCCTACAGTAATTCTCTACAGAATCTGAAGAGTCACAGGTTCCACATTCTGAATGTTCCTCAAAAGTTTTTAAGCAGTGGAAAAGTTATTTTTTTCTGTTTCTAGCAACTGTTATATACAAAGGAAAAATGTCTCTCTGAACTTTGTTTCTAAAAGCTTTGTTGATAGACCTACCCTCCATTAATTTATCTAATCATCATTTAATATAATCACTGCAGTCTGTGCTTCACTTGATCATTTTTCATAATATTTAAAATATTATGGATATTTATCATATTCATAATATTTACAAAATGGAAATAAGGTGGATAAAGTGTTCGGCACTGTTGCATGAGGATTATGACAAACACACAGAGAGATATCATCTGCACTCATAATCAGAGAAGGTAATGGACTTCTAAAGGTGACAGTAAAGCAAAGGAATGTATTATTGGCTCTTCACACACTTGGGCTGCAATGAAACACCATTTATTTTACTGTATGGTGGAAGAGCAGGCAGTTTGAAAAAATTGCCCTACTATGTGGTGCTTTCTTTTCCTCCACTTTTGAGTCTTTTCCCCAGTGCAGCCTCTCCCAAGGCAGAGTTGTCAATAAAGATGCAACCTTGACACAAGTGTGGGAGGAGAGGGAAGGAGAAGGGAAGAGATGCCCATTCTGGAACTCTGTAGCCACCAGCACAAAGCTCAGACCAATCAAAAGGAGGTCTTTTTCCTTCAGTAGTGGACCATACAAAAGAGAGGAAAAGAAATCTAGCAGCCCAATAAGACAAAGCACAGTATAAAAATAGTGCAAGAGATCTACATATTGGCTGGTAACAGGAAAAAAAATCTCAAGGGGGAACTTAAGGCAGCTTTAGAAAGACATGATACATACTAGCAATGTTATAGAGTACATTATATAGGTAACTGTAATAGAATAGCAGGTAATAGTAATAGAGTATAATATATTGAATAGTAAGGCTATGTAATATAGATGCTGTCATATAGTAACTGAAGAGTAATAGTGTATAGTAATTGTCATAGTAATAGCACACAGGTAGCAAATGAATAGAGAACTGTATAGTAAGCATTCACATAACATGTTTATATGTTTGCTTTTATAAAATAAAACACCTCTTCAAACCGAAACCACCTGTCCTAAGTCCAGTGCTTTTGCATCTCTCTTGAGTAGGGATCAGTTCAATTGGGTGTGGTTTAAAAAAAGAACCCATGACAGTTTTCTTTGCTTGCTTTTTAATAAGGTTTTTTTCCTTTGGTTCAGTTACTGGTATGTCCATTTGTTGGAGACTGCTTGGACAAGTCCCTGAAATTTTCTTTGCAAGTTTTTTTTTAGCAAAATAAGATAGCTGGAAGGGATTTTTTTTTTTCAGAAGACCTAGGGCTGTGACCAAAATGACTAGCCCAAGCTGGCTTTCTGCCTAAGGCAGGACTAGAACTCACAATGTCTCAGATTATAGCCTGATGCCTTAAGCACTACACAAACTGGCTCTTTTTTATAAGTATACTGCATCATTAAATATATCTCCAAGGTATTTACATGGTACAAGGTAAGAGGTCCAGAGAAGAAGCTCAGCATGTAACTACCTGGGAAAGTGCTCTTTATTTCATTGGATGTAAACAGTGGCGGGATTCAAATAATTTTTGGGCCTAGTAGGCCTCCCTGCTGCCTCCTGGGAGCAAAAACGGGCCATGGGGGGAGGGGGGCTGTGCTGCACCCCACACACACTGTTTTGGGCTTAGTAGGCCTCCCTGCACTTACCTGGGAGCCAAAACGGGGCGCATGGGGATTTCTGGAAGGAGCAGGACCAGCCAGCAATTTAACAACCTGTTCACCTGAACCGGCTCGAAGTGGCTGAATCCCACCACTGGATGTAATCAACAATATTCTAACTATCAAGGAAACTTCTGTTATGGATCCAACTGTAGAAGAGAGGATGAAAAGAAATGACTAAGACTTTTTCAAAGGACCTGCCCAGCCAAAGTCCAACTCTGAGAGAAGTCGAAGGACTTTGTTTAACAGATACTAACAATAATTCCTCACAGTGGTCCTGCATGTGATCTCCCAGCTCCTCCACACCCAGAAGAGACTTGGTTACCTAAAACAGGGCTATTAGCCAGTCTTTGCAGACATCATAAGAGAGATAGGTTTCCGATAGCCACAAAATAAATCCTAATGAAGGCTTTTACCTGTGCTCGGCTAATTTCATTTTTTGTCTTTCTCCAGAGTCATTCTAGGTTCTCATTTCACCTCATCCCTCAGAATTCCCTGTCAAACCATGATATACTAGGACAGGTTTCTGAAAGGGTGCTCTAAGACCCTCTCAAGGAATCTGTAAAATCAAAATTATTTGCTAGATACTAAAGATTTTTGCTAAAATTTGAAACTGTCATTTTTCTCATTTTTATTTGTTAAAATATACTTTTCACAAGAAATATTTTATGTTTGTTGATATCTAACTCAATAAATATTCTATAAATGCATCAATTTAACTTTAGACAGGAGCCTAAGCAGAAATAGTAGAAGCTGATATTGTCATTATGATATTTCAACAGTTTATCTTATTAAAAATGTAGCAGATGCAGCTCTCTCTCTCTCCCTCCCCCTCTCATAAATCTACTTGCCAGATCCAAGCAATCACAGCTCACTTTAAACAGCTGTGTGTTGTATTTCAACAATTTGATTGCTTGAATTTCCCCACTTGAGTGGCACTTAAGATGTTCTGAATGGAGTTAAAGAGTGGAGTTAAACAGTATTCTTCATTGTTGCAAAATTTTTATTGGCATCCAGTAGATCAAACCTGTGTAACATTCTGGTTGCTGTCAAGGCTTCAACAAAAGATCCAATTGTATACTTTCCATCAATGCTGGGGTATCTGCCAATATATTGCCATGGTTATGTATTAATAAATTTTATATCATTTAGGGGATGATAACGGTTGATCTATTATAAATGAAGCCCTCGAAAAAGGCCTCTTAATCTTGGCAAGAAATCTAAATGCATAGATCAGGGGTGTCAAACTCAATTTCATTGAGGGCTGCATCAGGGTTGTATCTGATGTCCGGGGGCTGGGGTGGGCATGGCCCAGGGGGCCATGGCCAGCTTGACATCACTTGTGTCAGGGATACCTGTGATGGTCCAAGCACTTTGCCAGAAAAAACACGCTCCCAAGCTCTGTTTTCGGCTGCAACAGCCTCCTGCAACCCTCTGCCAGTGAAAACGGAGCTCATGCGGCCCTCCTGAGCTCCGTTTTCACTGGCAGAAGCACCGCAGGCTGGTTCTTCACTGTTTCCAGAGTGCCCTCGTGGGCCAGATCTAAGTACCTTGCATGCCAGATCCAGCCCCCGGGCCTTGAGTTTGACACCCCTGGCATAGATTGATAAATTGTGACCTGATAGGAAGAAGTCAAGTAAAAATATAGAAGAGCAGCAGTCTGAAGTCAGAAACCCCATTAATGTGGTGACAAAAATGATTTGCACTCACAGAGAGAAAAGATGGCGCCACAAATAGATGAGGGATGACAGCATTGATTTGATATAAGATGGATGACTAAGCTTGCAAATGCAACAAAAGGCAAAAAAGAACTGACAAAACAAATCTGCAAAAAGATGAAAAGTGGAAGAGACCTTTGGGGAATGGCACAGCTGCAAAGATGGAGATCACAGTTAGGCATGGTAACCAATGGACACACTTTTCAACCATGAAAACACTGTCAAGCATAGGCAACTCAATAGGACTATCCATTGATGTAACATGGCAAGTTGCTAAAATGACAGCTGAGTGTTACAATGCTGGAAACAGGACTTTATTTTACATTTAAATTGTGATCCATCCACAGCACTGCATCAAACACTAGATTATCCAGTGTGACTCTTTAAGATTGCTTTAGTTGTTAAACAAGCTAAAACCAGCAAAGCTGAAGGACCTGATCAAATTATGACAGAGAGATTGAAGACAGAAGGGCTTCAATAATGTAGTGGTACATTATATTTATTTATTCTCAATGGCATGGAAAGAGGAACAGGTTGTGCTTGACTGGAAACTGTTTTTAAAAATGTGACAAGACACAAAACTATCACAAGGTCTGCCTACAGCCAACAAAGAATCCCCCACCCAGGAAGAACAATATTGTTTTAGACTAGGCCATGCTGCGTGGACCAGATTTTCACTGTCATGCAAGCATTTGAGGAGTATACATGATGTGGAAAGCAAATTATTACACTTCATTGATTTCAAGAGTGTTTTCAACATCATCCACCAGGGCTTTGTGTGAAAAGCTATTGTAAAGGTGTACCTAGTAACATTTGTCCAAGTTATGCTGTCTGTTATGCACCTTTACTGGGTATACCAAATTTTACTTTTCATCCTTGCAGGGTGAAAGAGCATGGTGACAAACCAGTTCCATCACAGTTAAAATAGGAGTGAGACAAGACAAGAATGTTTATTATTATCATTGCTGTTTAGTATGATGATGGATTGGGTAATGGAGAAGTGCTTGACTAAATGTATAGGAATTCAGTGTCAGGTGGATGAGCTGTACTTCACAAACGCAACATGCACTGGTATCTTTTCATGGAGGAGTCAGGACTGAAGACACAGGTGCCATTAGATACCATAAACAAAAAAGTAGAGAGGCTGATACTATGGATAGGTACAAAAATGATCAAGGCTATGTCCGATGGAACACAAATTAACCTGGTCCTTAATAAATCAATTGAGCAGCTGGATGAGTTCAATATCCATCCTCCTTGATCTTTGCATCAAGATCTTACATACAATACAGTATAGATATTGTGTGGACATCTATTCCTACTATTGAACAAACTGGCAGTGATCAGGTAGCCTTCACCAGCAAAAGGGGTAGCATGTCTGAGAAAGAAAAACATCAGTTCAAAAATGAAGCTGAGTATTCATTGTAGTGAATAATATCATGGACACTGCTTGCTCAGGACCTATAAAAGCTGGGAGTCAGATGAGATGTCTAAGGAGAATTTTGGGTGATTCCTTGTGTAATCAATGGTGGAATGAAGACATTTGACAGATATGCAGTCAGCAACCCATTACTGGCAATAATATATAGCAGTTTTGGTGAAACCTTTTGGCACTGAGTGCTGACATGAGAGCGTGCGGGTGGGGGGGAGTGCCGAAAACTAGAAGAGCAGTTCTCTGGTATGCATGTGCGTGCTCGGAAGCTGAGCTTCTGGTTTCTGGCATGCACATGTGCGTTTATCACCTGGTCTTCCGGTTTCTGGTGTGCACCTGAAACCAGAAGCTCAGTTTCCCGGTCCGTGCATGCACGCCAGGGAGCTGCTCTTCCGGTTTCAGGTGCTCCCATGTGTGCAAAGACCAGCTGGAACCCGGAAGCGCAACGGGCAACAGCTGGTGTGCCGGAAGAAATGGCTCTGCATGCAATTTCCGGCATGCGTGCCATAGGTTCGCCTTCATGGATATATAGCAATCATGATTTTGTTAGATCGGGTCTGTCTGCAGAATGGGTACAGGATCCCTGGCTGGAAAACAAAATGTCCCTAAACGAAGATCTGGATCAGCCAATCAGAGGCTGAACTCCAGCAGCTAGGATCTAGTGTTAAAGAACTTACAGCATTCGCTTAGGACAGAAATACTGGAAGGGTATTTGTAGAGATTTATTAGCCATAGCTACCTCTCTTCCAGTAGTGATACTCCGTGGAGCTTTCCTGCTGCTGCTTCAGCATGTAAATGAATGAATGCATATCCTGTTGCATGTCTGGAGGGTCACTATGGGAACCAAATGCTGGACTAGATGGTGTTTTTCTTTGAATCAGTATGGCTGTTCTTAGGCTTTTTAAAGAGAATAAGTATGGCTCTTAGATTAGCTTGATATGCAAACTAAGCATATTAAGTTTAAAGATGGCAAAATAACTAGATAGAAAAAATGATCAGCTGCCACTCTGGTATATAACTTTTTCTAAAAGTACTGATGAATATATGAACATATTTAGTTTGTGCTTCGTGTACTTTATAATTTATGCAAATGTATTATATATAAGAACAGTGTCTTCTTGCTACTTCAGTGTGTGTGTGTGTGTATTAAACCACTGACAAATTACAAAGAGCGCTCTTATTATGTAGTTTTGTAGTTTTATCAGCAGGTTTTATCAGATCCATGGAAGCGGGAGCCCACAAAAAAATCTATACTGTATCGTATGTAAGATCTTGAAGGCACTCTCCAATGGTTTTACTTATTTTTATATTTTAATTGTTTAATCATTGTTTAGATTGCTTAATCTAAAGTTTTATTTTTAATTGTTCTGTGTTTATTGTGTGCTGCCCAGGGTCACTTTAGTGAGATGGGCAGTTATATAAATTTGCTAAACAAATATTAAGACCATAAACAAAATGAAAAAAAAAATTCTATAAACATGCTACGGATAACAGAAAAGTTCTGGGCACAGTCTTTTTTTCATGCATATGGATGGCAATCTTTCACTATTTAAATATTAATTTATTTATTTTAAAACTTCTCCAAGCCTACTTCTATATGTAAGATCAAAGTACCTACCAATTGACCAGTCATTTAAACTTAACACATGAAGTTAACAATAAAGTACAAATCAAAGTTTAGCAAACAACAGCCAGTTCAGAAAGCATCTTCGCGACTAAAGTAGTGATGTTTATGGGAAGAAATTGTTAAAAAGCCATGTATAGTATTTACTGTGGGTGCATCTTTCATTTCAGTTATCAAAATATCCTGGCTTGGCTCTGAATATAGGGGTTCACATATGTATACCGCAAAGAAGTGCTGGAGGCTTAATCTGGAGCTCTTTGTCTACCAATCATGGTTTTAACACAGATATAGTACTTTCCTGCTGAACCAACTGAAATCCCATTTACATCAAGTGGTTAGATATAACAGAATGTTATCATATGCTATGTGAAAGTCATCTAGAATTATGCTTTTCTATCAATCACAAGGAAGGCTGTTTTTGGTTCAAAACTCATGATTGGGGGAGCACAAAAATATGATATTATACTCGTTTGAATGGGAAAACCCTGTAATTTTAATGGTTGTAATATTGATATCCTAAATTGTATATCATTTTGATAAGAGTATCTTATTTTATTAGGAGCAATGATGGCGCAATGGTTAGAGTGCAGAAGTGCAGGTTACTTCTGCTGACTGCTGGCTGCCTGCAATTTGGCAACTCAAATCTCACCAGGCTCTAGGTTGACTCAGCCTTCCATCCTTCCGAGGTGGGTAAAATGAGGACCCAAATTGTTGGGGGCGATATGCTGACTCTGTAAACTGCTTAGAGAGGGCTGTAAAGCCCCGTGAAACAGTATGTAAGTCTAAATGCTATTGCTATTATCTTTTCTATTTTCAGTACTTTAAAGTTATGTAAATGCCACTGTACTGTACTGAAAAAGGGAAAAGTATAATAAATATTCAACAATTATGTGAAATGGTGGTAAATAATAGCATATATCTCATGAAGATTTATGACCTTGTCTAGCCATTACCCTTATCTTTCTATTGTAGCAGTTCCATCTTCCTCTTATTTTAATCTTGAAGTCTTTGAGATTCCAATTAAAATTGCCTGGTCTCTCAACTTCTTGGTATGTTTGGCTTTTAGAAGATCACAGCAAGGAACATTTCTGGCTCCACAAGGCTCTATAGAGGAGACATAGTACACCAAGGAGGCACATAACTGATGTCCTCCTGCATTCTGAAACTATATCTCATAAGAATGCAAAACATCTTAAATGGAGCCATCTTTTAATTTTCATCTTGTATATTTGGTATGCTCGGAACGCTTTTCTTTTCATTTCGTGCCGAACGTATTCTGAATCCTAATCTGGTGAAGCTGTTATAGGTGTTGAAGTTCTTTTGCTTTGTTTGGCAAAATGACATGGAATTATAATTACAATTAAACAGGTGCGTAGGTTCACCTTGTCAGAAATGTGTAACTAACTCTGTGGGTGGATCCATCTGAAGATTCTAGACAGAGATAGTGAAAAACATATTTGCCGTCAACAGAATTTAAAGTGAAGGTCATTTAAGATAGAACTGCAGTGTAAAATGTGATGGTTTCTGTAATCATAAACATTCCACAAAAACCGCTTGCTATGTGCTTATTACATAATGCTGAATTTAGTTCAAGATCTGCTAAATATTTTAATATGTCTAAAACGTATTGAAAACTGATATGTCAATGGATTAACAATTTCTTCTGGACAGTTAAAAAGAAAGGAAACATAGAACAAGTTATATAAACAAATTGAAAATCTTAAGTGAAATTTGAACAGCTGCCTAAATATTTTTTTTTATCTGTCACTGCAAAAAAGAATAAGTACCAGCCAAGGTTTTCAGGCATCACTACTGTAAGAAGTTGCTGTTAAAGTTCCTTTGAAAGATGCTACTCTAAGAAAGGCTTCTGAAAATTTTAAGGTACATCAAGCAAGTGGGGATAGAACCAATTTTTTAGTTAGAGCTTTAAAGATAAAAATGAAGGGGCTGAATAAGTCCTATATCCAGACCAGATAGAAAAATAGTTTTTATAGAGCAGTGGAATTCAGAATTCAATTATTAATTTTACTGACCTATTTTTGAAGAGCTAAAATTTCAAGCTACGTAAGGTGTGTAAAATGCAAGGGTGGATATGGTCCTAATTATGGTACACTTAAAATAATTTAAATAAAATAACTAGGCCTCCAGTATTTTGGTCTATTAATTACCTAGATTAATTGATTTAAACCTTTTAAAGAATTGAAATGTACTTCTAATTTTATTTTAAATGTAAATGTGGCAGACTCTAACCTAGAGAATGCACTTCCATTTTTATTTCATATAAACATGTGCCCATTCTGAATAAAAACACATCAATCAAAACTATTTACATATAAATGTTATTAATCAAGCCAGCAACTCTATGAGTTATTTCCTGGAAATAAAACTTATTGAACAAGATAAGTTTTATTTTTAACTAATCATGTAATTAATTGCACACTAAAATTTGTCCAATGTACAATTTCAATGTTAATTGAAGTGGCAATCCTAAAATATTAAATTCAGACACATGCAATCTGTCAATTATTTTTCTAATGCAGAAATATTTTGAAGTTAACATGTTTAATGAAAAGAACAAATAATTTGCTTGTTTCTGTATTGGGTGTGTGAGCCTATGAAAGTGCTGTTACAGGACTGAATCTTCATGCAACTGACAATAATCTTCTGAGTTCTTCTGATGACCAGTATTGGGCTTTCTCTGACATTTCTCTGGCCACATTCTCACCAAGATGAAACTGATTGCTGTGCTCTCTTCTGTGCTGCGTTTCACCCTAACGGGGTTATTTTGGAGACAAGAATGTTGGACTCCCTGATTACGATTTCGGATTTAAAGGAACAGACTAATGTAACAAATGTCCCTGGACACTCTGGTCCCATTACTAGGATTCTCTTATCTGAAACTGGCTACTATTTGGCCACTGGCGCTGACTCCTTGGTCAACTCTGGGATCTCCTAAAGAATTTTGTGAAGCTGAAGAATTTGAAAACACTGCTGCTGGATAATGACTTAATCATAGTGATACGTATCTAGCCATGGGTGGTACTGATGTGTAAGCATTCATCTGTAAGCAATGGATAAAAGTTCTTCACTTCACAAAGCATAGTAGGCTCTGTGGGAGTAGCCTTTGGGCACCACATTAAATTCCTTGATTTTGCAGGCATGGACAGAAGCCTGAGATTCTACAGTTTGTAGCTTGTTTCTAGACTGTGAAGAAGGTTGATCCTAATCTTTTGCTGTAATGAAAAGATATAGAGTAAATATGAAGCGTTGAATGGGTGGATGTAAAATAGGGCACATTATAGCTTTTTATGTCAGTTTTCTGTAGCAGTTGTTATGTCAGTTCTCTGTCTTTTCTTCTCTGAATCTATTTAAATAAGAACAGAATTTTCCAAAAGGAAGTCCATAGTTGGCAAAAATACAATTTTAATAGTAATATATCAAAAAGGATAAAACTCCAAAGTAGCTCAGAGAGATGGAAAAGAAGTAATAGAATATGACTCACAGAGGGGAATCAAAGTTAACACCAGGCTTTGGGAAGTTAACTGTGTTTGGAATTGAATTTTCTCCACATATAATCTAAAAGTACTTGGGCTATTTTCAAGTATTTGTAGTCTTCAGAATTGGTTTTGGGATATTCTTTCTTTATTTTTGATCTGAAGATAAAAGTCATCTTTTGCGGTTGTTATTTATCTGTAAACCATACTAGGAGCCTTTTTGGCTGAAATGTATATGATATAAATGTTTTATATAAAGAAATTCATAAATCATAAGTCCCAATTTGGAACACTTTTGTTACAACATTAGGATAAGTTTGCAAATTGTATTTGGATAACTGAATGTTCATTAGTTTAGAAGCAAAACTGGACCACTGAAAATTAACAAGGTACAAACTTTGAAAAAACAAAGGTAGAGATATTTTTCAATTTTAAAACAAATACTTTTTTAGAGGTTCTTGATTTTCAGAGATGGTGCGTGCAGTTAACTAGTTCTACTGGAGTATTTTACTTCTTTCAAAACACAGCAGATGGCCATCCTGCTTGATTAGCAGGTAGAATGGGGGTATAGGATTTTGTCTGTATCCTTTTCACAAGGTCTATCTGTGCATCACAGGATGCAACCCTATATGTAAAATCACTTAACAGCTGTAGAACTTGTGGAAGCCCTTCTATGAACCTGGATTACAGGGTGCATGTAGAAAAAAAGAATAAACTGGCTAAAAAGAGATGTGGATGGTTTAGAGAGTGCGTCATATCCAGACCACAGCCACATCCGCCTTAACATGCAGGTTTCCTTTAGCTGCAGACTTCCTATGTCCCATCTCATTTCTTCAAAGATCATTTTTTAAAAAAAAAATTGGTTACTCATAATTGGTTACTTTAAACTTATTTTTTAAAATAAGTTACTCTTATACTCTTATAAGCAATGCTCTCCCCTCTCATTGCATATGGCAGAATGGGTAATTCAGTCCAGTGGAGTTTTCAGTCTTCTCATCTATTTCATCATTCACTTTGTCCTCCAAAGGGACTTTTCAGGAATGTCCCCTTCGTCGGCCTAAAAACATAAGTAAGTGAAATGGCGGCGGGAAGGCTTACAGTTCCTTATATTCAACTTCCCATTTTGCTTTTTTCATTACCTATTACCTAATTTGATATTCGGGACCTTTTACAAGTGGCATTTGCCTTCCAGGTGACGTCATCTCCACAGTAGACGCCATGAGGACAACAGCTGTTAACGATGGTTTATGGAAGGCAAGAATTGCCTTATGATACTAGCTTTTTTATTTATAGTTGTCAAGTGTGTCATTTTTATTTTCTCCCAGGACATACCATATGTATTGCACTCTGCCCCTAAATTTAAGTCTCAATCTCAAAGGTGCATCTGACTCGGAGGATGGCAGGCGTGCCTCCGAGCACGGAAAAAAAAGGGCCGACTTCCCATTTAGAGCTGAACAACAAGGCCACCTAATTACCTCAATGACCTCGCCTATCCAAGACTAACCGTCTTCGCTCGGGTAGACCATTGCGTACCTCCCCTCTTCGGCCCGCCCCTTGTTTCCCGCCCGCCCATTCGCGGCATTCGGGTAAGCGATTTGCACGCATTCTTGCCACTCAAAGGAAAAAGCGACCTGAGAACAGCCGGGAGGGGGAGCCGGCTGAGTCGGACAACCCGGTTTTCATTGGTTCGGGAGAGATCCGGAGGCGGGACCAACAGCTCGCTGTGGAACAGCCCCCCCCCCCCTCCTCAGAAACCGGCTTTGCGCTTTTCAAACGCCAACCGTGGAGGTGACGAGAGCGAGCGCGGGTCCGGGCGCGAGCGACCGAGCTAAGGCCGCCGCCGCCGCCGCTGCCGCCGAGAAAGACAACCTGCGGAACGCCTCGTGCGCCGAGTTGGAGGCTGTCTCGCGGATGCGGTTGCGAGCGACTGCTGCGCTCCTCCGGAGGGAAAACCCGAGGCTTTAGAAGGGAGCGGAGACAGCACGTTGGCCGGATTTGCAAGCGAAGACAAGCCCTGAATGCTGGCTCGGGCGCGGTACGGTTTCTGGGTTCTCGGAGAGCTTTTATTTTCCTCTCCATTTCGTATTTGTAAGAGCGGGTCGTGACTTGAAGGGGGCGGGTGGGTGTCCACCTTGTTTCAAGAGGTCTCATGTCTTGGGTCTCACGCCCTAGAAGCCCACAAAATGATTTCTCTCGAAGTTAATTATGGGAGGACGCGCTGGCGTGTGCGAGCGACCTCGATGAATAATATTTCTTTTTAAAAAATGGTGTGTATGGATGTGTGTCACTCGCCCAGAGAGAAGTGGTGACTAGTGGTGACTAGTCTTGGGGTTGGAAGCAGCCGCTTTCTGCTTTGTAGGAGCCCCAGACAGGCAAGTTCGTTTTAGGACGTCGTTGGTTTTGGGTACGTCTTCTGCCTTATATAAAGTGTCAGTTGGTGTTTCTTTTTCCATTTGTCTAAACTTTCGGAGTTTTGCTTGCACGTGTTGCAATACAACCTTGGAGTTGATCTGTCCCGTCTCTTGCAGTTGTCAAGATCAGCGGCAACACTGGCCGGAGATCATCATAATTGTGGTCCAACACGTTTGGCTTCCTGTCTTCCCCTTCTCTTTGCACTGTCCAGTTAGCTCAATCTCCACATGACAGATATGAAACGTTTCTTTCTATAATTCAAAATTCGCTTAGAGTTACTTTAAAGATTGATAATCGTATTAATTTAAAGATCGTTTTCTGTAGTTTAGACAATAACTGCATTAGTCTGAATAGCATTCTCCACAGCATATAGTCTTTGGGATTTTATATTTTATTCAAGGTACTTTTATATTTCCGTGCTCTGTATAATTTATACTGAGAAGCTCAACCTTGTCTGAATTAGAAAAACCTCCATGTAGCCACCACATTTTGATGCACCTCTTTCAGGGCTATTGTTTGGGAGCACCTGTTGAACCAGCATTCCTTCATTGTCACTTCTTTTCTTGTTATCACAAGAAAAAGATAAAGCAACATTTTTCACTAGAAGGGGAGGGCAAATGATAGAAGCTGGGAAAAAGTAGCAAGTATTAAGAGGATCTTTGTTAAGGACCCCACAACAGCTGAAGCAGCATTAATGAGATGCTGCTAATGACATTAGTGGCAGATTTCTGTGGAAACTGTTGCCTTTTAAATAGTTATTTATGATGCTTCAATTTTTTTAAACAAGTGTTTGTAAATTCACAGAATGTATAGTTAACATTACAAAAATGAAATTTTAGATTTATTTTTGCTATTTCTTGGCTCTGTTTCATGCTAATGTTATATCTTTAACCTTGAATAAATGATGTCCTAACAACAAAACTTAATACAAAGCATATATGAATTTTTACAATGAAAGTCAAACAGTATAGCTTCCATCCTGTTCACTTTGACATTTTGTTAAATGTAATATGTTTCTATGCATGTCACTGGGAAGCAATGTGTTCCAATCACAATTTCAGTTTGTTTGTTTTTTTATTGTGGAAACATTCGTTCATAGATAATACTTAAAGATATGGGAAAATATTTGTAAATTCATCAGATTTGAACTATTAAGAATCTGTGTCATTCCAAGCAAGCTAACTGGAGAACATTGCCTTTTGAAGTTAGTTGAGCTTGATTGTGACTTAATACGTTTTGGCTCAGCTTGAAGATTAAATGTCTGTAAAAATTAAATTTGGGCTAAGATAGTTTTAGGGCTCACCTTTGGAAAGAACTAATTAAATAGAATTCTGAGAAGTTTAGGGACCATTTACCTCTGAATGATCTCAACACATTTTCAGTTGTTTGGCTTTAAGAGAAAGTGTTATCTTGATCAAAATATGTGATTTCCAAAAGATAATTTACTGCATAAAACATGCAAGTCATTTAAGCTATACATGTAAAATGGGAATAAATATTTCATCTCTGTTCAACATGCTTCTTTAAAACTAGCTGTTAGTAGGTTACATTTTCACATCTGTACAATTGGATTTTAAACACTAGCTCTAATTTTGTTATTATGGAATTATTTTAGCTAAATAAACTCTCCTACTCCTTTGAATGTTTAGATTCCTAAATGATTATTTTTCACTTAAGATGTATACCTGAGAATGTAACTGAGGCTATGTCGTAAAGTATGAGTCATAAGGTACAAGGTTTAAAAAAAGTCAGTGGTTTTTTCTGGAAGTCCTTACAGTAAATGTGTTGTCCTGCTAAACTATTATAGTTAAAGTAACATTTCCTATAAGTCAAGTTTGATTTCTGGTGAGTTCATGGACATGTCCATATAATTTTCTTGACAATAAGTAATAGTAAGGAAGTGGTTTGCCATTTGGTAATGGAAGTGGTTTTTCACTGCTGTTGAAGCTTTTTTTTTTTTTAATTTCCGAGTCTAGCCTACAGTCCTGGGCTTATCTGATAGTCTTCCATATAGCTTCTGCATAGGCCCTGACTAGTTTTTTGAGATCAATAAAATTTGACTGACTGCTGCCACCTATCTAGGCCTGATTATTATCTTGGTAGAATGCATGAGCAGCAAATTTACAAGGCTGGCTCTGTAAGATTTGCCTCAGTTTTGCTATATCTGTAATTAACTGTAATGATAGAAAATATGCGTATTGTGTACAGAAATGCTTTGTAAGAGAGTAGACATGTATTCTTGAATTAGAGTAGCTCACAACAGTAATTTGAGAGATCCATTTTAAACTCTTCCTAGTCTATTAGCATTACACATTTTAAATAATTTGATGTTACTCCTATTGTCTAATGTGTTATAGAATTACGAATTAATGTAATAGTATTGCTAATAACTAGTGCTAATTGTAAGACCTAATTATCTTGCCAATTATACCTCCTCAGAATTGTTTCAACAGGCTTTTTTTTGGAGAAAAATGATACACATCTTTTGGTCCCATCCATCTTAAAGATAATGAGAGTTTACTGAAGCAACACTTCCATATGGAAGCCATAATAGACTTCTTTGGCAAGAACACTTTATATATACAGTAATTCTTGTTACAATAAAACTTTCATACTAATTATTTCAGACTGCTTGAAATTATGATTTTTCTAGAAATTTAGATCTGAACGTAAAATGTTCTGATGTCACAAATAATTTGGCCAATGATTTATATGATTTGTCATATTTAACTAGAAAAGCACACAGTTTTAACATGCTGTATGCTTTTTTCAGTGACTTTTCCCCCCTACTTTCCAAATTCTTTTAAGTATCTATGACAAAGGTATGGAAAAGTTCATTATAATTTTAAAGCTTCCCAGTTTAATGTTCTTGTAAATTTGGTGTTCTTGAGCCTGAAGGATGAAACATTGGAAGTCTTACATCTCAGCTCCCATGGGTCTCTGGAATTACATACTCTAGCTCCACCTCCTGCCTTGGTCTGCACCTAACTGCTGCTGCCTCCACCTAGCCTTCAAGGTGTGACACACTTCCCCCTAACTCTGGTGTGAGAGTGAAAAGGACTTTCATAGCCCTTGTGCTTTATTGAGATGTAAATGAGGAAAAATGATAAAATGAAAATAAATACTGTTGTGCCCCTTTCTTGCTCTGTAGCACTTAGGGTGTTACTAGGGAAATCAGCCCCCTTACCTTTGTGAGAAGATTGACCAACTTGACAAGAGATAAATAGAATAACATTTAGTTTATTTTAAAAAGGGAGAAAATGGAATGTAACAAATCCTTTTTAAGTAGATGTATGCAAAGCATTCAGTTCAAAAGGAGTTGAAATAGAGAATTGTTAAAAAGACAGTATGAAAAATAATCATGCAAGCCAGTAGAAGGTCCACATTGAGTAGATCAGACAATGATAGATCTGCTACCAGTATAAAAGCAACTGATGTAAATTTGAATAAACTATTTGAGAAATGAGCTTGTAGAGACAGTAATAACAGAGACAGAAAATCACGTTTAAACACACACCCTGTTAAAATAAAAAAAGTAACCTTATGCAATTTTTCTAGCTCAACTAGTTTCCTATTCCTTAGGATGACCTGATGCCTGAAGCTAAAGTCCCCTTGCTTTTTCTGGCTCTTTTTCTGGCCTTTTTCCCAGCTTCTTGTAGATGTTTTCCTTTTTCTCAGTGATTGAAGAGATTCCAACCTTCTTCCAACCTTGGCACAAAACTTTTTGCTCTTTTTCTCTGGCAGTCTTTTTAAAGATAAACCTTTTTCCTCCATAGCAGATTTGCAGGATTTGGAGGGACAACTGCTTGTTGATGCTAAAACACATAATTCTGGTTGGGACAAAGAAGATATTCTCTGTTTTGAAAACAGCTGTCAATCTTATGAATGCCAAGTGTCATAAATTCATTCATGAAATAATTGTAAAAATAACAGAAAAACTTTGTGTTTATCACATCACATTCTGGGTCAGTTTTGCTTGGTTTTACAGCTACTTTGTTTGCTTTAGAACAATTATTCAACATTTATTAATTATTTAAAAATGAATTATTTATATCATTTAAAAATTGAGCTTGATTGATTTATATAAATTTATATAAATCTGTTGGAATTTTTATACTAAAAGAGTTTCTTCTCAAATCTGAAAAAATGTTAAAAGGCAGGAGCTTTTTTCAAGTGAGTCCATAGGAGTTTTAACTAATATAATAAAGACTAATGGCAGAATGGAAACACATGAGAACTATGGGACACTTTTATTTAAATACAACTTTCTTTAAACAGGTGAAAATCAATACGGACCTTGGAGAGACCCCATGCATTAAGTATGTCTAGGAGAAAATCAGAGAACAAAAACATCCCGGGCTTGTTGCTTATATCTCCTCAGACACAGATAAAGGCAGATAATTTTCACCATTTCTATGAAGTTGAACCCAAGGAATTGGGAAGGTAAGTATATATCTCAGGGATTTTTTTTCCAAATTGATCTTGCTTTAACTTCTGTTGTATTGGTGCATAACTGTAGTAAAAAGCTTGTTATTGCACCTTTTTCAGATGATTCAAACTAGTTAATAAAGAAAAGAGTAAATTCAGTCCATATCAAGAGAATAGGGTCTAGATAAGCTCTCCATTGAAGTTTACTACAACAGTTTGGTCACCTGTTTTAGAACAGGCTAACCGCTAATGTGTGTGCTTAGTTTCAGTTTCAGCTTTTTCAAAAACTACAGTTTTTCTGAACCTTGCATATAGCACTGATCTTGCTCTGTTAAAGTAAGTTGCAGGTGGGGCCCCATAGAAGAGCTTGTGAAACATTTTGATATACGAAATATGACATGAGAAATAATTGTTTCTGTGATCAGATTAAAAATAATTACCTAGGTGTTTCCCACAATATTGGAAAGGAAAAGAGGCCACATTGTTTCTTCAGTATGCGTAAGGATTTGGGGAGCAGATAAAGATCACTATCTTAGTTTATGTTGGTCTTCGAAGATTTTTCGAAGCAGTAGGAAAAAGTCTGAAGCTTCCAAGAGTTTGCAGAGCTTGTCATAAACTAAGAAAGTTACCCTTCTTTATTCCTAGGTTCCCATGAACATTGAATAGCTAGTGGATCCACCAATGAACTTTAAAACTCTTAAGAGTAGTAACATGCTTTCTTCCAGTTAGAATTGCTAGATAATTTTAAAACTAGAACTAATGAAAGAAAAACCATGTTCTGTGTCTGGGCAGCCTATTCTGTTGCCAAGAAGAGAAATGAGAAGAGGAAATCAATATTGCAAGAACTCTACAGTTCCTTCCTCATAGGATTGTTCAACACATATAATTCTATTGTGGGAATTAGTAATAGTCATATTCATGAAAAATACAAAGGCTGTATAGTTTTCAGTGACGTTAGAACCTAACTAATGGCTTAATTTTTATATTTTAGGAAATAAAGGTAGTCCTCGACTTACAACCACAATTGGGACTGGAAGTTATATTGCTAAGTGAGGTGGTTGTTAAGTGAGTTTCACCTGGTTTTCACATTTTGGCCATGGTTGTTAAGTGGTTCACATGATCATGAACTGAATCCGGTCTCCCACATTGACTTTGCTTGTCAGAGGCCAGCTGGGAAAGTTGCAAATGGCAATCTCACGGCCCCCAGGCCATTGCAAACATAAATATATGCCAGTTGACAAGTGCCCAAATTTTGATCACATGACCACAGGGAAACTGACGGTTGTAATTGTGAGAACTGGTCATAAGTCACTTTTTTCAGCACTGTCATGATTTCAAACAATCACTAAACAGATGGTTATAAATCAAGGATTATCTGTACTCTAAATCAAGGATTCCCAACCTCTGGGCAATGGCCCACCACTGGGCCGTAACCTATTGGCAACCAGGCTGTGTGAGGGGTAGGCCAGCGTCCCCGTGTGTAGCTCAGCTTGCCCAAATTGAGCTACTCACGCATGCACACTGGCCTACCACTCACACAAGTCGAACTGCGCGCACACATGTGTGTGCTGACCCGCTGCTCATGCATCCCAGTTCCCCTCTCCCCACCCAGCTGGGCCACCAAGCTGCAAAGGTTGGGGACCACTACTCTAAATGAATTCAAAAATATTTTACCATTCATAGATTCTTTCTTTACTATCTATAAAAATTTATTTAAGTTGAATGGAGCTCCTGGAAACTACCATACAGCAACACAGCTTTGAGATATTTTTAAAGTCAGCCTAGACTTCCAGGTCAATTACTGTAAAATAAATAATTAGCATGGACTTTCTCTTCTGGGAATGTGTTAATGAACATTCATAAAACAATGTGTTTTTATAATTCTTTTAATTAGCACTATAGCTATAGCAAAAAGTAATCCTATTTGTTCTTAATAGGAAAAAAAGTAGACAGGTTTGGCCTAGTCTTTAGTGGTACATATTTCGTTTTGAGAAAAATGATTTTGAAAATGAAAAAAATTGAACATGATTAATTTAATTTTTTTGTGATCAAAATAAACATTGCGGGGCAAGGTTTGTTCTCCAAGCTTGTGGGTTGGTTTCCAAACGTTACCAGGCTAGGTAACATCTTTAGTGGAGTTTAGGAAATGTCAGTGTCAGTGTTCTTCTGTTTATAAGGGTTTCAGGTGTGAGTGTATCAAGTGAGGGTCATGTGATGGGTCAGGTGTGAATCAGTAAGAGCCTTGTAATAGGTTACATCAGGTCAGGGTCATTGGGAGGTGAATTGGTGGGGGTGTTGTGTGGGTTGGTTGAGGGTGGGTGCTGTCTGGTTGGCTGTGTGGTTGATTTGGATTCTGAGGGGTTTGTAGGCTGGTTATAGGTCAATGTGTTGATGGAATTGCTTGTGGAGTGCCAGGCTTCGATGAATTCACGAGTGGGGCAGGTGTAGCATGGCCGATGATTTTTGTTGCTCCAATCAAACTGGTGCTGTTTGATGTCAGTGTGGGTAGAGATTAAGGATTTGGGATTGTGGCATTTGACTGCCAGCCAGTGTTTTTAATTGACATGATATTTGTCCCACGTAAAATTGGTTGCAATGGTTACAGTTGATTTTGTAGATTACAGTACGTTGTTTATTTCATTCTTATATTCTTTTCTTCTTTGGTTCTGGATAATTCCTGTCAGAGTGTAGTTGTTGTTTTGTCGACTATTGCTATTCCTAGGAGTTGAAGGATTCTGGCTGCCATTTCCAACATCCTTTTTCTATATGATAGCATTAGTTTTTGTGTGGTGGTTGGCTGGGTGGTGTGTTGTGGTTTGGGTGGTGTGTGTTGGAATATGAAGTTTTTTGATTATCCATTATGGAGAAAGATGTCGAGCAGCCATTTCTCTTCCGCTTTTCTTAGTGTTTTCTTAGTGTGTGGTGCTGCAGTGTGTCCTGGCCCTTCTGTAGGGCAGGGTGTTTGATATTTGCCACTATTGCGGGGCTATTGAATTGAATAAATTAGACTTGCTAAGGTTGGGCAAGATTATAGAGTGTGTTATTTTATCAAAATATTTGCAGAACAGCTTCTGAACAAAGAAAAAGTTGTTGGTGTGCCTGAACATTAGGTGAGAAACTTTAAAATGTCTAGCTATAAGAGTTATAATCAAGAGGTATTATCAGTGACAATAAATAGAAATGTGAGATATACAAACATTTTGGAGGGATAAGTGCAGAGAAACAGATTACAAGGCATTTGCTTTTAAATAGTTAAAGTAGTTAAAGGTTCATATACTGCAACTGCTTCAGAAGCTAATTTTTTTGTCCCTAAATGGATTATGTACACATAGCCACAGATTAATTGATTAAGTAAATAAATAAATAAATAGCCCCTCAGCTTGCTTTGGAGACTAAAGGAATATAGCCAGATAGAAAAATGTGGAACCAAGCTATTAAACCATATCCAAATTTGTTGACTTCTGCTACCTCCTGCCTAGTCCTGTTACTACCTCCTCTTCCTCCTGCTTCTTGTTATTTGTAGATAATTGGATCCTGAAGCCCCGCCTCATCTGACTAAAATGATGCATACTAAATAGTTTCAGGATCCAATCTGGGTTGGTCACCAGGACCAGAGGTTTTGCTGTCCAAGCTTTCAGACTTGTGCTGGAGCAGAGAACTTCTCTCTAGCAGAGTGTGTACTGTTCTATGTGTGGCATTTAACTTCACTAATAGTTTCACATATTAACTAATAATTTCTCCTGGGTAGTTGAAATGATTCCAATGGGAGAATAGGATCCTGCAGTTGGGTACTTACTTACTTATTTTATTCGGCTTATATGCCGCCCTATCTCCCAATGGACTCAGGGCAGCTCACAATAATAAAAACACAAGCCACAATACAAAATAAAATCTAAAATCTAAAAAAATTAAAATTTAACCCTTAAAACCCCCCATCAGACCAGGTCAAGCGATTTAAAAAGCCAAGTTTTTAATTCACGATGGAAGGTGCGAAGGTCAGGCGCTAATCGAAGCTCCAAGGGAAGTTGATTCCAGAGGGTGGGCGCACCCACCGAGAAGGCTCTATCCCTGGGGGCTGCCAGCCGGTACAGTCTAGCCGACGGCACCCTGAGCAGGGCCTCTCTATGGGCGCGAACCGGGCGATGGGATATCGTTGCTGGCTGTAGGTGGTCCGCCAAATATCCTGGACCTAAGCCATATAGGGTTTTATAGGTCATCACCAGCACCTTGAATCTCACCCGGAGGGCAACCGGCAACCAATGCAAGCCGCGCAGGAAGGGTGTAATGGGAGTATTGGGGTTCTGCCATCACAACCCGTGCAGCTGCATTTTGCACCAGCTGAAGCCTCCGAGTGGTCCTCAAGGGCAGTCCCATGTAGAGAGCGTTGCAGTAGTCAATCGGTGAGGTGACCAGCGCATGAGTAATTGTGCGTAGGGCATCTGGGTCCAAGTAGGGACGCAACTGGTGCACCAGACATATCTGGGTGAATGCCCCCCTGGTCACGGTCATTATATGATCTTCTAAGCTCAACTGTGAATCCAGGAGGATGCCCAAGTTGTGCACCCTGTCTACAGGGGGCAAAACTTCACCCCCTATAGTCAGCGATGGCACCTCTCCCCTGAACCGAGATGTCGGTACCCACAGCCACTCGGTCTTGGCCGGGTTGAGTTGCAGTCTATTTCTACCCATCCAGACCCGTACAACTTCCAGGCACCGGGCCATCACGTCAAGGGCATCGCTGGGTTGGTTCGGGGTGGAAATAAAGAGCTGAGTATCATCAGCATACTGATGATACCTCACCCCAAAACTACGGATGGTCTCCCCTAGCGGCTTCATATAGATGTTGAACAGGAGGGGTGAGAGAACCGATCCCTGGGGCACTCCACAAGTGAGGGGCCTCGAGGTCGATCTCTGCCCCCCTGTCAACACCGCTTGCGTTCGACCCGAGAGGTAGGAGGAGAACCACCGTAAAACAGTGTCCCCCACTCCCAACCCCTCGAGACAACGCAGCAGGATACCGTGGTCGACGGTATCAAATGCCACTAAAAGGACCAGAACAGAGGAATAACCTCTGTTCCGGGCCCTCCAGAGATCATCCACCAGCGTGACCAATGCCGTCTCCGTGCTGTACCCGGGCCTGAAACCCGATTGGTACGGGTCAAGGTAATCCGCTTCATCCAGGACCAACGGGAGCTGACATGCCACCACATTCTCGACAACCTTTGCTAAAAAGCGGAGGTTGGAGACTGGATGAAAATGACTTAAAACAGCTGGATCCAAGGCTGGCTTCTTGAGGAGGGGCCTCACCACCGCCTCCTTCAAGGCGGTCGGGAAGTTACCCTCACTCAAAGAAGCCTCTATTACCACCTGGATCCAGCCTCGTGTCACCTCCCGGGCTGAATAAACCAGCCAGGAGGGACACGGGTCCAACACATATGTGGCTGCACTCAGCTTCCCCATGATCCTGTCCACTTCCTCTGGGGTAACAGAGTCAAACTCTTCCCAAAGCACAAGACCCGCTGTCTCACCCCTGTCTGACTCTGTCCAGGCCGTCCCGAATCTGAGCGATTTTGTCCGACAGGTGCTGACCGAACTCCTTGGCTCGTCCCTGTAAAGGGTCTTCCCTCAACATCTGATTTAAGAGGGAGTGGGACACCCTGAACAGGGCAGCCGGGCGATTCTCTGCGGATGCGATGACATCGGTGAAGTAGTGGCGCTTTACCGCCGCCAACTCCACCAGGTAGGCCCGTGTGGCTGACCTTGACTGAATCGGTCAGATTCGGAACGACTGGCTCTCCAACAGCTCTCTAGGCCTCGTCTACGCCGCTTCATCCCCCGGAGCTCCTCAGTAAACCAGGGAGCCAACCGGGGTCTGAGCTGACGAGTCAGAGGCCGCAAAGGAATGACCCGGTCCAGAGCCCCGGCAACAGCCTCTTCCCAGGCCTCCACCAGGGTCGTGGCTGGGGCGTGGGAGAGAGAGAGAGGGATCATCCCAAGCTCTGTCTGGAATCTCTCAGGGTCCATCAGGCGCCTGGGGCGGAACCAGATGGTCGATTCCGCCTCCCAGCGAGGAGGGCCGACGTAACGTAAGCCTAGCTGAAGGAGATAGTGGTCGGTCCATGACAGGGGATAAATCGAAGGCGATCCTCCACTGAGCTTCACTCGCCACTACTCCGAGACAAAAACAAGATTGGGCATGTGGCCCCCCCATGAGTCGGGCCCTGAATAATCTGAGTCAGGTCCATCGCTGCCATGGAAGCCATGAACTCCCGAGCCACCCCCGACACCGCACCCAGGGATGGCAGATTGAAGTCCCCCAGAACAATAAGTCTGGGAAACGCCACCACCAGCCCCGAGAGGGCGTCGAGTAGCCTGGGCAGGGCTGTTGATATGCAGCTGGGAGACAGGTACGCAATCAACAAGCCCAACTGACCATAGTTGCCAATGTAGGGCCTTACGATATAGATTAGTATCCGCTCTTTAAATTAGATCTGGAAGTCTATTGATAACCAGTTCAGGGCCTTCAGGACTGGTATAATGCACTCCCATTAATGAACATCAGTCAGAATTGCAACTTCTGGTGATGTTCAGAGGCGTCCAAATATACAGCACACTGAGGTAATCTAAGCAGGAGGCAATGAGTGCTTGAGCCAGTGTAAGCAGAATCCTCTCCTCTAGGTAGGTTGCCACTGGCACACCAGCTGAGGCTGGCAAAAAACCTCATAGCCACAGCTTCTACCTCTTCTAGCAGAACTGCTGGTCTGCTAGAAGAACTGCTGGGTCAAAAGATTGCTTCTTCAGGAGTAGTCCCATTCTGTCTAAAGACACTTGATGGACAAACAATAACTCCATCTTACTAGTATTTAGTTTAAGACTAAAAAAACTTAAAGATTTCTAACTTGCCTATGTCACTTGCATTTGTATTGAGCGATCTTGTGGAATATTAATGTGCATACTGTCAACTAGAATGAATGAGTGTTGAATCTCCATGTGACTTAAAGTTACATCTGGCAATGCCTGAGATAGATATGTACATTTATAAACAAAATCTTTATCTGAAATATTATAAATTTGAAGGTAGCCAAAATGAAAAAAAAAAAGAGAGATGTCTGCAGATGGGTGTCATATCAAAGGAAGAGAAATCAGGAGTGGGTAGGTGAGGCAAAAAATGAACAATATACTTATGCCTCATGAACAGCTATGAAAAATGTGGAATGTTTCTGGTTATAATTTCCATGCAAAATTCCTGAAATTTGCTTACAATGTTTGTGTGAGGTATGTGACCTTCAGTACGCTTAGCTTAGCTTAGCGTACCAAAATTCCTCTTCTGCCTTAGATTGAATAGGAACTGATGGCAAGTTGAATGCATACTTGCTGACATAAATGTATTTTCTTCCATGTTCTTCAAAGCTCTTTTACCTAATCAAATGACAAGCATTGCACAACCCTAATGCATATGTTATGTTTGGTTGACTTCAGGAGAATGAAGTAGTTCCTTCTTTTTGTAATAGTGCCAACAACTTTACTGAGCTAATTTCACCTAATGTATAATGAAGCAATAATAATAATTACCTAAAGAAAATTCAAGCTTTATTACATTACTGAATTTTGCTGGCTCACATTACATTGTAAAAAACCAGTCACCTTGAAATAATAGGTGAGATTTTAAAGTTATGTTTCTTTGTGGTAACTATTCTGTTTGTTCTTCAGTACACAATTCAGTTGCTGACCTTTTGTTTCTTTTGTGTGTTTACTTGGAAAATTCTTCTTTTAATCGTTTTATAATAGAGTCCTATGAGAATTGTTGAATTTTTTTTGAAAAAAACAAACATGAACTTGCAAATTGTTCTCAAACTTTTGCATAATTTTATTAGAGCATTTTATTTGTTAATTGAAATACGATCATTCAAAATAGATGTGTATTTATATCAGGAAGAAACTTCAGAGAACAAAAATAACTTCTTTTTAAGGTAATATATTTTACATATACAAGATTTACAAATTCTACCCTTTCCACACTCCAGTTCAACTTGGCCATAAATTTAAAATTAGTGATTACTTGTGTAGGAGTAGTCTCAGTAGCTGTCCTTGAAATGTGGACATTTTCCCAAGCTAATTCACAACTCTCTTAATGTAGATCTTACCCGGTAAAAGTTAATTTCAAGAATGTTTTAGTTAGATATTTTAGGTGTTTCCTGGTGGCATTTTATTGTCTTAAGCTTTATGAATATAGGTGGAGTAAGGTTTTAAAAATATTTTAAAGTATGGGTGGGTTAGCTAGAAAGATTTTGGTGCCCACAGCATATACTTTTCATTTAATTATCTTCCAAAAATTTTAACTTCCTGATTCTGTTCCCTGTCTAATCTTAGTATTGTATTTCTGAGCATTCCTATAAACTTCTGTGCTAAAATAAAAATGCTGGTTTTCAGACATTCTTAACTTGGCTGAGGGAATACATTTTTCTTTACTTCTGAAAGGTCAACTTGGTTTTTAAACAGTATGTGGTTTTCTTCTAAAAACACAAGCTTACCAGCATACATTTTTTATTCTACAGTGAAATGAGTGGTAAGGAAAAAAAATGCCATGGTTTTTTTTCACTAGCAATTGAGGATTGTTTTTTTGTATGGAGACTTTGAGATATACTTTTATATTTTATCAGAAAAGTTATTGTTTGAACTTGCCCAGTTCATTAATTTTGCTTTACCTTTTTATCTATCAAGGTATGCTTATCAATAGCACTATTTGGGGTCTTTAATCTCCACCAAAGATGGGATTCGTCTTCAACCCTTTCTTCTATTTCAAATCTTTCCTGATTTTAATTGTTTACTCCTCCTTTTCAATGCTCTTAAAATGTGTATACAGGCAAGTGGGTCATAAGAATTCTGCAGGAGTCATTTTAGTTCCTCTGCACTTACTTTTTGACAAAGGGTAATTAAGAAAAGATAAAACAAAAACCATCAGTGATGTAATCTGTTTTGGGCCAAGTTTCACTTTATTAATAGAAAGCCAATATATATAATTTGCTCAAGGATTTGGCTACCCTGATAGTAAAAAATCAAAGGATCTGCAAACTCCTCTAATAAAAGTGCACAGTGAAAAATGGGACTGAAATTAAATATAAAGAATACCAAACTAATGATAACAGGTGGAAGAACCAGCCTTAGAACTGACAATGATGATATCAAAATAGTGGACAGCTTCTGCCATTTAGGATAAACTATCAACACCAAAGGAACAAGTAATCTTGAAATATGCCACAGATTAGCCATGAACCCTTTGGAACATGCTGTGATATGTCTATGTCTACAAAGATCAGAGTTGTGTAAGCGGTTGTATTCCCTGTAACACTCTATGGAAGCAAAAGTTGAATCTTGAAGAAACATGATAGAAAGAGTACTGATGCTTTTGAAAAGTGGTATTGGAAAAAATTGCTAAGAAAAACATAGCCAAGAAAACAAAGAAATGGATTATCAAAAAAATCAACCCAAGGATCTTATTTGAGGCACAAATGATCAGGCCCAGATTACCTCACTTTGGATACTTTATACAAAGATCCAGCTCTCTGAAGAAAGCTTTCTAAAATTTGAACTTTCTAATTCTGGGAATGGTGGAAAGAAAGAGAAATGACCAACAGCACTGATAGTGGTAATGGATGCACCACTGGTAGACCTTAAAAACCAGGTTACAGAAAGGTCATCGTAGAGAAAATCTATCTATGTGGTTGGTAAAGAATCAACAATAGCTTGATGGAACATAATCAGGATTTTAAAACTATTCACATCCAGTTCAAAAGTCATGCAAGTTTATTGTTGCAAAGCTATCACAATTTTATTCTAGAAGTTTTTTCGTTTTGAAAAAATATAAGACCCCTTCAAACTAAAAATCTGAGGAGAATTTAAGCAAATTATATGTTTTAAAAATTTGGGAAAGAATTCTAAATGAATTTGGGTGGGAGTAGTATTTCTCATAGATCTCAAAAAAAGCCTGTATGTTTTTATTCTGGTTAATGACTGAAGTAAATATTTGATTGGTTTAGCTTATTATTATTTTCATAGAGGTGTAAAGTGCTCAGTGACTGTAATATTTATATTTGCCAATATAAAACTGACATAGGGTAAAGCATTAATATTTGAAGTGCTATAAAATCATTTCATGTTTTTGTCCTGAATACCATTTTAATAATCATTTTAATATATCTGATAACTATATTTGCACTCTATATTCAGTGTCCAGAAAAGTAGTTTTAACAGTCTCAATATGTTTTAATATAATTTTAATGTCTAATGTTCAATAGTGTCATTACAAACATTTTAATTGTTAAAATCTTAAGGGGTTACTGAAACCTGTTTTAATAATAGAGAACTCATTAAGATAATTGTGTATAAAAGCGATGTTATGATTTTAAGGTAATCATCTTTATACCCCATTTATATCAGTTAAATTGAGCACATTCTTTACAAAATGTAGTTTGTTTCTAGGATCTAAATTTGGGAAGGAATTGGAATTGAGTTACGAGAAATGATGAATTAGAAGCAAAGAGATAGGAAATTGAACCTATGGTAGGAGTTGCATATAGATCACAGCTAAACATTTTGTTGAAAGAACTCTGTTTTGGCTTTACATCAAGGATGAATGACCTGTGATCCTCCAGATGTTGGAATACCAGCTCCATACAGTTCAGTTCCATACAGGCAATGTGAGGAGGCTGGGACCGTATTTTAAGACTATCTGGAAGGCCACACATATAGCAGAAATAAATAAATCTAAAATAAATCGTTACAGAAGATAAAATTATGGATGCAAAACATTGCACATTCCTATCTGTAAAGAACAAAGGGTGAAATATTACAAAATATTTTTGTCCTTCTGATTGGGCTGGGGAGATACAGTACTTCACAGTTATTTCTTCTGGTTTTTTTTCTCAGAGGAAAATTTGGTGTGGTTAGAAAATGTATTGCGAAAGCCACAGGCCAGGAATATGCAGCTAAGTTTCTGAAAAAGAGGAGAAGAGGCCAAGACTGCAAAGCAGACATTCTGCATGAAATTGCTGTTCTCGAACTAACAAAACCAAGTCCTCGGGTAGTAAATCTCCATGAAGTCTATGAAACAACAAATGAAATCATCTTAGTTTTGGAATAGTAAGTATATATTCTGTGTCCTTCAGTGTGTATGATAATACCTTTAATGTGCTTGTTGTTGAATTTATTGATCGAACACAATCAGAAAAGCAATATTTGAGGATCTCTTGTATTTTCTAAGTTTGGCCCTTTGTTGAAATGACTTACTTGCCTATCTGTGGGACTATTATCCTTACTTTGGTGTTCTCCATTTTGAGTTTCAGTTGTAATTTACAAATTAATATGTGGTGCATGTTCTCTTGCTTCAGTATACAAATTTACATAAAAACATGAATTAACTGTTTTATAATGATAGGAACTCTATGTTAAAAGAACAAGGCAAATTCAAATGTTATTTGTTAGGCAGTTCTTGTGTTTGTTTTATGCCCATTTTTCCTTTCTTGCAAGAGATTAAGAAATGTCAGTGGCTCCTATTGGCTGAGTTTACCAATTTCAGTCATAATAACTTGACTTTCTTATCCATGCTAAGCCATAATGAATGGTTCAAACATTATCCTCAGCTAAAATATAACAGTACATTATAGTTCAGCATTGTGTATGAAGTTGATTTTTGGAGATCCTAAATTAATAGCGGTTTACAAGGAGACAATTGTAGAAACATTTAAAAATCCAACTTTCTTAACCTTTTTTTTCTTTTCAACTGAATAAAATATTGGAAAGAAATTATATAAAAGGGCTTGTGACTGTAAGACAATTCTTGGAGAACTGAACAGAATGGGACTAAACTTTGCATGACAGATAAAGTCAAGAGCAACAAAAGAGAGATCAAATGTGAGAATGGGCCAGATCCCATCCAGCAGCTTCAGGGAAAAATAAATCCAGGAAAAAGTCTCCCAGTACATCCTCCTGGGAGACAAAGTTGGGCAGTGGTTTGGAATGGTAGTGACTTCTCTGGTCTCAACTCCCTTCCCTTTTCCTTGTTCATGTGACCCAGAACAGAGCCATTTGAAGTAGTTGGAAAGAATTTCAAATACTATACTCTGCATGTGTTCCTAATCTCAATTTCACTGTTCTAGATTTATTTATTTATTTGGCAAATTTTTATTGCCATTCAACTAACCAGTAAGTACTGTGGATGGTGAACAGAGATATAAACAACACAATTATCCAAACCATTTAAAAGAAAAATCACCCCCATAATAAATAGATTGCCAGCATATCACTCTTACATATATCAAAGTTCTATTAACATCCTGACCCCAGTGCCCAGGAAGCCAAATTTTTATGACCTACTTGAAGTTTAATCTGCTGAGCTCTGGTGGCTCAGCAGACTAAAGCACTGTTATTAACATCCACTTACATCTGCTGCCTGCAAGTTCAAATCTCACCAGGCTCAAGGTTGACTCAGCCTTCCATCCTTTCTAAGGTAGGTAAAATGAGGACCCAGATTATGGGGGCAATAAACTGACTTTGTATAAATATACAAAAGTATGAAGGCTATTGCTTAACGCATTGTAAGCTGCCCTGATTCTCCGGAGAAGGGCGGCATATAAATCAAATTAAAAAAAAAAAAAGGTCAGCAAGACCAGGACCATCCATGTCTCGATGGGAGCTATTCCATAAGGTCACTATGACGGAGAAGACATTCTTCCTGGCACCCATCAGATAACATAGCTTTACCAAGGGAACTCACAGCAGAAACCATTAAGAATAGGTGAGCTCACAAGTAACTTGTCTTATACCATGTAGACTTAAAGATGACAACCAGCATCTTTCCATTGTACCTGAAAGCCCACTGGGAATCATGAAGCAGCACTATTTCATCAGCACAAGGTGTTGCAGAGTCCCTTTAATGAAGAGATAGACGGTCTCTAAACTTCCTTCCTTCCTTCCTTCCTTCCTTCCTTCCTTCCTTCCTTCCTTCCTTCCTTCCTTCCTTCCTCCCTCCCTCCCTCCCTCCCTCCCTCCCTCCCTCCCTCCCTCCCTCCCTCCCTCCCTCCCAGATCTACATGCACATAGAGTACATATAGTCATATTCTACTGGAGCGTGGGGCCAGCAGTCAGGAATGGGTTAACTCTGTCTTCTGTTCTGGACTGAGTCTGCAATTTGTGAAGCTCCTACTCTCCCTCTTGCTTCCCAGATTTCAGACTCAGTCGATCTGAATGGACTGTTTTTAGCTGAGCTGCCCATTCTTGACTGTTTTGTTACAGTAATTTGGAATTTTCTTCACCTATTGCTATTCTCTGTGGTTTGAAGGGTTGTAGGGCTCCCAGGGATCTGGTAGAGCTCTGCCTTTTCCAGCGAGAAGGTCTCACGCCCGATACCGCTGAGGACCGTATCAGTGGTTTGAGTGGTATCTCCCGGCTTGTCCAGTTGAGGTCCGCCCCCCTTTCAAGCGAGAATGGCCTCGGTCGGAGCCCGCTGAAGGCCGTCCCTTACAGCGGCGGATCTGCGGGCTGGCAGATCTTGAATCAGTGTCCTTGGGGGTATCTTCCCCACATGCTTCTCGGTGGCAATGGTGGCAGTTTCCAGAGCCTCCGGAGCGCTGCGCAGTTGGCATTAAGACAGGCGGTTGACCTGCAGCACTAATAAATTTGGTAAGCCCGTTCCAATAGCTCCGGCCTTCCTAGGAGCGGACAGCTGACGGAGCCTGCTTCCCTCTCGGTTTCCTCTGTAAGGAATTATCTGGCAGCCTCCATTTGAGTGATCCCTCGTGCGGCCGCCATTTTGGATTGAGCCCTTGTACCGGCCGCCATTTTGGATCGAGCCTCGTGCCGGCCACCTTTTTGATTGTCATCTATTGTGCCGGGGGGGCATTTTGGGCATAACTCGGGCTGATTGCAAGCCTTTCCAGCGACCTCGATGGCATCCAGGTCTTCGGCTCGCCCCTCCAAGTGGGCTTCGGCTAGCCAGTCGTCATTGGAGCCTGCGGGCTCCTCTGATCCGGGACCCTCTAAACAAAAGAGGGCTGTCTCTTCCAAGCCTTCCTCTACCCAAAAGGCTTCTAAAGCCTGGGAGACAGCGGAATCCCAGAGGCACAAGACCCTTGAATGGATCATTGAAAAGGCCATAAAGGGGGTTGAAGGTTGGGTTAGGATATAAAACGGAGAGACAGATAATTGTATTAACAGATAAGTAAATGTGAGGGAAATGTTACATTAAATGAAATGAAAAGATGTACTTAGATGATACAATGAATGATAGATTATATATCGTATATTTGTTTGTTCATAAAATAAAAAAAACTTTTTTCTTAAAAAAAAAAAAAAAGGAAAGGCCATAAAGGAGGCCACCAGAAAGGAATTGCACCATTCCCCTTCTGCCAAAGTCCTGGCTGCTGAACCTGCTGTTCTCCAGGAGAAGCCAGTTATTCTGACCAATCAGCCTTCTCCTGCAGCCTGGTCCCCGGATGGGGATCCAGTCACTTCTTATTCTGCTCAGACTGAGGCCAGCGCTTATTTATTTGGGGCCCTTAATCCTTCTCTACCACCTGTTCAAGTTTCCCCTGTTGCCCAGGGGACTTGTCCTTCTCAAATGGCTTTTCCTGCCCCTTTGTTGCTACAGGAGCAAGGGGATGCCCAGTCTCCTCCTGAGGCTCTTGCCACTCAAGTGGATGCAACCTTGCCTGCAGTGGAGTTCCTCCCAATCATTATCATGACTTAGCAGCTCTTATCCAAGAGGCAGTACAGCGAGGCATCGCTGCAGAAATGCAGTGTAGAACTAGCTCTTGGGTTTCAGACCAGGCCAGGTTCCAGGGGACCTTCCAATCTCAGGTTTCTGTAGACCCAGAACAGGCACAAGACCAGGTTTACATTAGGGCCTCCACCAGCCAGGGTTCTGCAGCAGGAGATGACTTAGGGGAACCTGGGTTGTTGGATAATGAGGACCTTTCCCTTGATCAGCCTTCCTTCATTGGCCTGTTCAAACCTCAGGTCTCCAGGTCTCTCCTCCACAAGGCCAAGATCACCACCGGCTAGGTCTCCCTTTGCCCAGATCTAGTGCTTCAGGTGAAGTGGGGGGGGGCTTCTGCTTCCTCCTTGTTTGAGGAACTTACCGTTGAGGCTGAGGAAATTCCCGGCCCCAAGATGTTCAAGGACGTTGTCACTCGCCAATGGTCAGCTCCTGTCTCGGGCCCTAATCCAAATACACTTGACAGACGTCTATATAACCTGGCTTCTGATATTTCCTCCATTTTGCAGTGGATCCCCCGGTTGTTGCTTTATCGACCCCTTCTGTCCTTACGGACCCTCCTGAGGAAGGTCTTCGGCCCGAGGACAAGTGCCTGGAGCATTCCCTGACAAAGGCTCACCAGGCAACGGCTTGGGCCATTAAGGCATCATCAGCCGCTTCTTTCTTTAACAGGGCTACCCTTATGTAAGTCAAGCAGTTGCAGGATCGCTTGCCGGTGGCAGATACAAGGGCTCATCAGGATGTGAACAAGATTCTGGCTGCCCCGGAGCACTCAGCAGACACCACTCTTAACGCCTCCAGGTTTGCCGCTAAGGCTATCGGCTCCAATGTCATCTCTTGCCGCCTCCTTTGGCTTCACCAGTGGCAGGCTGACGCCAAAAACAAATGGCGCCTGGTGTCTTCCCCATACTTGGGGGAGAAACTCTTTGGTCCTCCTCTTGAGCCCTTACTTATTGAATCCAAGGACAAAAGAAAAATTCTTCCAATTTATCCCGCAGGATGTACTCCTGTCCTTCTTCCTTTCATTCCTTTCGAGGATCAACCTTTGGTTTTTCCTCTTCCAGGGCTCAGAGATTTTCCTTCCCTAGACAGGACAGGTTCCAGGACAGACAGTCCAGTCCCGGTCATTGGGGCCAGGGCCACAAGTCCTTTTGAGGGGGGAGGGCCCACCCCTCCCGCAGATATCGTTGACAGCTCATTCGATCCTCCCATTGGAGGCCGCCTGGCACTTTTTGTCAGCCAGTGGGAGACGTTGACCTCGGATGCCTGGGTCAGGGAGACGGTCGCCCACAGCCTCTCCCTGGAGTTCCTCTCCAGCCCCCGACCAGATTTCTCCAATGCCCGCTTTCAAGAGATCGGTCGCAGAGACCCCTGGTGGAATCAGCAATCAATCATCTCTTACAGATTCAGGCCATTGAGCTGGTTCCGCGGGAACAACTCAGACAGGGCTTTTACTCACGCCTGTTCATCATCCAGAAATCTTTGGGGGGTTGGAGAGCAATTCTCGACCTGAAATCCTTGAACCATCGGATTCTTTACCGGCGGTTCAAGATGCAATCTCTGCAAACCATCCTAGACAGCATCAGGGAGGGGGATGTCCTCACATCGATCAACCTGATGGAGGCTTATCTCCACGTTCCTATTCATTTGGCCTTCCGCAAATTTCTTCGCTTCTGCCATGCGACTCGTCACTACCAGTACAGAGCTCTTCCTTTCGGCCTATCCTCGGCTCCCTGAGTGTTTACAAATTGATGGTGCTGGCGAGCCACCTCCGAACACTTCCGATAAGGATTCAGTTTTACTTGAACGATCTCCTGATCCAATCCAGTTCGGAGAGGCTAGCGCGACAGGACACCTCCATTCAGGTCCTGCAGAGCCACGGGTTTTCCATCAACAAGGCCAAGAGCCATCTGGTAGCGACGACCTGCATTCAGTATCTCGGGGCAGTGATAGACACAATACAGGGCAGGGTTTATCTTTCCCAAGAGCGCCTGACCAGCTTGCGATCACTGGTCAGGAAGGTTTTAACGGGACAGCCCGTTTCGATATGGTTGCTGTCTCAGCTCCTCGGGAAGATGGTGTCGTGCATAGGCATCATACCGTGGGCACGGCTACACTGCAGGGCTCTGCAGTGGTTTCTCCTACCATACCAACGAGCTCACAGGAGCTGCTCTGCCTGTCTGATTCAGCTTCCCCCCAAAGTTTCCCGCTCGCTCCGCTGGTGGTCCTCCCCAGCTCTGGCCAAGGGTCGGGGCTTCAGGGATCCTCCTTGCCTAGTTCTCACGACGGATGCCAGCCTCTTTGGCTGGGGCGCTCACCTGGGCTCTGACTTTGCCCAGGGCCGGTGGACCCCGGCCAACTTGACCAATGGCATCAACTGGCTGGAACTTCGGGCCATGCACCTGGTCCTCCGAGCCTTCCAGGGCAAGATACAGGACCGTAACGTCCTAGTCAGGATAGACAACGTGGCCGCAAAAGCTCACGTGAACTGTCTGGAGGGAACCTACTCCCATCGGTTGATGCGGGAAGCCGAACGCCTGGGTCTCTGGTCAGAGAGACACCTGAGGTGCATCAGGGCTACCCACGTTTCCGGGTCAGCAAACGTGCGAGCGGATCTTCTCATCAGGTCCACAGTGGACCAAGGTGAGTGGCATCTCCTTCCCTCCATCTTCAGGGACGTCTCCCTACAATTTGGCAGTCCGGCAGTCAATCTCTTTGCCTCCAACACCAACAACCAGACGAGTGGATTCTTCTCTCGCTTTCCATCCCCAGGGGCGGAGGGCGTGGACGCTCTGAGGAGCCCGTGGCTTCCGGGCTTCTTTATGCATTTCCGCCTCTGGCAATAATTTCCAAGGTCATCTGGGGCCTCGTCGTCCCTGGTTTGCGGACCTGGTGGCTTTATCGGCACCTCCTTGGTGTCTCCCTCCAGACAAGCGGACCCTCAGCCAAGGACCATTGCTTCACCCAGAGGTTGATTGGCTCAAATTGACCGCATGGAGATTGAGCGGCAGATCCTTCAGGCCCGCAACCTCTCAGCCGGGGTCATAGCCACGCTTCAAGCATCACGTCGGGATTCCACCAACTGCATTTACAACTCTGCCTGGACATCCTTCTGCCACTGGTGTGTTCGACGTAACCTGATGGCCACTGAGGTATCAACTGAACAAGTCTTGGAGTTTCTACAGACTGGTCTGATTTCAGGTTTGTCACCCAACACTCTACGGAGACAGGTAGCTGCCCTTTTGTCTGTTCTATCATGTGGGTCTTCAGTACCCCTCACCAGACGTCCTCTGATCAGGCAATTCCTTCAGGGGGCTACTAACCTACGTTCCCCCATTCTGCATAGATACCCCACCTGGGACCTTTCCAAGGTGCTCACCGCCCTGACCAGAGGCCCCTTTGAACCCCTACGGGAGGTGGGATTACGCTTCCTTTCCTATAAGGTGTCCTTCTTAGTGGCCATCACTTTGGCCTGTCGGGTCTCAGAGCTGGCTGCTCTCTCTATGAGGCCTGACTCTGTATCTTCCATACGGACCGGGTGGTTCTTTGCTTCATTTATCCCAAAGCTTAATTTCACCTTCCATAGAGCCCAAGAGTTGGTCCTCCCTAATTTCTGTCCCTCTCTGTCCCATCATCTAGAATGGACCTGGCATACCTTGGAAGTCCGTAGGGCTCTCCAAATTTACCTTAAAAAGACTGCCTCTATCAGGCGATCGGAGAGTCTCTTCGTGTCCTTCCAACCAGCCTCCTTGGGCCAAAAGTTTCTTCTTCCACAGTTGGCCGTTGGCTTCGAGCAATTATTGCCACAGTTTATGAGGCTCAAGCCTTGCCAGTCCCACGCCATATCACGGCTCATTCAACCCGTAGCGCCTCTACTTCCATGGCCTGGTCCACTCAGGCCTCACTGGAGGACATCTGCCGGGCGGCCACCTGGTCGTTGCCTTTCCTGTTTATTCGCCACTATAAATTAGATGTATATGCATCGGCAGAGGCGGCTTTTGGCCATCGGGTTTTACAGCAAGTCCTTATGGGGTGGGGTGGGGGGTGGGGGCGGCTTTGGACCAGGCTACTCCCTCCCAGCAGGGGGGTCTGCCTTGGCATGTCCCATTCCTGACTGCTGGCCCCACGCTCCAGTAGAATGGGCATTGTCTTACCTGAACACCCTTTCTGCTGAGCAGGGGGGCCAGCAGTTAGCCCCGCCCTGGTTCTCCCGGTCCTCGCTCACGAGTGGGGTTGCTTCTAATGTTGTTTTTCTCAGCTCAGCTCTACAGTCTGCAGCATCTCCTTTGTTGGAAATCTGGGAAGCAAGAGGAAGAGGAGGAGCTTCACAAATTGCAGACTGAGTCCAGAACGGAAGACAGAGTTAACCCATTCCTGACTGCTGGCCCCCCTGCAGAAAGGGTGTTCAGGTAAGACAACACCCATTCTAAACAGCAACTAAGACCTTGGTCAAACCATGCATCAGAGTTTTAGGAACTACCCTAGTTCCTTCTTGAACCCCACTATGTTCATTGGGAAATCTTTCCTCCTTGTAATAGAAGGCAGCCATAGGAAACATCCTCCCATCTACAGGTCCAGGAGCCTTACCACACAGCCAAGCAACAAGCTATAGCTTCTGAGGGCTTGTGATAATAATACAGCTATGAGAAAATAGCATAGTTTTATTTAAAACCAAGTGGATTGAATTTATTTGATTAGGAATATTTGAAGTAAATTGTTTCAATTACACAAATTAAAAATTTCATGTCTCCCACTCCAGCCCTGTGCCCAGAACTAGGTTGCAGAGAGCAAGTTTGCTCTAGTGGTTAAAGCATGAAGCTAGACACTTGGAGGCTGTGAGTTGTAATTCTCCCTTAGGCAACAAGCCAGATGGGTGGCCTTAGGTCAGTCATCCTCAGAAGGCAAGGGCAAACTACTTTTGAGGAGGCTACTGCAGAGACTTGCTGAAGCAGTCACCAGAAATCAGGACTGATTTACACAAAGCTCACTGCAATCCTAAAAGAAATAGCAGGCTACAAATATATCACTAAGGGACTTTATATTTCTTCCATGTGTTGATGTGCTGCTATTTATTTTGACTTTAAAAAACAATTTGTGATTTGTGACTGACATATATAACCTGTTTGGCTCACCAAGCTGCTGCTGCAGTCTTTTGACCAGCATTTGGTACTGCCTTCTAGTAAGGGAATTATGTCCTCAGGTAACAGATGGTGCAAACAGGAACTTAGCTAGTAAAATCTGCTTTTCAGACTAATTACTTATAAATCTGAGAGGATACTTACACACTCTGATAAGACTAGAAACAACTGTTTAAAACCCAGGAATGGTTGGAAGTAGAGATAATTATAAAAATCATTCCTGAAAAGGCCTGGATCCTTTTGAAGATTATACTTAATATTAGTAAAGGGTTCCTTATATGGCCAATTTAATCCTATTTTTGTAACACAGGCCTTTACCCTTTCTTTTCCAATTGTCTACTCCATTTTTGTTCATTTCATCTATTCACAGTGAATCTTTTGTATTCTACCTTCATCCTGTTTTTTTTTCTTCTTTTGAAAGAGAGAAGAATGTATGCATTTTATTTTGTTTATTCTATGGTCAGATTGTTTTCAAAGTGGTGGAAAGAATGGTTGATATATTCAGAGAGGGACCTGCATTTATGAATGGGATACCTTATTTTACAGGCAGATTATTTTAATCAGTACTTTCATTGTTCTTGTCTCAGACTGTACCTCCCTTTTTGAGAGGGTAAATGTGTGTGTGATTGTGTCCAGGCACACACACAGGCACATACAAGTGGTCTATATGTGCATGTTTATTGGAAGGGGGAAGTCGGATGGGTTTCATTCAGTTGTAATTAACCATTTTAGATTAATAAGGTAGGGAAAGTGGGTGGTAGTACATGGGATTTTTGCCTGTGGTGTTGCTTTTTTCTGCCTAATTTTTGGAATTCATCTTTCAGGTAAATGCTATATGCAGTTTTTTTCTTTGACTTTATAAATGATGTTCTTTCTTTTTTGGAGTCATCTTTAATGTATCCTGTAGTTTTTCTAACATGGGGTTTTTGTGTCATCTTTCTAATTGATACAGTTCAGTTATTTTGTGCAGTGCTAAATAGTCATTCTTTTCTAGTGTGAAATTATGCTGTGTGACAATTCCACATTTGTACAATTTGGCTTTCTATATTGTCAGTGTAGGTAGGACATATTCACACTAAGCTTATTTCCATCTTTCTAGATATTTTAAAATCTCCGCACTACATGTTAATGTGTCAGATTTGCTGAAATAAATATATAGCTTATGTGTGAACCTTTTTAGCAGGATGCAGATGGGTATATACAAATATATATTGTCCAAAATAAGTAACTTTCACTGAATGCAAAGAACTCAATATGATTGTTATACTGATAAAAGATGGTGATCTCTAGATAAGCTGTCTTGTTTCATGGAAGAAAACGGGGGGATAAAGACAAATAAATTCCTGATGTGATATTAACAAAATCAACTGCTACTCTTTTGAAGTGGAAGTGTATATTTGGGTCAAGTTTTCCTTGAGCACAAATGATGCAAAAATTATATGGGTTGTGGAATTGGTATATGGAACAATACTATGTTTATTGCATCACATATTCCAATGCAAAGGACATGCAGTTAGTTGAAAAACAAAGTATGTTGCATGTGTGCAAAAATGATTGCACATGAATCTTAGAATGCAATGGAAGAAAATTCTGTGGTTCTGGCATACATTTTGTTTTCATCTTCTTTCTTAAATTATGTGTGTACTAAATATAAATAAACATGATCGCTTCAGGGAAGGTATGTGACCAGAGTGCCAAATCAAAATGTGTTCCAGAAAATATAAGGCTACATTTTTTGCATTTCTTAAGAGGTTGTGGTGAATTAACAATTTATACTAGTCAAACTATTTTTTGTTTGCTTTCAGATTCTTAGATGAAAAGTGGTTCAGGATAAAATGTTTTAATTCTTTTTTAGAGAATTAAAAAGAGTGTTCCTAGAAAGTCTGAAGAAAACAAAACAAGCTAAATTGTTACTTACTTGACTAGGAAAGCAACTGCCATATTTTAGAAATAAAAAATTCCTTTGCCACCAGTAACAGGCTGTGTTGAGACTTCAGTATCCAATAAATCAGTTTTTGTTGTTATTTTTCTGATATTTATTAACATTATAGAAAGTGATGCCATTTCTTTGAGCTCACATTTGTGATGCTTGCATTCAGTTCTGCATTTTTCCATATAATTTCTTCACTGCAATTTTATTTTTGAAAAGACTGGTTCTTCTAAAGGTATAAAAAAAGAATGATTCACTTTTGTTTATCTTCACCAATATCATTTTAAATAAGCATGTTTAAGAAACTGAAATTATAAGCCAACAGCTGACTTCCATGTTCTATTTTGACAGTAATGCTGACAATTACATGTGTTCACATATAATTTTTTCAGTGCAGCTGGAGGAGAAATCTTTAATCTATGTCTCCCTGACCTAGAAGAAACTATAGAGGAAACTGCTATCATTAGGCTTATACGACAAATACTCGAAGGCGTTTTCCATTTGCATCAAAACAATATTGTCCATCTAGATTTAAAGGTAATATGCATAGTAACCTTCATAGATAGCGTTTTAAAAATTGTAAAGTAATAACTGTGAAAACGGGATTCATAGAGAAGGAGGTAAATAAATTTTATTCCTCATCTCTTCAGAGTTTCAGCTGTTACTCATTAAGATTCAAATCCTTACATGTTAAAGATTACAACTGTTAGGCAATGCAAATTATGGGCAATATGCTATTACATAGTGGGAAATATTTCAGAGTAAGCATATAGAATCTAAAATACATCAAATGTTTATTTAATAGGCTTTTTCATAATCTTTAATAAAACTTTTTATATCATTAGATATACAACTAGCCAAATAATCATGTAAAGAATTGTTAAGATTTCAAATGGATAAAAATTCAAAATGCTTATTTTTTAAAAAACCAAATATTTAAATAAGTACTTAGAGCCAGCATTACTTACAGCTTTCTACCCAATATTTTAGTTTTTCCATTTGTTTCCCTTCTCTTTGATTTTGTCTAAAAACTGATTTTTCGCTTTCTCATTTGCTTTTCTTGTTAGTTGGAAGTAATTCTAACTAGGAAAGCTACAAATAAAAACTGCAGGCTGCTTTTGAAAGAGTTGTGTAACTACTTGCAATTTTATAACTTTAGAATGTATGCTGATAATGAGATTAATAGCAAAGTGTTAAAACTGTGTGAGCTTTATCTTTATGGTCTAATTTACTTTAGAATTAGAAGAGGCAAATTAAAAAAAAAGTGGTTTTCCATCCCACCATTTCTTCCCTTTGAACATGTGGGATATTAATTAAAAATAAGGTTTTGAACTTTTGATCTCTTTTTTTAAACATTTCTAAAAGGCTGGGATCTTTCTTTAGGTTTATTATGAAAATAAATAATCTATTACTAAAGAGCTATTTGACAGCCACCTACATTTAGAGTTCCATTGATTCCACTGGGATTATCCCAGTATAGATAGCCTTGTTCATGCAATGATTTATACATTTCCAAATATAATATAAATGATTAATCAATTCATTTACATATCAATAATGTTTGTTTATTTATTGTAGCCCCAGAATATTTTATTGAGTAGTGTATGTCCTCTCGGTGATATAAAAATAGTTGACTTTGGTTTGTCTCGGAAGATTGGAAATTTTGGTGAACTACGAGAAATTGTTGGAACGCCTGAATATCAAGGTAATTTGCACATATTATTTGAATGCATTTTCCCTGACATTGCACTAGCCAGACTTTTAGAAAGATGTCAGTTCCTTTGCTCTCAAAACTAAAACAAACTTTCATCTTCAGATGTTCTTCAAGTGACCATAAAGCATGTTTTTTTTTTCCAAATGAAAAAAGTATAACTTGAAAATAAGTTGGAGAAATTGTGGCCCTACAGGTGCATAACCATTTTTAATGGGAGATGAATGCCCCATAATAAAAACATAATATAACCATAAAAGTATGTCTATATTGGACTTAGTTTACTTTTTTGCGCTGATCAGTTATTCTAGGCGGCAGGGATCTCTGCCGCCTATTGCCACCACCTGTTCGGCATCGCCCCATTCGCCACCAATCATGGCGATCGGCGGCGAATGGGCCATGGCGAACGGGGGTGGTGGTGAACAGGCTGTGGTGAACGGGCGGTGGCAAATGAGTCGTGGTACTGCTGAATGGGCTGCGCTGAATGGGCAATTTTTTTTCTTGTTTTCCTCCTCTAAAGCTATTGTGCGTCTTATAATCTGGAGCGTCTTATAGTATGAAAAATATGGTAATTATGTGTTCGTTGGAAGGTTTCCCTGTTGTATTGTAAAGTCTTCAGTCATTTGAAGAAGGGGGATACGGTCTCTTTGCAAATAAAAAAAGAGTTGTATACAGAAATGGTGTATAAATATAATACAAAGATCTATATTATCACAATTTCATAGTATATGCAAATAGTTATAAAGAAATAATCTTCCTGTAATTATATTGTATTAAGAAATGAATGCTCATTTTTCCCCTTTCCCTCTGATCTGTTCCCAAGCGCCCCATAGGCGACCAAACACTTTTCGCCCAGACGGAGAAATGACGGGGATTCAAAGCTTCATGTGCTTGCAAAGGGGACAGTTTGAAATGGAGCGACTAGCTCTGTTTCTGAGTGTCCCCTTTGCAAGCAGACAAAGTTTCTTCTCCCTCTGGGCAAAAAGTGTTTGGGCAGCTACCACCGGCTCCGCCCTCTCCGTCCCACTATCTGCCTACCCATGACCTCAATCGGGATCAAGCTCTTGGCATCCCCGGCCTCCACCTGCCCTGCCAGGAGGGCGAAGAGCTCCCATGAGGCCAGTAGCAGCATGGGCAGTTGCTTGGTGGCCAACATAGTACCCACCGCAGCCAAAAAGTGTCACAGCAGCAGCTGGGCCAGCAGGCAGGGCGGGTGGAGGCTGGGGCATGCCAAGAGCTTTGGCCGTTCAACCGTGGGCAGGCAGACAGTGGGACAAAGAGAGCAGGGTCAGCAGTAGCTGCGCTCCCACTCCCATCGGTCCCCATGCTCACCACCTCCTGCACTTCAAGAAAATAATATCTCCCTGAAAATAAGCACTCCGATTGCTTATTCTCAAACCCAAAAGAAAATAAGACTGGGTCTTATTTTCGGGGAAACATGGTAGGCACTTCCCAATACCTAAAAGAGGTCCTTCAGGCAGCCCAGGTCATGTCACAATTGAATTATTGCAATGCATCTTTGTGGTGCTGCCCTTGAAGACCATCAGGAAGCTACATCTGGTTGAAAATATGACAGTGCAAACAGTAATAGGAGTTAGCATGCTGATGTGCCACTCAGCCTCCAGATGCAGTTAAGGTACTGACTATCATGTATAGCTCTATGTGTTATGTGGGCTGAATAGGTGCGTTATGAGAAAAAAAATTAAAAGACCATTTCTGGTTTGCACAAATGAAATCAAATTAGCTAAAGCAACATTCCTGGAAATAAATGGGAAAAATCAGAATAGTTGGCAAGAATAAGAATACTGAAAGATTAGCATACTAAGCTATACGTAGTTTACAAAACACAGTGGGTAAGTTTACACTAAGCTAAACTCAGTTAAATACCTTCCGTAAAGTTAAGTACCTTCCGTAAAGCCCTGAAGACGTTTTTATTCCACCAAGCCGGCCTAGCCTAAATGGTTTTTAATTGGGATTTTAAATTTTATGGATTTGGGGGTTTTAAATTGGGAGGCTAATGATTTAATTCTTTTTTAATTATCTTAACTTTTGTATTTGTATGCTTTTTAATTTTGGCTGTTCACCGTCTTCTGGGAGAAGGGCGGTATACAAATTAAATTAATAAAATAAATAAATAAATAAATAACATTATGGTTTAGTGTATTGGGTATATACAGTCAGTTTATACAGTCATTCTTGTAGATAAATAATATCTTTAGTGAACTGTATGTCACTCTCAGTGTATTGTAAAATAGTGTGGCAGATTAGTAATTATCTTGAACATACGATAAAATTATTTTAATACTGTATTTAATGGTATCTTTTCCTTCCAGCACCAGAAGTCTTAAATTATGATCCCATTACTACAGCAACAGACATATGGTAAGGTAATTTCTTAAAAGATTAAAGCAACTTTAATACCTTGATTGTATAGTTTCATCTTAAAAGCTTATTGATTTTCTCATTAGTCTTTTAAAATCCTTTTTGAACACTAATGGCCTTCAGTTAGCAAGTTATGATCTTACTGAACTAGAAAGCAAATTTGGGGCAGACAGTTATTTCCTGTGACTTTTTTTCCAGGTGGAAACAACATAAAATAGATTTCCATGTATGTTTGCTTCAGTATATTTAAGCATCACCTGTTGGTGATTAATTTAAATGAGAGCTGTCATCTATGAGTATTATTAATTAAAATCTGTTAAATAAATTACTGTTTTGTATCAAACTGGTGATGGTTTGTCAACTTTGTTTTTCTGACTTTTCCTCAATGATCAGAAATACCATTATACTGTCTTATATTTATTTGGATTCTCTATTGAGTGTAATATGAATTTCAGGTGAAACAAGTTTACTGTATAAATCAGTGGTCCCCATACTTTCCAGCTTGGCGGCCCAGCCTGGTGCAGGGGAAGGGGACATGTGAGTGGCAAGCATAGAGCTCCACTCTAACCCTAGTCCTAACCCTGGTGCCCTTAACCCCTATACAGAACTGGTTTTCATGAGTTTGGATATGGATAAGAAAAATAGTTGCTTACTTTTCAGAAGCAATCCTCCTCTCTTTCCCGCTCCAATAATCCAATCCCACTTCAAATCACTTTTTGGTAATTTTAGAACTCTACCAGAACATATCCTTAAGTCCTGTTCCTGAAAAATATGCTTGAATTGCAGACCTTGGGCCCTCAAACTCTGCTCATGTCTTCACTAATTTCAAGTTTGATGTCTGGAAGTTTTGTGTGCGATTCACATTATCTCTACAAGTACAATGGAATATGTTTGGGACTTGCTTCTATTCACTGTAACAATTATCTTTTGGATTGAGTATCAGGCAGGTGACTTCCCTTTGGTTTATTGCAGAATTAGATTGTGTCTTAGCATGGGACATGCTTGCCAGGATTTGTAAAGTCTTTATGAAAAGGCTTTTGTTTCTTATATAATCAAGTTAACATTTGTTATAAGACACTGATGAGACAAATATCCTGGTGCCTGATCCTCTATGTGGAAAATGTAAGCAAAAACATTAAATGTTTCAGGAACTTATTTTATCAGATCAGTAATTCAAGTATATGAAAACTTTAGCATAATTGGAATGACTTTTTCTAATAAGTAAATGAAAAAGCAATAAAAAGATAAAAAATGTTTTAGCATCTGTTACTTATCGGCAAGAAATATTTTCATTTGTAACATCCATGAAAAAAGTATATCTTCTCTAATTTCAGGAGTGTGGGTGTAATCTCATACATGCTGCTTATACATGAATCTCCATTTATGGGAGCAGATAAGCAAGAAACATACCTCAACGTTTCTCAAGTCAATGTGGATTATTCAGAAGAAACATTTGCTTCCGTTTCATCGTTGGCTAGAGATTTCATCCAAAAACTCCTTGTTAAAAATCCTGAGTAAGTTTATGGGGATAGAGATAGAGGGTTAGAGAAAATATTTTAACATTAATATACCATTAGAAAGAAAGGTAGGATAAGGACAATATTTTCATAATGGATATTTCCAATATTCATAATGGACAAGAGGGCTTTGGATCTATCCTGGGCTCTGTATTTCTACCTGTTGATTAATCAGAAAAGTAAATGTTTGCATTTAGGGGCATTACAGAGGTAGCAATAACTGGTCAATTTGGTTGACATCCCCTGATTCAAATACTACATTAGAACAGTGATAGGACTTTTTATGTTGTTTTTCCTCACCTCTTGTCAGTATTTTTTCCTGGCTGATAAGTTTCTGAAATCTAGGATAAAAGAGCTGATTTAGGGTAACTGGCTTTTGTTTAGCTCACTGAAGAATGTAGAAGCAGGTGTTGAAATTGTTATGGAGGAGAATGGAATAAACCCTCTTTCTTTCCCTTTTGTATCCTGTCAAATCTAGTGGACAGATAGTTCTATTTGATAGTCTGTGCCAGTGCTAAATGGTAGTGAACTATCTATTTTTGTGGCTCAATTGTAACCTAAGTTCCAGATCTTAAATCTACATATTTCTTCTTTTACTTTGTAGAGAGCGACCAACAGCAGAGGCCTGCCTGTCCCACTCTTGGCTTAGGCAAGGAGAATTCTTACTATGGTATACCCCTGAAGAAAACCCCAGTTCTTCTCCAGCATATGATAGTATGAATAAGAGCATAGAAGAGAGAATTAATAACAGGCCCATGTCTAATGGAGCATGCATTGAACAAGAAGATAAAGAAAATATTCCAGAAGATAGCAGTACAGTCTCCAAACGATTCCGGTTTGATGATTCTTTGCAATATTCTCAAGAACTCACAACAGACTTTGTATGTTAACAAATGCACTCCTGCAGGTTATCTTGAATTGTATTTATGATTCTAAATTAATCTGGTGGCATGTGGTTTGAGATTATAGCTTGGCCACAACTGCATTTTTGTTATTCTGGAAATGCACTTTCAGTTGATCTTGTTTGGACCCTTCTTTGTGCTGCCATTGCTGGCAATGGGCATGACCCCTGGGAGACTGGAGTCTTGGCACCTGAAGTGGCTTGTTTTTGGAGGCAAACAGGTAACTGGGTATATTTGCACTTTCTACATTCAAAACATGGCATTTTGATCTGATCATTGATAAAGTAGGCAAAAAGAGTATTTTTAAAGTTAGCAATAGAGCCAAGTTCTAAGCCAAAGAGTGATGTGATAATACATACACATTTGTATTGTAATTGAAACTACATGAACTTGGCTGTGTGAAGAAATGAGTCCTTTTGTTCATTCCTAAAAGAATAGTCTCATCCTGTCATTGTTTGTTGAAAAAAGTCAAATTGTTAACAGTATAGTATACTCCAGTAAGCCTTTTTTCAAATCGCTGGGACTGAAGTGCTTGGACTGGGTTCCTGATTAGCCACCTGTTTTTTTTTTACATGTTTACTCAGAAGGGACCTTGTCCCCCCATTTATGGGAGAATGAGTTATCAGTTGTGGATTAGTTCCCACATGGAACATAAATTGGTGTTCACATTCATTTTTTTTTGGTTGTTTTTTTTTTTTTTTTGTTACAGAGATAATTTTTGGAATGAATTGAATGCATACTTAGTTTTGAAATCTTCCATTTCTTGTTTATGTAAATAAGATGGAAGAGATTGAAAGATACTTCTGGTGCCAAAAAAAAAAAACCTTGCATTTTTTCTTTAGGAAGTAAAGTTTTTTCCAAGCCCAATACCATGCTATTTGGAGACAATAACCGTGTAACATTATGAATTCAACAAATTAAAATTTGTGAGGTTTAAATTTGAAAATGAGATCTTCCAGAAAAATGTACAGGGTCAGTTAATGGTATTAAATTATTTTCTCCCAAATTAAAAATATAATTATTTCTGTGCTATGTAAATTGAAACTGCTTATCTTTTCCAACAAAGATGGTAGTAATAGCACAATCCTATTTCTGTGAACAGAGAAGTAAATCCCAGTTTGTTCACTTCCAAGGAAGTGTTGCAAAAAAATTGCTAACTGAAATAATGTAATGGCAATATGAATATTTCATTAATATTCATTAGTATAAATAAAGCAAAGAAAAATAGAGGAAACGGAATCAGTCTTTGTGACATTAAATATCTAATTATTTCAGATGTACATTAATGTCCAGTCCTGAAATGTGCCATGTTAGGGATTAGATTAGGGTTTGGTCTCGGTTTACTAGCCTCATCTCACAAATAACAAGATGAACTGCATCCATAAGGGGTGATGCAGCAAGGAGAAAAAATGGTGCAATTTCAAGACCACAGTGTAAAATTAGTACAAAATTTCAATACTGAAAGCCATATTTTCTTCTGATTTTCAGTTAAAAGCCAATATGCAATGCATGGGTTCCCTACCCATAGATACATTAATCTAATTTAATTTTTAGAATTGGTACTTTTAGGAAGTCTTTAAAAAAGGATCATAATACATTAATATATTTTACTAAGAAAGAAAGATAAGTGAAAGAGCATGCCACAATAACGGTTATTATAGCACTTTATAAAAAAAGTATATGATACAATAAATATTTCTGTTGTGGTTTTTTTTTAAGTTTACATTTCTCACTCTTTCCTTCCAGTCTTAAATCTTTTTTAATATTTTGAGTACATGAGTAATTTTTGCACCCAGTTGAGAGAACTTTTGAGATTTTATAAACACTTGTATATGTATGTAAATTTGGGATACAACTTGAATCTGACAGTTCTAAATTTTGAATATATCTAATTTTGTAAGTTTTCCTAATTAATGCGTACATTTGTATATAATTTTATTGGAATTATAATTGTTCTCTGACTTCTTTGTTTTGTGTTCAATATCAATGGGACTTTGTAAGTGATTACTGGCACAGAGAGAATGAATTTTAAAAGGGTTATTTCTGAACTAGATAAAAAAGTGAATCGTAAAAAGAATAATTAAAAGTAGGAAAGGGTCAAATCTTAATTTGCAAATTTTTTGTGAATATAGACCCAAAGCATCATCTAGAAGGCCTCATAATCTGAATTATTTCTCCCTTCCCCCCCAAAAATGTTTGGATTAAAGCCATAGTACAAAAGATATTTTAGATTTATGACATAATCCAGTTAATTTTTGTGCTGGGTGGGATCACTGCCCAAAAATAAATGAACCAAACATGGAGCTTTGTTTACCTAAGAAGATAAATATCAACTAATGGCCAATGATGAATATTTTATATCAGATGCTCTAGGTATAGTGAACATTCATTTTAACTGATTTAATAGCATAGAAGTGATGGATTCATTGCTCATGAATGTCTGATAAATTATAAAGGAATGGAATGGAATGGAATGGAATAAACAGAGTTGGAAGGAATCTTGGAAGTCTTCTAGTCCAACCCCCTGCTCAGACAGGAAAAAATTTCAGACAAATGGTTGTCCAATCTCTTTTTAAAAACTTCCGGTATTGGAACATTCACAACTTCTGGAGGCAAGTTATTCCACTGTCAGGAAATTCCTTCTTAGTTCTAATTTGCTTCTCTCCTTGATTAGTTTCCATCCATTGCTTCTTGTTCTGCCCTCAGATGCTTTGGAGAATAGCTTGACTCCCTCTTCTTTGTGGCAATCCCTAAGATATTGGAACACTGCTATCATGTCACACCTAGTCCTTCTTTTCATTAAATTAGACATGCCCAATTCCAGCAACTTATCCTCCAGTCCCCTAATACTCTTTGTTGCTCTTCTCTGCACTCTTTCTAGAGTCAACATCTTTTTTTACATCCTGGCGATCAAAAGTGGATGCAGTATTTCAAGTGTAGTCTTACCAAGGCATTATAAAGTGGCATTAACACTTCATGTGATCTTGATTCTATCCATCTCTTAAATGCAGCCTAGAACTATGTTGGCTTTTTTGGCAGCTGCAGCACACTGCTGGCTCATATTTAAATGATTGTCCACTAGGACTCCAAGATCCCTCTCACAGTTACTGCTATTGAGCGAAGTACTACCTATACTATACCTGTGCATTTGATTTTTCTTGCCTAAATGTAGAACCTTACTTTTTTCACCATTGAATTTCATTTTTTTACCTAGCACCCAATGTTCAAATCTGTCAAGATCCTTCTATATTTTAAGCCTATCTTTTGGAGTATTGGCTATTCTTGCCAGCTTGTTGTCATATGCAATTTGATAAGTTCCCCATCTATCCCCTCATCCAAAACATTGATGAAGATGTTGAAGAGTACTGGACTTAAAATAGAGCCTTGGGATACCCACTGCCTACTTCCCTTCATGTAGATGTAGTTCCATTGAGTACACATTGAGTGTGGCTGGAAGCCATTTACAAATCCATCTGGTGTTGATGCACATTTTTTAAATCTTATGAAGTAGTAGATTGTGGTTTATTGTATCAATTGTCTTACTGAAATCCAACTAAATTATATCTACAGCATTCCTTTGGTCCACTAATTTTGTCACTTTGTCAAAGAATGCAATAAGTTTTCCGTTTGGCGTGATCCGTTTTTGACAAACCCATGTTGGCTTTGGTTATGACTTTGTTTGCCTCTAGATGTGTACTGATTTGTTGCTTGATTAGCTTTTCCAGAATCTTCCCAAGTATTGAGCTCAGGCTGATAGGGCTGTAGTTTCCTGGATCTATTTCCCCCCCCCTTTTTTTTGAAGATGGGAACTACATCAGCTCCTTTGCAGTCCTCTGGTAGTTCTCCGATGCTCCAGGAACTTTGAAAGATATAGTTCAGTAGTCCTGAGATTATGTCTGCCAATTCCTTCAGAACCTTGGAGTGTAATCCATCTGGTCCTGGTAATTTGAACTTGTCTAGGATGGACAGGTGCTCACTTACCATTTTTTGCCTATTTTAATTTGTCTTTCTAATCTGTTTTTTTATGGTACTATTTTTAATAGGTTGGACTGTTTTTTCCCTTTGTGTAAAGACGGATGCGAAAAATGATCTAAGTAGTTCTGCTTTCTCCCTGTTGCTTGTCACCTTCTTGCCACTTTCTTCCACTAATGGACCAAACATATCCTTGACTTTTTTCTTGTTTTTTACAAGTTTTTACAAATCAACAAGTAGGTCATTATAATGGTATAAAATGCAAAGCAAATGACATGAACTAAACAAGTTGTTCTGAAAATAGGTAGTCCTTCATGATGACTACAGTTGAGATCAGAATCTCAGTTGTTGAGGAAACAGTCTTTAAGGGAGATACCTTTGCTCAATGACTGCAATCCTACAAACAACTGTGTGGGTTATTAGGCAGACAGACAAAAGAGTTGCTTGCTGAAGAAGGGCAAACAGCTCCCCTCCGGGCACAGAAGTGAACTTGCATACTGGGTTGGAGAAATGAAGCTTGGATCTTTGCAATCCATGCTGCATTTCTTCAGCCCGGTGTGGGAGTCCCTTTCTTGCATGGAGGGATGGAGAGCTCCTGAGCTGGGTGTGCATGTGTGTGCACATGCACACTCACACACATACAAACAAAGAAGAGGAAAAATCCTTTCGCTTGCTATCTTCCCTGCCAGTGTCCTCATTGATTTTTGGGGAAGCTGTCAGAAAAGATAGAAAATGGTGATCACATAATTGTAGGGCATTGATCACAGGGGGCGGGTGGGGGAGGTACAGTGTTTTACAAAGGCTGGTAGGCTCTTTCTGAACCGTCATAACTTCAAATATTTATTACATGACTGATTGAATTATCTGTAGGAGTATAGATCTGGCTGCCCAAGCACCTCAAGAGGGTAATTGGTTGGGAGAAGTATTCCTCCATCACGCTATGTGGCCGAAGGCTATGAGAGTAGGCTGCCAGTGTCCAAGAAAAAGAGAGAGAAGGATTCCTCCCTTGATTCACTTTCATGGATGCTTGCACTCTTGGCACTCCTTGGAATTTGTGTCTCACAGTAGCACTTCCCTTCTTCCCAACCCTGACAAAGTCATTACAAGACTGCTATGCGTCATTTGCAGCTGTCACCCACAATTTTTCCTTGAACATCATCTCTTCAGGCTTCCATTCAGCCTCTGTCAGCTGAGCAGTTTGTTTGGTGATTTATCAAGTCTGTGCATCACCCATTCCAATCAGACTGTTACTAGATTTCATGCAGGCATAAAACACATCCACAGAAGTCTGTGCATCACCCATTCCAATCAGATTGTTGCTAGATTCCTTGGAATTGGTATCTCACAAAAGCCCTTCCCTTCTTTCCCAACCCTGACAAAAGTCATTACAAGACTGCTATACCTCCTTCGCAACTGTCATCCACAATTTTTCCTTGAACATCATCTCTTCAGGCTTCCATTCAGCAGTGAGTTTGCTAATTTATCAAGTCTGTGCTTCACCCATTCCAATCAGACTGTTGCTAGATTTCATGCAGGCATACAACACATCCACAGAAGAATATGCTAAACAAGACATCCTCAATTACAGAATTCCTAGCAGCTGACTCTAAGCTGAGTTTGCCTCACTGATGAAGGTATCCAGTTTGGACACCTCAGGAAAACTGGGTAACCCTTGAAAATAATTGGCCATGAAGGCATCAAGACAAAATTGGCAAATGTGGCAAGGAATGAGATGATAGATCTGAAGCCTAGAGGCCAAGGAGGAATAGTAATAATATTCCCAATAATCCCAGTAACGCAGCGAGATTTGGTCCATTTCATTCAAGTCTAATGTACTGATAGTTAATAAACCAATATTTTATTGTATTTGCATTTTATTTCCTTACACAGCTAGTATTTCATGAAGTAATGCATAAATTGGTCTATATGTCCCTGATTTCTCTGAAGGAACCCGCATGCCTTCAGGAGGGGAAGAACAGCTTATACCCTTTGGTTGATGGACGCAGCTGAACATGACTCCTAATTATATGTGTTCATGAAGCTAACAGACTTTGAATTTGGGGCATCAAAAACCTTTTAAACCTTTAAGCCTTAATACAGCAAACTACCAGTTCAGTTTATTTGTTTGAAATTTCATTGATAATCTTCCTTCACATAAAAATATTAGCATAAAAATAGAACCCTGTTACTATCTGTGATTTGTTTCACAATAATTTCACTTTGTTTTCAAAAAGGTTTTAGTGAACTTCCTTTGAACATTTGGATTATCTTAAACCAGTAGTTAAAATGGAAAGCCACTTTCATTTTAGAATCTTTATTCCTTGTAACAAATGATGCTGAAGTGTTTTTGAAGCACCTGGGATAATGCCATCTTTGAATTATGACTTCCCTGTTTGGAACAATATTCAGATATCCTCATATAAGTAAATTAGGGCCATCTTGTCTCTCTCATTCCTCCAACAGTTAGATCCTATTCATTTATCTTCAGTCTACAAAACAAAAATAAAATGTCCTTTATTGTGTTCAGACTTATATAAGCAATGTGTACTTGTGGTGCCTTCAAATGTAGTTAGCTAGTTTATGGTTCAATATGTTGTTGAATATAGCCCTAGATTAATACTCTCTTTATATTTTTAGCTCCAGTTTTACTTCTAATCTCTTAATCTGGAAATAGATTTTGCCTAACAGTAGACTTAGGACAAAACTGAAATTAAAATTAAAAACTATATACAGGTAGTCCTCAATTTGAGCCCAGAATTTATGTTGCTAAGTGAGAAATTTGTTAAGTGAGTTTTGCCCCATTTTACGACTTTTCATGCCACATTTGTTAAGTGAATCACCGCAGTTATTAAGTTAGTAACCTGGTTGTTAAGTGAATCTGGCTTCCCCATTGACTTTGCTCATCAGAATGTCGCAAAAGATGATCACATGAATCAGGACACTGCAACTGTCATAAATATGAACCAGTTGCCAAGCATCTGAATTTTGATCACGTGATCATGGAGATGCTGGAAAGGCAACTGAAAAACGGTCATAAGTCACTTTTTTCAGTGCCATTATAACTCGAATGGTCACCTAAATAAACTGTTGTAGGTCAAGAACTACCTGTATAAGCTTAAAAGAGAGATTAGTACGCTCAAAAATACAAAGAAATTCTTGAAGCAGGCAAGTGGTGCCTTAGGATGAACTCCCGCTGCATGCTCAGTAGTTACAGAAAGCCACATGCCTGCTGGGGGAGAAAAAATGGGATGGTGCACAGTAGCTTAAAAGGAGGGTGGCTAATCTGCACTTTGTGTTGTGTGAACCTAGCCTCTACAGTTAGTTTATTTGGTGTATTATCAACCTAATCAGGTTAATTCAGTAAAACATGAGTAAGCGCAGCATAGATTAGTACATTGGGGCTTTAATTGTAGCCATGTATTCTGCCCTGCCCTGTTTTGCTTTCTGCAGATGAAGCTGAAACGTCGCCCTAAACTTCATAGCTATCAAGTAAAAGGCACCTGGGAGATTTGCTTATGCTCTATTCCTAAAGTCAACAATTGTCACAGCTACTGAAAATTAAATAAACGGGCACATAAAATGATACGGTTGAAATACAGAAACTAAAGATCAGAAAATCCACAGTTGTTTGCTATTCAAAAAGCATGTCGGTGATAAAAAAAAGTCATTCTGGAATTTCCTAGCTTTCATCACCTCATTTGTTTCCTGTGATTGGGAATACAGTAAATTGTTTTGATGGGATAATGTAACTTTCAGCATTACTGACTTGGATTGGCTTGACTTGTCATAACGTGCTCCTCGAATCGAGAAACCAGATCTTGGGTTTGCACATTACAAACATCCTGGTTTGCACTAAGTATAGTTGCTTGGAGACCACACATGTTGTTCTGAAAATAACTGATTTTCCTCTGACATTTCAAAGGAAAACTTCCTTAACTTCTTATGTAATAGACCGGGTGGGTGGGAGTCGATTCATTTTTGCAGTTACAATTATGCATTCCACTCGCTGATTGTAGCTTTCCCAACTGTATTTTCATACATTCATTCTCAAGGGAATAAGGATTAAAATAACTGATAAATGTTGTTTTGGATTCCTGGACGGTTAGCTTTTGCAGTATTTAAGAAAAAAATACACCCTGTCTTTGTACTAAAAACAAAATGCTTAGACTACTTTGCAGTGATCTAAAATGATCTATGTAGCTAGCTGGATATTAATTCAATAAAAAATACAGTTCATCCAAAACAGTACAATAGATACAGTAAATACAGGTTATATATAAAAGGTTTAGTGATGATTTAGTTAGATCCTTAAACCAACATGAGATATTTTCACTATAGTTCTTTTGTACTACTCTTTCCCAAATTGGTGCCCTGCAAATTTATGAGAACTATATCTCCCAGAATTTCCAGCTGCTCTGTGGTTGTATTTCTGTAACATTTGTCGTGAATACATCAAACATGAATTGGCATATGGTATATATGAAAGAAGCATAAATGACACAGGAAATTAAAACCACTGCACATAGATCAAACTTGGAAAAAATACGCCAAATGCAACTAAAACTTCATTTTGATTAATAGCTCTCAGAAGCGTAGGTATCTACAATGTCAAATGCACAGGCTACTTGAAACATACAAAGTAGTGGAATGTTCTTGATATAGCAAATGCTATAAACTGAAATTGAGAATTTGACAGGCTATGTGATCTTATAATAAAGATGAGTGAGAAACTTGCCATGTTTATTTTTCAACTGTTACATGTAGACAAAAATTCAATTAACATTAGAAGTTTGACTTGGAAGTTTGGGGAAAAAATGCACGACTAAATTCTTGTGTCTTTATGGAGAGAATAATATCTGTGTTTCCATTATGTAGCTTTCCATTTTCTCAGAGATGCTTCAATATTTTATATTTATGACATGTAAGGCTCTTCCCAAAAAATGAAATCCCACACCAAATCCTACAGCAGCATTCTAAAATAGATACATGTAATAAATACTAATTTCTTGCTTTCCATTTTTAGGCCAATGTAATCCCATTTCTTTGTGCAGCTGACAGCCTGTAATCCAAATAATAAAAAACTGCTGCATAAAATCTACTTGAAGTTTTCAAACTTCTGAACTCAATAATATTGGCAAGAACTACAATTCCACAAAAAATATTTTGACAAGGCTTTTTTCCCCCTTTATCAGTCAGAAATTTACATACTGAAAGAACAGTGCCTCTCAAATCAACTTTCCCCTTAGTTTTTCCTTACAAATATCTGAAACAAAATAACTTCTATATCACTTCTTCCAGCTTCTGCTGATTTTATGGTCATTTTTAGGAGACTCATTAATCACATAGCTCAAAGTGTGCTACAATGGAACAAATGGAACATATTTACTCTTACTGTCATTTTTGCCTTTATTTGCTTTTGAAATCAAACAGTATGTCACTCTGGTCAATGGTGGAAGGTGCACATTGAAGGAGACTTCAAGTCGATAAACCCCAAGATGTTCAGATCTTTAAGGATAGTAAAGATGACTTTGAATTGGACTTAATAAGTGAGGGCAGCCCATGCAGATGAATGGCTGAAAAGATCACCACACTGTTCAGAATTCTAATACTAAAGTTTATGAACAATTGCAGAGCATTCTCATAGAAGACACCTCAATGGGTCAAAACAGATAATATAAAGTGGGCTATGGACACCCCCAAATTAATGCAGCTAGCTGTAACAGCAAAAACCCTTCTGGCAACAGTTACTGCTTGAGCATCTCATGTTAAGATTATCTTCAGAAGAATTGCCAAATACCACCAGCCTGGTCTTCTAAGAGGAGTTGAACTTCATCCGGAACAGGCCAACATCTTACACACACACAAACACACCCATCATAAACTTTGTCATCAGTGTTGCTACTTTAGCTGCCTTTAATTCATTGGTTTTTATCTAACCCATCACTAGTGCCAAGTTTTTCTATGGCTTGCCTAGAATATGACAGAAAAAATATAGCACTACAAATGCTGATTTATCTGGGTGACTTTTTCTAGACTTGGAAATTAAGCAGGATTGGTCCTGGTAAGTATTTGGATGGGAATCTTCCAGATAATGAAAACTCTGGAAATAAAATCTCATCCTGGAAGAAGACAATGGTAAACTATTTCCATATTGTTTCCAATAAAAGATATCAAGAGCTTCATGAGTTTGCCAAGACTTGAGCTCAACTTGAGGAAAATTTTAAGATTTACTATTTATACTAGCCAGAGAATATCTGAGAGACCTAGTTTGCTCTTGCTACTAAACTAGTTTTGATCTTGATATGATCTTTCTGCCATATGAAATGCTGTTGCCCAGAATTCTACCACATCCGGCTGACTAACACCTAGTGTGATTCACAAGATTGCAATGTATGGCTTTCTTTAGGCATATCTTCCAAATGTGCTGGTATTTCCTGCCTCTTTACTCAACTGCTCCTTGCGCTATTACTTAAGGTAGTTATCAGATGGACTTTGGAGCCTTTTACCATAAGAGTAATGTGATCTATGAAGATGTCATTCAGTTGGCAAGGACAAGTTTCTGCTTTCTTTAAACAGGTCTCCTTTTGTTTATGGCTTTTTAAAACAGGTTGATGTGAATAAGGCAAATGATATGTTCACCTTGCTGAAGGTGAACATATCTGGTCTTGTTAGTACTTGGGTGGGATGTGATTAGAGGAGAGTAACCCTGAATTACAGAATTGAAGAAAAGTATGCAGAGTGACTGGTGTACAATAACTAGAGTACAGGTTTTAATTTTCTGTAAGGGACACTTTTCCAGTCAATTCTATTGCATCTTGTAGGCCTTTGGCTATGGATTCTGGGGATGGTTGAAATTGATTTGGTTCATAATGCAACTGAGGGGGACATGCCTATCACAATATAACTATAGAGAGCTTCACTGGGGTGCAATGCTCCTGGTTCAGACTGGATTGCCCAATCCGGTAGCAATGGAGGCGGGTGGTTTGGAGAACCGGTAGCAAAAATCCCTGCCCCCCCCCCACCATGCCCAGCTGAGCCGCACAATCATCAGAGGCTTTTTTTTTTTACTTTTAAAAGCATTTTTTCTACAACTTCCGTGGAAAAAATGCTTTTAAAAGTTAAAAAAAAGCCTCTGATGATTGCACGGCTCAACTGGGATCGCCAGAGGCTTTTCAAAGCATTTTTTTCTGCAACCTCTTCTGGGGAAGAGGTGGTTAAAAAAATGCTTTGAAAAAGTTCTGCCGATCAGGCAACACAGCTGAGATCGTCAGAGCCTTTTCAAAGCATTTTTTAACCAGTGCCAGGAAGACTTCCCAGGAAGAGGTTGCAGAAAAAAAATGCTTTTAAAGTCTCTGACGATCCCAGCTGTGTTGCCTGATCGGCAGAGCCTTTTCAAAGCATTTTTTAAACCACTTCTTCCGCTGAAAAGGTTGCAGGAAAAAATGCTTTATAAGTCTCTCTGATGATCAGGCAACTCAGCTGAGATCATCACAGAGACTTTTAAAGCATTTTTTTCTGCAACCTCTTCAGCAGAAAAGGTGGTTAAAAAAATACTTTGAAAAGGCTCTGACGATCCCAGCTGTGTTGCCTGATGGTAGAGCCTTTTCAAAGCATTTTTTTGTATTTGCAGAAAAAATGCTTTGAAAAGTTAAAAAAAAGAAAAGTTGGCCACGCCCACCCAGTCACATTACAACCCCCCCCAAGCCACACCCACAGAACCGATAGTAACAAATTTTACATTTCACCCCTGAAGCTTCACTGTTTACTTACCACTTATATTCCACTTTTCTACCAGGAGCTCAAGGTAACCTACATAACACTCCAACCTCTAATTTTATCCTGATACAAAGGTGAGGTTTAGGTGAGATTTTTCTGACCTGGAATCACCTGGTGAGCTTCTGTGGCTGAGGATGGACTTGAATCTGAGTCCACATGGTCCTACTCTTACACCTTAATCACTGTACCACACTAGACTTTCTTTTCTGGCTTGTTGGTTTCCTTTCTTCTCAAATCCTGTTGAAATACTAGTTTCCTTTTCTCATAGCTTCTTCTGAATTTTAGCTGCTATCAGAATCACAGCCTGTTTTGAGTCATAAATACACATACATGCATGCCCATAAATTGTGTTGAAAATGCCAATTTCTTAAAAAGATGTTGCTACAGTAATAATTTACTTTAGAATGGATTGCAGCTAGGGGGATTGACCAAATCAAGTGTGAAATACATTTTTTTTTTAAAAAAAGAACACAAATAGAAGAAAGGGAAGGTGATGATTAATTGGTACACTACCCTTAGTATTAGGGAAGCAGGCTGTCCCCATATTTTTCTAATAGCTACAAAGCAAGATAAGACAGGTGGGAAAATCCAGTTTCCTAGATAAGGAAAAGGGAAAAAGCTAAGGTGATCACAAGATGTTTTGGGGGTATGATGAGGAAATCATGGTCATCTGACAGACAGAAAAGAGTGACACAGGTAGAAAAGGGGAAAATGGTCAGAAATGATTGTATTTGCATGGTCTCTCACAAATCAGCCAAGCAAGCGTTGTTTGTTTGCTTAATATATAACCTTGATTATATATGATCACATGAACTCCCTGCTGTTTACATATGTCCATAACACAATGAGACATTCATTAAAAAGTTTAATGACATACTTCTTTACTCCCCTCCCTGCTACCCTTGGTATATCCTCCTGACAATATCAAAACTTAAATGTTCCATGGAATAGTTCCATTGTTACTCCCCCTCTGAAGGCCAAGAGAGGGACATCCAGATTTCTTGGGGCAAGGTGTTCCATAGGAATGGAGCACAACATAGAAAACATAAGCAACCAGTATTTTGAATTGTACCCAGAAATCTGTTGGCAGCACCAATGTAACACAACCCCTATGTTAATAATTCTTGTAGCTTTCACCCAAAAGAGGTAGGTGCTTCATTCTGTCCAGGGGAGCAATCATTTGGTTGGCTTCGTCCACCCAATTCCCCTCCCAAAGAAAGACTAACTATTGAAAAATAGTACTCACAACCCTCACTGCTGGCTTCAAAAAGTCACTGAGAGGTCCAAAAGAATCAGGATATTCTCACTACTTGAGTCTCAGTTATGTTCATCATTAGATCCACCAAGAGTGTTTCTGTTTCATCTTTAGATCAGAATCCTAAACAAAAGGAATCCCAATAAGACACTTAACAGAGTGTTCTTCATTTAAGGCATTTTATGTGAACTTAGGTTGTCTAGGCAGTTTATGATCAGGAAAGAATGGACATTCATCCAGAATCCACATTCCTTTGTGAGCAGCATTGGTTTCCAGTTTGACTGGCTTCAGAGTGTGATTGCTAATTATAAAGCCCTATAGGGCATAGGACTGGGCTCCTTATGGGACCTCCTGGTATCTGCCCCGCTGGTTCTAGGTGGCAGAATTGGCCCATTTTGTTGATTAATTAAACAATGCCACATGTATGAATCTTGAGAGTAGCAGCACCTGCCTTCTGGAAAGAGCCCCCCCCATCCAAATGGCCCCAGTTTGCTGGTGTTTCAGAGTCCTTAGGCTTTGGTGAGAGTGATTGAAGCCCTGCTTTTCCTTTGTTCCCATCCATTTTTCTCATTTTTGCCATTTTTATTCTTTGGTTGTTGTTTTCCTTATATTTAAATAACAATTTGTAAACTGCCCAGAGATTCTGAGAATTGAGAGGCATATAAATTTAATATATCAGCAGCGTCTTCACTATCTCTTTTGTATATATTTTTTAAAGAAACGTGCTTTTCTTCCAAAATGTGGAAATTATGATCTTCAAATGCCTTCCCAGCTTGTCAGGAATCTTCTCTTCTTACCTCTCCTGTTACGTGATTGGCAAACTATTGTAACCTGTAGTTTGCCACTTGGCTTATTTTGATCTGTTGTCATGAGCAATACTGAAAACATCATACCATTGCAATGAGGTCAAGGGCTCAAACAACACGATAAAAAGTTTTATTGGACACACTAAAATAATGGAATATGAACTTAGCAGTGACAGTATTGTGCTTATCTTATAAATATTGGGATGGAAGGGGAGGCAGGGCAAGAGTTTGGCATACAATCTAAACAATTAGAACTAAGGTTAATGGCCTAATTGTGAGACAGCGAGGGAGTGTTAAGAACTGTACAGCCCTGTTCTACAGCAAGATGTCAAACAAGGAAATAGTGTCCCGACAAAAAAACTAATTGCAAAACTATACTGTAATCTAGAAAGGCAGCAAATTTCCAGGCAATTAAAAAAAAAAATCCCTGACCCTGAATAACATCCCCTTCCCCTCTTGTGTCTTATGTCAAAAGGTATCACCGGGTATGACATTACCCAACTGCAAAAGGCTGCTAGTTCTTCATTTCCTCTCCTTTGCAGCTACCGGTATTTTTAAGATGAGGCTTTTATGCAATTATCTTGCTCTAGACTCAGAACTTCCTGCGGGACAGAGAAATGCTGCCTTTCAGATGTAGTTTTCTCAAGTTTTTCTATCCCTTCTTTCATCTGTTTTGTTTCCGCAGTTTAAAGGGAAAAGATGAAATTGCTGAACAGTGCTTTCACTGGGGGTAACACACTCTCTAGAAGCATCTTCTGGGTATTGTTTGCAGGATACATTTGTCACCTGGGTTGGGGAATGACTGTGTGTGCATTGCCACTACTCTGTCCCACGCAGTTTCCTAACCACAATCATGGGTTTCCTGAGACAAAGCATCAGGTTTTGCACTCACCGTAATTTGAAAGTATAGCAGTTGTTGATTCTGGTTAATTTAGTATCCGTGGGAAATGGCAGCTGCTCCAGAACTGGATGACATGCTTAACCACAAGGAAACCACCAACCATGATTAAGGAGACTCAAGACATAGAGAAAGATGGCAACAAGCATCTTCTCGGTAACCAAGCAGAGCCAGTTCCACAACTGACCTTGGACATAAAGATCATGCTGGGGAAATCTTTCTGTATTAAATACTTAGAATAAGCGCTATTTGTTATAGAAAAATGATTTGTATTTGAAATAAAAATGATAAATTTAATATAAAATATTTTTAAGAGTAACATTTTGATTGGGAGCTAGTTTGGTGTAGTGCAGGGCTGTCAAACTCCCGGCCTGCGGGTCCAATGCATCACACATTGGCCCCGCCCACTCCTGGTTAATGAAGGGCAAAAAAGTCCTGATATGTCACATGACGCCACCGTGACGATGTGAGTTTGACACCCCTGGTGTAGTGGTTAAGGAACCAGGTGACTGTGAGTTTTAGACCTGCCTAAAACCAGCTGGGTGACTTTGGGCAGTAACTCTCTCAGCCCTTGGAAGAAGGCAATGGCAAACCACTTATGAAAAATCTTGGCAAGAAAACTGCAGGGACTTGTCCCAGCAGTTACCAGGAGTAAAAACACAAAACAAAAAATTGACTCAAAGGTCCCCACCAAAAAAATAATTGTTGCAATGAAATAAAGAAAAAGTTGCTTTGATGATTACTGAGGCTCACTTGGATCACAACATGCCCATCTCAGCCCAAGAATTGAAAACTGATCCTTTTGTGCTGAGACTTTTACCTGCTGTTTTGGTGAATGGAGATCTGGGGTTTCTGGGTAAATAACATGGGGAGCCCTGGACTTTTGTCTTTCTCACTCTCTTTGTCTAAAGTACTTCTATAACTGGTGCAAGTGTGCATGGAATTTCGAACCTTTAGTTTGCTTTTGCATTTGGGATGTGTTTTTGAGCAAACATACATTTAGGTTTTGGTAGTAAAATTAGGCCACCAGTCACACCTACACGTTGGCTAGGATTACACATCGCACCAAGTAATGTTTTTTGGTCATAGTTGTTGAACAACTGGGGTGGCCTGATTTAAAGCTCATGCAAAATCTTAATAATGGCTTAGGCACCATAATAACGTGAGTCCCAACTCTGTCTTCATGAGCAAAGTTCACAATGATATTTTTGTTAAAGGTCTATACTGCCCTGCAGCTATCGTCCATGACAAAGAGCCTTTCACTGGGGCCTCTCATTGCAGCTCATGTCTGGCACCACTCCATCATGCTCTGGGATGTCCAAGAAAAGCACTGCTGTGAAGCACATATTGGTAACACAATTAAATTAATATTGTTCTTGACAGGCTTGTTTACCTTCTCTTTTTCCCAGGTGAGATAAGGCTACATGACAAGGCCTTTTACCAGGTGCTTCTCTCTATGACAGCGACAGCCATCTCCTTTTAGTATTCTAATGAAGAATTTTGCAGTGACATTGGATGATAAAAATTATACAATAGAGTAAGTTTCCTCCCTTCTGCCTGCTTTCTGCATGTCACGTGGAGTCAAAATGGAGTCAGAAACTTAAAAGAACTGTTATTATAACTATTATGTTACTAATGCTTTAGTAGATGGAAAACTTTTCAAAGAATGCTTTTGTTTATAAGAAGAGATTAATTTTTAAAACGAATATTCATGGATGAAAACAATAATGTGATTAATTACATGAAGTTGACTTGCACATCAACAGTACTCAGGAAACTCCCCTATGTTGGATATCCCTGTAAACAGTGAAATTTGTTTAACGGGGATTGTTTATAAAGGGAACAGATGCCTCTTAGTGGCCAAAAGAATTACTACCTTAGTTAACTCCAAGCAAAAGGTTTTCTTTTGATTTGCAAAATCTCCATATTTTGGTAAAACAATTTTAATCCATTGGTAACTCCTAATTAATACAGTGCAGTAGCTGCTCCTGATCCCTTCACTTGCTGTGTGATCCACTTTAAGACCATGATGCCAAGTCTCCTACCAGTGTATTTTTGAGGTGGTTGGTAGTGGTAGAAAATGCCTTCTTCCACAGAGACAATAAGAAAAATATAAAACGCTAGTTATGAACAGACATAAACAGCTTTATTTTATTCCTTGCATTAAGAAACCAAAACAGCACTCTACAAGGATAAATGTAACCCACAGTGGCTATTGAACTTAATGGCAATGAATCTAACTTTGAATCTTGAGCAGTTTGCTCAGAGACAATAGTTCTTACACAACCGAGCAATTTCCTTAAAGATACTGTATATTACAAAAGCACAATACGTATTAAGTCAGACCAAATGTCCTCACTCCCTTGCAAAATGCCCAAGGTCTTTGCACAGAGAATAACACAGCTGTGTTTCCCCCCTTCTCTTTCTGGCATATTGATCTTCCTTCAAAGATTGGAACTTTGTTTTTTCCTAGTCCATCTGAATCCAATCCAGCTCTATTGTCTTGGCCCTGTAAGCTACAGTTCTCACCTAACCAAATCTACTGAGTGATATTGTTGCTGGTGAATCTTGCTAGCCATTGTTTTTTTTTCAGGTTCATAAGAAGAATCTATAGGAAAGATGGCCAACAACTATTTTCTATATGTAATATTGGGCATTATTTGCAGCTATTTAATGTTTAATACATTTCCTGACCAGAAAGTGGAACAGTCTTCCTGTAGAAGTTGTGGGTTTGTCATCTTTAAAGTTTTTAAGAAGATACCAGAAAGCTGCCTTATGGATGGACTAATTAGTTTTCCTGCACATTGCCGAGGTTAGAATAGATGGTTTTTATGTTCTCTGATTGCTATTTTTGTGCAGATAACCATTTCTTTCTTTAGGCTGCAATCCTCCCTATTCTGGATATTTAAGTTCCTTCAAGATCAGCAGGCATTGCTTTAATTTCATGCTCAAACTTGACAAAAACATATTCACTTTCTGCAGCAAAGTTGGCTTCTTCTGTTTATTTCTCTTCCCCACCCTTCACTGGGATCACATGATTGCCCTTTCATTATGTTTTTACAAACTCTTTCCAGTTAGGTTCTCCTAGCATGAAATTCTATTTATCATTGCTCTGGTTCACTAAATGTGGTTTTGAGGTTAGAGACACACACTTGCCCATACTTAACTCTAGGTTTGCTTAATGTAAAAAAAAATAAAATGTCCAGCTTTATTGATTATTTTCCCCCAAAGTCACTACAGGTCAGAACTAGTGATGACACGATAGCAGTCTTCCAATATCTAAGGGGCTGCCAGAAAGAAGAGGACGACAACCTATCTTCCAAGGGACTTGAGGGCAGGACAAGAAGTAACAGATGGAAACTTAATCAAGGAGAGATCCAATCTAGAACTAAGGAAAAATTTCCTGACAGTCAGAACAATTAACCAGTGGAAAAGCTTCCCTCCAGAATTTTTGGATGCTCCAACGCTGGAGTTTCTAAGAAGAGATTGGACAGCCATATATATACGTCTGGAATTGTATAGGGTCTCCTGCTTGGGCAGGCAGTTGGACTAGAAGACCTCAAAGGTTCCTTCCAATTCTGCTATTCTCTTAAGTAATTAAAGCGACGCATTAGAGTGGCGTAAGAAAAATAAAGAAAGAATAAAGAAAGAAAGGAAGGAAGGAAGGAAGGAAGGAAGGAAGGAAGAAAGCACGCTGTAAAAATTAATGACGAATCACAAGGCAGCGCGTTCGACGAAAACGCTATTTTCAAAAATACGCTCCGGCGGGGAAAGCTTTGAAATATCGACCCGTCAGATATCCACCGTCTATCGGTTTTGCTACGCAAGCGAATTCTCCAGAGAGGCTTTTAACCCTATCGGTTCTATGAAATCGACGCAACCGCAGGCTCCTCCCCAAGCTCCCCCCTCCCCAACAAAAAAAAAGCACCTATCAGTGATGGGAGTCGTTCTTCAGGACACGCCTTTCTCTCTCCCGGCCAATTAGGCTTTACGGCTGCGAGTAGAATGTTGTGATTCATAGTTGTTCTTTAAAGGCGGGGAAGCGCCCGGGCGGCAATTGCGCGATTTGAGTTGCGGTGTTGCTAGGCTACGGGGCTTCCCTGCAACACAGCTCCGCTTGGGACTGGCGTCCGGAGAGCAAGAAGAGACGGGAGGCGACAGGCGCTCTTCCTCCACCCCCCCTCATTCCCCTATCAACCCTTTCCTTCCCCCTCTAGTATTCAGCCTAGGGACAAGCAGGCGGTTCTCCAGCCATGAGCAACGAGCAGGTGAGGGAGGGAAAGGGGGTCCCCTCCTGCCGACTTGCGCCATCCTATAAGGGTTCCCCTTCTCCCGCCGCGTCTCAAATACAATCCTCAGCGTCGTCACCCCGCTCCCCCCGGCTCTTTCCTGCCTCCGAACCGCTCCCGGGATCCGAGGAGGAGATGGTCTGGGGAAGAAACCTTAACCTCCTCCAGATGTTTAGTTTTCCAACCGCTTTGGGCAGTTAGCCAAGGACTATGACAAGTTGCAATCCAGAACATCTGCTTGCCTGCAATGACTCTTCACCCCATCCAGGGGTCTGCACAAGGGGGTTCTCCAAGGTTTGAAGGTGCCCAGTGTGGGTTTTGATACCTTGGTTTTATGTCACCAAACATCATTTTGCTGCGGTAGAAAAGTGTGTGATGAATAACCAAGGGTGATAAAGCAATAGCCAAGTGTTGTTGCCTATTAGATTGTCAAGCACCTAAGAGCAGAAGCCATTCTAAAAAGTTGACAGTTGATTTTTCAGATGGCCCATTTTTCTTACCTTGAAATCCTTATTACTGCTTCCTTCTCCCTGATATACACCCTCATTTCACTGCAGTATTAGGAAGCCTTGCACAATTTCCTCTACTATCTTCAGGAGTCCACATCATGTGCTGTGAATTCAGCTTTGATCGGTAGGTAGTATGGTAAAGGGTTTTCCACTTAACCAAGAATAGTCCCTGAAGCATCTCCATGTAAGCTTAAATTTTGGTGTGGAAGCTCTAGGGGCTCCCTTCGTTCTACTGGAAAACTCTGAGCATCTAAGACCAAGCGAAGTCCAAAACATAGAAATAAAACAACAGAGATTAAGCAGAGATTAACACCAAGATTAATGCTGGACCCAAAAATCAACACTTCCCTGAGAGGGAAAGCCAATAATATATAAAAAGAGAGCAGCCCCATTCCCTTCTAGCATTGATATTACCTAGTTGGGTAATAAAACATCTGCAAGAAAATTATCAAGCTCAAGGAGCAGCAAGGGCCCCACAGGAAAAAAAGAAAGCTCAAATATAAATTATTTTAGGAGGTGAAGCTGAGAATCAATTGCTTGTATCAAAGAAAGTGTGTTCTGTTGCTGGTGGAATATAGATTAAAAAAAAGGAACATGATTTAGCCTCTTGGGATTAGGTCATTAAAATGAAGACAACTAGTTGGCCATATAAGGTGCTTGGAAACAAACAAAAAATATTGTTTGTCCTGAAAAAAACCCACACTAGGTGACTTGTGGGCCACATTTTATGGAGGATCGGGTGTATTTTTCATAGCAAATCATAAATAGAGCAACTATGAAGAATGACTTCTGGGCAATGGATGGCAAAGCTGCCATGGGATCATGTAAACTTGAAGTAAAATTTTAAATCTTGTTTTTAATTGTGAGCATCTAAAGCTAACTGCCTATTGCTGTATTGTTACTTACTTAATTGCAACTCTCCCCTGGCCAAAACATCAGGTTGTTATTTCCACTCCTCACTTTTTACTCCTGATTTGCTTCAATGATGTCTTACTCGAAATAAATTTGAGACTAGTTATTTTATTTAGTATAATTAATAAAAGTGAAAGACATATAAATGGTTTTCCTCCTTGATGTAAGCTACTATTTAAATCTGTTAAAAATACCCACACATTAGAAACTAAAATCCAGGAAGAGGCTATAAGATAAGTATCTCTTTAGAAGAGTTGCCTTTTCGTGGGAATTGAAGTTGGAATGGATGCATATGTTAAGTTTCAACAGCAGAGGGCAGTCTTTCCCTAATGTAGTCCCAAGTGCCTTAGTGCTTAGCCCAATGGTTTTATTCTTTAATATTATATTAGAATATGCAGACGTTATTTTTTTTCTTTTCTTTGAAGTCATGATTTTTGGGGGTGGGTGCTGTTTCGTGTAGAATAAATAGACTGGATTAATTTTTTTTGAAATGCTTTTTTACCCCTTTCCTCTGTGACATTTACTTAAATATGCATGCTGTTTGACGAAGGAGCAGGTGGTGTAGCCATATTTGTTGAAGGAGACTTTCATATATTTGTCTCATTAGTGGGAAGTTGATTTCAGGATGACGTCCTTGAGGAAAACAAAAAATGCAGCCAGAGCCCTTTAAAGTCATGCATTTAAAAGGAATCTAATCCTCTGTGCAGCTGTTCATATAATTTTTGAATTAGTTTCTGAAATGTAAATTTAAGCAGATAGTTTGTAAGGAGGGGTGTTGTTGTCCTCGCAGGATCTTCAAGTGCCAGAGTCTTTTTTCCGAATAGTGTGGAAGCAAGTTATCAAAATGGGCTGAATTTTGGAGTCAGGAAATCCAAATTGATTTTCTTCGACAATCATGGAATGAACACTTAATATAGAACGATAGTCTACAATCCACATCATTTTTCATATGATCCCATCCTATTGATCCAGATGTTCCCCCCCCTTAACGTCAACTTGTGAAGTAGACCAGTGGTCCCCAACCTTTTTGGCACAAGGGACTGGTTTTGTGGAAGACAATTTTTCCATGGACTGGGGGAGGGGAGGAGGAGCGTGCAACCTAGATCCCGCGCATGGACAGTTCACAGTAGTCTTTACACTCCTATGAGAATCTAATGCCTGATGATCTGAGGTAGCGCTGAGGTGGAGATGCTAACGTTGGGGAGCAGCTACAAATACAGATGAAGCTGCGCTCGCCCGCTGCTCAACTCCAGCTGTGTGGCCCAGTTCCTAACAGTCCGTGGCCCAAAGGTTGGGAACCCTGATGTATTGAATACATTCGAATACCTTTTCTTAGTCCAATGAAGTAAGGATGCACTAGGTGGTTCTTTGGATCAAGTTCCGGCAAACTGGTGTCCTCCAGATAACCGGAACCACAACATTCCATGTGCTTCACCCTGCTTGGCCAATGGCAAGGAGTTCTGGGAGTAGTTGCTTTACTACTGGATGTTGGAATGATAGGATTGTTGTGTTCCCCATTGAGGCTCCAGGCACCTCAATGGGCAAGTGTTTCTGAGTCTGGAAGCCTATGAAAGCTCTAGAACAGGGGTCTCCAACCTTGGCAACTTTAAGACTTGTGGACTTCAACTCCCAGAATTCCTCAGCCAACTTTGAGGAATTCTGGGAGTTGAAGTCAGTGGTGGAATTCAAATTTTTAAACTATCGGTTCTGTAGACGTGGCTTGGTGGGCATGGTGTGGCTTGGTGGGCGTGGTTTGGTGGGCGTGACAGGGGAAGCATACTGCAAAATCCCCATTCCCTCCCCACTCCTGGGGGAAGGATATTTCAAAATTTCCATTCCCACTCCACTCTGGCACCAGCCAAAGGTGGTATTTGCCGGTTCTCCGAACTGCTCAAAATTTCTGCTACTGGTTCTCCAGAACCTGTCAGAACCTGCTGAATAGCACCCTGATTGAAGTCCACAAGTCTTAAAGTTGCTAAGGTTGGAGACCCCTGCTCTAGAAGAAGGAAAGCTGGGACTGGGCAGAACCCAAGGGGGAAAGATTCAAAATTCAAACCACTACAAATCTGTCCCAGTCGCCTACCTTGCCCCCAAGCACTTTATGCCTATGATTGATTTTGCTAATTAGTTGCCTTGTTACACAGTGCTTGTGATATGTTTTTTTATTGTGTAAATTGCTGGAGCTGTTTATCTGGAATGCAGTTTGTATTGAGTACTCACATCTATCTCTGTGGACCCCAGAGAAAAGAGAGGACTTTGTTTAAAATTTGCATTTGATGAACTGATTGTTACTCAGTTGGGTCTTCCAAAATTGAATGATTTATAAATTAACAGTTCCTAATCAGCAGAAGGGTCCCAGGTTTAAATAGAGGGGATTTTCACAAGCAAAATGCTTACAAAGCAACAATCCCACCAAACGTGTTAAAAAAAAATTCTTTTGGTTCCTTTTTTTAATGGTTGGCTTAAATTGATCATTTTCATAAATTACTTAACTCACATCGGTGTAAAATTGGCTACTACCATAGAAGCAACAAAGTGTGAGGTTTCTCTGTATCTTTGCTATGATATAATGGTAATATATACAGGTAGTTCTTGATTTATGACTACGATCGAACCCAAAATTTCTGTTGTTAAGTGAGACATTTGTTAAGTGGGTTTTGCCTCATTTTATGACCTTTGATAAGTTGATAAGTTAGTAACATGGTTGTTACGTGAATCTGGCTTCCCCACTGATTTTGCTTGTCAAGACTTTACAAAAGATCATCACATGACTTTGGGAAACAGCAACAGTCATAAGTATGAACCAGTTGCCAAGCATCTGAATTTTGACCACATGATCATGAGGATGCTACAAAGGTCATAAATGTGAAAAATGGTCAAACGTCACTTTTTTCAGTGCTGTTGTAACTTTGAACGGTCACTAAATGAACTGTTGTAGGTCAAGGGCTATCCGTAATGGACCCTGCTTGCGTCCATTATATAGTCGATTGGACTGGGGCATTACATGTACCAAAGGCCTGGCCTCCTGGCTTTATTATTAACAGCGTGATGTCTTGTACAGTATATACTCAAAGACATTTTAATATTTTTTAGTATTTTCATGGTAAAAAATTTATTGTTTTAAAATGTTGATAAGATTTTAATTGTAATATATGTTTTTGAATTGTGAGCTACCCAGAGTCCTTTGCTGAGATGGGTTACAATCATCTGGATTTTTGCAACCCAGATCTGATAGTTCAAGTTTATAGAAAGTGGAGCAGGTACTTCCGCTGTTCCCTGAATATGGGGAAAAAAATGGAGCGGTGCAGAGCATGTCATCAGTACCAGTACCAGTACCAGTAAACCTATCTATGTTTATTCAGAAAAAGTGTCTTAATGGAATTTACTCTCTAATAATTGTGGTCTGTACCAGTGGTGGGTTTCAAAATTTTTTTGCTACCGGTTCTGTGGGTGTGGCTTGGTGGGCATGACTTGGTGGGCGTGGCAGGGGAAGGATACTGTAAAATCTCCATTCCCTCCCCAATCCAGGGGAAGGTTACTGCAAAATCCCCATTTCCTCCCGATCAGCTGGGACTTGGGAGGCAGAGAATAGATGGGGGCGGGGCCTTGGAGGCGCAGCAGACTAAAGTGCTATTAAGTAGCACCAGCTTCTTGCAATTACTGCAAGTTCAAATCTCACCAGGCTCAAGGTTGACTCAGCCTTCCATCCTTTTGGGGTAGGTAAAATGAGGACCCGGTTTGTGGGGGCAATAAGCTGATACTGTATAAAATAGAACACCGCTTAGGGGGGACCAAAAAGCCCTACTAAACAGGTATATACAAAAGTATGAAAACTATTGCTTAACGCATTGTAAACCGCCCTGAGTTTCTGGAAAAGGGTGGCATATAAATCGAACCAATAAATAAATAAATAAATTTTTACTACCGGTTCTCTGAACTACTCAAAATTTCCACTACCGGTTCTCCAGAACTGGTCAGAACCTGCTGAAACCCATCTCTGGTCTGCACTACATTCTAAAGTTTCAGATTGAGAAATAAACATGTGTGTTTTGTTCTCTCTACTGTTTTGATCCTCTTACAGCCCAAGCCGCCCAACAAAGGAAAGTTGGAAAATATTACAACAAAACTTTTTCCACAAGCAGATAAGGTATTTATACATATTGTATAGCTAGCTAATCACTTTAAACCATGCAAATCATTAGCATTACTGTTCTACTATGATGCACATTAACATTGCTAATCTACTCACTACGTTCCTATTCTTGACTGTCCTCAATCAAGTCAACAAGGTTCTTCCCATATTCTACCCTAACAACAATCTTGTAATGCAGCCTAGGATGGTTGTTGGTCACCCAGCAGTATGCTTACTAGCGTCTTCCTGGTGAAAGATGCCCTTACCTAATGAAAAACAATAGTAATGACTGTGATAAGATATCTACCCCGCAAGCAAACATTTGTACTTGAGAGAAAATTCAAAGTGGTTCCAGTGTTTTCTTCCTTTGCTAAGTGAGAAAGTGCATTCACTCCACCTATAAAAAAGAAATTTCAAGCTCTGAATTGTACTTGTAGTCTTGTATGTGTACTAATTCTACTGTATTTATCGGCAGCCCCATTTGTTATACCTAAAATGTGTTGTGCAGCCATTTTAATGAGTGCAAAACTCTTATTTACACATATATACATTTTTTCAATTGTATTAGCCTTGCGTATTTGAAGTTATAGTCTTCATTCAGACATACTGAATTTCTCTGTTATTAAAATATGAATTAAGCTGCAAGTTTGGACATTGGACTACTCATTGTACAATTAGCAATTGCCTGTGATTGTAACTTGGTCAAAACCTGATCAGTGTAAATTTTTGTGAAGAGAGCTACCTACTTTATAAAATCAGTCTCATAAGATCTTTTACATCTAGATTCAACACATTAAATATTAAAATAATTATGCCCTCCCCTTTTTTTTAACCCACTAAGTTATGCAGTTCCTTTGCAAAACTTTGGAAAAGAGTTTACCAAGCAGAAATCCTGGCTATCTTTTCAGATCAGCTGTAAACCATTGTGGCATCAAAACCTGCCTTCGTTCCATCTGCGGCGAGATCAGGACAGTCATGTTCCAGAGCAGTTCATGATAAAGAATGAGCTGACACCTGGTAAGAATAAACCTGGATGTTTGGAATGGAGGTGAAGTTGTAGAAAACCCAAAATTATTCATAAAATATCACTCATGGTTTCTTCTCTCTGTGAGGGAAACTAGAAATCGTGTTGAGCATTGAGGATTTTCCTTTCTTCTCTTTGTTTTTCTTCCATAGAGGAGAGAGTTACCATGTCTGGGCTGCAGACATCTGGGTGACCACCAGATGGGACAAAAGAGATGATGAATCTTTGCTGCCATCTAATGGCCATCTTATTTTTGCAGCCCAAATATGGTGGCCCTTCTCTTGCAACATTTCATGGATGAAGACTGAATGGGCTGGCTGGGCTTTCAAGAAACTGTGGCGATGAGGCTGAATAGTTTGTGTAGGAAGAATTGGACGAGGCACAACAAATGACTGAGCTCTCAGGCAAGCTTGTATGCCTTTCTTCTTTTCTCTTAGAAAGGCCAGTGAAAATTTGATCATTTAATTAAAGTAATTTAATTTACCATAATTTTCAGACTATAAGACACACCGGTGTATAAGACGCACCAAGATTTCAAAGAGGTAAGCAAGAAAAAAAAAACATTTTTGCCCTCTCCAGCCCATAGGAGCACACTGCAGGCCTCCCAAAGCCTCTGCATGCCCAGTTTTTGTGAAAAACAGGCCCGTTTTTTGCAAAAACAGGATAGGCGGGGCTTCGGGAAGCCAAAAATGGCTGTATATGAGATGCACCAATATTTCCACCATCTTTTAGGGGGAAAAAAGTGCGTCTTATACTCCGAAAAGTACAGTACTTACCAGGACAACTAATGTTGACAAGACCTGACAGTGAAAATCGAAAAAACTCACATCTGTGTGCATGAGTGGTAGTAGTAATACGTGTTGTGGTGAATAAAACAGAGGAAGTTGTCTCTGGGTGAGAGAAACAAAATAGGGAGGAGAAGGAGAATCTGTAAAGTACTTTTTCCCATCTTTGGAAACTTTAAAATGGGTGGACCCCAACTCCCAGAATTTCGAAGTCCTCCTATTTTAAAGTTGCTAAGGTTGGGAACACTGGCTGAATAAGCTTGCTGAAGACACATTTAACATTCTTATTAACTGGAGGTATAGTTGGTTGTTTTAAAAAAGCCCTTCTCATTTGTACTCTTTTCTAACCCTGATTTCCTGCTTGAGTGATCGTCTCTTTCACATCACAGAGTTGTATTTCTGTCCCAGGGAGATTACGACCTCTTCTATGATACTGCTGGGAAGGGCTGTAGAAGATATAAGGGGGAAAAAAAAACAGTGGTGAAATCCAATTTTTTTTTTACTACCGGTTCTATGGGTGTGGCTTGGTGGGCGTATGGCTTAGTGGGCGTGGCTTGGTGGGCTTGACAGGGGAAGGATACTGCAAAATCCCCATTCCCTCCCCACTCCTGGGGAAAGGATATTGCAAAATCTCCATTTCCACCCCGCTCTGGGGCCAGCCAGAGGTGGTATTTGCCAGTTCTCCGAACTACCATATTTTTCAGAGTATAAGACGCACCTTTTTCCCCCAAAAAAGAGGGTGAAAATCTGTGTGTGTCTTATACTCCGAATGTAACCCCGCCCAGCTTCTCAAACGGAGGTTTCAGAGGCTGAAAAAAGCATCAGAAACGAAGCTTCAGAAAAGAAGCCCCCAAACAGAGCTTCAGAGGCTTTTTTTCTGAAGCTCTGTTTTGGAGACTTTCAGAGATAGGAAAAAAAGCAAAAAAACGCAAGGCACGGAGCTCACAACCAAGGAACCTGTTGCTAAAATTCACCTCTGGGAACAGCTGATTAGGGGTATTCCGGGAGGCTGATCCACCTGTCAATCAGCTTTTTTCTTATTTTCCTCCCAAAAGACTAAGGTGCGTCTTATACTCAGGTGCGTCTTATACTCCGAAAAATATGGTACTCAAAATTTCCGCTACTGGTTCTCCGAACTGCTCAAAATTTCTGCTGGATTTCACCCCTGGAAAAAACCCATTCAGACTCCGATATAAATGCTTGAAGCCAAGTCTCTAGGATCTGAAAGGAGAGCCTTCACTTTGAGATCCTTACCTCATTATTTATTTGCTTGTTTACTTATTTATTTAAATAATGTAAACAGTTGCCCAATTTGGACAATGTGACAGTTTACAAGAAGGCAAATCAAAATAAAAGAACAATCAATGATAGGCAATCTGGCTCACATTCATATCCTCCCTTGATTGGATTTTTGCTCATCCTGAGCCCGGTTCCAGGGGGAATAGCCAAGTTTTTAAAGTCTTTCTAAAGGCCAGAAGGTTTTGGGCTAATCAAATACATGTGGGTAGGTTGGATGTTTCTGTATCTCTCTGTGTGTATATGCGATTCTAAAGGGCAGATGTTGCTGCTACAGGAAAGGCATGTCGTCTGGATCCCATCAGACATCACTGTTAATGAAGGACTTATCCTATGAGTGGGATGGGTAACTGTCCTTAAGGATAGGCAGTTTGTCAAATAACAGTTTAGAGGCTGTCACAATTTGTGCACAGTTGGAAGCTGTCAGCAGAACTGGACTCTGTCTCCTCCAAGGCTCTATTTTCACTGATCTTACCTCTGTCCTCCTCCTTTCCTGGTTCTTTGTTATTCTGGCTGCTCCTTACGCCTCCATCTTCTGACTACAAAAAGATGAAGTCCCTCTTCCTTTCGAATCTGATGGCTCCTTTATCTCTGCTGCCAGCAACATTGTTCCTTCCTCTGATGGAGGAATGAATTTGGTTTGTCTTTAGAGGCCAGGATTTAGGATAACACATGAGTGGAGATCCCTGGTAGGCAGCTAAGGTTTTCAGAGCTCTTGTTGTTTGTGCGTTTAAGGAAATGGTACATCTGCACCTTGATCTTGTTGATGCAGTTGACAAAACAGTAGTTCAGAAAGACACTGAACTACTCTAACTTCCAATTCCAAAGATGATGGAATTGGTTGCAGAATTTGATAGATATATTGCATGTTTGAGCTTCTGCCGACCAGCCTCCATAACATCTCTCATTTTTTCTCCATAAGGAGAATATTTGTCTCAGAGACCCAAGAAGCGCAAGGTAGAAGAGATTCCTGAGACCGATCATGGGGCTGGACCATCAACGAGACCTGGCGTTAAAAAAGATCGGGAAAATTTCAGAAGCGCTCTCGTTAACATCATCATGTAAGTTCTTTTGCAATATAGGTTTACAAAGCTGCTTCCGTCCTCATTGGGATACATGCTTATTTTTAAAGCTTCAGTAACATTTTCTTGCTTTCTGAAAGAAGTCTGAATCAAGATCAGTTTGCAGACGGATGGCTGAAGGTGGATGGTAATAGATTGTCGTGTTTGTTTTGTAGGCAACCAGACTACCTTCCAGAATCCTCGTCATTAGAGGAAGTAAAACCTGGCACATCAGAGGCCACAGCTGCAATAGAAAAAGATATTTTGGTAAATCAGGTCATGATTTCTTGACTAAAAGGGAAGAGAGGGTTGGAACGAACATCATGATTAAACAAAGAGGCAGAATGGAAAGCCAGGTTCCCTGTTCTCATGTACCTGATACCTGTTTGCATAACTGACATTCCCAAATGTTTTCAGTCTTTGGGTTTCAAATCTGCAAAATTTCAGCCAGATGTAATGTGGATTTCCAATGGAACTCACGTTTATATGCCACTGCTGTGCTTTTCTAATTTTGCAGAAATATTACTATTACATTCGCCACGGAATAGATACAGAACATGTGGCCCCAATGGATGACTCCTGGCTGGAAAATGTCTTAGCTCTAGTACCCAAACATCTGAAGGTACTCAGTGAAAGTATCTACACACTCTCAGATGAAATGAGAGAGGACTATCTTCTTAGTGTAAAGAAAGCAATAGGTACGGAAATCATAACTTCTTTGTTATAAACTGAATCAGAAATGCAGGCATGGTATGATATGTTTTTTTTTTACCCAGTTACTTTCATACAATATTCTGGAGATCTCTATATTTCCTCAGCAGCATAAATTAAAATGTAATGGACCAACATCCCAGGAAAACTTTTCACTTCTGATTCCCACCAGTTTCAAACTATTATTTACCATAATAGCAAAGCGTTGGAGGATTAGGATACTCATTTCTTGGAAAATATCAATTTCCCAGAATGTATACCCAGGATCTTTTTTTACATAAGTTTTCTTTAGCATCTTACAGAATTCCTCTTCCATGTAATGGCTTTGGAAATGGATTCCTTCCTCAAGTTTGGAAGTTTGAAAAAAAAAATAACAATATTAGCCTATAGAATGATAACTGAGTAGAGTTATGCATGCCTTTTAAATGAGTATTATTGTTGGTAAAAATCTTGGAAGTAAACATATACTCAGTTAAAATGCATAAACAAATGGAGGTTTTCTTTGGAAAAACTTTCTCAGCTTAAACTTTATTTCTTTGTTGGCAATCCTTACCACTTATTAGGGCAACCTGAGACTTATTTCTAAGTAAACATTAATAGATTGCAGTGTTAGTATTTTTTTTAACTAATGGATTTCATTTCATTTCATTTCATTTTGCTACTTCAGCCCTTTTCATAGATACTGTAGTTCTGCAAAACATTCTGAAATCGACTGTCTTTTTGTCGCATGTTTTCAGTTTTTCCTATATAACACCTTTGAAGTCTTTAAAAATAATTGGTTCAATTCCTTTGGCTGTTTTTATGCTCTGCTGAGCTCATTTGTGTTCTGGTCTGTTTCTTTTAAAACCTTCTTTTAGTTGACTTTGTTTTAAGAGATCCCAGGGAAAAGGAGGAAGCCAAGAAGCAAGTTCTTCCACCTCATCGTCAAGAGTAAGAAAATGCTATTTCAACATCTTAGTCTGCAAAGCATTGTATCACAGGCAAAATACTTGAAGCAGTTGTGTAAGAACACATTCTTCTGCATAACTAGAATAGGCCTTTTAAAATCCCTCCTTCTTTGAGGGAGATGGTTGGTTCAGAAATGTGAAAAATAAATATATATATACACACACACACACACACACACAAAATAAAAACAGGTTATTGTTCCCTTGATTCACAGCTGCCTAATCTACTTATCAGGAGATCACCAAGGTCTCAAGTAGAATCTTTTTCCGTCAACCTACTTCAGATTGTTTAATCAGAGGTGTGAGGTTGAATCTGGGGTCGTTTACATGCATAACATGTTCTGGAATATCCTCGGTCAGCGGGTAGAAATACGATGAAAAACTCGATTTCTGAACAATTTAAGGAAGACTGTTGAATCAAAAGATGGTATTGTTGATTGGAAAGAAATATGACAGATTATATTAGACCAAATATTTGTCCAATAGCAATAACAACACTGTAATCTGTTCTAATCAACATCAGTTCAAAATAGTAAACTTGAAACAGTAGCGAGCCTAGTGCTTAACTATTGTTATCACCAAAGGCTTAAAGTCCCCATTTAATTACACTTCCATCCAAGTTTAGAAAAAAACTGGCCTTCTCTGAAGTCTCACCCACTTGTTAAATTCAGAGAAACTGTAAACTTTGACATTGTAAAGGAGAACACAAGACAATGCCAGTAGGGCAATGTAATTTTCTCCTCTAAGGAATCTTAGACTGTGCTGCAGTGATCAAGTAAGAATTCCTGTTCTAATTCCAGACTGAGTAAAACTTTAGTGATTCATACGTCTAGATGCCAATTAACCTTTGATTCATGTACTTGTAAACAACATGTTCATAAGGCAAAAGTGTATAGTTCAGATAAGAAGCAAGCAGCTTTCTCCCAGCACTCAGAATGCTATATGCTTAATTATGTTTTCAGAATCTATTAAAAAAATCCTTCCTTCCTTCCTTCCTTCCTTCCTTCCTTCCTTCCTTCCTTCCTTCCCTCCCTCCCTCCCTCCCTCCCTCCCTGCCTGCCTGCCTGCTGTTCCCCCCCCCCCCAAAATGGCAAAAATACCACCCCTTTAGTTAATTTTGTGTTGAATAAGGATTGTTGCTGCAAAATGAAGCAAAATAGAGATACCGTGTTGGTTGAAATTGAAATCAGGGCATTTTAAGTCAAGTATACCCTTAACTTTTAACTGTATGTTACCCAGAGTCTCTCTATGAATGAGATGGGTACTACCTAAATCTGACAAATAAATATAATAAAAAATATAATATAAATATAATAAAATAAATATGTATACAATAAGAGAACAAAATCATAAATCTTTGTGAATTCTACTTTGCTTCAATTAACAGCAACATAATCCCCCCCCCCAAAAACCATAAACTGATGTGTGTAATAATACATGAAAAGGCGGCCCATTATCTTCTCTCCTTGGTTTTTCATAAACATTCAGGCATGTGGAACTCGTTTGTTGCATGTCTTTATGAGACATAATCCAGCAATCCAAGATTGGGTAGCCAGAATATATAGGGGCATTATCAACAGGATTTTCCACCAGTGCTTCTCGCCCAGCATTTCTCTGTGCTGGGATGAAGGCTTAGGTTTTCTGGTACGAAGTTGGGCCTAGATATTTTCCTTACTATTTCCCTTATTATCAACCGGATTCCCCACTAACTATTTTTAAAAGATGATTTTAAGAAAACCAATACACTGGTGGGCTGCAAAGCAATCATTTATTTGCTAGATCACACAATGTCCTACAGTGATGGTGGAAACTATTTTGGGAATCTAAATTGTTTTCTGGTCAATTGATGGTTTTTGACTAGCCTGCCCATTCTGGCAAATATTTCCTAGGAAGGTAGGTTATGAGGCAGCCATTTTGGGAGTGTATTAACAGTTGTCTTCAAGATACCAATATTCCTCTGTTCCAAGAGTTTGTTCACCCTAATTTGGATTATAGAGAAAACCCAATATAAAGACCTCTAACTGGATTCAAACCAGATCCATGGAAACAGCATGGCTCTTTGATGTTAGATAATTATGAAATAAATAGGAGATGGGGAATGGGTTGTAACTTATTGTAATCCTAAATTTATTTTAAAGTTATATATTGGATTGCTGGTTGAATTTTGTTTGAAGTCGTTAGTAGTTAAGTTTATTTTGTATTAATGGCTAAGTATGATGATCTGTTGAGAAGTTTCCTACAGAGTCATGATGGAAAAGCAGCATATGAAGAAATGAAAGTAATCACTGAGTATACTATAAGCGGAGAGAAAATTTAAAAGCTCAGTTGAGTTCTACAGGAAACCTTTACATGGTTGAGTAGCTTTCTTCAATCTGGCACTTTTCAGATATCTGAAGTCTCTGGATGGTCATTGCTGAAAAACCTAGGGTGAAAACTGCCCAACTTCATGGCTTCACATATAGGAAAGCTGTTGTACAGTCTGCAACATGCTTCTGATTAACATATTTCCATGCCTTGCTTTGTGTAACCATTATACCAAGTGTGATCCAAGAGGGACTTTGACTTAAAAAAGGAATTTCAACAACCTCTCTTCCTTATATTTGTTATATATATAGCACGTTCAATTTCTAACAAGGTAATGGATTGGCTTTACTTGCAATTTAAATCACCAGTATAGAATAGATCTGTTGGCACTGCAATTGTCTTCTAGGATTATAGTACTGATTTTTATTTTGTTTCCTTTTTTCTTTAGAATGGAAGTAGTGCCAAAACCTTGGAATAAGTCCTACATTGCAGCTCGCAATTACATAAAAGAAAATTTGTATGCAATGAATCCCACAATGATGGCTGTTCTAGATCTCTGGCAAACAACTTTTAAGTAAGCAATATTTTCAGTGCATGAGTCAGCCGTACTCAGGCAGGGCACTTCAGAGGTATGGAGCTTGGCTACCAGAATTCTGGCAGTTAAAGTGTAGCTATGTGGCAGATAACCAAATGAGAAGAAGCTGGTATATGTGTCATGGTTCATCAGTGAAAGTGAGGAATATATACATACTGTGCATGCAATTTATCCTTTGTGTAGCTCCATGGAAAGATATTTGGCCAGATTTCCTTCCTTCCTTCCTTCCTTCCTTCCTTCCTTCCTTCCTTCCTTCCTTCCTTCCTTCCTTCCTTCCTTCCTTCCTTCCTTCCTTCCCTCCCTCCCTCCCTCCCTCCCTCCCTCCCTCCCTCCCTCCCTCCGTCTCATCTTTTCTTTGAAGCCTTTTGCCTGCCTCATTAATTTTTAATCCAGAAACAGTTCAAGGTTGCTGAAGTAGAGGCATCCACAGCGGAGAAATGATGACATTACATCAAACAAATGGAATGACTTACATACTTGCATCAAATATCACATTGCAAGCACATAATTCAGTCATTTGCGTGATGGCCTCACAATGCATATGATATAATTTGGATATCATTATAGCTATTAAGGATGTCTGTGGAATGCAGTCCTTAGGACTAAACCACATTGAATTGTTTATTGTTGTGAACTGCCCAGAGTTGATGGGAGTCAGGCATCCAAACTGAATCAACTAACTTACAACATAAAACTGATTCATGATCAGACTTTGGAGGTAGTAGCACAAAGCCATAATTTGATTTATTTGGTTTTGGATTAATGCAGTGTGTAAACCCAGCCACTGCAGTTTGTAAGATGTAACGTATGGCTTAGTGTAAAGAGAGCAGAGTTGGATTTTCCTCTTTGTAAACATGCAGAGCGTTGAGGTGGTGGTTATGAATAAATGCTGACTTTCAAATAACAAATGGGAAAAATATCTACCATGTTGCTATCTTGACTTTTCTTTGGGTTAAGTAAATTCAACTGCAAGTAGTTGGTGGTTTAGTTAATTTCATTCTCAAATGTGATTTTTTTTTTTAAAAAAAGAGCTGCATGTATACACATTGTTTCTAAACTGCTGTTCCTCTCCTTTTAAAACTTTCCAATATTGCTCTACACATGGTGGGAAACTTAAAAAAGTCACATTTAAATGTTAGACTAAGTTGTGGTGGCGATCCTATGGCACACGTGCCAGAGGTGGCACTCAGAGCCCTCTCTGTGTGGGCATGCACGCTGTCACCCCAGCCGAGCTCCACTGCATTTCTCCGCCCTTTGCAGGGAAACAAAAGTTTGTGGGATTAAAAAAAAAATCACTCAACTTCAACTTCAACTTCTCGCAAAAGAAAAAGATATCGCAAAGTTGGAATTGATTGAGTGGACGTTTTCACTCGTGCGCTTCACAATTGGGGAGACAGGGTCCCCTCCTCCTGAAGTCCATTATGACGCTGAGCCACAATGTGACCCTGCGTTGTCTTGGCTCGCCCCAAAAAAAAGCAATTGACATCCGGTCAGTTGCTTTTCCTGCTGAGCTGTCTGTGTTCGGATGCCCTGCCTCCCCGCCGGCCAGCTGAGCTTCAGAGCGCTGCTCCTGGGCTCTTTGGTCTCCTGATGTCAGATTCCCACCATCCAGCACCAATTCAGGGGTTCCTTCCCCCCCCCAGGGGAGAGACAGAGAGAGAGAGAGAGAGAGAGAGAGAGAGAGAGAGAGAGAAAGAGGCAGCGATAGATAGAGAGAGAGGAAGGGAAAGAGAGGGAGAGGGAGGAAAACAGAGAGAAAGAGAGGGAGGGAAACAGTGGGAGAGAAAGAGAGAGGGGAAAGAGAGAGGGAAAGAGATAAGAGAGAGAAGGAGGGAAAGAGAGAGAGAAACAGGGAGGCAGAGAGAGGGAGGGAGGGAAAGAAAGGGAGGGAAGAGAGGGAGGGAAAGAGAGGGAGAGAAAGAGAGAGAGAAACAGGCAGAGAGAGGGGGAGGGAAGGAGAGAGAGAAAGAAAGAGAGAGAGAGAGAAAGAGAGAGGGGGAGGGAAAGAGAGAGGGAAGGAAAGAGAGAAACAGAAAGGGAGGGAGAGAAAGACAGAGAGAGAGGGAAAGAGAGAGAAAGGGAAAGAGAAATGATATTATAAAAGTTTTTTTTATTGTTGCTAAACGTAATATTTCAAAAGCAGAAAAAAATTGAAGGGGCATAAAAGTGCATTTATCATGTTTTTCTTAGAACAATTAGCTGAGCTCTGTCTTGTTTATCATTATTTTAGGTAGTAAAACCTCATTATTCAGGTTAAATTGCTGTGTTGGCACTTTGTGATAAATAAGTGGGTTTTGGGTTGCAGTTTGGGCACTTGGTCTCTAAAAGGTTCACCATCACTGGACTATGGCATCTATTGCAACCGTGTTTTTCATATGTTTCAGGAACATGGAGGAACTTATTTCAAAGTATAGCTCTGCAATAACATTACCAGATTCTGAGTATCTATAGACAACACAAGGCTTCTATAGTCAAACATTATAAAAAGAAAGAAGGGGAAGGGTTACAAAGATTATATAAGCGCAGACAATATTATGATGAAAAAAATAGATTGTTCAATATTACTTGAGTTTGAATTCCCCTGAAGTCAAGGAAAGTACTTCCAAAATTACAATTGTTTCAATTGATGTGTAAACTATGAGCAGTAATGTTTGTTAGGATAAGTTGTTAGGGTAATAATTTACAAATACTGGTGAGTTTGCCCCAAATAGATACTTTTGCAATAAGCCAATGTACGTAATGATATGTGAGCTCAACTTTGGGATTCCCCCCTCTTGAACAAATCCTCTTAGAGTAAGCATCAAATCTATTATCCATTTGGACCAATCACTGTTCCCTGTAATTCATTCCATTGTTGCTTGAACAATGGAACTGACCGGTATCTGGTCTTTTGGCTGAGTCCAGATAGCAGGAGTAAAAGTTTCATTATTTGTGCCCATTCTTTATTTTTTAAAATTACATTTTTTGAACATGCTACTCAGTCGCGTTCTAGATCATCTGAATTTTTGCTGAATACCCAACAGCTTTAGGATTTTCCTCTGATAGATGGCCTACCAAGGTGAAATGCTGCTTCATTGTGTTGAATGACTGTGAGTTCCATTGTTGAATTGCTAGCATCTTTCTTAGGGTTAATTTCAAGAATGGCTTTTGGTATCTATCTGTCTGTCTGTCTGTCTGTCTGTCTGTCTATCTACCTACCTACCTACCTACCTACCTACTTACCTACCTATCTGTAGTGGTATTCACTTATCTCCGCTACCGCTTCGCAAATGTGAGTGCGTGTGCCACCTCTGCGCGTGCGCAGAGCTTTCTGCACATGCACAAAGTGTCCATGATGATGTCTGGGCGGGTGGGTGGAGCCTCCCACCGCTGCTGCTACTGGTTTGCCCGAACCGGGTAGAATTGGTAGAATCCCACCACTGCTATCTATCTATCTCATTTTAAAAACCACCCGTCTCCCTCACAGAAGGATTTTGGGCAGTGTAAAATAAAATATTAAAACATAAAAACAGTGTATAAAATGTAAAAGAGGCAAGAGATATTAAAATATTAGCTAAAAGACAGGGGAGGGTTTTCAGGGCTCTAGTCAGCCCTATGGCTGCGTCTTCCTCTTTGTGCCCCAGGCAAGATTGCAGTGCAATGTTTTCACACCTTTGTGGAAGGCCAAAAGAGAGGAGGGTCTTCCCACTCTTAGTATTCAGTCTCCTTCATCAGAAGCCGAGTGATGTTTAAATTCAAGCCATATTCTCTAGAATCAAATTCTGAATTACAATTCTCATTCTGAATTCAGAATTCAGAATACAATTCTGAATTACAATTCTCAATAAGTAGTTTCAAAGACTTATTTTCTCAACACAACTCTGTTAATAGAAGGGACTGGAGTTTGGTGCCCACAACTCAAGCAATTTGCAAGATTTGTATATCACCTTTATAATTCGGAGACTTCTGCATTTAATCTTCACAATTTCTTGGTAGAAAGGTGAATTGTAAAATATTTTTCGCAGGGTATCATGTAAATATTATTTAGTTAGAGATTGTTTTAAATCTTCCAATCTGCAAAGAATTTCAATTTGCTACTCATTTGGAAGCAGGCTACAAGAATTCTTCAGTGAATCTTCTTTAAGGAAGATCCTCAATTAGAAACTATTTTGTCAGATGTAAATGCCTTATTCTCCAATGTGTAAATAATGTACATATGGAACATCAGAGGTTAACTTATTCTTTGGACTTTAATGTATTCATAACTTACCACTCCCATTCCTAGCTCCACCCCTTGTATATATAAGGAGCCACCCTCACCATTCTCACTGCTTCTACTTTGAATATTCAGTGAATATAGAATGCCTATCATAATTAAAAAGAAATATATTTAAAGCTCTAACTCCTATTATCTTTATTGAGTCTGATCCTGAAAATATTGCAACAAGCTGGTAGCAGAGGATGGTTAATTGACTCAATAAGTAATTGAAAATGTCCAAGAAAGATAGGCCCAACACCAGGGCCTACAGCAAAGAAATAGAAACTGATCCAGAGATGATCAACGAATCCACCAATGCGATTTCGAGAGAATCCGAAGAATACACCACTGAAGAAGAAGAACTAATGAGTGAAAATAATGACCAAGAAGAAATCGAAATAGAAAATAACGAACTCAGGTCAGAGATATTAAAGATACTAAAAAGCCAAAAGAATGATGAAAGTCTCATCGCGGACCTCCAGGAGATGCTGAAGAACAGCGGAGCAGCGAGAGAGAAAAACGTCATTAAAGAAAAACTCAAAGATCAAAAAACCGTAAGTGAGATGACTACTGAGAAAATAGTTGTTAAAAAGAGAATAGAACAGAGCCAATCAAAACGCTCAGTTCAAAATTTCTGGCGCGAAAAACACTATCAGACGAAGAAAGTGAGAAAGAAGTCTCAAACTCTTCAGATGATCCAAAATCAGAAAGTGAAGACGATTTAACAAAATCTCAAGTAAAATCAGCAATGAAAACGCTTTTTGCTGCTTTTGGGCCAAGACTGAAAATTACCAAGACATCTACGAAGAAGCAAGAAATCAAACCGGCGACTCAAGACCTGCACGCTCCCATCCTGACTTCGAAAGCGACGACGCCCGAGCCCAGAGAGCCATGCCGATTTCGCCCTACACCACAGACAAGATCGAATGTCAACGCACACAAAAGGAAGAAAAGAACCGTCGCCACCACCAGAACCCCAAAAACCGAGCCAGAGACCGACTCATCTGAGGAGGAGCGGATCGAGAGAGCTGAAAGGGAGAGAACCTTCCACGACGCCACCAAAGAAGAAATGAGCAACGCGCATGTGCGAAACTACGTAGGCGACCCAGAAGGACTTGAACTGGCCAGAGAACCGCGCAGACTCATTGCAAGCATCCCAATGCCGTTCTGTAATTTCCTGCACTTGAGAGATCACGGACTGCCCCAGGTTGTAAGTAATGGACAGAATAATGTAGGTAACTTACCCAGTGACTTCCCAAAACTTAGAATTGATGGCATTAATTTACAAGAGTGGTATCAACAGCTTCAGGTTATTTTCATGAAAGAAAATTTACTATTCTTTATAACTAGCCCTCCAAGAAGACCTTGGACTTTAAAAATAGATTGTTTACATCATAGAGCATTTTTCATAATAATATCTAGCGTGTCTCCTGCAATGTACCATAGCATCAAACCAAACCTAACTGTATCAGAAATAATTCAATGCATGTTTAATCTATTTCACAGCGATAGCGTAGCTACAACCACAAGAATGTCTAAGGATTTCTTTTCCTCTAGAGTAAAACCAGGGGTTTCTATAAGTGAGCATTTGATAAATCTAAACAAAATAAGAGCTGAGCTACAATTGAGGGGGGAAGTGATTTCAGATCAAACAATGAAAAGTGTTATTATCAATTCACTTGATCCATCATGGGATAGCTTTATGTCACACTTAGATACCATTAATTTGGGATATTTATCCATAGAAAGTCTATCTAACAAATTGATAGCAGAAGACAATTCAAGAAAAAATCGATCCAGTAACCAAACAGACCACAAACCTTTTAGGAAAGTAGTCTTTCAAGATAAACATAATGAGGCCTTTAGATGCTACAATTGTGGATCCAGGGAACATAGTAGAAGAGACTGCCCCAAAGTCTCAAGAGAGAGACATAGGCCAGAATATAGGAGCAAATATAATTACAGACAATCTTCAACAGATAGACACAAATATAGAAGCCCACCAAATTACAAAGAAGGTAGAGGGGGTAGAGAAAATTCAAAAGAGAGGAAATCTGGGTCACTGAATGGGCTAAATAAACAAGACAGCACCAGAACACAGCAGGATGAGAATAACAATTGGCTTATTGACTCTGGTGCAACAAATCACACCACCAACAACAAAAGTATATTATCTTCATTTATAGAAGATAAGTTTGTGATAAAGGTAGCTAATCAAGAAAAGGTTCAAGTACTAGGCAAAGGAAATGTGACCTTGCCTGGTCTAGGGAAAATAGAGGGGGTATTATTAATCCCAGAAATACCTCACAACATACTAAGTGCCATAAAATTAAGCAGAGAATCTGATATCAATATAGTTTTCTCAAAGGGGAAAGCGACTATAGAAAAGAACAAAACAAATGTAGGTACTGTAATGATAAAAGGAGGCCTACCCTATCTGATAACTAAAGAAAGATGTTTACATAACATTGATTCAAATATGGAAGATTGTATTGAAGCAGATGATGAAAATGTCAGTAACAGTGACAATGATGAGTGTAGAATAACTCATGATCACAAAAATACATACAAGGAAAAGAAACCAAAAATAGGTAAACCAATTCATGATGAGTGTGCTCACATCTTACACAGGAAGTTAGGACATGCAAGCTTTCCTGTAGTACAAAAAATGACTGAACACGCAGAAGGTGTCAAAATAAAAAATTGTGAAAATTATTTGGAATGCTCAGTATGTAAATCCACCAAACTAAAAACCAGTCCCAGACCAAAAAAATCTAACAGATCAACTAACAATATTTTTGATTTGGTACATATGGACTTAGTTGGTCCATTAAGTCCCTCAATTACCTATAGAAAACGTTACTTCCTAACAATAGTGGATGACTACAGCCGCTATGGTTTTGTTTACACATTAAAGCACAAGGATGAAACATTTCAGAAATTTAAGGAATTCTACAAACGTATAGAAACACAACATAATATCAGAATAAAGCAAATTATGACAGATAGGGGATGTGAGTTCATGTCTAAAGAATTCTCCCAATGGTTAAAGGATAGAGGAATGTTACACTTCACGTCCAATCCTTTTTCTGCATTTCAAAATGGAGTCGTAGAGAGGAAAAATTCCACACTACAAACCATGATTAGATGCACATTAGAGGATGCTGGTTTAGGCAAACAATTTTGGTCAGAGGCATTACATTATTCAAATTACACTCAAAATAGAACCTGGTCCAGTATTGTGAATAAGACACCATATGAGGTGATGTACAATAGAAAACCCAAATTATCACACATGCACATATTTGGAGTCACTGCAGACGTACACATACCTAAACAATTGAGGAGAAAGGGAGAAAACGTATCCAGGAGATTAAGATTCATGGGATACGAAACTGGAACCAAAGGGTACAGATTTATTGATAGTAATAACAAATTTATAGTATCCAGAACAGCTGTGTTCCATGAACAGGCCAATTGGTCAAAATTGCACCTTAATGAAATATTTCCTAATAAATGTAAAGATACGATATCTTGCGAGGAAGGAACAACAGAAAATCAAAATATTAACAAAAGTAAGAACAAAACCAAAACTTGGACTAATAGTCAGCATAAAATAAAGACAGACACATTAACAAAAAAGGAAGCTAGATATTTGCATGATAATTATAGCAAGCCTGAAAGAACTATTAGAAACAATAGAAACCAAATACCAAATAAATACAAAGATTACATAATGCATATGAATGGAGAACAAATAACACCTAATACATATGAAGAAGTATTGAAACTTCCACATGAGGAAAGAGAAAAATGGGAACTAGCTATGGAAAAAGAGATGGAAAGTTTACAAGGATTAAATGTATTCACACCTGCGATCGCACCTAAGGATAAAACAATTATAGGTACCAGGTGGATTTATAAAATTAAGAACTTAGAAGGAGGCAATACCTTATACAAGGCTAGACTAGTTGCACAAGGCTATGCACAAAAATATCCAGAAGACTATACTGACACATATTCACCCACAGTGAGAACAGAGAGTGTCAAAACAGCCCTTGTAATAGCATCTGCACTCAATCTGGACGTATTCCAATATGACATACAGACCGCATACTTACATGCAAAATTAGATAAAGAAATATATGTAAGAGCACCACACAGTCAATACACTAATAAGAACGAAATTTGGTTATTAAATAAGAGTCTGTACGGATTAAAGCAATCCGGCAAAAGATGGTACGATTGCTTGGTAAAAGTACTTAAGACCATGGATTTCAACGCCACCACTGCTGATAACTGTTTCTTTGTAAAAAAGAGTAATGATCATATTGAATTTGTATTAATTTACGTGGACGATATTCTGTACATTGGAAAGCATAAAGAGAGCAGGGAAATCTTTGTAAATAAGTTAAATGAACACTTCTCACTGAAATCTCTGGGTAAAGTGAATAAATACCTTGGTGTGCAAATTAACAAAACAAAAAGGGGATTCAAACTTACACAGAAAGATAAAATCATCGAACTCCTAAACAAATGTAACTTAAATAATGCCAAAACCTGTGACACACCTATGCAAACTGATTTTCTTAGAAACACTGATGAATCTTCCCCTGAGTTTAAAGACAACACATTTTACAGATCAGTTATAGGTTCACTCCTTTATATATCTAATTGGACTAGGCCAGATATTGCATTACCTCTCAATCTATTGTCAAGATATGTTAGTAAACCAACCTTGTATCATTGGGAAGCTGTCAAAAGAATTCTAAGATATCTGAAGGGTACATTAGATTTTTGTTTAATGTTGGAACCCAATAATGACAGAGAACCAAAAATTACTTGTTATGCTGATGCAGATTGGGCTGGTGATACATCATGCAGAAAGAGTACTTCTGGTTATGTTTTTCTATTGAATGATTGTCCAGTTTACTGGTATACTGGTAAACAAGAACTAGTAGCCACTTCTACTACAGAAGCGGAATATGTTTGTTTGTCCAAGGCTGCAAATAACCTTGTATGGTTCAATGATCTGATCACTGATGTTTGGAAGAAACCCACTTTACCATTTATTATGCATGAAGACAATAAAGCGGCCATTGAAATATCCAGATCCGATGCAATTGGACAAAGGTCCAGGCATATTGATATAAAGTTTAAGCATGTGAGACAACTGTCTCAAGACGGATTCATTAAAGCAATACATTGCGATACTTCTGAACAATTAGCTGACATATTAACAAAACCCTTACCTTCTAAACAACACAAATATTTAACTTCAAAATTATATGTATTATATTATCCTGAATCAGAATGTAATTGGTGTTGTGTAACGAACCGGCATTTAGAGGGGGATTTGTCAGATGTAAATGCCTTATTCTCCAATGTGTAAATAATGTACATATGGAACATCAGAGGTTAACTTATTCTTTGGACTTTAATGTATTCATAACTTACCACTCCCATTCCTAGCTCCACCCCTTGTATATATAAGGAGCCACCCTCACCATTCTCACTGCTTCTACTTTGAATATTCAGTGAATATAGAATGCCTATCATAATTAAAAAGAAATATATTTAAAGCTCTAACTCCTATTATCTTTATTGAGTCTGATCCTGAAAATATTGCAACATATTTTGAAGGCTTTTTGAGGTTTTTCTTGCTTCTTTGTTTCAAGGACAACTTATCGGGCGCCAAGCTCTTATTAGAGGTTTTTTTTTTACTACTTTGAAAGTGATTGAATTGGAATGAAGCCATCTGCTTGATTCTGGCAGAAGAAAACTAATGCTGGAGTCTTAGAAGACATGGTTTAGATAAATTTGAAAAAGTGCCAGATATCTTTAGAAGCATTAAAGGAATAGTTGAGCAATTAAAGTTTAGCAAAATTTGATTGCTGTTACACACCCTTGGAAGTCATTCTGCATCTCTAAGACATTGAGGGGGCATTTGATAGTGTAACACCCGACTCAGGGAGAAAATAATTGCTTAGTGTGAAAACCATTTTTCTTTCATGAATAAAGTTAACAAGGAGCATAAACTGGGCTGGTTGAAGAATACAGGCACGGCATATGGCTTGCTTCAAAACAGTTGGGGAACTTCTCTCTGCTTGGACAAATACCTAGTTGTCAGCTTCTTTATCATCACACATATTGAGAATTTACTTATAATGGTGCCTTTATTGCCCCCCCTTCTGTTTGTTATGATAGCAGTTTAACAAATGTTGGAGCTGGTTTAAGGCTTTAGTGATAGCAGATACAGTAATTTTGGAAAATTAAAGTAACTGTTTCAGCAATAAAAAGGCATTGATTTCCATAAAGTTGACCAAAGATATTTCAATCAAAGATGTCTTGGATTTTGCTGAAGGGTCTAAGAGGTGGTGTTCAGCAGGTTCTGACCAGTTCTGGAGAACCAGTAGCAGAAATTTTGAGTAGTTCGGAGAATCGGTAAATTCCACCTCTGACTGGCCCCGCCCCCATCTATTCTCTGCCTCCCGAGTCCCAGCTGATTGGGAGGAAATGGGGATTTTGCAGTAACCTTCCCCTGGAGTGGGGAGGGAATGAAGATTTTACAGTATCCTTCCCCTACCATGCCCACTAAGCCATGCCATGCCATGCCATGCCCACCAAGCCACGTCCACAGAACCAGTAGTAAATTTTTTTGAATCCCACCACTGAAGGAACTGATCCATTTCCTGTTGCACTAGCATTAGTGATTGCTAGTTCTCTGAAAAGAGAGAGAGAAAGAGGAGGAGGGAGGGAGGAAGGGAGAGAAAAAGAGAGATGGAGAGGAAAAGAGGAGGTGAGAGTAAGAGTAAGAGAGAGAGAGAGAGAGAGAGAGAGAGAGACAGAGACAGAGAGATCTTCAAGTGATAAACCTTACATTGTCCACAGGCACAAACTTTTCAACTGATATAAAATACTAATTTACAACTATTTTAAGCTTTATAAGGGTGTTGCTAATTAAAGCTGCATCTTAATCTTTCTTTTCCCCTTTTCCAGTTGTAAGCGAACATATTTTACTAACAATGGAAGTAATGATGTTGTACCTGTTGGATTAATATTTATAAGGTTACAGTGACCATTTTTTTGTGTTATAGTTAACAGCAATAGCAACAGCATTTAGACTAATATACCGCTTTACAGTGCTTTACAGCCCTCTCTAAGCGGTTTACAGAGTCAGCATATTGCCCCAACAATCTGGGTCCTCATTTAGTAACCTCAGATGGATGGAAGGCTGAGTCAACATTGAGCCGGTCAGGATCGAACTGCCAAATTGCAGGCAGCAAGCAGGCAGCAGAAGTAGTCTGCAGTACTGCATTCTAACCACTGTGTCACCGCTGCTCATATATAGTTATAATACTACTAGCTGGACACCCATGCTTCGCTACGAAACTATGTGCTCAGGCTTGATAAATTGACACTTACAGCCTGAAACTTAATATAGAATGTGTAACTCCCTAGGACACACCATCTACCAGAAGAAAACACACACAAACCACTATCTGCATGCACTCTCACACCACCACCCAGCACAGATCAACTCTGTAGCCAAGACACTCAACTCCAGAACAAAACGCTTAGCTGACGAACAACACCTAAAAACCAAACTACACACTCTCACTAACGTACTAACATCCAATGGATTCCAAAGAAATAAGATTACCAACCTAATCCAAAAAGAAACCCCCATTAAAATCCAAGACAGAGAACAAGAAAACGGCAAAGCCCTCCTCCCATACATAAAAGGCACCACAGACAGAATCAGCAAGATCCTCCACAAACACAACATCAAGACAGCATTCTGCACAAACCGAAAAATATCCACCATCCTAAGAAACCCCAAAGACAAAATTGAGTTAGAAAATCAAGGAGTATATGAAATCCCATGCACCGCCTGCCCCACCACATACATCGGACAAACCAATAGAAGAATAAGTGCATGCATTGAAGAACACAAGAACTCAGTCAGAAAAGAAGAACCAACTTCTTCCCTGGTCCAACACCTTAAAGCCACAGGACATGAAATTGACTTTAAAAAGACCAGAACTATCGCCAAAACTGAACACTTTAACAACAGAATAAAATTGAAATAGAAAAACGCCCACACAGCATGAATAAACGAGATGATATCTCCCGCCTATCAGCCATTTGGAAACCTGCCTTTATTGACAAATGAGTCCCTAACACAAAGAATGACACCAGACCCACACTCACGAAAACCACACAGGATGTCACCACCAGACTTCCACGCAAAAAGCAAACTCAAACCCACACTGATGATGAGGCACGACCACAAACCAGAAGCCAGACCACAGCTGCATCATTAGCCATTTTAAACCCCTCCAATCTATACATGAAGCAAACTGACACCCACCATGAAAATGTGGCACGATCACAAACATGAAGCCAAACAACAGCAACGCAGCTCACCAGCTCAAATCCCCCTGCAACTCAGAGTAACCCGAGCACAACCAAGCCCCCACCCAAACAGAACACACCCTCATCCAATCAGAACACAGCCAACCCCCCATCCAATCAGAGCACAGCCAAACCCCCAACCAATCAGAGCACACCTCCACCCAATCAGAACACAGCCAAGCTCCCACCCAATCAGTTCACACCCCCACTGGCAGTTAAAAGGAAGAAACAGCTGCGATCACACATTGCTCCTAGAAGCACGAAGCTGAAAACAGCAGCCTGAAGATGACGAATGAAACTTCGTCGAAACGTTGCAAAGACACTTCCAATTTTACGCGGGAGAAAACCCGAATAACCAAAGATCTACATATATATATAATAAGTTAGAGCCTTGGTTTACATTCCCTAGTGTGTCTTCAGTTCTTTGCATCTGGGAATTCTCCTTGCAGGCTCAGGATATCTGGGACCTTTAATGAGGAATCTTTAGCCCAATTGATTTTTGTAGATAATTTTAAGGGTATGAAATAGTATGTTAGACAACTCTTAGAGAGTAGATGAGAAGAATTAATTTTTCCTACTAGCAAACCTATCCCCAGAAGTCTCCAGAAGGGTGACTTGGAAGTTCTTGGTATAACTTAACATTCTGCATTTTATTTATAGATATAAATTTGACTGGATATGTGAAATTGTATCACAATGCAGTATACCAATATTTTGATTATTCTTCGTGTTTCTCCATGTACATATGCATGTGTATTTAAGTGCACAATATTTTAAAGAACTTCTGGAGTTTAAATCAACTAAAGTAAAATGAAGCTATCAGTCTTTTGGTGGTTGCAATTTCAGATCTGTAGGGAGGAATATGTTTTGTAATTTTTTTAAACCTCAGCAGTTTTTTCTGCTCTGCATTACTCTCATGCTGCTTTTCTGTCCACACATCCAATTTTAGATTTGCATTTTACAGGAGTAATGATGCTGAGATTTCTCTTCCATGGGGCCTTCAAAATGATTGGAATCTTTTTTGAGGTTTGTAGTATTTGTAAATAATAAAGTAATATCTGGACCCCTACTTTAAGAAGTGACTATTTTCAGATAGTAATTTTGATATTAGCATGGCTCAGTTTCAAACACACATTTGCAAGTTAAGGTAAGCAGCTCTGAAAAATTTGCAGACGTTTCCTTTCCTTTCCTTTCCCTGAAAAAGAAGCAATCACAAAACCATTGCAATGGGAAGTGGTCAAATTACATTATTTTGGCTGAATAAATGAATTGTTAACTTTGGAGATGACCTATTGCTGAGACCTGAATCCCATTAATTAAAGAGAAACTGGTGTTATGGCTTATTCAATATAGGTGTTAGAATGGGAAACATATTCTCAAGTTGACAGATTTGGAGGGATGAGAAAGGAGGTGTTGTTCTATGTATAATAAAGTTACAGAATCAAAATGTTGAAATATGAATGGTTTTCTTAAAAGTTTGAAAACTGCACTACATCCTATCCCTTTTCATACCATTTGCTCCATTTCCAAGGAAAAGAAGATCTACTGAAAAGAAGTGTAGGCAGCACAGCATCATAATAAACTGTAATGATATCAAAATAATGGAATTGGGTGCTATGGCATTATATAAATGTGGTTGTAATTTGGATCACAAATTTTGATACAGTTCCATAAGTCATTACATTTGTGCGCTGTTGCTATCATCAGCTGTGCTCTACTGTGTTCCTGTTATAATAGGCCTACCTACCTTTCTAATGGAGAGAAGGGAACAATTAGTTTTCAGTTGGTCCAAGATTTCTCTGTAGATGTTGCATGGAAATCAAAGAAGTAAGTGGATGGGCTTCAATAATGGAATTATTCTCTAGAGCAGCAACGCTGGCTGGGGGTTTCTGGGAGTTGAAGTCCCCCCATCTTCAAGCTACCAAGGTTGAGAAACACTGCTCTAGAGAAACAATCGGAACAGCCCACACTTTGCAATATTGTGCACTAGGTCAGGCAGCCAAGTTCCATTTTTTCTTGGATCCTCAAGCAATGCATCCTGAATGTCTTTTTTTTTTTTTTTTGCCTCATCTTGGTTTCCTGTGATTCACTCTTGAAAGGCCCTAAGTCCTGTCTAGGATCCCTGAAATATTATTAGGAATTCTTTGTGATTAAGATGTATTTTTCTACTTCATTTGGAAGCGTAAAAGATTTAATGATATGTCTCTTTTGATCATCTGTGCTTTCAAATGAGGTAGAAAAATACATCCCATCTCCTTCACAGAGCTAGTTTCACATTTAAGACTGGCATTTGATAGTGATGAACCAATGCATGTTTTGAAATAGTAGAGGCTGTTTTGGTCATAACAGCTTGCTTTCTTCTCGTGGGAGAGGAATATAAATTTAGAAAAGCATTGTTTATTAGATGGTAATCTGTAATGCTGGTGAATACAGGACATGGCTTGGTCTTACTCTCTCTCCTTTTTTTGATGCCTTCAAGTCAGGGTTGATTCCTAGTAATTGTTTGGACAAGTCCCTGCAGATTTCTTGGCAAGATTTCAGAAGTGGTTTCTCATTACCTTCTTCCTAGGGTTGAAAGAAAGTGACTAGCTCATGGTCATCTAGCTGGTTTCATGCCTAATACAAGACTAGAACTTGCAGTCTAATTATTTCTACTTTGGTACCATTAACTCCTACATTAAACTGGCTCTAGTTCTTACACTAACTACCATTTAATTCAAAAGTAATTAAATCAAACAAGGCATATCTGAGCATTATGGTATTTGTCACATCTCTGGATGGTGCTTGGTTACTCCCACAATTCAATTTTTTTCTATCTTTAAAATATTAAAAATGCCCAAATCTCATCAAAAGTGAGATCTTGAAACAATTGGGTTTTTGTGTGAGACTTGGTGCAATTTCCTCATGTTTAATTTAAAAAAAATACAACTTAACGCGAAGAATAGTGCATTAAACTGTTTTTGATCTTCACAAAATTATTGTATTTTTGTATTTTATTCTATAATTAATAAAATGTTTAAAAAGGAAAACAAAATTATTGTTTTTGTTGCTTTATTAAGTTTATTCATTATGATGCAATTTCCAAGTTTCATTGATATTGGATTAAAATGAAGATGATCCTTTTGTTTTATATCCAGCCTTTGAGCTTTTCTGGGATAATCTTTATCCAGTTAGAGAAACTGTTGCTTATAAATAGTTGCACAAAGATTTTGTATTGGAAATATAAATGACAGGTATTTGTTTATAAGAGAGGATTTGATTTTTTAACTTCAGAGTGTGCCATGGTTGTTATCATGGCATGATATTAGAATGGGGAGACGTTTAGTACGCTATACTCTGAACGGACAAGATTAGAAAGTCGAAACAAAACACTATATATTAAACCCACATGCATCCCCTCTATCTTTATGGCTATCAGGAAGAAATGGAATTACTTGAAATAATGTAAGCACTGGAGATATATCAATGCTATGGGACATATAGATAGACAAAGACTTTGCCACTGTTTATTAACAATAATGATAGCTTCAAACTTTCTGAATTTTTTTTAACTTTCTGGCAATATTTATAGTTTAGGCATTGTCTGAGGGTAATGTTTTTTCCAGATGTTCTAGCCAAGTTAGAGATTCCTGAGGAGTTTGGATTCCTGCACAGGATTTAGTTACATTAAATCAGGAGTGAAATGCTCCTGGTTCGGACCGGATCGCCCGATCCAGTAGCAATGGAGGCGGGTGGTTCGGAGAATCGGTAGCAAAAATCCCTGCCCCCCCCATGCCCAGCTGAGCCGCACAATCATCAGAGGCTTTTTTTTAACTTTTAAAAGCATTTTTTCTACAACCTCTTCGGCCAAAAAATGGTTTTAAAAGTAAAAAAAAAAAAAGCCTCTGATGATCGCGCGGCTCAGCTGGGATCGTCAAAGGCTTTTAAAAGAAAAAAACCCTGATAAAAAGCCTTTGCCAATCAGGCAACTCAGCTGGGATCGTCAGAGCCTTTTGAAAGCATTTTTTTACAACCTCTTCACCGAAGAGGTAGAAAAAATGGTTTTAAAAGTTAAAAAAAAAATAGCCACGCCCACCCAATCACATTACACCCCCCCCACCAAGCCACGCTCACAGAACCGGTAGTAACAAATTTTAGATTTCACCACTGCATTAAATCGAACTGGTTCTTATATTAAACGAGTTTTGGATTAAGAAGGCAACTGAACTAGAGGATTTATTAAACAGCGAATTCATCCCAATCAATCAAACCACTGGATCCCTGAACACATTCCATTAATTGAGTGAATTGTAGCATCCTAGAGAGTAACAAATGGGGGTAATGCTCTAGAACTGTGATGGCGAACCTATGGCACATGTGCCAGAGGTGGCACGCAGAGCCTTCTCTGTGGGCATGCTCAGCTTGGCCACACATGCCTGTGCACCTCCGTCGGTGATCTGTCCCCGTCTCCACACACACACAAACACAGCCAGCCAAGGGTTAAGAAAGTACTTGGCACACACACAGGTCATTATCTCAAACTTGGCAACAATATAAGCACCGTCTGCCAAGAGCTTTACTTCAACAGATAACATAAAATTACATACGCATTGTAAATAGTCCAGCAAAACAATATCCCTTCGGCAGCTTCAGGTGTTGTTCAAGTGACTAGCCAGAGTTAGTTTTTGTTCGTCACAGAGTTTTACCAGCCACCACCCTCTCTTATATAGTCTCTGGGGTGTGGTCCAGTGACTCAGTTATAATCCCTAGCACGCCTCCTTAACTGCTGCAACCGTTTATCACGCCTTCGTTGGTGTGCATCCAGGAACGACGGCTCTCCTTCCTCGCTCTCATCAGAGACACCTGGCTCCTGGCTAATCTCCTCTTCCTCGGCGGGCACCTGAGACAGTGCCAGAGGGGAGGGGCCTGGAGAGGGAGGCCTGGCTGACTCCTCTCCCTCATGTTCGGAGCCTTCTTCCTCCGATGAGATAGGCTCAGAGGGCGGGGCCACAACAGTCGGCCAGCTGGTCTTCAGTCCCTGCCATGCATGTGTAGGGGGCAGGGCACGTGTGTGTGTGTGTGGGGGTTGCGTTTTCGGCACTCGGTCCGGAAAAGGTTAGCCATCACTACTTTAGAAGATGAAGTGACTTCTGAAATCTGTTATGGTCCTGTCCAAAAGTTACTGCTGTTGACACAAAGTGAAGAAACATATCTGTGAAAAATACCAGCACTACAATTTTCTGCTTCTGAAATGCAAAGAGTGAATGGAAGGTAGCCCAGAATAACAACACATATTGTGTTCCAGCTCTGTAAGTCTGCTGTTATGCTACAATGTTGAACTAAGAATGGGAGATCATGTGGAGTTGGCAGTGAAAGAGATAATAGCAACGAACAGATGAAAGGCAAAGACAGGACAGGACAAGGCAAAACAAGACATGACTAAGAAGGAACTGTTGGATATTCACATTTGATCTAGAAGGGAATATAACAGTGGAGATCCAGGGATCACTTTGTCTTTTTCTTTCCCTTCTTCTTTTATTTCAGGTTGACTGTTGATTCTTTGTTTTGTAAAACTGTTAAGTATGGCTGAGGTTTACACCGGTGGTCTCTAATTGCTGATAAGTAGATAGGACTGCAACTGAGACACAAAGAAAGGTTACTTTAGAGAGGTATAGAAGTACTAAGTATTCTGCTTGGTATTATTTCTTCTTATAATAATAATCATAAAAAACTTCATAAAATTCAAATAATAAAAAAGAGTAATTAGACCTCTAGAATCTCCTGGATAAAAATGCAACTGGATTGTTTTGTATATACATGTATCTATGTATGTATGTAATAATGAGTGGGTCACTGGTTGAAAGGAAGAGAGAACGTATCTCCTCTAATCATAAAAGTACTCCAAGGTTGATTTTTCTTTAATAATAGTTTTGGAGACTATTTATTATTTTATTTATTGCTTTATTTACTTGTATTCTGCCTTTATTATTTTTATACATAACTCAAGGCGGCAAACATATCCAACATACCTTCCTTCCACTATTTGCCCCACAATCCCTGTGAGGTGGATTGGGCTGAGAGAGAGTGACCAGTCCAACATCACTCAGCTGGCTTTCATGGCTAAGGCGGGACTTGAACTCAGAAGGTTCCATTAGGTTGCACCTTATTAATTGTATGTTCCATCAGTTCCTACCCCGGACAAATGCTAATGGGATATGGTCATAGATGCCATAGTCCAAAGGTCTGCAAATTTGGCAGCTTTAAGACTTGTGGACTTCAACTCCCAGAATTCTCCAGCCAGTTATGCTGGCTGGAGAATTCTGGGAGTTGAAGTCCACAAGTCTTAAAGTTGCCAATTTTGAGGACCCTTGCCATAGTCAAATGAGTAATGGCCTCTTTGATGGGCTTCCTCATTGCCATAAATGGGATTGAGAGGTAGTCATTTCCTGCCATTTTAATGTACTTTGGATATTTTTTAAAAATCTCCCAAAGCCCAATCAGGGTCAAGGCCCTCATGGACAGAGATTACTTCTATGTTTCATATTGATCTATGTAGCTGTAGAGAGGGAGGGCCAAAAACAAAAGAAGCAACAAGGGGAAATTTCTAGAATAGTCCAGTTTTTGTGGGGCTGCTCTAGGACTTCATCTTTACATCAGCAGCAGGAAGACAGATTGGGGTGCATCATTGTTCATGCTCACATCTATGTTTGGATGAGTTTAGTTTAGCCCCAGGCAACACTTAGGGCTAAAATTAACCCATTTAGTGTTGACTGGGTCATGGTTTTTACATTATAAGTTAAATTTGTCCATGACCTGGATAAGTGTGTTATGTCAACATAGCATCTTGTATGTAAAATATTTTGGTTCATAGAATTCTCCTTAATTGAATATAGTTTAATGGGCTTTATCTGTTTTAATGCAGGTATGCTCTAATGACCACTGGCATAAAGCAAAATGTTAGATTAGTAATAGTACTGCAGATAGAAAGGTAATGATTAAATGTTTAATTGTATAAATATTTGCCTTTCACTCCTTGTTCTCATTCTGAAGATCACTTAGACCCACTTTCTTCCCAATCTGATGTCCTTTAGATCTGTTAGATGACAACCTCCATATTGGCTTAGTTAGACTGGAATTGTAACCCAGCAAAACCGGAGGGCATCTAGTTTGCAGAATATTAGTTTATTCTGTTAAGTACAGTTTATTTACGACCTCAGCTTGCAAAATGTTGAAATCAGGCAAATGAGTGTTCTCATTCTATTGTGCTCAGTAATGAGATGTAAAGCTGGCTTAATATTGAATGTACGCAAACAATAATGAGAACAAAGAATTCAGGAAGAACTACAGTAAGATTAATAGCCAAAAATGTTCACCAGGGGCTGTTGGTGTGAAGGCAAATCAGGCAAAATGTGCTAAGCTTGTTTTGTGGAGGCAGTGCTTCATTCTGACAGCAAGAGCCCTGAAGGAGCTAATTGTTGTCAGAGAACATTATCTTTAAAATATTTTCAGAGCTGTGCTTGATCAGGTTTCTCTTCCTGACTGGGAAAGGCCATAAAACATTACTATTATTTGTTTTAATCAGCAGTTGAGCCAATTTCCAAGTGTGGTATTTTTATCCTGGCAGCTCAGATTATTTTATTAATAAGTATATATTGTGGTAAAAGGAAAGAAGAGGGGGGGAAAAAAAACATCTTACCATGCTTAGTTTTGTTCTTATTAAGATCTCAGATAGTAATGTCTAATAGGGAAGCTTAATTGAGCTGTTCCTGTTTCAGTTTTTTTCTGAGATAGAAAAGTATGAGACAGTCTATCAGATTGGTTTTTTAAAACTGAAATTTATATGTAGGCTAATCCAGTAAAATAACATGTTTTAATAGCTAATTTTTTTAAGAATGCTGAAACTCATTGTCAGATTTGTTCCCTTTCTTTTTAAGAAGCTTCTTTTATTCAGTGCACTCTGACAAATATCGCTGCAAAAGAATTACATTACATTACATTACACACACACACACACACACACACACACACACACACATTTCTATGAGTGATAAAATGAAACAAAAAAGAGAAGAAATGCTATATGTAATATTTTGATGAAGGGTAGCTTAGGCTTCCCTAACTTAGGATGTTTGTGTGTGCGTGTGCCTGCAGAGAAAGGTATCGGTGCTGAAATAGGTACGACAGTGAATATATTTGTAGTACTCATATCCTCCACCACATAGATACATTTTTGCCTTGTGACTTGGTCCACACCAGTAGTGGGTTCCACTTACCTTCGCTACCGGTTTGGAACTGGGAGCACGCGCAGCACTTCTGCGCATGCGCAGAGCGTCCGTGATGGCATCCGGGTGGGTGGGTGGAGCCTCTTGCCGCTGCCATTTTGCCCGAACTGGGGTGAACCGGTAGAAACCCATCACTGGGCCACACACCTACAGAACAAGTACATTAGCAGGGCCCAGGGAAGATGTTGCCACATGGCTAAGTAAATAAATGAAAGGTTTGGCTCACAAAGCACATTTGAGAAGGTATTTGAGTGTTAAAGCAAATAAACTCTTTAAGGCTTCCAAGATTTACTGTATATCCCAATGACCTTGTGAACAATTGACAGCAAAGACTGTAGAGAATTTAGAACTTGGCCAGAATGCAGTTTCCACTTTCTTTAGTGGAAAATTGCCACCACCTCTTGATGCATGAAAGACCTGGCTGTTCCCCCAGGCATTAGGGCTGGAAGGTTGAGTAAGCTCTGCTGGTTGATTGGTTTTATTGCTTTGTTCTGTTGTTAAGTTAGGAATGATTTTTTTTTGACAGTTATGACATTCATTATTTGTATTTTTAGCTTTATTTTATTATTTGGTTTTAACTCAATATATGCTGCCCAGATTCATTGCTAGTGGATGCAGCGATATAAATAGCTTAAAAAATCAAAAACAAAATATTTTTTTCTTTACTGAATTTAGTACATATTTTCTTATTTTTCATTAGGGGGCACTGTTAGAATTTACACTGAAGAGGAAAGACAGATTTAGGTGATGATCATCTCTTGTTTTCTCTAATCTTGTGCTCTTTAGTAAAAGTTTGTGAAACTGATGCACAACGGGCTGCAGTAAATTTCATTTCATTAGCTGAAGGCTGATGTTTTCCTGTGTCCATAACAAATTTAAAGACATTGGCATTAACCCTCTCCAAATAGTTCTTTGAATACAGACATGTTATAAACAATAAAAACAATTATAAAGAAATGCTGTGAAGAAAAAAAAGATGTTTAAATATTTTTCTGAAATGTTTACTGTATTTTTTGGAGTATAAAATGCTCCGGATTATAAAATGCACATTAGTTTTTGGGAAGGAAAACAAGAAAAAAAATTCTGCCTCTGCCCACCAGCATCCATCGGTATTCATCTGGCTAGCATCCTTGGAGCAAACAGCAAATAGCCTGGTTAGGTTCAGCACATTATCGCAGTGTGATTCAGCATGAGCAGCTGATTGGTGGGTAGATTGGCCTCCCAGAATACCCCCAATCAGCTGTTCCAGGCTGCAGGGATTGCCACAGACCATCACCGCCTCTGTGCCTCGTGTTTTTAGCCTCTGTGCTTTGCATTTTTGGTCTCTGAATGCTCCGTTTTAGACCTGTTCCAGGCTGCAGGGATCACCACAGCACATCGCCGCTGATCACCGCCTCTGCGCATCGTGTTTTCTGCTTCCCCATGCCCCATTTTTGGCCTCCATGCATCACGTTTTTGGGCAGTTCCAGGCAGTGGGGATTGCTGCTGTTGCCACCAATCCCTGCCGCTTGGAATTGCCCAAAAATGTGATGTGCGGAGGCCAAAAAAGGGACATGCGGAGGCAGTGATGTGCTGTGGCGATCCCCGCAGCCTGGAAGGGGTCTAAAATGGAGCATTCAGAGGCCAAAAACGTGAGGCACAGAGGCCAAAAATACAAGGCACGGAGGTGGTGATGGTCTGTGGCAATTCCTGCAGCCTGGAAAAGGTCTAAAACAGTGACATGCGGAGACCGAAAATGGCGGAAGGGTGGGGGCTGGTGGGTGTGTGAGGCTATATTTGGTGTATAAGATGCACCCAAATTTTCACCCTCTTTTAGGGAGGAAAAAGTGTGTCTTATACTCCGAAAAGTACAGAAACTAATTGATTCATCTGAAGCATATTGTTCAAACTAGATGAAGTTTTGTTCATCAATACTCATGTTATGATTTGGCAAAGCCAAAGATTTCAATATTAAATTAACTCCTATTCACAAACCGTTGGTCTGGGGTTTTTTTTAAAATTAAATTATTTGAAAATGCCAAAATTGATTGGAACTGTAAAAATCAGACAGTCTGCTAAGAGGACATAAAATATGATTGCTTCTGTTTGTATTTAGAGTATGAAACAATAGAGCTGTGTTAGGCTTCAGCTGTGAACTCTAAAAAATACTTCAGTGTGTGCAAGCATAGCTTTTGTCTGCAATGCTTTAAGGAGCATGGTTGCCTGAAGAAATTGCAAATGCAATTTTGCACTCCCATGCTCTCTGAAGCACTTTTTGGAGATTGACTCTAAACTGCTGCCCAGCCTTGTTCAATTACAATATTTAGTCTGACTGAGAATTAAACTGGTACCTATGGACCATGGCTATCTATTTAAATAAATTAAATAGAAAGTTTCAATAACTTTATTTTAAAAAAAAGTGTTGTGAAATATATATTCACCATGATATTCTTTTTTGTCACTTTCTCAGAGATTTGCGCTTAATTGATAAGGTAGCATTTCATACTCGTCAAGACTCAATGGAACTCTCACTCTTCCAGAACATGATATTAAGACAAATGGAAGCTGCCAAGGATACTCTTTTTAAAAAGTAAGTTCAAATTTTAATGATTCTTGTCCCCTGGACTGAAAGATTGAGCACAGCTAATTTTGTGACTGAACATTCTCAAGCTCTTACTGAGCAGAGTTTTCTGCCAAAGCTGAAAGGCTAACTTTAAGTCAGACCTGACTGCTGGACTACTACCTTTGCCTGCCTTCAGCACTTTATAATTTTGTTATTTGTTATTACTTGTTACATTTTTATCTTGAGGTTTTAAATTATATTTTTATTCTTTTTGCTATTTTGAGATGTGTAAACAACCGAGAGACTATGAGGGGGAATAGTAGATGAATCACATACATAAAAATAAATAAATTATTTGATAATAGTGACTCCTGATCCCCCCCCCCACTAGAATTTTAAGAAATGTTATATTGGAGAGATTTTAACTCCATCTTGAAAGTTTAAAAAGATTCTGTAATTTTGGATTGCATTGAATTGTTTCATTCCATGGAGAGATATTCTTTTCTTAGTGAAGGGGATTCTTAACATTGTGCATTTTTAGGCATCTAAAGTTCTCTTCTAAGAATGGAGAGCAACAGGACATCTTATTATGCCAAAGATGCACCTATGCCTTAGTTTCAAATATGAAGCTGTGTTGGAAGCCCTTGTTAAATTTGGGGGAGAGGGGGATTTGCAAAGCCTGTTAACAAAACTGAATGTTGTGACCATAATGGGTGTGAGATAAGCGATGAACAAGCAATCACTGAATGCGATCTAGTCTCGCAAGCAAAGGCTATAGCGCAATCCCACACAGAAGATGGTGAGAGAGAAAGTTCTTGACGTAGACCAGGAAGAGGACAACTCACACAATTTTTACCTTGGAACATTAATCACTCTTCTCTCTCTCAACCACCTTGATCCCAACAACCAGAAGGAAGGAGAAAGCAGGAAAAAGAAGAGGAAAAGTTGTCTCCCTGCCTCAGCCATTTGGAACTACATTACTGCAAATTGGTGGCACAATCCTGAGTGTGGTTCTTTGTTTTCAGCTGAAAATACTCAGCAGGGTTTGGGCTGTAGGGAAAATACAGAAATATAAGTGCACTGCATACCAACCCTTTCAACCCATTTCAAGAGTCGAATGGTGACTTGGATTTGTCCTGGTGATTGTAAGAATGAACGAGAAACATGGACGCCAGTGGGTAGTTGCGGCTTATGGATTCTAAGGCGTGGCTTCAGTTTTGCTGTTGCAAGCCAGTTGTGGAGTGATGGAGAAAAAACCCAGCTCATGTGTGACTTTGAAGGGTAGCTGTGTTGTTGACTTTTGGAGGAAGAAATGAAGGACTTAATTTCCCTCTTCTATCACACTAGCATCTTTTGAGGGCAACTTTTGGAGGCTGCACCACTTCAAGCACCTCTGGTTGGCACTGCAGTCTTCATTGTAAACCTCTTTCCAGATTGTGGCTGCCAAGTATCTGGATCCCAGCAATAACCTATATAATCCGTCAGAGGTTGTTGAAACTAATTCCCATCAGACCTTGATTGCTGGCATCATTAGTAGTAAGCAGGCGTGAAATTGACTTACCTTCCTTACCGGTTCGGAAGTGCATGTGTGCGCACACACCTTCTCTGCATGCGCAGAAGGTAAAAAAACATTACTTCCTGGTAAAAACCAGGAAGTAATGACACCCGAGTGGCGATCGCTGAACTACAGGGAAAAATCGCTACTGGATCGCCAAACCACAGGGAAAAATCGCTACTGGATCACTGAACCACAGGGAAAAATCGCTACCAGATCAGGCGATCCAGTCCGATCCGAGAGCATTTCACCTCTGGTAGTAAGTGATGCCAATACTTCAGATCAGGGACTTGTGGAGAGTCACACTTGCCTTCCTTCTCCTTAGTATGGTGCAAACCTCTGAGCGCTGCAAGCCTGTTTGTATAGGCAACCTTCACTTATCAAGTGCCTCATTTAATGTAGTGTCCCATGATCATACGATCATCATTTGTGTGCTTTGCAACTGGCTTGTGACAAACAGATTTCATACAGAAAGTGGAATAAAATGGTAAGTCGTGACCACATCAGTGGTGGGTTGCCCCCGGTTCGGACCTGTTTGCAAGAACTGGTAGTAAAACCGGTGGGAGGCTCCGCCCACCGCCCTAGATGTCATCATCAGTGATCTGTGCATGTGCAGAAGCGTGATCCCATTGCGAACTGGTAGTAAAGGTAAGTAGAACTCACCACTGACACATGATGTTTTGCTTAACGACCAAAGGGGAAGTGAGATTGTAAAGCCCATCACAGTCATGTGAAGTTTTGCTTAAAGAGCTTGGCACTTAATGACGGAGTTGGTGCTCCCAATTATGGTTGTTAAGAAAGGACTAAAATGTAGCCATTTTAACTCCTCATTTCTCTAGAAGTACTCTGTAATTTCCCAGTAATGTCCATGGAGTAAGGACTCGATCAAAACAGGAAAGAGATCTGGTAGTGGCAGTATAATTATGAGTTTGTCCTTTTGTACGTGCATTGTAATATCATGACTGCCAACCCTATTTATGTTGAATAAACATTACTGCAAAAGAAATGCTGAAGAAGCACAGGAGGTGGCTTAAAATGTCTGGGAATCTTTGCTTTTACATGTTATTAAACTATGTAACACTTTGGTGAAAGATACATTTCTGCAAATTGCCAAAATATCCTCCCTCCTCCTTTTAGGTGGTTCCCAGAAGTGCAAAATATCTATTACCAAGGCAATAAACGAAAGCAGGTGCCTACCAATGCCAGCAGTGCCCAATTAGAGGCTTTCTTCAACTGTGCTGCAGCCTTAATGACCCAGCAACTGCAAAGCCTAGCTTTAAATTCAATGGAGGACTTCACGAATTTAATTGTGCAACCTAAGGTAAGAAGGATTTTCTGACAAGCTTACAAGGACCTTTCCACATTGTTCCAGGTGTCCCTTGTAAAAAATAATGCATTATTTTTTTTAAAAAAGAAAGCTGCTGTTTAGAAAAAAAGAATGTATATCTTCTATACATATCAGGGGTGGGTTCTACTTACCTCTGCTACCAGTTTGTAATGGGAGCATGCAGCATGCGCAGATCGTTCATGATGATGTCCAGGCAGGTGGGCGGAGCCTCTTGCCACCTTTAGTACTGGTTTGCAAGAACCGGACCGAACCGGGAGCAACCCACCACTGATACATATTCTTCTGAGATTGGACTTGGGAAGTTGATCTTTCAGAAAAAGACTTAATAGTGTAGCCTAAGTAGGATTCATGTTTTCAATCAATCAATCAATTAACCAATCAATCAATCAATCAATCAAACTCTGATACTTTAAGAACCTGCATTTTGCAGACATGTTCCCTCCTGTGTCACATTTTTGGACTATGTGGCTAGTCAGCATTGTGTAGTCACAGCCAAAACAACTGACCCCATCGCTCACATTCTTATATTTTGTTTTGTTCTGAGTTGTGTCATTTGTAAGTATTCTCCTGTGCAAGCCATGTAATGGATTTAATTTTCTCTGGGCAGAAATCTATCTATGCCTTTGAACACCCTGGATTTATAATGCGACTGATTCTTGACAATGAAGCTATTGCATTTGAACCTGAGTTTAATGACTATGAAGCCATATTTATGAATATTTTTACAATCATGGTAAAAGCTGTCAATATGTTTCCAAGAGTGGAGACCAAGCTTTATTCAAAGTGGGTAAGGAATATTCTAATTATATTATTGGTGGGGCTGGGGGTGATTGAACAATATGTATGTTCTGAAGAGCTGCCAGTTCCCTGTCTTGTGAATTCTGTGTAGAGGGAATCCTTGATTTATGACCACAATTGAGACTGGAATTTCTGATTTAAGTTGTTGGGGCTGTAAATTGAATAGGACCTGATTTTATGACAATTTTTAGGGCGATTTTAAGCAAATCACATGGTGATTAAGTAAATCCAATTTTCCCAATGTACGTTTTTTGCTGGAAGTAGGAAAAGAAGATCGCAAATTATGATCATGTCATCACAGGACACTGCAACCATTGTAAATGCGAGCTGGTTGTCGAGTGTCTAATTTGTGATCATGCGACTATGGGAGTGATACGACAATTGTAACTGCGATTACAGGTCATAAGTCACTTTTTCCAAGGCTCTCAGAATTTGGTAGTTAAAAGAATGGTGATAAGTTAGGGACTACCTATATGTGGATAAGGGATGTGGTGGCTCAGTGACTAAGACTCTGAGCTTGGTTGGAAAGGTTGGAAGTTCAGCGGTTCGAATCCCTAGTGCCGTGTAAAGGGATGAGCTCCTGTTACTTGTTCCAGCTTCTGCCAACCTAGCAGTTCGAAAGCAAGTAAAAAATGCAAGTAGAAATATAGGGACCACCTTTGGTGGGTAGGTAACAGCGTCCCATGCGCCTTTGGCATTTAGTCATGCCAGCCACATGACCATGGAGACATCTTCGGACAGTGCTGGCTCTTCAGCTTTGAAACGGAGATGAGCACCGCCCCTTAGAGTTGGGAACGACTAACACATATGTGCGAGGGGAACCTTTACCTTTACTTTATATATGTGGATATATCAGTGTTTAGTTGGCCAGCTGGGGAATTCTGGGAGTTGAAGTCCATCTTAAAGTTGCCAGTGTCAAGAAACAGTGGCCTATATGGGATCCCCTCATGTTGCACAACTATTTATGTATATTTCACATGTATCTCTTTATTTCTTCCAAGCAGCTAAGAAAAATAATTAAAAACAAATTAAAAATCCAAGTTACTTTTAAGACTTAATAATAAATCAAGCATACATTTGAACTATGAATATTTACCCAATAACATTAGCATGCTTCACTTAAGGGTTGAATTAAAATATTTCCTGTGGTTTTTATGGCAAGGTAGATAGGATGGTAAACCATGCAGGAGTGGCCTTTCCCCCCTTGTTCCAAGATTGCTAATGACAGGGAAATAATATGTACCAAAAATAAATTTCGACTAATACAAAAAAAAGGTTGCCAACAGTGGGGAACATTGCTGTGAATAGAATAGATATAAGGTACCATGAAGGGAGCATCAACCTGTCTCAGATAGATTTGCAAATGACTCTAGCCCTTTTCATTCATGCCATACTTAATTGCAGATCAAGGGCTTGGCTGGCTGAATTCTCTGCTAGCATATTGGAGTTTCCACTTGAATCCTGTAGCCCAGGTTTCCCCAATCTTTTGCCCTGTAAAAGTGCTGAATAAGAGTCTCACCATTTTTCATCAGCTGGGACAGGTAGGCAGGGATGACAAGAGTTGTAATCCAACACATCTAAAGAATACCAAGTTGGGGAAAGCTGGAACAGTTGCGCAGCTGCATGATGTTCAGTGTAGGATTGCATGGCTAATCTAACATCATTAAGTATTTACTGATTAATTTTATTAGTGGTACAAAAGAAATTCTATTATTTTGAAAGCCTGAAAGCAAAGCCAAATCGTTGAACTTGAAGCCTATCATCCTTGATGAAATTCTGGACGCACATAAGCAGAAAATTAGGAATGAGATTGTCAAGGAGAGTGTGGCACCAACCGAACATCTCAAATTGTATGATAAATACCACGATTTGATAACCAAACAAGCAGAGCGGGATATTGAACAGTTCCTCTCAGAGGACCACACATTTGAAGAAATAACAGCCGAAGTCGCCAGGTATCAAAGCGTTCGTGATGACATTCAGTACCACTCCAGAAAGGTAGTGTATTCAATGAATGGCAAATACCTTTTTCTTTCATGTCATTTGATACTATATGTAGTACAACAGGTATAGTAAGTTCATGATCTGTTGTACCCATTAGCTTTAAAGCCTTACCACTGACAATCCATGGAACTGTATTTAGACATAATCTTAGCAAAGATTTTTTTCCCATCAGGACTGGTTAAAAAAAACACATTGATCTTATAATAGGGTCATGTATTATTAAACCAAGAATGAACAAATCACATTCTGTTTTTGTCCTATGTATGAGCTTAGCCAGTGTATTCATCTATGTGCCAGATCTTACTTGCAGTCACTAATTACTTGCATTTAAGTCAATAGTATGGAATACATGTTTCTCATCACCGAGAAGCTAACTTTGCTTGTGTTCCATGCAGTCTGAGATCAGGGCCTGTGCAGTCTCCTTAGCAGTAATGCACATTGGAAGAAGAAGGGTGGACTAGCAAATAAGAACCATTTCTACTTTGCACTTTATAATCCATGATTTGAGTTTTAATCTTTTTATTTAAAGTATTGGGCTATTATCAAAGTCCTCCATCTCTTTCAGTTCCTTATAACCGATTCAACTGAAAAACTCTTCACAGCTCTTATCTCTTTTGTGATTAGAGTATCTCACAACTGCTGTGAATGGGAAGTCAGCCATCTATTTTGAATAATACACTGCTGCTGATGACCTGGCATCAGGAACAAAACTGAACAGAAACTTGATATCCTTTGGGATACTTGTGATATTTAGAGAGTTTATTTTTGATTTTTGCTGGCAGTTCTTTTCTCATCAATGCTTGTGTTCTAGTGTATTCGCCTAGGAATGTTTGAATTACATTGCGAGGAACTGATCAGATCACTGGCAAAACGAGCTGATTCAATTTGTTCCAAAATAATTGGCAAAATGTTCAAAGATCATCAAGATCTAAATACAAGGTAAATGTCTTATTTGGAAGGATGCAAATAATTGTAGTTCTGATCCAGTTGTGGTTGCAGACAACAAATTGTTCTCAACAATTGATGCCTAGAGATGGGAATATGTATTCCAGTTTCTTGAATTATATCCTATCTGTTCTGAAATAGTTGTATTGTGGGCGCAGAACGGTGTCCAGATATACGTGTACCTGGGAAACAGTTACATGCTTGCAAGACTGCTTCTAGACATATTCTATTTCTACCACTAGAATGATGGTGTCTGCATCTTATTATGTATTATATCATTATGTATTTCATTCAAATAGCTCAGTTATAATTGCTAGAACCTGTTGTGTAGACATGGAGGGAATGAACTCTCTTCTAGCCTTTGTGTAATTTCTGATCTGTTTACATTTGCTGAGGTTAGCAATAGGCTAACATCTTATTTTAAGTGTCCTCATTTTTCTTTTCATTGAGGCAGCTCACTTCTCTTTTTATTTTGCAGCTTTCCATAAGGCTATGGCCTGCATTTTTATGTCAATAATAGATGCCAGGAAGTGGGGAGCGTAGACTGATTCTTTCTGTCTCTTTATTTGATTGCTTAGAAATTCAGGATGATGTACAGTATTTTGCATTCCTTCCTCTCATTTTTTTTTCTCCACAAGCACAATCCTGTAGTTCAGATTGGTCTGAACAAGAGTCACTGCCCCAAATCTCCCAGTGAGTTTCTGTGGCAAAGGGAGGGCTTGAACTTGACTCTTCCCACTTATAGTCCCAACACATTAACCGATACTACACTGGCAGTCTGCTCACCAATGGTAGCAGGCCTTCTGTCATTGTTCCAAATACTGAACTCCGGGAAGTCAGGAGTCTGACACTTTGTTCAGGTTCAAGAGATCCTTTATTGAGTACATTCACCTAAGAAAGGTGAAGCTAGTTCTAAATTATTCCCGTGCTTAGGGATAGTTAAAAGAATGAGACCTCTCTACCCCCCTATGTCTCTCAGGTCACATGGGCCAATCAGTCCAGATGTAGGGTCCCGCTCAATTTCCAATGACATGTCCTTGGTTCTCATGCCGACTGCTGAATATTATGGGTAGCCAGCTGAAGCACCATATTCCTGAGTCCCCCGCCCCCACATGCTCTCCCCCCTCCCCCTTGAATGGCAACCAAGAAACAAAGCAAAAGTAAGCATGGCTTCAGCTGAAGTTGTTTTGCAGGTTGACACCTTCAATCTCAAGGTACTATAATCCTACAGGTATTTAGATTTGTACTCTATGTTTGTTGCATATGCATGTGAGATGTGAGTGCATGACATGTTTGCTTTTCCCATTTCAGGCTGTGCGATGAGTTTGAGAGGATAGCAGAAAGAGCCCTTTCCACTCCATCAAATACACACGAGTTAATGGAATTTAAGGTATGTGTTCCTTGGTAAATGGGAATAGATTTACTCTCTTGAAAAACAGAAAGCAAAGATTCTCTAAATTCTAAGCAAAATCTTATGTAGTATGCAGAAGCATTTCTGGAAACAAAACAACTCATTAAGAGCACTCACCTTCCTTGATCTTCACTGAAATAAGCCTGGATGCTTTGCTTCTATGTTAAAATCTAATTTTATACAGTCAACAAAGCAAGGATCTTTCAAGTTATTTCAAGTGCAGTGGAAAACCTTTCAAGTAAAAAGAAGAAGCCAAAAGCTCCAGGGATGTATGAAGTCATGGAGATCTATATGGCCATTGTAGCTAAAAAACTGATTTCATGGTACCCTACCAAATACAATGTGGAGAATGACAAAAAAGGGCATCAGAAACTCTAAATTAGATACTGTATATCAAGCCACAAAGCAATACAGCTCCCAACCCAGTCACCTAGGGAAAAATGATCTTACATAAGTATGAGATATGGTACCATCTATTTGATATTACCATCCCATTCATTATGGTGGTCCTATGTAAAAAAAAAAATGTTAAGCACAGCCTTTTGCCATCAAATGTTACAGATGTCTGGCTTCTGAAAAGTGGTCTGCATATTAATATTAAATGAAACAAAACTATTTCATTGAACAAGACACATCATGGAGATAATCCAATATTTTATAAATTGGTAAATGGAGCTTTTTGAAGTATGTAATGATAGCTGTTTTGAGGATTAGGGTGAGATACTACTAGGCAATTTTGTAGCTAGCAAACTCCTTGCGGGCTATACATGGTTTTACAAATGTATTAAACATTTAATACTTAATTTACTTGTTTATTTTTGTCCTAAAATCTAAAAAATGTATATTAAAAGAGATAAGGTGAAGTCTTGGTCCATAAAGCTCACTTTCTGGTGACTTTGTGGAAATCTCCAAATAATTTTCTGGCATCAGGATGGAAGGGGTTTGACGTGGTGTTTATTTTTTGACTTCCCAATCTTATCTTGGGGCTACCCATTCAAATGTTATCCAGTTCCAGGCCTGCTTAGATGTTTAACTTAATGAAGATTGATAAAGTGCTGCCATTTAATGGAATAAATGGAATAGAAAGAGTTAATTTATTGGATATTAAAATGGTACTGTATCAGTTGAGAACTATAGGTTTATGACATAGTCCATTCAGTGAGTATTCTGGCAGGCTCATGAATGCTATCTTTAAGTAAAATACCAATCTGATACATAGGACATTGAACTGGTACGATCTGATTTTAATGAATGTTAGTATGCAAACCCTGCTCTGTGTTCAGAATGACTCCAGTTGTTTAATGTTTCTTCCCAAACAGGCATATATAGAGAAAGTGGAACAAGTTGACATGCTGGAAATGGAACAAAAATTAGTTGATGTCAAAAATTCCCTGGCCTTCCTGATAGAATGTGCAAACTTTTCACCAGTTGATATTCGACTAAACAATAGTGTCTTTCAATGGTATGGACGGATGGGGGAGATTTTCGAAGAACATAGAAAGATCATTAAAGAAAAAACTGAACAGTTTCAAGAAGGACTTAAAGTTAGTATTCTTTTTTACTTTGAATAGTTTGCTGAGATAATCAAATTTGCATACAGCAGCTCTCACTTTAAAAATAATGGATAGCTATTAACTGCTCTGGATAAATGATAATGAAGAGTTTACTGCGTTGAATAGATAGGCATATGACATAGGCCATATCAAAATATCTGAAATAAAATGAATTTGCTTTGATCTAGCAAGACAGATTTACATATTTAAGCAAGCTCTGTAATGTTGCTGTAGATGAAAATGTATATCCAGATGTTATTCCTTATCTGCACTGAAGTGCTTATTTAGTATTTGCATCTGTCATGCAAATAGGGATGTTAGGCAAAGCTTTTGCCTGTAATTATAGCCTGAGGCTTAGCAATACACCGTTTTTTAGTATTACCTATTAGAATTTAAGCCTAATCCTTTAAAAACTGTATCAATTGGTGCCATGGAGAAGATTTAAACCGATTACTTTTCAGACACTTGGCTGATTACAATAGTAAAAATGGTAAATAGTGGCAAAGTTGGACCATTATGCACCATTGTAATGCTGAACAGTTTACCTCAGTTTATCTATGTTTATATCTATGAATTTTGATTTTTTTTTTTTAGATGCGCTGTGAAAGATTTGTGGAGGAACTGGAGAGTTATGCTAAGCAAGTTGAAGAATTTTATTCTTATGGTGACATTCAAGAGGTCAATAGATATTTGAAAAAAGCCCAAGCCCTGAATACCAAGTTAGATGCAGCTGCTGATAAGGTAAGGTCTTCTGTTTTCCTTATAATTGTTTTGTCTTAATTTAGTGAGGGAACACAATATTATCATAGCGAACAACACAGATTCAGTAAATGGATCTCAGAAAATGGATATTTGAAGATCTTAGAGCCTGAAAATATTTGACCAGTGATCTGACTGAATATATACTTTGTATATGCTTTGTTTACATTTGAAAGCCGCCTTGAATTGCCATGGGCGAAGAGGCAGCAATATAAATCTAATAAATAAATAAATCACTATTAACTATGCAGACATAAAAAAAGCAGCTTTATACTGAGTGTCTTGGTCCAGCTGTCTTAATTCTGTCTAGCCTAACAAATGCCCTCTGTGGTTTTTCCCAAACTTTTTTTTAAAGAGAAGTTGGCTTTTGAACCTCTCCCAAGCCTGTGGCTTTCCAGTGAACAATTGGATTATCATGATTTTATTTCTCTCTGTCTTGAGATGAAACCTGTCTACGCCAATTAAAAATGTTTTACGTAATTATTCCTTGACCTTATTAAAGTTAAATGAATGTTAACTTTATATTAGCATTGCTAATAGCATAGAGATACCTTTTTAAGGGTTTTGCAGTGTGGTGGAAGCACCTTAAAATTAACCACAATAGTTCCACAAAAATGTGTAGTTATCTTTAATAGAAAAAGTTCTACCCTGGTTATGGAAGTTCAGCACGATTCTAGAGTTGATGGGTCTTTCGCCAGGGATTCTCATTATCTTAATCCATAGGAGTGCCCTGTGCACCTTAAGATATAAGCTCTTGATTACGACTGACTATCTAGCACTGTGATCTGTGAAAGTTACAGTTTGGCATACAGCAGAGTGAACTCAGAAGAATGTGTTGAAGCAATCATTTATCATTTGTTTAACATTACTATTGAACTGCTTTCCCTGATGCTTTTAATCTTTTGCATTTTGGCTGTATGATACATTTAACAGAGGGATACAATCAAGATCAAGTGAGGTACTAATGCCACTCTATAAAGCCTTAATAAGACCACACCTAGAATACTGCATCCAGTTTTGGTCACCACACTATAAAAAAGATGTTGAGACTCTAGAAAAAGTGCAGAGAAGAACAACTAAGTTGATTAGTGGACTGGAGGCTAAAACATACAATGAACTGTTGCAGGAACTGGGCATGGCTAGTCTAGTGAAGAGAACGACTAGGGGAGACATAATAGCAGTGTTCCAATATTTGAGGGGCTGCCACAGAGAGAAGGGGATCAAGCTATTTTGCAAAGCACCCAGAGGCCAGACAAGGAATAATGGATGGAAACTGATCAAGGAGAGATTCAACCTAGAAATAAGGAAAAATTTTCTGACAGAACGATCAACCAATGGAACAGCTTGCCTTCCATTGGTTGATCAGTTGGAAGTTGTGGGAGCAACATCACTGGAAGCTTTCAAGAAGAGACTGGACTGCCATTTGTCAGAAATGGTGTAGAGTCTCCTGCTTGAGTGAGGGATTGGACTAGAAAACCTACAAGGTCCCTTCCAACTCGGTTAAACTGTTAAATACACTTATTAGTAAGGCCTTCAGTATATAATCTCAGATTCTGTTTCTTCCTGTAACCTTCTTCAGTCTTATCACAAAAAAGTTGACAGCTAAGCCTTTAGATACCCTGTTTCCCCCAAAATAAGTCATCCCATGATAATAAGCCCAATCGGGCTTTTGAGTGCATGGCAATAAGGCCAAGCGCTTATTTCAGGGTTCAAAAAAAATATGAGACAGAGTCTTATTTTCGGAGAAACATGGTACATCTCCATGTTACACTGATCTTACTCTAGTACTTCTGCTTTTAAGGACCACAAGGACAATCAGAAAAATTGGATCTAAAATCATAAGGTATCTTTTGTCTGGTTAAAATTTGTAGTAAAGCAATGATCTGTTTATTTCTTAATAAAAATCCTTATGATTTCTGTAGATTGATCAGTTTAATGCAGAAGAGGAAGCCTACGGATGGCTGACATCTCAGTACCCTCAGCGTAAAAAAATTCAAGATACTTTGAAACCCTACCTTCAGCTTTATGAAATGACAGTAGAGTTTAATACCAAATATAGGAATTGGATGGATGGAATATTCACTAAAGTGAATCCAGATCAAGTTGATCAAGACACAGGAAACACTTGGCGTGCATTGTATAAGTTAGAAAGAACCTTCCATGACTCTCCAAATGCTTTATTTCTAACAACAAGGATCAAGTCAAAGGTGGAAGAATTTAAGGAACACATTCCATTGATTCAAGTAATCTGCAACCCTGGTTTGCAAGATCGTCATTGGGAGGTCATGTCAAATATAGTCGGGTTCCCTCTGAAACCTTCTGAAGATTCAACTGTCTCTTCTTATATTGATATGCATCTCGAGCAATATTTAGAAAAATTTGAAACCATTAGTGAAACAGCCAGCAAAGAACATTCCCTTGAGAAGGCCATGGTGAAAATGATTTCAGAATGGGATGGGATGGAATTTATTCTCCTTCCTTACAGAGAAACAGGGACTTATATTTTATCAGCTGTAGATGACATTCAAATGTTGCTGGATGACCACATAGTCAAAACTCAGACCATGAGAGGATCTCCTTTTATCAAACCTTATGAGAAAAAAATGAGGTATTGTAATATGATTCCTAAGAGATTTGATATTGTACACAAGTGAACTTGGTTTATTTGTGAAATTGCTTTGCTCTGGGAATCAAGCTATGAGACGCCGATGTATTGGAAAATGTCAGTTATTGATGTAACATTCAGCAGAGGAAGCAGAAAGGTTGGGTCATTTTATGTGTTGAGTGGGAATCTTATAAGCAAGAGCAGAAATATTTAGTCAGGAGAGACATTTTGATTTCATAGGATTTTGGTTATCTCTAGGGGTGAAAAATATGGCAAGATTCAAAATATGATTTTCCAAAGAGTGGATGGGAGAGGTTGTGTTTTTAAAAAATTCTTGTCATGTTCTATTTTTTGCCTGTGACTTGACTTGGCCTAAGGCGGGGATTGTTGTGCTCCTCCTCTTTTTCCTGTGCTATTTATCTCTCCAGGAATGCAATTATTACAGCTTTTGCTAGCTCTTAGAACTCTTTTAGGGATCTGAATGTACATTGACCAGCTCATACACAGTGCTTCTTTTAAATAATTCAATTGTCCTTTGGCAGTATTCAGGGTGCATTGTGATAGAGGTTTGTGCTAATTGGTTGTATCTTTTATTTATGTCTGTCATGTATTTTGAAAATAGAACCTGGGACTTCTTGGTTCAGAAGGTGAATTTGATACATGCCCAAGTTTGGGCTCTCACAGTAGTAATATGAGTGAAAGCATACTCTTACTGAGTCCACAGATTATTGAATAGTGGTCCTCTTAATTATGAGTCTCTGTCCGAAATGTGGACTTTGCTGTCTTCAGAAGAGTGGCCTTTGTTTTTTAAATGCAGATGGACTGCTGAATCTAGTCCTGATGGGTTTGTTCTCTTATGTTGTGCCATGCATTTATGAAGTGGTTGTTTTGTTTCCCCAACGTACAAATCTACGTGGCTCCCTGCATTGTACTACATATACCATGTCGCTCAGTTTGCCAAAATGATTCTGCCCTTCCAGTAGCATATTGATAGTCTGCTTAGGGTGCTGCTCTCACACAAGGATATGGGCCAAAAGGTCAGTCTTTTTGGTAGTAATGCAAATATATGAGACCTGCTATGGAAATTTGCTGGATCTCCTTATTTATGACTTTCTAAAAGTCTAAAACGCTCCTTTTAAAATGGACATTTGCTAATCTTGATGCCTAGTGGAGAAGGAGGGCAGGCATTTTACTATGTTATTATTCAATTTGTTTGGTTGAGATTCTCTGTACCCTGTAATAGACTGGGGAGGTAGAAATTATAAATTCCTACTTATATGCATAGAATTGGCTGTATGAAAGGAACTTCTTTTCTGGGAACGAGGGAACCCCTTCAAGGGAGATCAGACTAGGAAACCAAAATTATGTATGCCCACACATACTTTTATTATAAAGCTATAGTAATCTTGCAAGACTGAATGTGCCTTCCTCCTCCCTCCATTTAGCGTTGATTTCTCAGGTTACAGCTCTGCCTCGGATCCAGGTTTCTTTTATCTGACTTGCTCTGGCTGCAGATCTTCCTCCTCTCCTTCAAGGCCATTCCCTTTCCCTGAAGAGAGAATAGGATTACCGGTACTTTTCTTCTCTGGGAACCATATGAGCTATATCTGCCTAGGCTTATTTTCCATCCAAACCTCCAGAAATGTTCTATAATCTAATGCTCAGTTCATTTTGTTCTGTTCTATAGAGACTGGGAGTCAAAACTCTTGTTGGTTCAGGAAATCTTGGATGAGTGGCTGAAAGTTCAGGCTACCTGGCTATATCTGGAGCCAATTTTTAGTTCTCCAGACATCATGGCTCAGATGCCTGAAGAAGGTAGACGATTCACCACTGTGGACAAAACATGGAAGGATGTCATGAAACATGCCATTCAGGTAGTAACAATTCTCTTTGGAACAACTAATCATAACATAAGATTGATATGATTTTGTTCATATCTTTATTGTATGAATTCTGTTAATCATGAAATTAAACTAGATGAGTACAGATGAAAAAAGGGGAGATGTATGTCCTATCTTCCCCCCAAAGAGAGGGGCAAAATAAAAGGGGGCATAGCTTTGCAGAAAAGATGCATATATCTGTTTGGATATTTTTACTACAATTTAAATATATTTCATCCTAGAGATAACGCAGTAGAACTCTGAACAAAGAGTAACAGGCTTTTGAAGGGAAATAACTAAATACAATGAAGAAGTAAATAAGCAGCCTTTGTGCAGTGTAGTATCCAGATATTTCTTTGTTTATTTAGGTACACCTATCTGTCACTCCACTCACAATTCACTGTACTGTCACCCCTGCTGTCCTTTATTAGATTTTATTATCCTTAAACCTTAACCATTATCTGATGAAGGACTATCCGTGTTTTGTGGCCATTGCTTTCCCTTCCAAACACAACTGCTGAAAATGATGGCATGATTTCCTGCAGTCTGAGAATAAGAAACAGACAAAAAGACTATAACAAATTGTTTTAAATCTTCAAATGAAGTATAACCAAAGAACTATCATCCTGACATTTTCAAATAGAGAATTGGTTCTTTTTTAAATAGCACATATGACTGTCTTGGACTAAGTCATTGAATTGAATTCAATAGATATGTAAGGATTAGGCTATTAGTCACCATACTGTGCTGCTTTCTTTGAAGTAATCCCAAATGGCTTATTTTCGAATGGGTGCTCATGGTTGGCTGTGAAGTATAGAAGTCTAGTGCTTTTGTTGAGTATTCATGTAGTTGTCTGTACCAGTTAGTACTTCTGACATTTTCCAGTGAACAAAAACCATTTTTGTATTTCCCCCCAGAAGATGGCAGTGTACGTTTAAAAATTATTATTTGATTTTATAGGTACTGTGCATTCCTTCTCAACATAAATTAAATCTCGGGCCATGTGTTGATTTTTTTGACTCGCAGTTGTGGTTTACAGTGACAGGTAGAAATTGTAAACACATTTTTGGATTGCCCTGTATTTTAGCCTAGATTTGAATAATTTTTTTTCCGTGTGGCTCAAATCAATAAGGATGAAATTGTTCTTTGATTTCATTGCTATTTTTGATAAACAAATGGTCTACAGGAGTGATCTTTTTCTGCATGGGAAGAAAAATCGAAGACATTGTATTAAGAAAAAAAACCCTAAGGACAAGAGCCTAGGGTAATTTATAGCTTCTTTATGGAACAGCTAATCATGGCACACTAGAGCAATTATTTTTCTATCTTCGGCCCAGTTTAACTATTTTGAAAAAAACCATAATTCACGTCAGTCTCATTTAATCTTCAAATTTCATCAAGGCCGTAGATGATAAACAGAGGTATAATAGCCCAAGTGGCTAAATAGGAAGAAATGATATATCCAAATGCCAAGTTTCCGTATGAAATTTTGACAAGGTATAACAGTGATTTGAGCTAAATACAACCTTAGATGCATGAAGTTGCCACCTGAGGGTGCTAACGTGGTTTTCTTTGAAAAACATTTTTTTTTCCTCACTAGAGGTTATAGTCTGGAGGAGATATTTGCTCAGTTCATATTTTGACATATATACTGATTTGTGATTCCCAAATGCAAGGGTAAACCCAAACATTCATAAAGACCAAACATTTCCTTGTTCCCACTCTTTAATGCAAATTTGTATGTGTAAAAAGTCAGAACTGCTTTCAAAAACGTGTGCAGTACATTAGGCAAAATGCATAGGAGATATACATTAGACAAAGCGTGCCAAATCCCATAGTGGGAAAAAGAAGTATATCAAAATGTGAAGGCATTTTATGTAGACTTTCAAAAGAATGTTTTAAGTGGAAACAAACATTAATGGGAAGAAACTCAAACAAACCCCAACTGAATGATGGAACAAGGCCAACCTTTATACACTGTAGCTGGAAGAGAAAAGCAATCTGGTAAAGAAGGGTCCTAACCGTACAAAATTGAAGAATGAAGATGCAAAGAAAATGAAGAGCTGGGAAAGCATGGGGGAATCTGCGCACAGAGACTGTATCTATGAAAGACAAGGGGAAAAAATTACAGGGAAGTAGATGAAGAACAAGGACTCCATTCCAGCAACCTGCAGATGGATAAATACAGGGGTGAAATCTAAATTTTTTTGCTACCGGTTCTGTGGGCGTGGCTTAATTAGTGGGCAGGGCTTGGTGGTAAGGTGACTGGGTGGACGTGGCCAAGTCAATGTCACTTCTTTGCCCTTTTTTAACCTACAAAACACAACACAACACAACTGGCTCACCCACAATGTAAAAGCAGCTGTGCTAGACTCAAAATGGCCCCGCAACAAGCAGGAACCTCACACAGTCACAAAAAGCCCAAAAAAACAACTTTCACACTTTACACACACACAACACAACACAACATAACTGGCTCACCCACAATGTAAAAGCAGCTGTGCTAGACCCAAAATGGCCTCTGCAACAAGCAGAAACCTCACATAGCCACAAAAAGCCCAAAAAACCAACTTTCACACATTACACACACAAAATTCCACATACAGCTTTGTGAGATTTTGTGTGTTTGTGTAGTTAGAGTGAAACACTACAGAAACACACTAAATCTCAGAAAGCTGCACAAATATTATTTTATTTTATTTTATTTTAATTTTTATATAAGAGCAGCTAAATTTAAAACTTCCTAAACTTTAAATGGCTAGGTCTAAAAAAAGAACAACTAAAAAAACCCCCAATTAACTATTTTTTTTAAAGCTCCCAAAGGGGAAAAAAACTTACCCAATAGAACAGGGGTCTCCTTTAAGACTTGTGGACTCCAGGGCAACTTTAAGACTTGTGGACTTCAACTTCCAGAATTCCTCAGCCAGCTTTGCTGGGAGTTGAAGTCCACAAGTCTAGGCAGGAAGGCAGGCAGGCAAGCAGAAAGAGCTGCTCACCGATGAGCTTGATTGCAGGCAGGGAGATTCAGTAGCTTGCTGATGCATGGATTGCAATCGTCATGCGATCAGCAGCTAAGGTAAGCAAGCTGGAGGCTGGGAGAGGGGGGTGGGAGAAAAAAAGAAACTTTTTTTCTTTTACATGGCTCTGGCGATCCAAGATGAGTTGCCTGATTAGCAGGCAACTCAGCTGGGATGTCAGAGCTTGGCTGGTCAGAGCCATTTAAAAGAAAAAAAAGGCTCTGATGATTGCGTGGTTCAGCTGGGCATGGGGGGCGGGGGCAGGGATTTTTGCTACCGGTTCTCCAAACTGCCCGCCGCCATCGCTACCTACTCGCCCGAGTTGGTCCGAACCGGGAGCATTTCACCCCTGGATAAATACATGTCAAGTGAGCAGTTTTAATTAAGAGAATGAGAAGCCAAAAAGAAGCTGCAGTTGTCTGGGAATGTGGAGGAAGTGCTCAGGCTGCAAGTTTCCACCCAATATTTGGCTGTCAAATGATGCTGAATACAGAATCTCCAGACACTGTTCAGTGAATCTTCACATTTTGGTTTTGACTTTTCAATATTCATTGTTGAGCATTGTTTATATCCCATCTTATCTGCTTGTGGTTTAATCGAAGGAAGGAAGGAAGGAAGGAAGGAAGGAAGGAAGGAAGGAAGGAAGGAAGGAAATGTTATATATTTAAAAAAGCATAGAAATTGAAAAATAGAATTGGCCAAATCAGTCTCAGAGCCTAACTAGCTGTTTCACAAAGGGGTTAAACACACCACAAGAAAATATCTTAGAAAACTTTCAGACAGTTATGGAAGTATCCTGGAAAATGGGAGAAAATTGAGCCAACTTATTTTAGTTTTAATGTTTTAGAGAAAATACTTAAGGTATTGCTCGGTTTTTAAATTGAGATAATGATGATAAGATATGGTATGATATGAGTGGTATATGATATGATATGTGTCTTTCTCAGGACAAACACGTTCTTACAGTAGTGATGATAGAAAAGATGCTGGAACGCCTGAAGAAATGCAATGAGCTATTAGAATTAATTCTGAAGGGACTAAATGAGTATCTAGAAAAGAAACGTTTGTTCTTCCCTAGATTCTTCTTCTTATCCAATGATGAACTCCTTGAGATTCTCTCAGAGACTAAAGATCCTACAAGGTATTGTACTATTTGATGCACGTTTAGGATAGTTGTAACTCCTGTTGTATATAGTTTACATAATGATTAAAAGCAGGGGTGGGTTCTATTTACCTTTACTACCGGTTCGCAACGGGAGTGCAGGTGTGTGTTTCTGCGCATGTGCAGAAGCTTCCTGATGACGTCCAGGTCAGTAGGCGGAGCCTCTCCCTGGTTTTCCTACCAGTTCTTGCGAACCGGTCCGAAAGGGGGGCAACCCACCACTGATTAAAAGCTAATATCTAATAGTTATAGAAATATGTTAATTATTTTGTGCAATTTATGCAAATTTGACTTAAATTATATAAATAAAGAATATGTGCGTTAGGTAAATTCAGAGATAATAGACATTTGACTTTATCAGATACCCTTCTCCCAAAAGGATGTTTAGAGATGTTGTTATCATTCAGGCACAAAAACTTTGCTTCCAACAACATATTCCTCATAACGAATCTGTAGGCAAGAAATCATGTTGCTTCTTGTTTTTTTTTTTTTTTTTTGTAATGCTGCAAACATGTGAACTTAATCTCAATTCTGGTCCCAACTTGAATCATCTCCCATTTTGAGTATTTTAATCTTCTTTGGTGTCTTCTATTACAATATTTTAATTTAGTTTTTGCCACTTAAACCCAGTTCTCTACTGCTAAGACAAATCATTGTCCTTCTCTGTTAGGCACAATACATTTGAACAGAATATTTATAGCTCAAGGTTGAACTGTGAGGTCCTTGATGCTCTCTGAGGTTGGTTGTTTTCTTGCAGATATGTCTTTACCAAAGTAGGCAACATCTTCAGTGCTAGAAGGCGGTTTGTTCTCATTTTATATACTAATGGCTTGTCCTGTCAATATTGGTGGGAGAGGTCTTGGTGGTTCCTTGATTAGGCTGTTGTTTAGTGTTATCGTGTTTGGCTTAGTTGGTGGTTCCTTGATGGAATACTGTTTACATCTTATTAGTCTAGTGTTAATCTTAATGTTAATTTCTGCTCCTTTGGGTGAGAGCAGGACCACCAAGATCCCTTCCACCAGCACGGACAGGACAAGCCATTACTATATAAATGGTGGGTAAACATCATTCCTTACTAGCATTGATTGTTTGATAATAAAACTTCTACCAGAAAACAACAGTTCTTGGAAAGCACCAAGGACTCCACAGTAATATATTTGGTTCGACCTTAAGGTTTTCTAAAATGCAAGAAGAACAATATTTTCAGCCCTAAGGATTCCATTATTTTCTGGCCGTGCGCTCTAAAATATTTTTAAAAATAAAAGCATGCTCCCGGTCAGCAAAAAGATTGTCTACCCTTATTTTATGGCTTAGTCATCAAGATACATTGCTGCAGTTCATTTGAAGTGGCATAGCATACCTGGTGCATTCAACATCTCTTATGGAAATCTAGTAAAATGGCTTCTTAGCAGATCTTTTTGCCATGTTAACCTGCTTTGGAGAGGATTTTAAACAAAAAAATTTAATATACTGGCTGCTTTTGGTCAGTTTGTTTGAGAATGAAATATCTAAATAAAAAACATCCTGCCTGTGGTTAGAATTTACTGCTCTGACTCACACAGATAACATTATTAATCTAAACATTCTGGCATAAGGTGTGTTTTGTTGAAAGAAGTTAGAACTTGCATGGCTCCAAGTTTATTTCTTAATCCTCTGTTTGATTTCTTCAGAGTAAAGCCTCACTTGAAAAAGTGTTTTGAAGGAATTGCTAGCGTTGAGTTTACCGAAGTCCTGGATATTACACACATGAAAAGCAGTGAAGGGGAAGTTGTGGAACTTATCAACACAATATCAACAGCTAAAGCGAGAGGCCAAGTGGAAAAGTGGTTAGTTGAATTGGAATCAGCTATGATAAATTCCATCCACAAGGTAATAAATTACAGTTTGTTTGAGGTCATTCTCTAGACCAGTGATGGCGAACCTTTTCGGCACCAAGTGCCAAAAAGGTCGTGTGGAAACGTGCGTGCGCGCTCATCGGGGCCGTGCTCCAGAAAAGCTGAACATGTGTGCCCGAAGATCAGCTGGCCGGTGTGCATGCACAAGCTGATTTTCAGCACTGTCACCTGCGCGAAGGGATCACGCTCCGGAAAAGAGGAACTTCCGGGTTCTGGTGCACATGCACACCTGACAATCAGCTGGCTGGCGCGCATGCACACACTGGTTTTTGGCACTGCCGCACGCATGAAGGACAGCTGATTGTCGCATGCTCATGTAAGCCAGAAACCCAGAAGACAAACAGGCAAGGCGGTGCATGCTGGGCGACATGGCTTCATATGCCACTTTGGGCATGCGTGCCATAAGTTTGCCATCATGGCTCTAGACCACAGGTGTCAAACTCACCATGTCATCATGTTGTTACATGATGCTTCATGATATTTTTCCCATGGAGCTGGGATGGGCATAGCCTGTGCGAGATGCATCTGGCCCATGCGCCGCCAGTTTGACACCCCTGCTCTAGACTATTATAGGAAGTAAGCAGACTATCTCTCAAAATCCTTTTCCTTTAGAACCAAATGGGTCATGATATAAATTATACAGTAGAAAAACAATGAACACAGAAAGATTTTAAAAATCATCTCCCTTTCTAAATTGTTATTCCACTAGAATTGGCTGCATGGATCAGGAATCTGGTGCACCTGAAGTCTTTCGTTCTTGCTATTGCTATGATAAAGAACTCTTTCCCATGATTAGTATTTCATAGGCAAATAATGGAAATTCCCCTCCTAAAGTTGAAGCAGCTTCAATGGAGGTGAAATTCAGTCAGGATCATAGAGAAGAAAGAATTAGGAGCTCTTTCCTCAATCTGCTCTTCCACTGCAGTATCTTTTTAGATCTCTAAAACTGTACAGTAATCACTGATGTGCAACAAATATTTGGCCTGGGTTGGTCTTGTATAGGACATAATTGGACTGAGTATTAAAAATGTGGGTCAGGTAAAATGATCTGCAATAGTGTGCATGCTAATTGTAAGATTAACTACTGGTGAGATTTCTATTCTGCCAAATGTTTTCTATTCTAGTTGTAAGATTTCTTGTAAATGTGTAAATGCTCCTGTTATATATAAGAGGTATAGAAATTTAACAATAGTTGGCCATTTCAACCCATTGGAAAAGCCGTAGTACAAAATATTGCATTCTATCAATATCTAGGCATATACAATAGATCAATACCAATACAGGTTGTCCTCGATTTACGACCACAATTGAGCCCAAAATTTTTGTTGCTAAATGAGACATTTGTTAAGTGAATTTTGCTCCATTTTACGATCTTTTTTGCCACACCTAAATGAATCATTGCAGTTGTTAAGTTAGTAACATGGTTGTTAAGTGAACCTGGCTTCCCCATTGACTTTGCTTGTCAGAAGGTCACAAAAGCTGTTCACATGACCCCAGGACACTGCTACCGTCATAAATATGAATCAATTGCCCAACATCCAAATTTTGATCACGTGGCCGTGGGAATGCTGTAATGGTTGTAAGTGTGGAAAAACGGTCATAAATCACTTTTTTCAGTGAAGTTTTTCAGTGCACTTTGAATGGTTACTAAACGAAATGTTATAAGTCAAGGACTACCTGTAGTCTTAGAATGAATATACAGTATGATGGGACCTTAACTCAAAAATTAGAACTAACGCTTTCCTTTCAAGTAAAAGTGGCCTTTAATTGTCTGTCTGTCAACATATATATTTATGGTTTCTCTTATTCTTGAGATGTTAAAAATGTTTTCTTTGGAAGCATTTTTTTTTTAGTTTTCAAAATTACAGGCACTTTTTGTAACCAATAAATATATAATTTGTTGGTCACTTTAATTGCTAGATATTTGTCCACTTGTTAATGGAATAAATAAGATGACTATCACAATAAATAAGATGACTATCACTATAAATAAGACTTGACTATCACTATTAATTAATTATTGTTAATGGAATAAATAAGATTAACCTTGACTATCACTAAGCGTTGTATCTTTTTATTCTTAATGAATGTATTTTATTCTCCTTATCTACACTGAGAGCATATACACCTAAGACAAATTCCTTGTGTGTCCAATCACCCTTGGCCAATAAAGAATAAAGAATTCTATTAACTTGAATGATTTGGTAGGCTTAATGCATCATTGATTTGAGTACTTTAGTACATGTACATTTTCATCCATGCTTAACCAAGGAACCCAGAATAAAAATGGTTCAGTAAGAAAAGTAATCTAATGTCACATTTGTCTTTTTAAGACAAACTAGACAACTCGCCCTGTTGGCTCATTGTTTCAGAGATATTACCTCACCAGATTCCTCAATGCCTTCAACAGTGATTCTTGTAATTCTTGACCCTTTTGTTTTTATTTTTTCTGCAGCTGTCTCTGCCTCTCTCTCTCCCTTCTTCACTCCCTTTCAGCATTTAATCATTTCTTGTTTCTGTATTTTTTTCCTCCTGGCAGGAATTCTGAGGAAAGCAACTAGAAAACAGTTCCTATCAATGTGATGTGATTCATTAAGGCTCAAGGTTCTATTTCTGCCTCCACTGAAAAACTGTTCTTTGGGGGCAAAAATCAAAGCAATGTCTCAGCAATTCTTGTGGATCATACCGAGGAAGCCGAGGAAAGCTGCTGGCAAGGCTCCTTTAAAGAAAGTACAATTATCCCTGAGGGCATTGTTAGTACCTGCAGAAAATCATGCCTCAATAGGAATAAAAGATTCAGACAGACCACTTCATCAGTGTCCAAAGTGAGAGGGTCTGAAGAGGAGCACCAGAGTAATAAAGAGAACAAAATCCACAATCCCACAAATGTAGCAACCGCTGATTTCCCATCTGCCACTATTTTAATGTCCCAATAGAATTGAATATAATAATGGCTGTTCATCTTTTGACAACCAGAGGGCAAACACAGAGTTTATTGATACTGCTAATGATAATAATTGCTATTATTGTTCTGTTGCTTCTCGGGGAGCATGTGCTCATGATTTTGGATGGTTTCCAAAAATCTATTTCTTTTTCAGTTATTCTCCCCCCACCCGCCACCGCAGAAATAATTAATGCACCTTTTTAATCCAACACTCAAAGAAATACTTTTTTGTTTGTTTTAAATTCAAAGCAGATTTAATTCCCAGTTCCCTCTACAGCAAGAGAAAAAAATGGATTCCCTCTTTGATATTTCTAATTCTCTTCTCTTCTTCCCAAACCTAAAAAAATGTTGAGGTAAAAAAAATCCTGTATTTTTCAAGCAGCTCAATTGTCTTCAGTGTTCTGGCCTCATAATATGTCCTTTTAAGGTTCAGAGATATAGAATCACCTGGTAGTCCTATTTTTAAATACGTTAACAGAGTTCAAGCAAAGAAAAAATCATCCCAGCAAGGATCAATCTTCTACCACAAAGAGTCTGTAGACTTTCCAAGGTTTCATGGTCTAAGAAAAAAAGACAAATTCTAAGTCATAAGATCACTTTGGTATCATTTAAATCTATTTTGCTCAATCTACCAGAGCCTCTTGCCAGCAACTTGATCTTTGTAGGCTCTTCAATGGGAAGAAGACTTTCTTCTTTCCTTCCAATCTAGTTTACCCTCAAAATCAGATCAATCGATAATAGGTATAATTAGTACAGGAAACTGTACTAAAACATAGTATTTACCAGCCTGTCTCAATCAATAGTGATATTTCCCTTCTCCATTCTCATGGTTAGTTGTAAGTCAGGAATTTATGGAACAAGCCATAAATCCTTTAATTCATATTTAAGCAATAGAATCATTCCCAGGTTCATTTTCAAGGATCTAGCTCAATAGTCTTTGTGGGTTTTTTTTTAAAGGACAGGAATAGCAGGTTTATTTAGATTGAAATACTTCAATCGTTTGTGATTTACCAAGGATGATGATAAAAACATTACAATCAATCAATCGAGATTCTACACTCATCAGATCTGCCAGAAATCTATTTGCATGTACTAGCTGCTGTAATACATTGGTGGTTTTCATGCCTCAACATTTTCAGTTGTGATAATTATCCTTTGTGCTGGTCTCAGCTCTCTGCATTTTTTCACGGTAATGATGACAGTATTAGATCATCTGAGATTACAAAGCATCTGTGTATACCCATATTTGCACACACTCACTCTCCCTTTTCCCAAGGCAAAACCAGATATTGACTTGTCATTAGACACATGAATTCATAATGAATTACAAGAAAAGTTGGGGGCATAGATAGATGCAAAACAAGACTTCATAATTTTGTTGTCAGAGATCATTCCAAAGATTCAACCTTCCCAAGGTGGGAAAAGTGAATGCTTCATGAACAGAGGACAGAATTTGGACCTCATCAATTTTTTAAAATATGTAAGCATCCTGTCTTGGACCGGATTACACTCTTGGCTTTGCAGTGATTCCCTGTTTTATATCAGCAGGAGATTTTTCAAAAGATCAGTTGCAGGATTTCCTTCTGTTCCCAAATCGCAGAAAAATGGAGTTTCAAACTATCTGTTCTTAAAAGTAGTTTGAGTTCTGATCCTGAGTCTTTTTCATTGTTTTGAGAGATTCATAAGCAATCCAATCTTCCTAGCAGTCATTGCAGATATGGTCTCAGAAAGTTCAATTTTATTCCCAGATCCAACTTGGATTTACTTGGCTGCCTTGAATCTGGAGATGTATAGACTACATGGCTGTCATAATTCTGTCATACCCACAAACCTTTTCCTCTAAGAGGCAATCCACAAATCAGATGTATGAAACAAACTCATGTTGTCACGGTGGCATCACGTGATGTATCGGGACTTTCCCCCCCTTTGCTAAACTGGGCATGGGTGTGGCCAGCATGTGACGGATCCGGCCCACATCTGGGAGTTTGACAGCCCTGGTATAGAGTTTGCCTATGTAGAGCTATCTCACATGGACCTTAAACCTAAAGCTACACAGGCAAGCAATTGCATTGTCTTTCAGTCCTGGCTAGAATGGAACTGTCTCATTGTAGACTCTTCTGAGAGGCATCTCTGTGAAATCTGCTTCCTGTACACCACTTCCTGTGTAGCACCTGTAGGCTGTTCTCAAAGCCATCCTGAGCTGCCATTTGTACCCTTCTTTCCCAGTAGATTATATATCATTTAAAATGATACTTTTGATGACTATTACTTTTCCTTGGGGTGTTGCCTGAGAACCTTGCTGTTTGTTTGTTTGATTTGATTTCGAGAGCTGCCCATCTCAACAAACCACCCGGGTAGCTCACAAGTCAATTTTTCAACCTTAGTCAGAGGTTCCCTATGTGTATTCAATAGGGAGACAGTGGTCTTATGATTAGCTCAATTTATAATTCCCAAAGCAAACTTATTATTTTACAGGAAACAAGAAACTACTCTTCTCTCATTTTCTTCAAAACCTTCTGCCACACTCATATAAGAGCGTGGCAGAAGCTGCATGTTTGCAGTATTCTTAACATTTACAATCTGTATGTGAAAGCAATTAAAACTTTGGGTTCTGCTTTGAATAGGTGTGTTGTCCTGCCCTGGCTTAAAACTTAAAAATGCCAAAAGTTATGGTTTATTCAGTATGACCTCAACTTCAGCTTGTAGTCTAATACTGCAGGTTTTTTTGTCATTTATAGAAAGCTACTTGGTCATCTTCCATTTCTATCAGGAATGAAAATATTGAATGATCTGTTTCTGTCAATGGAAAGTTTTACAGCAAATTGTTTCTGCTAGGGTTGCCAAGTCTGCTTCCAAAAAATAGCGGACAAACGGGGTGGTGGTGGTGGCGGTGGTGGTTAAGTAGTAAAAAAATTTAAAAAAAATTACAATTAAATTATATATTTTCTTACAAACATTTTAACATGCCATTTTAGGTCAGTCGACACAAGCTACAATACATTTTAAAAATGTGAACTGTACATAATTTTATAATATATTTTAATTTTAATCTCATCATTAATTTTTTTGGAAAATCGAGTTCAATGGATATTTGATCTTTGTCTCATTCTAACTTATGAAAAAAAAGACAAAACGAGATTCTCCTTAGTCTCCTATCCTTATTCTCTTAGACTGTACAGCTTTAGATTACGTACCATTTCATCATAAAGCTTTTGAATAAAAAAAATGTCCACTATTTTGTGAAAAAAAATAGTGAACATAATGTGAAAAAAGCGGACTGTCCGCTCAAATAGTGGACACCTGGCAATCCTAGTTTCTGCTTATTAAAATTCCATTTGGCTTTTATAAAAAATGTGATCACTGAGCCTCAGTTGGAGTTAGCTATTCATGTCTGACCCATCTAAGCAGTCACACGCCCATGAGCGAACCGGTAGTGATGGGATTTGAAACCCACTACTGCACTGAGCAATAAAGTAGCTAGTTTATATTCTGCACATGTGGATCTGGTTGTTCCCACCTGGCAATATCTGTGCCAAGGAAACTATTGGAAGCAATGACGTGCCAGACAAAATAAAGATCTGGAGTATATATTCCCTGTCATCTTAAACAAAAGGGAAAATTAATTCATATTTGCCTCTTCTCACACCAAACAGAAATAGTCTATACCGGAAATATTGGATATTCTTATCTCTAGCCCTACCCTCGGCCCCACAAAAAAACCAAGTTTTTTTGAAAACACATTTTTCCTCTCAAAGAGAATATTTCCAAGATTTATTTATTAGATTTTTATCTTTCCTTTACTTTTGGTCAATTTAGGGCAGTGTGTCAAGTCAGCATGCATACCTTCCACCACCTATTTTCTCCAGCACAGCATACTTTTAAGATAGGTTGGCTTGTCACCCAGTGAGCTTCTATGGTCAAGGGTGACCCAGCACAGTCTCCCAGTTTCAAGTTAGCAACCATACCTAAGTGGCTCTCTTGAGATGATGCTAAAAGCAATATTAGTTACGACAGCAAAAAGAATAATAATAAATTCAATTCATTTACTATATTGGCTGATCACATTCTTCTCTTTCTTCTTCTTTCCTACTGTAATTACACATAGCACTAATTTGAAACATACACATTTTAATGCTTTTTGTGCCAGTTGAGGCTTGGCCAAATCTACAAACAATTCTTCCAGCATATCTACATGGGAATTGTTTTATTCCTTTCAAAGCCAAGCGAGTTAAATTTTCTAGAATTCAGTTTTTGTGAATTGGTTTGTGGCTGTGAAAGGTGGAATTGCAAAACATTCATATTTTTATTTGAATGAATGGTTGTTATTCTAGCAGAAGAAACCCCTTCAGTATGATCATTGTGGTTAAAAATTCATGTGGATTTGGTTCAGCATAGCTGAAGGGCACTAGATACCCTACTGTAAGTGTTCTAATGTATGAAGGGCTGAGTCCCAAGGCATTTCTCTTCTGTTCAGTGTTCATCGAGAGTCATGCAACTTGGATTTCTCTATATACAGTATGTTGGGCTCTAACTAAAGTGGTGCCTGATGTTCATTGGAGCTGATGGAGTAAGGTCATGCAGACAGAGCCGAAAGGTCATGACAGAAGATATTTGGAGTCTGCTTTCTAGTTTACTAGCAAGAGTTTCATGTTTTGTATTTCCAGGTGATTGGTTCTGCAATAAATGCTTATCCAAAATCTCTCCGTATAAATTGGGTAAGAGACTGGCCCGGACAGACAGTTCTTTGTGTATCCCAGGCTTTTTGGACTCTCGAAGTGCAAACAGCTATTAAAAATGGCCAGGAGGTAGGAATGTTTCAATAGTATGTGAAATGTTAATAATTCCATCTTTTTTAGAAGATATGAATAACCACTTTCTACAATCTGTATACTTGGTAATATGAAGGTGTTTGAACCAGTAGAAAATGTATGAGAAAATTTGCAGAGCTTTTTTCCAAATTTGTACCTTCATAAGTGCAATAGAAAAGTTGAAATGTAAAAATACTCCAAGTTACTAATACAACTACTGTAGTCAGTAGGACATAAAGCAGTGGTGAAATCCTATCGGTTCGCACCGGTTCAGGAGAACCGGTAGTGATAAAAGCTACTGGTTGGTCCGAACTGGTATTTCCGATGATCAGCTGTGCTGCATGATTTATATTCGCTAGAAAGCAGGAAATCCTACTTTCTAGTGAATCTAAATAGCGCGGCACAGCTTTTCTACCCCCCCTCGCTGTTCTACTTACCTTGTTAAATGTCCTTTTTCTGTGTGAAGTGCGCATTTGGCGCACACTGTGCATGCATGCATGTGCAGCCTGTGTTTGTTGCACACTGCATCCGTGCATAGCGTGCATTTTGCGCACACTGCATGTGTGCGCCTGCAGCATACATTTGGGGTGCGCTGCGCATGCGCATGCACGCAGCATGCATTTGACCTTCACTGCGTATTTGCATGCACAGCATGTGTTTGGCCCGTACTGTGCATGCGCGCACACAGCGTGTGTTTGGCATGCACTGTGCATGCGCATGTGCAGTGTGCATTTGGCGCGCACTGCGCATGTGCGGGCAGCAAACAGGTGGCAAACTGCAGAGAATTTCACCACTGACATAAAGTGTTTTTTATTGGTGATGCTGCCCTATATATTTGTGAATTCCTCCTTCTCCTCCGACATGAACAAAGGCTGCTATTTTGCAAATGTCATGTGTGATATTTTCTAAAATGTCCTTATGTTAGTTCTCTTCAAGTAGAAGCAAAACATCTTGTGGTATGAAAAATGTATTGAATTTGTTATTGTATAATACTATATAAAATGATACAATGTGGTTCAATGGGTCTTGTCTTTGAAAAATATCTCATATCTGTATGGATAACTTTGCCCCTGTTTTCGAGCCCTGTTTTTCTTTATTAAAAGAGAAGTATTGGATTGCATCTAAGCTAAGATAAAAAGGATTGTGCCCAGAATAAGTTAATTGTATTAGTTAAAATTACTGTAACAAGTCAGTTTTGATTTAAGCCCCATTGGTTTCAGTGAGAATCAGATTCAGTTTATTACATGGTAAATTTAACCACTGTAAAAAAATAAAAAATTGCCAACAGGGCTTCAGATATTTGTGGTAACCCCCCATTTCCCCACTCCTTTGTTTTCCTCAGTGGAGAATTTCACTGGCATTTTTTATTGCCAGAGCCTGGCTTTCTCTTACTATAGAAGTGAAATTTCAGGATGTAGTATAAAGGAATACTTCTAGCGAAGCTATCAACTAATCAGCAGAGGCCTCAATTTACTTCCCATGTGGAGTTGAAGCTGTGTCTAATAATGCCTTAAGAGCAGATGTTTGAAGAGTAGAAAATCCCACTGCTTCTAAAAGGATGTCATTTGGATGCTCTGCATAGGGCTGACTAGCCTCAGAAGATGTTGTGATCCTTGACATTGATGACGAGGCTTATTGCTTCTTTTCATTTACAGAGAGATGTAAATCTTGAGTAGCATAAAATTATTTCATTAGTTTCAATGGAAGAGAAATTGGGAAAATTGGATGGGGAAAAAGCAACCAAAGGGAGGAAACAGCTACACATAAAATGTCCTTCCCTTCTGGCAGAAATCCTTTAGGGCACATGAATCTTGGAGCTTCCAATACAGATTTCTGTGAGAAAGGAAGTAGGATTATCCTTCCTATGGCAAATGCCTAATTTATCCCCCTCGATTTCAGTGGGATAAATCTTGGACAGTAGACTCTGTCATAGAAAGAAAAATCCTGCACTTGACTGATTATTTTGTTCTCCTTTGGCACCCCCCCCCCAAAATCATCTACTTTGGAAAATTTAAGTAACCCTATGAAATAATTCAAAAGGGACACAGTGGCTCAGTGGCTAAGGCACTGAGCTTGTCGATCGAAAGGTCAGCAGTTCAGCAGTTCGAATCCCTAGTGCTGCGTAATGGGGTGAGCTCCCGTTACTTGTCCCAGCTTTTGCCAACCGAGCAGTTCGAAAGCACCCATCTTTGATGGGAAGGTAACAGTGTTCCGTGCACCTTTGGCATTTAGTTATGCCGGCCACATGACCATGGAGACGTCTTTGGACAGCGCTGACTCTTTGGCTTTGAAACAGAGATGAACACCGCCCCCTAGAGTCAGGAACGACTAGCACATATGTGCGAGGGGAACCTTTACCGTTACCTTTTATGAAATAATTCAAGTGATGGACTGGGAAACAGGTGTAGATGGATGAAAACCAGCTACCATCACTTTTCTCCCTTCAGATGGCAGACACCTCCACAAAAGCCTTTCTATTGTAGAAGAACTCCTTGAACTGATATATGCATGTATGCATGTATTTAAAAGAAAACAAATTTGAAATGTGCCAGTGAACAATTGCTTGTCAAGATGACAGCTGCAGAAATGCGAAATCACTTCTAAAAGCAACAGTTAGTAGAGCAGTAGACATTGAGGTTGTTATTTGGAGCTAATTCACTCCTCTCCGGTTTTTCCTTTTCACTCAGGCTCTTGAGAATTACCTGACCCAGTGCAATGGGCAGATTGATGGCATTGTCACCTTGGTGCGAGGAAAGTTGTCAAAACAGAATCGAGTGACCCTTGGAGCGCTTGTGGTCCTGGATGTTCACGCTAGGGATGTGCTTGTATCTCTTGTGGACAAGCGGGTCAGTGATGACAGCGACTTTGAATGGTTAAGTCAGCTGAGATACTATTGGCAGGTAAGGGATGTCTCTGTGAATCCTATTAGGAGGTAATTTCTGCACTCAGCTTTTCTATTTGGACTCATTGCTGACATAGGAGGAAAGATACAATAATAAGCCATTTTTTTGCTGATGACAAAAGATTATACCCATCATTCTGCATGATGTGAAGTAAGATACCTAATAGCCATACATATACCATTTACACTGTATAATTAAAATGATTTTTTCACCCCCACATTCCCTATATACTTGCTGAATTTGCAGGAGACTTACAGATAAAACTTCTGTCAACGGCCATAGTTGAGTTTCTTTGAAATTGTTGGATAAATCATGCTTTTATTTTTTTAAAGGAGTCATAATTTTTTGAATTGAGTGGCCTTAATCTGACTTTTGTTAAAATCAGACTATTGAGGACCTATATTTATTATGTGGATTACAATATTAGAAGGAAGTTACCTCAAATAGGCCTTTTTCCAAAGCAAAATGCCTCAGATATAGTATACATTTTCCAAAAAGCTTGTTGATTTCTTTATTTTAAGATAGTTTAGTTGACATCTTTTCCGTTAATTGAATGTGACACGAGGAAAGCAGTGAATAGTGAAAATGGCCAATCGTACTGACTTACGAAAGTACTAAATAATAATTTAGTGCTTCTAGTGTTAATATGTATTTGGTAAGGGTCTTCTAAAATAATTTGAACATACTAATATAGGACATAGTCCTTTAACATAGGATATAGGGCATGATTAATGAGTAGAAGTAGGATACCTCAGGTATCTACCTTATCTGGGGAATGGGTGTGGTATGTCAGCCTCCAACACTGACATTTTTTAGACTTCTTTTACAAATCCATTTTCATCCTCCACAATTATTTTCCTCCATAAATGGGTTTTAATAGATAGTTTTTATTCTTTTTTTTAATCCAAATTTTTACTCCAATGTGTCAGGTACAGGTACACCTGTAGCACCTGTACAAGCTGCATTTACTCTAGTGCTGACACAATGTTTATTTTAAGAGTTTTCAGGTTTGTACGCTTGTTCAGGAAGTGGTAGAAAAACACCTTCCTGCAAATGTATTTTCATACTAGAGTTATGATTTGCCTTAGTGCACATGCAAATAACTGGTTGAAAAGAGTGCTTTTCATCAAACCACAGTAGAGGAGGCAGAATTAATTATCCCAGCCTGCTATTGCAAGCTTCTGTATGTGTTAAACGAAAACATCAATGTAATTTGGGTTTTATATGAATTCATTTATATGAATTATACTGATCATATATCTGTTCATACTTCCATGTAATCAGTGGTATTGATTTTTATAGCCTGGGTTATCTGAAGCTTACTTGATAGGGTTACTTGTTTTTGTGTGAACCTATCTGTTCTATAAATCTACTTTGGAAGTCAAAGCAGATTTAACATGTGTCACCAGCTTCTTTATTTTCCAATAAAAGTCAATTGGGGCATGATGGCTCAGTGATTAGGATGCTCAGTGGAAAGCTGACAGCCCAGGTTTGAGACCTGAGCACTGCATGATGGGGTGAGCCCCTGTTACGTGCCCCAGGTCCTGCCAATTTAGCAGTTAGAAAGCAAGCAAGTGTGAGTAGAGAAATAGGTACGGCTTCAGCGGGAATGCTTACTGCATTCTGTATTTTCATGCAATGCTAGCCACAGGATGATAGAGGTTGGTACAGGGGTCAGCAGTTAAGAAGCTGGGCTTCTTGACTGGAAAAATGGCAGCCCAGGTTTGAGACCTGAGCGCCACGTGACCGGGTGAGCTCCCATTACTTGCTCCAGCTCCTGTCTACCTAGCAGTTCGAAAGCATGCAAATGTGAGTAGATAAATAAGTACCACTTCAGTGGGAAGGTAACAGCATTCTGTGACATCATGCTGGCCACATGACCATGGAAATGTCTTTGGACAGTGCTGGCTCAATGGCCTTGAAATGGAGATGAGCACCATCACCTTTCAGCAGGGAGTCCTTTACTTTTTACCTTTCACGTCAGTGGTGGGTTGCCCCTGGTTCGGACCAGTTCGCAAGAACTGATAGTAAAACCGGTGGGAGGCTCCGCCCACTGACCCAGACGTCATCATAGGCGATCTGCGCATGTGCAGAAGTGCACGTGCACATGAGCATGATGCGAACTGGTAATAAAGGTAAGTAGAACCCACCCCTGTTTCACGTGATGACGGAAACATCTCTCAGACAATGCAGACTCCCTCGGCTGAGAATCGGAGACTAGCATCACCCTCCTGAGTCACTTAGGGCTAGAAAGGGGAAACCAAAGTCAATCACTTTCCATGCTGGTTAGCCTAATTAAGTGAGACATAATATTTTCTTCCAGAGTATAAATCCAATGTAGAGTATACATCCAATTTTTATGTATAATTCTTTTATTAAGTGAAAAGGTAATTGTCTTTTTAAGGCTTTAAATGTGCAGTCATTGGGAAGGTGGATTCTAACATGATGTCAATTTATTGTTTCCATCTGACACCAAACATTGAAGAATGAACAACAGTCAGTCTCCCCAAAGGGACTGGCTTTCTTATATCTCAGACCCCTACAAAAATATTAAAAATGGCTTCAGAGATAAAATAGAAGCAAGAGTGTGCCTAACAATAACTAACCAGCCGGTCCAGATGTTGCCTGTATTCTTTCCATGCATGCTCTGAAATCCAAGAATTTTCTCAATTAGGATACTTATAAATAGCTAAACCTGATTAATTAATGAGAAACGAATCAAGGGAGTAAATTACAGTATGATCATCTGGGCATCCTATTGCAAGCTCTGGCCCTTTTTATACTGTATCATGATGTCACGTGTGTATGAAAGGAGTGGAGCATTTTAAGGAAAGCCTCCATTGCTGTAGATATTTCTCTTTTGCTTCCTACTTTCTTTTTTCCCAAATACAGTTGGTTTTTTTCTGTTCAAACTAGTAAAATGTTGGGAAGAGGTTATTTAGAGAGGTCTGACCAGTAGGATAATTCAAACCAAATCAAACCAAACACTCCCAAACTCTTCCCCCAAAGTCCTCCAAATTTGGAGAAGCCACCTCAAAAGAGATTGAATTTGAAAATGGACCAGATCTGATTCAGATGACCCTGAGAGTACAAATATATCCCCAAGTGGCCTCAACGACTCTCAGAGAGCTAATGGCCAACCTTCAGAGTGCTAATGACCAGATGATTGCAAAGAATGTAAATCTTTCCATTCCCCACCATTCAGTCAGAACTGAAGAAGCTTCTTGGATGAGAAGTGAAATGTTTTCAAGGAAAAAAACCTCAAGAAAGTCCAGTTGCCTTTGGAAAAGCATCTTTGGGACATGTAAAATAAGTGTCTCTAAAATTAGGTTTACTGCAAACCTACTTATTCTTTATTTTTATTTATCTTCAGTCTTTTTATATGTATATTTCTTGTCTTCCACTAGGAAGGGCATCTAGAAACAAGGATGATAAATGCTGACTTACGGTATGGATATGAATATCTTGGCAATACTCCAAGATTGGTTATTACTCCACTTACAGATAGATGCTACAGGTATCTCCCTTTATAAGTTAAAAGAATTAATATAATAGAAATAATGTAATGGAGATATCGACCTTGGACATTGTCCTAATGAATTAGAAAATGGCTGCATGTTTTCATTATTTTTTTCCTTAAATATAATTATGGACATTCTGAATAGCAGTTATGTTCAGATTTTAATTTCAAGAGTTATTATTGAAAAGCCAAATATTGAATTATATTTCTGTTCTAAAAGAAAGCTGAACTACTTTTATGAGTCCTGCATTTATGTTTCTGCAAACACCCTTTCCCAAGTGGATCTGAAGTACTTTACAGCTCTAAAACATTGGATTTCTTCCCCCAGTTTTTGCCACAACAACAATTCTGTGTGATAGGTTGACCCAACAGATAGATGGTCAGTGAGCTTCCATAAAGGTGGACATCATGGCGAGAACCAAAGTTAAGAAAGGTGGCAATAGAAAGAACTATGGTGAATAAAACATTAGTTGCCAGAGTTATCATTGTTCTCCATCACAATTTTCTTTTTTCCACCTTTTCAGAACTTTGTTTGGTGCTCTTCACCTTCATCTTGGTGGTGCCCCGGAAGGGCCTGCTGGAACTGGAAAAACTGAAACAACCAAGGATTTAGCAAAGGCTGTTGCCAAGCAATGTGTGGTTTTCAATTGTTCTGATGGATTGGATTATCTTGCTCTGGGGAAATTCTTCAAGGTGGGAATGAAAGAATATCACTGAAGATGTAATGCTGAGAATCAAAACATGCATATCAAAGTGCTTCAATTTAATTTACTTGTTTTTAATTGATTTATTGGATTTATATGTTTCCCATTTTGCCTCAAGATAAGTAGTTATACTTTGTTTTGTATGGGGCAGTGTCAGGGGTGAAATCTGAACCAGTTTGCTACCAGTTTGCTGGTCGCGCATGCATGCTGCGCACCAAGTGTGTGCTGCATGCATGCGCACCAAATACATGCTGTGTGCGCATGCTGTGTGCGCATCAAGCGTGCGCTGCATGCACATGCTCAGTGCACACCAAATGTGTGCTGAACGTTTAAAAAGCTACAGGTTCGGGTGAACCGGTAGTTAACATGCATGTGCGCGTGCAGTATGCGCCAAAAGGAGGCTTGGGAAGGTAAGTAGAACAGCGGGGGGGGGGAATCAGCTGTGGCACACAGTTTAGCTTCACTAGAAAGCAGGAAATCCTACTTTCTAGAAAGCTAAACTGCGCGGCAGAGGTGATCGTTGGATCATAGCTTTTTTTTACTACAGGTTCACCCGAACTGGTAGTTTTTATCACTACTGGTTCGTCCGAACCAGAGCAAACCAGTAGCATTTCACCCCTGAGCAGTGTTCTAGAGAAGATACGAGACACCTTTGTAACTCCAAGGAACTCATGTGCTGTAGGATATTAGGCTATGGACACACAGAAATACTACACAGTGTATATGACCATACAACACAGGCCACAGACACAAACATAACACACATTCATGCTCAAAAACACGGACACAGAGATGCGGATATATTCACTGCGGTGTTGTTAGGTATGAAAAAGGTTTCAACTTCATTTCCTTCCTCTCGGTGTCTCTTCCCTGAGTCTTGTTTCTCTTCTTTTCATAAAATGAAGGAAAAGGCATACTCAGAGATATGACAGAGGGGGAAATAAGCCCCCTCCTCTTTTTTTCCAAGTATTGACTTGTTGGGGAAGTTTGTATGTGAAGCTTTGGTGCTCTCTCTATCTTTCCAACGAACCAATCAAGTCGTCAACAGTTGTCCTTGAGATGAGCAGTAATCACTGATCCCCATCTTTTGCACCCAGCCATTAGGAACCGACCCACAGAAAGCAGTAAGTATAGTTCTAGGCTACAGGAAAAAAGTGAAAGAACATTCTGAAGGCTAGATTGAATGATAGAGATAATTCTTGCTCCCACAGCTCTCCATTGGTTTTACAATAAGTATTGGAATATTTTTCACCTTTGATTTCTTTCTTTTTAGGGTTTGCTTTCATGCGGAGCCTGGGCTTGTTTTGATGAATTTAACAGAATTGATTTGGAAGTATTGTCTGTCGTCGCCCAACAAATTCTTACAATCCAAAGAGGTAAAACATCTCCTGCAAAAGAGATTTTAATCTCTTGTGAATTTAAGATAAAATCTATTTCAGCCAGATTTCATGTGCTGTTTCTTTTTCTTGATTCCCAGGTATCAATGCTGGTGCTGACATTTTGGTATTTGAAGGGACTGAACTAAAGCTTAACCCAACATGTGCGGTCTTCATTACTATGAATCCTGGCTATGCTGGACGCTCTGAACTTCCAGACAATCTTAAGGTATTGTGACTGCATTTACCAAAGGGTAACTCTTATGGACCTCTATGGAGGAACAAACAGGATTGTACAGTAGGAATATTTCTTGTCATTAAGAAAATCCTTTCTAAAAATTAATGATAACATTGAGAATAATGATGAAATGACATATGATTGATGAGAGCAAACTTCATGACCTACATTAGGCATAACCATATCACATTAATTTGGTTTAAACTTAATTAAATTCAGTTTAATACCAGCCTTGGTACCTGCCCCCTCATGTCTTGGAGTGTGCTATCAACATGTCATTCAAAGAGCAAATAGGGCTTTTACCTCAAGAAAAAGTTGAACATCTCAAGATTAGACAGACCATTAATTGATCCACAAGATCAATTCTTTAATTGGTACAAATGTATGAATTTAGTGCTCCAGTTAAACTTTCTGCATATCTTAATTTATTAATTGACATTGATACACATGTCATTTATGTTTTGGTGTTGTCTGGATTTTTCATTTTGCTTAATTCCCATGTTGATTTCCTCCTGTGTTTTGTTTTATGTATAATGAGCCATCCATTGGTCTGCAGTCAGGTGGCAACAAAATCAAATCAAATTTATAAATTAGATTTACAGACCTTTGAACTCATAATATCTCTTTTATTTACCAGATTTATATCCACCTTTATTTTGGGCCATTCCAAGCAGCATACATAATGCTCCCTCCTCCTACTTCCCCCCCCCACAAAAAAAAAAAACCCTGTGAAGTGGATTGGGTTGAGAGAAAGTCACTCCTTTCTGGGGAGGGACCGGGTAGCTTCTGGGGAGGACTAGAACACCTGATCTCCAAAATTCCACTCCAGCATCTTCACTACACCAAAATATTTCCCATTCTTAACTATTAGAAACCTAGTGAAGACCCCTTTGTTAGGATTGCGCACATTTTGAAATTTGGAAGAAATGCTTCAAAACTCGGGGCAGCGCAGCATCTGTTTTCTGTTTGCTAAAGCAGGGCAGGCTTCTTTAATAAGCTAAATGATTGTGTCCATCAAGTTGATGGTGACTATATAGATTTTCTTCATGACAATCTGTCCCCAGTTTGGTCCATCAGGTCTTCCAGTGGTGCACCTGCTCTACTTTGCTGCTGGTCAGCCTCTTTTTCTTTTCCTCTTTCCAGCATTATAGACTTTTCCAGAAAGCTAGGTTTTTGCTTAATGTGTCCAAAGTGGGATAATTTGAGTCTGGTCATTTGTGCCCCATGTGGAGAAATCTGGGTTGATTTTGTTATGATCTGTTATGCGGTTCTAAAAGCAGCTACATATTTTTTTTCATGTTTGTGTAGTTAGAGTAACAAAGAAGTACCTTGCTTACACTTGCATGAAATGTGAAACAGTTCTCCGAAATCAGTTTTGTGGTATGCAGAGTCCTGTCTTTTATCCTTTTTTGTGTGTATTGTTAGAATACAAAGCAGGGGTGTGAGAGAAAACTTGCTGCCTGTGAAAATGTATGCATATATATCATTGTGTGTTACTCACTGCTTTTCCTTCTCCAGGGAGCCATTTGTCATCTTGATAATGAAATTTAGTTTCACTTCACTGTTGAGAAGCTATTAACAAGCTATAAACATCACTATTCAGACTGTGCAGTTACCTGTCTATTAATGTGTGTTTAATAGGCTTTGTTTCGGACTGTTGCTATGATGGTACCTGATTATGCCATGATTGCTGAAATTGTCCTGTATTCCTGTGGATTTGTGACGGCACGGCCACTCTCTGTGAAAATTGTAGCTACCTATCGCCTGTGTTCAGAGCAGTTGTCTTCACAGCACCACTACGATTATGGGATGAGAGCAGTAAAATCAGTGCTCACGGCAGCTGGTAATCTGAAGGTAGCATTTGATGCCCTTTCTCTCTGGTCTTAGAGTTCTACCTTTTGGTATTTTGTTAGAAATAAATCTTTGTTTCTCATTTGAGAAATATAGTTTCTTTTAGGACTTATCCTGCAGGTCCAAGAAAGCAAACACTTTATATTTGAGTATGCGCAATTGGTATTGCAAAAAGACAGTGAATTATATTTTTTGATAATTCAAAAATTATAAAAAATTCATTAAACAGTGGCCAGCTTCCAAAAGTTTGGAATGCACTTCCAGGCCAACTGTTCCTCTTCCGCTTGCTTTCCCTTGCTCATAAACTTTAGCACATGAATCATGTTCATTTTAAAAGATTTTTTTTAAAAAAACAAACAAACTAGAATAACAATAACAATAGTAAAACCTAGAATCTGATCTTAACTATTTTTATGGAACATTTTCCTAAATATGACAGTGACTAAAATGTTCATGTATCATAACAAAATGTTGATTGTATGCCATAAAGGATCACCACAATGATCCTATGTGTTGCTTTCTTTCATACTGAAAACATCCAAAGCGAACTAGATCCAGCCTCAATTATATCTAGATGTATCATGAAAACTTTTTTGGCCATCAAATTTAATACATCTATTTTCAGCATACTGTACTTTATTTCAACGAAATGAACAAAATTGTCTTAGAACATTTTGTGTTTCAATACAATAACATTAAGATGCATAATTACTTTCATCCCATGTTTCTTTTATACGAAAGTTCAATCATAATACACTGAGCATCACTATGCGCAAGAATAGGGCATACTGGGGTTTACTGCCATGGTAACTGTATGTCTTCTCTATTTGCTTGAAACTTCCAGTTAAATGTCAGTTGTGTGGAAGAAAAACATTGCACATGATCAATCCATTATGACTAATAGAAGAACTTTGGCTAGATATGTGGTCAGTCTGACAACCTTTACAGACTGCACGTCCAGTGATCTGGTCTTGTCTGGCAGTATGTTGGGTTAGCTTATTGTTTGACCCAATTTAATCATACCTTTGAATGCCAAACAATCAGAAATTCATGTAGAGTTTCACGCCACAAGTCATATTAATAATATGTTGTCACTGGAAGCTTAAATACAAATCTCATCTAACAACCTAATAGCATCTGATGAGATATGAAGATGCCTTAAAAATTGCTATTACCTTTATCTTGTCCTTGATCACTACAAAAACATATCCAAAGGTAACAATTCCAATGTGAAAAACAGAGGCATGTGATTGAAGATGGTGGTACTCTGAATTAAGATAAAGTGATTACTCTGAAACTAATACTGTGTTTTATACAGCTGAAATATCCAGAAGAAAATGAAGAGATTTTGCTGCTTAGATCCATTATAGATGTTAATTTGCCTAAGTTCTTATCCCATGATCTCCCACTTTTTGAGGTGAGGAATCTTTTTAATCTAATGTGAATTAAAGAAGTAAATGATGCAGAGATTATATATTAACAGGTCCTCAGATCTCTTTTATGAGCGCAATGTTATTACTCTTGTTAGGCTATAAATTAGTTTATAAGTACTAGAGAATTAGTAGATATGTACAACTATGTTTATATTGGGGTAAAAATTTACAAAAAGCTTTTCTGGGGAAAAATACCCCATTTTTCTTTCATTCCCTTTGCCTTCATTCCTACATAAAGTCCTGTCCTTTTTATTTCTGGCATCATTACTTCTTGATTATAATTCTGCCACTCTTGCCACAGATCTAGAATTTGCCACATTGGTAGAGATTGATCTTAAAGGGGTCATCAAGCATATTCTATACCTAAATTTCTTCAGTTGTTCATTAAAAACCTTAAGTGTGAAGAGGAAATAGGAGCTTTGCAGAGCCTCTGCTCCCAGGCTCTGTGTGTCTGATGTAAATGTAAAACCACACTGTAGCGCAATGCCCACAAAGAGGCTGAACAATATTAAACAAATTCTAAATACCCACCAAAATACTTGCCCATCCATATGGGTGGCATGACTTCATTCATTGGCTTACTTGCTACAAGCTGCATTCCCCCTGCAAATAGTGGATGGTTCTTGACTACCCATTGATGAATCCTCATACTAAACCATCGTTCAACTGTGCTTTGTTGTGTAAACTACAATTGATCTGGTTCCTCAAGTTGCTGTAGCTGAAACTATGCACCATATTAAAATCAACATTGTGTCTATGTATATATGAATCTATACCTCTGAACTGGGCCTCAATAAAATGGTATATTGTATCAATGCTGGCTGAGAATTCTTGGGGGAATTTTCAGAGAAACCTATATTGCTTGGGGAAGACTTTTTGACAGCAGTCAGCTCATACAATTGATCTGAAAAGGTATTTTGGACATCTTTAAATACCTTGCTTTATTGTTCATGCTTTGGCAGGGCATCACTTCAGATTTATTTCCTGGCGTGAAGTTGCCGAAGCCAGATTATAATGACATCCTAGAAGCGATCAAGACAAACTGTGATGAAATGGACTTGCAAATGACTAACTTCTTCGCAGAGAAAATCTTACAGATATTTGAAATGATGATTGTGCGTCATGGCTTTATGATAGTTGGAGAACCCTTTGGTGGAAAGACCTCTGCCTATCGTGTTTTGGCAGCTTCATTGGGTGACCTGTGTGAAAAAGTAAATCAATTTGCTTTTGTGAAAGATCTTGTTCTAAAAAGCAAAGGTTATGCTTCTGTTCAAAATATTAAGAAGCACATTCTTAATTCAATTCAACTTATTTACTTTCCAATTATTAATAATTGCTATTGTTAAATTAAAATTTAAATTCAATGGGATTTAACTTCTCAAGAATGATGTTTTTGATTGCAAACTCAAAACATGCTTGAATTTTTAACATTAAATGTTTTAAAACTGGAACTTTAATCTAGTGATTGTAACCTAACAAGAACAGAATTGGTAGAAGTCTACAAACATTTAGTGAATGAGCTCCAATCACATACTTTCCTTGTTAACATACTTGTTAACAGTACAGATGGAATCTGCACACCTAGAGTGATTGTCTTCCCTCTGGACCCTGAAAAGAGCCATAACGTATTTTCTTACCGTTAATAGGACATGTCACCTTGTACAATTTATAGTATACATCAGTTTCTTTTCCTCTCCTCTTTATTCTGACCTTTTCTACCCTGAGGTGATTATTCTTGGCAACAAACATCCTACTGTTGACTGTATTCACTTAAGCAATTATAGGTGACCCAAAAGCTATTGGGGAAAAAAAAAGGTGATAATGAAAGTCAAATCCTTTGGCCAGTAAGTCCAAACTTTTAACCTCCACCACATGTCCTAACCCCTTGAAGAATATCTGGGGCAGTTGGATGATTTCTACTTGTTTGGAGAACATTCTATTTTTTTTTGTCAGGAAGTGCCTGCTATCCTTTTTGGAGCATGATGCTGACTGCCTTTTGTTGCTAATGACCAAGAAAAGAGTAATTTGTTTATATATTATTAGATTGATGATATAAGTGTGAAATGTGAAATGCAGTTTATTTTGTGTGTTCAGGGGCTCATGGAGGAAAATAAGGTTCAGATCACTGTTATCAATCCCAAAGCTATAACCATGGGGCAGCTGTATGGACAGTTTGATCCAGTCTCCCATGAATGGTCTGATGGTATCCTCGCTGTCAGTTTTCGAGCATTTGCTTCTTCATCTGTAAGTAGATGCTCAAAATTAAATGTTTTCAGTTTCATCATATGAAAAAAGAAAAATCATTCCAGAGATGGAAAAAAGACCCTAAGACCCTAATTTTATCTTAGCCAAACATTCTGTGATTTGATCTTTAACTATTGTATTTTAAGGAAGGATGGCTAAAGAAATCTGAATTGATTAAATCATATTCATTATAACTGGTAGTTGAGAATACATAGCACATTCTTTGTATTTTCTCATGTGTCCTGCAAAAAGAAGGAGTTGGATTACCGGCTTCAAGAAGGACTGATCCACAGGACTGACCCTTCCTCTCTTCTTGCTTGTCTGCTGTTTTCTTAACAGATTCCTAGGGGTTTATCTTATAAAAAAAGAATAATACATAACTAATACAATAAAGCATCCATAGTAGAAATAATCAATACCATTATTAATTGAAATGATACTTTATTAAGTACAGGACATGGTTGCTTAACTACAGCCTCAGGGACTGCTGGGATAGCTGTTGCTAAGCAATGCGATTATAAAGTCCAATGTCACGTGACCAGGTGGTTTAGCAGTAGCAATTCAAGCAGTCCCCATTAATAGAGTTGATAAGTGGGAACCTCATGTGACTGTGACTTGCAACTTCCTGTTGGCTTCCAAGAAGCAAATCAATAGAAAACCAGCAAGAAGTCACAACTTGTGGTCACAACTAGCTTTTCCTTAGGCAGCTTGCAAGCAGGACAAAGGATGAGCGCTGTGGGTGGGCAGGTGAGAGCTACAGAGTGCAGGTGAGTGCTACAGGCAGGTGCAAGTGCAGACAGGCAGACTATGGACAGGTGCAAGTAAAACTAGGTAGGCACAAGGGCAGATCTGTGCTATGGACAGTGGGTGCGTAATGAGGTGTTGTGGGCAGGCACTATGGCAGGGGTGTCAAACTGGATTTCTTAGAAGGCCAGATCAGCATTGTAGTTCTCATCTGTGGGCCAGCTGGGAGGAGGGGGGGAGATGAGACAGAGGCCTCCTGCAGCATCCTGCTGGCCAAAACAGGGCACCGGGGGGGAGGGGCTTGCATAGCTCCCTTACACCCCATTTTTGGCCTGGACGGCCTCCTGCAGCACTTTGTCGGCCAAAATGGGATGCGGGGGGCCGTATGAGGCCCCCTGTGCCCAGTTTTGGCCGGCAGAATGCTGCAGGAAGACATCCTGGACCCAAAATGGGCACAGGGGGCTGCAAGAGGCCCCCTTGTGCCCCATTTTGGCCGGTAGAGTGTTGCAGGAGGCTGTCCAGGCCAAAAATGGGGCACGGGGGGGTGCACGTGCACCCCCCACACCCTGTTTTGGCTGCCTGAGGCATCAAGGGCCTGTCCTTTGCTATTTCCAGGCTGGCTCCAGGGGCCAGATTAAAGCACCCTGCGGGACACATCCAGCCCATGGGCCTTGAGTTTGACACCCCTGCACTATGGGGTACAAGAACCCCATGCTACCTAATGAGAGAAAGTGGCAGGAATAGCAGGAACTTATGAGAGACACTTGGGACTTCCTGCTGATTTTCCCATAGACTTTGCTTGTAGGTAAGTGGTAGGGAAAGTTTTAAATGGCAATCATGTGACCACAAGATGATGCAACAAGTGTGAGCAAGTTGTCAAATGCCTGAATTGATCATGTGACTGCAGGAATATTGTGACAGCCACAACTATGAGGATCAGTCATAAGTCCTCACATTCAGTGCCATTGTAACTTTGAATGATCGCTGAACAAATGGTCGCTAAGTGAGGACTGCCTGTAAAGTAATATCAAAATATTTTTTTTCAACCAGACACCAGATAGGAAATGGCTTATTTTTGATGGACCAGTGGATGCTGTATGGATTGAGAATATGAATACTGTGCTAGATGATAACAAGAAACTCTGTTTGATGAGTGGTGAGATCATCCAGATGTCACAGCAAATGAGCCTTATTTTTGAACCGATGGATTTAGAAGTTGCATCTCCTGCTACTGTAAGCATACTGATTAAGAGATGGTTTCTTGATACTGAATGATTATCAGTCATCTTGAAAAAAAGAAATTGGATTAGACCTCAAGAATTATGGTTTATCAACCCATTTTCTTTTATTTCATTCAGATCTAAGGGAGTAAATCTGGAACTGAAATAACATGCCCTAGATTGTTATCTTTAAACCAACAAGTTGGGACCTCAGGATCTGAGGGTTTAGTTCTGGATTGGGTTGCACTACCTCAGACAGTCTCGGTGCACAATCTGGAGGTTTTCCTAGACTTGTGTCTCCTGATCAAAAACAGGTGGTAGTTATGACTAGGAGAGCCCTGGTACACTGTTGTGCTCTAGTTGTGCCTTTTCCTGCATCATGACTCCTAAGCTTAGTCTCTCAAACCCTAATCATCTTCCTTTTGGATTATTGCAACATTCTCTTCATGGGCCTACCTTTGAAGAGTATTCAGAAGCTACAACTGTTGCAGAATGCAGTAGCATGGACAGTTCTGATGGCCCCTCAAGTACACGAGCTGTACTGGCAGCCAATTTGCTTCTCGGCCCAATTCAAGGCATGGGTCATTACATTTAAAGCCCTTTGTGGCATGAGTCCTGGTATCTGAGGTACCATCCCACCCTTGACCCCATTCATTCCAGCAGAAAAGGCCTACTTCAAATCCCGTCAGCCAAAGAATTTTGACTGGTGGGGTTCAGGGGAAGAGCCTTTTCTGTTGTGGCCCCATCCTTTGAAATATTCTTCCGTCAGAGGTGAGGTCTGCCTCCACACTCCTTGCCTTCCTGAACAACCTAAAAACTTGGCTCTGCTGCTTGCTCTGAGGCCCCAAGAGGGGCCTGCTTCATTGGGGATGGCTGATAGGATACAAAAAGTCCTCACTCCCAGACCACCCACCATTTTGGTTTTTAAGTTTTAACTTTTCTATTCAATTTTTCTAATTTTAATTTTTGTTTTAGCACTTTTAAACTTTTTATTAGATTATAAACCATTTATAGTCACTCTTTTGGTGAAATGGACAGCATATAATTTAACAAACAAACAAATAACACACTACCAGGGGATCATGTCTGAAGACCCTGTGCTTTTAAAAAAAAATCTTGCAATTTTTGTAATGCAGAGTGTTCTCATGCCAAGATTTACCAGTTGGGAGACATTGAATCTGTCATACATGTTGTTTTGCACTGTCCTTTTTGAGTGAGTGCTTAAATTTAATAATTTCCCTCATATTTAAATTGCTCTTGCAGATCTGATGAAGAAAAAGAGCTATAGTATTCTTTTGGTGAATGTTAGAAAAGTAACCAAACCAGGGGTGAAATGTAAAATCTGTTACTACCAGTTCTGTGGGGTGGTAATATGACTGGGTGGGCGTGGCCAACTTTTTTTTAAAAAAAAACTTTTCAAAGCATTTTTTCTAATGCTTTGAAAAGCCTCTCTGCCAATCAGGACCTCAGCTGGGATCCTCAGAGAGGCTCTTTAAAAAATGCCTCTCTGCCGATCAGGGAACTCAGCTGGGATCATCAGAGACTTTTCAAAGCATTTTTTTTACCACCTCTTCGGCCAAGAGGTTGCAGAAAAAAATGCTTTGAAAAGCCTCTGATGATCCCAGCTGAGCCGTCCGATCATCAGTGGCTTTTTTTTTTTTACTTTTAAAAGCATTTTTCATTGGAAGAGGTTGTAGAAAAAATGCTTTTAAAAGTAAAAAAAAAAAGCCTCTGATGATCGTGCGGCTCAGCTGGGCATGGTGGGGGGGGGGCGCAGGGATTTTTGCTACCGGTTCTCCGAACCACCCGCCACCATCGCTACTGGATCGGGCAATCCGGTCCGAACTGGGAGCATTTCATCCCTGAACCAAACCCTATATGATACTATCGCTTTTACTTTCACTTAGTCTGTCATCTGATAAAAAATTAGACATTTTTCTGCTTGATTTTGTTTAATAGGTAAATTAAGCCAACCTTTCTTCATTGGTATGTATGTATGTATATGTATTTATTTATTTGTTTGTTTATTTATTTATTTAATAAATGTATATGCCATTTATTTTGCCATCAAGTGACTCTAGGCAGTTTACAATACGGTAAAAACAACACTATCAATACATTTCTGTGAAAAAAGGAACCCTGATAGTTTCAGCACTAAAGAATGATATTGCTTATGTATTCTTTCAATTACCTAACGAAATACCTAGAAGTTTTTATTATATGAAGGTGTTCTATCTTCCTGTAGGTTTCTAGGTGTGGAATGGTCTACATGGAACCTCATATGCTAGGATGGAGGCCTTTGATGTTATCTTGGTTACATCTAATGCCACCTACAGTCACCACTTTGCATAAAGAATTTATAACAGGCTTATTCGATAGAATTGTCCCACTTTCTGTTGAATTTATAAGAAAATGTACAAAGGTATGGTAAAGTAGTATTTATTTACTGTTTACACATGAGACATGAATGGTGTATTCACTGCGGTTAATAGTGATTCTGTAACAAAAATATTTGTGTATGTATGCGTGTATGCTTGTGTGTGTGTTAGCTTTTAGGTCATAAATGTGTGAGTTCATTTTATTTGTTTGTTTGTTCACATAAAATAAAAATATGTTTTTGCTTCAATATGGAACTCAAGGCAGGGTCCATGGGGAACTCTGAGATGGATGCCTCATTTAGACATAGTCAAGACCATTATTTGTTTCAGTGTAATAGATACTTCACTCAAAGTGGTATAAAATGTTGTCTTTTCCTGAAAATGTGGATATTGAGGTGTTTGTTTAGCTATTTATGTGCTACATTTTAAAATATATTTGTGGCAATTTAGCCCCAATGGAATAAAGATTTTAGCATTTGTTCTACAACTACACAAATTAGTCCCTATTCTACTGTTGGATTTGGTAATTATTATTTCAAGGATAGAACATTGGTTGCTAATTTTGTTCTTCCCATACCTGTTATTACAATCTTATTTCTTACCCAAAGTTCTAAGTAAAGAGTCTCTAGAAACCAACGTTTTGTTAATTGGCTCTCTGTGGCCACATTGTTAAAGGTGCATTACTGTCTAAAGCAAAATCAGTTAAAGTTGTTTCTAAATCAGTAATAGAAGAATGGTGTTCAAATTAAGTCACCTTTTTTTTTTTCTAGGAACTTTCTCCAACATCAGACACAAACCTGGTTCGGTCTTTAATGAATCTCATGGACTGCATGATGGATGAGTTTCACAATGAAGCAAAACTTAAAACTGTTACTGACCGTGAAATATTTTCATGGCTTGAGGTGGGCAAGATCTTTTAAATACACTAAATAGTTTGAATGAAGTTCTCTGAACTTTTCAGAGGTGAAAATAATTAAGTGGCCAGAATAAGCATGCCTGTGTGATGTTAAATTCATTTTATTTTTGTATCATCATAAAATTAAAGTCTTGGTTTATTGACAACCAAATCAGGTACAGTATAATAAATAGAAAATGTAACCTGTTGATAATAAAAACTAAAATATGAATATAAGAACATAGGAATAATTCTAGATCATATCCAGGCCCACCTTGGTCCACATATTTCACCATGGTCTCCATCTATGGAGTGTTGCCAAGCAGGAGATGAAGATACAGATAGTCCTCATTCACTGATTGGGACTGGCAACTCCATCACTAAGTTTAGTTTGGGATTCCCTGTTTCCCCCCCATGCAACCTTTGACCACTTGGTTGTGTTTTGTAGATTTCTTAAAACACTAAGCTTGAAACCTGAAATGGTGGTGGTGTATGTATGAATGGCTACTTTGAATTTGTTTTTGAATACTCCAGAGCACTTTTGTGTTTGCACTCACATGGTCCGTTGGAGCCAGTTGTAAAGAAGAAGATCGACTGAAGTTTGACAAGATTGTGCGTGAACTGCTTCAAGGATCAATGACTGATGAGACAAGAGAAAAGTATAAACTGTTGAGTGGGGTTGAGCATTTGCGGGCAAAAATCTTAACTGTTCCCTATCCAGAAGATGGAACAATTTATGAATATCGATTTATCAAAGATGTGAGTGTGTTTGTTTTGAACAGAGATTTTCAGAGAGTAATTGATAATTTTTTTCTCAAGATGATTTCTGATCATAATCTAATTGCTTGTATTGTGAGAGTTGGCTCATACACAAATGAAAAAAAATAGCTGTGGAAATAGTACACATTTATTTATTAAGTGCTTGATGCACTCATTACATTATGATAATAAGCAAAAGAAATAAGATTTGCCATTGAGATAAATTTATACTTATTCTCATCAGGAGGATGCTATCTAAAGTTGTATTTCAGCTGAAGTCAATGTGCTTTTAATCAGATAATTAAAATAGTCCATAACCCTTTTCCATTGAAATCAGTAGAAAGTAGTTCAGTGCCTACCGATTGGAAATAATAAACTCCAATCATTGAGCAGCTATAAATCTGCAGGGCAGGCTACTTAACAGGTGCTAGATAAAGGTTGTTTTTATGGGGGGGCGGTCTGTGTTATGAAATTCTGGTTTTATTAGGGAGAGGCAGAACCTGCCGTCCAGAACCTTGCTTTTAAATGTCTTATCAATTTGTAAGTTGTCCAGAGTTGCTGGGAGTCAAGCAACCTATAGATAAAATAAATAAGTAAATAAGTAAACAAACAAACTTAGAAATTTCATCTTAGCCATTGACAGAAAAAAACAAGGAAAATCAATTCTCAATTTCTGCAGGGATGATCTCTCCAGACCATGTCAGGACCTGATCCTGAATTTTAAATTTAGAAATATAGCACACAGTGTACAAAAACTTTACAATCTTTTGTTATTTATTATTATTATTATTATTTAATCTTTAGTGAGATTCACAGCCTTTGAGGCTGGTTAATAGCTCAGCAGCTCAAGTCCTAACCAAGGACCTAGGAACTGTTAAGGTATCGTCGGAGGATGTAAGCTGTTCCAAGTAAGGTGGTTTTTTGTAGAGTCAAAATGTTCAAGTCCGGCAAATTTAGAATTTCTAAATAGCGGGGTAGCCCTTTGGGTATTGCTCCAAGGGCTCCAATTACAATCGGGACAACACACAATTTCTTTTTCCACAGTCGCTCAACTTCAATTTGCAAATCCCGGTACAACAACAACAACAACAACAACAACAACAACAACAACAACAATAATAATAATAAAAAATTAAATTTATTATTAAAATTATAAAGAAAAAACCCAATGCTGACATAAATACATAGTTTAAAAATTCAACTATAAGCACAATGAGATATGCATGGTATAACTGGATCAGGAAATTGCAGGTTCAAGTAATTTTTTTCCCCTCTTACTGCAATGCTTTCTGATTATTTGGTCCTAAATTTTGAAACAGGGAGCTGGAAGATGGGAACCATGGATAGAAGCACTTCAGTCAGCTCCACCTATACCAAAGGATATGATGTTCAACGAAATAATTGTTCCCACTTTAGATACTATACGATACTTTTCATTGATGGAGTTACTGACAACACATCAGAAGCCTACCATATTTGTTGGACCCACAGGAACTGGCAAGAGTTCATATATTATAGTATGTATACATAAAACATGCATTATACTTGGTACAAGATCTCTATAGTTTCAATTTAAAAAATGGGTTGCTCCAGGAAAACTAGATCCTTAGTTTCTTAATTTGAACCTTCAGATTCAGATTGGTTGTGTTCAAATGATCCTTCCTTCCTTCCTTCCTTCCTTCCTTCCTTCCTTCCTTCCTTCCTTCCTTCCTTTTCCTCCCTCTCTCCCTCCCTCTTCTTAGTCTCCCATGAAACCTCTTTCAATTCTGGGAAATCCTAGAGTTTCACAGAATGAGAAAAACCCCAGTGTTTTCTAGTTCCATCTGAAGATCTCTGTCTTAAAGGGCTTGTGATACCTGCCCTCAGTCCACAATACATCCATGCCATGGGGTAGAACATGTTAAATGTTCTTCTGAAATAGTGGCCACACTCCCAACTTTATTTATTCACAACAGCTGTTGGAGAGTTGTAGCATGTTGGAAGGAATGGTCAGATTGAACTGAGGTTTTGTGTTTTGTTTTTTTCCCACCACCCATGTGTTATGCACACTGGGGATACCTGTGAAAACAAGATAAAAAGGGACATACTTATAAGGTTAACTTGCTATACTGGCTTTTGTTTTAAATAAAGTTAAGTATGATATAGAATGTGTGTGTTAGACCATTTTGAAGTCTTGAGGATTGTTAATATACGATTTGTGTTATTTCAATACAAATGTTGTTTTCCAATAAAATATCACCATGGCAAATAGTAACCATGGCAAGAAGGCCTGCAGAAAACTTTTTCCAAAAATATCTTTTTTATTTTTTCCAACATTATTAGTTGTTTGTACTTATTATGATGAAAATCATAAGCTACTTCTTTAAATATGTTTCTCTTGTTCTTTACTTTCTCTTTCTTTTTTCCCCCTGTACACCTTTTATTCTCTTTTTTCTTTACTTTTCCTTCTTTCTGAGTTTAGTTTGTAGTTTCTTTTACTTTTGTTATTAAATCTTTCAATAAAAATGCATTTTTTAAAAAAAAGGAAAGTGGCAAATGGCTCTTAACAATTGTTTTGCTAATTTTAATGTTAACCAATTTATTTTGATTTTATATGACGCACCTAAATTACAAATTATTTTTTCAATAAAGCACTGTAATGGGTTTTTATTTAATCACTCTTTAATGTGACTTTCGTTTATTACTGTTTTAAAGTATTAGTACCGGTAGCATGGTTCAGATGAAACAGTGAAGTGTTGTTTACATAATTGCTGCAATATTATTGTTGGCAATCAGTCTTATTTTACCTACGGTAAGTAAAGGTCTACCTGCATTTATTGAAATGGCCACTATGCTTTAATCCGTTCATGTGATACTCTGGAACTTGCTAATGAGTCCAATAATATCAGTGATGCATTCAATCTTAATCGATATAAAAAGGTGTCTTTAAATTTATAATCCTTTTGGTTTATTTCTGCAGGAATCTCATTAGGGAGACTTGAATGTTAATGACTTTGCGTTTGTCATTTTTCTAAAGAGAATAACTAGCAAACTTGAAGGGAAAAACCACCTCATTTGAATGACTTGCAATACAAGAAGCTCTTCTGCTTGTCTTTTTCTGTGCTGCCACATTTTTTTTTTTTTATTTTAATTTGATTTATATGCCGCCCTTCTCCGGAGACTCAGGGCGGCTTACAGTGCGTTAAGCAATAGCCTTCATACTTTTGTATATTTATACAAAGTCAGCTTATTGCCCCCACAAACTGGGTCCTCATTTAACCTACCTTAGAAAGGATGGAAGGCTGAGTCAACCTTGAGCCTTGGAGAGATTCGAACCAGCAGTAAATTGCAGGCAGCTGTGTTAATAACAGGGTGCTTTAAACCACTGTAGTACCAAGGCTCTTTGATATGCTCATGTGACCCAATCTCATCTCTTTTTAAAACTATCTTGACAGGATTTTCTCTTAAACCGTTTAAATAAGGAAATCTACAAACCACTGCTCATTAACTTCTCAGCGCAGACGACGGCAGCCCAGACTCAGAACATCATTATGTCTAAGCTTGATAAAAGGAGGAAAGGAGTCTATGGTCCACCCCTAGGAAAGAAAATGGTAACTTCTAAAAAAGTGAAATGCAACTTCTCGCCCTGCTTATGGCAGGCTCTCTGTATTTTTTTTAATTGGTATATTTTGAGTGCCAATACATCCCTCGTCAAAAGTAAATTGCTGCCTAATTTTAAAACGTAGCAAAATGGTTATACAAACTTTCCCAGAGATTTTAAACATGGAAGCAGCAGTTTTCACATGTATCTCACGTTCACAATGGGTATGGTATCGCTATAGTTTTCATTCCAAACCTGTATAAGAATACAAATGAGTCAGTTTTGGTCTATAGGTTAAGAAGCTGGGCTAGAAACCAGGAGACTCTGTGAGTTCTAGTCCTGCCTTAGACATGAAAGCCAGCTGAATGACTTTGGGCCAATGGGCCAGTTACACACACTCAGCTCAACCCGTCTCACAGAATTGCTGTTGTGGAACAAATAGGAGAAGGAAGTATTAAGTATGTTTGCTGCCTTGAGTTATTTATAAAATAATAAAGATGGGATAATAATAATAATAAAAAAAGATCATAGAAGAAATAACCCATGTAGTGCAACTCTAAATCTGATTCAGAGTTTGGATTTGCTTTGTTAAATTTGCTTAATTTGTTAAAAAGGAATGTGGAGGCAAAATTCTGGATCATGTAATCTCCAAAATCCAACTATCACTGCCAAATAATTCAGAAGCTACATTTACTGCCAAATAAATCCAACTTTCTTTGGAGCACACCTTGAATCTGTTAATTCCTTCTGCATCATACTACTCACCTTGAGTTTTCGTGACTTTTTTGAATTCATTGATTCACACACAATCTTAAAGAAGTCCCGAGAATAAGTCAAGAAGCAGTCAAGTGCTGTGATTTTCAGTTCCTCCCTCCTTGGACCACAGGTCTGGGGAATGAAAGAAGGGCGAAAGTGGGAAGAGGAACAACTGTCTAAGCTGTCCTGATAGATGCTGATTCCAACTGCACTTAGCTGGCAACCCACCATTCTATTGCTTTGGAGTAGATGTTAATGGCATGCAAAAATGAACGAATTGCCTAGGTGAAGCAATTACTAGATCACCTGTCTCATGCAAACAAGTCTTAAGTACATTTCGATTACTGGATAGAAGACAGCATTTTGGCAGTGATGGTTTGTCAGTAATTCTGGCTGAAGTAATTGGAGCTAGACCATGTTTATACCCCATCCTCTCTCTACACACCCACCCACCCACAAAAACACACACACAATTTATGTATACATATGATGACCCACCTTTCTAGACAGATGTTATTCATGGCATCTAGAATGGTAGAGTAATGAGATGGGAACAATGTATCACATCATTTTAGATTGAGAATTAATGATTATATTTTACTATTCTCTGGAGTAAAGAGAAGAAGCAGACATCTTTACATAACTCAAAGGAAGAAACTTGGGTTCTTTATTTAAGTTCTCTAGAATCTGCATATTCTTGCAACAAGGTATAAATATAATGAATCAATCACTCAATCAATAAAAAATTAATAAATAAGTGCATATTTCTAATATGACTTTTTTGAGAAAACAACCTCAAATTACAAATTATGTGTAAAACTAAGAAACCACTTAAAAAACATCAAATAATTTAAAGACCCATACTATGGGCCAAAAGAAATAGCAGACTAATAGAAAGCCAAAACAAATGTAATGAAGGTCATAGCAAATGCAACTCAGCGGTTTCCAATCTACTGCAGAACTTTAATTTTGGAAATGGAAACGTCATCCTCCAAACAGCTTCCCAAAAACTCTGACACAAGGAAGATTAGGGCTGTGACACCAAAGGCTATAGGAAAAAAGAGTGATTGTAAACAGCTGAACAAAATTTGCACTAGTAGAAAATGTAGTGAAAAGACTTAGACCTGTAATTTTCTCATCCACTGATTTTGTTACTGGCTAATAAACTGCCATTTAGCAGTTCAAATTGAGTAAAGCTGCCTCCATTAACATGCAAAAAAATTGCAAAGAATTCATTGTGCAGATTTTTTAAATCTTTTTTCCCCCTTGCAATCAGTTTGTATTGTTTCATTGATCAGCCTGCTCATGGGCAACTTCTACAGCAATAGCCATTTTTAAGATACAGGAAGAAAAACGAGTTCATGTGCAAAATTCCTCACAGAAGAAAAAAAGAGAGGAAAGAATTAGCTTGGGTTCACATATTACACTAAGACATGGCTTGCTTAATCACAGTTTATTAATTATACTACAATTATGTTTATGCAGCACAAAGAAAAAAAAACATTATAATTTAGCATGGTACATTAGAGCTGCAAAAATGAGGATGGAAGAATTTCCTTAATACGTATCTCTAGTGGTCTTCAGGGACACGGTGGCTCAGTGGCTAAGATGCTGAGCTTGTTGATCGAAAAGTCGGCAATTCAGCAGTTCGAATCCCTAGTGCCGCGTAACCGGGTGAGCTCCCGTTACTTGTCCCAGTTTCTGCCAACCTAGCAGTTCAAAAGCACGTAAAAAATGCAAGTAGAAAAATAGGGACCACCTTTGGTGGGAAGGTAACAGCGTTCCATGCGCCTTTGGCGTTTAGTCATGCCAGCCACATGACCACGGAGACGTCTTCGGACAGCGCTGGCTCTTTGGCTTTGAAGCGGAGATGAGCACTGCCCCATAGAGTCAGGAATGATTAGCATGTATGTGCGAGGGGAACCTTTACCTTTTTAGTGGTCTTCCAGATTTTTGTAATGCAGATACCAAAGATATATACTTTTAGTACCATACTGAATAGCCATACTCAGTATATCTATCCTAAGAGTAGGTACAGGTAGTCCTCAACTTAAGTGAGACATTTGTTAAGTGAATTTTGCCCCATTTTATGACCTTTCTTCCCACAGTTGTTATCTGAACCATTGCAGTTGTTACATTAGCAACAAGGTTGTTAAATGAATCTGGCTTCCTCATTGACTTTGCTTGTCAGAGGGTGGGTTGTCACCAGAAGTGATCACATAACCTTGGGACACTGCAACCGTCATAAATATGAGTCAAATGCCAAGCATCTGAATTTTGCTCATGTGACTATGGAGATACCGCAAAGGTTGTAAGTGTGAAAAATGGTCATAAGTCACATTTTTCAGTGGCGTTGTAACTTTGAACAGTCACTAAATGAACTTTGTAAGTTGAGGACTACCTGTATAGTACAGGCAGCAGAGCAAAGGATCGAATGCTGTCCTTAACCCTTGATTTAGAACAGAGCTAAAGTACCTGAGATGTAGGCTGAGATGTATTGGACTCCAATCAATAACTATAGAAAGGGGGAATTTTCCCATAGCATCTTACCCTGTCTTAGTAATTTGCATGTAAAAAGAAAGTAAGTTGATTGTGATTGATTTGCCTGGAAACAAGCTTACTCTAAATGAGCTCAGCAGCATATTTTTTAATTTTAATTTTTAAATTTAATAAATAAATAAATAAATAAATAAATAAATAAATAAATAAATGTCTTTGGGTGTAACTTGTGGACCACGTACAGAATCAGTGTCCTTTTGTTTTTTAAGGTGGTATTTGTTGATGATGTCAATATGCCAGCAAGAGAAGTCTATGGGGCTCAACCTCCAGTGGAGTTACTTCGTCAGTGGTTGGATCACTGGAACTGGTATGACCTGAAAGACTGTACTATGATTAGACTTGTGGACATCCAGATCATTTGTGCAATGGGGCCGGCAGGTATGCTTTTTACTTCTAGTTAGAGAATCCATCTCTAAAGTGCCAAATGTGCTACTGATTTATTCTTTTTAAATATTCAAATTAAGTCATGTCTTTTGTTGTCATCCATGCATCATCTTTTAAATTTGCTTGTATGGGAAGGGGCCTCTAAGGCTGAAAATGGCCGAGTCTCTCTGGATCTTTGAGAGGGTCTGTAAAGAGCCTCAATGCTCTGTTACAGTTGAGCGGAGGGTTGCAAAAATGAGTCCTCTTCTCTCTCCCCCACCACCCGAGTTTCCTATGAAAATATGCAGGGAGATCTACAATTTAATATGTGGAAAAAAATAATTCCAGAATTCCTTGTCTGAGCTAGAAACACACAAGCTGATCCATGCTTTTAATTGCTGTTTTTTTCCCAACACAAAGAAGTAAAGATACCATTTTTGTTTAAAAGATATGGTTTGTTTAAGAGATCCCATAAACCAGCGGTCCCCAACCTTTTGGGCACCAGGGACTGGTTCCATGGGGAGAGATTTTTTCGTGGACCGGAAAGGGCATGTTTTCGCGTGCTGCCTGCATCCCGCAGATGGGGCTTTGCTTATTTGTGGGGTCTTGTTTCTGGCATGCTGCGGACCAGTGCCAGTCCATGGACCGGGGGTTGGGGACCCCTGCCATAAACCTTTTCTCAACGTGATTAAAGATGTAGATTTGTCACTGATGAATCCTACCTTTGACCAATCCTAAATATTAGCATGGATTGAGAGCCTTTATAAGTAATAACTGTAGTTCTTTAGCGTGTGCTTATTGATGTAGCAAGGCTTCGGATAGGATTGCTGTCACTTTGACTGTATTAGTGTGTAAAATGCTTACAAATCCCTCCTTCCTCAAAATAAATTGTCTTTTGCCTGTGGCCTGTGTATTTGGATTATAGAAGCTGCTCTTAATACGAAGTCTCCTTTAATTGATGCATGGAGAGTAGGAAGAATTCAAATTGGTTGCAGAAGTGTTTGATAGATTTAGATTTATTGAATGTACATCAGTGATTTGCTTCCCCTACAGGTGGAGGTCGAAATGCAATCACTCCTCGATACCTGCGACACTTCAACACAATTACCATTAATGAGTTTGATGATGTTTCGATGTATACAATTTTCTCCCGAATATTAGATTGGCATCTTACTCTATGGTAGGTGACGTTGTTATATTGTGGCATATTAACCTAAATAAAAAAAGATAATGATAACCTGCCGTAATATCCTTCCTAAACATCATGCCATCCAGAAGCGTTATACTGTAGTATCTGCATTTCCCACCAGCAGGTCTCCAAAGATATTGACCCTCTGATAGCATCACAACATGCCAATATACTGTAGTAAATCTTCAAATTAACTATTAAAAGCCATTCCCCTCCCCAACTAGGAGAGCACACTCAGTTTCCTTAGTAATACACCACTTTACAGCTTTCATATCCATATTCCTGGACCCCCAAACTAGATATCAAAGCCATGTCTTCAGGTCCTGATGGAAGTCCAGCAAGACTTCTTCTGGGTCCCATCAGATGACATTCATTCATGGACAGGGTCTGCAACATGACCGTCTGCTGGATGTGATAGTTATAATTTTATATTTTATGAATAAATGAATGGATTAGGATTGACACAAATAGCAATAGCACTTAGATTTATATACCACTTCACAGTGCTTTATAGCCCCCTCTAAGAGGTTTACAGAGTCAGCATATTGCCCTCGACAATCTGGGTCCTCATTTTACCAACCTCAGAAGAATGGAAGGCTGAGTCAACCTTGAGCCGGTCAGAATTGAACTGCCAAACTGCTGGCAGCCAGCAGTCAGCAGAAGTAGCCTGCAGTACTGCATTCTAACTACTGCACTACCATGGCTCTTCCATAAAAAAGGGAGGCACTTCCCTAAAAAAGTTGGCTGTTGTGTCCTGAATTGTATCTATTTTCCAACTAGTTGCCAATTGTGCAATCTTCAGTGTTCTGAATATGAACATCTTCATATCCAAATAAACAAGGAAATTACTGTATTACAGGTAGTCCTCAACTTATGTCCACACCTGAGCCAAAAATTTACGTTGCTAAGTGAAACATTTCTTAAGTGAGTTTTGCCCCATTTTATGATTTTTCTTCAAGACCGCCTTCTACTGCATAGCTCCCAGCGACCGGTAAGATCCCACAGAGTTGGTCTCCTCCAGGTCCCGTCAGCTAAACAATGCTGGCTGGCGGGCCCGCAGGGCAGAGCCTTCTCTGTGGCTGCCCCAGCTCTCTGGAACCAGTTACCTCCTGAGGTCCAGACTACTCCCACCCTATTGGCCTTCCAGGAAGCGGTGAAGACCTGGCTTTTCCGGCAGGCCTGGGGCCGTTGATCTCGCTGTTCAATCTTGCGAGATCTGGCCATGGATGGTGTGCATGTGTTTTTAATGTTTTTAAAATGCTTTTATAATGTTTTTTTTTAAAATTTTTATGTTCATTGTTTGTATTATTTTTGTTGTAAGCCGCCTAGAGTCCCTTGGGAGTTGGGTGGCATAGAAATATGATTAATTAAATTAAACTAAATTAAATTAATTCTTGCCACAGTTGTTAAGTGAATCATTGTAGTTATTAAGTTAGTAACACGGTTGTTAAGTGAACCTGGCTTTCCCATTGAATTTGCTTGTCAGAAGGCCACAAAAGCTGATCACATGACCCCAGGACACTGCAACCGTCATAAATATGAACCAGTTACCAATTATCTGAATTTTGATTACATGATCATGGGGATGCTGCAATGGTCGTAAGTGTGAAAAACAGTCATAAACCAATTTTTTGCAGTGCCATTGTAACTTTGAATGATCACAAAATGAACTGTTGTAAGTCAAGGACTAACTGTATTCCTAGAATGTTACTTGGTCTGACCCAATAATCTTATTATAAGCTAAAGAACACCAAGAACTGGATAACTAAGCATCTAAAGAATGTTATAAACCAGAGAATAGAATATGAATTTCCCTGAGTAAACAAATTGGAAGAATAATTAGAGATCAATATTTCTGGATTGGTCTCATAAAATGAATATGGTGTAGTGTCTGACTCTTGATCACTGCTTTTGAGTGATAATTTTTGGTCCTTGATTGCTTGAAGGTCAAGGTCTCTTAAATCAGTCTCATGGATTGTAAAATAATTTGACTTCTTTGTGAAATTCATTCATACCATCTGGACAAAATCTGCACAAGTCCCCCGTTCCTGGCATTTTAAAAATCTTTTCATAAAGGGTAGTTGCTGGTTTTGTTTAGTGAATAGCTTTATTGATGACTATTACTATATATCCAAGTATTTTATAGCCATTGTCTGTAAACCAAACTTATATTTAAAATGCAATACAAAGAATTTGATGAATATAGGAAAATGTTCAAGTTTCTATTTTGTGTTGTATGAGTTGTCCTACTGCTTTCATCTTTTCAATCAACAGTTACAACTTCCCTTCGGAATATGTTCAACTGACTGCACAAATTATTAATAGCACAATGACTGTATACAAAGAAGCTATGGATAATTTGCTCCCTACACCCACCAAATCTCACTATTTGTTCAATTTGCGAGATTTCTCTCGGGTCATTCAAGGGGTTTGTCTGTCACGACCTGAAACAACCATTTCTACAGGAACCATAAAACGCCTTTGGGTTCATGAGGTAAATTTTCTATTAGTAACTTAACTGACGGCTCAGTCTTACATTTGCTTGCAAAATATTTTCGTATATGATAAGGTACTGAATCGTTGAAAACTAGTAGCATAAGCAATTAACTGCTGTGCCTTGCATAGCTGTTTCTACTTAAAAGAATCCAACAACAGAAAGGATCATATAGCTAAAATTATATAAATCTGTGACTAGCCATACTCGCTGCAGTATCCATTTTGGGAATGAATAATATCATCTGCCCTACTGTGGAGATCATGATGATTAAGAGTAAGGTACCCTTCCTCATCATGGTGCTGTCTGAGGATGATAGGAATTGCAGTCCCATCTGGAGAGCATCATGTTGAGGAAAGCTGTTACCGGACTACACTGTGTTCATGCCAAAGTAAAGACATTGATGACAGAAAATAGCTTTTCCACATGATATTTAGTTATTCCCTTTATAGGGAATTATATAGCTTCTCAAGTTTAATAATTTTTCCTGACAGAATGTATGTTTCTGTGTCATAGAAATTGTAATTAATTATTATAAACAATCATACTAACGTCTTTTATGCAGGTCCTTAGAGTATATTATGACCGCTTGGTAGATAAAGCAGATCGATCGTGGCTGGTTGAATGCATCCGTGAAGTAGTAACCAAGCATTTGGAAGAAGATTTTAATGAACTTTTCCAAAATCTGGATTTCAATTATGATGGTAGGGTAGAAGAGGATGATTTGCGAAGCTTGATGTTCTGTGATTTTCATGATCCTAGAAGGGAGGATACAAATTATAGGGAAGTCTTGGATGTGGATGAACTGAGAGGAGTTGTCGAGGGCCATCTAGAAGAATATAATAATATGAGCAAAAAGCCAATGCAGCTGGTTTTATTTCGATTCGCTATAGAGCATGTTTGTAGAATTTCACGCATTTTGAAACAACCCCGTAGCCATGCCCTTCTGGTTGGTGTTGGTGGAAGTGGTCGACAGTCCCTAACCCGTTTAGCAGCATATATGTCTGACTACACGCCATTCCAGGTTGAAATCTCAAAGAGTTATGGGCCCAATGAATGGCATGAGGACCTAAAAGCCATTCTAAGGAGATCTACTGAAGGTGAGATGCAAGGTGTTTTCTTATTCACTGACACCCAGATAAAAAGAGAGTCATTTTTAGAAGACATAAACAACTTGTTAAATGCTGGAGAAGTGCCAAACCTCTTTGCAGTTGATGAGAAACAAGAAATCTGTGAAAAGATGCGCTCCATTGATCGCCAGCGGGATAGATCCAAGCAGACTGATGGTAGTCCCATTGCTCTTTTCAATATGTTCATTGATCGTTGCCGGGATCAGCTCCATGTTGTCTTGGCTATGAGTCCCATTGGAGATGCCTTCCGAAATCGTCTCCGGAAGTTTCCAGCTCTTGTTAATTGTTGCACTATTGATTGGTTTCAGGTAAGATTCTGAAGTACAACTGTGAAAAATGATTAGAGTTCCAAATTAGAGATTAATTGAAACAATGGTTTAAAGCTGGCTTCTTTATTCTGCTGTTTCCGAAAGCTATTTAAGTATATATCTGCCATGTATATAACTTTAAGATGTGGTTAAGTATGGATTCCTTGTGGCTTGTTTAATCATTTGTAAATATTGGTGTAATAAAAAGAACAAATAAAAATACAGGTAGTTCAATTCATTTAGTGACCATTCGAAGTTACAGTGGTACAGAAAAAAATGACTTATACCATTTTTCACACTTATGACCATTGCAGCATACCCATGGTCACATGAACAAAATTCAGATGCTTGGTAACTGACTCATATTTATGATGATTGCAGTGTCCTGGGGTCATATGATAATGTTTGGTAACCTTCTGACCAGCAAAGGCAATGGGGAAACCAGATTCATTTAACAATCGTGTTACTAATTTAACAGTTGCAGTTAACAATTGTGGCAAGACAACTGTGGGACAAAACTCACTTAACAAATGTTTCACCTAGCAACAGTAATTTTGAGCTACATTGTGGTCGTAAGTCGAAGACTATCTGTACTGTTTCCTTAACATATGTTTTTACTTAAATTCTGATGTTTTTTCTATGTTCAGAGGTTTCTTTTTAAGTGAAAGAATTATATAATCCCCCTGACTGTATTTTTAAATAATACATATATATTTCTTTTTTAGCTAATAGTTTTTGGAGCACAATAATTTGGACTAGGGCTATTGTTCAAAACTAAATGGATAGGTGGCTGGCCTGCTGCTTTCCTTTCATCCTGCAGGCTCCCTCACTCTGCAGCTTCTCTTAGGCCAGAAAAAACCCTAAGAGCTTCAAACATGGATAAATGTTTGAATAAATACATTTTCAATTTATTTATTCAAGATATGAATTTGCTCTTTAAGCTTAAGTGATTTGTATTATGTATCCATGATAGCTTTTTTTTTTTTCTATTCAAAATCACTCATCACTGTTTTTGCTAGTCTCTTTGTTAAGACCCTGTGAGTTTCATAGAATCCCACTAGTATATTTTCAGTGATGGCTTCTTAAAGGTGGGGGAAAAAAGACATGAATGGCCAAGCTTTCTCCAACCACACAAATCTGTTTTTGTTGCCTCTGGAATTTCTCTACCCCATGGTACCCTTGCCACTAAAATTCAGCAATATGATATAAACATATTTTCAATGCTTTCTATGGCTTTAGCTAAGTAAAACTATTTAAACGTTAAAAAGGCCTGGTTCATTAAACATGGCCCTTGCCATTTTCTGACAAGGCTACATTTTTCTCCTGCCACTTGCAAATGGTACCTATCTAACTTTTTTCCGGGTGGCCTTTAGCCTGTTATGAAACCTATCCAGTAGTTGTGCTCTTCTCTTTTTAATGGCTCTTTTTAACCCATGACTTTATGCAACACTCTTTTTCCATAATAACAATCAAATGTTATTTCCCTCCCCGCCTTCCTTAAATTCAGTCATGGCCTACAGATGCTTTGCAGGCAGTTGCCACTCGCTCCCTGGGCGACATTGAAATGTCTGAAGAAACCCGAGCTGGCTGCATTGATATGTGTAAAAAGTTTCATACCTCAACCATTAATTTGTCTGAATTGTTCTATAATGAGCTCCAGCGACACAATTATGTAACACCAACTTCATACCTGGAATTAATTTCCACTTTCCAATCCCTGCTGGAAAAAAAGAGAGCGTAAGTATGATTGATGTAACATTTGTTATCAAAAGTAATCTAAAGTTTCTTCCACCACTGCCTCTCCACCCCCCCCCCCACTCCATCTCAGCAGAGTCCAACAAGGGATGCATGTAAACAGAAATGATATACACTGCAGAGATCTCGCACACAAGAAAGGCAGCTTTCCTTCTACCCAAAGAATGATTAAAAACAATTGTTATAATTACTATATTGCAGCTGCTAGAAGATAACATAGCATAAAATATCTGATGTTTAAATAGTTCAAGAATAAGAATGCAAATGAGAACTTGCTGGCTTATCTAGATGATAATTATTCCCAAGAAAAACTAAAAGGAAAATTTTATTTTTATTTTTTAAAATCAGTTTATCATAGGTATAGATAGATAACTGGCTTATAAATCAATGTCAAGTATGGTTCTTTGAAAAAAAATATTTCAGATACAACTTTCTATTTTCTGTTTCATTTTTATTTGTATTTTAATTAATGAGGTTCCATTGTTGAATTTTATTGAATATTATATTTTCAATAGTTACTTTATAGGGGACTTAGCCTTATAGGGCAGATGAGTGGCAAAAATGTATTAATAAAATAATAATATTTTGGGTTTGGTTCTGGAAGCTTGTCTTCATTTATTGATTGATTGAGTTAACCCCCTTATGTGTGGTTCTTTACCGTTTTTCCGAGTAGCCTAAAATGCAGAATAAAGTCAATATTATAAAAGAGTGCTCCAAACAATGTATAAATCAAAAAGCAAACAAAAATCTCCAGCCCCCAAACCTTGTAAGGATTGCAGCTTCAGGTGACACCAATGGCCAGAAACTTTTGGAAGCCTTTTGGAAAGCAGCTGAAGAAGCATCTCTTTCACGAGGATTTAAATAAATCATCTTAGGACTCAAGAAATACACTATAAATTTACTGGATTGGAAGAGGAATTTGTAGAAGTAGTGCTGAGTAAAGACACAATTTCTGTCTTGATGGTTGTGTGGGTGGGTGGACGTTTGGGGATGAAATTAATGATACTCTTATGATGACAATGTCATTCAGATTCTATCTTCTGATTTATCTCCAGTGAGGTGATGAAATTGAAAAAGAGATATGAAGTGGGCTTAGAGAAACTGGACTCAGCTGCTGCCCAGGTGGCCACCATGCAGGTGGAACTGGAAGCCTTGCAGCCCCAGCTAAGGGTAGCGAGCAAGCAAGTGGATGACATGATGGTTGTTATTGAGAAAGAATCTTTGGAAGTTGCAAAGACGGAGAAGATTGTGAAGGCTGATGAAGAGGTAGCCAATGAACAAGCCATGGCTGCCAAAGCCATCAAAGATGAATGTGATGCAGATCTGGCAGAAGCCTTGCCAATCCTGGAAAGTGCATTAGCCGCTCTGGACACTCTGACCGCACAGGTATGGCCTCTGTTTCACTCTTGCTGAATTTCTTCATCTGAAAGAGGCAGGCACACTGACTTATTCATACTTTGTGTTTTTGTAGAGAAAGGTCAAGATTGACATAGCATTAATTTGTTACAGTGCTACAGGATTTTACTTTTGTCCCATTTAAAAAGGTGCCCTCTTCCTTAGAGATAAGACATTGCCTAGCTCAGCATTGTTCTTCTAGAATTATTTGAAAGGTTGAGCAAGTTAGTAACATAAACAGACTTATTCAGTTTCAGTTATACTGAAAGAGAGAATGAAAGAAGAGACAGAGATAATGTCACTTTGCCTCAGATGGCAGGAGCAGAACCAGTGAGTTAAAGCAACAAAAAAGTTGATTGAGGACAGGCGGAATTTCCTGATGGTAAAAGCTGAGAACCAGTGGAATAGTTTCCCTCGTAAAGTGGCATGTTTCCCTTCACTGGAGGTTTTAAAACAGAGGCCAGATTAATCTATCTAAAAAGCCTTAGAAAATCCTGTAGCCAGGGTTAAAGGGATGACCTTGCTCTGAATTTGATTATTTTGTTTGGAATTTGTTCTATTTGAGGCAATTTATTGAAGGTTCTTGATAAGAAATGAAAGGAAAGATTGGGATGCACATTTCTGTCCATTGAAAATATATTTTAAAAAAATGTTAAGTGCTAAAACTGAGGCTGAAATTGACCATTTGCCATGTATCCAAATTAGTTATCAGATACTGTTTGGCATCTGTCAGAATTGTTTGACATTTCCATTGGTCTACAAACATAAGATCTAGCAGAGAATGTCAACGCTCACTGCATATTATTCATTAGTATGGGTGTCTCAAGGATACTGATATAATGCTGAAAAACATTTGAATTAGTTGAAATTGAAAAATAAGGGAGAAGACAACTAAATGTAATGATACTTAATCCGGATTACTTAATCATAATCACATCACCAGAAATCCTATAAAGGATTGGAATGCAATGAGATTATCATGTGCTTGGAAATAATGAACAGAATCAGTTTTCAAAATTAACTGCTAAAGTTAGGAAAAACACAGTTTTCAGTCCAACTGTGCAAATTATAATTTTTCTTTTTAAAAAAGGGATTAAAATTGTTTTTTGAGCAAAACATTAAGAGTATGTAGGTGCATGTGTGTGTATAGTGTGGGTCTGAAGCAGGGGTGAAATCCAGCAGGTTCTGACAGGTTCTGGAGAACCGGTAGTGGAAGTTTTGAGTAGTTCAGAGAACCGATAGCGGAAATTTTGAGTAGTTTGGAGAACCAGCAAATGCCACTCCAGAGTGGGGTGAGAATGGAGATTTTGCAATATCCTTCCCCCAGGAGTGAGGAGTGAAAGGGGATTTTGCAATATCCTTTCCCTGGAGTAGAGTGGGAATGGGAATTTGGCAGTATCCTTCCCCTGCCACGCCCAGCAAACAACACCATGCCCACCAAACAACACCACGTCCACCAAGCCATGCTCATAGAACCGGTAGTAAAAAAATTTGAATTTCACCACTGGTCTGAAGAGTGTCGCACGTGATGCCTTAATCCAGCATTTGGTTCATCTCCCTGTTTACCAAAAGGAGCCCACTAGGCCTCTCGCATTCATGCCCAACTCTGTGCCAGCATGGAAGGGCTTCTTATCCATTTAAAGGCTGAGAATAGGTTGAGATTATTTTGGTCCAAGAGCACATACATGGGTATGTATAAAGTATGCGGGAAAAGAGTGAAGCATAAACTGGAACTAATTTCTGAAACCGTTATTCTCTGTGAAATGATAGATACATGAATGTTTTTTTTTTAAAAGGAATAATGCTGATATTCTGCATATTTTCTTCTGGATTTAAAGCAAATCTTTTTTTTTTTTTTTACACAAATTTAAAAATAAATTACTTTTCACAATCTTTGTGAAGATGAATTTTTAGAGAAATTCTTATGGGATTGGTATGTATTTCTTGCACCTATCTTGGTTACAAAATGATTAAGAAGGTGGTTGAGTGATGGATAGATGCGTGATAGAAAGGAGAAAAGATGTGGAAACATAGCATCTTTGGCCGCCTCAGAAACCACCAATGGTCCTACTTTCAGGCTTGAAATGTAAAAATATGCAACGGAGAAGGAAAAAGGAGTTCAAAGGGAAAAGGTAAAGATGAGAAATTAGCTGCAGTTCCTGAAATGTTGTGAGGTCTTCTACTGGCTAGCAAAAGTGAAAATGGACTTTTGGTTATCTGATTGGAAGTCCTTCTTGTTTGTCATGGGATCCTTAGTTTTGATGTACTTTGAAAAAATTTCAGGTGGTCTGTCATTAGAATATGATGACATTTCTCTTAATGTTGTTTTCAAAATTAAAAATGCAATAGGATTTTTTTTTTTGCTCCAATCTCATCTTTTGAATATAGGATATCACTGTTGTCAAGTCCATGAAGAGCCCCCCTGCTGGTGTGAAACTTGTTATGGAAGCCATTTGCATCCTGAAAGGGATTAAGGCAGATAAAATCCCAGATCCAACAGGCACTGGAAAAAAGATGGAAGACTTCTGGGGCCCAGCTAAGAAACTCCTTGGGGATATGAGATTTCTGCAATCACTTCATGAGTATGATAAGGACAACATACCTCCAGCTTACATGAATATCATTAGAAAACAGTACATTACTAATCCAGAGTTTGTTCCTGAAAAAGTTCGGAATGCTTCCACAGCTGCAGAAGGGCTATGCAAATGGGTCATAGCCATGGACTCCTATGATAAGTAAGTAATGGTTTCAAATCATAATGTAAACGAAGAGCATTGGGCTGGCCTACAAGGAAGCGACTGTTGTGACTGTTTCTTTTCCCCAAGCAGTGATAGAAATTTGTGGGAATACCAATATATACAGCCTTCTTTACGAATAGAGAATATGGCAACATCATCTTGCTTTCTGTGCATTTCCAAATACATGTAGGAGCTGGCAGCAATCCAGATTCATACGAATTAATTTTGCAGATTTGCCATTTACAGAAATTTGTACTTTTTCTACTAATTACTGTATATCCACAATTCTCTTTTTCTTCTAGTTCTGTATATACAGCCCTGGTCCTGCATTGGGAGCTGATTCCTGCAGGGAATTCCCAAGCAGGATCTCTTTCGGTTCTTAGTTCAAACAACCCTGTTGCCAAGTATTCCACCAGAAAGGGGTGCCGAAGAGTGTTTTCCTTGCTTTCTGGGGCATCTAAAAATAAAAATAATAAAGAATCCCGTACATATATAACACTGGTACAATGATAACATTAAACAACACTAAGCTATTTTACTCAATGGTTAGGAATCTTCCAGTCTATCCTTTCCCTTGTAAAATTGATCAAGTGGTCTCTTTAATGATACAGAAGACTTTTAAAACCCAACTTTGTAAAACCCAAACAGTCCAACTCCTTGTCTTGACAAATGGACTCAAATCAAACAGCTTTCTCTACAAAGTCTCCTACAGTACATAGAACTTGCTCTCTTTCTCTGAGCTTGCTCAATCCCTTCTGAATTATATCCTCTCCCATCTGGCCCATCTCAATCCTTTCAGGGCAGGTCTTCTAGTCTCAAACCTTCCCCAGCAGATTCCAGTAGGTGACTTTCCTCATGGATGAACATTTAGCCCACTCTTTGGTTGATCTGTCAATGGATGTTCCTAATTCCTTTGCATTCTTGTGCAAAGCTGCAGGGCGTGGTATCCCAAGGGGAAAAACTTTGTACCATACATGCTTTGCTTTTTATTCTTTCTGCTCTGCTAGTTCCTGGTGCCCTCCCTTTCTTCCTTTGCTTCCCTGCTTTACTAAACATGGGGCCTTTTATATGGTTCTGAGATGAATTTCTGCTTATGTTTCAAATTATTGTTTTTCTCTCCCTTCTGTCCCCCGCTTTCTCACTACTCGTAAATCTTAACACCAACATCAGAAAACCTAGAATAGTAAGTAAGAGTTTCCTACGTCTTCCTACCAACTTTGCCTCTACTTTAGCTCCCATCTCAGTTAATCCTTTTCTTGCATCCTTTCCCAGCTTACATTAACTATTGGGTTGCATGATTATGTTTATTTTTATGTATATATGATTAACAGAACATTTGAGTAGCATTTTATGGATGGAATGGGACCTTCAGGCTTCTATGGGATTTTTTTTTACACAACAAATGAACAGATAGCAGATTTACATATATTTATTTATATCCTGCCTTTATTATTTTAATAAATAATTCAAGGCAGTGAACATACATAATACGGCTTCTTCCTCCTATTTTCCTCACAACAACAACCTTGTGAGGTAGGTTGGCCTGAGGGAGTGTGACTCATCTAAGGTTACCCAGCTGGCTTTCATGTCTAAGACTGAACTAGAAATCACAGTCTCCTGGTTTCTAGACCAGCACCTTAACCATTAGACCAAACTGGCTCTCGTATATCTTTCTGTCTCTGTCTATCATTATATACATACATATACTAAATGATCATGTATTTATTTCTCTCTCTTTTCTTTCTCTAAAAAATCTGAACAGATGTAAATCCTACATCATTCACAGAGTCAGAGATATCTGAATATATCACATTTTTTACTTGTAGCCTAGCGACATTTGGATTTTAAAGAATATTGCTAACACAAAGAATAAGAGAGAGGATCTGAATTTGACAAGGCAAAGGACAACATCAGATCAGTAGTGGGTTTCAAATCCCGGCGCTACCAGTTCGCTATTGGTAGTGCGTGGGCCCGCTTGCTTGCTTTGCAAGCATGCGGCACTTCTGCGCATGTGCAGAGCATTTTTGATGACATTTGGGTGGGTGGACAGAGCCTCCTGCTGTTGCCGCTACCAGTTCGCTTGAACTGGGGTGAACTGGGAGCAACCCACCACTGCATCAGATCCCAATTATCAATTAATATGGTTAGGACTTACTATTGTTCAAATTTTCCTCCGGGGTCTTCATATTTTACAGGAAGACAGTTAGCAGTCTATGTGATACTTTGAATTGCAGATAAGGATTTCTATTGCCTTGTTAGTGGAGTCACTTTACATACTGTATATGCAGGAATGTCCGTATGTGTTTATGTAACGTGTGCAGAAAGAGTAGATAGATGGAATAGTATTTGCATGTGGATGCAACAAGGATGACATCCTTAATTGTTGTTGTTGTTTCAGAGTGGCAAAAGTTGTTGCCCCCAAAAAGATAAAACTCAATGCAGCTGAAGGGGAACTGAAAATTGCTATGGATGGTTTGAGAAAAAAGCAAGCAGCCCTAAAGGAAGTTCAATACAAGCTAGCACAACTACAGAAGACTCTGGAACAAAAAAAGCAGGAAAAAGCTGACTTAGAAAACCAAGTAAGTAACAAACATTTTAAAATATCAAAAATGCAAAAACGAAGTCTATGTCATTGCTTTAACTTTTTTGTTTCTTTGCTTCTTCATTTATTTTCCATTTTTCACAACCCTGCTCAGGATACTTATCAAACGCTCTCAAAGAGCTCTTGTCTTTCTGAATTAAAAAATATGCAGAGTATCTGCCAGATCTCCAAAATAGGCCTGAGGATCAAAGCAACAGTCACACTCTGAAGAAAATAGTGCAATTTTACTAAACAATTTCAGTTAATTTATTACATACGCCGGACTCTTCGTTATACCAGATTGTGTTGATAGTTATCATTTTCCTACATTTACACAAATGATAACCTCAAAAATAATTTATACTCAAAACTTGTTGAACCTACCTGGCAGTTATATGAATAATGTAGAAGTGAAGATGATGGCTTTTGAGTGAGGAATGAGGAGGCTCTGATTCAGTTTCCCATTCTACTACTGAACTTACTGATGCTGAATAAGTCACTCTCAGACAAAGGCATTACACAGAGTTGCAGATGAAGTCTGGGGAGATTCTCATGTACATTGCTTAAACTTTCTAGAGATAAAAAGGATACAAACAAAACCAATTAGTGGCTAAATGGAGCTTAAACCCTTAAACCCTGGTGCAGTTAGTTTCCTGGATGGCAGATTGCAAAGACATGACAGAATGCAGAATGCATCAATATATTTTATTTTTGTATAAGAAACTGAGATTTGGATTTGGGGTTAGTATTTTTGACAATTCGGAGGAGCAGCTGGATTTCCCTTAGTTAAATGTGTTAAGTGTGAATGTCCAGCTAAACCCGGACCTGAGGGAAACTTATGCTCTCTATTTACATTTTTAACAAAATGAATCATTTTTGTGAGGAAGGATATTTGGAGAGGTCAGAATGTTTGGTTTTGTGATGGCGTATGCTCAACTACAGTTCTTCCCTTCCTATATTGCTGGAATAAATGAGGAAGTAATGGGGCCTCTTCATGCCTTCCAGTACACCTGTGTATACACTGCTGGGTTTTACTCTTATTTGCATCAGGGTACCAAGGTTTATTCCCACTTGGCCTGAACTGTCCATACTCCTCTATTGTTGATGGACTACTAGCCTAGAGCACAAAGCAAGCATGGAGAGGCATGTTTGCAATAGGACATAGTTTAACCTTTTTTGAGAAAAGAGGAACTATCTGAATAAAGAGATGCTTTCCCTAAAATTTCACCTGCTAGATACCGACTAGGATTAGGAAGTTGACACATTTTATTTGTTGGTTTGCTTGATTATTAAATTTGTTTGCCTCCCACTTCATCACAAGGCATGCAGAAAGTACCAAGTTAGGGAAGGTTATTCATGAGCCGAGGATTCAAAGAAAGTGCCTCCATTCCACATAGCTGGTATTGCAGCTAGTTCAATGTTAAACATTTATTAGAGAAAACATTTTTGACAAATTGCCAGACAGAAAGCTCCTTATGCATTCAATTCATGGGCCACATCTGTGTAAGAATGACCTTCATAAGTCAATGTCATGCTCTTGTATGATATGTATTCCTTTTTGAGATGCAACTGTTTTTGGTATCGCATATAAATCCATTATCAATTTCGCACTGCAAAGTGAAGGCAATAATTTATTTGAAGGCAAGAAGAATGGAAATGCTATTGACCTTGTTGAATTTCATCTGTGACAATTTGTCATACACATTTCTCTCAGTTTTTCTATCTTGGGGTTTCAAATATAAAAACTTTTCGATGACGACGAGGGTGGTAATAATAATAATAAGCAATACATACTGTATATAATATTTTCATAAGCATTGAAAGTAAAGCATGTAACTATTTGTAGTAGCATTCACTGGGATGGCTTTGCTTAAAGTTTATATTTTGATTTTAAGGTTGACCTGTGTAGCAAAAAGCTAGACCGAGCAGAAAAATTACTTGGTGGCCTTGGGGGTGAGAAAACCCGTTGGAGCCAGGCAGCTTTGCAACTGGGAAAACAATATGTCAACTTGACAGGCGATATCCTCATCTCGTCTGGCATTGTAGCTTACTTGGGAGCCTTCACATCGCACTACCGACAAGTAAGGAATGAACAAACAATTGAATAAATGTATGAAGTTTAGTAAGCTAAATGCTTCTGCAGCAAATAAGCAACAAGCATATACCTTTACTTCATTTTGAAAATATAAGCATTGATATGAAAAGAACACATGAGAAAATTATGAAGGTATCATTGTTAAAAAAGCATTTTTAAATTTAAGATAGTCAACTTTAACTTTGGTACATCATAACTGCCAACTAATATAGATCATTGGTGGGATCTTTCCTAAACTTGGCCTTAATTATTGTTGGGTTGTAACTCACACTATCTTTAATTATTGGCAGTTATTATTTGGGATGATACGTTATAATTCAACTATATAATGGGAAATATTGTTTTAAGGAGAAATGACCTATATTAATTTTGAGATGTTCCACATACAAGGACTGCCATGAAATTCCGCACGAGAAAGAGTACATGATTGACCTGTAGTTTAATATAGTCCTTTTCCAAAACCCCAAAAAGCCACTGCCAATTAGTGCAGACAACATAGCGATAGAATGGCCTGACTCAAAATAAACAGTTCCATAACCAACAACTTCTTCCCTTTAGAATCAGCAATATTTCAAAAGAAAGTCCAGTAAAATGTTTTGTCTGCAGTAACTAAACTTAAGGACTATGGCGAAATACTTGGAGAAAACCATGGATGCTCAGAATTTCCCATATGTTTCAACTCAATTTCTTGGCTCATTTTTGAATTGTTCATAAGAACTGTTTCTAAATTGGCAACACACTGATAGGGTTAGTTACACATTGTGTTCTCCGTATAAATCATTTCTTAAGGTTGATAAGGTACACCATGTAGAAACATTTGTAAGTAGCCTTAAAAATTCTTGGTGTTCTAAAAAAGTTCAAGGAATATAGACAGAATTTTGATTTTCATATTTCTGAAATATAACAGATTCTAACCTCAGCCCACAACAATTTGTGACAGTCTCATTGGAAGCCATGGGAGATTTTTAAATCTTTTCCTAGTTTCAGTGGGAATTAATTATAATGCTTTAGCAGGATCAGAACTAATATACATCATAACTCAGGCCCATGGAGAAGTTCGATTAAGGTTATGACTCTCCCAAATTGCAAACTATTGCTGCACAATTATGTTTTCCTTCATTAGACCAATGCAGCCAATTCAGCTATTAAGAAGGTATAATAAAATTTAGACATTTATAGGGATGATAATAAAAAAATATTTGATACTTGAATCCTACGTTTTGCTTTTGTGTTGGAGGGAAGCATTGTGCAGTCATTTTCATTCTTCTGAAATTCCTCCATCCATAAACAATATTATTCCCTTTGTTAATTTCTTAACAAATGAATGGGGATGTGTAGAGGGTAAGTATGAAACACAAGCAATACTTCTGGTAGGAAAAAAGAATATTTTTATGGTTGATTTTATATCTCCCACAAAACAGATTTAAGTTATTCTAATTCCCCATAGTTAACTTGATTTTATTAACAAGTGACAGGCAATTATCCTTAAATCAATGTTTTGAGTAAGATTAACATTTGGAGTTACTGCCTAAGCAATTTCAAAGTTTTTTGAAGTGTTATTTTATATTGTAATAAATTCCCAGCTTCAACATTTCAAACAGTGTAGCTAATTTATTCCATGGCATGGCAGGTTTCTATGAACATATAGGCCATCTGAGTAGATCCTTCCAGTTGATTGACATTAAAATGCTTAACTTTCTCTGAAGGCATATTCACTTCCATTACTAAATTGCCATCCAATTTAGTTTCCTTAGTTCCTTATTTCCAACTTTGTTAATGTAGAAACCTCTTGAAAGTAAATCTGTTTTCTACCTATTATGAATTATATTTGTTTCTGTGGGAAAGAAGAAGTTGGAACAGCTCTGTCTGGATATTTGTGTCCTGCCCAGAACAACCAAACTCCATCTCTGTGAGATGGAGGATTCCAAGGAAAAGGAAGATAAAATCAGATGACTTCTAGCCATTCTGCCTTCCTTTTCAGTTCTCATTTCCATCTTTCCATGAGAAAAAGTAAAACAGGTGAAAAGCCTGCTTTGCTAGAATTTTTTGCTTCCTGCTCTTGCACAAATATTCAAAGCTACCAGTCTCCAGCTTAGACTGTTAAAAGAATCCTGATGCTTTGCAGTGCAAACATCTTGCTTTTTTTAAAAAAAAACAAAAGCATTAAATCACATTGACAGAAAAACAAAAGCATCAACTGCATCAGAACACACACATTCCTTTACATTATTCATTAACAGTTCTGTGCATATTTAAGTCTCCCCCTGCCACCCCGGTGCATGCTTCTTACCTCTCTTCCAATAAGTCTGTTTCAGTCATGGCATGAATCAGTTTTCTGTTGCTGTTCAACAGATTTTGATGTAGGCTATAAGCAGGGGTGAAATTCACTTACTTTCCCTACCGGTTTGTAAATGTGTGTGTGCCGCATGTTGTCTCGCTTCGCTCACGCGTGCTGTCATCTGTGCATGCACAAAGTCTTCTGCGCATGCAAAAGAGTGTTGCAAAAAAGTGATGGCATGACGTTCATGCGGGTGGGTGGAGCCTCCCGCAGTCGCTGCTACCGGTTCGCCTGAGCTGGATAGAAGCATACCTGACCCATCTGGATGAATGATATATATCTCTGACCAGGGGTGGGTTCTACTTACGTTTACTACCGGTTTGCAACGGGGCCGCGTACGTGTGCTCACTTTGCTCGCATGCACGCTCTTCTGCACAGAAGCATTCTGATGACATCAGGGTCAGTGGGCGGAGCCTCCCGCCGGTTTTACTACCAGTTCTATAGAACCAGTGCAAACTGGGGGCAACCCACCACTGCCTCTGACCCATCTAAACTAAATGCTGAGAAATTCCAATTGAATATCCCACACTATCATGTGTTTCTAGATTGACCCTAGAAGTGTACTCAGTCATACTGTTTAACAACTGAAACAATTATTTTGCACTGTAACTTTTAGTGTCATAAACTGTTAATTAAAGCCTTCTGCCTCTGACTGTAGCTTTCCTTAAGTACATGATGTCTAATCTCCAGAATACCAGGTGTGTACATCTCTCTGGATTTCAGCCCTTGTTGATAAACTGTATCTGGTATCTTTCACTATGTACACTTCTGAGTTCGCTGCATGATTATGATGTTTCTCCCCAAGGGCATTGTGGAAGAAATGGATAAAATCAGGGCTAATTGGATGGTGAAAGGCAAAAAAATGGATATGGTTCATTTTAAGTTTCATTAAATAAATAACTAAAATATTCCTTGGCAATAATTTTGTAACTATTACATTAAGGTAGTCGGGATTGAATTAAAAGCAATTAAAAGGAACTCAAATTTGTCCCAGCAAAGAGTGACACGTCATTGATACTGCCAATGAGCCTCATTACACTAAAATCATTTTTCAGAATAGCTGCCCAATGATTAGCGTTCTTCCTTTTCAGAATCAAGGCCGGGACTGGATATTGACATGCAAAGCCAGAGGCATTCCCTGCTCAGATGATTTTTCTCTAACTACAACTTTAGGAGAAGCCGTGAAAATTAGAGCTTGGAACATAGCTGGGTTACCTTCTGATTTATTTTCCATTGATAATGGTATTATTATCACGTAAGTAACAGAAGCTTCAGATAGGCATAATTTATTTCTTTGGAGAGCATTGTATGCTGTTTTCTACTTGTAGGGGCGCCATAAGGTACTATAGTATATTTTTTTCATTTAAAAAACATAATATGCAATGTTCAGTAGTGAAGAGCTTGGTTCACATGCAAAAGTTCTCAGGACATAATCCTTCACATTTAAATCGTTCTCTAAATTTTCATCCTGCAGTGACGAAATCTCAAATTACAAGCCAGTGTTCTAGATGCGAATACCTACTTCCATTTCCAGATCCATTCACAACAAATGTTCTTCAGTGTTCACTTGACAGAGGGAGGGTCCTGAGGCTACTTGATCCTGCCCCATGCTAAGATCACCACCAGTTCTACCTTCCTGATCTTTATGTATTTGTGGAAAAATATAAACAGTGGCCTATAGCTATATACTTTTAACTTCTTTAAATCACTCAAATAAACTGGATGATTAAGACTGTTGGCCATGTGGATTAGCATTTGCATATAGAACTCCCCTTGCGTTGACTACAGATCTGCTTGCTTAGTGATCTGAGGAGTGAAGTCAACATTGCACTCAAATCGAGACATAACTGATGAATGCAGGAAGGCCTATATGAAAGGAATGTGGAGCACCCATTCATTTTCTTTTGTTGGGTGGATAGCGATAACTAGCATGGGAAAAAGCCCGAATGAAGGGCATGTGCTAGTCATTTCTACAAAAAGAGGAGAGTTCTATTTTCCCCTTGGATTATATCTCACACCTTTGTGGACTATGAGATGCTAGTTTGTTTCCTTTTGCAAGGGCCCAGATAGTGAAAGCATAAAATTGGAAGGAAATAGGTACTTCTTTACAGGAAGTCAAGACAAAATTCTTTTTTTTTTATTGAAAAAGTTTTAAAACAAACACAATTTCCCCACAACCCCCCCTCCCAACCCCCCTCCCCCTCCCCGACTTCCCAGAGCAGAACACAAGGTATTTCTATTGACCTTTAACAATAAACTAAATTGCATAACCAATCATTAAACTAACACCCCTAAAAAAAAATTTCTTAACCCCCCATATATAAAATCCTATTTCTTAAACATAATACTTCTAATATCACTTATATAACGCTTATACAAATAAAAGAAATCATTCATAAGCTATTTGATATTTTTTGGTCTGATATTATTTTGTATATAATCAATCCATCTTCTCCAGTCCTGTATGTACCTTTCTTGTGTGTGATCCTTCAGATATGCTGAAATTTTAGCCATTTCAGCTAAATTAGTTACTTTCAATATCCAGTCATCAATAGTAGGCAAAAAGTCCTTCTTCCAGTGTTGTGCTACCAACAATCTTGCTGCTGTTATCAAGTTCAAAATCAATTTAGTCTCTGCAACTGTACAGTCCGTAGTTATACCCAGTAAGAACAACTGTGGAGTAAATTTCAGTCTCTTTTTAAGAATATTCTGCATCACCCACCAAATCTTTATCCAAAATGCTTTGATTTTTCTACAAGTCCACCATATATGATAATAAGTTGCATCATCACAGTCACATCTCCAACATTTAGCTTGCACATTAGAATACATACATGATAATTTTTTAGGATCTAAATGCCATCTATAAAACATTTTATAAAAAATTTCTCTTAAATTTTGTGCTTGTGTAAATTTCACATTTCTAATCCAAATCTTTTCCCAAGTCTCCATCATTACTGGCTCTTGAAAATTTTGTGCCCATTTAATCATACAGTCTTTAACCAATTCCGTCTCAGAATCTATTTCCAATAAAGCATTATACAACCTTTTAATATGCATTTGTTTTTGATCTCTAATTTGTTTTACCAAATTCTCCTCATTTTGCACAAAGCCAGTTTTTTGATCTTCCTTCCATCTAGCTTGAAGTTGACCGTACTGAAACCATGTATAAATTATACCTTCTTCTCTCAGTATATCTAAAGATTTCAAATACATTACCCCCCTTTCCATAATAAGAAGCTCTTTATAGGTAATCACCTCCTGTTTTTGTTCTATACTTAAGACAAAATTCTTGATATTGTTCTGCACTGGTACATATCACAAAACATTTATTTCCATATAGGGATCTTGTAAATGCGTTCAAGTACGAGAGACAGATTGATATAGTTGTTAAGGCTTCTGGCTAGAAATCAGCAGACCGTGATTTCTATTCCCACCTTAGGCACAAAGCCGGTTGGGTGATGTTGGGCCAGGCACATTCTCTCAGTTCTAAGAAGGAGGCAATGGCAAACCATTTCTGAAAGATCTTGTCAAGAAAATTGCAGGGACTTGTCCAGGCAGTCTCTGAGAATTGGATATGATTGAGTGGAAATAAAAAATCAAATACATAATAAAACCCCAAATAAATGTGCCATGCAAATTCACAAAGTTGACATATTTCACTGTTTTCTCTCTCCAGAAATGCAAGAAGATGGCCACTTATGATTGACCCTCAAGGTCAAGCAAACAAATGGGTGAAAAATATGGAAAAAGCCAACAGCTTGCATGTCATAAAGCTCAGTGACAGTGAATTTGTACGAACACTAGAAAACTGTGTTCAGTTTGGTACACCTGGTAAGCTATCAAGTCTTTAAAAGTAGATTTTTCTTGCAAATTTTCAAAGTACATGATTAATTTTTACAATAGTTGGAATCACTTAGATGTAATGAAATGCGTCAGATGATAAAACATTTTACATTTCAAAACCAATTAACAATCCTCCACATCAAGAAAAACTTATAGACAGGTGCGGATTTAGGACGTAACACCTCATCTAATATTTCCCACAATAAATATATCTTTGGCATTATACAGATTGTATTTTCCATATGAAGAACAAAATTAAAACTGATGGAGTTTGACCATATTGTACATATGTTCTCAGGTTTATCCATCACTTATAACATCCTTGTGGAACTGAAGGAAGTTTATCTTAATTTCTTTTTAGGCTTTGCTTTTAAAGCCTTATATATCTCATGACATGCTGATTCAGTTCTATACTTGGTCTTTGTTATCATCTAGTACTTCCATCTCCTACACACTCTTACTCATTCAACTTGCATAATTTTATCTCTTTGGACACTCCTATCTGAAAAGTATAAGAAATATTTTATTGATTATCTGAGAGACCGTCTCTTGCTGTTCACATCTATCCGACCCACTGGAGTAGGGAGGCAAGGAATGTTGCAGGTCCCATCCCCTAGGGAGATATACCGGTACCTGGTGGGACCCAGAAGAAGGACCTTCTCCGTGGTGGCTCCCTCTCTCTGGAACATCATTCCCCCAGAGATTAGAATGGCCCCCACTCTAACACTCTTCCAGAAGGCGCTGAAGACTTGGTTCTGCCAGCAGGCCTGGGGGACGCAGAGCGGGATGGACCCCATGAAATGACTCGTGTGATGCGTTGTGGCCAGGATGGGGTGGGTGGGGGTAATTTTATATTATTTTGTTAATTTATTATATGATTTTCTCTTTTTATTAGTTTTATTGTTTTTATATGAATTTTTATATTCTTGTAAGCTGCCTTGAGTCACCATGTGCGAATAGGCAGTAATATAAATTTCCAAATAAATAAATAAATAAATAGGCACTATATTTCCAACCATTTATTTTCCAAATTTTATAATAGAGGTACCTTATTCTTTCCTGTGTTAAATATTACAGCTACAGTCTTCAAGACTGCTTTCCTCTTCAGTTTACTGATGTACTTATAACAGCGTGTATGCTTTGTGTCCTTTGTTCTTGCATCTTGTCAATTTACGGTTCATCTCAATTTCTTGGCTGAATCGAAGTGCTGTTAGAAAATGTCGGTGAAGAGTTGGACCCCATTCTGGAGCCTCTTCTGCTTAAGCAGACTTTCAAGCAAGGTGGCAGCATCTGCATCCGCCTTGGGGATTCTACCATTGAATATGCTCCGGACTTTCGCTTTTACATTACAACCAAGCTGCGAAACCCCCACTACCTCCCAGAAACCTCCGTCAAAGTGAGCATTTTGCCTGGGAACCTCAAGCGGTTGGCTTTTGTTTCATAAGCAAGTGGCTGATCTTATTAGAAGTATCACAATCCCTTCCTTAACTCTCTCCCTATGCATTTGCATGCATATACAGTATAATAGCAATAGCACTTAGACTTATATACCGCTTCACACTGATTTACATCCCTCTCTAAGTGGTTTACAGAGTCAGCATATTGCCCCCAATAATTTGGGTCCTCACTTTACCCACCTCTGAAGGATGGAAGGCTGAGTCAACCTTGAACCTGGTGAGATTTGAACTGCCAAATTGCAGTCAGCCAGCAGTCAGCAGAGGTAGCCTGCAGTCCTGTGCTCTAACCACTGTGTGGCTCATAATGATAATGCATATATAACATTAATATGAGCAGATGCTTTTTTCCATTCTCTCCCTCTGACATATATGTGAGTGATTATGTGTATTATATATAAATTTAAAAATATTTAAGCATATTAACACTAATACAAAGGATCTAACAATGGGAAGAAGGCAGTAAAAATGACAAAGACTGAATGTATGTTCCATGGATCAATTTTAAAGGTTCTCTTTTGTTCTGAACAGATACTCATCTTTGGCACTAACAAAAGTCCAGGGTAAATCCCACCGGTAGATTAAAAGCTCCTCTATTATATTTTCTTTACTTTTTTTCTATATTGATGTAAGAATCTCTTTATTGCTGCTCTTTTCACTACACTCGGCCTCCCAACCTACTGCTATGAGCCATGGTGGCGCAATGGTTAGAATGCAGTATTGCTGGCTAATTCTGTCGACTGCCAGCAGTTCGATCCTGACCGGCTAAAGGTTGACTCAGCCTTCCATCCATCCGAGGTTAGTAAAATGAGGACCCACATTGTTGGGGGCAATATGCTGACTCTGTAAACCGCTTAGAGAGGGCTGTAAAGCACAGGGAATCGGTATATAAATCTAAGTGCTATTGCTATTGCTAGAGGAATGTGAAAACCCCATTGTGATCCATTGACACCCAGCAATTCTCATATTTGCTTTTGCTTTTTTGGGAGGGGGAGGGCAGGGGGAGGAACCAAACAGCCACTATGAAGAAGAAGAGAAAAAGCACCAAAGTGCCTTGGTTTCTGTGGGGGTGGGGTGGAGGGAACTGTGGAACAGGAAGTTGGAGGTAGGAGTTCCCATCAATCAGACTTTGCCAACTCTGCAGTTCCAAAATAAATAGGGCAAAACTTTTCTTGATATCACTCTCTCTGGAAAAGCTGAGTTGAAAGCTAATTAGTCTATCAAATTGCAACCCACAGATTTTGTTTCATTATGTGGCAGTCAAGTCATTGCCAATTCTTAATGACCAAATGGGTAGATTTTCTCCATGATGATCTGTGCTAACTTGATTTTACAAGTCCTCCCATGGTCCCTTTGGGCATAGAGTGCTGTTATTTTCTGACCAGAAGGTGGGAATTACTTTATGGCAGTCTACTCCAACCTAGCACTTCCTATTTGTGAGAATTTCCACCCGCTATACACAAGTATGGGAATTCTAGAAATCAGGAAAATATATTTTGAAAGTACTTGTTTGGAGAAGACTTCCATATGGTGAAGAGGACAACTTTCAGACAAAAGCAGAAGTAATTCTTTTCTCTTTCTCAGAAATGTTTGATATGTGTTAGAACAGGGGTCTCCAACCCCCATTTGTTAGGAACTGGGCCACAGCGCTGGAGGGGAGCATGGGTGAGCAAACGAAACTGAAACCATTTCCCCTGTCCGTGGAAAAATTGTCTTCCACAAAACTGGTCCCTGGTGCCAAAAATGTTGGGGACCATTATGTTAGAATATATCACAGCATCCTGAAGTTTAAATATCTTATTTGGATAACTGGTGTTGACTATTGGGTTTTGGCTTATTTGGTTCTAATTCTAATTTGGAACTCTTGAAATTTTCAGGTAACTTTGTTAAATTTCATGATAACTTCAGAGGGGATGCAAGATCAACTGCTTGGAATAGTTGTTGCAAGAGAGAGGCCAGATCTGGAAGAAGAAAAACAAGCCCTGATCTTACAAGGAGCTGAAAATAAAAAGTATCAAAATATTATTAGATAGAAAGTTATCTCAACTGAATGATAATGTTCTACAGAGAGAAAGTAATTAACATACAGAAGTCCTCGATTTACCACCATTCATTTAGTGACCATTTAATTTTATTTATGATGGCATTGAAAAAAAGTGATGTATTACTGGTCCTTACATTGAAAATTGTCACAGTTCCCCAGTGGTCATGTGATCGTACTCTGGGCTGTTGGGAACTGGTTCACACAACAGTTGCAGCATCCTGCAGTCATGTGAGCTGTGGTGGCACAGTGGTTTGAATGCAGTGTTGCAGGCTAACTCTGCCACTGCCAGGAGTTTGATCTTGACCAGTTCAGGGTTAACTCAGCCTTGTTTTTTTGAGGTCAGTAAAATGAGGATGACTCAGCTTGTTAGGGGCAATATGCTGACATTGTAAACTGCTCAGAGAGTACTGTATAGCTCTACTGTATAGCAGAGAGCAATATATAAGTCTAAGTGCTATTGGTAGTGCTAAGTGATTTGCAACCTTCTCAGCTGGTTTATAACAAACAAACTCAATGGGGAACCTAGTAGGAAATCACAGTCATTTGGTGTCTCACTTAATGACAGTGGGTGATTTCCTTAATGTCTGTGGTAAAAGGTAATAAAATTGGGTATGGCCATGTGATACCTCACTTAATGACTACATTGCTTAACAACAGGTTTTACAGTCTCTAACGTGGTTGTAAATTGAGGATTACTTGTATATAATCATTAATTGTGTAGCTCCTGATAAAAAGTAGTTGACTTTGTTACTGGAAAAGTAAGAATTGTGAAAATTCTTGGACTAACAAGACCTTTTCTGTTCACTGTAAAGTGTGGTCTGACTTTGTAGGTAATTGAGAAGCCAAAAGAGTGAAAATTATTCTGTAAATGTACTCTTGAGCTTTATTGGCAGAGAATTCTCCATAACATTTGAGGATATTATTTCTCTTTCAAATAAGGCTTTTCAAAAGTCTTCTATAAAGGGCCAATGAGTGTCTCTATGTTTATACAGAGAATCCTTCACTGAAACAATTGAAATATGCTAAGTGATTTTTTTGACATTCCATATTTTCCTCTGTAATTTATAATGCCTTCTGTACCATTGAATGATTCTATGCCTATTATATGCTAAACCACAAGAAAACTAATGAAGGTTTATATTAACTGAGTTTTAGCATGTGGTACAAAGGGAGTCATTGGGTCTTTATCTTGGTTTAAATAGCTGTATAAAACCACCCACAGGACAGCTCATAGGTAGACTTTATCATTGCAAGACTCAATAATGGTCACTAGCTTAGATGGTTTTATAAAGGACTTCAGCACCTTAATGGAGGGTAATGCAAGCTGTCCATGATGGTTGTATGGCATCTCCTACTTTTTCAGAGGCTATTAAATAGTTTTTAAAGGGAAACGGGGGAGTGCCAATGTTTTAATGTTGACTTTTAGTCTTTCCAGAGACATCTGGCTACTGCATGATGCTGTACTAAATAACTGAAACTAGATCAGATTGTAGATACTGTTTGATAACAGAGGTTCCTCATGCTTTATTTTTCTAAATACCATAATCATGAACCTTTCTTGTGAGTGGACACTTGAGAAGTTGATGATTAACATGTGAAAAGTACCAGACTAGGAAAGACTGCTGCATTCCAAAGTGGACTTCATTAGTTTCAATATAAAACGCAGCTCAGAATGGCAGCTGGGGGACAGAGTAGAATTACGGTATGAAAGATCCCTGGCCATTGAGAAGAGCAACTCAGACTTTCCCCAAGATTAGCATAGATCAGAGAGATTTAGGAGGTAGGGATTGAACTGAGCCCACTATTAACTTTTTCTAAGAGTGAAAAGCTTGTGACTTCACTAAAATGGGCTTCTTCAACAGATGAACTCTATTATATTTTAAATTTTAATGAGGATTATGGAAGTTAAGTGCAACACATTTGAAAAGCATCAAATTAGGGAAGCTGATGTAGACCTACAGTACTATTGACTTGCAATAGTTCGTTTAGTGACCGTTCAAAGTTACAAAGGCAGTGAAAAAAGTGACTTATGACCATCACTTTTCACAGTTATGACCTTTGCAGCATCCCCATGATCATGTGATCAAAATTCAGATCCTTGGCAACTGCTTCATATTTATGACCATTGCTATGTCCCAAGGTCATGTGATCCCCTTTTGAGACCTTCTGACAAGCAAAGTCAATGGGGAAGCCAGATTCACTTAGCAACTGGGTTACTCGCTTATCAACTGCAGTGATTCACTTAACAACTGAGGCAAGAAAGGTCATAAAATGGGGCAAAATTCACTTAACAAATGTGTCCTGAACAACAAAATTTTGGGCTTAATTGTGGTCATAAGTCGAGGACTACTTGTGTGTTTGGCTGATTGGCTGGAATGGGTCAAGAAATTATTGTACAAAATCAATTTTGTGTCTGTTTTCTACCTTACAGTTTAAAATAACTGTCAAAGATTTAATCCCTCAGTTCCAGTTTTGTTTCTAAAGTAATTAATATTCTAGGATCCCTTGACTATATCAAATCATTTTCAGATCACTCGCAGCTTCTACAAGGTATTAACCTAATTTTCTGTTATAGACAGCTACAGGAAATAGAGGACAAAATTTTAGAAGTTCTGTCATCGTCTGAAGGAAATATTTTGGAAGACGAGACTGCTATCAAGATATTATCCTCTTCTAAAGCTTTGGCTAATGAAATTTCGGAAAAGCAAGCCATAGCAGAAGAAACGGAAAAGAAGATAGATGCTACCCGGATGGGCTACCGCCCCATTGCAATTCATTCATCAATCCTCTTTTTTTCAATTGCTGACCTGGCTAATATTGAGCCCATGTACCAGTATTCCTTAACCTGGTTCATCAACCTCTTCATCATGTCTATAGACAACTCAGAAAAGTCAGATATTTTGCAAGAAAGGTATATGAAATAATTACGATGCTAATGTTGCTTTTACCATCTGTTCTAACTGTGAAGCATCCAGCAAGAGCGGGTGGGTTGGGATTTTTAGTTTTTATTACTTAGGCTGTTTATTATATTGAAAAGTTCTAGATAAAATTTATTTATTAAGTTTCTATGCCGCCCATCTCACTGTCGAGTGACTCTGCAAGGCCTACAGCATCATAAAACTGCAATATAAAGCATTAAAACCTTGAACATTAAAAATTAACAAAAAAACTGGGCAAGATAGGAACCAATACAGAGGCAGGTGGAGATGGTATTTTCTTCTAAGTCTACTAACTAACCTGAGACTGGAATCAAGTTATATATTAATCAAGTTATATTTAATCAAATTAGCATATGTGTACTGATTTCATTGGGTTAAGTATGTGCTCCTCCCTCCCAAAAGAGTATTTTATTGTAATTTGAGCCAGGGTGAGCAAATCTATATCTGTTAATAGAGTTCCAGCTTATTTGTGATAGATTTCAGATTCCCACTATTTATTTGCTTAAAGGATTTGTATGCCACTTCCTATTTTCCAAAATTGTTCTAAGGGTAACAGTGCAGAACGGCAACCATCTTAAATTACAGTTAGACCTTGACTTACAACAGTTCATTTAGTGATTGTTCAAAGTTACAGTGGCACTGAATAAAGTGACTTGTGACAATTTTTCACAGTTACAACCTTTGCAGCATCCTCATGGTCATGTGATCAAAATTCAGATGCTTGGCAACTGGTTCATATTTATGACAGTTGCATGTCCTGTGGTCATGTGATTCCATTTCCCGATCTCCTGAGAAGCAAAGTTAATGGGGAAGCCAGATTCACTTAACAGCCAGGTTACTAACTTAACAACTGCGCTGATTCACTTAACAACTATGGCAAGGAATGTCGTAAAATGGAGCAAAACTCACTTAAGTGTCTCACTTTTAACCACAGATATTTTGGGCTCAATTGTGATTGTAAGTTAAGGACTCCCTGTATATCAGGGAGACGGGGGAATTGTGGATATGCAGGAGTCAATTTTTATGCAGAAAGAGTATGGAACAGTTCTGTTCTGTTCTGCTTCACAGAACAAGTCTGTGTTTTTGGTTTTCAATGTTGAAGTTCTGATAAAATGAAAAAAAGGAATGTATGCCTTTATAATGTGTTTTCAATATGCTCAAGCAAGCTCTATGAAGAAAGAAGCTGTTGTTGTGGGCATATTTTTACCTGTGCAAGTTTGAAGTATTGGAGACCAAATACTTTAAAAGTGATAAATGCCTCACTCTGAAGAACTGTGTAAGAAAGAAAGCGAATGGAACATTCATAAGTTTTTCATTCAAAGTTTTCCTTCCCCTCCAAATGTTCTTCTTTAATAATTCAATAAAAATACCAAAGTAGGACTTAAATAGCAAACCTTGAGAAAATTAGGCAAACCTAGCTTGACTAATTTCACTATCTTCAGTTAATTGGACACAGCATTTAAGTTGACTTCAGTGAAAAGTCATTTAAAAAATAATGTGCTGTGAAAATTGAGTTCAGTGTTAGATTTTATGTGATATTCATTTGTAGCTTGGGACTGCTAAATAATAAACACAAACTTGATGTTTGAATTCAGCCTCCCCATCCCCTTTATCCTCTCTGTACTTTTTGGATGTTTGATTGCTTGCTGTTTTTTTGTGTTTGGACCAATTTATTCTCACTTTGGACCCATTACTTACAGTTTCAAGTTGTTGACACTTTAAATGGGCCAGCTATTTTTCTGGCAATGTTGACTTCAGGAATTCTGGGAGTTGAAGTCCTCCAGGCTTAAAGTTGCCAAGGTTGGAGACCCTTGCTCTGAAGGGTATCTCCTGAAGGATTAGTGGGGTTCCTTGTGCAACTTTTTAAAAATAAAATATTTAATTGAAAAAATAGATTACTCCTGTAGAATTGAAATTTCAAAGATCTTCAGACTTGTGGCTGCCACAGTGTTGTCTTTTAGATTCCTTCCCTGTTATTTTTTTTTTTTTTAATACTTTCAGACTGAGGCTTCTCAGAGATCACTTTACTTACTCCCTCTATGTCAACATCTGCCGCTCGCTCTTTGAAAAAGACAAGCTGCTCTTCTCCTTCTGCCTGAATGTAAATCTTCTGAAGCACGATAAATTGGTTAGTGCTGCTAAAAACACATTACTGGATGGGATTTTTGCATAATGGGGTACCATATGTCTGATACTCTAGTTTTTTTCCCAAGTATTTCTAAGCTCTGAATTCCAGCAGGAAAGTAAAAAGGGCAAAAATTGTCAGAATTGCTTGCTTACTTTTAAAGAAACTGGAGCAGCCCCTTGGCCCCTTCCTGCCCCATTCACACATTTCTCAACATTCTTTCTTTCTGTATCCTCATTCCATCCTGCCATTCTCTCAGTTCATTGCCCTGTTGCTCCCATCTCCTTCAGTCTTTCTCTTCTGCTTGCACCTAGCCTTGTATTCCTCCCTAACTTATCTCTTTGCTGCTCGCTTGTTTTCTCCCTCTTGTCCTAATTCAGCCTTCACCAGCACCAGATCAGATCCCCCTTTTCTCTCCAAACAATGATCTTTCCCTCTTTATCCCAGGATCGAGCCTCCTCTGCTTCTCTCCCTCCTTCCAGAATCCAGACAGCATCAAGCCCTCTGCTCTTCCTTATCTTGAAGCTTTCCTCCATTGCTACTACTATAGGGGATGGGCAATGGATGGGACAAGGCTCAGAAGGTACCCACAGGGAAAGTATACGATGCCGTGTATCACTGGTTGGGTGTGTGTTTATATTTCTATGTGTGTATAAATGTGGTTGATTTTTTTTTAATTGGGGACACTCAGTTATTGGGGACCTTCAAGTTTAACTTCCCACTTGACCACAGGGTTGCTTGGGAATTTAAGTTAGTCATGTTCTCTCAAACCAACTTATCTCAGTGGGCCATAATGGGAATAAAAAGCTTACTTTCTCCCCACATTAGCTGCCTTAAGCTTCCAGGAGAAGACAACATACAAAAGGAAAAACTTTGAGGCACAGGAGGTAAAGCAACCAACTCACCAAAATGTTCTCTTTCTAAAATACTTCAACCACCGAAAGTGATGTATTGTTAAGCATTTTGTCTCCTCTATTTCCTGGAAATATCTTTTTGATATATTAATCTAAACATAACAAGTGATCTGGGGACAAACAAAATTTTATGAAGGACGATGAAATAAGGCAAAATGGTCTTTGCCTGAGTAACAGTTCCTCAGGCAAGGGCGAACTTTGTTTTTAAAGAAGGCCTACCAAAATATTTTCTTATCAATAATGACTGTATCAGAATAGGTAATTACAACATTAAATACCCATAATGCCCTGGGACTGCGGAACATCTGGACCCTAGGGACAATTTTAAAATGATGCATGTCTTCGCAGATCAACATTAACATTTGGGTCCTCCTGGATGGTTGGTCCTTGCAGCTATGCTGAAAGACCAAGCTAGAATCCCTAGTTTTACAGATTTGGAAGGATTTGATTTGATCCCGCCCTTGTCACCTCAGATTCAAAATGGTTGTCTTCTGACCATAAAACGGCATTGGCGTAGCAACCAAAGCTCCCGTTTCCAGTAATTTGCAGAGTTGCACTGAAACGTTGAAACTTGAATCCATGCATCTTACTATGCTTTTCTCCATTTGAGTTCAGTTGGTAGCATTGCCCAAGGAAAAACTGAGGGAAGAAATAGTTCTTCTCTTCCCTCTACTTATTCTCTTCAATGTTTGCACGATTGTCCAGGATAGTCATTAGTACAAGAGGCCTCGAGGTAAAGAATCAGCTTCCAATCAGATGCAACTTTTAACAAATTTGGAAAAATACAGTCTCTGAACTTGGTTTTGGCTGCATAAACAATTGCATCTTTGAATTTCAAAGTTTTAAGTAATTTATTTTGTTTGAAATTATTGCAGATTAATGAGGATGAGTGGAAGTTTCTGTTAACAGGAGGGATAGGCCTGGACAATCCTTATTCTAATCCCTGCCCCTGGCTTCCCCAGAAGTCATGGGATGAAATCTGCCGCTTGGATGATTTGCCAATGTTCAGAAGTATTCGAAAGGAATTTATACGCTTGAAGGAAGGATGGAAAACTGTATATGATAGTTTGGTAGGTCTGTAATTATCTGGTGTACATTCCTCATTTAAATAAGCATTCATCTTTGCTTCAGCATTAAACCCTCCCACATATATCTTTATTTTTGTATTCTAAACTATGTTTATAAGGACAATCATTACTTTTACAATTATTGGTAATCATTTTGTTAATTGAAAAATATCAACTTTTAGATTAGTAGGAAAAAATTCAAAACAGTTCATATGCTGCTGTTTTTTATTGTAGTTCCAGCCTTGCCATGATCTGTTTTTTTTACTTCTGATGCACTTTTATTGGTTTATTTTATAGTTTCCCATTTTAGAATTACTTTTAATGAAAAGCAGGCTCCATATCAATGCAGATTTTCAAGGCCAGCACCAATCTAATGGAGATGTGCTTCAGGACTAGCAGGTTAAGGACTGATATTTGATATTCTGATATTTTGCAGCAGCTGCATCTGGTATGTTCAGGAATTAAGTGATCAGCACTGTAACATAATTTTCAGGAGCTCACGTGCAACCAAATAGGATCTGACAGAACTTTTGTTTTTGTAGCAGAATTAATTGCTAATTGGACTGTCTCATCATATTTCTGGAAAGCCAGTTTCTGATTGGTCCTATATCCAGGTGAATTTTTAATTCCAAAGGAACTAATTTTTTATTGCTCTGTTTTTGAAACATTCACCTTTGTGAGATTGCTGTTGATTCTAGATACAGATTAACAGAGTTGGAAGGGACCCTGTAGGTCATCTAGTGACTAGTGACTAGTCCAACCCCATGCCCAAGCAGACCCTATACCATTTTTGACAGTTGGCAGTCCAGTCTCTTCTTGAAGGCTTCCAGTGATGAAGCTCCCACAAATTCTGAAGACAAGCTGTTCCATTGGTTGGTTGTTCTGTCAGAAAATTTCTCCTTATTTCCAGGTTGAATCTCTCCTTGATCAGTTTCCATCCATTATTCCTTGTCTGGCCTGCTTTGGAAAATAGCTTGAGCCCCTCAAATATTGGAACACTGCTATCATGTCTCTCCTGGTCATTCTCTTCACTAGAGTAGCTATGCCCAGTTCCTGCAACCGTTCACCATATGTTTTAGCCTCCAGTCCCCTAATCATCTTGGTTGCTCTTCTCTGCACTCTTTCTAGAGTTTCAACATCTTTTTTATAGTGTGGTGACCAAACATGGCTTTGATCAATTAAGGCTTGTTTTATTTTAAATTGACATAAAGCTGGAAACCAGACTGTGTTAACCTTCAGACTTTCTTCCTTCTTGTCAAAGTTATTGGAATATTTATAAATCTCTTCTCTGGGCACTCATGCATAATTATTAATTTTGGATATTAATAAGAAATGTTTGATGAACCAGTTTGATGAAGTATTGCTTTGTCCAAATTGTTCATAGCTCAGTTTTTTGCTGGGTAGGCAACTGGAGACACTGCAAGTTCTGGAACTATCTGAGGGTAATACATTTGCTGTGTTTCTAAGTAGTAGAGTTAGCGAGTATGCTTGAATGATTCCAAATCCACTGCTTACCATGGAACAGAATAGGGAAAAGCCATTTCTTGAGGTCTAGCAAAATTGTTAGATGCTGGGCAATAAAGATGTGTGTCTTACTCCTCTATTAGCGACTTCATATGTGAAGAGGAAGTGGTCTGTTCCCCCTCCAGTGCCTTTGTTTTTCTCCATGCGTGTGCTAGGTTTAAAGTAGCATCTATGGGTTCCAGTGAAGCATCACTTACTTTAGCTCTCAATCTACAACGGGTTCATATGTTCAGGTGAGGCTAAAATATTTAGTTTGGTATGTTGTTAAAGAGAACACAGAGAGCAAACTGGGAAATGACTTACAGTTTCATGACAGAGCACACTTCCTTTGAGGCAAGTGAGTTAATGTTTTGACCCCAGCATGTCAAATAAATTAGAATTAAAAATCAGGTAAATGTGAATGACCCCTCCATTAATGTTAGTTGCAGATGGCTGGAAAACCTTCCATTCTGAAAGAAGAAAAAGGAGGAAGCTTCTGCAGAATTTTTTTTGGAGAAGCCACCCCAGAAGACTGGAAGCAGAGCTGTCATCATACCGTTGACAATAGTTCCAGTGCCACTGAGACCTAGGATAATGGTTTAATAACTGCTGGTTAACCACACTTTTAGATACGGAAATTGTTTGCTAATGGTCCAGAATAAATTATTGGACAATTTTTTTCATTGGGAGTTAATGACTGAGAAAGAGCTGGAGATTTCCATGAAGTGTTTTGAATGAATTTCCTAAGACAGCTAGCCATATTAATCTTCTGTAGCGAAACAAAAAAATTTCTGGCACCTTAAGCACCAGATAATTATCACTTGAGTTTTCATGAACGATAGCTCATTTTTTAAAAAGTGAAGTTTCAGCTTAATTTGGAGACGTGCATGCAGTCAAATAAACACATATATGCGTACTGTATGTGTGAGGCTGAGGGTAGGACTGTAAAGAATGATTCATGCAGATGCATATGGGTAGTTGTAGTTCTCAGCTTATGATCCTTTGACAGTCTTACTTCTCACACAACGGTCACAGCATTCTTGTGGTCACAGGACTGCAGTTCGGCGTGCTTTAGTGATCAGCATGTATTTATGTCAGTTGCAGTGTCCAGGAGTAATATGATTGCCTTAATGAGTATGGCAAAAAAGGTCGTAAAATTGGGCACTTAATGACCACACAACTTAGTAACAGACATTCCCATCCCAAATGCGGTTATAAGTCAAGGACCATCTGCATCCTGACTTGAACCATGTGACATGAAACTGAATCTTTTGAAGATTTTCAATTTTGTTGTTTAGTATTATAATCCCTCTTTGCCATTTTTGGGGTTCAAGAATTGTCTGTGTTTTCAGAATCCTCACCATGAGGAATTTCCTGAGGAGTGGCAAGATAAACTCGAAGGGTTCCAGAGGATGCTAATCATTCGTTGTCTGAGACCTGACAAAGTAAGTATGGTCAGCTGATTAACAAATGTACGGTATATTAGACTGAGTGCTATCTAATTGTTCACCCTTAAGAAGGGTAGCTATGTCTTTTTAAAAAATCTACATTGGAAGTAGCCAATACTGGAATAGCTGGTGGAAGAATCTTTACTTGTGGTGGGTAAATAATTTACTATTAGGTGTATCTCTCTCTTCCTATTACATCAGGGAATGGAAAAAGGGACAAGAACTTTCCAGACACAGAAACACTGCTTGCCTTACATTACTGTGATGTTTATTTGTTTTGATGATTCTAGGTAAATAATCTTTGCTTATTTTTCAATATATACAGTGGCCTTTCACAAACTTTATAGACATTTCCAATGGAGCATTTTACAGTTTCTTCTTCCCTAATTTACACAGATTCCTTGTAGACTATTTTAGGTAAATGTACTGCTGTCTTCAGTTTTGTAGGAGTCACATAACAGATTCAAAAAAAATGAATAGCACATATGTTAATAAAAGCATTTTTTTTCATATTTGTTCATGGAGGAACACTATTGTGACACGCAAGCTCTTAAATACGGAAACTCATCACACCTTGATGTGTGATGCCAAAAGCAACATATTGCAGAGCTGGCCTTACACTGACAACTGTATTGTGAATATTATTTATAAGATATATTATTGGATAAATTTGAATATCAGTTTAAAAGAAATCCCTCTTAGTCTGTCCAAAACCCTTTATTTAAAATTCTATCTTTACATTATCCAAACACATTATCTCAGTTTAGTGGATTACTTCCATAAGTCAGAATTATTTCCTTCTGGCTTTATGCAGAACAAGCATTACAACACAATAAAAGCATCAGGAATATAAATGGCTATCCGAAGATTCCATTCATGTCATATTAGGCAGTATTACAGGCCAGGCCTTTGTTCACCTTAATATATGCCTTTACCTCTGACCGTGCTTGTCATCACAAGAGATTGTCAGCTACAATCCATTCTCTTCTATTTGTTGGCTGGCACACAATTTTCTTTTGTTGCAAATGGCAGAAGTCTCGGTTTCTGGTGTGTACTGGTATTTATTCATGAAATGATCCACAAGACGTTTCCTTGTTAGAGCTGCTTCTTTTTCAAAGGTGTTTATTATACTTCGGCCTGTTTTGCACTTGAAAATAAGTGGAGAATTCAGTTAGCCACAATTTTTAGATGATAGACAGCATGAACAACTACAAGGGATACTGCAGAATATATTAATAGCCTTCCTTTTTAAAAGAAAGCATCTACACCTTTGACAGTAATTGTTTCCAACCTCAATTGCTCATTTGGATCCACGCTCATAGCCCAGCATGATTTTAGACTACTGTGAGGGAAAAAAGTAAATCTTTGTCAATGCTTGTCAAAGAGAAAAAATAGGGAGAAAAATGGTAGCTGTTAGTTGTACGTACGTCAGCAGCCTCTTGCAGCAACAAAGCAAGATTTTTAGAAAGAAAGAGAAGCCACATTTCACACTGACCCATGAAAAGTCTGTTAAGGAATGGATGGGGTCAGGAGGTGCTTTAAGTTCATCATTAAATTCAGATTGCTTAGGTCACCTCAGCTCTCCTGATATCAGTTCCATTACTTACAAGAAAATTTCTGGCCCTTTCCATCTCTAGTTCATAGTATTCTTCTACTGTCAGATCATCAAAATTCTTCGAAAGGGACAAGAACCCACATGAGTCTTGACTACGCTTGGAGTGCTCCAACCTGCCAGGGAAAAAATGCCATTGGCAAGAAGTAGAATGAGCCAGGAAAAGTAGAGGAAACTTTCAAGAACACAGCTTAGTGCTACAGTTAGAAATGTAAACATTTTCCATGTAAGCAGATGCCCATTCACATCTTCCAGCATGATTCAGTGACAAAGTAATGTTATGCAACAAGTTACTAAGTCACTATCAGCACTTGTACCTTTGTAAAGCAACAAGTAAACTAGGTTGGTTGAGGGGGATCAATTAAGGGGGATCAATTAGCACGCCTGACAACTCGACATTTAAATACCTTAATTGAAGCAACATTTGGTATGGCTGAGCTTCACATATTACATCAAACCCAGAGGCTACTGCTGCCCCTAATTAAGGAAGCACAACCGATCAGTGCCAAAGCTCACTGTGTTTACCAGTTTGTAATTGCGGAGACAATTACATCGGCAGAACTGATAGGTGTTTGGCTTTCAGAATAAAGGAGCATCTTCCGAAATGGGTCCAGACAGTCTTGAGTAATCCAACAGTAGCAGCAAATCATGGCCATAAAATGCATTCTTTGGCCATTGCAAGTCACTTACTATCTACGGGCCACCAGGTAGATCCAAACTCTGCATGGAAAGTTTTACTGCACCACAGGAACTCTCATTTCCTGCGGTTTGCTGAGGCAGTTGCCATTAACCGTTTGAAGCCTCCCTTTGGCATGCAGAAATAGCTTTATGTCAATCTATGCCTTCCATGGGCGTAAGGCTTGCCATTGGTTGCTTTCCTGCATATGTTATAGCTTAATTAATGCTCTTGCCAGATCTTATATTTGACGCTGATTTAAACTATGTTATTGCAATATAGGTACTGACGAGCCAATATGAAATGCTTGCATATACCTCTGTTTGTCTTTTGGCTGTATTGTTTAGGCTGGTTGAATTGTTTCCTCAGTGGGAGCTAAAAAAACCATATGAAATTCCATTAAAGGTGGGGAGATACCTATCAGAACTTGGGGAAAGTAATTCTGCTCCAGCCGGAGGTTGTCTAACCTCCTCCACAAGTGCACAGACAACAACATTCTTAGTCTGAGCTGCATTAAGGCAGAAAATCAGCAGTTGGAAACCATACATACCAGGGATCGTGATTGGACTCCCAGCCCTCTAACTCTATCAAGCAGAAGAAGCACTTGGCCACATCAGGTTCCTCTGCATGTGGATGGTGGATGAAGCCAGCCTTGGCCATCTACATAAGAAGAGGATAAGGACACTTTGAAGACTGAGAGAGAACTTTTGTACTTCCTAGGATATTGTTTGCCATCAGCTGGATCTTTACTAATGACTATGTCCCAGGGGTGAAATGCTCCCAATTTGGACCAGATTGGGCCATCCGGTAGCGATTGTGGCAGGTGGTTCAGAGAATCGGTAGCGATGGCAGCATGAGGCTCCGCCCACCTGCCTGGGTGTCATTACTTCCTGCTTTTAAAAGGTAAAAAAAGGCTCTGACAATTGTGTGCCACAGCTGTGATTGTCAGAGCCTCTTTTTTTTACCTTTTAAAAGCATTTTTTACAACCTATTCACCCAAATAGGTTGTAAAAAAATTCTTTAAAAAAGTAAAAGAAAATAGTTGGCCACCCCCACCCCCCCAACAAGCCACGCCCACAGACCCGGTAGTAACAAATTTTACATTTCACCACTGCTGTGTCCACATCACAAGGTTAAGCTATGTTTCCTTGAAGATTGAATCAGTCACAGGAGCTGGCCTAACATAATAGGCTAAGCTATGCGCAGATTGTTGGACTCTGACTTATATCTCAGAGTTCTGCATAATTCAAATTGATTTAGAATTTTTCTCACTTATACTGAAAAGTAAACTGCATCTGGAATTAGTCTGCATTTCTGCAGATTCTATACAATTCTGTTTAGGCTGCCTGACATACCACCTTCTGTTTTTCTCAACTCTCAAATATCCCCCGTTTGCAGGAGATCTCAGAGCCAAACAATCTCCAAAAAAGAAAAATTTGCTAGGCTTATACAAAAACTTGCATCTCCTTTGTCCTGCATATTCCATTTTTCAGAGCCACCTCAGACAGCTTAGTTTTACTAAAGGAAAGAATATGGAAGTGAACTAGTCCCTCAACTGGAACTTTTCTAGGAGAGAATTCCTAAGCTGATAGCAACAGTTTTCCCCAGTTTAAAGATATACCTACAAGAGCTTTCCCCTACAATTTCTAGAAAAATATATGGGAGCCAGCCTGGGCTTCTTTTAAAAACTAGAGAGGTGTGTAACATAATTGAGAAATAAAGCTTGCAGATTTGGGACAGGAGGAGTAGACCTTTTTCTCTTTCCTCTTCTGAAATGTTAAAAAACAACAACACAAAGAATGATTTAGCAGCAAGCATTTCCCTTCTCAGGAAGGGAGGAAAACTCCAATTTTTAAGAACAGCTAAAAGTATTGTTCAAGGTAAGATTATATTTATACAGAGAAAGCCTGGCTGAACTCTACTTTGAATGAATACACATCATTGAAAAAAAATGGTGGCTCTTTTCAAAGATTTCCTCCCAGAACCTCTAGACTTACATTCTCAGGAGTACATTTGCAGTTGTCCTTAAAAGGCCATGCAGTTAAGGTCTGTAGGCGATTTCTATATTCATACATTTCTCTGAATGCAAGTAGGTTCTTGGAAGTTGAAGTGATTTCTCTCAGGAAAGCCTCCATGTAGGCTATGAATGTTGCAAACTGTTATTCTCACCACACTTTCTTTCAAAGCCACAAGCTTGTATGGATTCTGGCTTCATATTTAAGGCATTTCGTTAGCTCTCTCAATTGATGTCACCTGTTAATCAACCTTTAAGAGTTGGGAGAAAAGATGGATAAACTATAAATAAACATGGATAGTTTAATCTATCTAAATCACTACAATACCTTTTCCTCTTAAAGGTAAATCTCAAAGTGTTTAGATTTAAAACACTAATTCAAAAATCAAGTCTGCATTAAAATATTTTAGAAAATGCTAAATAAAATAAACATTAAAACATCAAAAAGTAAAAGCAATAAAATACTTTTAAAAAAAAGACTAGTACGTAAATTGGTTACTTACTATAATTAACATCTTACTTCTTGGGATGCTCCTTTCCTTTTAATTCTGCAGATAACTACTTGAAGCAGATGCTGCTTTTCTTGCTCCTGCCATCTAAAGCTGCATTTGCCTAAATTCTTGAGAGTTATCAACCCTGGCTGCTCACTACCCTAATAATACAGAACAATTATTTGGTTATATCCCTGCTTGAGCTGGCATTGAGGCCCAGCTTCTCTGATGTAAGGGTATGGCCCAAACTGAGAGAGGTAGAATATTTTTTGGAGCTGGTGGGCACATGTGAATTTTCAAAGCATTTTTTAAAAATTATTTTATTTTCAAAAATGGATATGCTGCCTACTCTTCTGATTCTAAGTTGTGAACAAGCAAACAAAATGACTGTAGCTATTACAATTTATCAAGCCACCCATTTTTCAGAAGGGAAACTGATTAAATCATTTCCCCCTTCCACTCAGGATGCTTTCTGCCTTCCATTCCCCCAATATCTTTTTTTTTTTTTTTGAGGCTGGTGTGAAGGCTTGTAAAGTAGGACTGCAAACTTCTGTACAGACACTAGGTGGCAGCGACAGTCCTGCATCTCTTTTCTGCCATCTGGTGGTTGTACATTTTTTGCAGCTGATTTATGGGATCTTATGTAAACCAAGTCATCCCAATGTTTATTTTCTGCAGGGAAGCCAGAGGCATTCTTAGAAATAAAGGTGATAATGTCTGATGCTATTTGTCATTGTATGCCAACATTCTATGTTCTCTCACTTTCTCCCTCCCTCCCTCCCTCTCTTTCAGCATGGGTGTATATGTAGAATAGTGGTCGTCAAAAGAAGGATCCATTGGCTCATTGGTGGCAAGAGGGAATTACACTTTTGCTTATCCCTACCCCTAAAGATTTGGATTTCAGCAACTATTATGAACACAGAATTGCTATACTTCCTCTACTATCATTTAGAACATTTAGAACACATTTAAAATATGACCTTAGGATCCCTGCCCTCCACCCCACCCCCACCCCCGATGCTCTCAGGGGTCTGCAAAGACAAAATTATTATTTTGTCAAATTTATTATTATTGCTAACCTGTGTTGAAAAATAATACATTTTAAAAATCCCATCAAGTAATAGCAACAGTCAATGGATCAGTTTTAATTTTTAATATGGTAAATATGAATAAATACAACTCATACAAATAAAAGCCCTTGGGAGGGGGTCTTCCATAATTTTTTAAAATAGGAAGGCCTCTTGAGAGAAAAAAGTTTTAAAAAATATTGATTTAGACTATGCCAGGTTGGAGAAAGATGGATTGGGACATTGCAACTAATATGAACATAATACTCATACTTGATGCTGTAGAAGTTTACGTAACTTGTAATTTTTTCTTTTCCACTTTTTCTTTTTTTTCTTGTACCAAAATTATTCCTTTTAATTTTTTAAGAGAATTGGAAGTAGAAGCACAGCATTTGAAACTCTGTGATTAGTGTGTGCTTTTATTAAACAGCACAAGTCAATCATATATATAATGATTTTTAAGGAAAACCATGTCATTTTTTTTTTTGCCTTCTTGACTTTCTAGATTATTCCCATGGTGCAAGAATTTATTATTAACAACTTGGGCCGTCTGTTTATTGAGCCTCCTCCTTTTGACTTAAACAAAGCTTTTGGGGATAGCCACTGCTGTGCTGCACTAATTTTTGTGTTGTCTCCGGGTGCAGATCCCATGGCAGCTCTTCTCAAATTTGCCGATGACCAGGTATGTAGATGATTATTTCATTGAGCTTCTCAGTGGATATGAGACCTAACACTGGAGTGCTTGCTATTGCATTACTTGTTCAGTGGGATGATATATGAGCAAAAGGCTTCATGGTTGCCGGGAACATCAGTTAAAATAATTTTACAGGCTTGATCTGATTTACATTGACAAAGCCCAGTGGTTTCATCTCAGAATGTGATAATATTGTCAGAATGACATAACTGATGTTGCCATGTTTATGTGCATGTGTGCAGCATCATAGCACACACATACAAAAGGGACAGAGCTTGTGCCACAATGCTCATATCATTACTTGCTCTCTATGTGAGGTATGCCTTATTATACACGCTGGTATTCAGGGGGCTGTAGAAGGAAGAAAACACTCTTCCTGTAGTTGTTTTTATCCTTTTATGGAATGCAGCATGGATAACACATACTAGTATTGGAATGAATATAGTCATTTTTCTGAGCCCCTGGTTGAATCTGTATCCATTAAAGTACTTAAGAGTGTCCTTTATCCCCAAGCCTCAGTACATATTAATTTCAGTAGAGGCAATGGATTTCAGTCCCAAGGATTAGTTGACCTGTCAGGCTGGAGATCTGATAGATTAAGAGCCAATCTCTTCCCACTTACCTGTTCCTTCTCTACCCTGGCAATCAACTACCCTAAGATTCAAGAAGAGACGAAAAAGAGGGAAAGCTGTTTTTTAGCCATCAGCTTCCCCAGGCATGGAAGTTCTGACATGGCCTTAACCATGCACACCCAGGGAGAAAGGAAGCAAAATTTAGCTCTTTAAACTCACCTCAAAGTGAGTTTACTCACTTACTTTCTCAAAGTAAAGGAAGCATGTTCTTCCTTTGAACGTCAGTGATCTAGTCATCTGTTAAAGCCATAGTAATGCAGTGACAGATGGGCAGCTTTCCTGCTGGCTGGTGATGTTGACAGGATAGGGGGGCTGCCAAATTGAACAGTTTCGTCAACCCCTTTACTCCCTCATCAATCTCCTGAGATATGAAATCAGGACACTATCACTCAGCAATTATGAATTGTTATAGGAATTGGTAAGAAGGACCAACCTACGTGAAAGAAGCCTTGGTGAAAGTTGTTAGTAAGTAACCTCTCTCAATAAAAGAAAGGCAAGGAATGCCTTCTAGAGGACCATGGCCAATTGCATTTGTTTCATACATGGAACTTAATAACTTGATGTGACTTCAACAAGACTTTCTTTAGTATTCTAAATGTTGACTGCAACCTAACCCTCGCCGTGCTCCTGCAACATTTGATGATTTCCCCCCCCCCCTTTTTTTTTCCATGGATGTTTTATATGTACAGGGCTTTGGTGCATCAAAACTCACCTCCCTGTCCCTGGGCCAAGGCCAAGGCCCCATTGCTATGCGCATGATTGAGAAGGCAGTAAAAGAAGGTAGTTGGGTAGTTCTGCAGAACTGCCATCTTGCAACCTCATGGATGCCCACACTAGAGAAAGTCTGTGAGGTGAGTATAAACAGGAGCTTAAACTATGATAACATGTCATGTGGAAAAAAGATGAGTTGTAACTTGTAGGCTAATTTTGTGGGTGAGATGGGCAGAACAACAGTAAAGGAGCCAGAGCTGGATTAAAGACGACAGTACTCAGATTGGCTCATAAGGAAGGTAGCAGAAGGAGCCACTAAGTTTTAAGTGTGACATTGTGAACAAAGAGAACATCTGAGGAATCGGTGGCTCTTGAAAGTAATGTTGGAAAAAATTACACCTGGACTGAAGGCAATAAGATAAAATGCATAAACCCAGGAATAGAAATATGTGTATGAGGTAGGAGACAGGCCTACTAAATCTGGACTGAACCAATCTACATGACTACTTAAATGATAGCAAAACAATACAACCCCCCCCCTCTAATTAATTGTTAAATCCTATTGGAGATTTGGATTTCTCAGCCTACCTGTTAATATAATTTACTTCAGGTTAGCTTTTGTGGGAGCATGCAATTATACCTTTGGGTCATCAATAAATAAAAGAGTCTTCACCAATAGGTTGCTTGGCAGATCCAAGAGTGGAAGGGCTGGAGAACAATCATTTGTCAATAAACTTTTCCCCCCTCCCTGCATGGTTTCTTCCCCTTCTGTTTTGCCCACTTGGGCTTCTGCAAGAGGAAATGTTAATGAGCAGAAGCTCTTGGACTTAAGAGGGGAGGGCTGAAGGAAGCTATACTGAATCAGTTTGTTCTGCCCAGTGCCTCAGCAAAGGAAGTGGTAATGCTATTGCCAACTCATCAAGTTAGCTAATGTTTTCTTCCATTTAAGCCTCATCATTGCTGTTGCCATTTCCATTACTATTTTAATTTTGAGTGTGTATTATTACATAAGCAATCAGCAAAAAAACCCTGAGACATAAATAGTAACTTTTACTTGTTTTGGAGTCTCAGAATTAACTTAATCCTTAAATACTTATCTTGAATAAACTCTTCATAAAATGTAATATTGGGAAAGTATCTTGGGGCTCTAAATGTGAATAGTAGCTTTCATTGAATTCAACTTTCAGCATGTATGCTTAGGTTTGGCCTGCAGGGTGCATTTATTTCTAATATTGAATTAGACTGTATCATCCTGATTTTTTAAACTATGATATATTGATTTTTAAATCAAATTTTAATAGTTTTGTGAAGATGGATTTTTTTGGGGGGTGGGGGGGTGGGGTTAAATTAGATAGGCCTAAATTGGAACTGGCTATCTCTGAAGTTCAATTATTGAGGCACACAGAGAAATATCTCTTAGATTACAATGGTAGCAATTAGTTTTTAAATTGGAGTATATAACCATTGTATCAGACATTGATTGATGGATGCTACTAAAACATAAATAGATCTAGCACATTTGTCCACATAATATATGGCATAATATCTCAACTGTGCTTGAAAGCAAAGAATAAGTATGGGGAAGCAATACTTCCAATAAAAGGAAGCAGTTATCCGGCATGTTCTGCATTTATTGCACTACAACTATTGTAAACCCCAATCAAGATGGCCTAGGATTATAGGAATAATTTAAAATATCTGGTCAGCATCAAGTTAACAACCTCAGCAATACAAGATTCCATGTTAAAGATGAATACACATCACATCAAGTTTCCTGTTCCCATTTATAAAAATTGTTATTGAACATAAATATAATTGAACGTGGGTAGGCCTTAAGAAGAAACATTTAATTTCTAACCCTCAGCTGGTGATCTCTTGTCCTTACTGAGTTTCTTTTTCTTCTCTATTAGGAACTGAATCCAGATACAACACATCCAGATTTCCGTATGTGGCTCACAAGCTACCCATCTCCCAACTTCCCTGTTTCTGTGCTCCAGAATGGAGTGAAGATGACCAACGAGGCCCCTAAAGGTCTACGGGCAAATGTGGTCAGGTCATATCTAATGGACCCCATCTCAGATGTGGAGTTTTTCAACAGCTGCAAAAAACCCGTTAGTATTCCATGATTCGTCTCGTTTTTCTCCTTCTTGTAAAAACCAGCTCAAGCAGACTCTTATGGGCTGGCTTGCATTTTTGCTGGTTTATAACCTACCCAATGAAATAGCCCTTCTATGCACAGAAACGTGCCTTTATGGCTGCCTCCTGGGATGCAGTTAATAGCAGGCTTTATTAAAATTGTATTTTTATTTTACCGCCAAGCTTTATTCCTCCTCCACCAAGCGTCGGTGGTGTGCCATTAATAATGTTGTGTGCCCATTTTTAAAGAAGGCAGGAGGAAGTAGTTTCCCGATGCAAATCTGCAAAGCAGGGGAGAAATTTTTGCAGCCGAAGATGAGCTGAGAGTTGCCCTGCTGAGAATCAAACCTTCTTTAATCGAAAGCATTAAAATGCTGGTTTCATAGGACCGGGAGGGCGAAAACGGCTCTATGAGTTGATGGATGGCACTCATCACTACCTTCTTTAGAATAACAGCTTCGAGTGAGGAGCCACCTGCTGTTTTCATAATTAGGTTTCAGAGTGCGAAGGCGCTTGACCCAAGATAATTTCCATGATCGGTGTCGTAATTAAGAATGGGAGATTGTTGTGCTTAAACTGAGATGATGATGTTTTTCTGCTTGCCTGGCAATTAAAAAAAAAAACAAAAAAACTCGGAAACTTTTTAAAAAGTTAAAAATGCAAACATACTGAAAGAAACAAAAGGAGCGAGAGCAGACATTTAGGTTGCAGGTTTTAAATATATCATTCAGAAACAAAGGTTGCATATTGTTCCTAAAAGGCAGTTCACTTCATAATTGTGTAAATTTCTGGGTTTCTTTCTTTACCCAAGGCTCAATTTCTTTGAAAGAGGGTCACAGGAGACTTCTGACCTTTTAATGGAACGTTTATAAGCATAAAGAGAAAACCCACAGTTTTCATAAACTCCAACAGAGTTCTATCTCCCATCTGATCGCTAAAACCCTACAAAAGGGAGCAGCTTGACCTTTTGCTTTTCTTTTCTTCAGGTTCAGCACAGATAGCTCCCACTACAGGCTAGCTGGACCTCTTCTACTCTGCCTATACCCAGGGGTGAAATCTACTTACCTTCCCAACCGGTTTGGAAGTGCACGCACCACGTGCATGTGTTTGTTTCGCTTGCGTGCATGCATCACATCCTCACATGGACCCTCTGCGCATGCGCAAATCCATTTGTGCATGTGCAGACAGTAGAAAACTGGTTACTTCCTGGTTAAAATTAGGAACTAACGACGACCGGGTGGGTGGGCGGAGCCTCACATCGCCATCACTACCGATTCTCCAAACCACTGGCTGCCATCGCTACCAGTTCGGCCAAACCGGGAGCATTTCACCCCTGCCTATACCCATAGGTTCCAAGATTCTTCATATACCCTTCAGTAGCTTTGGGTGACCATTCCGCACTGCCTTTCTAACATAACAGCTGGAGAAAATAGAATAACAGAGTTGGAAGGGACCTTGGAGGTCTTCTAGTCCAACCCCTGCCCAGGCAGGAAACCCTACACCACTTCAGACAAATGGTTATCCAACCTCTTCTTAAAAACTTCCAATGTTGGAGCATTCACAACTTCTGGAGGCAAGTTGTTCCACTGATTAATTGTTCTAACTGTTAGGAAATTTCTCCTTAGTTCTAGGTTGCTTCTCTCCTTGATTAGTTTCCACCCATTGCTTCTTGTCCTGCCCTCAGATGCTTTGGAGAATAGCTTGACTCCCTCTTCTTTGTGGCAGCCCCTGAGATATTGGAACATTGCTATCATGTCTCCCCTAGTCCTTCTTTTCATTAAAAGCTTCAGTACAGGGGCAGATCCATATTATTTAATTAAGTGAACATTAATTGTGTTTAAATTCAGTTTCGTTTTGGAGTTGGCCCCATCTGCAGTTGCCTGATTGAGAGGAAAGCATCTGGAGAGGATGCACACACACACACACACACACACACACACATTCACACAAGGTGGGCATGGGATTAGCTTAGCTTTTTCACTTGCATGAACTGTCCCTCTTAACAGGGGATTTGGGGCTGGTGGACACATCGGCTTTTGAGAACAAGTCATGTATAGCCTCACAGAACAGCTGCCACGGAGACATTGCCGTGCGCTAATTGGTAACACGATGGGTATGGCATTCACCAAGCATCCATTCGTAAGTGCCCATTACCTTTCCTAGCCTCACATTTATCAGAGTACATTTATCTTTTTTATGGGCAAATGGGACGCTTCCAACAAAGCACTAAGCAGACCCTCTGCCCCAATGGCATTCAGGAAATTAAAGATTTGGAAGAAACATCCAGTTCCAGCTCCTGTTCAGGGAGAGAATCCAGGATAAATCTTCTCTGATATATGGCTTTCTGGCCTCTGCTTGAACCTATCCAACAAAGGGGATCCCATCACGTTTCTGGATTATTAGCTGCATTGTCCAACTTTTATTCCAGTTAGGAAGTTTGTTCTGCCTTTTGGCTAAAATCTGCCCATCTCAAACCCCCTTTTTTATCACTTACATGCTGGAATGCTAGAGAACAGGTTGTGTGGCAACACTGCAGGTACTGGGGAAAAAAAGCGTTTCCATTGCTTTCTTTTTTTCTAACAGGAAATCCACTTCCCATGGTCTTTGGTCACACAACAACCTTTCTAGTTGTCTGATCCTCCCGATTGTCCTTCTGTCAAATTGTTTTGCTTTCTTTGAAACTTTTCAAAACTATAGTGCCCATGTACTATATATTTTGGAAAAGGTTGTATCCAGTGGTGGGATTCAAATAATTTAACAACCGGTTCTCTGCCCTAATGATTTCTTCCAACAACCAGTTCGCCAAACTGCTCAGAAAGTTAACAACCGGTTCTCTCGAAGTGGTGCGAACTGGCTGAATCCCACCACTGGTTTTATCTGTTGTATACAACATTATACATGGCAGAAGGAGGAGGTTCTGAGTCATGTAGAATAAGAGTGGAATATACTTCCTCTGCTTTTAGAAATAAAGATGATGCTAGAACAGGGGTGGGCAATTATGGCCCCTTTACGACTTGTGGACTTCATTTCCCAGAATTCCTGTGCCAGCATGGTTGGCTCAGGAATTCTGGGAAATGAAGTCCACAAGTCGTAAAGGGGCCATAATTGCCCACCCCCTGTACAGGTAGTCCTCATCTTACAACAATGTGTTTAGTGACCATTAATGTTAAAATGGCACTGAAAATATGACCATTTTTCACACTTGTGACCGTTGCAACATCCCCTTGGTCACATGACCAAAATTGAGACACTTGGCACCTCACCCCTATTTATGGTGGTTTCAGTGTCCCAGAGTCATGTGATCCCTTTTTGGAACCTTCTGACAAGCAAAGTCAGTGGGGAAGCGAGATTCACTTAGCCACCATGTTACTAATTTAACAACTGCAGTGATTCACTTAACAAATGCGGCAAGAAAAGACATAAAATGGGGCCAAACTCCAAAAATGTGGGCTCAATTGTGGTCCTAAATTGAGGACTACCTATATTGTTTGAATTAAAACAAGCTTTCTTAAAACCAGTGTTTCTCAACCTTGGTAGCTTGAAGATGGGTGGACTTCAACTCCCAGAATCCCCCAGCCAGCAGCACTGGCTGGGGGATTCTGGGAGTTGAAGTCCACCCATCTTCAAGCTACCAAGGTTGAGAAACACTGCTTAAAACAAAGGTGAGGTGTGGCAGGATGCTCGCCACAAGGGGAGTAACAATGGCACAATGAACCAACGGGTATTGCTTGCTATTCCTCCCTTTCCCACTGCCCATATAAGACAACCATGGGCAAGGTCTGGGGTCATGCGTAGTCTTTGGATCGGGTGATAATGCAAATAGATGAAATGAGACATTTTTTTTTCTTTTTTAATTTCTCCTGAATTTGCCGCTGAAGGATCAAAGTTTTAATTTGCAATAGCAATAGCACTTAGTCTTATATACTGCTTCACAGTGCTTTTATAGCCCCATGTAAGCGGTTTACAGAGTCAGAATATTGCCCTCAACAATCTGGATCCTCATTTTACCAACCTCAGAAGAATGGAAGGCTGAGTCAATCTTGAACCAGTCAGAGTTGAACTGCCAAACTGCTGGCAGTCGGCAGTCAGCAGAAGTAGCCTGCAGTACTGCATTCTAACCACTTCTCTACCATGGCTCTATTTAGATGTCTTAAACTTAATATTTTCTAGGGCACATTTAGCTTATATTAGGGCTTGCTCCATGCCCCCAGTTTTCAGCAGGTGTGTTCAGAGGGTTTTCCAAGGCTGCAGAGAAGGAGCTGTGGGTACCTTTAGGTTAGAAATACGGGTGTGTTTAGCTTGAGCTTCAAAGATTGCCTTGGAGCACATGATGTAGCTCTCCAGTTGAAGTTCAGCAGTTCCAAATTGCCTCAGCGCTAGAAAACGGATCTAGAAAGAAGGTTGATATGAATTGAAGTGAACTCCTTGGGGAAAGCAAGTAGCTTAATAAGAAAGAAAATAATCACTGAATTAACCATAGTAGCACAACTGAGAATCACTAGGCAGAAGAAGGGCTTAGATAAACCTTTCCTTTTTCTCCCTTTCCAAAGGCTGAATTCAAGAAGCTCCTGTACGGCCTCTGTTTCTTTCATGCCCTGGTCCAAGAGAGACGAAAATTTGGGCCGTTGGGTTGGAACATTCCCTACGAGTTTAATGAAACTGACCTGCGGATCAGCGTGCAGCAGTTGAATATGTTCATAAATCAGTATGAGGTACTGAATGATTCGAAAACAATGTCAGTTTTGTTCTCTCTGTTGCTGAAAGATCTGTCTGCAGAAATTGCTTGTTTGTTCATTCAAAAATAACCACATAAATAAACTTTCTTCACTGGGAAAATGGGGGGGGGGAATTTCTCTCTGATGCTGTTGGCAGGGGTTATGATTTATTTTCAGGATCTTTGGGAAACCACAAGGCATGTATGTTTAACGTAGGGGATGCTAAAGACCAATATAATAAAAGGGATGCTAAAGACCAATATAATTTTGTTAAAAATATATATTTTAAGCAGATGGAGTTCAGAATCTTGGGAAAGGTCTTTTCTCAACATTACTAAATCCTATTTCCAAAACACTTCTCCTCCCCATCTAATGCACACTCCATTTTTGGCCCTTTTTTCAGCCCATTTTTGAGGCTTTTTTCAGCCTGTTTTTGAGGCTTTTTCCAGCCCCCTTTTTCTGAAAAAATGGGCCGAAAAAAGGCCTGGAAAAGGCCAAAAAAAAAAAAAAAAGAGGCCCAAAAATGGGGTGTGAGGAGCCAAAAAATGGCTGGTGGGTAGGCGGGGCTTTGGCAATATTCGGTCTATAAGAGACACAGACATTTTCACCCCCTTTTGGGAGACAAAAAAGTGTTTCTTATAATCCGAAAAACACAGTATATACCGTGTGTGTGTCAGGTGCACTGGAGGAGAACATAATTTGGAACGCTGTGTGTGTGTGTGTGTGTGTGTGTGTATCAGTGGTGGGTTGCCCCCGGTTCACACCGGTTCTATAGAACCAGTAGTAAAACCAATGGGAGGCTCCGCTCACTGACCCTGGCGTCATTAAAACATTTCTGCGTGAGCGAAGTGAGCGCACGCACGTGGCCCCATTGCAAATTAGTAGAAAAGGTAAGTAGAACCCACCCCTGGTATGTATGTACGTATGTATGATGATGATGATGATGATGATAATAATTTAGACCCTGTATTTTCTATGCTTTTTAATGGGCTCTGCCTCACTCTTCTTATGCTTGTCTTTGACTATAATAAAGATTTGATTTGAAAACATAGTGAGTGGACAGGTATGTCACAAAGACTCTTGGTTTTTCCCCCCCCCCAGGAGTTGCCATTTGATGCTATCCGCTACATGACGGGTGAATGTAATTATGGAGGCAGAGTTACTGATGACTGGGATCGGCGTACATTGCGCAGCATTCTAAACAAGTTCTATAATCCGATTATTGTGATGGATCCTAACTATAAATTTGATACCAGTGGCATTTACTATGCTCCTCCTGAAGGAGAAGTAAGCACCAGAACATACAACAGGAAATTTTTCTGACCAAATCCCATTGAATGGAAGGGAATCCAGGCGAGAGGCTGATGCTAAAAGATCAGCATCTACAAATGGCTGCATTTTTTTGGGGGGGGGGTGTCATTCTCTGGGGTCAAAGGAGATGGCTCTGGTGTAGCTGTCAACCTGTACTTTAAAAAGCTCTGTAATATCCCTGCATTCTTCAATATGTCCAAGATTCAAAATTCCCAGTGGGCTTCATAAGATGTCAAGTGATACTGAGCAGCAGGGAAATGTTGTGTGTCACTTCACAGAGAAGATCTAACTCTCATCCATCAGAGGTTCTCAAATTCCCTCTTAGTAGAAAAGCAGTGGTGGTTCAGGCAAAGAGGCAACTGTGTAAAAAAAAAAAAAAGATCTGTAAAGAGTCTCTTCCTGTGCCTGCTCAGGTCTCTCTAGTATTAAAAACAAAATTGCCTCCAGTGGAAGGAATATATAGCCATCAAAACTCCAACTCATGAGAGGCTACTCCACAAATTGATGTAATTCCTTTTTAAAGCCATTCAGGTTGACCCATATCTCTACATTAAATTGACAATAAATTCTAGTCTCCCATCATTCAGCTTCAGGAAAGCATAGCATTACAGGAGGAATGCTGGGTGTGTGTCACACTTCCTCTTCACTGCTCCACTTGGCTTTTGTGACATGGCTCCTGACTATGATACCAAGGGATGTATGTGTGTAATATATCTTGCTCTAGAGCAGGGGTGAAATGCTCCCGGTTCGGACCGGATTGCCCTATCCGGTAGTGATGGCGGCAGGTGCCATTTTAGAAAAAATGCTTTGAAAAGTTTTTTTTTAAAAAAAGTTGGCCACGCCCACCCAGTCACATTACCCTCCCCCCCCCAAGCCATGCCATAGAACCAGTAGTAACAGATTTTACATTTTACATTTCACCCCTGGTCTAGAGTGCATCAAATGTTCCTTAACAGGCACATTTGCCCAATTGAAATAAAAGCTTTACTCGCTTATGGCGGGAGGGGACAATGTGGTGGCTCAGCCGTTAATATGCTGGGCTTGTCCTATTAAGAACCTGGGCTGCCACCCCATCACTTGGCAGCCCAGGTTCAAGACCTGAGTGCCACGTGATGGGTTGAGTTGGGTTGAGCTCCTGTCCTCACCCCAGCTCCTGCCAACCTAGCAGTTTGAAAGCATGCAAAAATGAGTAGATAAATAGGTACCACGTTGGCGAGAAGGTAACTGCTCTGTGACATTATACTGGCCACCTGTCATCAGAAATGTCTTTAGAGAGCAATGGCTCAATGGCCTTGAAACGGAGATTTATTTATTTATTTTATTTATTTTATTTAATTTATATACCGCCCTTCTCCCGAAGGACTCAGGGTGGTGAACAGCCATAATAAAAACAATGTACAAAAATAGAATTTAAAAGCAGATTAAAATAATTAAATCATAGGCCGAATTTAAAACTCTCATTTTAAAACCAATTTTTAAAACCCCATTAAAACCAAATTAAAATCATTTATCCCATCAGAGCTGCTTGCTGGAATAACAGGGTCTTCACTGCACGACGGAAGGTGCGGAGGTCGGGGATCCTTCGTATGTCCGGGGGTAATTCATTCCAGAGGACAGGGGCCCCCACAGAGAAGGCTCTCCCCCTGAGGATCGCCAGTCTACATTGTTTGGCTGATGGCACCCTGAGGAGGCCCTCTCTGTGTGAGCGTACCAGTCGGTGGGAGGCAATTGGTGGCAGAATGCGGTCTTGTAGATAGCCAAATCCTAAGCCATGGAGCGCTTTAAAGATGGTAACCAACACCTTGAAGCACACCTGGAAGACCACTGGGAGCCAGTGCAGCTCGCGCAAGAGGGGTGTTACATGGGAACGACGGGTCGCCCCCATTATTACTCGCGCGGCCGCATTCTGGACCAGTTGGAGCCTCCGGGTGCTCCTCAAGGGGAGCCCCATGTAGAGAATGTTACAATAGTCCAGACGGGAAGTGATGAGGGCGTGAGTGACTGTGTGCAAGGCGTCCCGATCCAGAAAGGGGTGCAACTGGGAAATCAGGCGAACCTGATAAAAAGCCCCCCTGGCCATGGCCGTCATATGATCATCCAAAGACAGCCGTGAGTCCAGGAGGACGCCTAAGTTGCGAGCCCTCTCTGAGGGGGGTAAGATCTCATACCCAATAGTCAGCGATGGTGTGAGCTGGCTATATTGGGACGCCGGAAACCACAGCCACTCAGTCTTGGAGGGGTTGAGTCTGAGCCTGTTCCTCCCCATCCAGATCCGCACGGCCTCCAGGCAACGGGACATCACGTCAAGGGCATCATTGGGGTGGCCTGGGTTGAAATGTCATTGGCATACAGTTGACACTTCACCCCAAAGCCATGGATGATCTCGCCCAGTGGCTTCACATAAATGTTAAACAGGAGGGGCGAGAGAACCGATCCCTGCGGCACCCCACAAGTGAGGAACCTCGAGGTTGACCTCTGCCCTCCTGTCAACACAGACTGCGTACGGTCAGAGAGGAAGGAGGAGAACCACCATAAAACGGTGCCCCCCACTCCCAATCCCTCTAGCCGACACAGCATGATACCATGATTGATGGTATCAAAAGTCGCTGAGAGGTCTAGGAGGACCAGAACAGAGGAGCAACCCCTGTCCCGAGCCCTCCAGAGATCATCAACCAATGCGATCAATGCCGTTTCCATGCTGTAACCCGCCCTGAAGCCCGACTGGCACGGATCTAGATAGACAGCTTCATCCAGGAATCAAGGAAGTTGCCTCACCACCACACTTTCAACAACCTTCGCCGCGAAGGTTGAGATGATAGTCAACGACGACTAGCAGAGTAAAATTCGCAAGGATTCCTTTACCTTTTTTTTAAAACCTTCAATATTATCAGGTTCTTCTGAGAAGTCTTCAGTGAATCTGTAATCTCCTTTCATAGCAAGAGATTTATGGTCAATGAAATCAGGCTGGAAATCCATTTGATTAGATTTTTTTAAAGATATTTCATGCCACCTTATTTTTTAATAAACAACTCAAGGCAGCCAACATTGCTAATATTCCTTCCTCCTCTATTTTCCCTACAACAATTCTGTGTGTGAGGGGGGGAGAGAGAGGGAGAGAGAGAGAGGGAGAGGGAGAGAAAGACTGATCCAAGTCACCCAATGGGCTTTTATGCTTTAAGACGGGACTAAAATGTACATCTGTTGATTTCTAGTTGTCTCCTTAACTACTACAGCAAACTGGCTTTAGGCAGACCTATAGCTCCATGTAATTCAGGATCAATTTACTAATAAATCACTGTTCTTAATCATTTTCAGTATCAAAGTTACATTGAATACACTAAGACTCTTCCTCTGAATCCTGCCCCAGAGATATTTGGGATGAACTCCAATGCCGATATCACCAAGGATCAAGCTGAAACGCAGTTGCTGTTTGATAATATTCTTCTCACACAGGTGTGTCCCTTTTCAGTTCAACAACTAAGAACCTAGCTACCACTATTACAATCAATGGTTTTATGCACTTTGGGGGATAGTGTTTGAAATGCAGAAAATCAGCTTTTTCTTCCCTGTGGTGGGCCTGTAATCTTTGTGAATTGTCTGGCATATTAGACTGTGAAATACTACAATTAGGTTTTTACAAGAGCAGTTTCCAAATTGCGTGCAGAAAGATAAACTGTGGACAGTTCAAAAGGAATGTTGAATTGCCTGAGTACTGTAAGCTTTTAAGTATCTCCAGTAAAGTCCAAAATACAGTATCGGCTTTCTTCTGGGAATTCCACCAGTAATAATGAGTATGTACAAAGATGTCTGCAGTACTTTAGGAAGTCATCCTGGCCTGCAAGCCTCTAATCCTTTCCTATTTTTATTTCTATTTCTCAAACATATCATAATATAAGGTTCAGGAGATCTAACATACAATTTTATTTTCCCCAAGGATGAAAATATTTCCATTCCGTAGGGAAACATGGGCATACTGAGAACTAAGTCACAACAACAGGGACTTGAAAGGCACAGACAGATCTTCAAGCCACACAGGATGCCTAAATGATTAAAAGTTTAGAAATTGCACAAGTGCTTGATTATGAAGCAAGAGGAACAGGTCCACCATCTAGACCAGGGGTGTCAAACTTGTTCCCATCATCGGCTGCATCAGGAGTTTGTTTGCCCTTGTGGGGGCTGGGGTGGGCGTGGCCTGATCATTGTGGCCGACTGAGTGGGCTTGGCCAGGACCGGGGTGGCAGTGGACGCTGACATATCTGATCTAGACTATATGTGAGAAAGGCCTGGATCTCAATGCAATTAGAAATGTATGTGGCAAATGCAGATTTGACTATTGTTAAAAATCTCCAGATTGCTTACCGATGGATTATAGCAAGGAAAACAAATATATGTGCACCCTAAAAGCCTCACTATCTTAGGGTCCATACTTAGTAGGATCGTTCAGCTGGCTACTTCATAGTTGGTCAGATTGGAAGCAATGGGCTGGGAGCAGATTAACACTTCACTTCTGCTGATTTCAATAGTCCTGTCAGCCCTGGAAGCCATCTTTTTCTTTGGATCTTCAGGGCTGCCACACTTAGTGCTGTGGGAAACTGGGAGGGGGATTGCATAGAGCGGTGGAGATATTTAGCCATAATAACATTCCTTTCTCTGAGAGTCAAGGACATTCGGCCCTGCACTTGGAGTGGCGTGACTGGGAAGCATCTTCAGTTGGGACGGTGCAATGATTGGACCATGTGATGGACATGTGGGTGCAGGGGAAGGGACTTGGACTTTCTTTTGGGTGGGGAAAACCTGGAAGCTGTCAGATTCGGGTTTCCCCAGATGTGCCAATATGACATCTCTAATAAAATGGAACTTTGAGGAATTTCTAGCCTCAGAGTTTTCTTTCGTTGGGGGTGTTACTTGGAACCCTGACAAGTACTCTAATACGAAAGCTGTTTCAAGTGAGGATAATCAGAAGGGCAATCTGCTTTGCTGCCCTTGAGATATGTTACTTTATAATACTAGTCAGCTACATTAAATCTTCTGTTGTCCAAGATGCCCAGAGTATTAAAAAAAGCACAAAATGTCTCCAAGCCCAGAGTTTCTAATGCAAGAAACACAATTTTTGCATCTGAATTAAAGGACATCAACAGGCCATTTTCTGTCCAAGTTTAGATCCCCAGTAAAAGTTCTTCCTGCTGAGCTGAAATATCTGGTAGGCTTTGCAGCATTTCACCGCTCTTTTTCTCTCTGTTTTGTAAATAGTCTCGTGCAACAGGTGCTGGTGCCAAGTCGTCTGATGAAATTGTTCGCGAGGTGGCAAGTGACATCCAAAGTAAACTTCCCTCTGACTTTAACATTGAAATAGCAATGAGGAGATACCCAACAACCTACACCCAGAGCATGAACACTGTGCTGGTCCAAGAGATGGGCCGATTTAACAAATTATTGCAAACTATACGAGACTCGTGCATCAACATTCAGAAAGCAATCAAGGTAAAATAAGCTGACGAGAAAGTGTATTTAGTTTGAATAGGCTGGAAAGAGTAGCTGTCAGCTCCCATTAGTTTCACTGGAGTCTTTGGGGATTTGCCCAATAGTTCTTTTAGTCTGAAGGGTTGAAATAATCTCTGAGCTCTGACCTTCACCACTACTTGGGAGGTGCAGTTCTCAATTATAATAACATGCTCAGCATTATGCATCACCGCTGTTTTAGAAATCTATCAGTAGAGACAAGGAATAGGATGAAAAGCCATGGAAATACTTTGGAGACAGCAACCTAAGCTAGTGGCCTGCTATGCAGCCAGAAAGATGGTCCCCCAAAAAGTTGCGCAAATGTCAGTGACCCAAATTGAGCAATGAGCTAGTAAATTCTCTTTTCAACTCTTTCCTCTGCTAAAAGCTTAACATGGACTCTCTGTTTTAAGCCTTTTCCCCTTCTGGAATGAAATGGAACAGAACAGAATACAATACTTTATTGGCCAAGTGTGATTGGACACACAAGTACAGTAGAGTGGTTGTGTATCCAATTACACAATCCAATACAGTACAGAATACACCCTTACATGGCTGCCATCTGTTTGGGAAGGACCAACTAACAAATTCATTTTCATGATCTGTGTGATAGAACTTACCTAATACAACTATTGACAATAAATAATTGATTACTTGATAATTGATCAATTAAATAATTGATAAACTTGATTAAACCTGTATGCCGCCTGACTCTAATGACTGGGCAACATACTATGTAGCTCAAGTAGTGGTAGAGGGTGAAATACAGTAGTTAATTTTCAAAGTTGTACCTGTTTCATCAGAACTTTTGCTTATTGTATAGCCGACATCCTACAACTAAACTGTGTAACAGAAATGTGAAGTGTATCAATCCTAATAATAAAAGCAGGCATGTAAACTGAGCAGTGGCTCATTGCATGTGTTGCAACCGCATATCAGAGTACAAGCTTCTATAGTAACATGGCAGATTTTGAGTGACCACTGCATAGAGACTAAATTACTAAACTCAACTACTCCTCAGAGGCAATATTTGGTAAAGCTATATGACATGGAGAGGGACAAACTATCACTTTTCTTCTTTTGTATCTCAAACAGGGTTTAGTGGTGATGTCTGCAGATCTGGAAGAAGTAGTAAATAGTATTTTGAAAGGAAAAATTCCAGGCATGTGGATGAGTAAGTCTTATCCAAGCCTCAAACCTCTTGGCAGCTATGTAAATGATTTTCTTACCAGATTGAAGTTCCTTCAGGTGAGCATTTCACTTAAAGTTTTGATTCTAGGAATTGAAACCTTTCTTGATCTCGGTGTGCTTTAGATATGTATATCTACAATTCATCATCCGACTTAGCAGGTTTAATAGGAAAAGCTGCACCATTTCTCTGTATATGCATATGGCTTTAAATACTCTTATAGACGCACATCGCATGAAAGAGGTATAATTAATATCCAAAACACTACTTCAGATTCTGGGTGCATGCTGTTTACAATGATTTGAGTATTAGGGCATATGTTACATAACCTACCCTGTTTCCCCCAAAATAAGACATCCCCTGATAATAAGCCCAATCGGGCTTTTGAGTGCATGGCAATAAGGCCAAGCCCTTATTTCAGAGTTCAAAAAAATATAAGACAGGATCTTATTTTCGGGGAAACACGGTAGTACAATGGCTCTCTCTTCAAGTTGTGTCGCTGAGCACAGAATACTGACTTTTCCCATTACTGAATGCCTGCACTTCAGAAGTCACCTCAAACCGAAGTACATAAACATTAAGTGCTGGAGACCCATCTTGCTATGATGCCTTGGTAACAATTTGGTGAGATTTCCTGCTATTGATTAAAAGCATCTTAACGTAAGATGTTAGATTGAATTCATAGACAGGGAAATCATGGTTTGCCATCGACAAAAAGGAGCACAGGAAATATAACTCTCTTGGACATTCTGAAGGGGGTTATAGAACACTACAAGACAATTTTATCATCTTTAGCTGCCTAAGGTGTTCTTGTTGTGCTACCATCTAGAGTTTAGATAGCAAATGTGGTATTCTAATATTATATGGTAGTCACAGTCCCTGGTCACGTTAGTTGGGATTGACAGAACCCAGGATCTGACACACCATGGGGTCCACTGTCATCCTAAAAGAGCCTTGCACAAACATGAGGCAATCTCCCCACAAAACATGCAAAAATCTGATTTTCCTTTGCCACTCATGGCACATTTAGTAAGGCTTGCCCATTGCTGGGGGAGGGGGAATTCAGTGAGCAGGTTGCATTCCATCAATACATCTTGGTACAACCTAGTGAATTCATTTGTTAACATTAAACTAAATTTCCTCCTCGTCCTGTCATTGCAGACCTGGTTTGAAACTGGCACTCCCCCTATGTTCTGGCTGTCTGGATTTTTCTTCACACAAGCCTTCTTAACTGGTGCCCAACAGAATTTTGCCCGGAAATACACCATCCCAATTGATCTCTTAGGGTTTGATTACGAAGTTCTGGAAGACAAGGAATACAAACATGGCCCCGAAGATGGTGAATCTACAATCAGATTGACAACTCTATAATTGGGAGAACTTTACTTTAATTAGCACTTTTGTACTCTACCCTTCATCTCTAAAACATTCGGGGTGGAAAATTGAGGAAATGGAATCTAAGCTTCTTAAAATCATTATGAAGTTAGGTTGAGGCTATATGAAAGTCCATATGCTAAGCAGAGACGTGCGTTATCATATCCCTCCTACCCTTTGTCCACTTGATCTGCATATTTTCTTTATGTTCCATTACTAGTTTAATTGAATTACAAATTCATGTCAGGGAAATTGGTCATAGTAAATTCCATGAGATTATCACAAAGATTAAGAGGTCTAATTGTTTGTTATGGCCACATGTTTGATACAGAAAACCTGCTTCTGAATAGGAAACCGCACGTAAGTCATACTTTTCAAGCCAGGGCAAAGCTGCAACCCATCTCCTATCTGTTTATTTCTGTATACAGAAATAACCATTGCCTGAGCTTTGTCTTTGCAAGTCGTACAGAATCCATTTCTAGATATGGGCTTCCCTAATGGGAACGATCAAAAACTCATAATCCAATGTAAAGTTCAGTTACAAAACAAAATTCCACAAATCATTTTATATCAACATATCCTTTTCTTTTTCAAATAAAAAACAGGAGTCTATGTTCATGGATTATTCTTGGATGGAGCTCGTTGGAACCGGAAGACGAAGAAATTAGGGGAATCTTACCCCAAAATCCTTTATGATAATATGCCAGTGGTTAGTATCTTCCTGCTAAATACGATTTTTTTCTAGTAATCAGGTAGTCCTCAATTTACCTCAATTGAGCCTAAATTGTATGTTGTTAAGTGAGAAATTTGTTAAGTGAGTTTGCTCCATTTTACGACTTTTCTCGCCACGTGTTAAGTGAATCACTACAGTTCTAAAATTAGTAACACGGTTTTTAAGTGAATCTGGTTTCCCCATTGACTTTGCTTGTCAAAAAGTTGCAAAACGGGATCACATGACTCCAGGACACTGCAACCGTCATAAATGTGAGTTATCGAGCATCCGAATGTAAATCAAGTGACCATGGGGAAGCTGCAAAGGTCATAAGTGTGAAAAATGGTCATAAGTCCCTTTTTTCCAGTGCCTTTGAACGGTCACTAAATGAACTGCTGTAAATTGAGGACTACCTGTATCAATTGACTTGGGTTGAAACAAACAACCCAAGGCCTTCATGGACTTGATAGTTCCATGAAGGGGATTCAAACATGCACATTACCTGTGTGTAAGCAACTCAAGTATCATATGTGACTATATAACCCACTTCTTAAATTGTGCTGTAATTGCACTTGATTGTGCCACTATGCTGATTGTCTTGATTTGGTTCAGAGTTTCTGAAAGATAATCCGTCCTCGCCCAGATAAAGGGCAGTACCTTGTAATCCCCTGGCATCTTAATCGTCTCCTTCTACTTGCTACAGATGTGGCTTAAGCCTTGCCGAAGGTCAGACATTCCCAACAGACCCAGTTATTTGGCTCCGGTGTACAAGACAAGTGAAAGACGAGGAACTTTGTCCACTACGGGCCATTCTACCAATTTTGTGATTGCAATGATTCTGCCTTCAGACAGGCCAGAGGAACACTGGATTGGACGAGGGGTGGCCCTGTTATGCCAGCTCAACTCCTAACCTAAGGAAAGACGCCAGGAAAAGAGAGGCTAATTATCCCAGCCTGCCACATTCAGTATCTTTTTTGTATCTTTTTTTTTCTAAAGAAATTCAAATGTTTCAAAATTTTTAAATACACTTTATTTGCATCTTTTAAGTTGTAAAAAAAAAATTTAGAATAAATTGAATGAAATAATAATAAAACGTTCTTGGGGGTAAAAAGCAAGTCTGCATAATTGTTTATTCAATAATTTTATTTTCTTATGTTCCTTGTGAATAAGGAACAGACATAAACACAACACTGTTGACAATGGACAAAAAACAGCATTTCATCATTTCCAGCTTTATATATATATATATATATATTTATATTTATATATATTTTAAAAATGGATTTTGTTGTAACAAATCAAAACAACACCCCACCCCCTTCCAAAAGCTGTACCTCAAATATATTTCAGGACCATAATCACATTGTTTTAACCGTAAGGAAAGAAGTCACACTGCATCCTAGGATGCTACAGCATTTTCTAAGCAATCATCATATCACAGCTGATTCAGTGCAGTGTGATCAATATGGGATGTCACACAGTGACAGCATTTTAAGATACAAGTAACATTTATGCCCTCTAACAAGTACACATTTAAATGAGACCGGACTCCAAGTGGAAGGGAATGATGAATCCACGTAGAAATGTAGTGGAATCCCAATTGTCCCAAATGTGATCACTTAATTGTATTTCAAAAAATTGGGGGAATTCAGCAGCCAAGGAAAACAGGGGAAAGGGCTGCTCTACGGCTCTTCACAAAGTGTAACAGGCACACAAGTGAATGAGGGAGGATCGTCTCCCGAAGGCTCACTAAAATCCTAACATTCCACCACAGGGCTGGTGTTTTGTAGAAAAAAAGAATTATTACTTGGGTCTAATTATTTTCCCCCGATTGACATTACATTATAGAACATGCCAGCAGAACGCAAAAGGAAAAAGTACTACCTGAAGTAGAGAAAGCTTTATTCATAATTACAAAAATAGATTTTGAAAAAATCTTGTATGCCTGACTTTTTTTTTTTGTCAAAAATAAAAATAAAAATTAAAAAAAAATCTCCCTCAGCAATCTGGCAGACACTAATAAATCAAGAATCCAAAGGCGCAAATCTTAGGAGAAGGAAGTCCCACTGATAGATTCCTAAGGGGAATTCAGCAGCATCTCCTCTAGCTTGCAGCCAAGCATTTTTAGTTGGAGTTGAGCTACTCTCTCTAGTAAAGAGAGCGAGACCAAAGAAGACCCAACCTTACAGTCTTCACAGTTGTTCTGAGATCCCAGTGGGTATGCAGTTGGTAAGGGAGTAGGAACCAGTTCTCCTGGAGCCACCAGCTAATCAAAACACTGCTGTTAGTATTCAAAACCCCGCCCACAAAAGCCACCATCACTGACATACCTTCAAAGTAGACAACACTTGCACAAATGCAGGAATGTCTAGAGAAAAAGTCAGTGGAATGATCAAAAAGTAAATTGGAATGAAAGCGTATCTGGTTTTGTAACATTTAGGAACTCTGATGGGAATCAAAGAAATTCCCCCCTCCCTGCTAAAATCCAAACCCACCAACCTTTCTTTGCAGCTCAGCTTACATATACTTTAAAAAAAAAAAAAGGAAGAAAAATGGTGGAAGAAACTAACTCCCAAGATTACTTTAGGATTAACCTGTTGAGTTCTTGTTTCCTGGGACTGGAAGTCTGCTGCACTCATGATCTCTTACAGTCTATCTCTAGGTGTTTGATTGGCACAAACATTCTCCCTACGGTGGAGCTAATCCTTACAGAATTAAGGCTTTTCCCCAAATCTGTATGTGCCATGACACTGGCACAACCGCTTGACTATCATAGAAGGCTTGATCTATGTAATCCCTGCAGCACACCTCCCTGGCATAGGTTTCTAGGAACCCATGCACCGATGGGGGGAGTCATCAAGGAGGCAGCAGGTCCCCTTGCTGGAGAGGAAGCACCGCCAAGATAGGAAGTCACCTGCTTGGCTTCTGGGAGGAGACCTCGGGTCTTCTACACTGCAGAAGGAACCCAACTGCAACAAAGACAGGGATCAAAGCCCAGCAGAATAAAAGAAAGTTCAAAACAATGAAAGCAATCTTCGAAAGGGGGCCTTGGGGAGAAAATTCCCAATGTCAAGTGGCTGCAGATGCTCCAAATGTAGATGGCATGGCACTGAATTCACACATTCAAAACTGTTTTCAAGATTCATGTCAAATGAACATGAAAAAGGGCTGCTGTCAAAGAAACCTGAGGCAGGACCTCCCTTAGTAACAGAGAAGGAAGTATGAACTGCTCAAAAACGGCACTGCTATCTACTCCACAACTGCAGCCCGGGGAATGGAGGAAGTCCACAAGCAATATTTAGCTATCCGGCATTTTGCTAATCTATCTCCCACAAGCTAGCATGAAATAGCTAATGCTTTCCAACCCCACACTTTCCCAAGGTACACAGGCTTGATTCAGAGATCTGCAGCCTGCTTTTCCTCGGGCTTCAAAAGAGTACAATACCACCATAGTAACGAAGGGGCTCAAAAATTTGCAAAGGAGCCAGTAACTGCAGAGCTGCATAATAGTGGCTGCAGACAAGAACACATGCTTGAAACCCTGTATTAAACAGCTGATTGGCAAGGAGGAAGGAAAGGGGGAGGAAAGTTCAATCCAGGACCGAGAAAAGGGAGAAGGAAGTTCAATTCAGTGGCTGAACCAGAAAAACAACCCGGTTTTACTTTGGTCATACCATTCAGCGAAGTGCAAAAGAGCTGACCGAGCAGGCAACAGGGCTGGGAGCAAATGCAATCCAATAATAACATGCTAGAAACAATTCATCCTTTCTTGCTTTGTTTTAAAAAAAAACATTAAAAAGGTAACCCCTCCCAGAATGGTTCTAGTTGTGCACTGCCAACTAATTTCAGTTGCGAGCCTGTGTGTGTTACAGGCTGGGACAAGGAGCCCGGGCAATGACCTAGCTTGGTGCGTGAGCTCTGTGGATATATAGGGGTGCCTTTCACCATTTGCTCGAATACAACACAAAAGGCTTTGTCAGCAGGGTGTGATTTCTGCTGCACGTGGCCAGAGCCAAATAGAAACGATATGTTTGCAACAGCATCTCATGCATCATGTTTACATGCTCTGCTTCCAACACAACTTGATTTTTAAAAAAAAGAAAAGAAAAGAAAATACTGGACCAAATCAATCGTCTTTTGTTTGTCTCTTCCTTCCCATGAGCTGGAAAGAAGCAGAGCCTGTTTAAACAGATACCAAAATACAGTTACTGATAAATCAGTGTGTGTCACTGCTTTGTCTGGGAACTGATGTGCATACAGTACCGCAGGGCAGACTAAAAAAAGTCTTACAGTAGCATGACTGCAGTCACAGTTGAGTACTGGAAATTTTCAAAACTGAATGTCCAACACTATTTTGTCTTCAAAAAGGGCAATCACGAGCATGATGGCAAAACCTAGGACAAGCCCCAAGTTCTGGAGGACGAACTGGCCCACCGGACAGTAACCGTGCTCTTCGTTGTCTCCATCCCCATGAAGCATCTCTGGAAGCTGAAAGGAAGGAAAGGTCTGAATAACCCTTTTAAATCAGGGACTCTCCATCTTCAATTCAGAAACCTGACAAGGACGTTCTGCTTTGAAATGATGGATCTGCACCGGCAGAGGGCTGGGACAGTTTCACCAGGTCAGGCTGCTTTTCCCATGAACTTATCCTCCCACAGAATTCTGTGCATCACTGCTGTGACTTAAAATCTGATTTCTGGAAGCCCAAGCTATTTACCCAAACTTTTTTCACTTTCCTGCATAATCAAGAATTACAGTATTACAACCACAGGATTGTTTTTATTAGTTTCTCTGTTTATTTCAACCCCAGATGCTCTGTATTAATTAATTAAACTGCCACCCATCCACCAAAAGGAACTCCGGTTAGCAAACTATAACCATTATCCAAGTTTATTTGCAAATAAGGCTATTATTCTTAGCATATAGTTCAGCTACTCCTCCCTCCCTCGTTATTGCTACTGTTCCCTTTGGACAAACGGTAGCCTTCAACTGCCATCTTCTAATTATAAGTCATTCCATCAAATCTTTCTTCAACTCATCATATCTGCTTTTCTGTGCTAGGAATTCAAGGTCATCCCTGATCCATCCTAGTGTGGGCAAGCTATTCCCATTCTGGCTCTTTCTACTACTCCCTCGCTGACTTCCTATATGGCCTGGGTCTTCTTGGTATTAGCAGAGATGCAGGCTCCAAAGGAATCTTCCTCAGCCTGGGAAACCAGCCAGGCTCCAAACACTGCCCTACCCCAAGGCCATAGGCACACAACACTACGTACATATTGCAGATCTTACCATGTCCACAAGGGCCACGTAGAGGAACATGCCAGCAGTGACTGCAAAGATCCAAAGAGTGATATTATTCGCGTATTGTCCCACAGCTGTTCCTATTAGCATTCCCACATAAGCCATCATCGCAGAGAGGAGGTTGTAAACAATGGCCTGCTTCACAGTCATGCCCGCCTTCAGAAGTACAGCAAAGTCACCTAGTGGAAAAGCAAAAGCAATAGTACAATCACGAGTGCAGAAATGGCTTATCCGGTCTAATCAGGGACATTCTTTCTTACTCAAAAGATCCCTGAATATATACAGTATATATCCATGCAACCCCTGGGTTCTATGATCAACATGGTTTGAGGAACAATTCTTTAAGAATTAGCATTTCATTTTGAAAAACTATATTTGTACTGATGGCTACAACCACATGACAAGAAACGTAACGTGATAGTTTTCTGATTCATTTCTTGGCTAAGTAGAACTTCTGGTGGTTAACTTCTGGGGCTGTTGTCTAGGGGGAATAGGCATGACAAGGAAGATTCATGAAAGGAGAGAGGAGCATGCAACCTTTAAGTTGCCTCCAAAAGTTTAACCATTCAGTAGTAGTCTAGCCATGTTATTTCTTTATATCTCTATATCAGAGTGCCTGCCATCTGTTACAGGTAGTCCTCGACTTACAACAGTTCATTTAGTGACCGTTCAAAGTTACAACGGCACTGAAAAAAGTGACTTATGACCATTTTTCACACTTACAAACATTGCAGCATCCCTATGGTCATGCGATCAAAAGTCAAGATGCTTGGCAACTGGTTTATACTTATGATGGTTGCAGTGTCCCAGGGTCATGTGATCACCTTTTGCGATCTTCTGACAAGCAAAGTCAATGGGGAAGCCAGGTTCATTTAACAATCAGGTTACTAACTTAACAACTGCAGTGATTCATTTAACAGATGTAGCAAGAAAGGTCGTAAAATGGGGCAAAGCTCACTTAACAAATGTCTTACTTAACAACATAAAATTTGGGCTCAATTGCAGTCGTAAATCTAGGACTACCTGTACTGTTAATCTGGCTGCTTTTGTCCCAACAAAGCAAGAATGATCTCTTGGACAAAGGACTGGCTAGCAATTCAGCTGCCGTTGCCCCTAAAAAAAACTATGATTGTAAAAGCATAGTTTGCTGCAGGATAAACTTTAGAAATAAAGAGTCTGAAAATCAAAGCAGGGATGCATAGGGAGAGAGGCAGCTGACATCCCTTAAGGCTGTAAACACAATCAGCTGATCCTTTCCTGAAATTCTGGAACTGAAGAGAATTGAACAAAATGCTCTCTGACTGTGACTGGATTTGGGACGGGAGAAAAGAAAGTGTGAAAAGTGCTAGACAACAAATCACAGCATTATCCCTGAGACAGTGAAGCACACGGGGGCAAAAAAACCACCTTCTTCCCCTGCAGCGAAGACCCTTTGAAGCTAAAACACTAGAAATTTTGTTTACACTACGAGAGAGGACAACGAGAATACATCTCAACTGAACAAAGATATGCACGAGCTGTGGACAGGATACTGTATCTATACAATGCAAGATTTGGACAGATTGTGCAGTCTCCCTGAAGTGCTGCAGTATCCATTCCTACATTCAGGCCACTTAGCAGGGAGACCTTTCTCAATTTCAATTGATCAAAAATATCACCCAAGCCCAGCGCACATAGTAGCCCACCAACTTCTACATATGAACTACATATTCAGCAAAGCCTCCCAGAGCCTGTGGAAGCAGCTGTCAAGCCTATCAACCACAGAAACCTGGGACCTCCCTCCAGTAAAGTTTGTTCAGCCTTCCTTTTATCTCCAGCAATGCTGCTTGGCTTCAAGTGGGGGGCAGCAGGTGCCAATGTGGGGAAGAATGCCACAAGGTCATCCAGAGATCCTTGCAACTACATCTGGTGGCTCAGCAGACTAAAAGCATTGTGATTAACACCAGCTGTCTGCAATTACTGTAAGTTCGAATCTCACCAGGCTCAAGGTTGACTCAGCCTTCCATCCTTTCTATGGTAGGTAAAATGAGGACCCAGTTTGTGGGGGCAATAAGCTGACTTTGTATAAATATACAAAAGTATGAAGGCTATTGCTTAATGCATTGTAAGCCGCCCTGAGTCTCTGGAGAAGGGTGGCATATAAATCAAATTAAAAAAAAAATCTGATGATTTAACAGCTTTGTTATTGTGATCGCTTATGTATTTTATTTTATTTTCCACACCTTTCTGAATTACCTCAGTGTATACAAGTACGCAGCACCTTGGTATACATGGCAGTTTTCATTTCTACTGGTGTCAACCTGAATTATGATTTTTATTTTCGTTGTTCCTCAGCTGAATCTGAAACGAGCAAGGCCTAGCCTAAGAATGCAGCTGCGCTAGCTCTATAGCTAAAACCAAATAAATTCAGGGTATCACGAGCTATATAAATAATCACATCCATTAATAAGGCATTTTTGATTCACAGACCAAAGAATAAAAGCACAGCTGACATCACAATAGCTGATTACCCAATTCATGAGGAAGTTCATGGCAAAACACTGCTATGGATGTGCTGATTCCTCCAGTTAAGCCAGCACTGAAAGCAGCTCCTGGAGAGGAGAGAGGTGAGGGTAGAAGACCGAACAAAATGACGTTTTTAATTGGTTATCTTGACAAGGCTATTTTTAAACAAAACATCAGTGATGATAAAGGTAGCATTTTTGGCTGAGAGATTGTCAGGTTAACAACCGAAGTAATGGCTCAAATACTCATGCTTTCACTTCAAATTATTGAAATAGTTCATGGATCTATATGCTAGGAAAAAAAGAGTTGTTCTGGAATTTGAGAAAGGACTACTTTTTACAGCAGATCTGGAATATCATCAATAGGAGACCTGCCTGGTCATGTACCAGAGGTGAGTATAAAATGGGGAAATATCATTTCTTTGGAACTACAAGGCTCCAAAAAATCATCAAGAATCAAAGACCCACTCCAGTTCAAGAAAACTGAACCTCGAAAACTTTGCTTCAGGTTTTGGATAACACCACATATTGACATACGAGTCAGATTTGCCCTCCTTCTCAACCAGCAGATCTCAGTTGGGCATATTGCCCTGCCCTGCTCCCCACCCCCACTTCCCAAGCAGGAAGATAACTTTGCAGAATGCAAATATGAGCCCCTTTTGGAGTGAAGCAGCTACCGCATGAAAACTTCTGGAGCTATACCCAGGGATCTATAATCAAGAACTCACAAAGAGAAAGTGGCATTTCTTAACATAATTGCATTCCTTCCCCTTCCCCATATAGATCAGCAAGTAATTTGTGGCTACAAAGAAAGGAGGCCTTTGATACTTTGAAAACGACTGAGGAAAGTGAAGAGCAGACCTTTTGCTACTGAGGTGCTGCATAATCTGCCAGGAGCAATTAAAGCAGAGGTCTCCAATCTTGGGAACTTTAAGACTTGTGGACTTCAACTCCCAGAACTCCCATGCTGGCTGGGGAATTCTGGGAATTGAAGTCCACAAGTCTTAAAGTTCCCAAGATTGGAGACCCCTGAATTAGAGAAAAGGATTTATTTAGCACCACTACTTCCCCTGATGAATTTCTCTTGCTTTTTTCCCCCCTGTATCAGACACACACTATCCCATTCCCCCCCCACCACAAGTTTATTTGTTGCAAAGAGCACCCCAAACTATCCCATCCCATCTCCAAACCTTTTACTTTGCTTACCAATGGCCAAGCCGTCACTAAAATTGTGGATCCCATCTCCCATTATTACCATCCAGGCAATATTAGCTATTCCGGTGTCTTTTAAGTCTGTGCCTGAATGGCAGTGTCCATGAGAGTGATGGGAATGTTTATGTGGCCAGAGATGGTTATGCTTCCTCACTATTATTTTAACATCTCGACGATGGCTCCCATATTCTGCATCTGAGAGATTGTTGCTCTGGGCATTATGAGAGATGTCATTATGGGAGTGGAGCATCCGATTTTCCTCCTCGGTAGCAGACAGGAAGGCCTTTGGCAGAGAGTCAAGGTGGCCATCCAGATCTGTTAATTCAGTTTCATTAAGTCGATCATCGGACAGTACGGAATCATCTGCTCCTGAAGGGGATGAACCCAAGAAATATGTAAGTTAGCAAGGGATGAATAGGATGTATTGATTAGGATAGCAGTGCTATCAATTTCCTAAATTAAAATGCTAAATGGAGATATTTTGGGAGCAACACAGCCTTATATTTGAAAGTCTCGTTGCCAATCTTGATTACAACATAGAATATTGTTTAACTCAGTTACAAACACTTTGCATTACTCACTCCAGCAATTATCTAGTACAGGAATCCCCAATCCTCAGGCCGTGGCCCACTATCGTGTCTTGGCCTATTTGGAACCGGGCAGTGCAAGAGGTGGGTTAGCACACACATGTGCAGCTCCACCCACACAAGCAGCAGGTCCATGCACACACATGCCTGCCACTCATGCAGCCCAGTTCCCTCTCCCCCCTCAGCTGGGCCACCAAGCCACAAAGGTTAGGCAACGCTGGTCTAGTATTGGCAATAAATGTGGGTTAGGAGAGAGAAAAAAGAGGCGTTTTTATGTGAAATAGAAGAGATGGAAACAAAAAACTTAATGCACGTTAAGTAGAACATGCTAAAATATATTTAAGGTGTTTGAATGTATATAAAGATGTGTACATGAGAATACATAAGAACATTTGTTCATATAGCAGGGCAGATAAAAAGCCTATGTCTGTGTGATGCTGTATATGTTGAGGTGGTTGTTTTCTTTCTTTTGTTTTTTTGTAATTGGCATTCTAATTATGGATGCTCGTATTACTGTGAACCTGGGAAAGATATTGAGCACATACTTTTCAAGGAACTACTCCAAATTCAGTTGTTTATATCTGAAAGCGGGGTAGGGGGAAAAAAATACACCCAGAACTTGGACAGCCATAGACATCCTGGATAGACAATGCTAAAATAATTCTTAAGTCTTCTATGGTTGTATTACTGTTAATTTTTATATGGCTATGGAGCTACATACAGAGGCTTTTATGTAAAAACAGACCCAACTCTGCTCCTAATAGAGCACATTCTGACATTACCAAAATGGTGGTTTAGGAACCAAGGGACAAGGTGAAACTATAGTTCAAGTTCCTAAACAAATCCTAATCTCAGAAGACACAAATAAGGGGACATCAATCAAAATGGTCCTGCATGCAAATATATTAACACACCACGTCACTTGCTTTAACTCTAAATCATAGTTTGCAAAAAGCATAGTTTTCTATTTTGGCTTCTAGCTAACTATTAACTAGGGTTCAATAATTTGACAATGATGTATCACATACACCCAAAAAAACACCCCTTCCTAATTTGTATGTGAATGAGAAGCCAAAATTTATAAGGCAGTTCATAATAAGCCCCATTTTTTTTAGAATTGCAAAAATCCATACATTTGGGGAGAAATTAATCAAGAATTTTGTCAAAGCAGTATCTTCCAAATATTACTTGGGCAGCATTCAAAAAATATTCTCCAAAACAGTATCTGCTCCAATAATATACAGTATTATATAATACATACGCATTATGTATATGTTACACACATACATAATAAAAATATATATAGATTTAAATTTGAATGGATTGGGGAAAGCGTTAACATTTGTTGATTACCTTTGCTTTATTAAAGGACAGCAGATATAAATATTATTCATTAATGCAGAAGAGTTAACTAATCTGCTAAATCCATATTGGCAATTGAGGTAAGATACGGAGTTTGCACGAAAGCTGCAGTGATAGTGGCAGCCTGGTCATAAATGAGATACCTGCTAGTGGCTTGAGTTGAAGCCAGTCAGCATCAGGTCTGTTTAGCTTATGATCTGAAAGTTTCCTTCCAATGGGCGATTCATCAACCTTTTGTTTCTTCTTACACCATTTCTGTTTTGTCTGAAAGAGACAAAAAGACTCAAGTCTTAGTGATTTTTAACCTTGAAGGCAAAGGGAAAGGACCCATTAGAACAACTTCCTGGAATAATACAAAGCAACACATTCCACTAAAGAGCCTGAAATTGCTCAGCTTTAGAACCTTGTTGAAGCTAATTTTAGGCAATTAGCAGAAACATGAATCCATCTCTTTTCAAAGAAAAGTCTCATTAAGAATGTTGCTGTGCCACTTGTCAATTCCACTTTCCGTATTCTATTATTTTGTTCAAATCTATGTCATTAATCTATGCAATATCTTTTCACTGTGACTCTTCCCAAATAATGCAAAACTTTTCTGCAAAGGATACACATTCACACCCTTAACTAGAGAAGAATTAGTTCTGTTCTTAACGTACAACATGGTGGCATGTGCATATATGTATGTATGTATGTATTGCATAGTCATATACTCTTGATATCTGGATCTTTTCTCTAGGCTCCCAGGCAAAATAATTTGGGGAGCTGCAGTAAGTTTTGCACAGATTCCAAACATTTCAGATCCATCAGGGACAGTAAAATGTGGTCACATAGTAAAGATTGCTCAGTTTGCAGTTAAGCTGTCAAAGAAAGAGCATCTTAGGCCACATGTATCTTAAGCCATTTTCCAAAATCATGCAGTTCCAGAGGGCAATTATATACAGGACGTCCTTGCTTAACAGTGGGAACTGGGACCACCAACTCCATTGCTAGGAGCAACATCACATGATTACACCAATTTATGAAGTCCCAGTTGCCATTGTTAGGCGAAACCTACACGGTCAATGTCCTGCAGTCACATAAAGACTGCCTGTTCACTTCTCCATTGACTTTGCTTGTTGAAATGGCAATAGCACTTAGACTTATATACCGGTTCATAGTGCTTTATAGACCTCTCTATGTGGTTTACAGAGTCAGCATATTACCCCCAACAACCTGAGTCCTCATTTTACTGACCTTGGAAGGATGGAAGGCTGAGTCAACCTTGAGCTGGTCAGGATCGAACTGCTGGCAGTCAGCAGTTAGCCTGCAATACTGCATTCTAACTACTGCACCACGGCAATGAAAACTGGCAATAAAAGTCACAGTTGGTGACTATATGATTGCAGGGTGCTGTGATGTCATCACTGCAGGCCAACTGCCAAGTGCCGAGATCATCATCATAGGACGATGGGGACACTGCAATAATCCACTGTAAATCCCCTTCGTTCATGTCATGTAACTTTGAAGATTACATGTGTAAGGCCAGAAAAAAACATGGCTGCCTTAACTGCTCTCAAGAAATATCACAAGGTTGTTCTTCTTTAGTGACCAGAATTGGGATCAGCAGCTTGGTTGTTAAGCAACATGCTCACTAAATTAAACCAGGACTGTATTTATGATCTTACTTCACTTTTTCTTTGCTTTTACAGACCCACAATGTGAAGACTGGTCACAAGATTACTTTTTCATCATTGTTGTAACTGAATGGTCAATAAACGAGGCAGTAACTAAACAAGGAGTACCTGCATTCTGAATCAGAGTCCAGTGTTTGAGTCCAGATCTCTGCCCAACTCTCCAATATCCAACTCTCAGGAGCCTGAGTGGCGTAGGAGGCTAATGCCTCCTACTAAGGCAGCATTTAACATCCAGCTGCCTGCAATTACTGCAAGTTCAATTCTCACCAGGCTCAAGGTTGACTGAGCCTTCCATCCTTTCTAAGGTGGGTAAAATGAGGACCCGGTTTGTGGGGGCAATAAGCTGACTTTGTATAAAATATACAAAAGTATGAAGGCTATTGCTTAACACATTGTAAGCCGCCCTGAGTCTCCGGAGAAGGGCGGCATATAAAAATAAATAAAATAAATAAATAAAAAAATATTATTATCCACTTTTGGGGACCAAGCAAACTTGAGAGATGGAAATTTAATACAGAAATAAATTTAACGGGGTTCCTGTCGGATGACTGCAATAAGAGCTAACTGACTAGCTGAAATTATATACCTATTCCTTCCTATCTGTTTTCTTTACTGTGCAATCTTATTATATCTTAGAAAACTGGATTTGTCAAAACATACCCTTTGTTTCTTATAGTGTTTGTACATTCGTATGCAGTGTTCAATAATGAACAAAAGGTAAATCCCTCCAAGGGCCACAAGTCCTTTCAGTACAGCATCATACTCTTCTAGGAAGTTCGATCCTCCATGATCGTGGGAATGGCCATGCAGATGCTGGTGCTCATGCTGGTGCTCGTGCCCCTGGCCATCGTGGTGGCTGTGATTGTGGGCTCCTTGGGACTAATGAACGGAAAAAGATGATGTTACGCACAAAACATTTCCCAGCGGAAAGCCAAATCCAAATGATGTGGAATGATGCATTTCTCAGCTACAAAACAGTGATACCAAGTTCATTATCATTCTTATCTTAAAAGCAAGCATGACAAAGATCAAATTGGTCTAATATTCCTGTTCTCAGCAATGGTAAGTTAGATGCTCCCTGACAGTTCGAAATGAGCTCATAAGCAAATACAAAATAGTTTTGGGGTATATATGCCTATTCCAAATAATATCTTGGATAAATGATTTTGTGATGCTACAAGTGTACTCTCTATTGCGAAGCCTTAAGGATTTATTTATTAACAGATTTTACTTGCAGATTTTGAGACAGCAAGACAAGAATTATTAATTCAACTGCTTGTTAGTTCAACCATGCCTAACTTTTTCCAAACGTAGGAGGCTCACAATTGGTTCTTGCTGACTGGCCTATATCCCTTATTTGTAGAATAGATATAACTGCTATGGTACGCAGGCTTTTTGTTCACATCTTTCCAACTTTTCAAAAAGAAGTGAGATACACAAAACCCGACCTCTACTTAAAAGCATTATTTTCAGTCTATCTACCCATCTCTGCTTGAAAACAGATGTTTCACAAGTAAACGAAGGCATAAGCCCTAGAATGAGACTGAACGTACATGTGGTAGCAGATGAAGTAGTGCATCTCCGCTCATGGTTCCTACAGCAAGAGCAACCAGGAAGGTGAGGAGAAATTTGAAGCATCCCTGATTGATTATAGGAATCAAAATCACGCCTAGCAAAGACAACAAGCTAATAACTGTGATAGAAATGATGCCACAGATCCAGGCTGTGAAAGGAAGGAAAAATGTGAATTAGAAAAATCACAAAAAAATCAATAAATTATAAACCAAATATCAAAAGAAAACATTATTCAAAGGAAACCTGCTCAGCTAAAATTTAACTATTTTATTGTATATTTGAATAAAATACAAACAATTTTTATGACTTATTATGACTTATGTACTTTTCTAATGAATACAGGCTATGTGACAGATTTTTTAGAAATGTATAGTCCGTTAGATTAAATTTTATTATAATACTGAATAAATTATCTTTCATCTAAATGGGTTCATCAGAGTACATCTCAATACTGAAAAGCTAACACAACAACCCAAATCACTGACTAGTGAATTTATGTTATTTTTCACTGTTTTCACTTACTGACCACCTCCTAAGGACTTCAGGGTTTCTAGTACTGTATTGGAATTTCCAAGCAAAGACACATACAAGATACCTTTTAGTGTAGCACAATTTGTGCTGTCAAATGTATGAAATTCTCCTATTTATCAAATATGCCTCTTGCACTAATAACAATGCAACACTGTTGCTCTGCTGAATATCTTTTCCTTACATGTTAGCTCTCTCCAGAAAAAGTGTAAATACATGCATGAAATTCATCAAAATAGAATACAATTGTCAAAATAGAATGCAATATAAGCATTGTTGTTGGTGAAAGGAAAGGAAAGGAAAGGAAAGGAAAGGCGAGTCGAAGACAGATCTCCCAGATTTATGAAGCAGGTATGGATCATATTGGGTTTCTGCCAAATATTACATGCTTCAGTGTTCTTCCACTCACTTTCGAGAATGAATAAATACATTTGAGTCTACACGTTATCGAAAATAAATAAAAGAAAAAGGCTTGACTTAGCCAATGCCATTTGATTCAATCTAACGGGCAGTTCAAGTCTAAGTTTAGGCACCAGTTTGTTTAATTATTTTATTTTTTGAAATCTGGCCTGTATTACTTTATAAGTAACTCAAGGCGGTGAACAGATCTAATTCTTCCTCTTATTTTCCTCATAACAACAACCCTGTGAGGTGGGTTGGAAGGAGAGAAAGTGATTGGCCTAAAGTCATCCAGTCGCTTTTGTTTGATTGCCTTCAAAATTGCTTTCTTGTGCTGAAAAAAGAAAGTTGAACAGTGGGAGAGAGGAACATACTTAATATGTCTGAGGTGTAACGTTCTATTTCCTGCTGCTCTGGCCTTTTTCTCCTAGAAAACCTGGGGAAACACTGGCCCTGGTCTTCTAAGGATTTAGTTACAAGTTCATAAAGTACAGCATCTCGATTTAACTAAATCCCCCAAGGCCAATTCTGCAGTTTTTGTTCAACAGTAACAAAAACACAAAGTGTAGAACGTAAATACAGCCTTATAAAGGACCTTTTGAATCAAATCTATTTATATCTAGCAAGTTTATATTTATTTTCCCAAGATATATACTAGGAAAAACAAACTGTTTGCAAAAGAATGATGGAATAAAAAGAGAGGGGAGGATGGCGAAAGAAGATATAAATACAGGGACCGATGGAAAGAGGCGAAAGATGAAGCAGAAACATGAATGAAGGGTAAAAAAAAAATTAGTATCAGGAAAAACTGATGCGACACCTCTGCAAATGAGAACAGAAGGGATACTGAAGCACTACGTTAGTGCAGATTTTCCAACTTGAAGCCTTTCAGATGTGTTGACTGACAGCTGCCATCATTCCCCAACAGTAAGACCAAATGGTCATCCTGGCAGGAAATTATGGATCTGAAAGGTCAATCTGCTTCAAGGGCATCAGATGACCAGGGCCTTGTAATCTTGTTTTTAAACTTGCAGATCAGAACAATTTTTAAAACAATAATTAGGAAACTGGAGAAGTCTTTTTATCAAAGATCATCTTTTATGTCCAGAAGAAACCAGACAGCTTCTTGATTAGAATGGACAAGTGCCACTTGTATAAACTGAAGATAATTTGATTTGTGCTCAGAAACACTACCTTTAAATAAACTGCCTCTGGTTCCCTCTCCCCGCAAATTAGGTATCTTATGGTGTTGCAGGTCTTTGAGATTATTTATTCATCAGTTCATCATCTAGTTAGAAAAATGCTTCTTTCAAAAAAGAAGTAGTTATCAATGGAAACTTTCTAATTAGCTTGGTTTAAAGACATATACAAGCTAATAGGTTTTGGCTTTTTTTTAAGCATACACGAAGTCACTTTCAACATTTTAATTGACAGAAAATGCCTAGCAACTTTTCCATAAACTCTACTGGCAATTAAACTAGGGTCAAATGGCTAAAAGAAGACTACCCAGAGAAAAGAATTATTTGCTAACAAATACAGTGTAAAGATTATTTAGTGTTATGAATCCTTGAATAAAGTTAGTAAGAGAGGAAATGATACATCACTACAAGAGATTCATATACAACATGTTACATTTTCTTAATGATGTTTCCAGTCATTAAAAATAATTACCAGATCATTTTTGACAATAATTAATATATATCCACGCATACTCATTTGGAGTTTTATTTCAGAGAATGCTAATAAACATCTGCAAAACTAATCAACACTCATTATTAACAACTCTGTTACTTTCAAAGGAAGGGCAATCCGTTCCAAGCTTTTTCTATAACTGCATTATTTGTGCCAGCTTTAAAACAAACGTTATTATTCATCATTTGACAGTTTCATGGGAATCTATGAATATCTATACAGAGAAAGGTCCACAAATAAAATGCCTCTTTAAAAAAGCAAAAAGTGTTTTAACTTCCCCATTATCAAGCAACTTATCTGTCATATTTCAAACATCCACTGCATATAAATGGTGCCTCCCGTATCTGTGGTCTTTCCCAGATTAATTTTACATCTTCCTGGGGTGCCAAAAGATGTCCTTTTGGGTTCATGTCCTTTTCGGTGGTTCACGTCCTTTTCAGTATAAAATGGACAGGCCAAACTGCAATTTTTACAACTTTGTCCTTGCCTTCTATGGCCAAGTTTCAATGGCCATAACTGAGTAGATGGAATCACCTCTTCTTTGAACCTCTTCCTTATTCCATAGGGTTGAAATAATTGGATTATCTTTAAGGAGAGAGCTTTCTACTAAACAGCATAGCTGCAACCAACACCTTGCCCATTTTTAAAATTTTCTTAAGAATAATTGCCCTTGTAGCACATAAAGCTTCAAACATTTCGGGCCAGTGGGCATATTTGCAATGCCGAGAACATGACATATATGTGGCAAATCAGAAACCAGGCCCTTAAATGAAAGTAGAGGCTGTACTCTGCCATCCCATCTAATCTCCCAGGACATTCATTCTCAACGCTGCTTATTTCTATCTTCCTTTCTTTCCTGGATCAGTTCAACAGAGTTTCAAATATAACATTCGATTGCAACTCCTGATCAATTATCTTTTAAGAATGCCTCTGGGATACAAAACTGGGCTCAAAGCATTATTGGACACAAAAATAAAGTACAAAGATGAAGTTTCACTTTGCAGCATCCCAGATTTCCAATTAAATGTTTTCAGTTAGAATGTTTTTTAAAAAGTAATATAAAATGGAGAATAGTCTTCAGCCTCAACCAAAATATCTGCCTGTTTTTATCTCAACTAAAAGGAGATACTCACAAAATTACTCTTTAATTCTTCAGTAGAGTGTGTGCTACAAGGGTTCATCGGAAGTGATTTTTACCAGGTCCATACAAAACAAAAACATTTGCATGGAGGAAATCTTATATGTATAACAAAGCCACAGGCCATTCCCAAGCGGCTGTCTTAGGCAGACATTTAAATACAGGAATTTCATGTCTGCATTTTAGCCAGAGATTAATAAATAAAGCCTCAGGTTTTGCGGTATGGTTCTGTACAAAAGGTTGTATTATAATTGTATTCATTTATAATAGGGAATACTCTGAATAATTCTGCAAATAGGCAACAATGGGTGTTCTAGGATCAACCACAATTTGGACTGCTCATATTATAGCACAGAAACTGGAAGTCTTTAAAAAAAAAACCAGCCACACAGGGAATTAATATTGCCCAGTTGCCTTTAAAATCAATATAAGCAAGAAAATGGGGTTCAACCAGTGGATACAATATATGAAGAATGATGACTCTAGGAACTCAAGTGGATCTTCCAAACAACTCACAAAGTAGGCTGCTTTGCTTCTATTACTTGAACTGGCCTGATCAAGTTAAAGGAGATTTTGTGTGGCTATTTACATCCAATGAAATTACATTAACTAATCTGAAAACCCACAAATTGTTCAGTCTACATTTTTCCTCACCTGACGCACCTGTTTTCTCCACATTCCCAAGAGACACATTGTTTCCTTTGTTCAAGTCTTCAAAATGCAGGTCTTCATAATGTTCAATACAAAGTCGCCTATCAATCTGATACAGCAACGCAGGGCACAGATAAGTAAACAAGCTTGGAGAAATTGGAGAACTGGGGCGAAGACCATAATGGCTTAGCAGCTGTGTGACATTTAAGCACTGCAAACAAATTAGGAAGACAATTAAGCAGGTCCCACTGTTAAAGGCATACTTAGTTACTCAAGTCTCATAAAATTACACGGTCTCTTCTGTAATTTGAACTGCTACCTAGCCCATGAACCATCATCTATTGAAGGAGCTGGGAATATGAAATGTTGAGAAAACTATCTATTGTGTTTTCTGGAGTGGAAACTGAATTTATTCATTACATCTACGGAGAATTTTAAAAGATTAAGCCTAAATTCAGAAAATGTTTATGCATATTAAAATCCTTCCTGGGAACAGTAATGTAAACAGTATTTCATCACTGGCTGACTAAAATGACATTTCATTTTAACCAGCCAAGGATGATTAAATATTTGCCTTGCATGTTTTAAAAAGCATACAATATTAGTAAGTTAACCAGTTCATCAAGTACAAAAATCTATTGGTCCTATAAACAAATAAAAATACCTTGTATTTATCCTGGGATAACCTAAATAGGTACGTAGATAAGCATTTCCCCTTCTTTATTAAATATTATTTATGCTCAATAATGCCCTATAAAGCAAGTATCTATCTACTGGTATAAGCTATATAAACCCTTAATATAGGTTTTCCCCTTTTATTCAATTGTGTCCAATTCTCAGAGACTGACTGGACAAATCCTTGCAGTTTTCTTGGCAAGGTGTTTTTGCCTGCTTCCTAGGACGGAGAAAGTTAGGTGGTCCAAGGTCTCCATCTCCAATTCCCTGTTATTAGCTTGATACCTTCACCCCTACACCAAACTGGCTCTCTAGTTCTTCCTTAGTTACACACAATTATATAGAATTGCAACTTCTAACATACATAAGTCAGCACAACAGCTGGCTCTGATGGGCAAAAATTTGGGGAAGGCTACTTTTTCTTAAAGATTCATCATGTTCTTTTTGGGCTCATACAGACCTCTTCAGAAGAATGCTCATCTTCATTATGGTTCTTGTGATTAGCATGCTTCCCCACGCTGATTTGTTTATCAGGTGCCTCTCGTTTGCTGGTATGCCGATACCCATCCCCACTGGCAGGATTTGGATCTTGATGTCCATGAGTAGCTGAATGATCATTATTGTGTTCATGAAAACGTGCATGTGTGAAAGATACATCATGCAGATGGCCATGTTTATTGACATGATTATGTTCATATTGCTCATTTGAGTCATGATTGAGGGTAAAATCTTGTGCTGTAACTCTTGAAACTTCCCTGTTCTTCTTTTTCTGCCATTTCTTAGAGTGCTTATGTTGTTTTCTTTCAGGCTGCTCCTGAGTAGTATTGGTCTCTGAGGAAGGCTCGTGACTTGGTTCCCCGTGATCACTGGCGTTAATGGAATCATTTTGAGACTGATGAGTATTGTTATGGTCCATGTGGCGATGCGCATGACGGCGGTGATGATGCTTGTGATGTCTGTGATTATTAGAGTCATGAGCATGTGTACCATCAGGCTTCAAAGATGATTCTGTAACTTCTTTCACTGGATCACATTTCTGGCTCCTTTTGCCAGATCCTTCATTTGCAGTCTGGTTTTCTGAGCTTGGGTGATCATGGGAATGAGGATGGTTGTGGGAATGAGAATGCTTTCCTTCTTGTGTATCTAGTACATCTAAGTAAGAAACATAATCGTGGCCAATGTCCTCATGATTTATTTCTACTATTTTAATTTCTCCAAGGCCAAGGCTCATCATCAATTTCTCCAGGCCACAAAACGACAACTTTCCATTCTCACCGTAACGATTAAAGAGTTTTTCAATGTAGTATTTCTGTTTAACTTCAGCTTCCTTACTTGGTTCAGGCTCAGTCCTTTGGTTTTCGGAGATTTGACAGTCATTGTGGCTATGTTCACCTTCATGGCAATGGTGACATTGATGGAAGACAAATGTCAGCAAACAAATGAGGCAAAATTGTGTGTGCCTATGAACCTTCATTTCTGTTTTCTGCAAGGGAAGAAAATGAAAGCCCTATCTGTTAATTTCTTTTGGGATGGTGCTGAATTACTTGTAACAACGAATATAGTTTAAAGTGATAGGAACTGTAGTTATTAATTAAAAAAAATCTTTTAGAATAAACATGCATGCAACTATGTAAGGTGCATATAGGGACCAGACCATGACACTTTAATCAAAAAATATAAAAATAATCTTTACCAATAATTACATTTTAAGATTTATTTGTAAATCAAACAATTATAGCTATGCCTACACAATTTCTTGGCCACTGTCAAAAAGCAAATGGAAGGTATAATCAAATTGGAAAAGTACATTCAAATTCCTATTTATGTATGGAAAAGTAATCAGTTTTAAAATCTCTGATAATATAGGTATTAGCTAGCCACCAATTTCTTTAATGTGATATATAATATTCAAATGAGAAAAAAATGAAATAAAAGGAAGAAAATTTTTATTTTATTTAATTAAATATCTTTGGGGTCAAAAGCATTTTCCAAAGACCTCATTTTTCTTATTAAAATGTCCATTCATTAGAAGACTGCCTTAAGACTTCCAGGAGCACCATTATTAAAAAACTAGAATCTGTTTTTTAATAGATGAATACATTAAGAAACATGCCCATCTTAAGTAAAATTTTTTGAAGAGAATCTTTTCCAAACATAACTTTCTTAAAATACAGAATTACAAATTGCAGGTCATTGATTTTGTTCTATATTTAAAATTAGGTCCCATTAACCTCATGGGTGTCCTGCTCTGGCAATATAAACTATAAAAGCTGACATTTGTTCAAGCAAAGAAGCTGAGGTAAATTTTAAACAGATGATTTACAGTGGATCTTGAAAAGCTGAGAGAGCTGCCTGCTCAGAAAATTGCCAGCATTGGTGCTGCTTTCTTCCCGACAACTTCTTTGTCCCTGAATTTATAGTAGTATTTTTAAGGTCAGAGGTTTTTTTGTCTTGGGAACAGCTGGAAGAATGACCTGAGAAACTAAGCCCTAAACAGCAAGAGGACTTGAATCAAAATAAAATAATTACTACTTTTTATTCAACCCTTCATCTAAGGACTCTTAGTACTAAAGCCGCCTTGGGATCCTGCATGATAATTTTTTGCTGATATCGAATGACTTTTTCACAGCCATATATAAACTTGCAATTTTCAAAAGTTTTCTGGAATTGCACCTACGGAGGAATTTTGCAAATGAAAAAAAGACAATCTGCTTAACCAGTAATAGCTCAAGCAATTCATTTTATGTCATGATCTATTTTATGTCTAACAAATCAATCAATCTTTTCTTACAACCCAAGCATGTGTGTAGAGGTTTGTATACATATGTGTACATACGTAACACATACATAGTATTCTTTCTACTTGCAAAAATTGCCGATAAGAAATGTGGATATATGAGCCCTCCAAGATAGACCAAAAATGGAAAACAAACACATGTAAGTTAATACTACTTTTATTTTGTTTGAGTAACAGAATCTTGCAAGTCTGCTTCTTCAGTTTATCTTCATAAGAAATAGGTCATGTCTGAGATGACACTTCAAATTTATATTTCTATTCCAGATTCAGATTTCTTTTATCTGATTGTTGTCTTGGTTGTGGCTGTGCTCCTGTTCCTCGGGGTTATTTCTTCTGTCCATTACAGAGTGACTGTAATATGAATAGGAGAATATACAAAACATACAGATCACAAAGCAAATCTCTAAGCTTACCTGATTACGATGCAAAATTATGGACTTAAGTCTCTTGCAGTCACACAAGTGCTCATCATGCTAAATAAAACTGGATCTAACTATGTGCAGAATGGAATGAGTCCATGCCACAAATGTTTAAAAAAATCCAATGAGTGGCTCTGAAATAAATCTAAGGCAGGTACATGCATAAGTATAACATTTCATGGGTCATAAATGTTAGCTTCTTGTTCCTTCTGGTGGCCTAAAAAAAAGCTTGACATCATAGGACAATCTAAATTATATGCCACATGTAAATTAGTCATGCAAGTACTTTTACAAAATTATATGAACTAGAAAGTAAGTAGCCTGGGTTGCATAATAGTTGGAAAAGACAAGAAATCTTATCTCTGGCCTACAGAAAAATGTACGCTTCTGGCTTTTAAAAACAGATTGAAAACACAACAATAATTTTGACCAAGTGGCTTGGCAAAAGAAACAGTTTTTCTCTCCTCTACTTTTTCGGTATGGTCATAGAGAAAGTTACCAAGATGACTGATGGAGAGATGAGAAGTTCCATCCTTTCTCCACTAGACTTAGCATAGAGAATTCTCCAAGTTTTAAGCGGAAGAAGGAAGATGCATTGATGTATATTTATTTAGGCTAAAATCAAACAGTAAGATTAAAATGGATTAAGAACAATTCTGCCAGGGCTGTTTAACGTCAATGGAATCTTGCATGGATTGCTCAAGCTTCTCCCTTCCAGGGGTCACCCTATGACTGAGGTAAAAGCTATTTCTAAATATGGTATAAGATAAAATATCAAACTAGTAGCATCACTCTGGTCTGCCTTATCGTACTGCACAGGATCAGATATCAAGAATTCTGCACAAGTTATTCTCAGCAAAGGAAGGATATAGAAAGATAACTGTAAAGGAATAGGACAGATTCCTTTCCTTACAATCTCTCCTGTCCCAGGGCAAGTCTCTTATCTGAGAGTCACCTACTGCAACACAAAGATTAAATAAGGCCAAAGGGACAGCAATGTCTGTGGAAGAGATGACTCTGAATGAACTAATGAAATAGAAAATTCAAAAATATCATGGCCCTGAGGTTGCCAATTTGAACTCTAGTTAATTTAATTATTAAAAAATCAGAATTGCTTTGGAACTTATTAAACATACCTTATGGTCGCCAATAGATGCTAAGCCAACAGAAGGGCCATGATGGGGAAGTGGTTAGAATACAGTATTGCAGGCTAATTCTGCTGACAGACAGCAGTTTGATTCTTACTGGCTAAAGGTTGACTCAGGCTTCCATCCTTCCGAGGTTGGTAAAATGAGAACCCAGATTGTTGGGGCCAATATGCTGACTCTGTAAACTGCTTAGAGAGTGCCGTGAAGCACTATGAAATGGTATATAAGTCTATGTGCTACTGCTATTGCTATGCAAAGATTGTAATTTAAGGAAAAATTATAAAACATGAAAGCTAACAAATTGTTAAATGTTATGGAATAAAAACTGCCACCTAAGCAAGCCTATTTAAACAAAAGTAACTTTTACATAAAAACGGAAAAACAATTTTAAAGAGAAATTGTTATGCTCTTGAAACACGCCCTCACTATGCAATATTAATTAAATGCAAATTTATCTTAATTTGTGAACAGTCCAGATAGAGAAATGTATAGAATATTAATCTAGAAAGACAATAATAAAATACTGCTAGGACTCTGAAATGCAAACACATTTTCTGATCACACTTTTCAATGCTCACCAACATACCATCTGAATGAAGACTTTTAGATACCTATCTAGGGATATTTGCACATGTAGTTTCACAGACATCCTTAAGATGTTTCACAGTCATCCTTAAGATGATATATGCAGCATCAAAAATAGTTTTAAAACACAGATTTTGATGGCTTGGTCACCAAAATGATATATATTAAAGTAATTTCCTTTTTTAATATTGCCTTTTTCTTGAAAATACTCTATTTAGTGTGCAATAATTCTAGCAATTACATACAGTAAGGTTTGAAAAATTGATTCCTTTATTATAGCAATAATTAGGTGGCCCTGCTTTTTTCCCTATAGCATACACAAATCGTCCTCGTGTGAAGTCTAGTATAATCAATTCTAAAGCATAAATGAAACGTAAAAATCTAGGCATAGAAACCTTACCTCTTTACAGTTCTTAAGTTACCTTTCAGACTGAAGTGTCAAGAATGGAGTACCCAGCCCAATAAAATGCTGTGATAATTTGTTCAGGACATGAAGCTCTGTATTTCTCTAAGTTGTAACTTATGGATGCTCTTTGGATCAGATGCAGAAAAGGTATTTTGGAGGGGGTGTGGGCATACTCATTGCATCTGATAGCGCCTCCTTAAAGCCATGACATCATTTCCTGGGTAGTGTAGGATGCATGAAAGGGTGTACCTTTGTTAAGGAGAAGCCACAGGTGCAGCAAAGATGACCTTGTCTTCTCTGAAGCACCTTTCTTGTTTTGGAGTCTAACAGCTACAGACCACTCTTGTAAGCCACCAGAAATTCAACTCAAGCCATCACAGTGAAAACCTTTAAAATACCGTAATATTAGCCAAAAAAAAAAAAGATAGGGCACCCAATTCCTAATCCTCAATATAAAAGCATATTAGCCATAAACCTCAACTGTCAATTATTGAGGAAAATTTAAATGAAAAGTATGGCAAACCACCAAACACAATAATCATTGTCAATGTAAGGGCAGTTTAAAAAAGAACTTGAGGTGTTTGTCCTTCTTCCCTTAAAAAAAAGTTCCCATCCTATCGAGGGCCTAACCTGATTTTGCATATTTAATAATTTGTTCTTTTATCAAGTAAAAAGCAATGTCAGAAATCAATCTAGGAACACCAGTTTTTGATGAATGTGGCACCTTAAAATTCCCTTTGAATCCAAAGAGTGAAACTCACTGATGAGAGTCAGCATGTAAAACTGATGGGAAAGCAGATACATTATCTATAATGATATTGCATGGTAATATTGTTTTCCACTAAATTATTCCAAATAGTCACAAAATTAATATCTCTTGTAATGCAAAAAGTCCTGCTTAAACGTTTTCTTTCAAAATAGCAAACTGTTGATCTATTTCAACTTCTAAGCTATGGGTCCAAAGGGTAAATCAGAAGCTGCTCTGAATACTCACATTTTTCTGTAGTCATTATTTCAGCAGAAATGTGTTTCTTGCTTAAGAAAAAAGAAAATGACTCAAAAATTTAATTCCATGCAAAAACATTAAAATTCTTTCAATGAAATCTGAATTTATGCAGTTCTATCAAATGTGCAGGTTTGCATCCCACAAATACTTATCTGGCAGGCTTTTGTACACACTGAAGATTTTTCCCCTAATTTAAATGCATTACAATAAAAGGAATGTGGATTTTGGGGTTATTCTTTTTAATGGGATGTGTGCATGTGTTTGTGAGAGGCGGGGTGGGGGAGAACAATAGGGTGGTTCATCTTCTTTGTACAGTATGTCAAAACTAAATTAAAATTTATAAGCAGTTTTTGTTTATTCACCAGAAAATAGAAATGTTTCCATGGTTTGCTGCTGAAGTCTTGCAGAGCGTGATTTCTGTAGAATGCATATGAATACATGTTGTCCATTTTTGAATTGGCTCTTCAAACAGCAGTATTGCCAGAATTTTTCCCCTGGAAGCAATTTCAACACTTAAATCTTCCCTTTTAAGGAGGAATATATGACCTCTGAGTGCTGTAATACTGTGTATTACAAATTTGATAATACACGCATTTACCATTAAGAAACCGAGCAGTTATCCAATAACCAAAATATAAAACTTCACAAGAAAATGTGACTCACAATGCTGCATGTCTGACATCATACCAAATTAAAATTTCCCAATAAGTGTTTTTGTTCAGTGTCCTTTCTCAATTTACAGAAAGTGCCTTCCTCAATGTAGAAAAAATAAATTAGTTTTGCAATTTGATCATGCATGCAGACATCACTTTTATATAAAAACAATTGTAAAGCATTAAAGATCTGTGGGCTGCATTGATGTTTTTTTTTTTAAAAAAAAATCATATCACAGAGTCAAAATAAAGCATTTCCACAATCAATTTTTATTGTCCAATCCACCTTATTTTGCCAGCGAAGAGCCTCTTTAGAGGGCAAGAAAAAAGCTTTTGAACACTATGACCAAATCTTTTGAAGCAGCAATAGCAGAAGATATACCTGTCATTAAGAGTAAACTTTTACCATTCAAACAAAGCATGAGACTTTATATTATCACCCCCAACCCCCGTCTTCTTAGTGTCTTCTTAAAGTCTCCGTAAGAAATGGCCTAGTATATCTGGATATCTTCCTTCCTGCAGGAGGAAGATCAGGAGAGGAAAACAAAAGATTTCTAGGGTAACAGGTTTGCTTGTCACTTGCCAAACTGATATGACACCATGTGATAAAATATATCATGGCTTTATCTAGTTGCCAATCAGATTGGTTTACTTGTCAATTCATTTACCCATTTCTGGTCAGATATAACAAAATAAGAGACTGGATATAAATTACTGTTGTTTTTAAATCTAATTCCATATAATTTAGTCTTTACTTGGAAAAGGGTACATAACCTGAAAGTAATACATTATTATAGAAAATTATTGTTGCAAGTGACTTAGCACTGGCAAAATAGGACTCTTAGGGGTTTTTATTTCTACACTAAAGAAATTAGTTATATTTACTTACTTGAAGTATATTTAGGTATATACAGGATATATATTTCTGGTTTGTTAAACATTTATGTTTTAATTCTTCTCAGAGTACAAAGCTATATATTAGCTGATTTACCTTACTAACAGCATTTCTGCACATTAATATTTTAGACCAGTTTATACATTCATCAGATGTGTTTGGAGAAATCACTTCAGGAGGACTTTTACCTAAAGTAACCAAATATGAAGAGCAAGCTCACAGAATTTCAAATTTCTAACTTAAGAGGAGTTATTGCTTACTCTGTGTAGTTTTTAACTATAATTCATAACATATGGCTATATATTTAAGCTTTAATATGGATTATGGGCATACATCACAATAAAACTTGCAAGAGAATATGATTACATTACAACAAAACCTGTATTGGCTGATTATGTGTCATCAGGTTGATGTTGATTCCTACCAACCATGGACTAGATTTACATTCAGGTAGTCTTGGACTTATGACCACAACTGAACCCAAAATTTATCTTGCTAAGTGAGAATTTGTTAAGTGAGTTTTGCCCCATTTTACGACCTTTCTTGCCACAGTTGTTAAGTGAATCACTGCAGTTCTTAAATTAGTAACATGGTGGTTAAGTGAATCGGACTTCCCCATTGACTTTGCTTGTTAGAAAGTTGCAAAAGGTGATCACAGGACTCCAGGACACTGAAACCACCATAAATAGTGGTCAGGTGCCAAGCGTATCAATTTTGATCATGTGAGCATGGGGATGCTATAATGGTTGTAAGTATGAAAACTGGTCATAACTCACTTTTTCCGGTGTTGAAACTTTGAACAATCGCTAAGTGAACTGTTGTAAATCGAAGACCACCTGTATCTAAATAAACTACTAATCTGATTAACTTTTAAAGGCAGAGGATTTTTTGGAGTTTTTACATGAATATCCAAGGAACCTAATTGTATTAAGTCAGTATGTGCTTGCGCATGCTACTCAGATTATTCACTGTAAACTAAACACTACTATTCAAGATACTGTCTAAAGCACATCTTAGAAATTACGGAAAAACCAATTAATCAAAGGAAGTCATTTAAACTTATGGTAGATGTATTTTATCTACTCAGTTTCATGTACAACAAATAGTCTTTTACCTTCTCCTTATATTTCAAATATTAACATTCACCCAACCACTTCTAACTTATTAAACACTTCCACTAGCCAGAACAAAGAACGCACTATTACCAATTCTCTAACCATAACTATCATCCAATTTTTATTTAAAACAATTGGAGCTAATGCTGAGAAAAGCTTCTTAACTATGCGGCACAGAAAAAGAAAGAACTCCAAAATAAACAGAAATATTATTTCTACTTCCTCTGAGTTTGCCAATGGTTAGGAACCCCGGACTACAAACTGAATAATCAACATGGTACATAAGCCAAAAAGCAATTGTCCCGATTTATTTTCTTGTCTCAAGAGATTAATAGCTAAATTATCCTGCATGCTATAGTGAAAAAGAAGCATCTACCCCAACATGAAAATGCAGGCAATAAACTTCAGCTTTTTAAAAATGCCATTTACAAAATGCAATGGCAGGAAAACTCATGAATATCCCTCTTTCACCAGCTCGCTCATTCACATTTCCTTCTCTAGCAATCACACAAGTTGTTAAAAATGACTATTGCCAACCATTCTTGAAAGAAGCATACACCCCTTCTATGTCTATATCTAATTGGAAAAAATAAATTTGCCAAGAACTATTCAGTCTTAGAAAATTTAACAATGGATAAAGCCACTCATTCATCTAAACTAAGTAAATTAATAAAAAATAATAATTATCTGTTTTGCATTCCAATTCTCAAATTCAAAGCTAAAGTTGTAATCCTGTGCACACTTACCTAGGAGTAAATTCTACCACTCTATATGATTTATTTTAGAATACACATGATCAGCTTTAAGCCTTACTAACTTGTTATGACTCACTTATTTTCATAAGCATTTATCATCATATCCTTCATTCCGAAACCACAAAACATCTATGTGTCAGATTTTAACTTCACATACTTAATTGCTTAACTTGCATGATAGCATCTAAGCAAACGTGAGTGGAGCAAGGAGTTAAGAGATTCTTATCAGCCCTAGGCCTGGCCTGGCATTTCCAGATGGTTATGTCTGCTTTCCATCACTTCCATCTAGAAATGATGAATTTTCAGCAAATCCTTTATTATAGCCTTGATTTCTAATTTGTGGTATTTGATTATATTGTATATAAATTTTCTATGGCAAGCCCTCTTTTGGACATCCCCCTTGTCTGAAATGCCTTAATTCTGACAAAGCAGAAAATTGGAGAAGAAAACTAAGATTTGTTAGAATTATCTAACAAAAATACAATGAAGCATTACCAAGCATAAGGACATGTCACTGATTTCTACCAAGTATAGAAATCTGCTACTGAGGATCTTGCGGCTACACAGACCTGAACATTGAACTTGGACATCCCAGTTTGTCATCTCGAACTAGGATGTCCAGTCCTAAGAGCAACTATCTTCACTGGAGAGGAGCAAGCATTTATATATTATAAATATTTATATTTATAAGCATTTATAAATATATTTATAAGCATTTATAAACATAGGCTCAGCTACTATTATGTTTAACAATTACTTATGTGATACTGTCAAAATTAACTGCATGCTAAACTGTTGTGAATTGGATACTACAGGTAGTCTTTGACTTATGATCATTTGTCTAAAAACAATTATAAGTTAATATTGAACAGAGGGACATGATCAGTCCCCATAGTTATATTGTTGCAATGCACCTGAGGTCATATGACCAAAATTCAGGCAGCTGGAGCCTACCTACACTAAGACCACAGGGGCATGTAAATCCCAACTCTCTCCCCCCTCCATGCCCTTTTAGAACCCTGTACCCTCAACACCTTATCTGATCTTTATCATCTTCTTTCCCCCACTGCTGACTGAACATGGCCATCGTGGCCCTACAATGAGGCAGCTGCTAGAACTTCCCCAGGTCATACATGGCAGTTTGAGAGTCCTGGTGAAGATGGCCTCACATGGCCAGTAGCTGCCACACAAAGGGCCAAGCTGGGCATTCCTCACCAATAGGACCAAGAAGATGGCAAAGGTCAGCTGGGATGGTGGAGGTCAGGGTGGAAGGTGCCTCAGAGTGGTGGACCAGACTGCGACTTCAAGCTGTGGTTCAGGAGCTTGCATACATGGCTGCATGCAACACCCCTCTTTCCTAGCTTCCCTGAGTTTGCGTCACACTGCAGTACTCCACACTTGTCTAAATAGACAAGGCATACATGTAAAAGAACACACAAGTTCAATATTTCTCAAGTTGCTCTTTTTTCTACCTCTTTCCTTTCAGCACATTCTCTTAAGGAAGACAAGCAGCAGGGTGGATAAAAATCAATGATTTTTTTTAAAAAATCAGATTTTTAAAATTTAAATCAGATTTTTTTGATTTAAATAGGATTTTTTTGATTTTTATAGTTTATTTTAATAAAAAACTTTTGGGGTAAAAATCTATTGTAAGATAGTTTTCTATTTAAGATACATAAATAATTTAGTTTATTCAGCATGAAATGGAGCTTAGTTATGTAGCATGAGGCTGTATATTCTGCAACAGTGGGACTATCGGTGAGTCAACAGTGGGTCAAAGGAGTAGCAGAGATGACAGTTGCTCTTTAAAAATTACGATTTAAATCGAGTTGATTTAAATCAAGCCTTTTTACTAGTGATTTAAATCATGATTTAAATCAACTCGATTTAAATCAAATCCACCCTGACCAGCAGTATTTGAATCTTTTTTTAAAATGCCAATTATTGTTTTTAATGAATACCAAAATCATGAACAGAGAATTGTGTTCTAAATTTTTAGACTAAAATGCTAAGGTCTTCTCACTATAGTTATTACAGGTTGCAGCTCAGCTTGTTTGCATTAGCTAACAAAGTACAGTACAAGGAAGCATTTGCTTCCTTGTTTGAATTATCGAACAAAGTACAAGGAAGCATCACCAAGGTAGGACCATGTCACTGATTTGTGCCAACTATAGAAATCTGTGGGACTGCAGATTTGAACTTTCCATAAACAGATGTCATCTCAAACTAGGATGTTCTGTCCTAAGAACAACAAAAGCCTAGAGGCATTTAAAATGCAAATCTTAGCTTTAGCTAAGTAACCAATTTACTAAAATGCCAATATGTTTTCAAGATATGAGATAATCCTCAAATACTGTAAAATATATTCCAGAATATGTATGAGAAATGTGAATTTATCATAATCCTTTTTCATTTTTTAAGCAACAATAGCTTTTTCAGAGATAAAACATGCACCTTTTCCAAATCCATCTCTCATTTAAGCCACTTAATCTTATATTTTTAGCATGGGCTCATGTACAAACATAACAGGAATGTTAAAATTACAAATGAGAAATATTTTAGTACATATTGTATGAGCAAAATTCTACTCATCCAAGAACTCTCCCAAGTGCAAATCTGTTGCAGATGCTCAAAACTAAATTTCAACAGCAGGTGGGAGTAGAGGTGATAAATAAGAATTCACACCATCATTGATTTAAATCCATTTGAGTAAATTTTACGGAACTCAGCAAGGCTTATATTGAATAGATAAGCATGCAATTGTGCTAAAAAGTAGAAGCCAATGGAAACTGAGTGGAGTTTAATTCTGTTCAGAAATGTGTAAAAATGTAATAAACTAGAATGTAATAAACTAGATAAATGTAACAGAATATTTTTGAAAAAACTGAATAATTTCTGCCTGTTTTACTTATCAAGTCCTGTTTATATTTTATTGAAATGTGAGGTAAAACTCATTCACACATGTATGCGTATCACTTGATTTCAGATAAAAGAATCAACATGACTGAAAAGCATGGTTTGATGCATGAGGTAATAATGCAACGGCTACTTCTCAAACACAATGAAGTTATGACTTGATCTTGTAGTTATATGATTCATGATGTATGGATGAATGCTAACCACAGCTGCTGCATCCTGTCCTAATCAATGCTTCTGTTCTCCTACATTGTGATGATCTAGGCAATATGTTGCATTGTTTATTTATGAAGAACCCTACAAGCAAAAAGCCTTGTACCAAGTTTCTATGCTTAAAAAAAAGAGACAATTTATTCCTTTGTAAAAAAAAAACTTTATTTCTATCATGCAATTCAAAAATAATTACTCAAAAGTTACTTACTTTTTCAGAACATATGTTACAATATGGTGACAAATTTGGAAATCTTTGAAAATATTTATGAACGTATTTCAAATCTCACATTAATCAGCCTTTAAAAACAAATATTGCAATCTTTTAAATAGAAATACACATTTTATTTTCTTACACATTTATTTTATAAACATAGTTAAAATTTCAAAGTGTTTAAGAGTGGAATGATCCAAAATAATTATGTCAACTTTTCAAAATTAGTTAAGTTGATGTTAAAGAGATTGCAGAGTTAATCTTGACAATCTGATCAATTATGAGAAGTTGACACTGTGAAATGTTGCACTCATTTTCACAGGACTAAACCTTCAATTATTTACGATTTAGTCACAGACTTGCAATATTATCAGTAGTTGCATACCTTAGCTGTGTTTTCATTCCTAGTACTTGTACCACTTGTACAAAGTGGTTTTACTCAAATTCAGTTTTCTTTTTTCAAAAAAAAAAATCGAAACAGCTTGCAGTTTCTCTAAAAATAATTTTTATAACACATTTTAAGTTGTTTACAATGCAGTTATATTACTTTTTGAAGCAAAATGTTAAATGGCAACATAAGGTGATATACGTTACAAATACTAAATGTATAGAGTTCAAAGATAAAAGTTGAAACATCCAAATCTCAAAAGGCCAAGTTGTAACTTCAAAACACACATTTTCATTAACACCAATAAGAAATCGAGAAATCATGTAAATTTTAGTCCTAAAGTAAACATTAGGATTGCATTTGTATCCCCATTTTCCACAAATAAATTCCACTCAACTCAGTATTCAGTACCTAACTTATATAACCATATAAAGATTATGCTACTATGTATGCTACTACAGTACAATGTGGATGAAATTCTGAATCTTATGGTCAGGTACAACAATTTTGATACATTATGTATAGCTGTATTGGCTAAGCCAGCCAGTAACAAAAGCACACATACTTGCACAGACACAAACAGTATTTTACAGATTTATAAACATAAAAATACAGGTTCTGTATAATACAATGTTCTGTTATACATTAACATTAAAAAGAAATAGAGTGGGCTTCTTGTTGACCTCACGGTGAGATTAAACACGAGGAGCGGGTCTCTGCACTCTCGTGCCGAGTTCTCCCTGCTAGTTGGCTCCGAAAGGAGCCAAAGCCACCCTGTAGGGATGATGGAGCTAAGAGGGGTGCTCCGTGAGGTTGTGGAGAGTCGCAGCTCTCCGGTTGGACCCAGGATTCTTTTTCCCTCTCAGCCATGGCGAGGAAAAGAGGCAGCCGAAAGATGGCTGCTACGAAGCTGGGACAACCAGGGATCAACCGAGGACTGGTACTGGAGCGAAGTAGGTGAAGTGACTGAAATTGGGGGAGAGGATTTCTTTTTACTTAAAACCTAACCCCAAAGAACAATTTAGAACTATCTGTTCAGAATTGCTTGTTAAAGCGGCAATTAAGCATTCGGAGAAAAATATCAGACCAGAAGGAAAAGACCTAGGGAGGAAACAATACATTTCTAAAAATATAGAATGTTGGACTCTTAAACTGGGAAGACATGGTAATGGGAAGGCATTTTAAATCTGCTGCCTGAAACATAATGCACTTTTTTTTGCTTCCGCACGACCCATTTTTGGAATCGGGAAGGGGATCGCGGGTCTGCCACCCGAAAACTCTTTCCCGATTGCAAAGGAAAGCGTTTTCAGGCGGCAGACCTGCGATCCCCTTCCCAATTCCAAAAATGGGGCGTGCAGAGGCAAAAAAAGTGCATTGCGTTTCAGGTGGCAGATCTGGCCAGGAGGAAAGAGAAGGTGAGTCTGCTGAGGAGGAGGGCATGCAGCTCTGCAAGGTGCAACAGGGAGAAAAGCATTTTCAGGCGGCAGCGCTGCAATCCCCTCCCTGAATCTAAAACGGTTCCTGGTTCCCCACTGCATATTGCAGGGGAACTGGCCACCACCGGAAAGGCAGCTCTGCGAATTGCATTGGGGAATCGGGCCAATGGGCGGCGGTGGCTAGAAAGGACGGACACTTTGCTTTAAGGGTTCCTGCTCGGCTCCTGGGCGTGGAGAGGGTTTAGGCGGTGGTAGGGCTCCTCACATTGCTGGGGAGTGAAGTCATCATGGCCATTGTGTGCCCTGAGCTGCTCGCTGGGCAGCCATGGGGGGACCAGCCATGAACCGTGAGGCCCGCCTTGTTTGCCGAAGCCGCTGGGGAGATTCACCCCCGATTGCCCCGAAGAGGTTCATTCCTCAGGCTGTGCCCCGATCCTCCCCCCAGAGCATGCGAGGGGTCTCTTTGGGGGAAGCGAGTAGTCCCTGCGGATTGCAGAAGCACCCCGATAGGTTTTCTGGAAAAGAACTTCTCAGTACTGGTAATCAATGCCCTCTTTCCCAGCCGAGTCTCTGAGGCACCTCTCGTTTGCAGCAGAAGAGGGCAGCATAAACCAAAGCGTCTGAGTAACTGGCAAAGAAAGCCGTGCTTCCTAAAAAATAGAAAGGTACCGTAATCCACGCCAAAGGAAGAAACCCAGGCTTTCAACACCTACAGCTATAGGTAGGAAGATGGAGGCGTCTCAGAAGCGGAGCCTTCGGTATCAAGTCCCTCTTCTGTCCCCATGAAAATCATCCCCCACCCCACACACTCCAGTTAAATGCGTGTAGAGTTGTAGGGTTTGTTTTAAAGTGATAAAAAAAATCTGTGCTGCTTGTTATCAAAATCGAGTGGAAATGAGGACGTGGCTGATGTTGATGCTGGTAGGCAGAGACAGAATTTTTTTTTTCTTGTTTTCCTCGCCAAAAATTAAGGTGCATCTTATACTGAAAAATACAGTACATGAAGGATTGTGAAAATATCTACTGGGTTATATCTAACTACCCCATTACTACTGGAGAAATATGAGAACAAGGAACTTATTTAAAGTGATCCCTGAATGTTATCCTAGAAGATTGAATCTGTAAAGAGGACTTAAAGAGGCTTTTGATAACTCCTGGGACTATTTAAATGGAACCGATTGATTACCTATGGGATACAAAGAACTGTGATCAGTGTACTTCTTGAAGGGAAATTTTAGGTCTGAATAAATGGTTCTTGGACTACTGGACAAAAGTGGGATTTAAAAATAAAAACAAAATAAGATGCTTCATAAGAAATGAGTGGAAATTTGAAGGAGATGGCATTGATTTTCCAAAGCACAAAGGACATCATGGAGAAAGGATTCAAGGAGACTATGAAAAAAATGGAAAATGCTATACGATAAATTATGAGTAAAGGTCTAGATCTGTGATGGCGAAGCTGTGGCACGCAGAGCCATGTTGCCTGGCACACACGGCGTCACTCATTCCTCTTCCGAGGCACACATGTGCACCAGCCAGCTAGTCTGCTGGTCACTGGTTCACATGGGCACGCAATGATCAGCTGGCCTTCATGTGTGCAGAAATGGCCAGCTGAAGGCGCACGCTTAGTGCGGGTGCGCACTGGCCATGCCATCGTCACCTGCATGCAGCTCTAGGACATCCATCCCTTGCCAACCAGGAGCGCTGCTGCCAGTCGCTCTCCTGCACCCGCCCACCTGCCTCATCACCGTCACTATGAGGGAAGGCCCCGAAGCTGCACTGCCTGGGATGCCAGTCCACATGGCGGGAGACCAGGTATGGCTGGACGCTGCCCGGAGTGCAAGGCTGGCAAGAGGAGCCCCCACTGCCTTATAGCCGGCCTACTGCCACCACCCTCTCTGCCTGCTCCTGCCACTGCTAGGGTAGCAGCAACACGAGAATCGCCACCCCAGGGGTGAGGGGGTGGCGGCAGCAAGGATGGGCGAGCCGGGTCTTCCCTGTCTCTCTGCACAAACAGGCTTCTAGCATGGTCCCAGGCCTGGAAGGGGGGGGGAATTGAAGCCCTGGCACGCCTATCCTTTCCGCTGCCACCCCATCATCCCCGCAGCTTCAGAGAAAAGCGTTTTCAGGCAAATTCAAAAACGGGGCATGCGGAGGCCAAAAAAAGTGCATTGCATTTCAGGCCTCCGGGGGAGGGATTGAAGCCTGACACCGGCTGCTCCTGCCACTGAGAGGGAAGTGGCAGGGTGAGAAGTGCCAGTGGCGGGGGGGGGGGAATGGGGTGGCAGCGGAAAGGATGGACATGCTGGGGCTTCAATCCCCCCCCCCGAGACCTGTTGGTTGAATGTAATAATTATTATTAATTCTACTAGTTTTATTTGTATTAGAATGTATGACACCCAGGTGCCACACTGGTCATGCATTGATATGTATATCTAAAATAAAATAAAACACTTATATAAAAAAAATAGCCTAGCTTTTTATTAGTAAAATACAAAAACAATTTAGATTGCATATGAACACCTTCCTAGACAGATAGCAAGAATACAGTTTCCCCAAAAATAAGATCCTGTTTTATATTTTTTTGAACCTTGAAATAAGCGCTTGGCCTTATTGCCATGCGCTCAAAACCTGATTGGGCTTATTATCAGGGGATGTCTTATTTTGGGGGAAACAGGGTAGATAAAATAAAGAATCAGGATGGAATAGGGATTAGAATGGCTATCATTTATATGAAATATAAAATCCATTTACTTAATAGAATATTTCAGATGAGAGAGCTTTAAATGTATAAATGAAGAACATCCCAACAACTTATTCAAGTAGCTGCATTCTTTTTAGGATTGTGCAGTTCCCATATTGTAGTCATGTAATTCTGGAAATAAATGTGGCTGTTTTAATGAGGCAAAACAGATGATTCAACATTCTCAAGAGTAACTTTTCAGAACTGAATGCAAAACTTTACAGAGCCATTTTATTGATTTATTAGTATCACACTCTAATCCCACAATTCTGGCTAATCCCATGAGCAAGTGCCAATTCATACATCAGAAATGTACAAATTGTACAGATACTGTACAACAAATGTATTTCAGGTTTCAGTTCTGCACAATTAAGTTTGGCAGAAACCCCAGAATGCAGTGGCTTCTTCTTGAAAGGAACCATTCCCCCCACCCCATTTTATGGGTACTTCAACAACAGACAAGTCCATGAAAAATTTAGCATGCTATGTGAAGCATGGATATGCCAAATGAATGACAGAGCCTTAGTTAGCTACATCATGTCATAGGAGCCCTGTGTATATCAAGTTAGAATTTGTGACTTTTTTTTTTTTTTTTGCCATGCTGATCCAGCAATAGGATTAGTGAGCCAGGCTGGGCACCAATGCTGCTCCATTGGCTCCTTTTATAGTTGTAACAGTCAGTATTTCTTTCAGGCAATATGAAAAAATAATTTAGAAATAGTAACATCATAGCAATGAAAGAAAGGTAAGATGAAATTAAAGGCAGTAATGTCAGGGAAACAGAGTAGCAAAATTTATCTGAAAGATAGTCTCCTGAACTTAAAAAAAATGCAGGTTGTAAAATCAAGTTCTGTTTATAAGCTCATTACACCAAAGTACAGTTAAACTTTATTCTGGGGAAAGCAATTCTCCAAACTAGCTGATCTAAAGATAACTGGATTGCAGAATATTCAACAGATCACATTTGAAGGGCTTTTAAGGATGCATATAGACCAGTCAACTTTGATTGATCCATGCTCAAGTTTGTTTCAGATTATGATGGTCTGAGAATGTAACAAAATGGCACTGTTGGTTCCAGGGGTGGACCACAGGTAATTATTTTAGAAAAAAAGTGATGTGAGAAAATAGCCAAGTACATAAGTGATCAGGAGAGAGTGAAATGCTGAGAAAATAAAGGAGGAAGAGCTAGTAGAATGACACTCCAGGAGCCTGTTGCTTTCAGTTTAAAATCTTCACAACAAATCCAAGTATTATATCAGCATATCTGGTGGGGAAGGCAGAGGGGAAGGAAGATGCTGGAAAAATCAAGTGTAACACAAGTGGATCAATAGGATATGCTACACTATGAGCTGCTGAGAGTAGAAGGAGAAAAGAGGCATAAAATGAACTAGCCTTGTCCTACTCGCTCCATATAGGATTCCCCCTCTGGAATTCTCCCCCCTCAGATGTTGGTTTGTCTGAAACCAAGAATAATCCAAACATTTCATTTTTTTTCTTAAACCTAGTCTAAGTGAAAGTGTAAGGAAGAACTTACAAATAAGGTCAAGTTGTTTTTGAATCAGGGAATGCAATACTTTTTACAATGCAATTATAGAAGTTATTTTGATATAATGGTAGAACATGATTCAATAACCATAAAATCTAGCTTGTATTAAGTAACCGGAAATTCACTAAAATGCATCATGTAGTTAAACAAATTGTATTCAAGGCAATCATTTCTAGCATATTCTCCAAGCTATCTGTAATATGATGCACAATGGTATCAGGCTAGAATCCAGGAGACTGGGAATTCTTGTCCCTCTTTAGGCACTAAGCAGGGTGGGCAATTTTGGGTCAGTCAGACAATGGCAAACCACATCTGGAATCTTGCCTAAAAATTGCAGGGACTTGTATAGGCTGTTGTCATGAGTCAAAACCAATTTGAAAGGCAGATGTACACATACAGATGTGGGGTAAATCCCACAATAAATCACTAGATTGATCAATTCCATTATGTCTTAAATTGTATTTTTAGAAAAAAAAATCTGTTGGGATCCGAATTTCAATTTCTCCTTACATCTACCTAAATCAATATGCATTAGCACATCAGATTGTTTGTCTGGTGAGATAAATGCTAGTGCATTTTTGAATATGTGCAGATTTGCAGTCATATTTTGATAAGTAAAAATAGCCCATCTATAGAAGTGAAAATACTCTTGGTCAAAAAAACACTGCTTAAAGATGACACTCCCTGATTTTTGATTAGCATTTAACAAAGAATAGTAGTGAGACTGTGGGTTTTTTTGCTGATAATCAAATACTGGAAGGTATTAATCGAAATAGTATTGTAAGGATAAGAGGAAAACTCAATCTTAGATTGGCACGCTAAATTTTCACTTTAAAATCTCCAAATAAAACATAGTTCTTCAAGTAACAAGGACAACCACCAACATATTTACAAATGATTTTGTGGATGGCTTTTTTAATGTTACCATCCACATATTAAATTTTCAGAGTCAGTTATGTCTCTAAAAATTTGTTGCATCATGGAATAAATTAATGACTGCAAGTAGCCAAACTTATAAACATTTATCTTCAGAATTACATGCACACAAATTTCTGACTGGATTGCAAACTAATCCAACACCCCTTTAAATCCAATCAAATTCATTCCAATGATGTATGGCATACTGTAATTCCTAATGTACAAGTGGAGTACATACTGGTTGTTCAACATATTTAATAGCAATGAAGTGAGGTCCTAGGAATTAGTCAAAGATTTTCTGGGGTAACGATCTTTGGGAAGTATCTATTTATTTGTCCATTATATTTATATATCCCAATTTTCCTCCAAAAGCTCAATACAATTTATAAGAAAATTATTTCACTCTCACAATAACAACCTGTCAGGTAACCTGAGTTGGGAACTAATTTAATTTAATTTAATTTAATTTAATTTAATTTCCAATTTATATACCGCCCTTCTCCCTGAGGACTCAGGGCGGTGTACAGCCAAGATAAAAAACATATAATACAAATATTAAAACATTTAAAAATATATATAAATTTTGGCCCGAAAGTTAAGAATCACAAACTAATTAAAAGAATTTAAAAGTTTCTTCTAAGCCAACCCGGCTTGCTGAAAAAGATAGGTTTTCAGGGAACGACGGAAGGCATTGAGGTCATGGATTCTTCTTATCTCTGGGGGCAGCTGATTCCAGAGGGTAGGTGCCCCCACAGAGAAGGCCTTCCCCCTGGGGGCCACCAGCCTACATTGTTTGGCTGATGGCACTCTGAGGAGGCCCTCTCTGTGGGAGCGCACGGGTCGATGGGAGGTCGTCGGTAGTAGCAGGCTGCTCCAAAGTCCCAGTGAGTTTTCATGGCAAATTTAACACCTTTAACTCTACTACACCACAATGGCTTTTACTGCTGTTGCATTTTACTGGCTTACCCTTCCATTTTATTTTGCAACTTTTAAAGGTGGGGGGGGGGAGCAAGAGTACGCAAACACCCAGAGGACCAGAGAACAGGAAGAGAAAGTCATATTGTAAGCAGCCCAGAAACGCCGAAAAGTGAGATTTAATAAACTACGAAGAGTGGGGAAAGATGCAGAAAAGGAAAAGACGAATGCTTTTAAAACGCGTATGAACAACAACGCAACCTCTCTCATCGCAATAAAACGGGGTCGGTTCACATTTTAAGAGGACTTTAAAAACTTTTCCATGGGCGTGAGTCAGCGCCACCAGGGTCGGAGAGCAAAAGAATACACTCGTGGCGGTCCTCTGCTATGTACCTACGATACACACGTGAAGGCGGCCCTGGGCCTAAAATCCGGAACAGCAGCCAGCAAAAGGAGTGGGTGGGAAGAGAAAGAGGCGGAGGAAGAGGAGGGTATTTGTGCAGTATGGAGCGCCTCCACACGAGGCCCCGAAACCGATCGGTAACTCCAGCTCCTGTGGGCAGCCCAGGAAAAGAGGGAAACACGAATCACTGCAGCTCCCGCCAGCTTCCTCAATCCGTCTACCACGCCTCCGCCGGTCGAACAAAACCCGCTCCTATCTTTGTTTCCCCCCCTCCTCCTCGCCTTTCCTACCCGCGCCTCTCCTCACACCTCGGGCTTGGGAGGGGGAAGCCACTTCGGCCTCCCGTGAACAAAGAAGCCCAGCCCAGCCTTCCCGCCACCCCTTCTCTCCCCGGGCCGCTTTCCACCCGCCAACTCCGCCGGGGAGGTCGGATGGGTTGATAGGCGGCCGACAAGGCGCGGGAACGGGAGCCGGGCTTTCAGGGCGGCGGGAGGGGGGGGGCGGACAGCCGGTCTCCTCAGGCTCCTTCTTCACTCCCGCCCGTAGCGAGGCTGAGGGGCGGTATCGTCGGCAGCGCCGGCAAGGCAAGGCAAGGCAGACTCTGCGTTCTCTTCGAACCGACCCTCGTCCTCCCCCGACGCCGAGGGGCGGCGATCCGCCCCGACCACCCCCTCCCGCCATCTCTCTTTCCCTCTCCCGCCAGAAACATCGCAGCGGAGCCGGCCGGCCGGCCTGTATGGGGGAGGGAATGTAAACAAACGGGGTTTTATAGCTACCTCAGCTCGAGTGTGCCGTGTGCATCTCCCTCTCCGCTCGGTACCAAACCGCCGCGCGCGGGTGCCGCCTCCTCCTCCCACTCCGCAGTGTTGCTGCTGCTGCCGCCGCTGGTGCTGCTGCTGCTGCTGCTACTACTACGACAGCTAACTGCTTGCTACTTTCCCAGGGCCTCCGCTACGCCATTCACCAAAACCGGTTACGCCGGGCGCCGACCTTCTGCCGAAGCCGAGCTGTCGCTTGGCGCGCGGCTAAACTACGCCACCTCACCTCCCCCCCGCCTCTGCAGGGCCGATGCGGAGAGTAGTGGCCCTACGCAAACGGCGTAACTGCGTTAGCGGCGGCGGCAGCTGCGGCACTTCGCAGAGGAGAGCATGCGCAGTGGAGCGAGGGGCTCTTACCCGAAAGAGGCTGTTTTCTTTTTCGCGCGGCGTTTACTGGATTATTGGGAGGGGGGGAGGCGTGTTTGTGCTGTTGGGGAAGCCGCTTGTAAACCCCTGTACAACGAAGACCGCCCACTTTGGAGCCTTTCTTCGCTTTTGGTGTGTAAATGAAGATCCCGGATATTTCACGGCTTCCCTGGAGAGAGGGATTGGAGTACAAGTTTTAAGTATTCAAGGGTGGAGCAAGAAAAGAATGAAAAGACATGGTTTGCACAGGAAGGAGAACAGAGAATAAAACTAAGATTAAGGCCACAACCGGAATAACCCTTGGAGGAAAACCTCTAATTTTGAAATTGGCTTATATAGTAATCATCCCCATTCATAAATTACTTGGTTCCTAAGCGGGCCATTTCTTTTGGACTCGTTCTGTGCTTTGTAAATGAATCTGCTGTGTTGGATTTACACATAACAGCCATTTGACTTCTTGTATGTTCATGACCATTCTTGGTTAAGCCTGGAAAAGCTAATCAGATTCTCCTTGGATAAAAAGGTCACTGGAAATTGTAGTAGGCTATATTGGGAAACAGAAGAAAATCCCAGAGGACTGCAGCTGGCAACTTCCTTCCATTTTGAAGCCAAGAAGTGCACTTGAATGTGCCTAAGTCACCAAAGAGTTGAACTCAATTGAAAGGAATCCTTCATTTTTAGATGAATAATAACATCTTCAAAACTGAACCACTTCTTATTCCCTGCCAAATGTTGGATCTTCATTACCAGGAAAAAAATCTCTTGAGTTATATGGGGGAAGATAGCTACAAGAATCTTCTTTGAAACTCTAGTATGAAAAGACTTAATTCTTCATTAAATAATGTCCACATTTAATAGTAATCCAGTAGGCCCATATCACAAGTGTTGTTATACCAAGCACAAAAAGTTGATATGTTTGTCCTACATTGTGATGATGCTTTAATTAATTATGTTCCCAATGGATATTCTTCAGGAGTTATTTTTCAGACTTGGGCCATTACTGTAAAATGAATATTGAAAATAAAAAAATGCCTTTATCATAACAATCACGTGACTTCATTCCTAAAAATATACGTGGGACGCTGATGTCAATTACCTCTGTAACCCATAATTTTTTTTAAAAAATGTGTAGAAATCAATTATGGAGGAATGGGGGAAAAAGCAGCACAATATTTTTGTTTGGCATTTCTAAAAGTCACCAAGCACTAATGAAAATCCAAGAACAAAAAATCCAAGAAGAGCCTTGGTAGTACAGTGGTCTAAGGCACCCTGTTATTAAGCTGGTTATTAAGACCATCTGCCTGCAATTACTGCAGGTTCGAATCTCGCCAAGGCTCAAGGTTGACTCAGCCTTCCATCCTTTCTAAGGTAGGTAAATTGAGGACCCAGTTGTGGGGGCAATAAGCTGACTTTGTATAAATATACAAAAGGATGAAGGCTATTGCTGAGCACATTGTAAGCCGCCCTGAGTCTCCGGAGAAAGGCGGCATATAAGTCAAATTAAAAAAAAAATATCACAAAAGTTGAATTATGCAGTGCTTCGGAACATATTGAGCAATATAGGTCTCTGGAGTAGCTATATCTCTTCTCAGAATTACATTACAGCTGCTTTAAAGGGTTACAAATGTGCAAGTAAGTTTCTTTTAAATCGTGGTTTATAGATCATACTGAGTTCACACAGCATATTAAGTCAAAATTAACAACTGGATCAAATGCATATTACCTGAGTATTGGCTTTCAAACAAAAGATGTGAAGGGCAAGGAAATGTCTCCTTTTTATTACACTTATTAGCTATTCAGGACCTGCCATTTCTTCCAGATCAAAAACAAAGGATCAGATCAGGTTGAGAGGGGGCCTACTCAACAATGCATCCATTGTCCAACCATTCACATAAGCTTCACTCATTTATCTCCCCTGTTCAAATGGCCCCTCCCACTGATTTCCTTCAATGTCAGGTAAATGCCTCTATAGTGTCTTTCTTAAAGGAGAAGGGAGTCTGATTTTCTTTTTCCTGAGCAATTCAACCCCCCCCCCCCAGCACTGGTTAGGGTAATATACAGAGACCTGGCTTTTTATATTGACTGCTATAAAGAAAATAGTGGGATGATGAGAATTCTTGTTTTTATAGCTTTTTATTCAAAGCACCTTTAACCAGATACTTCCAGATGTTTTATTAGACTACAACTCTTGCAACCTGGTTGAAAGTGATGAGAACTAGTTTGACAAACATCTGGAGGGCATTAGATTAAGAAACCTGTTTAAGTGTGTGATATTAAGAATGTAAAGTTAAGAAATAATCACATTGTATTTGGCAGCACATTCATATTAAGAGAAACATTTGTAGGATAAATCCAATCAAAATTTATAAATGTAAATCATATATTGCCTACCTTGCTAGATTTATGTAAAATATACTGTATAATGTTTATTTATGGGTCTGGTTGACTTTATGGGACAATAATTGTCCTATAAATTCTATGGGCTATTGTAATTTTCACACATATGTTTGCTAGAAAATAACAAGACATCATTTTGCAAAGCAAGAACAAAAATATGTTCACTACTGCTCATTACCAATTGAGAGCCCTGTTTCAGTATTGTTTGTAGATTGTGTGAAGATGTGGGATATACTTTACTAACATAAAGTTCTGCTCAGGTGCTCTGGTACTTTGAAAGTTATTGATGGATATGTTGAACATGTAGCAAATGGCTAAAAATCAGCAGCTTGATATGTTTATACAAATAATTTTTAATTGCCTCATGTGATGGGTTGGCCCCCAAGTTTAATGATCCCTACCTCTCAGTTCCTCAGAATCTGCCACAGCCAATCTTCCACAGAATTTGCAAGAGGTCCATGGCCTTCTTCCACTTCGGCCACTTACAGTTATGCCTAAAATTGCAAGCTCTTCTAGTGGTTTTTGCTTCCTGTTGTGGGAGTTATTTTATGTTAATCTGCACTTGGCAACTTTCAGACCTTTGCTGGTATCTGCCAGCCTCTCCTACATTAAGCTTCAGTCCCTGCAGGATTGTGATTACGATGTTAATAACTCTTTGGAATTTGAGAACAGATTAAGGGCAGGTGAAGTTACACCCATTCAGAATGCAGCAGGTTTGGATCTGCATTCTTTATCTAGATTTTCATAAAGGTAGTAAGATACCGCCACCACACTAATACCCAAATCATAGCTATTTGGAATATGCTAGCTCACAGACAATTTCTAAAACATTAAACTTGTATCTGTTTCCTTTTTGCCATCATTTATAGTGTCCCAATTTACAAAAAGGTCTGAATTTTGTAATTCTGAATTGCAGAGGGAATTTATAGCATAATTTGGAAATATTTCAAGATGAACTCTTTTGGCCCAGAAAATGGTTGTACAGAGCAGAATGCTTTGGGGACAGCAGATAGATAATTTAGCATTTTGGTTTTACTGACTTACTCAGACTCATCCTTTTAGAGAGTAATGTGTATTGTGCTTTTTGGCTTTCAGATATAATCAACCAATTCTGCTGAATTTGTCCCCCACGCCAAGGTTTATTTTGCCAAGTTGAACTTGGAACTTCAGCCCCAAATTCTTGTCCATGTAGTACTCCACAATGGCTTAGCAGTTTGAGCAGCCCAGCTCTGTAAGTGTAGAACATCAAAGTGGAGATTTAAAAATATAAAGTGACAAGAAGCTGGGAAGAGCAGAAGTTGAAAAAGGGAGCTTGTTGCTATAATGGGTGCTAAGAACACAGAGGTACCTATTCAGCATTTTTTTCTCTGCAGTTCCTGAAGTTGTACCTTGACCATTGACAGTCAATTTAAGATGCTGTAATTATCATGATTTTGGAGATGACACATGTGGGAACTTTTACAAAATAGTTTGTCATCAATGCCAGTTGAGGATAGGGTGTTAGGCAGTGTGCACTTGATCCCAATCCATGTGCTTTAAATAATAAAGTATATTGTGCTGCTTCTGTATTAGACAGAAGATGTAATAATAACATACAACAGCTGTTTACTCAGTAATTACTATTTTGATAGGAATCTCGGCAGAGCTTCTGAATGCTATTATCCTCCAAAAGGAAGTAGGGGATGTGTAAAATAAAAATATAAAAAACAGAAATTTAACATAGAGTGTATTTAAAATTGGGAGCTGGGGCTTCCTTGTTATTGCTTAATGTGACTTAATATGTGTTTCTTTGATTTCCCATATGCTCATAAGTATAGTAGTTGTTTATTAATGAATATGCCAACTTTCATCTTAAAATATCCCAAAGTGTTATTCTCACTAAAAGTACAGAACCCCTATGCTTTTAAAACATTTAGTGGAAAAAAAAAGTACTGATATAATAAAAACTTGAAATGTATTTGTTAGTAGCTCCGATTGGTAGTTGGGTTGTTGGTCTTAGCTCCGAGCTTGGCAATTTGGTTGCAAATGTTTCATCACCATAGGAGGAGACATCGCAGTGTGCTTTGAATTGTGCTTGTCTGTCCGAACACTGGCTTTTAAATACCTCTTTATGTGATGCAAATTAGTGTGGGTGTTGTTTGTTCAGCTACTTTTGAGTGGTGATCTGATTTTGGACTGTTTGATTGGATGGCTGTTGTTACTGAGACATGGTCTTTAGTTTTAAGTACCATCTGTGTGATGTAAATTAGTGTTGTCTGTTAGGATGCTTCTGAGTCATGGTCTGGTTTTGGGCTGTTTGACTGGCTGGTTGTTGTTAATGAGACATCTGATTTCTTGTGAGATGATAGGTTATGGTTTTTGTTGTTGCATAGTGGGGTGTCCGTTTGTTCATTTTAAAATGCTGTCTTCGGGATTGTGGTTGATGCAGTTCTTCCGTTCTCAGGGATTGGTAGACTGGATCGATGTCAACATCTGGTTTTCGTCTGGAAAACCAGACTTCGAGGAATCCTTGATTTTGCCTAGGTTACAACTGTGGTCCCGGTTAGATCAAATTTGTGTCCTTCTGAGGAGATGGACATGAGGGATAGTGGATCATGTCTTTTGATAGTCAGGAAGTGTTCGTGCAGTCTGGTTGATAGCTTTCTTCCTGTTTGGCCAACATAGTTCTTTTCACAGTTGTTGCACTGGATTCGATATATGATGCCTGATCTTTGGTTTATTTCTGTCTGCCCTTTTGGTTTTGACAGGGTCCATCTGAGAGTTGAGGTTAGTTTGTGGGCTACTGTGAGATCATGTTGATGCAGTAATCTTGCTGTTATTTCTGAAACATTCTGTATGTTAGGGAATTGTGATTCGTCTGGTCTTGGTTCGTTGTTTTTTCCTGTTGTAGTTGTTATATTGTTTTGAGTGTTTGTATTGTTTGTATATATACATCTCCGGATGAAATTTCGTTGGTATCCGTTTCTCTCGAAAACTTTGTATAAGTGTTTTTGTTCTGCTGTTCTGGCCTCCGTGGTGTTACAATGGGATTCTGCTGTCCCAAACAGTGTTCTGACACAGCTTTGTTTGTGGAATTTTGGGTGGTTGCTGTGGAAATTGAGGATTTGATCTGTATGCATTGCCTTCCTGTACATAGATGTTAGAAGATGGCCATTCAGGGTTCTGGTTACCAGCATGTCAAGAAGTGGAAGTTTGTTATTGTTGTCGATTTCTATTGTAAATAGGATATCTGCAAATACATTGTTGATCGCTTGGTAGGTTTGATCTACCTGATTGCACTTGATTATCACAAAGGTGGTCATCAATGTAACGTACCTATAGCTTAGGGATTTACTTGTGGAAGTACGATTTCCTCAATCTTTTGCATGATAATTTCTGTGACTAGGCCGGATATAGGAGATCCCATTGATGATCCCTTCAGTTGTTGATAGATCTCTCTGTCGAATCTGAAACAGTTGGAGGAGTTTGCATGTGCTTTCTGTTGTGAGTGGTCCTCTTGGGGGCTGTGCATTGTCCAGTAGTTCTTTGATTAGGTTGATAGCTAGTTTCAGAGCTACAGATGTGACTCAGAAGCATCTGAACAGACAACACTAATTTACATCACATAGATGATAATTAAAACCAAAGACCATGTCTCGGTAACAACCATCCAATCAAACAGTCCAAAATCAGACCACGACTCAGAAGTAGCTGAACAAACAATACCCACACTAATTTACATCACATAAAAAGGTATTTAAAAGCCAGTGTTTGGACAGAGAAGCACAATTCAAAGCACACTGACGATGTCTCCTTGAATGGTGATGAAACGTTTGCAACCAAATTGCCAAGCTTGGAGCTCAGACCAATGGCCCATAATAAAAACTATAACACAATAACATGAAGTAATTTCTTCATAGTCAATATCAGGGCTGTCAAACTCCCGGCCTGTGGGCCGGATGCATCACACGCTGGCCATGCCCACGCCCGGTTTAGCAAAGGAGAAAAAAAGTCCCTCTATGTCACGTGACAATGCTGTGATGATGTGAGTTTAACACCCCTGGTCAATATCATAGTATTTTGGGTGTACATGCATGTTATAATTGCCTTAAACTTGACAGTGTTGAGGTCAAATGCAGTTAATTTGGAAGAGACTGGGTGGGAAAGAGATATTTTTTTATACAGTAGTTGGGACTGAATTCTGAGGTATTACACTCAAACTGAGAGGATCTAGCGGTTATGATTAGTGCTTGTATCTCACAGATGGCCAGAAAATCTCAGAGCTATAGACTAGATTGACAAGAATTTTAAAAAGTGACAAACCACTACTATATCATGTATAAACAATTACATGATGATACAATGGTTTAGTAAGGTATAAAACTCCAATCGTGAAATCACATTAATGCTCCTATACCTTTAACATTAGCTTGATCTGCAGAAAGCGGGCAGATTTTCCTTAACAGTAAATACTGTACAAAAAACAAAATAAAAGCAATTACCTATTGATAGTGTAGGAAGTTAGCATCCACCCCTTTCCTGGAAGAATGAAATATTTTAGGAAATATTAAAAAGGCAGAATATTATGTTTCCCTGTATGAGAAATGGAGAAACATGTTTTAAAAGACAAGCAGCTTCCTGCCTCCCCCCCACCTTTGTTAATGGGCCATAATCTGCAACACAATAGGGCCCATCTAGGACAGAAACTCACCACATGGCACCTGGGAAGATTACATCAGCCAGAAAGACCCCCACCCCTTGAGAGTCTGACAACCAATCAGGATAAATTTAAGCCAGGAAGTTCAAAGCCAGAGAAAGCATAAAACCTGGGGACTCACTGCGTCTCGCCCTTTTCTGTTCAGGAAGTCAAGCCATGTGATCCTGTCTACCATTAAACCATCTTTCCAAGCAGTCTCCATGTGTCCAGTGCCTTTTTCCCCACTTGGAGCTGAACCCAGAAGGATATTTCTTCCAACAATTGTACTGTGAAATTTTGAATTATGCAATTCCAGCTATGTTTCTGCACATTATAAGTACGGTATTCCTCTTTGAAATGCTATGAATCAGGATGTGAAAAATTCAAATCCTCTCTTTTTACTGCTTTGTCACCCAGGCCTATATTAACCATGTAGCACTGTACCACAAATTAATTATTTATTTACTGGGTTTTATATTGCCACTCCAGTCCAAAAAGTCTGTAACTGTCTTGCCTTCCCTCATTACAGTGTCAGATTGAAACACAAAAAGAATAACAACGATCTCCTTTAATAATAATAATAATAGAACTTCACAGAGTCCTAGTGCGACATCAGGAATCTTTAGTTATCTTAATCTTTCCCAAGGCCCTGGAGCTAAGTCTTAATTGCCTTCTGGAACAATGGTAGGGATGGGCTGCCCCTGGTGCTATTGTTTTGTTTCTTGCAGCAAGTAACTTTTTTCCCAATTTCATTAGGAGATCAAGATTTTCAAATGTCTCTTGATCACATTAGGTAATTGGCTAATTAAATTGGTATGCACCATTCATATACATAGTGAAGAGATGGGATTTTTACCTTTAAAAAAAGTTCCCCGGCAAAAGTAGCTAACCCTCCTCCATAGACAGCTCAAATCACTTCATACTAATATACTTCCAGAATTAATCTGCTAATGTAATGGGTGAAAGCTAGCAGCTTCTTTTAAGGTTAAAATCTGACCCTCGTCCTCTCTTCATTGGCAACTAAGAAAGATGCTTGCTTATACAAATTTGGCCGCAGCTATCAGTTTGCTTTAGGCTCCTTGAATTAAAAATAGCTGTGTTGAAATAATTGTGGTGCTTCCTTTGTGCATCACACCACCTATCCCCAGCTGCATTTCAGCCTGATGTTTCCTAAAGTCATCTGCTTCTTTTCCAAGCCTTTATCTAGTTGAGCAGGGTTATCAGATCTGAGCTGTGAACAACAGACAACTGCTAGAGTCTGCAATGTGGTATAATTTTCTATATTTCTTTGCTGCTATCTAATGGTTGTTCGGATTTTTGTAGCTTGGCTCTGTCAGTCAAAAGTTGAAGTTTCCAAAGTCTTTGTTCAGAAGCAGAGAGACCACTGAAAGGATTTATTTTAATAATATTCTCCTTTCTGTCTCTCCCGCATATATCACACATTGCAGCAAAAGCCAAGCCAGCATGAAGTTATTTTAAAAGCACAACAGCATACCTTGTTTTGAAATAGCAGCAGTTTAATTGTTTTGACAGCATGGAAATGATCTTTGGTTATTTCTATTGTAAGGCTATCAGATATGGGTTGCAAAACTCCAAACAACCAGGTAGCAGAGTTTTCTACGTTGCCATTTTTGTTTCCGGGTTTTTAGTCCAGTTCTGGTAGCTTAACTTTCATTCTTTTATTTTCTTAAAAATTTGGGAAGATTTTTACTTATTGGAAACTGATAGAAATAAATAGAGAACAGCATGATCTGCTGCCTGTTTTGGTTTTTTTTTTTCAGTTGTAGATATCTTGTTTCTGATTGGTTTGGTTGGGAATAGGTTAAATGTTTTAAATTTCAGGCATGTATTTGTACACTTCTTCCAGCCTTGGAGAATCTACAGAGGAGACAAGGTTATCAAATATCTGGAGTGTTCAAAATTATGTTTTTATTTGCTCATTGTTCCACCTTATCAAAGAAGTTATTCTGAGATGCACATCTGATCCAATAATAATCAGTAGTATTGAATAGTTCTATCTCAAATGAGGTCAGTTATTTCATTATTTGAGTCTAAATATTCAGTTGACAAAATATTCATTTGATTACAGTTGTTTTTAGACCAAATTTCTCAAGCTTTTTTAAAAGCATAAGTGGAGTTAGATTAAAAGTTCTTGCTGAATTTTTCAGTTTATCCTAACTCAATTTTCCCATTAAGATTTATGATGTCAGTTCCATTGATGGTTAGTAATAGTTTCTTTGAATGTTTACAAATTGTGAATGAAGTCTAGTCAAAGTTATGTATTAAATTTTGTTAAATTCAACTTGACAAATTAAGTACATTTCATTTATTCACGGATTTCTTCTAAGGAGGCTGGCATTGTACTGATCTGTTAATATGCCTAATGATATTACAGTACTTGTCTTTAGTTTAAAAATATATTTCCTTTTGATTTAGAATGTTTCTGCTGTCATATTCAAATAATTTTCATAAAATTCCTTATTATAGATGTATCAGAAAATTTTATTACTTTGATTTTACAGAATGCTAGCAGGGGTCCAAAGTTTTTTATTCTTCTGTCTACCTTCTGTAACAGCACATAGATGAATCAACACTCCTTTTAGTTGTGCAGGTGAAAGGCACTTTTTTCCTGCTTCAGTAGAACATCAACAGTAGCTCATTTCAAAAACATCCAATTTACATGGTCATTCATAGCCCAATGACCTCCTGTTAGATTACTACTGTGTGTCTACTTGGGGCTGCCCTTAAACAGTGTTTGTAGATTTTATCCCATTGCTTTGTTATTTTCATGTTCTATTACTGTTGTTGATTTTAATTGGGGTGGGGTGGAGTGGGTTCTAATGTGTAATGCAAATATTTTAAAATCTATTTTACAATATTTCTGGCTGGAACCTCTCAGGTTTTCATTGGAAAAATGAGTTATATTTTTTTTACAAAAATTAAAATTAAATGAATCTGTTTGACAGTTTAACTCTTAAGGAAAAGAGCTTTGTTTTATTTGTTTTCATATCAATAGCTTTATAAGGTTAGATACTAGGAATAGTAGAGAAAGAATGACAGTCTCTTTCCTACTTTACTAAGGATTATAGCTGAAGGGGGAATTGCAATAGTTGCTTTCCATAGATCCATTAAGAGTTGTTTTCCAAATTTGCCTCCAGATGTACATCTCAGGGTTTACTCCCCACAATTCTGAAGGAGCTGGTGGATGTGAACTCGGAATCACTGAAAAAAAACAGAGCTCATGGAGCTCGGGAACTACTAGAGGACTGGAAAAGTACTGATGTGGTTTCAATCTTCAAAGAGGAAAAATGTGGATCTAAGAAACTATAGACAAAATAGTTTTATATTGATACCTGGGAAAATCCTGGAAAAGATAAAGCAGCAGATTTGTAAGCATCTAAAAATGAACAAGGTGCTCTGAAGGTGATTACTAAAAGCCAGCATGGGTCTGTTAAAAGCTAGTCATGCCAAACAAACCTTATTGTCTTCTTTGATAAAGTGACTAAATCAATGAATCAAGGAAATGATGTGGATATACTGTAGTAGACTTCAATAAGGCATTTGATAGACTATAGCCTACTTCTTGATAAAATAGAACAATGTGGGATAGAGTTCCACCACCAGATGGATTACAGTTGGTCGACCAATCGCACTCAACATGTGGTCCTCAGTGGAATTACATGTACATGGAAAGAAGCATGAAGGGGGTACCTCGAGGTTTTGTCTTGGGCCCAGTGCTCTTCAACATCTTCATAAATGATCTAGATGAGGGGACTGAAAGAGTACTCATCAGATTTGCAGATAAACCTTGGGGGAATTGCTAACACTTTGGAAAATAGACTCAAGAGTCAGAAAGATCTTGACAGTTTTGAGCATTGGGTCCTATCCCACAAGAAGGCATAGATACAGTATAGGCAGTCCTTGGCTCAACAGTAGTACCTGTGAGGGGAATCTAGGTATCCTGGTAGACCACTGCTTAAATATGAGCCAGCAATGTGCTGCAGCTGCCAAAAAAGCCAATGCATCCTAGGCTGCATCAAGAACCAAAGAAGTGATACTACTGCTCTATATTGCACTAGTAACGCTACACTTGGAGTACTGGATCTGGTTCTGATTATCAGGATACAAAAAAGATGCTGCGGTCCTAGAAAAAAAAATGCAAAGAAGAGAAACAAAGATAAGGGGTCTGTAGTTGAAACCATATGATGAACGGCTATGGGAATTAGGGGAGACATGACAGTCTTCCAATACTTGAAGGGCTGTCAAAAGGAAGAGGAGGTTGATTTATTCTTCAAAGCACCTAAAGACAGGACAAGAAGCAGCAGGTAAAAGCTAGTCAGAAATCCAACTAAGGAGAGAAACTTCCTGGCAGTGAGAACAAATACCGTAGTCAATGGAACAGCTTGCCTCTCAAGATTTATGGGTGCTCTATCGCTGGAGATTTTCAAGAAAATATTATACAACCATTTGTCCAGGATAAGAACTTCTGCCTAGGGCAGGGAGGTGAACTAGAAGATCTCCAAGGTCCCTTCCACTCTACAGTTCTATGATTTTATTTGAAAGCATGGATAGAGGGGTGGCAAAGTCACAATGGATACTTTTGATGATGGTACATTCAGAGAATACAGTTTTGTATCCAGAGTTTTCCTGTGTTAAAGAGAAATATTGGACTCCTTAAAATTCCAAATTGTGTAGAGAACCCCTATAAATTGAGTTAAGTTTAGTTTGTAGTTTAGGGCTATGACTAAGACCAGGGAAACCCAAGTTCAAGTCTATTTTCAGTTATGGAAGTTCATTGAGTGACTTAGCTAAACCACTGTTTCTCAACTCGTAGCTGTCAGGGTTCCAATAATATACCCATAGCAAACAAAACTAATATGTCACATTAGCACAGGCTGGCGAAAACCGACTCTGAATATTCCAGCAGTTTTCACCTAATTAAAGTAAAAAATTGTCACTTTCTTGAAACAAGCAGTCACATGGTCCAATCAGGATGCTATCCAGTTGCTAGGTGACTCCAGTCCCCTCCTTCCAAGCACCTGCAGGAATGTCCTTGGTTCCCAAGAGAAAGTATTTTGTTTTGACTACAATGCCCCAACTATCTCTATTCCCCTTTCCCTATCCCTCTTCTCCAGTGTGTCAGCAATGAAGTCCCAAAATGGCCTCAATCAGACCAGCTTCAGGGTTGACAGTAGCTGTTGTCTGGGGATAGAATTGGAAAAGGAAATACTATATACCTTACCTTGAGTTCTTGGGAAGATAGAATCCACCCTCCCCACAGTAAATAATATGAACCATTCAGAATAAGGCTAAATATGTGATTGACAGGCATCTTAGAAGTGTTAGCTTGCTTGCTTATTCAATCCCCTTATAGGTGTTTTCTGTAATTTAAGTAGCCTCCATAATAAATAACAGTACAAGGTTAAAGGATTCTCAGATTGATAATTCAACCATCATTGTATAAGATACTCACAGCTGCAATCTCCACCTTTATCAAGCAAGAGATGTGCCTCATCTTGAATCCATCATAAGGGGTGTGTGTGTGTGTGGGGGGGAGATTCCCATAGTCCCTGCTTTAATCTACATGTGGGTATATTGGCTCTGAAAATAATTAGCTGGTTGAAATTATTGTATTGCTACTATTTTTATCTTAATAAATCTGACTATGTATAGTCTGTGAAGGTGCTTGGGGAAAAATACTTTCAGTTCAGGCAATTGCAAGGCTCTGGACATAAAGCAATATTTGCAGTCAATGGATTTTCATGAATTTCAGATTTTATCTTCACCAAAAGGTACATCCTGCTGAACTCAATGGAGCATACTTCAGAAAAAAAAACCCAATTAAGAATATATTTATACCTAAACTTAACCAAATTAAGCTAAAATGATAATCTAATACTTAGAAAGGTACAATTTCCCCAGTGGATTTTAGTATATGTAAGCAAAGAGACCTACTGTAGACAGGAGCCATTCACGAGTTCCATTTTACTCTTTCTTTCTCTAGAAACATATAGTTATTGAAGAGTGAAAGATATCCACCTGTGCACCAACCTCATTTAACTTTGAGAAATTTATATTGAATGGATTTATCCCTGAATTTTTAACTATACAAAGCTTAGGGATTCTTTCTTAGTTTATTAATCAAACTAATTTTAGAATGTCACAGGTCAGGGACTTCTTGAATACTTAGCCAGTAAAAATAAAGGTCATCTATGTATACATAAATTTTGGGAGTAAGGCCATTTTAGATCCATCTGCAAATGCTGCATCCTGTTTTTGCATCCTCTTAGTAAGATTTAAGCTTTTCACAGACTTTTAGATTATTCTAGTACAAACCTCCACACTTTTGTACTTAATTCCTTTCTCAATAAGAAGTCACATTAATTCCAACAAGATGAGCATTCGATTGCATCTTTTGAGACCCCCTTTTTCTGGCAGAAATCTTTGAGAAGTATAACACATAGAATTACAGATGATGCCTAAAGGCACTGAGGATATGAAAACTTATGAAAATCCTATCCTAATATCCTTTTTATCAGGGAAGGTTTAAATGCATCTGTTCAGATGTATTTCAGGTTTAATGAATAAAACAGTTTTTTTTAATGATTGGTGCAACATCTTCCATTTAGCTAGGTATTTTTTTAAAAAATATTCCAAATCAGGATCACTTAATGCCAGACTAATTTATGGGAAAATAGTATTCCCTCTCCTTTTTTAAAATAAAAATAAAATCTCTAAATGCCCCTTTTCTCAAATGCAAGCCTGAAACACTAGCTTTGAGTTTGTCTTCATTCTCTGATGCTGCTATATATGGACTAGATGTAACCCTGGGAATCAGGCAAGTTGATTCATGCAAACCTTTTGAATAATTAACTTAGCAATTACAGCCTTTTGATCCTAATTGGATAATTTACCTTTTTTGGAAGATACATGCTAGCTTTCAGGAGGATTTAGAGTTAGAAATTGCATGATTTGTATGTAGAGGGGCCATCTTCTTCCACCTCTTGGGAAGACTTTTGTACTTTTTAATAGGTATGGGAAAAATAGAAATTCTTCATCTGTTTAAATTCCTGTAAGGCAGGTATTACAGCGAAAAGGCATTGCCAACAGAATAGCTGTCAGCTCTACTTGTTAAGAAAGCCTGGTGATTTAAGTATGGAAAATTTGTAGTGCCAGACAAAAAGAGACTATACGTGGAAATCTATGGGTATATATGATGATTGTGCTTTATATCGATACAGATCACAAATCCTAAAGTTGTTTAGGGTAATTTGGAATGGATTACCATGCAATTGATGTCTAGTGGATTGTTCTAATATGCTGAGTTATGAATTAAATCTGTCTATGACACTCCAATCCCAGCCTGTTGCAGAATCCCAGAGTTGCAAATATTGGTGGCACAAAAAGTAGGGAAGGTGGAGGAACCTCTAGTGTTTTCACACCACACTCTTAGTGTGGGAGAAAGGGAAGAATTTGATTTAGCAGTCCTCAGAATAGAGAGATTCTTATCAGGAGATGGCTCTCTGTCCCCAAGCATCAGTTGAAGGATCATCAGGGAGGGCCTCTTGAACACCGATTATGCACTGCAGAACTGGCCATAGTATTTGAAGAATAAAATGGCAGGAGCAAATATCAGTCAAATTATGTGTGCCAAAGATGGTGCTGAGAAAGTGAGAAAGCCAACTATTACTACAGACTGCAGGTCGGAAAGGAAAGATTGCCTATTAGTCACATCACCTTCAGAAAACAGACCCATCCTCACATCCTCAAACTGCAGTACAAAGTGCTCTCACTAACTATTCATGGCTATTTTTGCTTGGACTAGAGAGAATAGACCCCTGGCTTCCGCAGAAGCATTTTCTCATATATTTATCTCCTAAGCATCATTTTTTGACCCAATTAAGTGGGCTTCTTATAAACCTAGATTTACCACTGTTTTGGAAAACCAGCGTTCCTGTCTTTAAAAAAGAGTTCTGTTGGATGTGTCGGTTAATTATGTATTAACAAAAATAGAAAAGCTGCAATTTCTAGGTTGGTTTTCACAGCCACTCTTATCCCCCCACCCCACCCCTTGCTTTAATGCATTTAATGGGGAACTGTCTCCTCCCCAATTAAAATCCATTAGTGAACTCCATACCCCACCAATACATCAGTCAATATTTGGCTATCATCAAATTTGGCCACAAGGGGGGTGGGGGTGGAAGATTATATATTTAGATGTAGAGGAAGAACACACATACAGCACACACAAAGCCCTCTCATTATTTGCTACACTCATTCTTGTTTTTCCAGGGAAATTTTCCAGAAAGTTATTACCACACCCCACCTGATGACCCTTCCCGCTTCCGTTCTCAAACACCCTACCTGTACTTGTCAGGAATTTCTCAGGCTACTTTTTAAATGCAGTTTAAATTGAATCTCAGAATATTTTGGGACAGTGCTAAATCATATCCAAAACAAGGCTGGCATTCAGCTTGAGGTTGAGCTCCTTTTCAATGCAGCTATGCAAAAGCACATGCACAGAGTCAGAACAAAATTCCACAGATGGCTAAATCTGCTTGTCTAACCATTGATCAAAATTCACCTCTGCCCCAGCTCACTTTAAGGATATTTTTCCTCCTAACTGGTGGGAGGCCCGATTAATCCAGAAGAACCCACCAATTGGTTTCCTTAACTTGGATGTAAGAACAGTACTCCTTGGCCTCATTGCTGAGACAGGAGTCGGTAGAAAGGACAGGGTACCGACTCCTGTCTCAATAATGAGGCCAAATTATATTTGCATGCTGTGCAAGGACCAGAAAAAAGCATGGTGAGGAAAATATTATGGGGTTGCCCTTCATCTGAGAACTGAGGTCACACTCCCCATAAGAAGTGACGAAGAGAAGGTCCTAAGAATGTTCTGTGCAAGGAATATCATTTATCCCTCCTTATGCTCAGGACCATCCAGCCGTTGAGAACTGAAGCTCTATGATTTGCGGGAGGTGTGCACTTGAATGGCATAGGATAGAGTTTCTTTGGAAAAGCTTTCAGAAACTTGAGAGAGAGGGAAGGATTTTTCAAAGGCATTGTCACTCTCAAGATCACAGCAGTTGGGCACTTTCCTAGCCAAAGAACAGAAAAGAGAAGCCTGAATCTGAAGAGAAGAGTTAAATAGTTAAAATCCCAGGGAAAATATACAGGGCTACATTAAGGATTCTTGAAATAATGGAAGTAAAGTCCTTTTCATTATAAATAATACACTGTTATTTCTGCTGTCGCTGTAGGTCTAGTTCAATGAGCTTTTGCTTGAGTAAGTGCTAAAGAAAACATGTATATTAAACTAATATATTCATTATATGCCTGGAAACCCTCAATGGCAAAATAGTTAAGTACACAGATGTGGATTAGAGGGAGGCAAGATGGGACATGAAAATATAATTGTGTGTCTGGAAAACCTCTAACTGCAACAAAAATAGATTTAAACCTCTATAGCAAGTAATTGCAATGAGAAGGTTATATTAAGATTCTTGATGTGGAAGGGGTTGTTTCCCCCAAATACTCTTATATTCTCAAATAACCCTATTTTAATATATAATTGTGCAGTGTTGCAGCTTTTGAAAAAGGTAATAAAGAGGCAATCTGCTTGCATGGCTGGACAAATTTAAACTACTCGGAGTATAAGACGCACCTTCCCCGCCCCAGAAGAGGGTGTAAATTTGGGTGCATCTTATACACCGAATGTATTCCCACCCAGCATCTGAAATGGAGGTTTCAGAGGCTGAAAAAAGCCTCTTAAAGGGAGGTTTCAGAGGCTGAAAAAAAAGCAAGGTGCAGAGCTCACAACCAATGAACCTGTTGCTAAAGTTCACCTCTGGGAACAGCTGATTGGGGGTATTCCGGGAGGCCATCCACCTGCCAATCAGCTTTTTTCTTATTTTCCTCCCCAAAAAACTAAGGTACATCTTATACTCTGATGTGTCTTATAGTCCAAAAAATACGGTAATTTGTCAAAGGATTCAGTATTGTTTATCATTAGCTCCAACTCACTCGGTATGTCTTCTGGGCAAACATGGCTTTGCAAATTACCATTTTAATAATTGCTGACCTTTTCAGTCTACTTTTTCCATTTGGTTGGAGTCAGTTAATTTAGTGAAGACCATGGTTGAATAGATGATAGTACAGTGGTTCAGTGCACCCTGTTATTAACACAGCTGCCTGCAATTTCTGCTGGTTCGAATCTCTCCAAGGCTCAAGGTTGACTCAGCCTTCCATCCTTTCTAAGGTAGGTGAAATGAGGACCCAGTTTGTGGGGGCAATAAGCTGACTTTGTATAAAATATACAAAAGAATGAAGACTATTGCTTAACGCATTGTAAGCCGCCCTGAGTCTCCGGAGAAGGGTGGCATATAAATCAAATTAAAAAAAAAAATCTGAATAGGCTGGCTGAGATGTAATGAAACTGGTGAGATGCAGAAATATGAGTGATCTTCTGGTTAGGGAAGTTTGTCTCTTCATGAATATCATGAAGTCATATTTCCTCCCACCCTTGGGGAACAGGTTGCCCTTACTCAATCCTATGCTTCATATGAAACTGTACCATGCCTGGAGATACCACACTGTGCCCACATCACCATTTTCATTGCTCACCACACGACACAAAGTTGGTCATCTTCAGTGGAAAGTCTCCTCTAAAATTTTAGGTTTCCTTGTGTCCATTTCCTTGAGAGAGAAATACTGTGGATATCATGGCAATATCCTGGACTGAAGATACACTTGATGAGGACAGTTTTGCTATTACTCTGAAACTTGCAGCATTCATTGTATCAAACTTTAAGAGAGCTTAACTGATTACTTGTTAGTTTCCAGACTGAATTCAAGCATTATACATTTTATCTAGAGGACATACTTTCCAAATGTATCTTCTCTTTCCAACCACAACTTTTAAATTAAAGACTCTTGGGGTTTTTTCAAATACCAATGTCTTATAAAGTAAGATAAGACTCTCCTACTAGGATGAGGGATGAATGGAAGATTAAAGATAAATAACTATATTTATCTTCATTATTCCTTTATACATATTTATTATCTTAAAGTATGCTTCTTTACTGTAGGAAGTAAAGAAACATACAGGTCTCCAACATAGTGGAAAATAATAATGCATAATGTTTATACTACCTTTTTCAAATATTGCTTTATAGTATTATCCTACTAAAACTGGGAATTAAGTAAAGCAAAAGCTCAGTTCCTTGTAACTCCATGGATGTGTTCATATTATTTCCCAGGAAACAATACAGAAATGATTTGCCATGGTTTTCAACCATGTTCTTCAAGTTGAAGAATTGCTGGAAGTCTTCCATCCAGGTATTTTTCAGACCTGACTCTGAGTCTAAACAAGGCAGGCCAGGTGCTTTCATTCACTGGGATTTTGACAAGGTGCATTTTATGAAAAAAATAATAATAACCTCAACCAGCTTTGCTATGCATTGATGCCTTCCTGCACTTTCTTCTGTTGCTGCTTTTGTGAGAATATTTTGGAGTGGATTGCTGTTATAAATCTAACCAACCAACCAACCAACCAACCAACCAACCAACCAACCAACGTATTATAAGAACAGTGGTTTGACTTTTGGAATGATTTATCTTCCTATCTTTAAAAAGCATGTTTCTCTGATTTGGATACTACATATTTTTTCAGCTGAAGATGGGTTTATACCATTCTCAGATTGACATTCTCCATGGTTATACGTTACCTCCCCTCCTCTCCCCTCTCTTCTTTTCCATTGAACAAAAATTAGAATTGCAATCTGACATACCAAGAACACACCAGGTTGAGGATGATTGCCCCATAAAATATGTGTGTGGTGATGTAGATACTCTTGAACTGAATATATACTTGGTGACCACGCCAGTTTTATCTCTGAAGAGTGCTCTAGCCATATTGATGTAGTGCTTTGCATTCCTCTCAGGCTCCAATACCAGATCTACATCCTGATTTGGTAAACTCAGAAGAGTTTGGTCTGGCTTGGTTTTTATCAAAGAAAAAGAAAAGGCAGAAAGTGAAAGACAGGATGGAATCTCAGAATTCAAGAAGACTCTTATGCTGAAAGGTTTGGCCAGTGGATTAAATGTTTTTAATGCCAAGGCATCACAACCTTTGAATGAAAACAGAAAGGATGGTGGCATCTTGAATGACCTCACTATGCTCCCCCACTTTTTTGCTAAGCGGCTAAAATATGCATGTCCTTTTGTGTGGCAAAGAGAAGAAAGCAGAGTTGAAGCTCAAAGGAGAAAGCCTATGCAATTTGTCATAGTTAATTTGAAAGGAAGAAATGGGAGATTACCTGATATAGACAATGGAGGCAGGGCAGTATGCTGTGCTAGCCAGACATATCGGGAGAAAGTTAATCTGACTATTTATATTTCTTTTACAATTTTGGTAAATCGTGTTCTACTACTGTATAAAGCTTCCTGACCTGGGGTGCCAAAATCTGGATAATGAGTAGGTGGCAGTGGATAGACACTGAATCCTCTTAACTTCTTGCTGCCCTTTAGTAGTTATTTGTATTTCTGTTGCCCAGATCAGGTATCCCTATGTCATGAATGGGATGAAGGAGGAGCTTTAGAAAGCAGATTTCTAAAAATGTCCCATTTTGCCTCAGGAATAATAATAATACAGCCATGGCATGCCCTACAGTTGGAAACTTCATGTTGTCCTTTGAATTTCATTCATCTTGGAAGGAAAAAAGCATTTTTCCATTGAATTGGCTCCAAACAGGCCCTTCGCTGCAAATTTAGCTGTGTCTAAGATGTAAAAATCTCCTGAGTCCTATCGGAATGGAGAAGATGGATTGATTATATTCAAAATAGGTATCAAACAAGAAAATATCAAATAGCTTATGAATGAATGTTAGTATTAGAAGTATTTGGTTATCTGTAGTGGAGTTAAGGTCTCAGTGGGGGAGGCAGTACTTTGAGGATAAGTAGATTAATCTAGTTTATGTTTGATTAAATGAAATACTTTGTATTTTGCTCTGGGAAGTCGGGGGGGAGGGTGGGATGAAGGGGGGGGAAAGGGTGGGGGAACAGGGGGAAAATTTTTTTTGTATTTCTTTTTTGTAAAACTTTTCAATAAAAAAAAAATCTCCTGAGTCCTCCTATAGGAATACGTTTAATGTAGCAAAAATATAAATTTAAGAACAGGTCATTTAAGCAACATCATACCCGTTATCCCAGAATTGGCTGCCTAAAGCAATAGTCACATTTTTTATTGATACTTGGGATGGTCCTATGAGGTTTGTATCACCATCATGCTGGTAAACTTTCAATTTCCTAGAACTTTACATGGCGTAAGTTTTATACAGTATTTTCTTCAGGCTCTACCTCTTCATGTATGGCCAAAGTAGCCTAAGCCCTCTTACTGCCAAAGGAAGAGAAGGAAATGATGTCTTGCCAATTCAGGCAAGAAATATTCAAGGTTGATAATTAGGGGATCTTCAGCAGAAGACCCCATTCTTTCTCACTGTCTGGCAGTAGACCTATCACAACAGCATCAAAGGACAATTAATTTGCTCTGTATTATGCTATTCCATATCATTTGCCAGAGGTGCTACTTCATTCTGTCTTTGGCCAAAGAGAGACTCTTGTCAAGTCTCTTTCAAGTAACATCCCCAACAAAAGAAGACTCCGAGACTAGAAGTTCCTCAAAGTTCCATTTTATTAGAGATGTCATATTGGCACATCTGGAAAAAGCTGAATCTGAAAGCTTCCAGGTTTTCCCCACCCAAAAGAAAGTGCAAGTCCCTTCCTCCTGCACCCACGTGTCCATCACATGGTCCAATCAATGCACCATCCCAACTGGAGATACCTCCCAGTCATACCAGTGCAGGTGCAGGGCAGGATGTCCTTGACTCAAGAAAAGAATGTTATTCTGGCCTTATATCTCTCCAACTCCATACAATCCCCCCTCCCAGTTTCCCACAGCAGTAAATGTGGCAGCCTGAAGATCCAAAGTAAAAGATGGCTTCCAGGACTGACAACTCTTTTAAGTGCCATTTTTAATGAGACTCATGTCTATACAATAATCATAGCAGATGACAAGACCTACTCACCACTAGTCAAGATCTGACCAGGCTAGTTTAGTACACCAGGAAGTGCCATTACCATAGACTAAACTGGGAGCAAACAAAAACATCTGAAAAGATCTCGGGAGCAAATTATTTATGCTGCCAAAAAACCAACATGAACATTTTCATAATATTACACTGCGTTCAGTCTGATTTGACAGATAATTTGTATTTTATAGAGCAGCATCCTGCAACCTTTTGGGTACCAGGGACCTGTTCCATGGAGAGAGATTTTTCCATGGACTGAAGGGGGTGTGGTTTTGCATACTGCCTGCATCTGATGGATGGGGTTTTTCTTGTTTGAGTGGCCTGGTTTCTGGCATGTCGTGGACTGGGGGTTGGGGACCCTTGTTATAGAGAATGCAGGCCTTGTTAATGGCAATCTTAAAAGTGATCTGGAACATAAACAAGCCACCATAAACCAGTTCTGTTATCATCATCATCATCATCATCATCATCATCATCATCATCATCATTCTAGCCATTGTCTATCCGCTGTAGGATGAAGGCCTCTTCTGCATGTTTCCAACCAATACGGTATCGAGCTTTCCTTTGCTAGTTGGGCTTGTAATAGTTGTGTTTTCATATAATTCTGATAGAGCATTTCAGGAATGTCAGCTCAAACATTCAAGATTATATGCAGGTGCGGACTTCCTGTTTGCTGTTTGTCGCTGCCAGACGTTCCTTCGGGATCGTCAGCTTCCATCGCCTGTCAGAGCCGCCTTCACAACGGAATGGTGGCTCGAAAAAACTCCGTTTCCATGAGGAAACGGAGATAGAGCCGGCAGGGGTGGGTAGAACTCTCTGCGGAGTCCCAAAAGTTTTTCCTTTACTTTTGGGACGGAGCAGATGAGATGCCCCGTATCCCCAGCCGCTGCTCCGGGCTTTGGGAGACCTCTGCTGATGCAGAGCCAGGCGTCAAAAGCAAGCCTGCAAATTTAACAGACTACTCAAAGAAAATGTGAGCGGGACCTGTAATACTGAACTGCAAGTATTTTACTGATTTTTTAAAAGAAATTATTTAAGAGAGAGGAGGAAAAGAAAGAGGAAAAAAAAAAGCCTTTTAAAAAATGGCGTCGGCTGGAGGAGAGGCAGAAAGGGAAAGTCCTTCCGTTTTTTATTACTACAATGTAGCGGAATAAATACCACTGGCTACATTTGTAGACAAAACTTCGCTCCTGTGTTTTTTTCTCTTTTTCTCTCCCTTGGAGACCAGATATTGTTGTTGATTGGAAAGAAGTCTTTCTTGTTTTTTTTTTTAACAAAGTCTGCCTGGGCAGAAACATGGCACCGAGACTCATAAAGTCAGATAAACAAGAAGGGGGGGGATTCCCCCACCAACAACTTAAAGGAACAAGTCTTAATTCTTCAGTCTGAGAAACCTGATTTTAATATAATAGAATTTTTTATAGAAGAGATTGAAAGAAGGGAGGAGATTGTGAATCAGCAATTTGAAAAATTTAAGCAGGAAATTAAAGAATTGGTGAAATCTATGGCTAATGGTTTTACAGAATTTATGATGCAGTTGGACACAAATACTAATGTACTAGAGTCTAAAATGGAAGGAATTCAAGATAAATTGGACAATAGAATCCAAAAAATTGAAAATGACTTGATAAATATTCAGGATAATAGCTTAAAAGAAAAATCTAAAATGAATGCTGATCAAAAGTATGGTAATGCAGAAAATCTGCAACAGAAGATTGAAAAAGAGATTTTAATGGCACAATATAATTTCACAGAATATGCGATAAGATTAAGAGGTTTGCAGGAAAATAATAGAGATGATTTAAGGAAAATATCTTCTGAATTTCTAGCTGGGATTCTAAAGGTTCAACCTGATGAAGTGTTTTGTAGGATTGACAGAGTTTATCGAATTAACTCCTGGATTGCCAAGCATAGGCAATTGCCTAGAGATGTGGTGATTTATTTTACAGACAGAGAAATTAGGAATAACATCGTGCAAAATTCCTTCAATTCTAAGTTGCAATTGCATGGAAGAAAGATTTGGATTTACAAGGAACTCCCACCTAAGATATTGAAGGAAAGGAAGAAATTTGGTTTTCTGGTGAATGAGTTAAAAAAGAGAAATATCTTATACAGGTGGGACGCCCCAGTTGGTATTATATTTAGATATCAAGGAGAAAGATATCAGCTAAACACTGTTGAAAGAGCGGAAGAATTTTATCAAAATAGGTTGAAAATGAATTTAACATCTTCAGGTATAATACAGGATAAGCAGAAGGAGCCGGAAATAAAGGTAAAATATCGAAATATAGAGACTGTACCAGAAGAATTGTCTTTGGATTTATTGGATACCCCAGCTGGACTATCTACAAATCTGAGAGAAGTAGCATCTAACCTTAAGGTGATGACTTATCAAGGCAAGGATAAGCATGGAAACCAATTAGGTGAAATACAAGGGATAAAAAAGAAATATGAGATACAAAAACAAAACCAACAAGACCAATCTACAAAGCAGAACAAAATCCGACCGGATGATACACAATTTGTAGAAAAGAAACCAGGATGGAAAACAAACCCACAAAAAGAAAAGAAAAAAAAGAAATAGGTGGCATAAAAATAGAAATTTCTAAATCAGGCAACAGTGAAGCCAGTGACTTTAAAATATGAATTATTATGTGTAAACACAGAAGAGGCGACGTATTGGTTAATATCATCCTGAAGATTGTGGCAGATCTCTGCATGGCCGTAATTTGGGGACGTGAAATGAGCCTTAAACTGATGGATTTGAATTATCCATTTTGGAATTTTTTTTTTGTGTTGATAAATATATTATATTATCTCGAATTACAAGGCAAGAGAATTATGCTGGGGCATGCAGAAGATCGGGTTGTTACCCACTACGATGACGGGAATTAATAATCTTGATGAAACCCATAATTATTACTATATGGAATATAATTATAATGTCACTCGGGTGGTTGTTTTTACTTTTATATATATAAGAAGATATTTACTACTGATGGGGGCAGATATGATTGAAGATCTTGAATAAACTGTTGCACCAGCAAGTTATGTTACCCGATTATGGATGTTGGTTCTACCAATCCAGTGGAAAGATCTTAAAGAAGATACTATATGGATTATAAATTTAAAGTTATTGTCTTTTCTTTCTTATTTTTTTTATTTAGATATAATGGAAAATATAGACATAGATTTTTAAGTAGTGTGGGCAGTGAATCAATGATATTAAGAAATGTTGTGTATGGTAATTTTGCTTGATAGTGGGTGAATAAGCTAGTTAGTAGATTGATTAGTTTAAGAAAAGGGATTTTTAAGTGATATATTTAGGGGAGTGGAGGAAATGGATACAGTGGAATAAATGTTAAACTAGATTTGATGGGGAAGGCTGCTTTGAAATGTCATAGTAATATACATAGAAGATTAAATGTTAAAGTAGGACTTATTGTATAGTTTTAAAGTGGAGAAGTTATAATGTCATAGTATAATGTCTTTTTTTTTTCTCTTCTCTTTCCTTTTTTTCCCTTTCTTTTCTCTTTTCTCTTTTCTGAAATGTATGGATAAAGGGGGATGTTATAATATTAATAATATTTTTAGTAAGTAAAGGTCAATATCTAGAGGAGGGAGTAAGTAATCTGTTATGAATTAGGTTTTTTTTTGTTATGAAGAAGTCACGGGGGGATGGGTGGGGTGGGGAGGGGGGGTTAGGGAGGGGGAGGGAGAGGGAGGGAAAAAAAAGGGGGAAAAATCTGTATTTGAAAACTTTTTCAATAAAAAGATTATATGCAGGTGCCCTGTAGATATTTTAGACTAGGTTTAGGACTTGCGTATCTGTCCAGCTCTCTTGGAACATTTAAAACCCACAGCATGTGGTAGCTTGCTTCAGCTAAATGTTATGTACCAGTTCATATCAAATGGTTTAAAAGAGGTTGGTGTTTGTACTTTAGCTGTCCCCTACCAGAGACAATTCTTATTTGCCGATCCTTGGCTAAAAGCAAAACATGGCTAAAAGTGAAATGTTTATTTCACTTTATCTTAGTCTTTGAGGAAGATACTAATTTACTTCTGTTCTATATAGTAAGAATAACTGAAGCTCTAACTCCACCAGTTCCAGTTCCTTTTGCAACTCTAACTTTGAGTTCTTAGATGTTGACCTACAGCTCCCATCATCCGCAGCTGGCATGGCCAATGGTAGGAAGTTAATACATTTTAATCTAACAACTGCTTTGGCAAGAGCAAGAAAATTCACAATTGAATCTCAGAGCAATATATGAACGTGTCCTGTCTCTAGTATAGACTTATCTCTGTTGCCATTAGTCAGATAGCCTGTAAAAGTTATACAATAGATACTGTGCTTTGGTACTTGCTGCATATTGATGGTCTTTCTCAGTTCTTAAAATTTTGCAAAGCTTATTTGGTGCCACAGCATAAAGTAAATAAAGTACAGCGTTTAGTAATGTGGAAGAATAGGAACTCTGTTTAATACTTGTCTAATTTCAGGCAAGAATGTTGACATTGTACAAGATATAGGTATGACACTTTTGGAACATTTTCAAAGGTCATGATTTGAGGTTTTTTTTAATATTTAATTTTAAAGAACTGCAGGTACCATCCAGGGATATTACAAGTACTTTGGCATCTGTGAGTGCCATGTTGCCATCTCCTGACATAAATAATGAATGTTTGGTTTAATTTGGTCACAGGTGTAATAAAGCTAGTCATGCAACTTTGCTGGAGCTTTAAAGAAAGAGATCAGGGATGGAATTAGGTTAAGGCATCTGAAATTGAAATTAAATGGGTTTAGAAATGTTTTCTCCACATTGGTTAAATGGTAATCTGTTCTGAATTACTCTGTTGCACCTGGGGATTGAGGCTTTGGCTGCCTCTGAGGCAGGCTCATAATAAAACCATTCAAGGGTCTTGTTGAATAGATAAATAAGAAAATAAATAATTCCCTGTTGAGGAGGATGGAATTCAGGCCTTATAGGCCTGATTTTACTGACATTAGATAGTACCTGTTAACTTTTTTTATAAAAAGTTCTTACAAATTATCATTTTGCTTCTAGTAAAAAAAAAAAGGAACTTCTGGTATTGAGGAAGATTAAAATGCACTATTTCTCACCTTTCAGCAAACCTTAAAGAGATAAAGAGGCTGCTACGTTAATCTCTTTTAATCTCTTATTTAATGAGGTAGCCAGTCACAGTTTGATCTTTCTGATTCTAGAGCAAATAATTAGCTTGTATTTCACAGTCTGGATTTGCCTTTGTTTCCAGAAGAGTAATAACTTCTGTTTCAAATTAAAATCTCCTTCAAGTTGAGTGTCATTCATGGGCACATCCATAGAGGTGGGTTGGGTTTTTTTTTTTTGGCAACCGTGAGAAAATGTTTGCATTCATTTGGAATATTCTTTTGACTCCCAAAAGACTATACAGCCCTGGGATTCCCAAGTGGTCTCCTGTCCAAGTACTAAGAAGGCCCTACCCTGCTTATCCTCCTAGATGTAGTGGGAAGACAGAACGGCCTTCCCAGGCTCATGTAGTTTGATGTCTAAGGCTGATCTACTTTATTGGATTGACACAAGTCTAGACAAGGTTAGCTTGCTTTATTATTTTAATGAGGAAACTGGCAACTCTTAGTTGCCAAGACTGTTAATCGGCTTCCCCTTGTGGGGAAGATTGCATATGCCAGCATTAAAGGGAGAAAAAAAAAGGGAGAAAAATGCAAAGGTTTGATTCAAAATGAGTGAGAGGAAGACCAAACAAGAGGAGACAGCAGAGATGAAATGAAATAAAGATCAGAAAGAATGATGTCTTGAATCTAACAGTTGGTGCACACATGCACACTACCCATTTATATTAAATGAAGAGAACCAAGGAAGATCAAAACCCTGCCCCTTTCCTGCTTAACTCCAGTAGGATAAAGTTTAAAATGGTAACTTCTTGCAGCTGCTGATCTCATCTTTCCCTAAATGTGGTCCATAATGGGCTATGCTGATTGTTGATGATGAGAGGTATCATGTTTATGGATTCAGAGGGTACAACATCAGGAAAGTCTAAAATGTTGAACCCATATTAATACTGGGGTTGAAGAGTTGGACTACGGGAGAGCAAGTGAGCAAGGAGGTCCTCTGAGGATGATTTAGATATTTGAATTATATATGTTTTTCAAATTATAAACATTTTGGAGCAGTTTATAGTTTAAAACGAGAAAAAAAATACAGAATACAAAGATTTACAACAAATTCATTTCTTAGACCTTTAAAGTCTGGCTAATGACATTGGTCTGTTTAGATTTTCAAAAGGCAGAGAGAATTGGATTTATAGAATGACAAGCACCAGTTATTTTATTGTGTGTGTTATGTATGTAGATTTTGGGCGGGCAGTTTGAATTAACTGACTGTCAGCTGATTGGCTGACCACCACAGCTGCAAGGTATATAAAGGGAGCTGTTCCCCCTGGTCAGTTGCTGGGTTCTCACCCTACAATAAAGAGCTCTTGTCACTCACTGCCTGTCTTGCTGCGTCCTCATTCACCCAACTTAACATTGGCGATGAAGGTGGGATTTTGAGGCCAGAAGCCACGGACAGAGCTGAAGTCACGAGCCGACAAGAGAGCTGCAAACCCGAACCCAGCCAGGCGAGCGAGCACTTGGAGAATCTATCGGAGATGTCTGCCTACGTGCCGCCAGCGCCTTTCAACCCCGTGGAAGAGAAGTGGGGATCCTACATGTCCCACTTCGAATGCTTCCTGGTAGCCAGCGACCAGCAGGGGCTGCCCGACGTATGGAAGAAAGCCCTGTTCCTGAGCCATTGTGGAGCCAAGGTGTTCGATATGGCCGAAGCCCTGTCGGAACCGAACTCAGTCCACACCATCTCGTGGCAGATGCTTCAGACACTGCTGAAGGACCACTATGCCCCAACACCATCGAAGTACGTCCAACTGTTCGACTTCCGACAACGGCTGCAGCAGGAGGGAGAATCGATCAGCGAGTACGTCACTGCCCTGCGTAAGGCCACAAACCAGTGCGATTACAGAGACCTCGATGAGATGCTGCTAGAGCAACTAATCTGCGGAGTGAGAGATATTTGTGTGCAGCGGAGGTTGCTCACAAAGACAAATCTCACGCTACACATCGCACTGGATGAGGCGAGGGCCCAAGAATCCTCATCCAAGGCAGCTGAGAGACTACAGGGGACAACACAGAGCAGAACGGCACAGAGGTCAACCCCGGTTCACCAGGAAACCGTGGGAATGGAGAGCGAGGGAGAGTCAGATGGAGAGGTCTACCAGACAGAACAATACCGGCAGGGCAGGCGAGGTCAACCAGATGCCTGTGCGAGTTGTGGGGGACCCCATCCATGCCAGACCTGCAAGTTCCGAGACGCCATTTGCCGGCAATGCGAGCAGAAGGGGCACATCGCCAGAGTCTGCAGAGCCAAGCAGAACCCCCATTACAAGCCACGGAGCAACGCGAGCCAATCAGAGATGGCGCACTGGATGAGAACCAATCCGAAGGGCGGCTACAGGAGAAGCGCGAAATCTGAGGATCTCGAGGCCTGCACCATCCGAATCGGCCGGACCTGCACATCCCCCGGGGAGAAGACCTACACGACGGTCGGCATCGAGTGGCAGGAGTGCGTGATGGAGATTGACACCGGATCTCCAATTACCATCATGTCCTGGGACAAGCTAAAGGAGGCCGTCCCCAGTATTCAGAGACGGCAACTATGGCACCAGCGGCTGGGACTGTGCGATTACCAGGGGAACCGCATCCCCGTGGAAGGAATCGGCGAGTTCCGGGTGGAGTACGGGGAATTCCGGGAGAAGCTTCCCCTCACCGTTGTCAGCGGAAAACTCCCAAGCCTCCTGGGCATGGACTGGTTCAGAGCCCTGGGCATGGGATTCACAGGAATCTGCAACGTGCGAGGCACCCTGAAGGACAACCTGATGCAGCAGTTCCAGGACGTGTTCGACGAGTGGCTTGGCAAGTATATGGGGACCCCTATCTCATTTAACCTCGACCCTAACATTGCCCCCATCAGGCTGAAACCAAGGAGGGTACCTTTCGCCCTGAAGCCCAAGACCGACGTGGAATTGGACAAATTGATAAAGCAAGGGGTGTTAGTGCCAGTCGATCATGCCCGGTGGGAGACCTCAATTGTGACCCCCGTTAAGCCGGATGGGGCTGTGCGCATCTGCGCTGACTATAAGTGTACGATCAACAAGGCCCTGCAGCAGAGCGCCTATCCGGTTCCGATTGTGCATCACCTTCTGCACTCCCTAGGCCCAAGCAAGATCTTCGCTAAACTCGATCTTGCGCAGACCAGCAGGTGCCAGTAGATGGCGCTACCACAGAGGCACAAACTATAGTAATGCCTAGAGGTGCCTTCAAGTGTACCAGACTCCAGTTTGGAGTCAGCATGGCTCCAGTACTATTCCAGAGCACCATGGAGCGACTGCTACAGGGGATCCCTGGGGTGGTCCCATATTTCGATGATGTGCTAGTCACCGCAGGAGACGAACAGCAGCTAGGGGAGAGGCTGAGACAAGTCCTAGGAAAGTTCAGGAATGCAGAACTCAGGGTCAAATGCAACAAGTTTATGATCACAGTTCCTTCCGTGGAGTTCCTGGGGTACCGGGTAGACGGAGCCGGCATACATCCCACTGAAAGCAAGATTAGGGCGATCCGAGAGGCCCCCACCCCCAAAGATAAGGCAGAACTACAAGCATTCCTGGGACTATTGAACTTTTACACAATTTTTCTAAAGGACAAGGCAACAGTAGTGGAGCCCTTACACAGACTGTTGGCCAAAAAGTCCAAATGGGTTTGGGGGAAGGCTGAAGCTACAGCGTTTGCGGCTGTAAAGAAACTCCTGTCAGCCGAGAGTTTCCTAATTCAATACAATTCTACGCTTCCCTTAGTGCTAGTCTGTGACGTGTCCCCTTTCGGCGTGGGGGCCATCCTGAGCCATAGACTTCCGAACGGTCTAGAGGCACCCATCGCCTACTACTCCTGGACTCTTTCAAGTGCCGAACAGAACTACAGTCAACTTGACAAAGAGGCCCAAGCAGCTGTCTCAGGAGTCAAGAAGTCCCACAAATACCTGTTCAGCAGAGACTTCGAACTCATCACAGATCACCGCCCCCTTCTGGGTCTCATCGCAGGGGACCGACCCACCCCGGCAGCCCTATCTCCCAGGATGACACGCTGGGCCATCTTTCTGGCAGCATACTTCTATCGCCTGGTACATCGACCAGGGGTGAGCATGGGCAATGCCGATGCCCTCAGCCATTGCCCGTTACCGGACAGGATAGAGGACCCCACACCCTGAGTTCCAGTCCTGCTGATTGACGCCTTGGACTCGGGGCCCATCACTTCAGCAGAGGTAGTGAAGCCTAGACCCCGGGGACTGGCAGGAGTGGATAGATAAATTCTTAATGGCCCAACACGCCACACCATGCACCGCCACAGGCAGGAGCCCAGCAGAACTTCTGATGGGGAGGAAACTCCGAGGAGTCCTAGACAGGCTACACCCCAGTTATTCCGCTGACAATTTCAGAGGGGCAGAAAGAAGGCTGAGAGAGTTCACAATAGGAACGCCCGTCTTCGCTAGGAATTATGGGAACGGGCCCCTCTGGGAAACCGGGACAATCACAGAGGTAACAGGCCCCAAGTCGTATAGGGTAGACATGGGAGATGGGAGGATTTGGCGCCAACACATTGACCAGCTACAAAAACGTTGGGCCACCGACACAGAAGAAGAATTTGACAAACCGCTCCCTAGCTACCAACAGGACTCCCGAACTAACTCAAATCCGAGTCTAGCGGAGGACTTAGCTGTCGGCCCCAAGATCCAGCGCCGCCCCACCGCGGAAGATCGACCAGCCGCAGAAGTTGCCGCCCACAACGAATTCTCAGAGGTTCCATTGGCAGAGCAGGGAGAAACAGGGAGTTCCTCCGACCTGCTCGATGCCACACCTCCAACTGAACTGCGCAGGTCAACTAGGGTGCGGACACGCCCTAGTCACCTGAGAGACTTTGTATGCTAATGTCCACCCCAAGTGACTTCTGGGAGGGGAGGAGTGTTATGTATGTAGATTTTGGGTGGGCAGTTTGAATTAACTGACCGTCAGCTGATTGGCTGACCGCCACAGCTGCAAGGTATATAAAGGGAGCTGTTCCCCCTGATCAGTTGCTGGGTTCTCACCCTACAATAAAGAGCTGTTGTCACTCACAACTGAGTTAAACAAGATTATTTATAAGGCTGTTAATAGGTGTTCATCACATTAAAATTATGCTTTGTCCCAGTCAGTTGTAATTATGTTCTGCAGTATTATCCAGTTAAACAAGAATCTCTTGACTGATTCAATTTTACCTCATTCATGTTGTCTCTACTGATAAGCAACTAAGGAGGTGGGAGGAAGAAGCCAAGTATACCATTAGTGTTGCATTAGCAGTGACTCAAGGTATGGGAAGAGCAATTTTTGAGTGATATGTATCTGATAATATAGGAAAGGTTGGGAAAAACATCTGTCCCAAGTCTGTCAATGCAGAGTACCGTAGATAGCTGAAAATCTGAACTACCTAGAGATTATCTTTCACTGTTTGAAAACCAAGAATGAAATTTATTTACTCATTTGTTTCATTCATCTGGTCAACTGTTACACATTGGAGAAATTCCAAAAGACCAGAGAGTAAGTCTAGATGTTATTTAAGAACATCTTAAATTTTTTTTTTATTTTTATTGGTCCATATGTTTGTTTTTGGTGCCTTTGAATGATTTTTTTATTCCTGGTGACTGCCTGGACTAATTCCTTTTTCAGAAGATTTTTCAAAAGTGTTTTGCCTTTGCTTTCTTTCTAGGGCTGATCGAGACTGACTGGTCCAAAGTCACCTAACTTGCTTTGTGCCTAAGACAGAACTAGAACTCCTGGTTTCTAGCCTGATGCCATAACCACTGCACCAAACGTATTCTCTGTTACCCATTTAAAATAAAAAAAGCCAATTGTTTTTTGGTTTGATGTTATTTTTTATTTTTGGTGAAACAGCAACAAAATAAATAAAGGGGTGGAGGTGGTGGAAATACAGCATTGATTTTACTAAAGTGCCAGTTTGCTGTAGTGGTTAATATGCTTCACTAGAATCTGGGAAACCATGAGTTATAGCCAGGGGTGGGTTCTATTTTTTTTTACTACCAGTTCTGTGGGCGTGGCTTATTTTGTGGGTGTGGCTTGGAGGTCATGTGACTAGGTGGGCGTGGCTAGCTGGTCAGAGTCATTTCTGGAAGGTCCTCACACTTATGACCAGTCCTTGCACTTACGACCCGACTCATTTGTTTGCTGTTAACACTGATCGGCCCTGTAGGACGGCCCTTTGAAGCCCCGTGGCAAGAGTTTAAACAGTTTTTTTTCCTCTAGTCATCAGCTGGGACTCAGGAGGCAGCAATAGATTGGGGGTGGGACCAAATAAAAGGTAAGAATAACATGGGTGGGTGGGAGGGTGGGAGGGCGGGGGGTGGGAGAACCGGTTTGGTGACGTCATATTGTCACTGCTGCTGGCTCGGCCGAACCAGACCGAACCGGGAGGAACCCACCACTGGTTATAGCCCTTCCTCAGGAAAATAAACTGGTTGGGTGACTTTGTGTCAGTGACTCTCTCTCTCAAACGAGGTCACCTTAAAGTTTGTTGTTGTTGAGGGAAAAATAGAAGAAGGCAGCATTATGTATACCTTGAATTACACAAAATAAAGGCGGGATATAAGCTTAGTAAATAAATAAATTGTGGCAATGAAAAATGGGAAAAGCAATGGATTTGATTTGCCTGAATTAGTTCAACCAAAATTCACTGTTGGACTGGAATGTTGCATCATACTGTGCCTAGATTGTAATCTGTAATTTTCTAAGGTTAGGGACACTCCACTGTTGATTTCCCATAAAAAGGGGATTTATTTTATTTATTTTTATTTTCTTTTATTTCCAATTTATATACCGCCCTTCTCCCTGAGGACTCAGGGCGGTGTACAGCCAGAATTAAGAACATGAAATACAAACTGATTCAACCAGTTGCATCCATGTATCAGAATATGTGAGTCATCTCCATGGGAACATTTTTGATTGGATAGAATAAGTTAATATTCTTTTAGCAAAGGAACTGGTTGGGCTTAGGAGAAGGAGATCAACAATAGATCAATGTCTATTTTTGCATTACTGAGTTAAGAAATACTGTAGTATTTCATAAGGAACATTTATGTCATCTTTAAAAACAAAGTCCACATTTAACTCAATTCCCAGAGTCAAGCTGTAGAAAAAGCTGAACAATTTTCTATTGATAGATGGATGTTACTGCTAATTAAGTTCATATATGACAACACCTCTGTGCAAGTTAGATACAATCTCCAAGACAAATGTATCTGATTGGATTGGATTCCTTCATCTAATTCCTACTGCAAAAGAATTTTAAGCAAAGCTACATATTGACTCCCCTCCTGTTCAGTATCAACATTATGTACACTCCTTAACCAAAAGTAAGCCTCATCTCCTTATATTGACCAGCAAGTCAATGCAATATCTATGGTCCCATATACTGATCTTTTCAAAATTTTGGAAAATCTTAGAAGGGGGCTTCAAGTCTTCTCTTACATTTGGAGAGAAACTTACTGTAGTTATAAATTAAAAAGAGAGAAGTTATGGAGAAATATGAGGCATGGACAAAGATGATAGATTACTCTGTTGAATATAATATGGAGCAAGCCATGATTGTTGCAATGCCTTAGGATTGTTTTCCATGTCTCAGTACCTGGAATACACAAGTAAAGTCTGCAGGAAAAAAAGAGTTCAAAGAAGCACTAGGCCAGGGGTGTCGTGTTAAATGGTTTGTTCAGGCATGAACTAGGCCGAGGTTGCGTTTAAACAGAACACTTTATTAAACAGCAACAGGCATTGAGAAAACACGAACAAGGCTGAGGAGAACTGACAGCCTATTTATACTCCTTAGATTGTCAAACAATAACCAATCAGCAACCACAGATACTCCCGCTTTAGGGAGGCCACGCCTCTTGGCCAATCACGGGGTGGCGTCCCCAGTTGCCGGGGCCGGCGAACACAACACTCCTTCACCCCTGGCTTGAACAGACGTAGTCTTTAAGGTACTCTGGGCGCCTGCACAGACGAGATGAACGTCTCAGCGCCGCCGCGGCTGCAACGGCGGAGGGGGGCAGATCAGTGTCAGGAGCTGGCGTGGCCGGCGAGCCGTCATAGCCAATGGGGACATCCGGAAGTGCTGGTAAGTCTTGGGCGAGACTTGGCCCCCGGGGGGTAGGAGGAAGTGTGATGGGCACCGGGGCGTATCTGGGTGGTGTTGCATCTTGTAGGACTACGCTTGGGTCTCTTCTGTCCCCAGCGTCTGATGGGGTATCTTGTCGGCCCTTCAGTTGGTCCGCGTGTCGGTGCCACGATCGACCATCAGTCAGTTGAATCCTGTAAGAACAGGGGCCGGTTACATCTATCACCCGTCCCGGTAGGCCCACTACCCCCGGCAGGCCCTGCAAAAGACGCTTCATTAAATTTTGAAAGAGGCCCGGGGCTACGTTCACACCAAACTGGAGGCGCCGACACTTAAAAGCTCCACGGTGGGTCACGATGGTTTGAGCCTCAGCCGAGGCATCATCCACCGGGAGCTGTTGATACGCCTGGGCCAAATCTAATTTGGCAAAAATGGACCCTGGGCCTAGGGAATGTAGGAGATGTTGAACTACAGGAACAGGGTAAGGATTAGCTGTCAACGCCTTATTTAGGGTGCATTTAAAGTCACCACAAATCCTAATAGACCCATCAGGTTTGATGGGAACCACGATGGGGGTCTCCCACTTAGAGTGATCGGTTGGCTCAAGGACACCTTGTGCTAAGAGCTTATCTAATTCCGCGTCCACCTTTGGCCTAAGAGCAAAAGGGACACGGCGCGGTTTAAGCCTAATCGGGGCAACCTGGGGGTCCAGATTGAGGGAGATGGGGGAGCCCACATACTGACCCAGGCCCCCATCAAAAATGTCAGAAAACTCATTAAATAGGCCCCCAAAACTGTCCATGTGTGTGGAGTGAATCCCTGATACCTGTAACCCCAATGCCCGAAACCAATCCATTCCCAGTAGGCTGGGAAGGAAACCCTTGACCACGATCAATGGAAGAAGTCCCACAAACCCCTCAGTTTCAATTAAAAAGGAATCCTGTCCTAAAATAGGAATGAAGTTCCCCTGGTAGTCTCTCAATCTGACAGGGCAGGGTTTCAAACGTCTCTTCTGAATCGTTGGAATTAGCTGCTTTAACACCCCCCATGACACGATTGACTTTGCCGAACCAGTGTCCACCTCCATCGGACAGGAGGCGCCTTCGATGAGCACTGTCATTGAAAGTTTGTTGTTACTGGGTAGTCTGGAAAGGGAAGTCACCTCAGTGATACGGCAGTCGCGCGAAATCGAGAAACATTCCTCCTTTTTAGGACGGTGAGACTTCGGCAAAACAGCAGGTTTGGGCAGAGATCGGCATGCTCGAGCAATGTGGCCCAGTTTCCCACAATGGCGGCAAGTTGCAGATCTAAATCGACAGGTCGCCCTTGGATGCTGTTCACCGCAGCTGAAGCATAGAGAGGGCTGAGGTTTAATTGGCCAACGTTTGTTCTTCGGTCTAGGCTTAGAAGCTTGTAGACGACTAATATCGGCCTCCTCATCCGTAGACTCGTCAGAGGCAACGTCTTGCAGGTTAACAGTAGTAGATGACAACCCCCTGGAAGGGTAGAACTTTCTAATGTCGGCAGTAGATTTGTCCGACATTTCAGCCGCCTGTGCCTCCTCGATCGCAGTCGGGAGATCTAAATTCTTTTTGGCCAGTAAACGTCTTTGCAGACGGATGTCTTTAACGCCACACACCAGTTGTTCCACCAGCGCGTCATCAAGGTCGCGGTATTCACAATCGAGGGCAGCTGTCCTCAAACGAGCCACGTAACGATTGATAGACTCCCTCTCCTCTTGTAACACCTGTCGCAGTTGAAACCGACGGGCAAATCGGGAAGGTGCAGGGGAGTAGTGGTCTTTTAACTTAAGGCGCAGGACATCCCAGGCAACTGTGTGCACCGGGGTAGGGGCAAACAAAGCCCAAGCAGTCGCGAAAACCTCAGGGCCACAAGAATTCAAGAAATGAGCTCTCTTTTTACCTCCAGAAAGGTCGGTGAAGTCGTTTGCCTCTAAGAAACATTCAAAACGTTCCATATAAGCTTCCCAGACCTCAGTAGATGGGTCAAAAGGGGCAAAAGTCGGTGGAGCCATTGGAATTCTTCCTCTTCCTCGTCGCCAGTGTTAAATGGTTTGTTCAGGCATGAACTAGGCCGAGGTTGCGTTTAAACAGAACACTTTATTAAACAGCAACAGGCATTGAGAAAACACGAACAAGGCTGAGGAGAACTGACAGCCTATTTATACTCCTTAGCTTGTCAAACAATAACCAATCAGCAACCACAGATACTCCCGCTTTAGGGAGACCACGCCTCTTGGCCAATCACGGGTGGCGTCCCCAGTTGCCGGGGCTGGCGAACACAACAGTCAAACTCACATTGTTGCAGTGGCGTCACGTGATGTATCATAACTTTTTTCTCCTTCGCTAAACTGGGCGTAGGCGGCACATCTGGCCCACGGGCCAGGAGTTTGACAGCCTTGCACTAGGCCTATTCTTCTTTAGGTGATAATTTTATCCTGACTGCATTTAAATTAAAGTTGCTGAAATACTATATGCACCTACATCTGGAAAGTTTACTGACTACTAAATATTATATAGTAAAAAAATAAAATTATATTTGGGATGGTCCAGTACATTTCAAAAGCTTCCTTGTGCTGGGAGTTATGGATAGCCTCTCTAAAGACCTGCATACTGATGTATTCTTAAACTACTGGCTTAAACTAATCTCCTTTGGATCCTTGGCACCATAAACATTTCAAGATGGAATTAAACCACTGGAAAGCAGCTGTTGAAGAGAAACTGGGTAACTAAGCTTTTTACTCGATTTTCATTTCCCCTAGGATTTGAGAGGGGCTAAAGCAATGGTCAGAAAACAAGTATTTAATACTGAATTATCTGAGTCCTATCCATTGTAAGATGGAAATTTGGACACCAGCTACCTATTCAAAGTTATTCATATAAATCAAATAATCATGTTTTTTTTTTCTCAACAGTTTAAAATATTATCCTTAGCCTGTTAGAAGCTTTGCAACTTCTCCACTTTGGAAAGGTTTAAGCTATTTAGGTGGGCTCTTGACTAAGCTTTATATACAAAAGCCCAGTATATGTGATGTACATCTAACTACTTTACATCACTCCTCTGTTTAGTATATTGTCTGTCTATGTCTATGTCTATGTCTATGTCTATGTCTATGTCTATGTCTATGTCTATGTCTATGTCTATGTCTATGTCTATATCTATATCTATATCTATATCTATATCTATATCTAATCTATATCTATATCTATCTGTATCTATATCATCTATCTCTGTCTGTCTGTCTGTCTGTCTATCTATCTATCTATCTATCTATCTATCTATCTATCTATCTATCTCTATCTCGATATCTATCTATCTATCTATCTATCTATCTATCTATCTATCTATCTATCTATCTATCTAGTTTGTGTAGCTGCTCATTTCACTTATGTGACACTGGGTGGCTTATAGCAATTAAAACATCAAAATAAAATATAAATAAATGCAACAAGCATACAATCATATTAAAACACCATTAAAAGCTTCACTGAGTACAGAATAATAACAGGAGGTGAATACTGTACAGCCAGACATCCCATTCAGTACAACTCTCTGAAAAGGCCTGTATTACTGCATCCCCCAACATGATGACACAGTCATGTTTCTTCCTAAAAACAAAAAACCTAGGGGACAATCTTAATTTCTGGGGTGGGATGATTTCCAAGAAGATGATATTCTTTAGTGTATGGGATCCATAACATGCCTCACCTGCTGGATCTGATGGGATCAGAAGATGTAACTCTGATTTTTCTTCCTCAATACAGGTAATCCTCGATTTATGATCACAATTGAGCCCAAAATTTGTCTTGCTAAGTGAGTTTTGGCCCATTCCTTGCCACAGTTGTTAAGTGAACTGCAGTTGTTAAATTAGTAACATGGTTGTTTAACGAATCTGGCTTCCCCATTGACTTTGCTTGTCAGAAGGTTTCAAAAGATAATCACATGACACTGGGGATACTGCAATCGTGGTAAATATGAGTCAGTTGCCAAGCATCTGAATTTCGATCATTGTGACCATGGGGATGCTGCAATGAGCCTTGGTGGCGCAGCAGACTAAAGTGCTGTTAAGTAGCACCAGCTGCCTGCAATTACTGCAAGTTGAAATCTCACCAGGCTCAAGGTTGACTCAACCTTCCATCCTTTTGAGGTAGGTAAAATGAGGACCCGAATTGTGGGGGCAATAAGCTGACTTTGTATAAAAAAGAACACTGTTTAGGGGGGCCTGAAAGCCCTACTAAGCAGGTATATACAAAAGTATGAAGGCTATTGCTTAATGCATTGTAAGCCACTCTGAGTCTCCGGAGAAGGGCGGCATATAAATCGAACCAATAAATAATAAATGGTCGTAAGTATGGAAAATGGTCATAAGTCACTTTTCAGTGCCATTGTGAGTTTGAGCGGTCACTAAATGAATTGTTGTAAGTTGAGGACTAGCAGTGTTATCAAAATCCCTGGCCACCAAAATGTTCTCTATTATTCTTCTTCAGTCTTACCACTTAAAGAAACAGTCTAAGTCTAACCGTTCTATTCCCTAGAACAGGGGTCTCCAACCTTGGCAACTTTAAGACTTGTGAACGTCAACTCCCAGAATTCCTCAGCCAGCCGTCCACTGGTCGGTTTGACGTCCACAAGTCTTAAAGTTGCCAAGGTTGGAGACCCCTGTTCTAGAATACTCCACAAATACTAGAATAGAAATTTGATACTCTCCACAAAAAGTTCAAAGACAGGTGGCCTCTGGATTTGGATCTATTTTACTAGGCTTACTTGGGGCCAGTTTTCTTTCCCACTGTTGTTAACACAGCAAAGCAAAAGTCAATTCCTCCTGCTGTGAATGGCCTTCTAGTCATTATCTTGTCAGCCTTTCTGATAGCCTTCAATAAGACATGGTGGCAGCATACTTAGATAGCCTGTCAGTCCTCCCTGATAAAACACAAGAAACATGACAAGATGAACTAATTCTACTTTACTGCAAGGCTATATTATCAGAATTTTGCAAATCTGAAAGCACAAACTTTCCACTATACTTTTGACAATTTGATCCATTAGGGCAGGTCCTTCCTAAGTTTCTTTCTCTGACCCTTAACAACTGCAGGTTCCTGCCTCTCTTGCCTGATTTTTTCCTAGGCAGCATCTCTTCCCCTCTTTCCCCAAGGACATTCACACATTACATTGACAAAGGGGCATCAGCATTACCCTGCTAAGAGCATGTAGTGATGTCAGCCAGAAGCATAAGTGTGTAAACTTAAGGCACGGAGCTATTGCTCACAGCCTGGAAAACTGAGCTAGAGATGTTACACTCCACTTCATTATTATTATTATTATGATTCATCACATAGACAGATGTTCAGACTGGATTTGGCAGTTTTGTCTATCAAATCCTTTCCAAGGACCTGGGAACATGTGGATGTTTGATGGTATTACAGATATCGTCCGCAGGTTGTAAACTGTTCTGAGTAAAGCTGCCTTTTGCAATTGACTGATAGTGAATTTGTCAATGCTGATGATGTTCAAGTGGTGCTCCAGTTGTTTTCAGATTTTACCCAAGGAGCCTATGACTAATGGGACTTTGCTTGATTCTACCACAGTCGTTCTATTTCTATTTGCAGGTCTTTATATTTTGTGATCTTCTCCAGTTCTTTCTCTTTTATTTTGCTGCCTCCAGGTAGTGCCACGTCCACTGTCCAGATATTATCATTGTTGTTGTTGTTAATCAAATTTATTTTCAATCCATCTCATAGTTTGAGATGGCTCTATCCTCACCCCCACATACCCACTGTGGGAAACCTTCTCTGTCTAGCCCCATAGCTACCCACTAATGGCTTAGTTTGCCCCACCCCCCAAGAAGTTAGCCTTATGTGCAGCTGGGCAGAAATGTCAGGCATTATAGCCATTTCATTCCATTTTCTAAATCCTGCCTTTTATCCTGTTTTTCAAGGCAGTTTATACAGGGATGGTTCTTCATTCTATTTCTACAGCAACAACCAGGTGAAGTAGATTGGGCTGAAAAAAGATGCCTCAGAGACCCCCCACCCCTGTGTGTTTCTGTGGGAGTGGCTTGGTGGTCATGTGACTGGGTGGGCATGGCTAGGTGGTCACGATCCTAGTTTCCCCTATGAGGATTCTCCGATCCAGAACTTTTGCAATCCCCCAAAGGGTCAAAGGAAACCAGATTCCATACAGCTCTGAACCCTTAAGGCAAACCAAATACAAGTAGTCCTCGCTTAATGGCTGGTTGCTTAGCAAGTGTTCTAATTTACGACTGACTTCCCCAGAGCTACTTGACCTGTTTTTGTTTTGACAGCCATGCACACACACACATGCACAGAAACACACATTTATGACCAATTAAAACATCCCACACAGTCATGTGACTGAGGTTTTCTATGTTTTTTGCCAGTTTCCAACAATTCCTTCTCCCTCTCTCCCTCTCTCTCTCTCATCTTCTCTCTCTTTTTCTCATTTCTCTCTCATCTCTTTCTCTTTCTTTTTTCTCCCTATCTCTCTTTCTCATCTCTCATCTCCTCTCTCTCATCTTTTTCTATTATTTCTCTCATCTCTCTCTCTCTTGTCTCTCTCTTCCCCCCCGTGTGTCTGTCTCTCTTTCCCCCCTCTCTTTGTGTCTTATCTCTCTTTCCCCCCTCTCTTTGTGTGTCTCTCTTTCTCCCCTCTCTCTGTGTATCTGTCTCTCTTTCTCCCCTCTCTCTGTGTGTTTGTCTCTCTCTTTCCCCCCTGTCTGTGTCTATCTCTCTCTTTCCCTCCCTCTCTTGTGTGTCTCTTCTCTCTCTCTCTCTTTCCCTCCCTCCCTCTCCCTCTCTCTCTGTGGAGGGGGGAGGGAGGAACCTCTGAACTGGTGCTGGGTGGTGGGAATCTGACATCCGGAGGCCAATGAGCCACTTCCTGAAGACCAGATGGGGGCAATCCCGCAAAAATATCTCTTGTTGCTTGTGAGCGCTTCTGGTTAGGAGGAAGAGTAGTGCGGTGGGAGGAGGCTTGTCGGGTGTAAGAGCCTTGATAGCACAGTGGTCTAAGTACCCTGTTATTAACACAGCTGCCTGCAATTACTGCTGGTTCGAATCTCTCCAAGGCTCAAGGTTGACTCAGCCTTCCATCCTTTCTAAGGTAGGTAAATTGAGGACCCAGTTTGTGGGGGCAACAAGCTGACTTTGTATAAATATACAAAAGTATGAAGGCTATTGCTTAACGCATTGTAAGCCGCCCTGAGTCTCCGGAGAAGGGCGGCATATAAATCAAATTTAAAAAAAAAAAAAAAAAAGAAGGGTAGGGACCAAGCATTTTGCAGCTCTTAAGGAGGGTTGAGCCTCCCCGCTCACATCTTTGCCTGAGGGCATCATTGGCAGCCACTTCCTGCGTTTCAGGAGGTCCGTGCTCTTCCCATGCTGCTCGGCCTCCTCAATGTATGGAGGCAGGAGGAGGTGGTTTCATTCGCTATCTGCGAGCAAGCAGCCAAGCAAGCAAGCCAGCCAGCAATCTGCCAGCTGCCTCTAATCTGCAGTTACTTGTGAGCACCATTGGCCTTTCTCCCTGCCTCTCCTGATGGTGCTCACAAGTAAACTGCAGCTAGGAATCTCAAATATGGCTGGGAATGAATGTTTCTGTGGTAGCCATTGGCTGGAGCTACTAAACAGGTGGCCAAACTAAGTGCCTGAAGGACCCCATCCTGTCACTTGGCGATTGGCAAGCAGCTGGACTCCTTGAGAGATGGAGTTCGCAGGGGACTGATCTACCGCTGGCTACAACACAGTGTTCATTCTCATCCGATTTGAGATTCCTAGTTAGGGCTGACTTTGGCAGCTTCTCTCCGCTGGAGTGCTCCCTGGATGCGGCTTACAGCTCTGAGCCCAAAGCAGCAGGAGGCATGGGCTGCCTTGGCGCCACCAGCTTTGGGCTTTTAGCCATCTGTGGAGGATGCACTCAAATTGGCACCGAGACCAGGGTCCCAGGAGGGCATGGGTGAAGACTTTTATGGCTTTCTTTCTGCCTTGCAGAAGCAGAGATGGGTGGGAGGCCCCAGAGCACACAGACCACAGCACAGCGCTCTCCCAAGGGCTGCCCCCTCCCCCGTCCACCTCAGTAGTCTGGCCGGTGATCTCCCGTGCACTTCCCTTGCAGGCAAGCCGGCTTCAGGAACCACACGGGGAGAACTCTGGGGCTGCGATCTCCCGTGCACTTCCCTTGCAGGTAAGCCAGCTTTGGGAACCACACGGGGAGGGCTCTGGCTGACTTGGGATGGAAACATGGAGAAACACCTGCCGAAGCAACTGCCATTTCTCTCCGACTTCTGTTCGCAGAGAGAAGGAAGAGGCAGAGGCGGCAGCAGCAAAAGAAAAGCCTTCTTTGCAAGCCGCTTTCTCTGCAGGCCTCCGAAAAGTACCAGCAGAAAAAGCTGCTGCCGTTGTCGCCATGTTCTTTGCGCATACGCATCCCATTGGACTTACAAGGCAATGGGATGTGCATGCACAAAGAACATGGCAGTGATGAACATGGTGGCTGGGGTGAGCAACCGGGTGACGGTTTGGGGGCATGGCCAGACAGCCATTGCTACTGGTTCTATGACTTTGGCCAAATTTTCGCTAATGGTTCATGCGAACTGGTAGCAACCCACCACTGTAGCTTATGTAGAATTGTTTAGATCTGTTGACCATAGTTCAGGAAGGGTACAGGGATCAGGCACAAACTATAAACTTGTTTTACTTCAAGTAATTCACAATATCAAAACTGAAAAATGGGTTTTGGCAAGGATTCAAGAGTTTGAAATGGCACATGATTACATGTCACTACCTGGGTGTGGAAAATTAAAGACTAAAGTGAAAGAAATGGAAAGACGAGATAGCTGCTTTTCTGTTCTGGATTTTAGTGGATTTCCTGAAGGTAGCTGGTAATCTCTTGAGTTTTTGATTGCTGTTGATGAAAAGGTATGGAAGAGATTGATTGGAGGGTGTTTAAGTCTAAAGCTTTAAAGCAAAGAACAAAAACTCAGTTCCTGACCTGGAAGTCAGGGAAGATGGATAGACAACAGGGGTGGGTAAATAATCACACTAAACTTTTTGACTGCTCTTAAGTACTGTCAATAGAACTGGGTGGAAGCTCTCAATTCGGATCCTAGACGAGTGTGGAAAGCAATCTTTAGAGCTACGAGAACGACTCCATTTATGTATATAATGGCACTTTTTGAGCCAGACATGGCCAATAATAATAATAATATGTAGCTTCTCTCTTAACAATTGTGACTCGAATTATCCTTAACAGGTATATACTGCATGAGTGTGTGACCCTGCCTTATTTTTTTTAACTTTCATTATTTGGAGACTGCTCTGCTCCCAGAAGATTCTGAATATATACAAAAACACGAATTAATTTAAAAAATCTGCGTACCCACAAGAAGAAAGCAACCAAAAATATTCTAACATTTACTCTTTGATAATTTGAGAAAGTCTTTGTAGCATAATTATTAGGTCTGCCTTCCTCAACCTGATATCCTCCAGATACTTGGGATTTGTGATTAGTGAAAACAGGGATTCATTGTTTCTTTGTCCTAGAGGGTATATCCTCGATTTCTGATGATATTATTGTACTAACAGATTAAAAAAAAACCTTTATTATACATGTTGTACCAGTGGTTAAATCCTCTGAGGCTTGCCACTTGTGCAAATGTGTGCTGCACACGTGCATGCACTGTGTGTGCTAAAGGAGGCTTAAGGTAAGTAGAACAGCAAGGAGGGGGAACAACTGTGCCTCACAATTTAGATTCTCTATAAAGCAGGATTTCCTGCTTTCTAGCGAATGTAAATCACGCGGCACAGCTGATCATTGGAAATACCGATTCGGATGAACTGGTAGCATTTTTTTTTACTACTGGTTCACCCAAACCGGTAGCTTCTATTACTACCGATTCACCCAAACCGGTGCGAACTGGTAGCATTTCACCCCGATGTTGTACAAGTATAGTAACAGGAAAAGAATGGACATCAAATGTTTTCTTGTATGTAGTTAAATCTTTTAGTTTGGATGTTTGAAAGAAGGAAGATGCCACTGTCCTTCCATCTTCTGTAGGTGTCCACCATTCTCTGATTATCTTCTCTATAGATTCATTCACAGTATCATTTGAAAAGCAGTAGAAATGGGATGTTTTTTAAAGAAGAAGCCTTGCCCTAAATTGGTTGAAGTATCATTAACTTAAGGTCTAGGACATCTGTGATCCACTCTAGTACTCTGACACCATTAGTAACCATAAAAATACTATTATTCTATTTTCCTGCAACATCTCATGCAAACATATAGTACTGTTGAGAGTTTAAAGTATATCAACTGCTCTTTACTGCATCTTCCAGGCAAAAGATAAAAATAAAGTTGTCCTCAGTTGGGATTCACCTGGTGAATCCCAACTGAGGGACAGACTTTCTCAATCTTGGAATTCCTGGTGATAACCTCACTCAAGTGCTAGGTTTATGCCTACTTAGCTTCCAAAACCAGATAAGTTTGATCACGTCTGCTTCCTGCTGAAGGAATGACAAATATCCTTCATACATATGTATTTATTTTGGTGCCTTCAAGTCAATTTAATTACTGTCTTGACAAGTCCTGTAGATTTCTGGGGAAAAGTGGTTTACCATTGTTATTTTTTTAGGATTGAGAGAAAGGGATTGACCCAGGATCTCCCAGCTAATTTCATAAAGACAAACTGGAATTCACACAAGAATTAGTTCTTGTCCTTCATGATAACCTGATTATCATTTGATCTCATTTTGCTGTCCACATTTTATCCAAAACTTAATCTAAACCAGTGGTGAAATCCGGCCGGATCTACCTGGCTCACACAAACTGGTAGGGCCCGTGGTGGGAGGCTCCACCCACCATCCAGGACATCATTACGTCCCATTTTTGACCCTCTGTGCATGTGCAGAAGAGGCGCGCGCACTCACATTTCCGAACTGGTAGCGAAGATAAGTGCATTTCACCACTGATCTAAACCCATTGAGAGTTTAATCTGAATCATCAGCTTTTAAATGTTTACCTACATTGTTCTTTTCATAATCTTGAATCAATTAGCTCTGAAAATTCTCTATTTTATAATTGATGTAAGATTGTTTCTCTCATAACACTTTGTTGTTTGGCTTGATTGTGATTTTCGCTGAGATATTATTGTTCTTTCTGAGTTGGAATCAAACTGATCTAAATTGTTGACTTTGAAATGACACCATTTTCTTCTCAACCCCTTATGAAATTGCTCCTAGCTGCCTTTCCTAAAAGGAGCAAGTTGGTTTTTTGGGCAGGATTTTATATAGTTCTAAATACTATTTTATTCCGTAGAATTTGTATGATTTGTCTGCTACTTAAGAGCTTTTATGTGTGTCTGTGTGTGTGTGTTTGTATGTATATATATATAATAATATAATACAATATGCATGTGTGTGCATGAATTATGTATTGCAATATGGGTGTAACTGCTTCAATGTGCATTCCTATTCTTAGTTGTTATGCTTACTGCTTATACTAATATCTACCAATATATATTGATCAAATGGTTTTACGTGATATACTATACTAGGATCTAACAAATTTATCATTTGTGACTTGAAGTCTTGTTGTGGGGTGAGCGTGGGGATGGGGGCAGTGGTGGGTTGCCCCCCAGTGGTGGGATTCAAATAATTTAACAACCGGTTCTCTGCCCTAATGATTTCTTCCAAAAACCAGTTTGCCAAACTGCTCAGAAAGTTAACAACTGGTTCTCCCGAACTAGTGCGAACTGGCTAAAACCCACCACTGTTGCCCCCGGTTCGCACCGGTTCTATAGAACCAGTAGTAAAACCGGCGGGAGGTTCCACCCACCGACCCCAACGTCATCAAAACACTTCTGCGCGAGTGGCCCTGCTACAAACCGGTAGTAAAGGTAAGTAGAACCCACCCCTGGATGGGGGGCAAGCAGAATCACACAGCTGATAGGTTGCATACACAATAAAACAACCTTAAAACCAGTATAAAAGCAGCAAAAGGAAGTATAATGCACCAAGTCTCAATTTGGGAGAGGATTTTGTTTTTTTGAAGGCAGAAGATGGAAACCCTTTGGAATTTGACCTTACATATTGATGTCAAGGACACTTCCAAAAATACTGGAACAACTTTTTTTTTTTTGAGAAAAAAATTCCTTTGGAAAAATAATTCCCAGTGAATATTATAGGCATTTTTGCTGTTGGCCTTATGCAGATATTTTTATATCAAGTTAATTAATAAAAAAAGCTGGGGGAAAAAAAACCTTAATCCATCTGTGGCTGACTTCAGGGTCTCAGGGTTAGGTTTTCATACCTCAGTACACACAGATCCTACAGTTCGATTCCCATTAATTGTCCCTGAAGCTGCTTAGCAACTGCAGTGCAAGTTACGTTCTCTAGGCTGACCTTGCTGATGAATGAAATAATCCAATGAATATTTATAAATTGTGGCAAATACCATCTAAACTGTTGATGGCTTTGTAAATTTGTCCTTTTTTTGCATCTTTGTAAAATCTGCTTCTCTTTCAGGGATGCTATAGGGAAACTCTTTTTACTGAATGCCTCCCTTTGTTTTCACATAGTGCTTTCTTGTCACCTTAGCTTAGAGCCTGTGAAATATTTGTGTAGATTTCTGTTTTTGAGACAATCATTGACAACTCAAAAGAACCTTAATTTTGTTTTGGGAAATATGACTCGTAAATCTTTTGTCTTTTAATGAAGATGTCCTATTGAGATCCCTGAGATATCCTGGAGGATTGAAAAACCCATCAGTCAGGAGGAAAGCAAGAATTTTATGGACTCTCTTTTACTGGTAATTCCCATAGCATATTCCTTTCTCCTTCAAGTACAGGGCCACCTAATGTTTAAACTGTGTAATGACACCCTCCACACCCATGCTTCACACTGTGGTTTTGGTTAAACTATTTTAAATGATTGAATATTTTTTCCCCAAAAACAATTTGAGATAGACAATGCAAACTTCAACGCTATAGCAAATGTAATACAATTGTAATTAAAAGTCTGTTGAATTTTAGATGATAGATTGAATCGCAGATTCCAAGTTTTGTTATAGAAATAACCATTCAGGAAAAAAATATTTGGGAATCTATTAACAAAAACAGTCTCTTTTTTTCCTTTCTTCCCTCCCTCCTCCCCCCTCTCCTTCTCTTCCATCTCCCAATGTATTAATGACTTTGCTTATATTTTAACTTGTATTCGGAGTTTTAGCTTGAGAATTTACAATTCCGAACATATTGTTTAATATTCTAATTTAGACCAAATTATCAGAATTAATTTTATTATTTTGTTTTCTTGAGATTTATTTATTTAATTTGTTTGTATTACTTTTACAAATAATTCAAAGTGGCCAAAATATCCAACACACTGTTTCCCCCGCAACAACCACCTTGTGAGGTGGGCTGGGCTGAGTGACAATGACCGGCCCAAAGTCATCCAGTGGCTTTGATAGTTAAGGTGGGACTTGAATTCACGGTCTCCTGCTTTCTAGACTGATGCTTTTTACATTTTTCATCTGTTTCCAGTCCCTCAGGACTATTTTGTACTAGAGCATGGCTCTAGATTGTAGAACAAATAAAATACTTTTCACAAGCTTACACGGGGGATGTCATGCCCCCGTTGGAGCCTGAATCTGCAGAGGAGAATGAGCCGGAGCTGGAGCCGATGGAGATTTAGGCTCTGTTGACTTCGGAAGAATGTAGGGAGGAGGCAGCCCGGGTTCCCTCAGGAATGAGACAGCTTGTTAGCAGGGAGGAATGGGGGCAGGATGACTGAGAGAGGGCAAGCAGTGAAAATGAGGACCAATGGAGCTCAAGTGATGAACAAGGACCGCCTCCTCCTGATCCCCGAGCACAGAGAGTGGAGAGAAGGTGGGAACAGCGCAGGCCGACCTGATGACTCAGGAGGAGAGCACCCTGCTCCTCTTCAAGTTTCAAGTTCAAGTTTCAAGTTTATTAGATTTCTATACCGCCCTTCTCCCGAAGGACTCAGGGCAGTGTACAGCCATATTAAAACACATAAATTTATAAAATTTAAAACCAAATTAAAATCAATATATAAAATTGGCCTGCAGATTTAAAACACACATACACCCATAATAAAATTCATATTAGGCCAGTCTGGCTTGCTGGAACAGGAGGGTCTTAAGGGCGCGGCAAAAAGTACGCAGGTCGGGGCTAAGACGGCGCTCTAGGGGCAGCTCATTCCAGAAGCTGGTGCCCCCACAGAGAAGGCTCTCCCCCTGGGTGTCGCCAGTCGACATTGTTTGGCTGACGGCACCCTGAGGAGCCCCTCTCTGTGGGAGCGTATTGGCCGCAGAAGGCGGTCTCGTATATACCCCGGTCGTAAGCCATGGAGTGCTTTAAAGGTGGTGACCAACACCTTGAATCGCACCCGGAAGACCACTAGGAGCCAGTGCAGCTCGCACAGGAGGGGTTATGTGGGCGTGCCGATTCGCACCCATAACCACCCGCGCGGCCGTATTCTGGACCAGTTGGAGCCTCTGAGTGCTCTTCAAGGGGAGCCCCATGTAGAGAGCATTGCAATAGTCCAGACGAAATGTGACGAGGGCATGAGTGACCGTGCGCAGGGCATCCCGGTCCAGAAAGGGATGCAACTGGTGCATCAAGTGAACCTGATAGAAAGCTCCCCTGGCCACGGCCGTCATATGATCTTCCAAAGACAGCCGTGCATCCAGGAGAACACCCAAGTTGCGAGCCTTCTCTGTGGGGGCCAGGATCTCGCCCCCAATAGTCAGCGATGGAGCCAGCTGACTATACCGGGACACCGGAAGCCACAGCCACTTGGTCTTGGAAGGGTTGAGCTTGAGCATCCAGATCTGCACGGCCTCCAGGCACCGGGACATCACGTCAAGGGCATCATTGGGGTGATTCGGGGTGGAGATGTACAGCTGAGTATCATCAGCATACTGATGGAACCTCACCCCGAAACCACAGATGATCTCGCCCAGCGGCTTCATATAAATGTTGAACAAAAGAGGCGGGAGGACTGACCCTTGCAGCACCCCACATACAAGGTGCCTCAAGGTTGACCTCTGCCTACTGCATACGGTCGGAGAGGAAGGAGGAGAACCACTCCCAACCCCTCCAATCATCGCAGCATGATACCATGATCGATAGTATCAAAAGCCGCTGAGAGATCTAATAGGACCAGGACAGAGGAGCAACCCCTGTCCCGAGCCCTCCAGAGATCATCAACCAATGTGACCAATGCCATTTCCGTGCTGTGCCCTGGCCTGAAGCCCGACTGGAACGGATCTAGATAATCGGCTTCATCCAGGTACTGGGGAAGTTGTCGCGCCACCACACTCTCAACAACCTTCGCTACAAAGCGAAGGTTGGAGACAGGGCGATAATTGGCTAATACAGCCGGGTCCAGGGAAGGCTTCTTGAGGAGAGGCCTCACCACCGCCTCTTTCAAAGAGGGGTGGAAGTAGCCTTCACTCAAAGAAGCGTTAATAATCCCCTGGAGCCAGCCTGGTGTAAGCTCCCGGGAGGCCAGCACCAACCAGGAGGGACACAGATCCAATAAACATGTGGCAGCGCTAAGCCTCCCCAGAATCCTGTCCACATCCTCGGGAGTCACAAGGTCAAACCCCTCCCAGATAACATTCTCAAGACCCCCCTCCATCACCCCATCCGGATCTACCCAATCAGAGTCCAGACCTTCCCGAATCTGAGTGACTTTGTCATGCAGGAATTGCACAAAATCCTCAGCCCTGCCCTGCGAGGGGTCTTCCCTCGCTCCCAGATGAAGGAGGGTCACCCTAAACAGGGCAGCTGGGCGGTTCTCTGCAGACCTGATAAGAGCGGAAAAATAATTAAATTTTGCCGCTTTTATCACCACTAGGTAGATCTTAATATGAGATCTCACCAGTGTTCAGTCAGATTTGGAGCGACTGGCCCTCCAATCACTCTCCAGGCATCTTTTCCGGTGCTTCATCTCTCTCAGCTCCTCAGAGAACCAGGGAGCCAGTTGAGATCGGCACTGGGTCAGAGGCTGCAAAGGCACGACACGATCCAGAGCTCCGACAGCTGCTCTATCCCAGGCGGCCACCAGTTCTTCAGTCGCACCGTGAGCCAGAGCCTCAGGGAATGGCCCAAGCTCCGTCAGGAACCTATCCGGGTCCATCAGGCGCCTGGGATGGAACCACCTGGTCGGTTCCATCTCCCTGCGGCGAGGTGTAGCGGTTCGAAAGTCCATGAGAAGGAGAGAGTGATCAGACCAAGACAAGGGCTCGATGACTAAATCCCCTATTTTCAGATCACTCTGCCACTGACCAGAGACAAAAATCAGATCCAGAGTGTGTCCCCCCATGTGAGTAGGGCCTTAAACTAATTGGGTCAGGTCCAAGGCCGTCATGGAAGCCAAGAACTCCCAAGCCGCCATAGACATTTCGCTGACAGATGGCAAGTTGAAATCCCCCATAATCATAAGCCTGGGGGTATCAACTGCCACCCCGGCTAGACGTCAGGCAGCTCGGGCAGGGCCGCTGCCACGCAGCAGGGAGCCAAGTATGTAATCAGCAGGGCCATCTGCATCCCACGACCCCACTTCACAAGGAGGGACTCACATCCGGCTATCTGAGGTATAGTGGCCTCCCTCGGACATAGACTTTCTTTAATAATAACCACCACCACCCCGCCCCTACCCTGGGCCCTTCAGAAGGTACACCTGGGGACTGAGATTTAAGGAGATGCTGTGGGGAGGGTGTTCGTTGGGAAAAATCACTGATTTGTAGAGTTTGGTGTGCCGGTACAGACATTTGGAGTTTGCAGGGCTGCTTGCTTCTTCCTTGCTTTGTGGACTCATTTCCTTGTTCCTTTTCTTTGCCGGACTGTCCACAGCCAGAGGCTGCTATGTCTCTCTGTGTGTGCTTTGCTCTGGGACTTGCCAAAAAATGGGAGTATGGGGGGGGGGAATTTGGAGCATTAAAGGGGAGTTTGAACTCTCAGCTGGCTGTGTGACCTTCGTGCCTTGTCCTGGGTCATCACAACAAACTTCTCCATTCATATAGGACACTATCAGAGTTGTTGAGAGATTATTTTTTCCTGACAGGGCTCCTCTATTTTACCAACCTGGGACAACGTCCTGAGTCTTAGTAGCCTTATTAATTTGGGGGCATCTGGTGATGCTGCCAAAGTCTTCCTAGTCTTCCTAGTATTGTTAGGCCAGTCAGTTTCAGTCTGGTGCCCCACAGATATTTTGGGAACTTGAAATCAATGAAAGCAGCTCTTGGCAGAGATTCATTGTTCCTTTGCCCATCCATGCAATATCCTTCATTTCTGATGTCAGGGTCCAAATAGTAAATCAGAGGGGAGAAAAAAAAATCTCCTAATGCAGAGCTAGCAAGACTTGTGAATTGGAAGCTATAATTCAGCATTGCAACCTTCCACATTTCCACAAAATGACATTTGTAGATGTGCTTTCACCACTGAATTCCACTGGGTTTGGAATTGTTTTATTTTAGGGGTGGAAGCTGGCAAATGTTTGCGTGGAATTGAGACACAAGGCTTCTGAAAGACAAACTACTCCCTCCCCAAATCCTGAAAAGTGGCTGTTAAGTGGGAATAGGAGCAGGAACAAGTTTGCCTCCAGATCCTAAGTACAGGTAGTCCTCAACTTACAACAGTTTGTTTAGTGACCATTCAAAGTTACAACTGCACTGAAAAAAGTGACATGACTGTTTTTCATACTTATGACCATTGCAGCATCCCCATGGTCATGTGATAAAAATTCAGATGTTTGGCAAATTATGACGGTTGTAGTGTCCCACGATCATGAGATCACCTTTTGTAAACCTTCTGATCCACCTTCTGACAACCCACTTTCTGACAATCAAAGTCAATGAGAAAGCCAGATACACTTAACTGTGTTACTAATCTAACGGTGATTCACTTAACAACCGTGGCAAGAAAGGTCATAAAATGGGACTGTCAGATGTAAATGCCTTATTCTCCAATGTGTAAATAATGTATATATGGAACATCAGAGGTTAACTTATTCTTTGGACTTTAATGTATTCATAACTTACCACTCCCATTCCTAGCTCCACCCCTTGTATATATAAGGAGCCACCCTCACCATTCTCACTGCTTCTACTTTGAATATTCAGTGAATATAGAATGCCTATCATAATTAAAAAGAAATATATTTAAAGCTATAACTCCTATTATCTTTATTGAGTCTGATCCTGAAAATATTGCAACAAGCTGGTAGCAGAGGATGGTTAATTGACTCAATAAGTAATTAAAAATGTCCAAGAAAGATAGGCCCAACACCAGGGCCTACAGCAAAGAAATAGAAACTGATCCAGAGATGATCAACGAATCCACCAATGCGATTTCGAGAGAATCCGAAGAATACACCACTGAAGAAGAAGAACTAATGAGTGAAAATAATGACCAAGAAGAAATCGAAATAGAAAATAACGAACTCAGGTCAGAGATATTAAAGATACTAAAAAGCCAAAAGAATGATGAAAGTCTCATCGCGGACCTCCAGGAGATGCTGAAGAACAGCGGAGCAGCGAGAGAGAAAAACGTCATTAAAGAAAAACTCAAAGATCAAAAAACCGTAAGTGAGATGACTACTGAGAAAATAGTTGTTAAAAAGAAAAGATGTGATCCCGCGCGAAATTTTGAATGGCAGCCATCTTGGTTTCAACGAACTTCAAAAGAGAATAGAGCAGAGCCAATCAAAACGCTCAGTTCAAAATTTCTGGCGCGAAAAACACTATCAGACGAAGAAAGTGAGAAAGAAGTCTCAAACTCTTCAGATGATCCAAAATCAGAAAGTGAAGACGATTTAACAAAATCTCAAGTAAAATCAGCAATGAAAACGCTTTTTGCTGCTTTTGGGCCAAGACTGAAAATTACCAAGAAATCTACGAAGAAGCAAGAAATCAAACCGGCGACTCAAGACCTGCACGCTCCCATCCTGACTTCGAAAGCGACGACGCCCGAGCCCAGAGAGCCATGCCGATTTCGCCCTACACCACAGACAAGATCGAATGTCAACGCACACAAAAGGAAGAAAAGAACCGTCGCCACCACCAGAACCCCAAAAACCGAGCCAGAGACCGACTCATCTGAGGAGGAGCGGATCGAGAGAGCTGAAAGGGAGAGAACCTTCCACGACGCCACCAAAGAAGAAATGAGCAACGCGCATGTGCGAAACTACGTAGGCGACCCAGAAGGACTTGAACTGGCCAGAGAACCGCGCAGACTCATTGCAAGCATCCCAATGCCGTTCTGTAATTTCCTGCACTTGAGAGATCACGGACTGCCCCAGGTTGTAAGTAATGGACAGAATAATGTAGGTAACTTACCCAGTGACTTCCCAAAACTTAGAATTGATGGCATTAATTTACAAGAGTGGTATCAACAGCTTCAGGTTATTTTCATGAAAGAAAATTTACTATTCTTTATAACTAGCCCTCCAAGAAGACCTTGGACTTTAAAAATAGATTGTTTACATCATAGAGCATTTTTCATAATAATATCTAGCGTGTCTCCTGCAATGTACCATAGCATCAAACCAAACCTAACTGTATCAGAAATAATTCAATGCATGTTTAATCTATTTCACAGCGATAGCGTAGCTACAACCACAAGAATGTCTAAGGATTTCTTTTCCTCTAGAGTAAAACCAGGGGTTTCTATAAGTGAGCATTTGATAAATCTAAACAAAATAAGAGCTGAGCTACAATTGAGGGGGGAAGTGATTTCAGATCAAACAATGAAAAGTGTTATTATCAATTCACTTGATCCATCATGGGATAGCTTTATGTCACACTTAGATACCATTAATTTGGGATATTTATCCATAGAAAGTCTATCTAACAAATTGATAGCAGAAGACAATTCAAGAAAAAATCGATCCAGTAACCAAACTGACCACAAACCTTTTAGGAAAGTAGTCTTTCAAGATAAACATAATGAGGCCTTTAGATGCTACAATTGTGGATCCAGGGAACATAGTAGAAGAGACTGCCCCAAAGTCTCAAGAGAGAGACATAGGCCAGAATATAGGAGCAAATATAATTACAGACAATCTTCAACAGATAGACACAAATATAGAAGCCCACCAAATTACAAAGAAGGTAGAGGGGGTAGAGAAAATTCAAAAGAGAGGAAATCTGGGTCACTGAATGGGCTAAATAAACAAGACAGCACCAGAACACAGCAGGATGAGAATAACAATTGGCTTATTGACTCTGGTGCAACAAATCACACCACCAACAACAAAAGTATATTATCTTCATTTATAGAAGATAAGTTTGTGATAAAGGTAGCTAATCAAGAAAAGGTTCAAGTACTAGGCAAAGGAAATGTGACCTTGCCTGGTCTAGGGAAAATAGAGGGGGTATTATTAATCCCAGAAATACCTCACAACATACTAAGTGCCATAAAATTAAGCAGAGAATCTGATATCAATATAGTTTTCTCAAAGGGGAAAGCGACTATAGAAAAGAACAAAACAAATGTAGGTACTGTAATGATAAAAGGAGGTCTACCCTATCTGATAACTAAAGAAAGATGTTTACATAACATTGATTCAAATATGGAAGATTGTATTGAAGCAGATGATGAAAATGTCAGTAACAGTGACAATGATGAGTGTAGAATAACTCATGATCACAAAAATACATACAAGGAAAAGAAACCAAAAATAGGTAAACCAATTCATGATGAGTGTGCTCACATCTTACACAGGAAGTTAGGACATGCAAGCTTTCCTGTAGTACAAAAAATGACTGAACACGCAGAAGGTGTCAAAATAAAAAATTGTGAAAATTATTTGGAATGCTCAGTATGTAAATCCACCAAACTAAAAACCAGTCCCAGACCAAAAAAATCTAACAGATCAACTAACAATATTTTTGATTTGGTACATATGGACTTAGTTGGTCCATTAAGTCCCTCAATTACCTATAGAAAACGTTACTTCCTAACAATAGTGGATGACTACAGCCGCTATGGTTTTGTTTACACATTAAAGCACAAGGATGAAACATTTCAGAAATTTAAGGAATTCTACAAACGTATAGAAACACAACATAATATCAGAATAAAGCAAATTATGACAGATAGGGGATGTGAGTTCATGTCTAAAGAATTCTCCCAATGGTTAAAGGATAGAGGAATGTTACACTTCACGTCCAATCCTTTTTCTGCATTTCAAAATGGAGTCGCAGAGAGGAAAAATTCCACACTACAAACCATGATTAGATGCACATTAGAGGATGCTGGTTTAGGCAAACAATTTTGGTCAGAGGCATTACATTATTCAAATTACACTCAAAATAGAACCTGGTCCAGTATTGTGAATAAGACACCATATGAGGTGATGTACAATAGAAAACCCAAATTATCACACATGCACATATTTGGAGTCACTGCAGACGTACACATACCTAAACAATTGAGGAGAAAGGGAGAAAACGTATCCAGGAGATTAAGATTCATGGGATACGAAACTGGAACCAAAGGGTACAGATTTATTGATAGTAATAACAAATTTATAGTATCCAGAACAGCTGTGTTCCATGAACAGGCCAATTGGTCAAAATTGCACCTTAATGAAATTTTTCCTAATAAATGTAAAGATACGATATCTTGCGAGGAAGGAACAACAGAAAATCAAAATATTAACAAAAGTAAGAACAAAACCAAAACTTGGACTAATAGTCAGCATAAAATAAAGACAGACACATTAACAAAAAAGGAAGCTAGATATTTGCATGATAATTATAGCAAGCCTGAAAGAACTATTAGAAACAATAGAAACCAAATACCAAATAAATACAAAGATTACATAATGCATATGAATGGAGAACAAATAACACCTAATACATATGAAGAAGTATTGAAACTTCCACATGAGGAAAGAGAAAAATGGGAACTAGCTATGGAAAAAGAGATGGAAAGTTTACAAGGATTAAATGTATTCACACCTGCGATCGCACCTAAGGATAAAACAATTATAGGTACCAGGTGGATTTATAAAATTAAGAACTTAGAAGGAGGCAATACCTTATACAAGGCTAGACTAGTTGCACAAGGCTATGCACAAAAATATCCAGAAGACTATACTGACACATATTCACCCACAGTGAGAACAGAGAGTGTCAAAACAGCCCTTGTAATAGCATCTGCACTCAATCTGGACGTATTCCAATATGACATACAGACCGCATACTTACATGCAAAATTAGATAAGGAAATATATGTAAGAGCACCACACAGTCAATACACTAATAAGAACGAAATTTGGTTATTAAATAAGAGTCTGTACGGATTAAAGCAATCCGGCAAAAGATGGTACGATTGCTTGGTAAAAGTACTTAAGACCATGGATTTCAACGCCACCACTGCTGATAACTGTTTCTTTGTAAAAAAGAGTAATGATCATATTGAATTTGTATTAATTTACGTGGACGATATTCTGTACATTGGAAAGCATAAAGAGAGCAGGGAAATCTTTGTAAATAAGTTAAATGAACACTTCTCACTGAAATCTCTGGGTAAAGTGAATAAATACCTTGGTGTGCAAATTAACAAAACAAAAAGGGGATTCAAACTTACACAGAAAGATAAAATCATCGAACTCCTAAACAAATGTAACTTAAATAATGCCAAAACCTGTGACACACCTATGCAAACTGATTTTCTTAGAAACACTGATGAATCTTCCCCTGAGTTTAAAGACAACACATTTTACAGATCAGTTATAGGTTCACTCCTTTATATATCTAATTGGACTAGGCCAGATATTGCATTACCTCTCAATCTATTGTCAAGATATGTTAGTAAACCAACCTTGTATCATTGGGAAGCTGTCAAAAGAATTCTAAGATATCTGAAGGGTACATTAGATTTTTGTTTAATGTTGGAACCCAATAATGACAGAGAACCAAAAATTACTTGTTATGCTGATGCAGATTGGGCTGGTGATACATCATGCAGAAAGAGTACTTCTGGTTATGTTTTTCTATTGAATGATTGTCCAGTTTACTGGTATACTGGTAAACAAGAACTAGTAGCCACTTCTACTACAGAAGCGGAATATGTTTGTTTGTCCAAGGCTGCAAATAACCTTGTATGGTTCAATGATCTGATCACTGATGTTTGGAAGAAACCCACTTTACCATTTATTATGCATGAAGACAATAAAGCGGCCATTGAAATATCCAGATCCGATGCAATTGGACAAAGGTCCAGGCATATTGATATAAAGTTTAAGCATGTGAGACAACTGTCTCAAGACGGATTCATTAAAGCAATACATTGCGATACTTCTGAACAATTAGCTGACATATTAACAAAACCCTTACCTTCTAAACAACACAAATATTTAACTTCTAAATTATATGTATTATATTATCCTGAATCAGAATGTAATTGGTGTTGTGTAACGAACCGGCATTTAGAGGGGGATTTGTCAGATGTAAATGCCTTATTCTCCAATGTGTAAATAATGTATATATGGAACATCAGAGGTTAACTTATTCTTTGGACTTTAATGTATTCATAACTTACCACTCCCATTCCTAGCTCCACCCCTTGTATATATAAGGAGCCACCCTCACCATTCTCACTGCTTCTACTTTGAATATTCAGTGAATATAGAATGCCTATCATAATTAAAAAGAAATATATTTAAAGCTATAACTCCTATTATCTTTATTGAGTCTGATCCTGAAAATATTGCAACAGGGACAAAAGTCATTTAAAAGTCTCGCTTAGCAACAAGAATTTTGGTGTCAGTTGTGGTCGTAAGTCGAGGACTACCTGTATAGCGCTGTCTTTCATTAAAGTAGCATTGTTTTAGGGTTTTTTTGTGATTGGTTAATTTTATTACTGTGACATTTGTGTTGCAATGTTTTATGAGGAGTTTTCAATATCATAATTTCCATAGACTAACCTGGAAGTTTTGCACTAAAGGGTGATCTGTAAATAATTTGAATAAACCATGGCTTTCTCGTGGGCAGATAGCGGGTATTCAAACAATAGACACTGCATTTATCACCATTCAGATCACAATACTTAGTAATCAAAAGTTGAGGGACAAGGATGCTAGGGAATAGATTGTTTATGCTTTCATTTCAGTGCTATAATCTGCAGTAGCAATCTGTTAAAAAGCGTATATACCAGTTTTGTACATTTTTCATCTTTCAAGCCAGTTCTAATTACCGAAGTTTTATTTACCCTTATTTTATGCAAATCTGTTGAGAATCAGCAACTGAAAAAAGTCAGTGTCTTGGGCTCATTAGTAAATGTGCACTCTGATGCCAACTTTGCATTAGACTAAGCAGTGAATAATATAAAATGATTTTGTTAAAAATGTATGATTAAATGCCAAATTGTCAAGACTCCTGCTTTCTAATTATCTTCTCTGCCACTGAAACATACCAGCTTGGGTATCTGTATTTTTATATTACTGTTGTTATTAAACATTTAGGATCTAAGTAACTTTAGAATTGAGCACTTTTTTCCCCTGTACACAGAATATGTACAACATTTGAGGTTCATTTTATTTCTTTCCTAATTTGTAGGCCTCTGCTCAGTTATTATTTATTTATTCAGTTATAATTTAATTCCAGGAGAGTATGAAATATCAAGAATGAATGTATACTTTAACATGAATTTCCTTGCTCCAGCTTCAGGGATGAACAAGAAAGATGGCAGGTGAAATCCAGAAAGAGCAAGAAAGCCATGCCATTGCTTCAGGGATGGACAAAAGATGGCAGCTGCAATGCATGTCAAAAAGACTAGAGCAGAGGGGTCAAACTCGTGGCATCACGGCGGTTTCACATAATGTACTGGGACTTTTTCCCCCTTCGCTAACTGGGCGTCTGTGTAGCCAGCATGTGATGCATCCTGCCCACAGGCTGAGAGTTTGACAGCCGTGGACTAGAGGGTTTGATTATGTGTTTGCTGTCTCAATGACACTTTCAAATATCAAAACGTCGGGACTGGAATATTTTGCACTAACTTTTCAAACATTTACCAGTGGGTAGCACATCCTATGAAAACTTCCAAGTCTGTCATAGCTTAATATTAATATAGTTAACTCTACTTGGCATTTTTGGCAATTATAAAAGCATATTGCATTCCATGCTTATCTGTATGAAGCCAGGTAGTTTCTGGACTCAATTATACTGAAAGATATTGTACAAGACTGAAAAAACCGATAAAGGGGGACGACATGCTTTGGAGAGGGCAGCAATGGAGGTTGGGGAAGACGCACAGGGTTAAGCAAGAGATGCCATATGGTCAGGAACGGCGTGCATGGGAGCGGTGGTACAAGTCAGGAGTGTGCTGCATGAGTTGGGGAAGACACACGGGCAATAACGTGGGTCTGGAAGGAGTGCATGGGGGTGCACAAAAAGTGCCACGTGAGTCAGGGAAACCACACTTGATGGTGGTGTGAGTCAGAAAGTGCATGGCGGTATGTAACAGGTGCCGCATGGCTCAGGAAAGGCATTTGGGGTGCAGGCCACAGTATAGCATGGACCAGGAAAGGTGTACAGCGGTTTCTTCTTCCCTGTTCCATTCTCCTTCTCTAAACAGAGAAACAGAAGGACTACAGGTATGCAGAAAAATCATTTGGAGTGGGTATGAATTCTGACTTCCTGTTGGCTTCCCCATTGAATTTCTTTGTGGGAAGCTGGCAGTGAGCATCAGAATCCTTCCTTCCTTCCTTCCTTCCTTCCTTCCTTCCTTCCTTCCTTCCTTCCTTCCTTCCTTCCTTCCTCCTTCCTTCCTTCCTCCTTCCTTCCTTCCTTCCTTCCTTCCTTCCTTCCTTCCTTCCTTCCTTCCTTCCTCCCTCTCTCCCTCCCTCCCTCCCTCCATCTCTCTGCAGGCTAGCACTGCTGAAGCAGCACAAGTTCTCCAAATTTCATTCCTTCAGGAGTAATAGGTCCCGGCATTTGGTACATTAGCCTTTGTTGACAAAGTTTTTCCCTATGATCAGTGGTGGGTTGCCCCTGGTTCGGACCAGTTCGCAAGAACTGGTAAAACTGGTGAGAGGCTCTGCCCACCACCTTGGATGTCATCATCAGTGATCTGCGCATGCGCGTGCGCATGTGATCCCGTTGTGAACCGGTAAGTAAAGGTAAGTAGAACCCACCCCTGCCTATAATGCACTGTTTCACCCAGTTAAAGCTTGTGAATAAAAGAGCTTTAGTGGTGTGCAAATAAAAGGATTAAAAAGAAAGTAAACATTGAATATTATTGATATAACTTTTAAAAGAAGGAAATGAACTCTCTCTCTCCCTCTCTCTCTCTCTCTCTCTCTCTCTCTCTCTCTGCTGTGTTATTGTTAAATAAAGCTCTAACTGTAGGGAAATAAATACACTGTTTGCTATTCCCTTTGCATTTTTAAAGAAAAGCTGGGGTCTCACTAGTTTATTTGAATATATAATTCATTATCTCTATATACTCTGATGATTATCTTTCCTTGCTTTCACAATGGCTAAGGCAGCTCCCCCCTCCACTTCTTAGCCTTTGAGATATCCCAGATGCTGTTATTATCTTCTTTTCTAGACCTCAGTATAAGCCTGTGAAGGGAAAAAAAGTCACTTTCCTCAAAAATGTCTCACAGCACAGTTCTCTTGCACTGTTAAATGCTAACATTCTTCAACATTACATCGGTTTAATTTTGCAGCCTTTTAAAAATGAAAATGACAGTTACCAGCATGAATGCTTCCTTTATTTATTTTTAAAGAATTTTTAAAAGATGCACCCTTCCCATCTCCGGCACCAGAATGAATGTTTCTTTCTCTTTTTTCACACACCAGACATACATAAATACAGTGGAAACAAGCTGTTTTTGCCTATAATAAGGCAATTCCCTCTTCAGCATGACTCCTGCAAATATTAAAGGGTAATGGGATATTGGTTCGGCTGCTATACAGTCGCAAAACCTCTTGCTTCTTTAATTGTTTCGATGAGTTAAAGTTCCTTTCATTCTCTTTGCATGTTGGTCTCCTTCCTGGCTCCATTATCGTTATTTCATTTTATCTCTCATATTGGCAGAGATAAAAAGTTTATTGATAGCTGTATTTCAAATAGCGCCTGCGGCTGAGCTGCAGCGCCGATGAATATTTGAAGATAGGGGAGAGAGATTTGCCATGCATTAACCCTGTCTTCTTTTCCTTCATGCCACATCCCATTTTGTCACTGAATCTGCTTGAAATACACTCCCTGCAGAGACTGGAATGAGGGGAAGGCTAGTAGCTCTTTAATCCCTCCGGTTTCCTTCCAACTAGTCGCTGGATCCTGATGCAGACCAACTCCGCTGTAAAAGGTGCGCTTAGAGGTGTATCTACGAATCCAAACCAGCTGTGGCTAAAACACACTTCTTTTGAACAGGATGCTTTTTCTAAGCTGCAAAAGAGCCTGAAGGAGAATGCATTTCATAAGATGATGATTTTGTAAGGTGACGGTGTAAAGGGAAACTGTCGCCTTTGGATATTGAATTGAAAGCTCTTCGATTACTCATTCTGATCTCCATACCGAAGGAAGCTGCAAAATAGACCCAGCAGGTTCCCAGTCTCTTTTCAGTTTCGAAATCTATTATTCGAAGCCTGTTTATTGCTTCGGAAATGGCTCATTTGTAATTATGGGCACCTCCTTATAGGACATAGGGGGCAGTTCAAAAATCAGCTCTGGACTTGTCTGTTCTCATGACATTGGCTGTGGCTAAACTGACTTCATTATTATAAATGATATAATAAGACCTGGGGGAGGAGGTTTGTTAAGGGTCTCATTTAGGAAGAAATGCAGCATTATGCAGCTGTTCCCTGAGTGTCCTTCAAGATATTGATGCTGGTAACCATACCTTTAAGCATTCAGAATCCAGTTACTTACTGCAATCTCTCTTCTGCTGTGGGTTGTCCTTGACTCTTGTTTTATATCCCTTTTCCCACACAATCTTGAACAGTTTGATTTCTGTCTCTTGAGTGCAAACAATGACCCCACAGCCTGCCCTGGCTTTTTTTGTCTTTTCAAATTTCCTACATTGAGCTATCAATGACTCTTAAATTCTCTGAAATAATAGTAGCATGGCTAAGGAATATACACAGGTCATTCTGCTGCTACAAAAACAAGCAAACAGAATGTGGAAGGATTAAGAGAAGGTGTTTTATATTCCAATGTGAACCCTTCCTCCTCCTCCTCCTCCTCCTCCTCCTCCTCCTCCTCCTCCTCCTCCTCCTCCTCCATCATACTGGGCAAAGTGTACATTAGAGATGCATACATTCTTTCAATCGCAACCTGCCTCATTTAACAAAGCAACAACCCACCAAAATATAAAGCTAAGGAGACAATAGATTTCTCAGGTTAAACCATTTTTGAACACTGGCTTTCTGATAGGTTGGCTAAATACCTGTTTCAAGACTCCCCCTGACAACCAAGCAGATTGAAAAAAGGGCAGCAAGAATACACCCTTTGCTGAGTATTAAAAAATTGTCAAAGAATTGTCAAAGCTTAGATATCCCATTTCTAATGAATTTGGGTACTGTAGACCTTTTCACCTGATCAGTAGTAAAGCCAATGTGGACTTGAAAGAGAGTGCTCTCAGTGGAGTCAGTGATTCTTGAAGCCAATTTAGGAAATACCAAAGAATATTCTGTAGAAAATTAGACATATCCACTGGGAAGGGAAAGAAAGAATAAAATGATTCTGCTATCTGTGAGAATAGGTCTATACCAGAAATACATGATGGGTTGGTATTATACTATAGTAGAGCTGTCAAACTCCTAGCCTATGGGCCAGATGCGTCACATGCTGGCCACTCCCACACCCACTTTAGCAAAGGGGAAAAAAATTCCCTATACATCACGTGACACCGCCATGATGACGTGAATTTGACACCCCTGTACTATAGGATCACCACTTAATTTTAGGCCATGATAAGATGAAGAATTGTAGTCAGATTCAGCTGGGGTCAGGTTAACTTTTTTCTTTTGCCCTTTTTACCAGTTTTGGTCTTGGCAATAAAATAGCAATCCTATTAATTATATTTGATAAGTAATGACATGAGGGAATGATCATAGGAAACAGGAAGAAGAGTCACAGCCTAGACAATGCACTGATAAATGAAATGTGAATCCAAAGGAGGGCTGGGGATAGAGCCCTCCTTTCATCTCAGAAGGGACCTAGTTTTGGAGAGGAAAGAAACAAGAAAAGAGACACGTACGTTCAGACTTAAAAGGTTCTGTTTTTGTTACTGTAATCTTACAATAAAAGTAGTATTAATAATCCTAGTTGTGCTTTTTATCTGGATTACCTCAAAGAGTTGACAAATACCATCAGCATGCATGCACTTCACGTGCATGGAGGAGAGAAGCCATTTGGTTAACAAAATGGAGAGCAAAAGGGTTTCTCTGCATGTGCATGCTTAGGAATGAAGATAGAAGACCATAAGATTAGCAACATCAAAGAATTGATTTAGAGGAGAACAAAGAAGTGATGCAGTAAATCAGGAGTGGGTTTCAAAACCCATCATTACCAGTTTGCTCGTGGGTGCACTTGCTCACGCATGCTTGCAACACTTCTGCACATGCACAGAAATGTCCAAGCAAGTGGGCAGAGCCTCCTGCTGCTGCCACTATTGGTTCACCTGATCTGCAACCCACCACTGCAGTAAATCCCAATTTCTCAATACACTCTGCTAGAGAGAAGTTCCCTGAGGATAGGCTCCAGCATGAGTCTGAAAGCTTGGAAAACTAAACAGATTAACAGAGTTGGAAAGGACCTTGTAGGTCTTCTAGTCCAACCCCCCACCCAAGCAGGAGATCCTACACCATTTCTGACATTCAGTCCAGTCTCTTCATGAAAGCTTCCAGTGATGAAGCTCCCACAACTTCTGAAGGCAAGCTGTTCCATTGGTTGATTGTTCACACTGTCAGAAAAATTCTCCTTATTTCTAGGTTGAATTTCTCATTGATCAGTTTCCAGCCATTATTCCTTGTCTGGCCTTCGGGTGTTTTGAAAAAAACTTGACCCTCTCCTCTCTGTGGCAGCCTCTCAAATATTAGAACACTGCTATCATGTCTCCCCTGGTCGTTCTCTTCATTAGACTAGCCATGCCACTTCCTGTAACTGTTCATTGTATGTTTTAACCTCCAATTCCCTAATCATTTTGGTTGCTCTTCTCTGGATTTTTTCTAGAGTCTCAACTTTTTTTATAGTGTGGTGACCCAAACTGGATGCAGTATTCTAGGTGTGGTCTTACTAAGGCTTTATAGAGTGGTATTAGTACCTCACTTGATCCTGATTGTATCCCTCTGTTAATGCAATTTAGGATTGCATTGGCTTTTTTGGCTGCCACGGTACACTGTTGGCTCATATTTAATTGGTTGTCCACTAAGACTCCAAGATCCCTTTCACAGTTGCTGCTATTATACCTGGTTTCACCCAGACTATATATTTGTACTTTTGGTCTTTCTGGCCTAAGTGTAAGACTTTACTTTTCTCTACATTGAATTTCATTTTGTTAGATAAGACCCAGTGTTCAAGTCTGTCAAGATCCATCATTTAGGGTGTTGGCTATTCCTGCCAGCTTAGTATCATTTGCAAATTTGATAAGTTCCACTTCTATTCCCTCATCTAGGTCATCTAAGTCATCTGAGATGTTGGAGTATTAGGCCTAAGACGGAACCTTGTGGTACCTCACTGCTTACTTCCCTCCATGTAGACATAAGGACTACTCGTTGAGTATGGTTTGTCAGCCAGTTACAAATCCATCTGATGGTGATGCTATGTATCCCACTTTTTTCTAGTTTACCAAGAAGTAGGTTGTGGTCTACTTTGTCGAATGCCTTGCTGAAGTCTAAGTATATTATTTCCACAGTATTTTGCTGGTCTACTAATTTAGTCACTATGTTGAAGAATGAAATAAGATTGGTTTGGCATGATCTATTTTTAATAAACCCATGCTGACTTCTCGTCATTACTTGTTTCTAGAAGTTTGCATCAAAATTATCTTTTCCTGTATCTTCTCAGGTATTGATGTTAGGCTGATTGGTCTGTAGTTTCCTGGGTCTGTTTTCCCCCACTTTTTTGAAGATGGGAACCACATCAACTCTTTTCCAGTCCTCTGATAGTTCCCTGGTGTTCCAGGATTTTTGAAAGATGTGGTACAGTGGTTCTGAGATGACATCTGCCAGTTCCTTTAGAACTCTGGGATGTAATATGTCAGATCCCGGTGATTTCTTTTCATCAAGATCAGATTGGTGTTCTCTTACCATTTGTTTTGCTTATTTTAACTTTTATTTCTAGTCTGTCTTTTGCAGTTATGTTTTTGGTAGTTTGGTATAGTTTATTTTTGCATGAAGACTGATGCAAAGAATGAGTTAAGTAGCTCTGCTTAACCTCTGGTCCTGGTGACCGACCCAGATTGGATCCTGCAACATTATCCTAGGACACATATATTTGCCTTCATTCCCTATTTCTCTATGTATTTTTCTCTGTCTCTTCTAAGTTGTGGAGTGCTGAAGAATCAGCGCCTCTGTATGCACACTTCCAACATTAAGAATGTTGTGGATTACAATCTCACTGCTGTATTTTACACTATTGCAACTTCTGAGTTGCCTGCAGCCTATGGCAATAATCCAAATAGAAGTTATAGGAGCATGAGCCATTCCGGTCCAGGAAATATAACAGCTGCTGAATCAGGCACAGTTGGCTGAATGCTATCTGAACCACCGGTGCAATTTGTGTCACCAATGGTAGAGATAAATCTGCTTATTTGATTCTATGGAGATACAATCCCATCCTATTCAACTACTGGGGTTCAGCTTCCTGTGTACTGGTGGCATCCAATTCCAAACACCAGGATGACATTCAACCCTATTTTTTCCTTGACATCAAGCAAGATACTGCAAGGATTTGATTGATGTCTGGATGCTGTAATGGGCTGGATGGATGAGAACCAAAAACCTGAAGCTGAACCCCAGTATGAACCATCAATTCAACGAGCCATGAAGAAATATTTCAGGAAATTGGGAAAACACAGGAAGAATGTTTTTTTAAAAAAACATCAACAAACAAATTGAATCCTGCTGATGCAGAAACAGAGTTATTTTTTAGTTTCACACTGAATAAAATAAAATAAAAAATTGACTAAGTATCTGACTGCCTATTTCAGAATTCCTACCTATTTCCTGTTGCAGCCCAAGCAGTAACTTAAAAGATATGGATGTGGACAGATGTGCTTGCCTGCAGGCTAAGCCAAGCTGTCTACCGCAGATAAAATTCTATAGCCCTTTTTCAGAAAAAGTAGAAATGAATATAGTCTTAGAAGTAATATCTCTTTTCAGCAAAGGCAGGTTTACTGTCCAAGCCTGTCAATGCACTATTTCATGCAAAATGAGCCAGCGGCCGCTGCAACACTAGTCCCTAACTCATTACCCAGAAATAATTTGGAAATACCCCGAGCATCACAAAAGGTGCTTTATGCATCCATTGCATTGTACAAGAAATATAGATGCTGCTGTGTTTTTCATTGTCTCTATTTACTAGGGGCAGCCATTATTTTTCCTGTACCTCTCCTTTAAAGATAGTGCTCTTATTTGGTTCCTCTTCTGTCTTTTAGGGAGAGTAGCAACAAAATAAAATGCGCCCATGGTGCGATGACTGTTCCTATTCAAGGTTACAGCTACTTATTCCCTTCTAGCAGCTATCGCATTCCCTCACTGTTCCACCTTCTGCTTATCAAACTACCACCTTGTAGTCCTTTTCCTCAGGCTTCTGGTTTTGCTTCATTCCCATTGGGATTGCCATATTTGATTCTTATTGGAAAGGAAAACATTTGGGATTTGGGGGGGTTCCGCTCCATATGACCTGAAGGAATTCTTGTCACCTGATTTGAATTCAGTGGGGTGGCTGTGTATGAAAAAGCACCTGGAGAGAATTAGCTGGTGAATTAGAGGACAGGGCATCAAAGGAGTTCCTCGAGATCTATCATGGGATTGGAGTACTTCAGATTTATGATGTATTTCATTCCAAGTCTTAATGTTGAAGTATCTGTGGGTTGGTTGTGCTGGGCAGTGACTTGAATTCTGGTAGACTTTCCTTGTGTTTCCAGTTATATGAAAGCATCTCCTTCAAATGGTGGAGCTCTTGGAGGCAATTAGATACTGTCACAGCCCCCACTTTCACTATTTAGGTTTTGTGATTGTCAGCCTTCAAGCCTCTTGCTTTTGTTGCCTAAACTCAAAGCAACATTTAATTAAGATGTCAGTGTGAGGATCATCAAAAATGCCAACCTTGCCCTACAAATATTCTGAAAGTTATCCTGGCTGAGCTTTTCCTAACTTAGTAGCTTCCAGGTATTCTGGGACCAAAATTTTAAAACTACCAAGCTCAGAAGAAATTCTAGCAGCTGTGGTCCCGCATATCAGCAAGGTTTATTTATTTTACTTAATGTTCAGAGTCATTGTAAGATTAACCAGACTATTTTTAAAAGTAGCTGCTTATAACCAAATCCTCCAGCTCCTCCTTGTTTCATTCTGTCTTTCACACCAACCAGTGGTATTATGGAACCCAGTGAAGCAGGGATGGGATTCAAAAATCTCTGCCCGATTGCTGGGTGGGCGTGGACATGGTGGGTGTGGCCTACTCAGCCTCCTGCACCACAATGCGGGGGAGGCGTTTTCACCCTCCCCAAGCTCCTGAGTCTTACCTCAAGCTTCTGGGAGGGTGAAAACAGCCTCCCCCAGGCTCTGGAGGCCAGAAATGAGCCTGTTTCTGGACTTCCGGAAGGCTCATTTTTTGCCCTGCCCAGGCTCCAGAGGCTTTGCTTGAGCCTCCGGGAGGCAAAAATGGCCTCTCCTGGGCTCTGGAGGCCAGAAACAGGCCTATTTCCAGACTTCTGGAACTTCTGGGAGGCCTGTTTTTCTCCCTCCCAGAGCTTCCGCACATGTGCTGCACTTACCTGGCATCCAAAACGGGTCGTGTGGAGACTCCTGGGTTGGGCGGGGTCAGCCAGTCCTTGCAATTACCGGTTCAGCAAACCAGATGTAAAATTAGCATCTGGTTCATCCGAACTGGTCCGAACCGGCTGAATCCCACCCCTGCAATGTAGTATACTCTTAATAATTCCTAGCTGGGGTAGCAATCTGGGAATATCTTGTCCAGTAAATAAAGAAAAACCTTCAACATTGGGGAGTTGGCCTATGGGAATCTATATGTGTGTACATGCAGTGCATAGGTAAAAATAGTGACTCTTGGTATGAAAATGAATATTACCAAAATGTAAAGTTTCACAATATTCTCAAGAGTCTTCTCCAACATTCAAAGGTGTCAAAACACTTGCTATCTTGCTTCTTTGCAGTTCAATTTTTGCTTCCGTTGAATGTCATAGGGAATACCATGGCTTACATGATTCTGATTTTTGTAGGTAAAAACTTATAGTGGCAGTTGAATATCTTTTCCAAGGCCTTCATGGCCGCTCTACCAAGTGCTAATCTATGGTGTATATTTTGACTGCTCGTTCTTTTACTGCAATGGTTGATCCCAAAAGGCAGAAGTTATCCACCATAGCAATATCTTCATTATCAATTCTAAGGCTGTTCCATCTGTTGTCGTAAATTTCATCTTCTTTATATTTAATCTTAGTCCCATTTTTTTTACTGTCCACCTTGACTTTTACTACTACAGTTGGCAGTTCCTTTGCATACATACATAACATTATTTTTCACAGGAAGAATGAGAAATGTCTTATCTACATTTTTTAAATTTTAAGAAAAGCATTCAAAAACACCACAGCATTGGTGGGAAGCGGGGTCCCATGCGTTTTCTGTATATTGTTTCCCAGAATTACAGTTAGCATGGCTCAGAATTAGGTATTGAAAAGATCTGAACCGGTGCTGTGGGCGTGGCTTGGTGGGCATGGCAGAGGAAGGATACTGCAAAATCTCCATCCCCTCCCCTCCCCAGGGAAGGATACTGCAAAATCCCCATTCCCTCCCCACTCCTGCAAAATCTCCATTCCTACCCCACAATGGGGCCAGCCAGAGGTAGCATTTGCCGGTTCTCCAAACAACTCAAAATTTCCACTACTGGTTCTCCGAACTACTCAAAATTTCTGCTACCAGTTCTCCAGAACCTGTCAGAACCTGCTGGATTTCACCCCTGGTCTGCCTCCATCCTTTTGACCTTTAAAAGGATCTGTTCAAAGGTCACAGACTCTGACTGTGCTGGATGGCTTAGGGTCCTGATTGGGCTGCTCTGTCTTGGAGGGGGATGATGGATTAATAGGGTAGATGCCATCTCTGCGTCGTCCTTGTCTTCAATTTTTTTGGTTTGTATTTATTGCTGTTAATATTTTAATATTTATTATTTTAATTGTAAGCAGCCCAGAGTTGCTTTGTAGAGTGAGATGGGCAGCATATACATTCACTAAATAAATAAATAACTGGGACTAGACAAATGAGAAATATGACCCAGGAGAATTACATTTGCAGTAGAATATTTCATGGGGAAAGAAGCACAGATTAACTTCCATTTTTTTCACAGAGCAATTTAGAGCTCTCTTCCCAAATGAAAAGACGTAACCCTTGCAATTCATGGAATTCAAATGGATAAACCAAGGCACACTTTAATGTAAATTTTATCTTTCCATCAACAGTGTGATTAAAGTCATCTCCATAATCCCAGCAAGCACTCACAGACGGCCATGCTTATTTTGCAGGGGAGCCTCTGAAAGGCCAGCTAATAATTGGGAGGTATTTGCAAAGATTTTAAGCCATAGCTGAAAGCAACATACATCTTATAAAAGACAGACACAAAAATGGTGTTGGGTAAATGTGGGCTCAATAAAGGTTGTCTTTGCTGTTGCTGTTGTTATGCTCAACCGCCATTAGGGGAAAAGGATGAGGATAGAGTAAATAGATAGAGTTTTAGTAAAGTTTTGCAAATGAATCTCATCAAATCAATGCAATTGTGGCATTCGTTTAGGCCTCCTAGTCCAGAGGGAAAGTAGAGGCAACTATTGTTCTGCTTTGTTTCCAGGCAACATAGGAAGCTTAGTATAAAGAACAGCTTGTTGAAATGAGAGCACTGCAGCATTCTCAGGAGTTGTCACTTTTAATGAGCTCGTCTACTGCTACAAGGAAACTCATTCCTCTTCAATACTTTTCTACAAGCCTTTCATGTTGTCCTGAAAATTGGCACAGTCCATGGATGGTGGGGTGTGGGGATGTTTGGTCCCAGTGGCCTGGAACAGGCAAAGGAAAAGTTGGCAGGGCATTAACGCTGAAAGAATAAATGAGATGACATTTTAATGATAAATACTGGTAGTCCTCACTTTACAGTGGTAATTGGGACTGGCCATTCCATCACTAAGTGACATGGTTGTAAAGCGTGACATCACACGACTGCATCTGTGAGGGCAATTCTGGCACTTCCAGTCGCAGTCATTATTCCAGACGTGATGTCATGTAGTCATCTTTTGCAATCTCCTTCTGGCTTTTCCATTGACTTTGCTTGTGGGACACTGATGGAGAAAGTCATAAACGTTGATTACATGACCCTGGGACATCACGACCATTATAATTGCAAGCCAGCTGCCAAACTTGATCATGTGACCATAGGGATGCTGTAATGTCCATAGCTACAAGGACCAGTCTTAGGTCTCCTCAACCAGCACTGTTATAATCAGCATCGAGGGCAGAACAAGAAGTAATGGATGGAAACTAATTAAGGAGAGAAGAACCTAAGAAGAAATTTCCTGACACTTAGAACAATGAATCAGTGGAACAATTTGCCTCCAGAAGTTGTGACACTGCAAGTTTTTAAGAAGAGATTGGGCAACCATTTGTCTGAAATGGTATAGGGTTTCCTGCCTAAGCAGGGGATTAGACTAGAAGACCTCCCAAGGTCCCTTCCAACTCTGTTTATTCTATTCTATTCTGTTCTTTCCCGTCCCGTCCCATCTCACTCTACTCTACTCTACTCTACTCTACTCTACTCTACTCTACTCTACTCTACTCTACTCTACTCTACTCTACTTTATTCTACTCTACTCTACTCTACTCTACTCTTCTTCCTTTGCATGCTCATCGAACAAAGTGGTAATTCAATGAGAACTAACTGTATGAAGTCAGTACCAGCTGCAAATAACTGTAGGACACTACCTTTTAAAAGTATTTAAAAAATGAATCCCAAAATGTATTGAAAATAAGGTTGGGTAAGGGAGAAAACTATGCTATTGAGTGAAGAATCTCTTAGTTAGAATGAAGTAAAGAATGTCCCGAACGCCACATTAAAATGTTGCTAAATTAGACCATTCTATAACGATTAAACGTTCATCATGACATCAGTGGTTGATCACAAACACAGACTGGGGTATTTCACCCTTGTGTCTGCTTGGAAATCTGTATGATTTTTAGGTTTTTCCCCCCCAGAGCCTCTGAGTCACAGAGCAAGATAGCTGCAATATTTCACTTGGAGGAAAATGTGTCAGAGAGATTCCCACCCCTCCCATCAAGTCTGTTCCTGCATTCATTCATATAATAGGAAGCCAAGGTTTTTTTAAACATGGGATGTAGAACAAGTCTTAGTGATCTGAGCTACCCACCTCAAGCTAATACCAGAAATTAACCATTTCAAATCATGCTCCAGGTGGTATTTTCAAAGGGGGCATGTCAAAGCTGCTTTTTTTTTTTTTTTAAGTCTATGGTATATCTCCAAATACGGAAATATTTTCAAAATTTGAGAGCAGTTCTTCTAATCCAGAAATGCATATTTTCTATTTTTTGGGAGGTGAGTGCTACACTGGAGCTGTGAGTGTTGTACTGAGAAGCAACAGTCCTACAGGAAGATGAGGCTGGACAAAAATGACATTTGATTTAAATTAAATCAATACCATCATTCCATCTATTAAACATTTTTCTCCTTTTGGTTAATTAAAAATTACACATCGGGGCATTGTTAGAAAAAGATTGGTGGGGACATAGCCACAACTTTGGAGGGTGACTTGTGGCCCTGGGGTCTCAGGTTTTTATGTCCCTGTATAAGGTGAGTAGATGTGTGAATAATGGCTCTGTCTGTATTCTCATGGAAAATAAAATATTTGGTTTCACTAAAAAGTCATGGGTCTGGACGATATCCCTGATTAATGAGTAAACGCTGAGCAATTTATTTGCCCTTGTTCTGTAGAGAGAATCAGAGCAAGAGGAAAACTGGTCTTTTATTTTTCTCCTATATTTTATTATAGGTTTTGCCTGTGAAAATTGATATGTCACCTGATTATTTTGTAAAGAAAATATCTTTTCATCTCTCCAAATTTCATTCCTTCAGGAGTAATAGGTCCTGGCATTCAGTACATTAGATTTTGTTGACAAAGTTTTGCCCTGTGATGCACTGTTTCACCCAGTTAAAGCTTGTGAATAAAAGTGCTTTAGCAGTGTGCAAATAAAAGGATTAAAAAGAAAGTAAATGTTGAATATTATTGATATTCCTTTTAAAAGAAGGAAATGAATCTATCTCTCTCCCTTCCTCCCTTCCTTCCTCTCTCCCTGCCTGCCCCCTCTCTCATTCTCCCCCTCCTCCCTCCCTAAGAGAGGTAGAAGATAATGCTGTATCTAAGGGGATAAATACATAATACACAGAAAGAGGGGACCTCCCCCCCCCGCTACCTCTGTTCTCATGACTGGCCAGAAAGATTATAGGTATGTCATTTTAAAAACCCTGCTGCTACTTAAGTTTTGACAAAAATGGGTCACATATATTGTATTCGCAATAAGGTTGACTAGAATGAAGCCGAGACTGCATAGAAGACAACGTGATGGAAAGGAGATGGTCCAGCACCTTTTTGTGTGCATGTGTATTCTTGAGCTGATTCATTTGAGTTTAAAGCTTTAAGCTTTGCAAAACGGGTTTCTGAAATTCTATGATACTGACAAGTATACTTTTATTCACAAAAAGGTAAGAAATGATAAAACTGAAATGTGTGAGCTGGGGAGATGGTGCAAGGCAGGCCTGTGCCAGGTGTCCCAGGGCCTCCACTTAAGAATCTGCATGGTTGCTTAATGACCACAATGAGGAAAGCCAGAATTGTGATCGTTAAGCAAGTCAATCACATGGATGCTTTGCTTAACCACTCATTCTGGGCTCATCTGTGGTCGTAAATTGAGGACTACCTGTACTTCAGTTTAGAGGTTCCTTGTCCTGTTGCCATAAAACTTAAACATTTCAACATTTTTGTGCTGGTGACCTAGTTTAATAAATGATGATACTTTTCTCCATTCATAATTCTTAATGTTGTCTATCTTTCCCATTTATTTTTTGCAGGCCCTGCTGATTGATAGGAGCATGTTGCCCTAGTGCAAGAGCAGCCCACAGATCATTTCTTGAGGGCAGGAATGCATAACATCCTCTATCTGCAGGATCCAATCTGGGTTGGTCACCGGAACCACAGGTTTTGTCTTCTGAGCTTTCAGACTCGTGCTGGAGCCCATCTTCAGGGAACTTCTCTCTAGCAGAGTGTGTATTGTGCTGTGTGTGGTATTTATAGTGCCTGTTGTAAGTGGCTTTTTAGATGTTGATTGGGGTGTGTTGATGGCTGGCTTTTAAGTCATTAGCTGTCTTTTGTTTGTGCTGCCCAGCCCTTACCTTCTAAGTACTTGATAGGCTGGTGGTAAATCAGCACTCCTGTTGACTGATGAGGGGCCTGTTTCCCAGGCTTCAATCACTTCCCTGGCTGTTTTTATGTCTGCTCGCCCAACAATCTTAGTAGCTGCAAAGTTGAATGTGTGTCCTTGTTCATTGCAGTTTGAGGCTACAAATAAGTTAGGGTCTCCTCGTCTGACTGCTCACCTGTGTTCTTGCAATCTGGTGGTTAGCTTCCTCCCCGTCTGTTCTACATAGTCACAGGGGCAATCCATGCAGGGGATTCAATAGATTACATTGGAAGTATCTCCCACCTCCAAGTGATCTTTACAATGCATTATTTGTCCTCATATGGTATCCTCTGGGTGATGTGTGATGCCCTCTTGCAGATCTTGGAAGCTGCGTTGGAAATGTTTTTGATATATGGCAGGGTGATGCTTTGTGATTGGTCTTGTACCTTGTTTCTTCCCTTCTCTCCCCACCACGTTGTGCAGATATCTTGTGACGAATGATTGTGGGTATTCTGCTTGAATTGTTTATGTAGGTACCTGCTCTCCATCTGCTTGGCTTGCTGGGTGCTACAGTGGGTCCTCACCCTGCCATATAGTATTCTGATGTAACTTTTTTGTGTAACAGTGGATGATTGCTGTTGAAATTCAGAATGTGTGGGTGTTAGTGGCCTTGTGATAAACTGTGGTTTCTAGGCTTCTTCTATCTGCCTTCCAACTTCCCACTTATCATTTTCTGCTAGATATTCTAAGTAGTTTTTTCTGACTTGTGCCAGCTCAAGTAGTGCTATCTCTGTTTTATTGCAATACAACCAGATTTCTCTACTCCAATTGTCTACTGTGAGCTGGTGGCATAGATTTTGATGGACACTGAGGAGAACCCATTCATGTATGTTGCTATTGCCTCTGGGGCCAGTCTTTTCATGGGGAACCCAAAGGTGCTTTTTCCAAAAGGCAACTGGACTTTCTTGCTTTTTTCCCTTTGAAAATGTTTAATTTCTCATCCAAGTCCAGGTTGCCTTTTGGAAAAAGCACCTTGGGAAAACCATGACCTGGATGATTGAGAATCTCCATAGAAACTTTTCATGAGAAAGGTTCCTCCTTCCTCTTTCCCATTGATGGTTTGTTTGGGAGGGTTGATAAAGTCACAAGAAGGATGAGCAACAAGCGGTAGGAGTTGTTGATAGGAATCCTGTGATATTATGGGCTTCAGCAGATATCTGATAATGCTGGCTTCAAATATAACCCAGCAATTATTATAATTATAATTTCTTCTACCTTCTTTCTTGCTTTTTAGGAAAGTGTTTTCCAATTTGAAAAAAGATTTGCTGGACTTTGAATATCTTGTCAGGATTTGTTTTTCCTAGATTGGGCTCATCTGCTTCTCCCACAATTCTTCCAGACACAAATGCTTAATATTGAATTGACAGAAATATTCTTGGCCTCCTCCAGTTTCATGATAATTCAAAACATAGATGTGGGCTCTGTGTCTGCCATCTGCTGGTTTTGATAAAAACGGTACAACATGCATTTCCCCCCGAATATTCAAAATTAAAACAAACAGCCCTTACACATCATTTGTAATTTTCCACATCATTATAATTTTCATTAACTTCCTACGTTTCCAATGCTTTTTTCAGCATTTTGCCCTTTTCCTGAAAAAAAAAAAGGAAATAATATAATAGTTTCATGTCTTTTGACTGAAGGCAGCAGGAATGCTACTTCCAGAAGACTAGAAATACCACGTTTGCTGGGCAGAAGATTTTTGCCTAATTAATTTTTTTTGTCCTTCTCCTTTGTAATTTTCTTAGGTAATTCTTACAAACATATTTGAAATAAATTTCAACCCATCACTCTTGGGTTAAAATCAGCCTCAGACTGAAGGCCATTTCCCATTCTCTATTGTGGTCATCCTGTTGATTTTCAAAGTGCTTTGTGGAGCTAAGCTAACAGAAATTTGCTCTAGCAATAAAAACATCCCAGGAAACTTTCTCTAGAAAAATTAAAGCTTCTAAAAGGTTTGATGTGAAATTAAAAACAACAGCATTCTTTTTGATGGAAAAAACAATACGATGTATGTCTGCTACCTTGAGCTATTCCACAAAAATGGAGACACAAATTTACACGTGATGATGACAATGGTGATGATGATGATGATGATGATGATGACTATCATGGTGGTGGTGTTGAATATGGAAAAAAAAAACAGAATAGAATACCACAATACAAAACAATAGGGCATTATTTCTAGGCTATGATTAAGAACAGTTGGACTTAACCTGGGGCTATGTTTGCTAGCCAGGCATTTTCCCTAGTGTCCCATTCTCGTCAACCTTTATGCCATCCACTGTCTTACTTGTAAAGGGTAGGTTAGTGGGCTACGTGGAAGCCCAGGATGTAGTAAGAGCATAATGAACAACTAAGGCTACCAAGCCCACTCACCCCACCAAAATGTATCTATATCACCGGGAAGGTGCCCTTAATATTTTTCTGCTAGAAATGTGTTTATTTTAACATGCTGCTCATTTAATTGTACTATAGCTTGGTCAGTCACTGTGGTAATGAATGACACATAAAGTTGCATTGTAGATAAAAAAAGGATCATTAACTATTTAGAATGCCTCTGACTGTGTAATTCCACAAGGCATGATGCAAAGACTGAAAAATGCTGAACCTATGCAAATCTAAAATCTGCACTGTATCTGAGAAGCTAAAATGCAAGGCAGGGCAGTTTCACCTGATTTGTATAACCTGTTGCAGTAGCGGAGATGACTTACTCGGCTTGCAGTTGCCCTTAATAAAACAATAGTCACAAAAGAAGCATGTTTATTATTGATCACCTAATTATTTCATAATGTTGCTGTTGGAAGAAATTACTGGAAACTTTTCTTTGCCTTCCCTCCTTTCCCCAGCTAGTAAATTCTCATTTGGCAGAAAGATAAACCCACCTCACTTGCTGCTGATATGCCTTTTCATACTTCTGAGGAATGCTTTTTTTTTCAGTACTAGTAAATGCTTCAGAATGACATTAATGATGTTAGACGTTAAAGTCTGTCATGCATATAAGCAGCTATTTACTCTATTACAGAATAAACACTAAAGCCAGCTGGGAGCAGAAAACTCCGTGACGGGGAAATCAATAGGGAAGAAGAGATGACTCTTCGGTGAAGCTCCAGGAAAAATACATTTATGCTGCAGTGTTATTAAAAAAAGTGAATAGTCTCTTAATTATTTTACTGAAGTTACACCTTGGGGATGGTTTGTAAAGTAATTTATATTCACTTTGCTAGTTTCCTTGAATCTGTTGGTTTGCAGTGGAGGAATGTAGATTTTGATAGCTAGGTGGGTAGGCTGACCGATCAATCAATAGATAGATATTATGAATATACATCAAGAACAACATTTTTTTCCTTAGAGTGCATGATCATAAAAAGAGAAAGAAGCATAAAAGATTATTAATGGTATCAAAAGTAACTGAAGTCTGTTGCCATATGGTATGTTAAAGTATAGACAGCAATAAATCTGGTGGCCCCTTAAAGACAAACCAATGTATTGATTAAGCTTTTGTGGAAGACATTCAATCAGGTGCATGGAGTCTTATCATGAGTGAGAATATACCACTCACAATATAAGGAGTGCGTATATCTTAGTCCTCTTCCAAGGTGATATATGCCAACATCTGCCAACAATGTACTTCTTATGGAACCAACTAGCCAGTCCCAACCAAAAATAATAAATGGATACAAACCTGACATTGAGAACGATGACAATGTTTTCAAATTGTAATGAAAGACTTTAGCTTCTCAGAGGTTCTTCATAAGGTTTTAAAATAATTGTCTTTGAGCAAAGAAATGCCCTCAATTTATAACCACAACTGGAACCAGAATGTCGGTTGTTGAATATTAATTGGCTTTTAAGATGCCCATGTGACCACTTCACTTAATGGCTGCAACCCTGGTGATAGTTAAGGGACCATGTAAGTTATTAAGTGCATGAAGCAAAAGAGCTGCTTACTGAGGGAGATCAGACAGCTCTATTCCATGGGTGGACAGGAACTCCATGGGTGGATAGGAACTCCTGTGGTGGGATGCAGGAACAGAGCTCAGACTTTCTAAGTTCAAACTTCATTTTGGCTACCTACTACAGGATTTCCCCTTCTCTCTGTGCCTAACAAAGCTTGGAACCTGAAGATCCAAGCCCAGCAAATAGGTTTGTGGAAGGGAACTCCTGTGGTGGAGCGGAGAAACAAAGTTGAGATCTTCAGGATCCAAGCTTTGTTTCTTCAATCCACCTCAGGAGTTCCTCTCCCCTACTACGGGCTGCAGAAATGAATCTGGGATCTGGAAAAAGCCAAGTATTGTTTTTACAGCCCAACAAAGGACCCCCCCCATTCCTGCATGGAGGGGAGGAGAAATCCTTTGGCAGGAGGCAGTAGCTTGCAACCTTCCCCACTGATTTTCTAGGAAAGCCAGAGAAGATTGCAAATCACATGATCATAAACATTTGGCAACCTGTCATAAGTGTGAACAGTTCGCCAAACACCCAGATCACAATCACATGATTGCAGGTGGAGCAGCGTACCATTTTATGATGCTTGGGAGTACTTTGTAATTGTAAAGTACTTTGCAATTGTAAAGCACCCTTTCCAAGCCATCATAATTTCAAATCATCATGAAACAACTGGTCATAAATTGAGGACTGGCTGTATGTTGGATATTCCAGCTGCTTAGGGATTTATGTTCATAGATCTGAATACGAATCCTTAGGCAGACATGATATCCAGTGTGTGGATTGCATTTTCAAAAAGAGGGGAAAAAGAGGATCCTACAGAGAACAGGCTGACATTGCTTTTATCATTAAGCAAAATGCTGGTCTGAGATGGCAAAGATGGGATGGACAGCACCAATATGGTGCTGGGGAACAAAGATCCAACTTCCTTATCTGGTTGGCCTATAAATATGTGGATGCATGTATGTGTATTCCCTCCTAAGTCTACTCAGCTTCTCATTGTGATGGTAGGGGAATATGGGAACAACACTGGAATTGTGCACCCAAGAATACATATTCCCAGCAGGGTCACCCTGGCATGAAGTCCATCCCAGCTGCCCAGCGAAAGTCAGCAGGCATCTATATTGGGCAGCTGAAGATAGATGAACACTTTAATGACAATGGCAAAGTATAAATTTATAAACCCCTTTTGTGTTTTTCTAAGGAAACCACATGGATTCATAACTAAATTATACTTGAAAACTCGGAGGATGTCACAGTGGCCAACAAATAAGGCAGCCAACATTCCAAAAAGGAAACTTTGTTTAAGTGTGTGCAAATTACCTGTATAATATCCTTAATTTCACATATTAGCAAAATAATCTTTCCATTCTATGTGGAAAGACAGATGTCAGATGTTTAAGCTGGCTTTAGAAAAGACCAAGGAATAAGGAACATTATTTGTGATGCATGCTGGATAATTGAGAAAGTCAAAGAACACCAAAAAGAAATCAGTACATGCTTCATAGATTATAGAAAGGCCTTTGCATTACTGGTGTCAAGCTGTGGAATGTGCTTAGTAAAATGGAATTTGTATATTTATATTTACTTTTATTTATCAAATTTAGGTACTGTCCATCTCATTCTCATACACAGATCAGGAAGCCACAGATTGAATACAACCTGACCAAAAAAGCTGGTTCCAGGTCAACAAAGGAGTAGTATTTGTATATTCATATTCTTCCAATCCAGCTTTCCATCAATATATATTTACAATATAGTTGAATATATAAGACTGTATGTTCTCTAAATCAGGGGTCCCCAACCCACAGAGCCATGGGCCGGTGGGAACCGGGCTGCAGAAGTGGCAGGTGAGCAGTAGAAATTCCATTTGTGCAAGCAGCGGGAGTGTTCACTCATTCACGTGTCCACCGCTTGCACGAAACTGTCCTCTCTCCCCCTCCCCCATGGCACTGCTGCTGCCCCCATTGGTCCACAGAGCTGGAAATGTTGGGGATTGCTGCTCTATATGTTGTCAACTTTATTCAATGTTATTCAACCTACATATTGTGTGTTTATTAAATTGGAGGAAGAAACTGCTATGCTGGATAACACTGTTCTGCTGGATGAAAAAATAACGGAAGTCAAGGTGCACAGTGAAAAATTGGGAATAAGATTAAACATAAAAAGGCAAACTAATGACAGTAAGCCCAGAAACCAACCTTAGAACTGTCAGTGAAGACGTTGAAGTAGTGAATAGTGCATCCCTTTTAAGATTGACCGTCAACAGTAAAGGAACCAACAATCAACAAACATGTCACAAAACTAGTTTTGCGTAGGATAGTAAGAAAGGCCTTGGAAAAGATATTCAGATGCATCATGTGCTTATATCAGAATCATGCAGGCAATGACTTTGTGTGAAAGATAATGTTAGATTTTAAAGAAACATTATAAAAGTGTTAATGCTTTTGAAATTTGGGGCTGAACCAGACTCCTGAGAATACCATGAATAGCCAAGAAAATAAACAAATGTACCATTGAACAAATCAGTCCAGAGTTCTTACTCAACGCACAAGTGATCAGGCTCAATTTATTCTATTTTGGACACATTATGTGAAGATCTATCTCAAAAAAGCTCTAATGCTGGGAAAGATGGAAGGAAAGAGAAGATGGGTGACCAAGATGGATGGGCTCAGATAGAAAGGCAATGAATGCGCCACTGGAAGACCAGAAGGACCAGGTTAAGGACAGAGCATCCTTGAGAAAGTCTATATATGTGACTTAAGAGCCAACATGAACTTAATTGCACATGATCAGTCAATCAATCAGTGTACATATGATTGGGTAGATAGATGGATGGGTGGATAGATAGATGGATGATCCATCTTTTTTGCCTTAGACAGCAATGTTTCTTGTTCCAAGTATGCTTTTTTTATCCCCAGAACTATGCCGGTGGAATAAATTAGGCTGAGAGGGCACAGGAGCTGGATTAACACACTGCATTAAGCCATATTATGGCTTTGACTTAATGTGCTCTATTAACCCCAGCCACTGTGATTTGTACATTCACAATGTGATTTACAATTTAATATAATATGTCAATCCAGCCATATTCAATTAACCATGGTTAAATGTGTGTGAGCTCAGTCAGAATAAGCTTCATGGCTAGGAGAAGAGTTGAGAGTAACACACCCAGACTTACACTCTAAATCAAGTTTTAAGATTATGAGGAATTGTGCAAGAACATGGGAACACATAAATCCTGACCTGTGAATTTATGGACCTCCATTTCTGATTTTTAAAAGTTACTAGGAGATTTGTATAGTAATATATATGTCACTGAAAATGATGTGTGTATGTATTTTATAAGACTTTCTGTTCCTTTGCCTTCTTTAAATGGCATATCTGCATTAAAGTTATTCTTGTTCTTCTATTCCTTTTTTTTGCCCTTCAGTTTCACCTGCATGTAATATTTGAAAGTCCTCATTTTAAAGAAAATTATCACTGAAATGCTACAGAAAAGAGCATTAACAATCCTGTTGCTGAAAATGAGGCGCTGTTTAAAAGGAGCATACCAAGACTCCCTAGGAATCATTTTTATAATTTAGAAAACACATTCCTAATCTAATGTTTGTCATGCTAACATGATTTCATTTCAGAAAGAAAGGCAAATGTTATTAGAAGTCAGTGAAGCAAATGGGAAAGAAGGCTGTTTGAACAAAACACTGATAAATCTGGTAGCCAATTAAAGGGCACTTTTTTTGGTCTTAGTTGTGTTAAAGTTAAAATATGTATCTTATACTGATGATTTTTCAACTCGGACAAAATCTGCATTTTGCATTTGATACATAGTCTAAACCAGGGGTGTCAAACTGACGGCCCACAGGCCGGATGCGTCAACCACAGGCCGCGCCCACCCCAGCCCCATGAAGGGAAAAAAATGTTGCAAAATGTCACGTGATGACAACGTGACACTGCGAGTTTGACACTTGTGGTCTAAACTGTAGGTTATGAAATACCAAAGTATATTTTGCAAAAACTAAGGTTATGTATCCCCAGGGATAATACACCTGTGTCAAGGAAGTTTGAAAATGTACTTTTTTAATACAGATACACCTTGTTTAGTGACTAATCACTTAGTTCAATCACTAAATGACATGGTCACAAAGTGAAAGATACTGTTCCAAGTGCATAATTGTGTATATTGCCAAATGGCTGAATCGTGATCTGCCTGGGATGCTGCAATGGCCGTAACTTTGAAAACCAGCTGTAAGTCTCCTCATTCAGCACTATTGTAACTTTGAATGGTAGTTGAGTGAGTGGTTGCTAAGTGAGGATCATCTATTTTGAGATTTATTTATTTTATTTATTTATTGGTTCGATTTATATGCCGCCCTTCTTCAGAGACTCAGGGCGGCTTACAATGCGTTAAGCAATAGCCTTCATACTTTTGTATATACCTGCTTAGTAGGGCTTCGGCCCTCCCTAAGCGGTGTTCTTTTTTACACAAAGTGAGCTTATTGCCTCCACAGTCTGGGTCCTCATTTTACCTACCTCGAAAGGATGGAAGGCTGAGTCAACCTTGAGCCTGGTGAGATTTGAACTTGCAGTAATTGCAGGCAGCTGGTGCTACTTAACAGCACTTTAGTCCACTGCGCCACCAAAGCTCTTTTTAATCTTGTATCTTACATTCCAACCAGCCAAAGTTACAATGTGTCCACGTGAATCATTCACTCAATCTGTTTTTTCCCCTCCATGACCCATTGGAAATAGTGTGGTGGATGACCAATATAGGAGAAGAAGGTTGAACTCTTCTCTCTTCAACTGCACTATTTTTGCACCTGATTATTCTTTCTCTTCAATTAACCTTAGGAGCTTAACTTATTTCCTGCCAGGGAATGTGTTTTGGAGATTTAATTGTGTACACTGTTTGTTTGTAGATTAGATTAATACCCAACTCTACCTCTACCAAAAGGTCAGGAAGCAAATATAGCTCTCCTTTCTCCATTGTTTCTCACCACAATTATCCTGTGAGGTAAGTTGTGTTGAGAGAAAGTAATTGGCTTCAACATACCAACTGAGCTTCCAGGACTCAAGATGGCTATCTTAATTTTTCTCCTTCCTCTTTAACCCTTTTCAATCCCTAAATCAATAAATGACCAATTCTTTTATTCTTTCAATAAAAAGTCTATTTTGGCCAGCTCTGTCAATTTTTACAATCTAATTTTTTACTGTGGGCATTCCATTATTCTTCCACCTTTGTGTGTACGATAATCTTGTTGCAGTTATATTTGGATTCTGATTTTAGATATACTTACTCAGGAGCATTCCCTAGTCAGATGCCCTCAAGATTGGTTGAGGCTACAATACCTAAAATTCACAACCATTTGGGTAATTGTAGCCTCAATATATCAGGAGGGCACTAGATCAGGGGAAGCCAGGCCCAGCAGTAAGTTCCATGCAGCACACCATGAGACCTTTGGATACGCTGATTGCATCGTCAGAAGAGCTTTTGCTGCCTACCATTTCCTTGAGCATTGACACACTGCCATTAACCTGTAATTACCCAAAGAGCTCCAGCTGAGGGCTCCTGCTGAATTATCTGCTTGTCACACAGATCTGTTGTGCAAAGTATTACTCATTTGCACTCAAGCCTCTATAGCATATCAATATCCTAGGGTAGTGTCACAGTGCAAGACCTTTGTCTGGATTGATCATCAAGTCTCACAGCTATAAAGCAGCTAGAGATCTCCATTAATCTTCCGCACCAATAGTTTTATCTTTCATGGAGCAAAATTGATTCCCTTATCTCAGTTGGGGAGGAAGCAAGAATGAACATTTCTCTTGATTCACCGCCCAGACAAAGCTTATGAAGGCTTTTTGAAGTAACCAAAAAAACAGCAGCTTTCAATAGGTGTGCTCTGTTGCTTTTGCTTTCTATCTTTATTTAATTATTAAGTACCTATTCTGTGCTTTAGAATGTCTTGGTAGATCTGATAAACTAAAAATAAAAATAGTAAATAAAAACCTTAACAGTTTGGGAATATTATCTTGTCATTGAGATCAAGAATGAATTAAAGTAATAAATGAAAAGTTAGAAATTTTTTGGTGGGGGAAAGGTTTTGGGGGAAAGGTTGCGAATTTTATATTGTAACATGTAAAATATAATAGCTCTGTAAAACTATTCTCATTGTGTTCACATTATCACAATCATATGGAACAAGTTACTAGAGCTACACAATCCTAAAGGTTGTTGGCCAATGCACTGGCACTTTAGACAGGCAGAAGCTTCTAGAATATAGAGAATTTGAGAATTGAATAGAATTCCACATAACCAGGTAATTGACACAAAGCAACAGGGAAAGGAATTGAGCTGGTATACTGTCATTTTTAAAGAACTATTTTGATCCAATTCTGTAACTGAACTTATTCAAAATTTGTTTGGCAACACTGATTCCCTAACAAGAGATCAGGTGGAGAAAGAGGGCAAAAACTGCTGTCAATCAGCATAGATCAATCCTCAATCTGGGTGACTTCATGGAGGACACACATGATCACACATATCTTATTTTTTTTTTTGTATGCACAGGTTTAGAGAAAGCTTTTATATCTGGATCCCTTCCAGAAGTGTAGATTTCAAATTCCAATTTGAAACTTTATGGAAGGTGCACATACTCACACATGTCATAGCATTTGATGTGGACAAGCTTGGGGAAGGCTTTTATAAATTCAGGTGGGGAAAGCTGAGGCTTTCCGGATGTGGCTGAATTTCTACAGCCATTGGACCTCATCAACATGACCATGGATGGTGGAGTTCAGTCAAACCACATTTAGTGGATCACAGCTTTCTCCCTGTAATGCAAAAATATTGAGCTAGATAGACCAAAGGTTTGACTATGGCTGCTTCCTCTGATTACAGAAGATGGGTCTTCCCAATCCAATTTTTTAAAAAAAGCACAGAGATACTGTAGATATTTTTCTTTTTAAAAAATACATTGATTAAGCCTACTTTAGGGGTGTTTTATATAGTTTGATACATTTTGTGTCTCATAGTGGTTGGATTTCAATAGCACAGTCACAGAGGGCTTTGAAGGCAACGGAAATAAGAATTGGAAACATTCCCACCATCACCCCTTTCTACATGTATGTGTTGCTCTGCATTTACATAATATTATTAATTCTTTATGGAATTCTGATCTTCATTATAGGAAAGGACACCCTCAAATACTTCTACATTTTCATTACTGGAATGCTAAACATTAAAAATGTTTAAAGTCTGTTTATGTACTAGATTATTCATCAAGTGACATTTCTAAACAATTAAAGAAGACATCCTTTTCTTTTTCCCCACGGCTGTCAAACGGTTGATGTGACAGCACAACCAATTATTAGTTTAAGAAAGCAGCCCAGATTATAGGTAAGAATCAATGAGCAAGGTTTGCTGTTTTTAAAAACAACTATTAGTTTAATGAATCAAACTTATGAAGGCATTAATAATTATATTTATAAAAAGGCAGTCAAAGCAATGTAAAATCATCCATCATAAAATATTCAGCATGCCAACTTTTATTGCTACAATTACTGGAATTTAATAGAAAAATATGACACATAGAGGAATTAATGGAGATAAAAAAGCAGAGTAGATTAATTTAATAATGTACTGCATTAAGTAAGGAGGCACAATTCTTCATCTGATTGCATAAGAACACCTGTTTGTCTCATTTATACCAATAAGTGTGACTTGTTAATTGACTTATGTATCTCTGAATGAAAATCTGAAAATTTGCCATATCAAAAAGAGTGAGCTGCTAAGAAATCTTACATAAGGTGCTAGTTTGTTTTGTAGACAAATTAGAAGAGCTTGGCTTTTCTAGTTATATGTACAATATGGGGAATGTGTTTTGTTTCAAGTATGAGATAAAAGTACCCAATGCACCAAATTTATGTGTTACTCTGCATTTACATAGTGTTATTAATTCTTTACTGATTTATTTCTAAAATATTTCTAGGGTCAAATCCTCTTTTTCACCACCTACTATCTCATCAAACTTGGCTTCTGGGATACTGGGTTTGGTTTCTCACCACAGCCATTCTCCTCCTCCTCCTCTCTTGTCTGTTAAATATTGGAAAGTAATTTTGAGGTTAGAGATAATCAAAGGGACTCACCATTTGCTGTGAATAGGATTAAAACTCAATACTGTACACCACCTTTCTCAAAGACTGGATGATTGGAAAGATGAGAAATATGGTTCCAATTCTGTGATCCCAATTCCATTAATTTTCTCTTGTGGGAAACTTGCTTTTGGTTTAGAAAAAGTCGTGAAAGACCACCACATTGTTAGCTTACTCACCTTAGCTTTGAAATAAAACTTTGCAAATCTAAGATCTTACATCACAGCAAAATGAACTGTTTATTCTGTTCCTAGAATACTAGGTGGCATCCTGCTAATATGGCTTTTGCGGAATCTTGTAGGTTTGTAGGCTTCATAAGCACAATAACAGTGCTTTACAGTCCGCTTAGAGAGGGCTGTAAAGCACTGTGAAGCGGTACATATGTCTAAGTGCTATTACTATTGCTAGAGTCCAGTCCAGCTTAAGAATTTTGATTCCAATGACTCCTGTAGATGTCTGCATGTCTAATATTCTCAGGATCGATCATCCTTGCAACTACTGTATGTTGCACAAAAGGGTTAAATTGTTTCAAATATTGATATTAGAAGCATTGTAATTGGGATCAGGTGTGTGTAAATTAGAATTGGGTGGCAGACTAATTGTTATTAATGAATTCCTCTGCAATAAAACTTTACATAATGAGATGCATAATTAGAACATTAATGACCAGGAAGATTAGTTCAATTTTATTCCACTTAGGCTGCATTTTTAGCCTTCGGTGAAACCTGCTGTTTTTAAAAAGCTTTCATTCATGGTGTTTGTTTTGCAAAGAATCTTTACAAAAGTTATTAGGGATAGTTTCCTGTCATTTTGCTTGTAACCAAATAGGACCTTGGTTCAACACCCCCCACCCCCACCCCCAGCATTGTTTAACAAGCTATAACTTTCTATTCTAAAATTAGATTATCTGCAATTTCAAGTTCTTTACACTGCTGACTTATCAGCCTATTTCTGAGCACCCAGATTCAAAAATTACCCAGACAACAGCTTGGTGGAGCAGAGAAATTGTAAATTGAAACAAGATGGACTCTGGCATTCTGCCTCAGCTCCACCTATCTGTCACTTGGACTTAAAGAGAAATCAGGCAGAACAGCTCCAGGAAATGCCAAGTTTCTGTAAAGGAAATGGCGGCGAATTGCTGTGGCCAACAGCACTTGAAGCAATGCAAGATGTCATTGGGGTAGGCAATTTGGTACCTCTTCAAAGGAGTGAGGAATAAAAGAGAAAGCGCAGCAATAGAAAAGCTCTTGTCACCAGATGCAGCAGAAAAAACTGTAATGTACTCATCTGGAACAGAACCAGCAGCAAAAGAATGGCGGAAGCCAACTCTCTTTCATGATATAAATTGAAGTTTTATGCAGCACAGAATTTCATAACTCTTTGTGAATCTCAGCAGGCTAAGAAGGAAAGTCTTTTTCCTTTCTTTAAATTAAAACAACTTCAAAAGATTGCTAAATTCATTGAAAAACACAGGTCTAGAACGCTTTCAAAACAGCACTAAATCCATGTAAACAACTGAGTAAGTTCCGACATGCACTTCAGAAAATGCTAGTCAAGCATCAAATCAGCAAAAGGCTCTGTGGAAGCCAGGTGTTCACTTTCTCCTGTACTACAAGTGGTCATAGAAGACCATGCTCAGCAACCAAGAGAAGAGGGAAGGTACTTGCAATATTTTCAAACCTCTGCTTTGAGCTGGCAAATTCTAGCCCTTGTGCATTGTTGCCTATATTGTCAATGGGTATCAGGGATCATCTGTATAGCCAGACGTGTGATAAGGGATGGGGAAAAATGATAACACTGGAACAATTTAACAAAAATCTCAACTTCCTCTGGCACAGGTTAGGGATCAGATGAAGATGACACCAAGAGGTTCTGTCCTTTAAAACAGCAAACATCTTTGAGCTGTGCTTAGCAGGATATAAGAATAAGCCCATAGTCCTTGAATTTTCAGTATTTTGCTTCTTGGTTATGTGAAAATCTGAGCTTTGTCTAAACCTGACAATATTTTGTTGCTTCACTCTCTGGACCTTGATCGCCTAGGCCTGTGGCTCCCTAATAATTCTCCTGTGAGTGTCACAATATTTCTAATATTGATCCTGAGCTGTTTGATGATTCTGCGATACTTCAAGGACAGAACATTTTCTCCTTCCTTCCAGAACATGCCTCTCTGCAAGGATAAATACTCAAGTCAACAAAACGAAGTTGGCAAGAATAGTATGTCTGATTACTTTTTGTATTTTCCAGTTTCTCCCCTCAAGGACGCTGTTGCATCATATGTTAAGAAACTTGTGAATCTCAGCAGGTCCTCTTTGGTCTGATCTAGTACTGTTTACTGCTTAGTACTGTTTACTGTAGGTATAGAGCCAACTTCTTTAACACATTCTTCGATTCAGTCTTTGTAAATAGCAATGGCTCATGCCCAACATTTCCTAGTTGTACCACAAATAATTACAATACACATCAATTTTACAGAAGAAAACATTGAAAAGGCACTACACCAGTGATGAAATCCAATTTTTTTTTACTACCAGTTCTGTGGGCATGGCTTGGTGAGCTTGGTGTGGCTTGGTGGGCATGGCTTGGTAGGCATGGCAGGGGAAGGATACTGCAAAATCTCCATTCCCACCCCACTCCAGGGGAAGGATACTGCAAAATCCCCATTCCCTCCCCACTCTTGGGGGAATGATATTGCAAAATCTCCATTGCCACCCCACTCTGGGGCCAGCCAGAGGTGGTATTTGCCAGTTCTCCAAACTACTCAAAATTTCCGCTATCAGTTCTCTAGAACCTGTCAGAATCTGCTGGATTTCACCCCTGCACTATGCAGTCTAAAACCATCTTTATCTATTGGACCTGATGGACTATGTGCCTACTTCTTAAAAAAAACTTTCCACTGCCATAGCAGAACCTCTAAGCATAATCTTTGAAAAATCTTTCAGGAGCAGCTCCTTGCCCAACCTATGGTCACTAGCCACGGTCATCCCTATCTTCAAAAAGGGAGACCCCAGCCTAGTTGAAAACTACAGACCAATCTCTTTATGTTGTGTCACCTGCAAAGTCATGTAATCAATAATTAACCAATCTATTACCCTCCACCTAGAGACAAACAACTTACTCTCCAACAAACAATTTGGTTTCAGAAAAAAAATTATCCTGTAATCTACAACTACTACATTGCAAAAACATATGGACTACATATCTTGATCAGGGCAAAGCAATAGATGCAACTTACATAGACTTCTGAAAAGCTTTTGATTCAGTGGTATATGACAAATTACTGCTAAAACTAAAATCCTATGGCATTTCTGGACTCCTACATGAATGGATAGCTGTCAAACAGGCAACAAATGTGTTGCAATATTTTCAGGATCAGACTCAATAATAATAATAAGAGTTAGAGGTTTAAATATATTTCTCTTTAATTATAACAGGCATTCTATATTCACTGAATATCCACAGATAGAAGCAAAGAAAATGGTGAAGGTGGCTCCTTATATATACAAAGGGTGGAGCCAAGAGTGGGAGTGGTGAATTATGAATACATTAAGAGTCAAAGAATAAGTTAACCCCTGAAATCCCATATATACATTATTTACACATTAGGGAATAAGGCATTTACATCTGACAAATCCCCCTCTAAATGCCGGTTCGCTATACAACACCAATTACATTCAGATTCAGGACAATATAAGACATACAATTTAGAAGTTAAATATTTGTGCTGTTTAGAAGGTAAAGGCTTCGTCAATATGTCAGCTAATTGTTCAGATGTATCACAATGTACTGCTTTGATAAATCCATCTTGAGACAATTGTCTCACATGCTTAAATTTTATATCTATATGCCTGGATCTTTGTCCAATGGCATCGGATCTAGATATTTCAATGGCTGCTTTATTGTCTTCATGCATAACAAAAGGCAAAGTAGGTTTTTTCCAAACATCTGAAATTAAATCATTAAACCATACAAGGTTATTTGCAGCTTTGGATAAACAAACATATTCCGCTTTTGTGGTTGAAGTGGCTACCAGTTCTTGTTTACCAGTGTACCAGTAAACTGGACAGTCATTTAATAGGAAAACATAACCAGAAGTACTTTTTCTGCATGATATATCTCCAGCCCAATCCGCATCTGCGTAACATGTAAGCTTTGGTTCTCTATTATCACTAGGTTCTAATACTAGGCAAAAGTCTAATGTACTTTTCAGATATCTTAAAATTCTTTTGACGGCTTCCCAGTGATACATTGTTGGTTTGCTAACGTGCCTTGATAATAAATTGAGTGGTAATGCAATATCTGGCCTAGTCCAATTAGATATATAAAGAAGTGAACCTATGACTGATCTATAAAATGTATTATCCTTGAATTCAGGGGAAGATTCATCAGTATTTCTAAGGAAATCAGTTTGCATAGGAGTGTCACAGGGTTTGGCATTGTTTAAATTGCATTTGTTTAGAAGTTCAATGATCTTATCTTTCTGAGTAAGTTTGAATCCCCTTCTAGTTTTGTTAATTTGTACACCAAGATATTTGTTTACTTTACCTAGAGATTTCAACGAGAAATGTTCATTTAGCTTGTTTACAAAGATTTCTCTTCTCTCTTTGTGTTTTCCTATATATAAAATATCATCTACATAAATCAATACAAATTCAATATAATCATCACTCTTTTTGACAAAGAAACAGTTATCAGCAGTGGTAGCGTTGAAATCCATGGTCTTAAGTACTTTTACCAAGCAATCGTACCATCTTTTGCCAGATTGCTTTAATCCGTATAAACTCTTGTTCAATAGCCAAATTTCATTTTTATTAGTGTATTGACTGTGAGGTGCTCTTACATATATTTCCTTATCTAGTTTTGCGTGTAGATACGCAGTCTGTATGTCATATTGAAATACATCAAGATTGAGTGCAGATGCTACTACTAGAGCTGTTTTAACACTCTCTGTTCTTACTGTGGGGGAGTACGTGTCAGTATAGTCCTCCGGATATTTTTGAGCATAACCTTGTGCAACCAATCTAGCTTTGTATAGAGTATTGCCTCCTTCTAGGTTCTTAATTTTATAAATCCACCTGGTACCAATAATTGTTTTATCTTTAGGTGCAATCGCAGGTGTGAATACATTTAATCCTTGCAAGCTTTCCATCTCTTTTTTCATAGCTAGTTCCCATTTTTCCTTTTCTTCACGAGGGAGTTTTAATACTTCCTCATATGTATTAGGTGTTATTTGTTCACCATCCATATGCATTATGTAATCTCTGTATTTATTTGGTATTTGATTTCTGTTGTTCCTAATAGCTCTTTCAGGTTTGCTATGGTTGTCATGCAAATATCTTGCTTCCTTTTTTGTTAATGTGTCTGTCTTTATTTTGTGTTGACTATTTGTCCATGTTTTGGTTTTGTTTTTATTTTTGTTGATATTTTGATTTTCTATTGTCCCTTCCTCACGAGATTTTGTATCTTTGCATTTATTTGGAAATATTTCATTAAGATGTAATTTAGACCAGTTGGCCTGTTCATGGAACACAGCTGTTCTGGAAACTATAAATTTGTTATTATTATCAATGAATCTGTACCCTTTGGTGCCAGTTTCATATCCCATAAATCTTAGTCTTCTGGATACGTTTTCTCCCTTTCTTCTCAACTGTTTAGGTATGTGTACGTCTGCAGTGACCCCAAATATGTGCATGTGTGCTAATTTTGGTTTCCTATTATACATCACCTCATATGGTGTCTTATTCACAATACTGGACCAGGTTCTATTTTGAGTGTAATTTGAATAATGTAAGGCTTCTGACCAAAATTGTTTGCCTAAACCAGCATCCTCTAATGTGCACCTAATCATGGTTTGTAATGTGGAATTTTTTCTCTCTACAATCCCGTTCTGGAACGCAGAAAATGGACTAGACGTGTAATGTAGCATTCCTCTATCCTTTAACCATTGGGAGAATTCTTTAGACATGAATTCACATCCCCTATCTGTCATAATTTGTTTTATTCTGATATTATGTTGTGTTTCTATGCGTTTGTAAAATTCCTTAAATTTCTGAAAGGTTTCATCCTTGTGTTTTAATGTGTAAACAAAACCATAGCGACTGTAATCGTCTACTATTGTTAGGAAGTAACGTTTTCTATAAGTGATTGATGGAGTTAATGGGCCAACTAAGTCCATGTGTACTAAGTCAAAAATTTTGTTAGTTGATCTGGTGGATTTTTTTGGCCTGGGACTAGTTTTTAGTTTAGTAGATTTACATACTGAGCATTCCAAATAATTTTCACAATTTTTTATTTTGACACCTTCTGCGTGTTCAGTCATTTTTTGTACTACAGGAAAACTTGCGTGTCCTAACTTCCTATGTAAGATGTGAGCACACTCATCATGAATTGGTTTACCTATTTTTGGTTTCTTCTCATTGTGTGTATCTGTGTGATCATGAGATATTTTACATTCATCATTGTCACTGTTACTAATATTTTCATCATCTGCCTCAATACAATCTTCCATATTTGAATCAATGTTATGTAACCATCTTTCTTTTGTTATCAGATAGGGTAGGCCTCCTTTAATCATCACAGTGCCTACATTTGTTTTATTCTTCTCTAAAGTTGCTTTTCCCTTTGAGAAAACTATATTGATGTCAGAATCTCTGCTTAGTTTTATGGCACTTAGTATGTTATGAGGTATTTCTGGTATTAACAATACCCCCTCTATTTTTCCTAGACCAGGCAAGGTCACATTCCCTCTGCCTAATACTTGAACCTTTTCTTGATTAGCTACCTTTATTACAAACTTATCTTCTGTAAATGAAGACAATATATTTTTGTTATTAGTGGTGTGATTAGTTGCCCCAGAATCAATAAGCCAATTATTGTTCTCATTTTGTTGCGTTTTAGTACTGTCTTGTTTATTTAGTCCATTCAGTGAACCAGATTTTCTCTCTTTTGAATTTTCTCTGCCCCCTCTACTTTCTCTGTAATTTGGTGGGCTTCTATATTTATGTCTATCTGTGGGAGACTGTCTATAATTGTATTTATTCCTATATTCTGACCTATGTCTTTCCTTTGAAATTTCGGGACAATCTCTTCTATTGTGTTCCCTGGACCCACAATTGTGGCATTTAAAATTTTCATTACATTTTTCTTGGAAAGCTACCTTCCTAAAAGATTTGTGTTCTGTGTGATTGCTAGAACGATTTTTTCTTGAATTGTCTTCTGCTATCAATTTGTTAGATAGACTTTCTATGGTTAAATATCCTAGATTGATGGTGTCTAAGTGTGACATAAAACTATCCCATGATGAATCAAGTGAATTGATAATAACACTTTTCATTGTTTGATCTGAAATCACTTCCCCCCTCAAATGCAGCTCAGCTCTTATTTTGTTTAAAGATATTAAATGCTCACTTATGGAAACCCCTGGTTTTACTCTGGAAGAAAAGAAGTCCTTAGACATTCTTGTGGTGGTAGCTACACTATCGCTGTGAAACAAATTAAACATGCATTGAATTATTTCTGAAACAGTTAGATTTGGTTTGATGCTATGATACATTGCAGGAGACACGCTAGATATTATTAAGAAAAATGCTCTATGGTGTAAACAATCTATTTTTAAAGTCCAAGGTCTTCTTGGGGGACTAGTGATAAAAAATAGTAAATTTTCTTTCATAAAGACAACCTGAAGCTGTTGATACCATTCTTGCAAATTAATGCCATCAACCCTAAGTTTTGGAAAGTCACTGGGTAAGTTTCCCACATTATTTTGTCCATTACTTACAACCTGAGGTAGTCCGTGGTCTCGCAAGTGTAGGAAATTGCAAAACGGCATGGGGATGCTCGCAACGAGTCTGCGCGGTTCTCTGGCCAGTTCAAGTCTTTCCGGACCGTCTACGTAGTTTCGCACATGCGCGTTGTTCATTTCTTCTTTGGCGTCGTCGTGGAAGGTTCTCTCCATTGTAGCTCGCTCGCTCCGCTCCTCTTCAGACGAGTCGGTCTCTGGCTCGGTCTTAGGAGTTCTGATGGCGGCGACTGCTCTTCTCTTTCTTTTGGGTGCGTTGGCACTTGCTTCGGTTTGCGGTGTAGGGCGGAATCGACATGGCTCTCTGGGCTCGGGCGTCGTCGCTCTCGAAGTCAGGATGGGAGCGTGCAGGTCTTGAGGTATCGGCTTGTTCGCTTGCTTCTTCGTTGGCGCTTTGGAAATTTTTAATTTTGGCCCAAATGCAGCAAAAAGCGTCTTCATTGCTGACTTTACTTGAGATTTTGTTAAGTCGTCTTCACTTTCTGATTCTGGCTCTTCCGAAGAGTTTGAATCCTCCTTTTCACTTTCGTTGTCTGATAACGTCTTTCGCGCCAGAAATTTTGAACTGAGCATTTTGATTGGCTCTGTTTCCTTCACTTTGGAGGCTTGTTGAAACCAAGATGGCTGCCATTCAAAATTCCGCGCGGGATCACATTTTTTCTTTTTCATAACGGCTTTCTCTGTAGTCATATCACTCACAGTTTTTTGGTCTTTGGGTTTCTCTTTAGCGATGTTTTTCTCTCTCGCTGCTCCGCTGTTCTTCAGCATTTCTTGGAGGTTCGCGATGAGGCTTTCATCATTCTTCTGGCTTTTTAATAGCTTCAATATCTCTGACCTGAGTTCGTTATTTTCTATTTCGATTTCCTCCTGGTCATCATTTTCATTTATTAATTCTTCTTCTACAGTGGTGTATTCTTCGGATTCTCTCGAAATCGCGTTTGTGGATTCGTTGATTATTTCTTGTTCAGTTTCTATTTCTTTGCTGTAGGCCCTGGTGTTGGGCCTATCTTTCTTAGACATTTTTAGGTATTTATTGAGTCAATTAACCATCCTCTGCTACCAGCTTGTTGCAATATTTTCAGGATCAGACTCAATAATAATAAGAGTTAGAGGTTTAAATATATTTCTCTTTAATTATAACAGGCATTCTATATTCACTGAATATCCACAGATAGAAGCAAAGAAAGTGGTGAAGGTGGCTCCTTATATATACAAAGGGTGGAGCCAAGAGTGGGAGTGGTGAATTATGAATACATTAAGAGTCAAAGAATAAGTTAACCCCTGATATCCCATATATACATTATTTACACATTAGGGAATAAGGCATTTACATCTGACAAAATGGTCAAAATAGGGAGCGCCCTATCAAATCCTGTACCTGTTAACAGCGGTGTCCCCCAAGGCAGCTTTTTAGGACTAACACTCTTTATACTTTACATAAATGATCTTTGTGATCATATTAAAAGCAACTGTATTCTCTTCGCCGATGATCTAAAACTATTCAACACCGCCGACAATGCTGCTACGCTTCAAAACGACTTTGACTATGTGTCAATGGTCAAACAAGTGGCAACTTCAAATCTCAACCAACAAATGCTCTGTCTTACACACTGGCAAAAAGATGGAGCATAAAATACAAGTTGGATGGGCACGACCTTGTAGACGATCCTCATTCTGTCAAGGACCTTAGAGTACTATTCTCTAATGATCTAAGTGCCAGAACCCACTGTAACAACATTGCCAAAAAGACATTAAGAGTTGTTAACCTAATCTTGTGTAGCTTCTTCTCTGGTAATATTGTACTACTAACTATAGCATACAAAACATTTGCTAGACCAATTCTCGAATACAGCTCATCTGTCTGGAATCCGCACTGCATATCGGACATAAATACAATTGAAAGAGTCCAGAGATATTTCACGAGAAGAATCCTCCACTCCTCTGCTTGCAACAAAATACCTTATGCCACCAGACTTGAAATTTTGAGCTTAGACAACTTAGAACTATGCCGCCTTCAGTCTGACCTAAGCATAGTACATAAAATTATCTGTTACAATGTCCTACCTGTCAATGACTACTTCAGCTTCAACCACAGCAATACACGAGCACACAATAGATAAAAACTTAAGGTAAACCGCTCCAAACTCGATTGCAGAAAATACGACTTCAGCAACAGAGTGGTCAATGCCTGGAATGCACTACCTGACTCTGTGGTTTCTTCCCCAAACCCCCAAAACTTTAACCGTAGACTGTCTACTGTTGACCTCACCCCATTCCTAAGAGGTCTGTAAGGGGCATGCATAAGCGCACCAACATGCCTACCATCCCTGTCCTAATGTCCCCTTTTATTCGTATCCATTTTATGTATTCATAATCATGTTTATATTTATATCTGTTATCTAATACATGCTTGACAAATAAATAAAATAAATAAAATAAAAATACTTCCTTCATTTGGCTGAAGATGACAATGTAGAAATAGTGAAAGTTTTTTTTTTTTTAAAGTGCTATGGAATTGCTGGTTGCCACTGATATTGATACTAAAAACCCTGCTGTCTTGATAGTTGTAAAAAAATCCAAAAGCACAGGGTAGCTTTCTAACATTCATGCATGACTATGCTTTCAGTGAGATTAGCAACATACTGTATAAAACCAAGCATGCTAAAAACAAGAAAGGCAGTATATGAAATCTTGACTTCATTAAACCTTCATTTGATTTTCTAAGAACTAGCGTGATTGTATTAGAACTGAGAGGGTCAGATTCTGAGTGGTTATTGCTCTCCTCACTTGGAAGAAATACAGGAATACTGGACAGATTATAACCGCATAAAAAATGTAGATTTGGTGTGTCACTGGAGGCACATTACACTAGCCTTAGTAAGTTTTCACTGTCTCTTGAGCAAACTTCAAAATGCTGATTTAATAAATGAATCTGTTATATGCTTGGATCTCAGACTGATTTAAAGTCATTTCAGTTGTAATGTTGAATTACAATTTCTAATTGCCTTTGATTTTAATAGGTTGCTTGCAAATGTGCTGAACCAGTATTTGTAACTCCTTGTGCTTACTGATACTGTCATTCATCTTGGATTAGCACTTGGCTGTGGTGATGACAATGACCTTCTTTCATGGGAATTAGATATGTGTAAGGATAATATTTACTGGATCCAATCTGGGTCAGTCACCAGGACCAGAGGTTTTGTCTTTGGAGTTTTCGGACTCATGCTGGAGCCCATCTTCAGGGAAGTTCCCCGAAGATGGGTTCCAGCATGAGCCCAAAAGCTCCGAAAACAAAATCTCTGGTCCTGGTGATTGACCCAGATTGGCTCCTACAACAGTATCCTGGGACACGCATGTTTGTCTTCATTCATAATATTTACTGTGAAATCTTCACAGAGAAACCATATATCCACAAGGTGGAGATATACAAAAGGTCTCCATGTTACTTGATAGTCTTCCAAGAAGCATCTGTTTTATTTTTTGGGAGATTAGGATGTTGGGCAGGATGAAGTTTTGAGATGCTTTATGTAAAATCCTCAATAAATATGAATGAAAAAAGAAATTGTCAAATTCAAACATTTTTAAATTTTTAAATTTTTTTTTTGATTTATATGCTGCCCTTCTCCGGAGACTCAGGGTGGCTTACAAGGCGTTAAGCCATAATTTATTTTTTTAAAAAAATTTGATTTATATGCCGCCCTTCTCTGGAGACTCAGGGCAGCTTACAATGCGTTAAGCAATAGCCTTCATACTTTTGTATATTTATACGAAGTCAGCTTATTGCCCCCAGAAACTGGGTCCTCATTTAACCTACCTTAGAAAGGATGGAACCTTGAGCCTGGTAAGATTCGAACCTGCAGTAATTGCAGGCAGCTGTGTTAATAACAGGGTGCTTTAGACCACTGTATTACCAAGGCCCTTTTTAACATTGTCACTGTTAAATTTTAACAGTGACACAGAGGCAGAACTAATGGTGAGGGATACTGAGAAAATTAGTTTAATTTAGCATCACTGGGAGGTTTACAGATTCCCCACATTCATATAATGTTTCATGCCTGACTATGTTTCCAACTGTTATGAGCATGTTTTTCATTGATTAACTATAGCTTTTGTGCAATGGTGAAATCCAATTTTTTTTACTACCAGTTCTGTGGGCGTGGCTTGGTAGTGTGGCGGGAAATGATACTGCAAAATTTCCATTCCCACCCCACTCCAGGGGAAGGATACTGAAAAATCTCCACTCCCACCCCACTTCAGGGGAGAATACTGCAAAATCCCCATTCCCTCCCCACTCCTGGGGGAAGGATATTGCAAAATCTCCATTCCCACCCCACTCTGGAGCCAGCCAGAGGTGGTATTTGCTGGTTCTCTGAACTACTCAAAGTTTCCGCTATCTTTTCTCTGAACTGCTCAAAATTTCCGCTACCGGTTCTCCAGAACCTGTTGGAAGCTGCTGGATTTCACCCCTGCTTTTGTGGTTTGGAATGATATTGGACCAAATTTTAATTTGTTGCAATATATTCTGTTACACTGCAGTTGGATTCTTTCATGATTTTTCTTCTCAAAAATAATATCTAGCTATTTATCAACCCACCCACCCCCATTTATAGTTTATTGGTTGTATCTCAACTCTAGTGGAAACCAATGTGATGCAGAGGATAGATCTGGCTTTGAAGGATCATGCTGGTTCAGCAGAAAACAAAAAGCAAGAATGGTGCTTTTGTTCAGTCTCTGCAAAAAAAACATAACATATAGTTGAATATAGATGAGAGAGAATGATATATTTTAGACAAGCATAGAAGTTGAATCAATGAATCTGACACATAGCAAGATCCCCTTATATGTTGTGCCAGCTACAGAGTTGCTTGCATGGCTGGTTGTTTGAGAATCTGAAAAATTGGGATGTCAGCTTTCTTCCTGACAACTCCATAATTCACTTCTTCACTAAACTCAATTAGAGCTACAGCTATGGATGGGGGAAGGCCCTGAGGCATATTACTACCGATAATAGAATTTGGAGTCCAATAATTATATAATGGAGGCTAGACAACTTCTTCCATCATCTTTGAAGTAACAAAAAGAAGAGGTAGAAGAGGCTATTCAATGACAATTATAGGCTGTATTGCCAAAATACGCTTTGAGAAGCACATTCAACTTCTCATATGACTTAAGACTGCAATATACTTGGACTTCTCTCCCATGGATTAACTCTACCGGTGATATAGCTCGAACCTTGGCTGGAGGTGGTTAAAAAAAAAGAGTATTTTAAGGAAACTTGAATATTGTATTTGACTATGTAACTATTCTAGACATTGGATGTTTCTCTTGTAAAATTGAGTTTGAGCAAGTTGTCCCTTATCCAACATGTTGTTGAATCCAGGAATTGATTAGATACTTCTAGAAACTCAGATGACAAAGAAAGAAAGAAAGAAAGAAAGAAAGAAAGAAAGAAAGAAAGAAAGAAAGAAAGAAAGAAAGAAAGACTGAGTTTCATTTAAAATGTTCCCCTCGCACCAGTGGTGGGTTGCTACCAGTTTGCGCGTAGCAGCGGTAGTGGGAGGCTCCGCCCACCCACCCGGATGTCATCAAATATGCTCTGCGCATGCGCAGAAATGGCTTGCACATGAGCGAACCAGTAGCAAAGGTAAGTGAAATCCACCACTGCCTTGCACAAATGTGCTAGTCGTTCCCGACTCTAGGGGGCGGTACTCATCTCCATTTCAAAGCCAAAGAGGCAGCGCTGTCCAAAGACGTCTCCGTGGTCATGTGGCCGGCATGACTAAACGCCAAAGGCACATGGAATGCTGTTACCTTCCCACCAAAGGTGGTTCCTGTTTTTCTACTTGCATTTTTTTATGTGCTTTAGAACTGCTAGGTTGGCAGAAGCTGGGACAAGTAACGGGAGCTCACCCCATTACGCGGCACTAGGGATTCGAACTGCTGTAGCCATACTAATAATACTTCAGATCCCCAGATGATTTCTCTGAGTACTGAATTCCCTAACAGCATTAAGAGAAAACAATGTAGTTTTATTTAGACAAGAAAAGGTTCTTTGGGTCAGGGGTGGGATTTAGGAGGGACAAGATGGAAACTCCTGGAGACCAATTGTACAAGTTCCATACATGGATTTCCTATAAGTCCCCTAAGAAGTGAATATGAAAGCAGGAATAGAACATCATAAAGAGAAGGAGTGGAATGTTTTACCGACTTCCAATTCATGGAGCTGATCTAAAATGTCCCCTTGCTTAATGGCACCAAAAATTTGAAAGAATTGATTCCTTACACCTAAGAGATAGCTATGGTACATAACCATGCACTTTTACACCTGGGGAAGGTTTTAATAGCCTTATAAAACCAATGAAACCAAATCTATAGACATCAGAAAGAGGTCCAAGTGATCGCTTGCCAATCATTCTTTCTGAAGTAAACATGTGCTAAAACCCAAGTTCTTTCAAGAAGATAACAAGTAGCTAGATTGCTAGTCTGACTATAGTAATTTTATATATATGTAGTTGTTGCCTTCTCTTATTATTCGTGGATTTTCTTTTTGCCAGTAAACACATTTTTATTGATTTAGCTTCATTGATTTTGCAGGGGAGTTTCTCACTAAAACTTTCCATATGTGCAAGACTGCATGATTACATAGCCCTTATGTTTCAGAACTGGCACTAACAAGTTTATTAAATTATGCTTTTCTGGACTTTGGGCAGGAAAATCCAAAACATTTGTTTTTCTGTTTTTGTGGAGTTGGGCTAAAAGGAGAAATCCTGGATATGATGTCCCGCTGCCTGGAGGCAGTACGGGCCTGGATGGGTAGGAGCAGGCTAAGACTCAACCCTTCCAAGACTCAGTGGCTATGGATGCCGGCGTCTTGTGTTCTAGAAGTTCCATCACTTTCGATGGGGGGGGGGAAGCGCTTCCTCTTGTCGAGAGGGCCCACAACTACATGGCTTAGGTCCGGGGCATTTGCAGGACCATCTCCTACCCACCTCCCACCGTCCTGTTCGATCTCACAGGGCTGCCCTCCTCAGGGTACCGTCAGCCAGACAATGTCGGCTGGCGACGTCCAGGGGTAGAGCGTTGTCCGTGGGCACTCCTGTCCTCTGAAACGAGTTACCCATTGAGCTTCGTATGGCACCTGATCTCCGCTCCTTCCATCGGGACTTAAAGATCTGGCTGTTTCAACAAATGGGTTGATCTTGATCCTTGGGTTTTTCTTATTTTGATTGTCATTATTTTAACTGGGTTTTAATCATTTTAATCTTTTATTATTGTATGTTTTTAACTTGTGTTCACCGCCCTGAGTCCGTAGGGAGAAGGGTGGCATATAAATTTTTGGTAAATAAATAAATAAAGAAAGAAAGAAATCTCCATCTAAATAGAATAGGAGTTTTCAGGACTGCCTGGAGCAGTGGTGGGTTGGTCCCGGTTTGCCCCGGTTTGGGTGAATTGGTAGCGATGGTGGGAGGCTCCGCCCACCTGCCCAGACATCATCAAAAATGCTCTGCACATGCGCAGAAGCACCGCACACTCACAAAGCAAATGCATGCGCCCGCGCGTGACCAATAGTGAACTGGCAGCGCCGGAATTTGAAACCCACTACTGGCCTGGAGGTTGCCTATCATTAGGTCTTCTAGGAAGGATTTGAACTACCCTCCACCTGGGGTCCTTGACTTACAACCATTCTAGTAGCAACCATACAATGGCATTGAAAAAAGTGACTTACTATCTGTCCTCACATTGACGACTGTCATGGCATCCCCACAGTTATGTGATCCTAATTCGGAGGCTTGGCAACTGGCATGTATTTATGATGATTATAGTGTCTTGAAGTGACATGAGCTGCAGTGGCACAGTGGTTAGAATGCAGTATTGCAGGCTACTTCTGCTGACTGCTGACTGCCAGCAGTTCGGCAGTTCGATTCTGACCGGCTCAAGGTTGACTCAGCCTTCCATCCTTCCAAGGTGGATAAAATGAGGACCCAGATTGTTGAGGGCAATATGCTGACTCGGTAAACTGCTTAGAGAGGGCTGTAAAGTGAAGTGGTATATAAGTCTAAGTGATATTGCTATTGCTATTTGCAATCTTCCCCGTTAGCTTCTGACAAGCAAAGTCAATGGGAGAAGATGGATTTGCTTAACTACCATGTGATTCACTTAACAACTGCAGCAATTTGCTTAATAATCGCAGCAAAAAGGTTGTAAAATTGGGCAGGACTCATTTAACAATTGTGATCTTAAATTTAGGACTAACTGTAATACGGTTTGCTTGGAAAGACAAAAAAGGTCATTGCCTCCCAAAAGGACAATGCTCTATTCTTAGCAAATCCCAAATTATTTAGGAGCTAAGAATAACTAAAAAATCAACAACTAAACGAGTTGTCAGTCTTCAATATCCAAGCTAACTCATCCTTTATAAAATGTGATTAGATGAAGCTTTGAATTAGAGGAGAGGTAACAAGCGTGTCGATTTCATTTGCATGTTTCATTTTCATTTCCTTTGTCAGCTGCCAAGGGCCACATGGATAAAACAAGGATGCAATGGAATTATAGGAGAAAATGGGATGACAGTAGAATTTGGGGTCCTTTCCATTCACATGCTCTGCAGAGACTTACTTTTAAATTTTAATAGGTATGTTAAGCCTCCTTGCCAGAAATTGACAGACAATGACAGCGCTGTTTTTTGGCATTTCTAACAGCCAAGTCCTGAGAGGCTGTCCAAGGAAGTTGCTGATCTCTGAACTGGAGGCAACATATTTACGCTTTGCCTTCCTCTCTGTTCTTCCTATTTTATTGTCTGCCATAAGAGGAGAGAAGCCAAACCTGGCTACTCATTGCCAAGCTATATTTCCCACAATTTGTGCTGGTCTCAATTTGAAGTACATAATTGTATTGACAAGGAATATAAGGCAAATTAAAATGAATCTCATCTTTTTATGAGAACTAATCAACTTTCTCTTCATCTTTTATTTATTGTATTTTTCAGAGTATAAGACACACCTTCCCCCACCCCAAAAGTGGGTGAAAATCTGGGTGCGTCTTAAACTCTGAATCTAGCTTCTCAGACGGAGGTTTCAGAGGCTGAAAAAAGCATCAGAAACGAAGCTTCAGAAAAGAAGCCCCCAAACAGAGCTTCAGAGGCTTTTTTTCTGAAGTTCTGTTTCGGAGGCTTTCAGAGGCAGGAAAAAAAGTTTTTTCTGAAACAGAGTTTCAGAAGTTTCAGAGGCAGAAAAAAAAAAAAAAAAGCAAGACACAGAGCTCACAGCCAAGGAACCTGTTGCTAAAATTCACCTCTGGGAACAGCTGATTGGGGGTATTCCAGGAGGCCCATCCACCTGCCAATCAGCTTTTTTCTTATTTTCCTTCCCAAAAACTAAGGTGCATCTTATACTCCAGTGCGTCTTATACTCCGAAAAATATGGTAGTTGGAATAGGCTAACCAACAACAACCAACCCCTCCACACACTTAGGTGTGTGCTGTGAAGCCTTGTAATAAAATTTTCTTGAGCAATTTTGGATTAAAATAAAGACACAAACAGTACTATCATGAAGGCAGAAATGTAGAGCTGATATTTAGTATTTCACTCAGGGGAAGCAGGGGAAGCTTCCAAACACAGCAGGACTGGTTGTACTCTTAGCATTAGTCACACTTGATTTCAAGGTATCAGCCTACTAGGGAGACCAGAGTAGGAAATCAACTCCATAAGAAGGCTATTGACACTCGCTATAATAATAAAATCTTGCAAGTCTGATTGTGTTGCACCTCTTCCTCCTTATGATTCAGTGAATTAGGGAGGTGTCTGGATGTTGTGGGCTTACAAAATGTTTTACCCCTTGTCACCTTGGCAACAGACTCTGCATATGTTTGTCAAGGTCTTCTTTCTTCCTCTCTACACAGGGTCTGCTAGTTTTGCACTGTACTTGCCTAGTTCACACAAGGAAGCTATCAATGAGTGAAACAATAATTCATTTGCTTATTTTTCAGCTGGCTTGTTGCAAGCCCAATGCTGACAACTATACAGATAACCTACAAAATTTTAAAACAATACACATTAGTTATAGGAGCTGGTAGGAGATTGGTGAGTCTATCACTTCTGAGATAAAATTGGGAAGACTGCTAAATAAAAGTGAAGAGTTAGGTTTATGCATTTCTTTGTTGCTACCTAGCAAGCATCTGAATCTGATAGTCCTATTTAAGACCAGATCTGAAAGGGATCTACTGTTGCCCTTGTCCATCTACAAAGTAAGCCTGAAAATATTATTTCATTTCCATGTTGATTTTCTACATTTCCCTGATATAAGGAACATAATGATTCAAGGCAAATAACAACAATGGCTTTTGTAAGTTTTCTTGATGTGATATTTTTTCACTCTTATTTTCAAGACCTCATCACAGAACTGGGTCTTATTGCTTATGTAACCCTCATAGCATATTTAGAAGATTAAGAGTTTGGAAGAAGTGGTACCAAACTGGAACCAAAACAAAAATGAAGTATTTTTGAACAACCTGTACTGCTTCTTTGGGCATTGGAGGCTTTCATTTTTCCTCATTTTGTTCTGCTTTAAAACAATTATTTTAATTTATATCTGACTGGTAATCAATTGAGAGAAGAATATTACCTGCCAGGTCATGCAACTAGTTGCATTGGCTGTTTATTCATTTCCAGACTCAGATCAAAGAGAAAGGACCAGCTTTTAAAGTCCTGAACAGGTCAAGTTGTATTGGTCCTTCAAGATAGACCGGACTAAGAAATGGAACTCATGCAAGTCAGTACTACTTTTATTATCAGTGTATGTAACACCACTGCTTTGGAGACTGCATTGATTTCAGGTGTTTCCAGGTACAATTCAAGGTGCTGCTATTCACCTTTAAAGCTCTTCATGGCTTTGGACTGGCTTACCTGAGGGACAATCTTTTCCAAATAGTTTCTTCTGGAATGGTATAATGTCCCTTCCAAGTCTGTTATTTTGTTTCTACCATCCAATCTGGTCCAGCAGGATGAGCATGCCTCAGACCTCATCAGCCAAGGGTTGTCAGTTCATAGGTATCAAGTGACATGCGTTCTCTGCTGTAGCCTCAGCCCTCTGGATTATTCTCCTTCCAAAGATTAGGATGCGCTGACTCTGCTGGCCTTTCAAATGGCCTTGAAGATCTGGCTGTGTGCCCGGACCTTGGGTCCCAAGTGTGTGAAGAGCCCCCTTTCCTGGTTCTGTTATGCTTATGTTGACATTGTTCGATGATAGTATTTCTTGGCTGCTAATTGCATCTATTTTCTTTTTCTGTATCATTTTAATGGTTTTCATGATTTTTATGATTGTTTACTGCCCAGAGCCACTGGTTTGAGGTAGGCGGCTATACAAACTAAAACAAGTAAATCAGGAATGGGTTCTACTTACCTTTACTACCGGTTTGCATTGCGCCCATGCATGCTCTTATCAGATCACCTATGATCCGTCCAGGTCAGTGGGCGGAGCCTCCCACTGGTTTTACTACCAGTTCTTGCGAACCAGTCCGAACCGGGGGCAACCCACCACTGAAGTAAATATGTAAGATAAATTATAGAGTTTCTGTCCTTACCATGTTTCACCCTTCCCTCTTTTTACCTTTGTGGGAACTAAAGAGGAATTTATATGAGATGTTTTCTGTTGTTACTTTCTTGAACCAGGCTCAGGCCTCTTTTATCTTGCTATTGTAACCCTCTGCTCTCTATAAATTGGGAACAAATTCTCAGAAGGACTGTCTATATCTGCCCAAGCTGTAATCCATCATCATAATTTTATATGCTATTATTTGTATGCTCTGTGCAGTGGTGAGCTGCAACCGGTTGGCGCACAGCATTCAAAATACAGCAATCTGAAGCTCAGCTGCTTAACTTCTAAGACAGCCCCGGTAAGTAGAACAGTGGAGGCGCAGAAATCAGCTGTGTTATGTGAATCAGTTGAACCAGAAAGAAGGAAATACAGGACAGGATAGAGCAGGGGCTGGTGGGCGGGGCCATCTGATCATCGAAACTACCGGTTCGCACAAACTGGCAGCCCACCACTGGCTCTGTGTCAAAATGTGCATATTTTGATGTAAAGAGATCTTACTTAGTGAAGGCTGTATCCTGCAAAGGGAAATATATATCATATATCACGGGTGTCAAACTCGCCGTGTCACGTTGCCGTCACGTGACATTTTATGATGGTTTTTTCCTCTTCACGGAGCTGGGGTGGGTGTGGCCTGCGTGTGACGCCAGTTTGACACCCATGCTATACTTATATAGAGTATAAAACTGCTATTTTGTAGCAGTTTCAGAAAATGCACAACCACCTAAGAGTAAACAGACAAGACAACCTCTCCTTCTCTATATTCCTGTATATAGAATGAAATCTCATTCATTTTTTAAAAAAATAAATATAACTACAATGAAATCTTGACTATCTGGAGCAGAAACCCCATTTTAAATATGTGTGATCTTTTGCTTTGCTTGTTTGCTTTTCATCAGGGTGCTCAGATACTGTGAAAGACTAATCTTTGGCAATGCAGTATATTGAGCAGGAAATGTTTAGGTAACTTACACATGTGTCTTTTGACTTAGTGTGAGTCAAATGTGTGCAAATAAATGTCATCTAAATGGTCCACTGAACCCCAGGGGAAATAATATCTATAAGTAGTATTGCAGGTATAAGCCGATATAAAATATTTATAAGAACACTGAGTAAACTCATAGAAAATCTGGCAAATATGAGGGAAACTCTTCTATGAAATGTCTGTGTTATTATGGGGCTGTGTGGCACACTAGATTAATATAGCAGCCTGCCACCTCTGTGAACCTGGCTTTAAATCTCGCTCATAAAAGGCATTCAAGTGCAGATATGAATTACTAGTAAATTTCTTGAGAGGGACAAAAGGGAAAGGGGAGAAATGCACATTGACTGGCAAGCATCTCATAGGGAAATCAAGAAGTGATTTCCCTCCCCCCCTACACAAAACAGTCCATCCAGCAATTACTGGAATGAGGGCAACCCAGAGATTGTTCCAATAATTCTCATATTTCCCCCAAAAGGCACATTGAGGACAATCAGATCCTAACTACCCACAAATAGTAGCCCAAATCTGGTAGCTCCGAGCAAACGGTTGGTTGCTAAAGGAATTAGTACATCTCTATGGTAACCTTGGTTCTGATTAACTGGGCTAGACAAGCTTCCTGGGCTACAATATCCTGTTTCTTCTTTTTCTGAATGATGATGAGAACTATCTTCTTGGGTCTCTATTTGCCTCAGCAACAGTTAAAGAGAGGAGGTCCTGGAAGCACTTGAAAGCCAGAATACTCCCATGTGGGTGCTTTGAACAGAGATTCTCATGATTTTTTAAACAGTAAGAAAATCCTTGTGGTAAGTAGAAAGAGAGGGTTTCAAAGGCAGATAATCTCACCCAGGAGGATAAGTAGGTGGCAGGAATCTATTTACTCTTTTTAGTTTAGTAGCATCAAGCAGTCAAAGCTGCTATTAGGCTTTCATTGCAGTAGTATACCATATAATGTGTTTGAGTTGTTTTTCAGGAATAGGATGGAAATGGCTTTGCAATAGCCATCCTCTGGGCTTTGTTTTTATTTCCCAATTTTCTAGTCCACTCTGGAGTGTTCTGGTATTTCTCCTCCACAAACCAGCTGACTACATTGCATCTACCTAGGCATACAGAGGGTGGGTTTCTCTCTCTCTCTCCCCCTCCCCCTCCCCCCCCAGAACAGCTAAGATTAATTGCCTCTTATGCTAGAAAACATGCAGTACATCCATGTGTAAAAACAGATTTTTGTGGATGTAACACTTAGTTTGCCCTTGAGACTTCTAGTATGATTCCATCTCTCTTACACATACACACATTCACATACACACCTTCTATCAGGAAAATGATAATGTTATTGTTTGCTTTGGAAGTAATCCAGGGAAGAAAGAAGTTGAAGCACACTGAGAACCCCTAATTGCCAGCATACTTCTTAGCATTACTTTCATCTTGCTTTGATTCATTTCTTTAACATAACAGGAGAACATTTTACAAGGATTGAGATGAATTTATGACTTTAAACAGCAGTTAAAAATTTAGGATCTTTAGGCAATTTGTGTCCTCTGGGTGGGATAAACAAGCTGAAATGCAGCCCTTGAAAGATGCTGGTGCTGTTCTTCCAAAAACTTATTCATCTTGGTCACTTCCTGTTTTGTCTCTAAATGGATTGGCATGGACACTGAATGAGCAGATCTATTACATGGGAGCTCTTCTGGACTTGTGGCAACTCCTACATTGGCAGGAGAAGATCATGTCCAGAGCAGACTTTGCTGGTGCATCAGTGGCTGCCCAATCTTGACAGGAGACCTTGAGGATGGTAACTCATATTCTCATACCTTGATGCTAGATTTCTCCAGTACATTTTACATGGAGCTACTTTTGAAGGTGGCTCCAATTGGTGCAGAATGTGATGGTTTACCACTTGGCAGATAAGAGCTATTAAGGCCATATAAAGATGATTCTGCAAGTACTAAATTAGTTCCAATAAACTTCTGGATTCAATTGAAAATATCATTTGGATGTAAATCTTTTGGCTCCCAGGTTGTCTCCAAGATTGCCTCCATCAAGTAGAACAAGTAAACAGATGGTTGCTCATCTTGGGAAGGAATACTTAAATTCCTCTTATACGAATGAAATTGATCTTCCATGGGAATGTTTTTTGTTTATTAGTAAAGACTGCAGACAATTGGTAGATTTTATAAAGCAAACTATAAGTATAATAGCTGTGGTTGTGCCTATGTGTAACTATGGAAATTTTAATGTAACCAATGGAAATTTCATTTCCTTTTCCTTGAGTTACTTTTACTGTTGGATTATATCATAATAGCAATAACTCAAAAAGCATCATGAATGGAGGCAGGAGGGGATTGTTAGAACAACCTGCAGGGAAAGGAATTCCACTAGATTTACTTCTGAAAATGTTTAGCTGAGAGTTCCCCAACCTTTCCGGCTTTGTGGACCGGTGGATGGGGGGAAAGGGGATGGTTCCACGCAAGCAGAGGGCAAGTGCTTGTGCAAATGGAGTGTACTTGCCTGCTGCTCATGAAAGTGGGGATGTGTGCGTCACATGTGCTTGGCTGCAGCTTTCAGGTGATCCAGTTCTGAACAGCTCACAGCTCAGTAGTGGGCTGCGACCCAGGGATTGGGGATTCTTGGTTTAGCCAATCTGGCAATAAATTGGCTGAGTCACTTGAAACTCCATTTATAGCTTTTGAAAAAAGATAAATGAAAGACTTGTAAAGGTGAAAGAAGTCAAAAAGATGAGCAATTCTATAAAACAAATGTCTGCTGATACAAAATAAATTAATGTGTTAATAAAAAAATAGTGGTTTGGGTGATTGTGTTTTTTGCTGCCTTGGAAGTTGCAGGGGGTCTATGGGTTATTGGATTTTTAATTTTGTAAGGCACTTGAATTCACCATGTAATATATCAAGCAGCATTGTCCTTAACAGAAGGGTATTATTTCACTCTATCCCATGTACCACTTGCTACTTAACTTACATACTAGGCTTCCAATGGAGTTTCATTTAAGTATAATTCAGATAAAGAAAGCAGATATATAATATAAGTTGATTTGTGAGTTCATTTCAGTGCATAGCAACTTTGGCTAAAAGTCAGCAGATGGCAGTTGTGATTAGGTTTGCTAATGTTTAAAACTGATTTTTGTTCCTATGCCTTTAAAAATTATTGGGTTTGCAGATATTAACTGGTGATAATGCTTATCTTTCTGACCTGAAAAGCTTGAGTTAGCCCGTGGCAGCATGACTAAAATTGGAATAAAGTCCATGGCTGTTACAAGTGAAAAAGTTTTTATGAAAAAGCAAGGTGCTTCCTCTTGCTGTTAGTCTAGGAATCATCACATGAAATCAGAATATATATTATTTATATTAATCAGGTTTTAAAGCTCAAAAATATTAGAAATTTAACCAGATGGTTTCCAAACAATTTTGAATGCAAAGTTCACCAAGTATATCAGCATTTTGAAAAATATTAGAAGCATAATATATAAAATACAATATTTTAATGAGTGAAAAAATATGCTATGTTGGAGAACCTTATTCAAGAATTAACCCAATTATTCGTTATAGAAAGGCACGCTCTTGGAAGAATTAAGACTTATTGTGAATAAGATGTTCCATCTGGCTGCTCTTGCCAGAGGGAATGGTTAAACAAAAGGTGTGGCCTCTTTGTATAATAACTTTGTAGTAAAGCCTTGATTTAACCTTGAGGTAGAGAGGGATGTTAATCCCAAGTGTCCATTAAATGATGAATGGGACTTTATTTGTTCATAAAATGAGTAGTGTTATATTTGCATAAAATGGAGAATGGATTTGTCTTTATCTCATAAATCTACTATTTATTAAGTGAGAACTGGGAAGTCTAAATTGTACCCCTCCAAATAATAAGCACTAGAAGACATAGAACGCTAGTAGATCTGGCCTACAGAAATCTGGATGGCCATAACATGAGAACAAAGGGTTAGCTCTAACCCTATGTAGTCTATTCTACATAACAAAGATCTACCTCCTTCAGGCAGAGCCATTTAATTGCCCTTCATTGCATCACCCAGCAAGATTCATTCAACCAAACTTAACACACAAACCTAAAAAGCTAGCTATGACCTCTGACAGCAACCAATCAGGATACTCTTCTTGTGCCCCAGGAAGTTCAAAGCCAGAGAGGCTATAAAATCCAGGGACTCTCAACATCTCTTGTCTTTTTGCCCAGGATTTCAAACCATGTGATCCTGTTCATCAATAAACCTTCTTTCCAAGCAACTTCCATGAATCCAGTGTCTTTTTCCCCACTTGGAACTGAACCCAGATGGACATTTCTTCCAACGCTACCTAATGTGATACTATTTGCATTATCATGTCAATGTGGTTAGTGTGTGTTCACTTACCTTTTTTTTTAATTGTAAGGACTGTATGGTTATTCCTAGGAGTTCAGAACTAAGTCAATTTCATTCCTTCTCCATTCTTTCATATATCAACCTTTCCTGCTTCATTACTTTTGTAAGAATAGTAGGAAAAATATTCCCAATGCACAGGAAGCTTTCTGATTTGTTAAAAAGCAAACAATTAAAATTGTTTGCTCTATTAATTACAGCATAAACATTTACTGTAAACCTTTAATGTTCTGCAGCTCTTTTCACTAATTTTTATTTCGAAGAAAGGGACATTAGTTTCTCAAAGGCTGCCGATAATAAATATTTGCTTGACAGTGCTGTAATCACATTTCTTTCCACTATTCTCTCTCCTCCTCTTGATCATTTTTGGTCTTGCTTACTTACACTAATTGATATTCCACCAGCTTTAGTGTACTGTAGCTGTGACACATCTGCAAGTCTCCTTTTGCATTTCAGAAATGGAATATAGAAGCAAATAGGTGATTTTGCCTTGTAGGATTAGCATTAGGCCTTTAAAAAGTGTTTATAGTTGTTCTGAATGGAATTATATTAAATATGCTTTTGTCACTTTTCAACTTTGATAAGAGATTTGCCCCCTCTGGCTGGGCTGATGAAATATTAGTGGTTAAGTGGACAGATCAGGTTGGGCAACTCTGCTCAAAATTAATAAAGAGGCCCTTGGTACTGGTTTTAGGTTATTCTATAGCTTATAATGACAAAGAAGTACTAATGAAAGAAATAGTGAATTAGTTGCCAGTAGCGGTGTACAATGGATTGTGCTGAATTCCAGGTCATTATGTGAAAATTTGCAAATATTTTTCATTTTCCAGCTCCATCCTGATTCTGAGTGTCCAAAAAAAATTACTTCTAAACTTATAGGCACCACAGGACCAACAAGATAAAATTAATCCTCCCAAGCCTTTGGATTCCACTTTAAAAAACCATCTTAGGGAAAGGAGGGTGAAATAATAGGAATGTGAAGTGGAAATATTGGCTTTCAGTGACTGCTGAATTTAGAGCAACCCTAGAGACTGGATCACCAATGGGAAAATGTGGTGGATAGAGAAACCATAAACATTTGTTAAACATGAAGCCTCAGAGATGTACCACTTCTGTAGTTGCTTGGGTTTCCCTGAAGGACTGAACTATATGTGATGCTTGTTATGTCGTTATAAGGACATCCGCCCGGATTGGCTGCGAGCCATCGGGCGGGAGATTTGAATCCCTGTCAAGGGGCGGTGCGTCCGCCGGGAGCGAATATAAGGAGAGCCCCGGCAGCGCGCCTGCAGTCTTGTCTTGTTACTTTTGTAGCTAATAAAGTTACTTAATGTATCGAGCTGGTCACGTCTTCCTTTCCTGCGCCTGATCTAACACTGGCGACGAAGGACTAGAGAGGAGAACCTGAACAAGACTCGTGGCACGATCGCCCACCCAGCTGAAGACCCGAAACCACAGCGACCCTCAGAATGGCAACTCCGCAAGCTCCGATTGCCGCACTGAACCCATTCGACCCATCCCGAGAAAAGTGGAGGTCGTACATGGTCCGATTTCGGCAGTTCCTGCGAGGCAATGGCTACCAGAACCTCGACGATCAGCGGAAAAGAGCCCTCTTCCTGGCTCACTGCGGATCGGACGTCTTGGAGATGGCGATTGACCTCGTGGCACCCAGGGACATTGAGGAGATGTCCTGGAACGACCTGCAAGAAGCCCTGCAGGAGCATTACGCACCCACAGGCACCCCAATCGCAAACAGGTTCACCTTCCAGCAGAGAAACCAGCGGGAAGGTGAATCCATCAAAGAATTCGTGGCAGCGCTTCGCCAGATTGCTGCCAACTGCGAGTTCGATAATGTGGACAACGCCATCCGAGACCGCGTTGTCTTTGGAATGCGAGATGTGGGTCTGCAAAAGAAGTTCCTCAGCCGAAAGAGGATACCACTCAAAGACGTCCTCGACGAAGCAACAGCGGCTGAAACATCCGAGAAGGCAGCCGCCGCGATGGTAAAAGCTAGAGGGATCCATAAGATCCACAAGTCGGCTCTGACCTCATCAGACGACTCAACAACGCAATCCGAGTCTGATGAGGAAAGGGCCGTCCACAAGGTTTCCCGTCCCCCCAGGCGGGAAAACCCACAGCAGGGCGACCGGGGAGAACGATGCGGCAGCTGCAAAGGCGACCACCCCAGGGCAACCTGCAGATGGAGGGACGCGACCTGCCGCCGATGCCTGAAGAGGGGGCACATCGCCGAGGCCTGCAGAGCAGCAGATCCAGCCCCGGAACCGCCCAGACCACGATTCCGCGAGAATCGCAAAGATAACCAGAGGACATCCAAATGGTCCTCGAACCAGTCCCGGCGCGGGGAGGACGACTATCCCCGCAGCAGAACGGTGCACCAGATAACCATCGCTCACACAAGTGACGAGGGGACCACCAAGTTCCACGTGACGCTGATGGCGGAAGGGTCACCATGCAAGATGGAGGTAGACTCCGGATCCGCCTACTCCATCATGGACTGGCAGCACCTACAGCAGCTGAAGCCATTCTGCAAGAAGACCCAGCTGAAAACCCAGAAGTCGAGGCTTGTGGACTTCAACGGAAATCCCATCGGAATCCTGGGCAGAACCACCATCCACATCAGATACAAGGACTTTAACGGAGAGCTGCCCATCACCATCGTGGAAAACAGCCGACCGAACCTGTTGGGAGTGGAGTGGTTTAAGCCGCTGGGGCTTTCCATTGAGGGCATCCACGAAATCCATAGGGACGAACTCGACACCATCCTCGAAGAGTTCAAAGAAATCTTCGATGGTAAGCTGGGGAAATTTGTGGGGAGACCAATTTCCTTCAATCTGGACAAGGGAATCACCCCAATCAGGCTCAAGCCCCGCCGAGTTCCGTTTGCCCTGCGGCCTAAAGTAGACGAGCAGCTGGATAAGCTGATCGCCCAGGGCGTCCTGGAACCGATCGATCATGCCTCATGGGAGACCCCCATTGTGACCCCACTGAAGCATGATGGGTCTGTGCGCATCTGCGCCGACTACCGTTGTACCATCAACAAGGCGTTGGCACAGAGCGCATACCCAGTCCCAGTAGTGCAACACCTGCTGCATTCCCTGGGATCTGGCTCAATTTTCACGAAACTGGACCTGGCCCAGGCTTACCAGCAACTGCCAGTGGATGAAAAAACGGCGGAGGCACAAACAATTGTCACGCACAGGGGGGCATTCAAATGTAACCGCCTCCAATTTGGAGTCAGCGCTGCCCCAGGCATTTTCCAATCTATGATGGAATGCCTTCTCCAAGGCGTTCCAGGGGTAGTGCCTTACTTCGACGATGTGCTCGTCTCAGGTGACTCAAGAGCCCAACTCCTTGAACGGCTCAGGCTTGTCCTGCAGCGGTTCAAGGCCAAGGGTTTGAGAGTCAGGCGGGACAAGTGCACCATAGGAGTACAGGAAGTCAAGTTCCTGGGCTATCTCATCGATAGCACTGGCATCCACCCCACCAAATCAAAAGTGGAAGCAATCCATGAAGCTCCAAGCCCAAAAAACAAAACGGAGCTTCAGGCTTTCCTTGGGTTGCTCAACTTCTACGCCATTTTCTTAAAACAGAAAGCCACAGTTGCTGAGCCACTCCACCGCCTGCTGGGGAAAGCGGCTTCCTGGAAGTGGGGCCAGGAAGAGGAAGCAGCATTCCGGGCCATCAAAGGACTATTGACGTCCAAGAGCGTCCTCATCCAATACAGCGAGACGCTCCCCATCAAGCTGACCTGTGATGCGTCGCCTTACGGGGTGGGGGCAGTTCTCAGCCACGAACTGCCCAACGGCTCGGAAGCCCCGATCGCTTACTTCTCGAAGACCATGTCCGGCGCAGAACGGAACTACAGCCAGCTGGACAAAAAAGCCCTGGCCATCGTGGCAGGAGTGAAGCGCTTCCACGAATACCTCTATGGAAGACGCTTCACCGTAGTCACCGACCACAAGCCACTCCTGGGACTCCTCGCAGGCGACCAACCCACCCCGACCTTTATGTCCCCGCGGATGACGAGATGGGCCATCTTCCTAGCTGGCTACTCCTATAGGCTCGTGCACCAGCCAGGCACAGCCATAGGAAATGCTGACGCACTCAGCAGATGCCCATCGAAGAATCCAGTCGAAGACCCAGCCCCCACGCTCCATCTATTCCATATAGATGATGACGCCAGCTGTCCGGTGTCGTCCACAGATGTGGCCGTCCACACCCAAAAGGACCCCACACTCCGCCAAGTGAAGTCCTGGATCCTCAGAGGGTGGCCATCGGAAAAGACAGAGGAAAGGTTCAGCCCGTTCGCCAGGAAACAGAAGGAGCTGTCCACCATAAAAGGCTGCCTGCTATGGGGAGACAGGGTGCGGATTCCAAGCACTCTGCAACGGCGGACGTTAGAGATTCTGCACAAAGGGCATCCGGGCATCGTCCGCATGAAGGCTCTGGCACGGAGTTACGTCTGGTGGCCCTCCATGGACAGAGACATTGAGCAATGGGTCTCCAGATGTGACCCGTGCCAAGAAGTTCGCCCAGCGCCGCCACAATCCGAAGTCGCGAAGTGGGAGATCCCCAGCAACCCCTGGTCGAGGATCCACATCGACTTCGCGGGTCCGATGCAGGGGCGACACCTCCTCATCGTGGTAGATGCCTTCTCCAAATGGCTCGAGGTGGTGCCCATGGCATCTACCACAACAGAAGCGACGATCCGAGCCCTGCGCCGTCTGTTCGCCACACATGGACTACCGGACGTGCTGGTCTCGGACAACGGCCCCCAGCTCACACCCCTGGCCATGGAGTCCTTCCTGGCAGGACTGGGCATCCGCCACGCCCTGTCCGCCCCGTACAGGCCGGCCGGAAACGGACAAGCTGAACGCATGGTCAGACTCACCAAAGAAGCCCTCACCAAGATGGGCCCGGGAGACTGGCAAGAACGCATAGACAACTTCCTCCTCACCCAGCACATCACGCCACATGCCACCACCCACAAGAGCCCGGCCGAACTACTAATGGGCAGAAGGTTGAGGTCACCCCTGGACCGGCTGCACCCCCAATACAGCCCGGAAGTGACCGCAACCGCCAGCCGCCCGCTTCGCGCCTTCAGCAAGGGAGATTCAGTTTTCGCGCTGAATTTCAACGGCTCTCCTAAGTGGCTGAAGGGGAAGATTGCCAGCACAACCGGCCCCAAATCCTACACCGTCGAGTTGGAAGATGGACAGGTCTGTAGACGTCACATCGACCAACTCCGGAAAAGGTGGGGGGGCACACGAAAACCAGCCTGACGAGGGAGGCCTACAACACCCAGATGAGGTAGGCCTCCAACACCCCGGCGAGGTAGACCTACCACACCCAGACGAGGTAGGCCTACAACACCCCGGCGAGGTAGGCCTACGACACCCCGATGAGGTAGGCCTACCCCACCCCTGCGAGGCAGAGCAACGCCATCCTGACAAGGTCGGCCCGGCACACTACCAGGTACTGTCACGTCGGCAGTCCAGCGAGGTAGACCGGGGCCAAACGCACGGGATATGGCAACACCAACCCAGCCAGGTGGGCACCCGGCACAACAGGGCCAGGGACCACCAACCCAGCCCGCAAGTAGACCGGGACCTGCCCAGTGAAGGAGCAGCGCACCCCACCAGTGATGGCAGCCTACACCAGCCCAGCCAGGGAGACCGCAGTTCCAGGCGAGTAGACCGGGACACAGCCAAGACGGGCAGCCCACTACCCACGGGCGAGGGTGGCACACGACTCCCCGGCGAGAGGGACCCCCGCCCATCTCAGAGGACAGCCAGCGAACAACAACCCGACCCGGATGACCCCAGGTACCACCCGACGGTAGACCAGGGACTAGGGGAAAGGGAAAGCCGACAACAACCCGGCCAGGGATACCTACACCACCCCGGCAGGGGAGACCTCCGCTGCCCCGCAGAGGTAGTCCCGCAACAACATCCCGACCGGGTCGACCACCACCAACCAGACAGGGTAGACCAACGCCAGCCCAACCGAGGGGACCAATGCCACCCCTGCGAGGTCGGCCAGCACAGCGCGAGCCAGCACCACCCGCGACCAGCGGACCGGACCCGAGGGCACCGAGCGGAACCACCACCCAACCGGCAGCAGGCCGAACCGCGACCGAACCGCAGCGCCCGGGAGACCAGGGAAGAGCAAGCGACAGACTTACCGAGACTCAGACGCTCTTCCCGGGTCGGAACCGAGCAATCGAGACGAGGCGAGAGATCCACAGGCCAGGAGGAAGACCAACAGAACCAGCCATCCAAGGTCTGTGGTCCGGCCGGAGGCGCTGGGGGTGACCCCGCTCACTCGACAGCCGAACCGAGCCCGGTTCCGGAGAGGGAACCAGAGACGAAGGAGCCCCGTCCATCCAGGCCGGGGACGGAGAAGAAGTGAGACTGCACAGGTCAGCTAGGGTGCCGAGGCGTCCTACGTACCTGCGCGATTACGTGACTTTTGTGGACGAGATTTGACAGTTCGGACTAAGGGGGGAGGAGTGTTATGTCCTTATAAGGACATCCGCCCGGATTGGCTACAAGCCATCGGGCGGGAGATTTGAATCCCTGTCAAGGGGCGGTGCGTCTGCCGGGAGCGAATATAAGGAGAGCCCCGGCAGCGCGCCTGCAGTCTTGTCTTGTTACTTTTGTAGCTAATAAAGTTACTTAATGTATCGAGCTGGTCACGTCTTCCTTTCCTGCGCCTGATCTAACAATGCTACATAATGCTGGTTTAAAGAAACTAAATGCCAGTCAAGTAATTTCAGTAAAATATTTCTACTGCAGGGCAATTAGCAGAAGAAAATAAATCCCATTGGTGTTATGGCAATCCGCCTGCTTCTAATTACTATCCTTATGAGGAAATAGAAAAATGGTTTTCTTTTTTCAAATTAAGACAATATAGCAATCTTCCTTCTTTACACATTGCTCATTGCTTACTTGTTTCTCTATAGCTTTTGTTTTTCATTGACAGCAAAATATGATGCATCAGGCTTGTTTCTCACAACAGTTAGAATCTTGGTCCTTCAACATCTCACTTCAGAACTGCTTCCAAACTAATGTGAGCTTACTATTCTTTGGAGTAGAACCATTTGCTTGCAAATGTTTCATTATGTACCTAGATAGCATCATCAGTGCTACTGAGTTTGGGTTTTGCTCTCTGTGTATATACACTAGCTTGCCCTGCCAGTTTTGGTGACGGTGTGGTTTTCTCCTTGCTATTCTTTGTTGTCAGGTGGTCTCTTTATGAGGGCATAATATTCTTGGAGGCTGCACTTTGTTGTCTTAGCTGTTGAGAATCTTGCTTGTGATATTCATAATCTAATTTGAGCTGGCAGGGCCAAATACTTCAGAACAGTTTCGTAGAGTTTGTAGGGTGTTTGGAATTGGAAAACAAGAGTAGTTCTTTGGCTACAAAATGTCAGGGGATCCCATAGAAAGTGATGAAACAGAACTGTTTCATCACTTTCTCCTAACAGCAAAATCACTATGGATAAACTGCACGTACCTGGAAGCGACCAGTCTTAAAAACAGTGCTTTAAGAGACAGAAACAAGTGACTACACCTAGTACCACAGAATGACTTAGAACTTCAGTAACTTAGCACTTAGAGTTATGGTATATACTGCTTCACAGTGCTTTACAGCCCTCTCTAAGCAGTTTACAATGTTAGTATATTACCCCCAACAATCTGGGTCCTCATTTTACCAAGCTTGGAAGGATGGAAGGCTGAGTCAACCTTGAGCCGGTGAGAATCAAACCACTGGCTGTTAGCAGAATTAGCCTGTAATACTGCATTCTAACCACTGTGTCATCACAGTTCTTAGTATTTTCTCCCAGAAGGACTAAGTAGCACAATGGTGCAGTGCCTTTTGGCATGCAAAAATTCCCAGGTTCATCTCTAGTTATGTCTCCTCTAAACAGATCTGGATAGAAGATTTCTTTCTGAAACCCAGTTGAGCCACCAGTGCTTAGGAGTGAGTGAGTAGTACTGAGTTTGGTAGAATTCAGGGGGTGACTTAATATCGGCATATCTCTACATAGCTAAACTTTTATTTGAGATAAATTTTGGATTAGATTTAAATCAATAGAAACATTTTGCATCACTACAATGACCTTATAGCAGTGATGTTCAGAAAAATACTCATTGTTAAATATGAAGTCCTAATTATTGGAACCAATGGGGAAGAAATAGAAATCTCTCCTTTTTGATAGACAATTACAATTATACTAATTATAATTAGTGTAATATAGGTGATACAGCAGGATAAATACATGCTCCCTAATTAAAATAGGAAATTGGGTTAATTATCTTTCAGTAATAATGGCAACTATGATAAGACGTTTAACACTGTTAAAACAACGAACTATTTTAGGAATTTAAGATGGATTTCAAAAATCTATGGTAGCTTAGTAAAGCAAAGGTTTAGAATCTCTTTCTTTTTAAAATATAAGTTTGACATTTGGAATGTAAAGGAGAATGGTAAGTCTAGTGTACTCCAGCCAAAGATTTGGATAGTCAATTATAGTCAATATAGGAAACTGAAATGTAGATTTGTAATGATTTTCTGGCTCCCTAGAAGAACCCCAACCTCTAGAAAAGCGACATAGTCTGCAGCATCTTTAAGATTTACGTTATTATGGCATAAGATTCCATGGACCAAACATTTTTCAGAGCAACTGAGTTCATAAAGCCTGAATGGGGTGCCTGAAATCTGATGCTTTCATCCAAGTGGTGAAATTCAGATTTTTTTACTACCAGTTCTGTGGGCGTGGCTTGGTTGGATATGGTGTGGCTTGGGTATGGCTTGGTGGGCATGGCAGGGGAAGGATACTGCAAAATCTCCATTCCCACCCCACTCCAGGGGAAGGATACTGCAAAATCCCCATTCCCTCCCCACTCCTGGGGGAAGGATATTGCAAAATCTCCATTCCCACCCCACTCTGGGACCAGCCAGAGGTGGTATTTGCCAGTTCTTTGAACTACTCAAAAATTCTGCTATCGGTTCTCCAAAACCTGTCAGAACCTGCTGGATTTCACCTCTGCTTTCATCTGATAATGCTTCTTTGGGCTCATCCTGACTGTTCTCTAGCTGCAGTACTAAGTTGCCTCTCCAACAGTTCTTAAAAGAGTTATTCTTGTGAGGCTGCCTTTCTCTTGTTCCTAATCTACTGCGGAGGCAGTTTATGTTTAGCTTTAGCTGCTTCAGTTCTTTTTAACTGGACCCGAACTACCAAAAAACAAAAACAAAAAAAAACAAACCACTTGGTGACTGTAAGGAGGCACACACACTTAATCCTTTTTTTTCAAGATTTTTTTTTATCCAGTCTTTATTATTTTTATAATTAACTTGAGGTGTCAGACATACCTAATACTCTTTCCTCCTCCTATTTTTCCCCACAACCACCACCCTGTGAGTTGAGTTGAGAAAGAATGACTGTCCTAAAGAGATAAATGACATTTATTCCCTTGGGAGTCACGAGTCCCAGATTTTGGACAGATTCTGTATGTTAGTCCATATGAGGTACCCTGGTTCAAAAATACTTGCCCTAGGATGTATTGTTTCACCCAGTTATAGAAACAAGAGTTTTAGCAATATATAGATTTTGCTCTGATTAGGTGGGAAAATAGGAGAGTCAACATTACAAAGTGATCAATCTAATTTCAGTTTAAAAATGATGTCAGAAGTTAATCTGAATTAGCATTTTCAGACTTGCCATGGTTGGTAGCTGCTGAAATTTCACTCAGTATCAACAGATCTTAGCATAGTTAAAAAAAAAAAAAACAAGGAGAAGAAAATGTTTATCTTCAGCATGCATTCAGGAAAATTTTTAAAAACTGGGAACAATGAAATGCCAATTCTATGAGAACCCTTCTGCCTGTCCCATATACATACATATATATATATAGGTCTTTGGTCATTTGCCAAAACTGAACACTTTAACAACAGAATAATCAGAGAAGCCATCGAGATAGAAAAACGCCCACACAGCATGAATAAACGAGATGATACCTCCCGCCTACCAGCCATTTGGAAACCCGCTCTTATTGACAAACGAGTCCCTAACACAAAGAATGACACCAGACCCACACTCATGAGAGCCACACAGGATGTAACCACCACACATCCACGCAGAAAGCAGACTCAAACCCACACTGATGATGAGGCACGACCACGGACCAGAAGCCAGACCACAGCTGCATCATTAGCCACTTTAAACACCTCCAATCCATACATGAAGCAGACTGACACCCACCATGAAGAGGTGGCACGGCCACGAACATGAAGCCAAACAACAGCAACACAGCTCACCAGCTCAAATCCCCCTGCTACTCAGACTAACCCAAGCACAACCAAGCCCCCACCTAAACAGAACACACACCCATCCAATCAGAGCACAGCCAACCCCCCATCCAATCAGAGCACAGTCAAACCCCCAACCAATCAGAACACACCTCCACCCAATCAGAACACAGCCAAGCTCCCACCCAATCAGTTCACACCCCCACTGGCAGTTAAAAGGAAGAAACAGCTGCGATCACACACATTGCTCCTAGAAGCATGAAGCCGAAAACACCAGCCTGAAGATGACAAATGAGACTTCGTCGAAACGTTGCCAAGACACCTCCAATTTTACGCGGGAGAAAACCCGAATGACCAAAGACCTACATACAAACATCCGCGAAAACCTCAGAAAACAAATATATATATGTTTTTTCCGCTAGCCAGGTTTTCTCTACGTAACATAGCCTGAAGATGACGAGTAGAACCTCGTCAAAACGTCGCCAAGATACTCTCAATCTTACACGGGAAAAGACCCGAATACACCAGAACTTGCATACCTCTATCCGTGAAAATCTACGAAAACACACACACCACACACACACAAACACGTGTGTGTGTGTGTGTGGGTGTAAAAAGTTAAAATCACGGGTGTTTTCCCGCATCATTAAAAGTCTTAGTTAAAATGACAGATTGACAATCCTGACAGATTCCACTCGGAGCTTGGGCCATTTCCTGAGGTTCTGGCACACGCCTCGACTGGAGACCTGGTGGCCGCCTGGGATAGGGCGGCTGCTGGTGCTCTGGATCGGGTCGTGCCTTTGCGGCCTCTGACCCGGCGCCGATCTCAATTGGCTCCTTGGTTTACCGAGGAGCTGAGGGAGTTGAAGCGCCGGAAAAGACGCCTAGAGAGTAGTTGGAGGGCCAGTCTTTCTGAATCTGACCGGACACTAGTAAGATCCCACATTAGGAATTACTTAGTGGCGATAAAAGCAGCGAAATGTAGTTATTTTGCTGCTCTTATTGCATCATCAGATAATTGCCCGGCCGCCCTCTTTAGGGTGACCCACTCCCTGCTCCACCAGGAAGCGCGGGAGGACCCCTTGGAGGGTAGAGCCGAGGATTTTGTTCAGTATCTGTATGACAAAATCACTCAGATTCGGGAAGATTTGGACTCCGACTGGGTAGTCTCAGGGGGAGAGACAGGGGCAGGTCTTGAGAATGTTATCTGGGATGAGTTTGATCCTGTGACCCCTGAGGACATGGACAGGATTCTGGGTAGACTGAACGTGACCACTTGTTTATTGGACCTGTGTCCTTCCTGGTTAGTACTGGCTTCCCGGGAAGTGACACGAGGCTGGCTCCAGGGGATTATAAACGCTTCGCTGAGTGAGGGTGACTTTCCCGCCGCCTTGAAAGAGGCGGTGGTGAGGCCTCTCCTCAAGAAGCTTTCCCTGGACCCGGCAATGTTGGTAAATTATCGTCCAGTCTCCAACCTTCGCTTTGTTGCGAAGGTTGTTGAGAGTGTGGTCGCGCAACAGCTCCCCCAGCACCTGGATGAAACGATGTATCTGGATCCGTTCCAGTCGGGTTTCAGGCCCGGGTACAGCACGGAAATGGCATTGGTCGCGTTGGTTGATGATCTCTGGAGGGCTCGGGACAGGGGGTGCTCCTCTGTCCTGGTCCTGTTAGATCTCTCAGCGGCTTTTGATACCATCGACCATGGTATCATGCTGCACCGGTTGGAAGAGTTGGGGGTGGGAGGCACTGTGTTGCGGTGGTTCTCCTCCTTTCTCTCTGACCGGTCGCAGTCTGTGTTGACAGGGGGACAGAGGTCGACCCCAAGGCCCCTCATATGTGGGGTGCCGCAAGGGTCGGTCCTCTCGCCTCTCCTGTTCAACCCGGTAGTCTTCCGGGTGCGCTTCAAGGTTCTGGTTACCACCTTTAAAGCGCTCCATGGCTTAGGACCCGGGTACTTGCGGGACCGCCTACTACCACCAATAGGCTCCCACCGGCCGGTATGCTCCCATATAGAGGGACTCCTCCGGGTGCCGTCAGCCAAACAATGCCGACTGGCGGCCCCCAGGGGGAGAGCCTTCTCTGTGGGGGCACCTACTATCTGGAACGAGCTCCCCCCAGAGATACGGAGGATCCCGGATCTGCGCACCTTCCGCTGCGCCTTAAAGACCTTACTATTTCACCAGGCCGGCCTGGCCTAATTTTCCCCCTATTTTATAAAAGATTTTTAAAATTTTAAATATCTTTTAGTATTTTATATATTCGATTTTAAATTGGTTTTAAAAGTTTGGGGTTTTAAATTTGTCGGGGCCAAAATTATTTAATTTGATTTTATTCTATTTTTTAAATTTTGTATTGTATGTGTTTTTATTGTTTGGCTGTGCACCGCCCTGAGTCCTTCGGGAGTAGGGCGGTATAGAAATCTAATAAAATCAAAATCAAATCAAATCAAATGCTTAAAATCTTAAAATCCTGGCTATAATCCCAGCTCAAAATCCTCTAAAATCCTAACAAAACACTTTGTAAGATCTTTTAAAACTTTGGCTAAAATCCTAAACAACACTTTAAAAGTTTTTTTGACAACGTTTCGACAAGCTCTTTAACTTGTCATCATTGGGCCCCTACTTTCAGTTTGGAAGCTGTGGGTATGCTGCGAAGTCGGAGCTGTCGCTTTTATCTGTTCGCTGCTGCTGGCATATGCTGGTTAGCCTGCAACTCTGTGCCCTGATTGGAGGGCAACCGTTTTTTTCTCCTGCTTCATTATCATAGCTGCAGCCTGACTGCGTGTTACAGGCTCAGCTTTCTCTGGTTCTCTATTACTAGCTGTCAACTGCAAAGAGGGAAGGGTTCTGGTAGGCATCACAACACCACTGGTTGCCTGTTGAGATCTCAGCCTATCCTCTGATGTTAAGACTCGAGTTTCTCTCAGTGCAGGTCTCCAAATATTTGATAACCTAGAAGCATCATCTTGTCTATTCATATTCTGCGGCCTGTTTTCAATTTCGATAGCCTCCCTAATTATTCTCTTATTAAGATGTTCCTCTTTCACCACTGTTCTAGTATTGTTGAAGTCGAAAGTGTTAAAGTGTTGGTTAGGATTTTAGCCAAAGTTTTAAAAGATCTTACAAAGTGTTTTGTTAGGATTTTAAAGGATTTTGAGCTGGGATTGTAGCCAGGATTTTAAGATTTTAAGCATTTTAACTAACAGACTTTTAATGATGCGGGAAATTACACGAGATTTTAACTTTTTACATATACACACCCACGAAAACCTCAGAAGACACACACACACACACACACACACACACACACACACACCCCTACATGTGTGTGTGTGTGTGTGTATAGCTGAAATGAATTTTCTAAGTTAGACTTGAATTGAAGAACATTAAATAGGATTCCAGTGCAGAATGTTACAACACAGAAACATAAGACTAAATTTACAGGCAACATAGCAGATTTTCTTACCTAAACTAGCTGTTAAACAGCATACTAGTAGTATAGACCAGATTTGATGGGAAAATGTATTAGAGTTCTTCCAAGAACTACTACTGTGTGGTCAAGTGATTTACTATTAGAGCTCTCAAATCATCCCTATCATTTGAGATTGTGAATTATGTAGTTTCAGAATGGCTTCTCCACTTGCCCTTTCAACAGTTACCACAATGGATTTTGAATGCATACAAAAATGACAATGCATGCCTAGGATGAATGAGCTAAAGTCTTGCACTGGTGGAATTCATGAGTGTTCAGTTGAAATTTGGCATGAACCCAACTAGCATGCATCCTTAGGGGTGATACCTCGGGGGATGTGTCAACAAAGTCAGAATGGCAATTATTGCAGCCCTGTGACCAGTCCTTGGTGTGTACATGCAACACTGTGGCACATACAAAAGTGATAGGTCTTTGATCATGCTGCTGAGACGAAAACCTTGCTTTTTAAAATCCTCCTCTGCCCCACTCGCCTCGCTGCAGGTGCTACAGAGCACAAAGTAGTTTAGATCCACAACTAATCTGTCTTCTGGACTGCAATGAGCTGCAAGAATGGCTAACTTGAATTAATATCAGGGCAGAGTTCTATTCAGTCTACATAGAATAATGAGTCAATGGCTTTTCAACTTTGGGAGGAGAGTTTCATAGGAATTCTGAGAGCACGAAATGGGTGTTTCTGCAAAAAGATTGCCATAGACGTACTGCAAAGCTGCTTCACAGGATTCCTTTTTGTGATTTAAATATCTCCAAATAGCATCAACCTGCTTTTTTTTAATGTTCTGTATATATATCTGGTGTAGAATTCAAAAGTTTTGAGGCTAATGCTTTACTTCATGCAATTTATTATTATTTTATTATTCATATTTCTATGCCGCCCACTTTCTGAGGACTCAGGGCGGCTTACACCAAAGACAGTATACTAAATAGCATATTGCCTCCAACAATCTGGGTCCTCATTTTACCCACTTCAGAAGGATGGAAGGCTGAGTCAACCTTGAGCCAGTGAGATTTGATCTGCTGATCTACTGAACTAGCAGTCAGCTAAAGTAGCTGCAGTACTGCACCCTAACCACTGCGCTACCTTGGCTCTTTACAGCTTCCATATATTCAATAAATTGTTTAATAGTAAAAGGATGCTTTCTCTAGCACATTGATATTGGAGATCCAGGGAATGATGACAAAAAACTATAAAAGCTTCTGTTCAACTAAGAGACATAAGTAAGTCTTACTTATTTATTGCAAAGGAGGATTTGTTCTGGGATTTAGCAGATAAATAGAAATTTATAGAGACAAAAGGTCATGTGATGATGAGTTATCCAAATTGTTCTGATGATAAAGATAAGTTATGGTGCTTTGGATAGCAAGATGGGCCGCATATATATTTAATAATAAATAAATACAAACAGCTGTTGTTCTAATTCTGATAATCCAGTCTATATCTGCAGTCTCTTAGCTAAACTGTAATATAAAGGAAATCAGTATAAGTCAAGAGGTTAAACAACCTTTGCTGAAAATTATGACTCGTCAACATTTTGGAGGTACACAGATTCCCCAGGCCTTGGCTTTAGAGGCATTTTCTTTTATGATTTGGATTTGCAATGAAGCCACCTCTCCTCAGTAAAGAGCAGGATTCAGAAGTACCCCACCTGCTTTGAAGGGAGAAGTATATTCGATTGAAGGTATTTTCATTTTAATGGATTGGACATTGGGTGATACGAAAGTTCTTTCTTTACTGAGACCCCAGGGAGCATCTGCCAATCAAAGTTGGCAGCATTTGGCTAGATAGATAAACAGCCTGACATATTTCAACACCTTCCTACATTTGCAAGCATTTAGCTTGTTATGACTTGAAATTTGCTAAATTTTATTTTTTTTCTAACAAGGTCAGGGTTGGGAATACTTATGGGATATTTTATGGAGAAGGGAAGTGTTGTCTCAAGGCTGTTTGCTTCTATTTGAAGAAAATGCCATCTGTTCTGTTTGAGGCTTCCCGCTAAGCTTACTGTAGCCTTGCGGCAGAAAAACAAATACATTTATTCCAAATGTTAGAAAAACTATATCTAGTTTACCACATTTTTTAAAAAAAATCAGTTAAAAACTCCCCTAAAAGCTGCACACTTGTTTTAGCAATCAACAGATTAGCAGCTCCTAAACCTTGTTTTTTTAAAACACTTTTGAATATGTATTAAGTTAACATTATCAAGTCCTGTCCATTGTTATCACTCTGTGTGTACACCAAAGTCTGATTCTGCTCAAACACTTTCAGCAATGATTGACTCAGGCTGCTATTCTCTAGAGTCTCCCTCCTGGGCAATGTCTTTAGGTTATTCCTGATGCAATCCATATGTCTGTTGCAGCATATCAAATGTACCATGTTTTAGGTTTCTTGTGCCCCTGTTTTAGCTGAGAGCATAGTTAGTGTTTAAGCTTATGGACTGCTCCAGCTTGTTTCTTCTCACTTCATCAATGCTATGCTGGTTCCAATTGCATGTTAAAAAGGGGGGGACAACCTTTTATCTATTTAGGGCCACATTTTTTCCAAAGAGAATAGACAGTGGCATATGGAATAAAGTAGAACCAAGCAGTGACAAAGGAAGAATAAAAATTTGGAAGGTATATCCATTCTTTGTGGACACCTTATTTTTTAATATTTTTTTAACATCATCTTCTCTCCCCCCCCCCGCCCCAATGAATTGACAAATAGCTTTTACAATTAGTCTGAACTTTGAACTTAGACTGAAGACAACATGATGACTGGGTTAGGAAGAAAGGACAGAAGAATAAGTGAGGGCTCAAGAGAATGAAATGATGTCATGCATACATTTCATATTTGCTCAGGAAAGTTGAAGATAGCAGTTAAGAACAGATGCCATGAAAATAATCACAAACCAGGAGGAATCCAGAAGCATTTTTTCCAGCTAACACATTTTTATTAAAAGGCATAAGCTTTTGTGAGCTGCAGCTCATTTCATTGTATACCTGATGAACCCCTGAAGAAATGAAGTGCAACTCAGAAAAACCTTTTGCCTTTGAGTAAAATTTGCTAGTTCAAAACTAGCAAGGAACAAACCTCTTTCTGAATTTTAGCTAAAAAAAATCAGTCAAAAACAGACTAACCCATTTCTCCTTCTACATTGTCATGAATATAACTGCACATGGAACATGCACAGTTCTTCCATTATTCTTTCTTCACACTGTGCCTGATAAAGCAGCTTCTTGGTGTTGGCCATGTCTTCCTGTTTTTAACCGAATACAGAAAGAGATTACAGATGTAAGCACAAGGGATGTAAATGATTTTAGCTTGTGGTGCTGTGACACTATGTTCTCTCCAGCAATATGGGGGAAAAAAAATAAGAACTGAGGGCAAGCTTAAGCAAATAGAGAGGATATAAAAATGTTAAAGGAAAATCTAAATTAATCTTCAGGCTTTATAAAAGTTTCCATAAAATATAGCAGAATACACAATTGGTTTCCCTAGCCATGGAAGGGACACTTCAGTAAATATGTGATTTCACAAGCAAACTTCAATGGGGATGTTTTTAGATGCTTAAAAATAGCGATTTAAATTTATTTCTGCTGCTGCTGACACACAACATCATTTTAGCAAACGTAACTTCCTCACTAAGTCTTGGCAGTTGCACAGAATAAGTAACCATATTGCAAAGATATGCTGGCAAATTTAATTAGATGTAAAAGGATATCATACCTAAGGGCTTGGAATCTATCCCTTGGCATTTAATAGGAGATTTACTTTGAGAAACCTTCTTAACCAAAATAGGTCATAAAATGTAAAACTAAGGCACTGCCTGTGTGCTTTGATAAAACTCCTGTGGTCCAGTCCAGGTCTTGAATTAAAACCCTATAATCACCCTGCAGTTGTCCACTGTATCCTCCTCTGCATCACTTTCCATTGTCCCTTCTAGTACAGGCACTGAGCACTTTCCAGTATTGATAGTCAAATGAGTTGGGGGTACTTTTGGTTTTGTCATGTTACTAAGGTAAGCTCAGAGAGTTCAGGCTCTGATTTATGGTAACAAAAACAGATTCACCAAGGAATATCAGATGAGTAAAGGCCAGAGGCAAAACTAAGAGTGTCATTTATGTTGCAAAGGAAGACTGAGTTGTGAAATTATTGTGAAAGCAGAAGAATTTCAAAATTTTTCCTTTCAAAATAGAATAAGATCAATCCCTCTAGTGAGAGGTGTTAAGGCATATGAGTGTTATGGGAGCAAACTTGCAAACAATTCAGATTCCATTTTAGGATCCTTGCTGGGCTGAGCTGAGTTAATGAAACAAAATAGGGCTGGCAATGGCCCCTCATATGTGGGGTGCTGCAAGGGTTGGTCCTCTCGCCTCTCCTGTTCAACATTTATGTGAAGCCGCTGGATGAGATCATCCGTGGTTTCGGGGTGGAGTACCATCAGTACGCTGACGACACCCAGCTGTACATCTCCACCCCGGATCACCCCAACAATGCCCTTGAAGTGATGTCCCGGTGCCTGGAGGCCGTACGGATCTGGATGGGGAGGAACAGGCTCAGGCTCAACCCATCCAAGACTGAGTGGCTGTGGTTTCCGACGTCCCGATATAGTCAGTTGACGCCATCACTGACTATTGGGGGCGAATCATTGGCCCCCACGGAGAGGGCTCGCAACTTGGGCGTCCTCCTGGATTCACGGCTGTCTTTAGAAGAGCACTTGACGGCCGTGACCGGGAGGATTTTTCATCAGGTTCGCCTGATTCGCCAGTTGCGTCCCTTTCTGGATCGGGACTCGTTGCGCACGGTCACTCATGCCCTCATCACCTCCCGCCTGGACTATTGCAATGCTCTCTACATGGGGCTCCCCTTGAGGAGCACCCGGAGGCTCCAACTGGCGCAGAGTGCGGCCGCGCGGGTGGTAATGGGAGCGACATGGCGCTCCCATGTAACACCTCTCCTGCGCGAGCTGCACTGGCTCCCGGTGGTCTTCCGGGTGCGCTTCAAGGTTTTGGTTACCACCTTTAAAGCGCTCCATGGCTTAGGACCTGGTTATCTACGGGACCGCCTACTACCACCAATAGCCTCCCACCGGCCAGTATGCTCTCATAGAGAGGGACTCCTCCGGGTGCCGTCAGCCAAACAGTGTCGGCTGGCGACCCCTAGGGGGAGAGCCTTCTCTGTGGGGGCACCTACCATCTGGAATGAGCTCCCCCCAGAGATACGGAGGATCCCGGATCTGCGCACCTTCCGCCGCGCTGTGAAGACCTTTTTATTCCATCAGGCGGGCTTGACCTAATCTCTTCCCTTTTTTAAATATGTAAATTTTAATCTGTTTTTAAATTATTGGGGTGTTTTAATCTGTCTGGGCCAAAATGATTTAATTTGATTTTATCTGGTTTTTAAATTTTTTGTATCTATGTATTTTATTGTTTGGCTGTTCACCGCCCTGAGTCCTTCGGGAGTAGGGCGGTATACAAATCAAATATTAAAAAAATAAAAAATAAAAAAAATGTCTGATAGGGAAAAATGGGAAGTGTAATCCAGTTAAACAGGACACTTCTGAAGCAGACTCTAGAAGAGAATATGACTAATTGATATCAAACATAAGGATTGACCCAAGAAAATTAAAAGAGATAACTATGCCAGCATTGTTAGGCATGTAGTACAATCAGAATATAAGAGTACTTAAAAGAAACTGATTTGAGGCACTTGCCTTATGAGAGAGAGGACCTAAGGAATTATAGAAGGAGACAGGAGAAATGGTAAAAACTGAAGTGAAAAAAAATATTCCCAACATTTCAAAGAGGAAAAATATCTAACTAGATTTCAGGGTAAACTATTGTGATAAGCTTTGAGTGATAGAGCCTTGAGGAAGAAGAAAGATATAAAATAACTGAACACAGACTTTTGATAATATGTAGGAAAAGACAAGAAAAGCTCTTTCAGGCAAAAATGTCAACAAATCAGTCAAAATAATAATATAATGACAGATGTGTTTAAGAAAAGATTTCAACAAAATCATTGGAATATGTAGTTAAATATGACTATTTAGGAATTGTGAAAGAGTTCTAATAAAGGTAAATTAGATTAAAGGAAAATAAGATTATATTGAAACTCTTTACAAATATATTTGAAGAATGACTGAAACATTTATGTCAGATGTAAATGCCTTATTCCCTAATGTGTAAATAATGTATATATGGGATATCAGGGGTTAACTTATTCTTTGACTCTTAATGTATTCATAATTCACCACTCCCACTCTTGGCTCCACCCTTTGTATATATAAGGAGCCATCTTCACCATTTTCTTTGCTTCTATCTGTGAATATTCAGTGAATATAGAATGCCTGTTATAATTAAAGAGAAATATATTTAAACCTCTAACTCTTATTATTATTATTGAGTCTGATCCTGAAAATATTGCAACAAGCTGGTAGCAGAGGATGGTTAATTGACTCAATAAATACCTAAAAATGTCTAAGAAAGATAGGCCCAACACCAGGGCCTACAGCAAAGAAATAGAAACTGAACAAGAAATAATCAACGAATCCACAAACGCGATTTCGAGAGAATCCGAAGAATACACCACTGAAGAAGGAGAATTAATAAATGAAAATGATGACCAGGAGGAAATCGAAATAGAAAATAACGAACTCAGGTCAGAGATATTGAAGCTATTAAAAAGCCAGAAGAATGATGAAAGCCTCATCGCGAACCTCCAAGAAATGCTGAAGAACAGCGGAGCAGCGAGAGAGAAAAACATCGCTAAAGAGAAACCCAAAGACCAAAAAACTGTGAGTGATATGACTACAGAGAAAGCCGTTATGAAAAAGAAAAAATGTGATCCCGCGCGAAATTTTGAATGGCAGCCATCTTGGTTTCAACAAGCCTCCAAAGTGAACGAAACAGAGCCAATCAAAATGCTCAGTTCAAAATTTCTGGCGCGAAAGACGTTATCAGACAACGAAAATGAAAAGGAGGATTCAAACTCTTCGGAAGAGCCAGAATCAGAAAGTGAAGACGACTTAACAAAATCTCAAGTAAAGTCAGCAATGAAGACGCTTTTTGCTGCATTTGGGCCAAAATTAAAAATTTCCAAAGCGCCAACGAAGAAGCAAGCGAACAAGCCGATACCTCAAGACCTGCACGCTCCCATCCTGACTTCGAGAGCGACGACGCCCGAGCCCAGAGAGCCATGTCGATTCCGCCCTACACCGCAGACCGAAGCAAGTGCCAACGCACCCAAAAGAAAGAGAAGAGCAGTCGCCGCCATCAGAACTCCTAAGACCGAGCCAGAGACCGACTCGTCTGAAGAGGAGCGGAGCGAGCGAGCTACAATGGAGAGAACCTTCCACGACGACGCCAAAGAAGAAATGAACAACGCGCATGTGCGAAAATACGTAGACGGTCCCGAAAGACTTGAACTGGCCAGAGAACCGCGCAGACTCGTTGCGAGCATCCCCATGCCGTTTTGCAATTTCCTACACTTGCGAGACCACGAACTACCTCAGGTTGTAAGTAATGGACAAAATAATGTGGGAAACTTACCCAGTGACTTTCCAAAACTTAGGGTTGATGGCATTAATTTGCAAGAATGGTATCAACAGCTTCAGGTTGTCTTTATGAAAGAAAATTTACTATTTTTTATCACTAGTCCCCCAAGAAGACCTTGGACTTTAAAAATAGATTGTTTACACCATAGAGCATTTTTCTTAATAATATCTAGCGTGTCTCCTGCAATGTATCATAGCATCAAACCAAATCTAACTGTTTCAGAAATAATTCAATGCATGTTTAATTTGTTTCACAGCGATAGTGTAGCTACCACCACAAGAATGTCTAAGGACTTCTTTTCTTCCAGAGTAAAACCAGGGGTTTCCATAAGTGAGCATTTAATATCTTTAAACAAAATAAGAGCTGAGCTGCATTTGAGGGGGGAAGTGATTTCAGATCAAACAATGAAAAGTGTTATTATCAATTCACTTGATTCATCATGGGATAGTTTTATGTCACACTTAGACACCATCAATCTAGGATATTTAACCATAGAAAGTCTATCTAACAAATTGATAGCAGAAGACAATTCAAGAAAAAATCGTTCTAGCAATCACACAGAACACAAATCTTTTAGGAAGGTAGCTTTCCAAGAAAAATATAATGAAACTTTTAAATGCCACAATTGTGGGTCCAGGGAACACAATAGAAGAGATTGTCCCAAAATTTCAAAGGAAAGACATAGGTCAGAATATAGGAATAAATACAATTATAAACAGTCTTCCACAGATAGACATAAATATAGAAGCCCACCAAATTACAGAGAAAGTAGAGGGGGCAGAGAAAATTCAAAAGAGAGAAAATCTGGTTCACTGAATGGACTAAATAAACAAGACAGCACTAAAACGCAACAAAATGAGAACAATAATTGGCTTATTGATTCTGGGGCAACTAATCACACCACTAATAACAAAAATATATTGTCTTCATTTACAGAAGATAAGTTTGTAATAAAGGTAGCTAATCAAGAAAAGGTTCAAGTATTAGGCAGAGGGAATGTGACCTTGCCTGGTCTAGGAAAAATAGAGGGGGTATTGTTAATACCAGAAATACCTCATAACATACTAAGTGCCATAAAACTAAGCAGAGATTCTGACATCAATATAGTTTTCTCAAAGGGAAAAGCAACTTTAGAGAAGAATAAAACAAATGTAGGCACTGTGATGATTAAAGGAGGCCTACCCTATCTGATAACAAAAGAAAGATGGTTACATAACATTGATTCAAATATGGAAGATTGTATTGAGGCAGATGATGAAAATATTAGTAACAGTGACAATGATGAATGTAAAATATCTCATGATCATGCAGATACACACAATGAGAAGAAACCAAAAATAGGTAAACCAATTCATGATGAATGTGCTCACATCTTACATAGGAAGTTAGGACACGCAAGTTTTCCTGTAGTACAAAAAATGACTGAACACGCAGAAGGTGTCAAAATAAAAAATTGTGAAAATTATTTGGAATGCTCAGTATGTAAATCTACTAAACTAAAAACTAGTCCCAGGCCAAAAAAATCCACCAGATCAACTAACAAAATTTTTGACTTAGTACACATGGACTTAGTTGGCCCATTAACTCCATCAATCACTTATAGAAAACGTTACTTCCTAACAATAGTAGACGATTACAGTCGCTATGGTTTCGTTTACACATTAAAACATAAGGATGAAACCTTTCAGAAATTTAAGGAATTTTACAAACGCATAGAAACACAACATAATATCAGAATAAAACAAATTATGACAGATAGGGGATGTGAATTCATGTCTAAAGAATTCTCCCAATGGTTAAAGGATAGAGGAATGCTACATTACACGTCTAGTCCATTTTCTGCGTTCCAGAACGGGATTGCAGAGAGAAAAAATTCCACATTACAAACCATGATTAGGTGCACATTAGAGGATGCTGGTTTAGGCAAACAATTTTGGTCAGAAGCCTTACATTATTCAAATTACACTCAAAATAGAACCTGGTCCAGTATTGTGAATAAGACACCATATGAGGTGATGTATAATAGGAAACCAAAATTAGCACACATGCACATATTTGGGGTCACTGCAGACGTACACATACCTAAACAGTTGAGAAGAAAGGGAGAAAACGTATCCAGAAGACTAAGATTTATGGGATATGAAACTGGCACCAAAGGGTACAGATTCATTGATAATAATAACAAATTTATAGTTTCCAGAACAGCTGTGTTCCATGAACAGGCCAACTGGTCTAAATTACATCTTAATGAAATATTTCCAAATAAATGCAAAGATACAAAATCTCGTGAGGAAGGGACAATAGAAAATCAAAATATCAACAAAAATAAAAACAAAACCAAAACATGGACAAATAGTCAACACAAAATAAAGACAGACACATTAACAAAAAAGGAAGCAAGATATTTGCATGACAACCATAGCAAACCTGAAAGAGCTATTAGGAACAACAGAAATCAAATACCAAATAAATACAGAGATTACATAATGCATATGGATGGTGAACAAATAACACCTAATACATATGAGGAAGTATTAAAACTCCCTCGTGAAGAAAAGGAAAAATGGGAACTAGCTATGAAAAAAGAGATGGAAAGCTTGCAAGGATTAAATGTATTCACACCTGCGATTGCACCTAAAGATAAAACAATTATTGGTACCAGGTGGATTTATAAAATTAAGAACCTAGAAGGAGGTAATACTCTATACAAAGCTAGATTGGTTGCACAAGGTTATGCTCAAAAATATCCGGAGGACTATACTGACACGTACTCCCCCACAGTAAGAACAGAGAGTGTTAAAACAGCTCTAGTAGTAGCATCTGCACTCAATCTTGATGTATTTCAATATGACATACAGACTGCGTATCTACACGCAAAACTAGATAAGGAAATATATGTAAGAGCACCTCACAGTCAATACACTAATAAAAATGAAATTTGGCTATTGAACAAGAGTTTATACGGATTAAAGCAATCTGGCAAAAGATGGTACGATTGCTTGGTAAAAGTACTTAAGACCATGGATTTCAACGCTACCACTGCTGATAACTGTTTCTTTGTCAAAAAGAGTGATGATTATATTGAATTTGTATTGATTTATGTAGATGATATTTTATATATAGGAAAACACAAAGAGAGAAGAGAAATCTTTGTAAACAAGCTAAATGAACATTTCTCGTTGAAATCTCTAGGTAAAGTAAACAAATATCTTGGTGTACAAATTAACAAAACTAGAAGGGGATTCAAACTTACTCAGAAAGATAAGATCATTGAACTTCTAAACAAATGCAATTTAAACAATGCCAAACCCTGTGACACTCCTATGCAAACTGATTTCCTTAGAAATACTGATGAATCTTCCCCTGAATTCAAGGATAATACATTTTATAGATCAGTCATAGGTTCACTTCTTTATATATCTAATTGGACTAGGCCAGATATTGCATTACCACTCAATTTATTATCAAGGCACGTTAGCAAACCAACAATGTATCACTGGGAAGCCGTCAAAAGAATTTTAAGATATCTGAAAAGTACATTAGACTTTTGCCTAGTATTAGAACCTAGTGATAATAAAGAACCAAAGCTTACATGTTACGCAGATGCGGATTGGGCTGGAGATATATCATGCAGAAAAAGTACTTCTGGTTATATTTTCCTATTAAATGACTGTCCAGTTTACTGGTACACTGGTAAACAAGAACTGGTAGCCACTTCAACCACAGAAGCGGAATATGTTTGTTTATCCAAAGCTGCAAATAACCTTGTATGGTTTAATGATTTAATTTCAGATGTTTGGAAAAAACCTACTTTGCCTTTTGTTATACATGAAGACAATAAAGCAGCCATTGAAATATCTAGATCCGATGCCATTGGACAAAGATCCAGGCATATAGATATAAAATTTAAGCATGTGAGACAATTGTCTCAAGATGGATTTATCAAAGCAGTACATTGTGATACATCTGAACAATTAGCTGACATATTGACGAAGCCTTTACCTTCTAAACAGCACAAATATTTAACTTCTAAATTGTATGTCTTATATTGTCCTGAATCTGAATGTAATTGGTGTTGTATAGCGAACCGGCATTTAGAGGGGGATTTGTCAGATGTAAATGCCTTATTCCCTAATGTGTAAATAATGTATATATGGGATATCAGGGGTTAACTTATTCTTTGACTCTTAATGTATTCATAATTCACCACTCCCACTCTTGGCTCCACCCTTTGTATATATAAGGAGCCACCTTCACCATTTTCTTTGCTTCTATCTGTGAATATTCAGTGAATATAGAATGCCTATTATAATTAAAGAGAAATATATTTAAACCTCTAACTCTTATTATTATTATTGAGTCTGATCCTGAAAATATTGCAACAATTTAGATAGCTGATTCAATTAAGAAATGAAGTATGAGAAGCAATAGAGCAGCAATCATAGGAAGGCATCAGGATAGATAAAACACCCATAGAAATGAATGAAGCTAAAGGAGAAGAAGCATTTAAAATGCTAACATCTTTATGACAAAAAATATGGAACTAGTTATGCCAAGAGACTGGAAATGATCAGTATTTATGGTTATATTGAAGAGGGGAGGAGCAAAAGAAGGTGCAAATTACTGAATCGTATTAGTTTCAGTGATGGTGAATTTTTTGTCACTGTGTGAAAAATTCAGAAAATGCCTAACTTGTCTCTGCTGCCTTGTCAACTCTCCCCTTCCCCCAGAACAAAAACAAAACAAAACACCGCCTGGAGATAAGTAGCATATGGCAGATCCTGGAACTGCTGGGCCACATGGGCAAGCATGCCATTCCCCAAGGCTCACACATCTTGGGGGACAGCACTAGGCAGCCATTTTAAGGGGAAGTGGTGGCACTAGGGCTGATGTTGAGGTCTGGGCCCTAATTTCAAACCCAGCTTTGGTGCTGTTATCAAGTGCCACTGTTCAGGCTGGCCTAGATGGGCATGCGAAAAGAGAGAATTTGTGTTCTCTTTCTGTTGACAGACTATTGGAGCTTATCTATGGCTGCTCTGGGTTGCGGGACACATTTATTCTTGAAGTAACATTGAAGAATTGGAGGCCTCTTCCGTGGCCATTGGAGCCTCTGAAAATCAGGCAAAAGCATGCCCTGTTCTCATATGATTTTTGGAGGCTTCAGAGGCCACGCAAAAGTATAGCTCTCTTGTGCAACTTGCAGAGCACAGCTCATTCTTGCATGCTTCTGCAACCTCCAATAATCATATGAAAATGGGTTGTGTTTTGGGGAACAGTTGTCAGGAATGGGGAATGCTGGTGTTACCTAAATGGTTGTTGCATATCACCTTTGATACACATGTCATAGGCTCGCTATCACTGTACTAGTTTTTCTACAAGCTAAGTTAGTATGAATTCTTATTAAGAAGACTATAGTCTTGCATAAGTAAAGAAATGCCAAATGAACAGTTTTCGGAGAAGATAGGGGAACATAAGGTGAGAGAGCTAATATAAGATAGATATTGGAGATAAAATAAGAAGGTTTAGCTTTGCTTCACTAAACAAACTAAGGCTTTCAATTGAGAAACATGGAGGCTAATGGATGTACCTAATCTAATTATTTGTCTGAGGGAATCTTTTTTTCAAACAAGAAGCTACTGTAGGAATTGAGTTTGAAGAAACAGAGTGGTTCAAATTAGGAAGGGAGTATGACAAAAATGTGTATTTATTTCCCCATGATAGTTCAATTTCTACAGGGGAAATTATAATCAGAATGACATAATTATAAGAGGTGATTGCTGCAATCAAATTACATAACAATTTGTGATAAGCAGATACCACTTTGTTAGCTGAAAGTAAAGAAATCTTAGACAAGCTTATTATGAAAGTAAACACTGGTATAATGTTAAATGTTCAGAAACCAAAGGTCATGTCAATCAGGATACTGAATGAACTTGCAATTGATGTTGAAGAAGTGAATGTGATAGACAGTTTACTTTTGTTGGACTCAAAAATAAATAAAAATGGTGAACTACAGAAATGAAGTAGATTAATCCTATAGAAGCAGGTGATGATAAACAAGATCACACACACACACAAAGATATTTGTATGATAAGGTTCAGAATAATTAAAGCAATTGTCTTTAATGGTAATATTGGTAATATATGGCTTTGAAGTCTGGATATTAAGAAAGAATGAGAGAATAAAGATAAACAACCTTGCCTCATAGATTTGCAGACGATTGCATCCAAGAGTAAGAAGAGCCAATCTATCTACTCTACTTATATATAATTTTATTTAAAAAATTAAAAAAGGAAATAAAAGCTAATAGAAAGTAAAAGATCTTCTCTGATCAAAGAAATCAGTTTGGCCATTTCAGAAAGCTTAACTATTGTAGACGAATGCTTCCTTAAGGCAATGGCCAGCAAGCAGAAACTGTTGTATTTGATACAGATTGTTGACTAGAAAAACAACTATGTTGGACAAGATTAAGGGACAAGTAACACAACACATAAGGCTGATGAACAGGATCAAGGACATCACTGGAGTGTCATTGGAATTGCTGTGGATTATCATTGGGAAAGATGGGTTGAAATAATGTATACACATAGTCACTATAAATTATGTACAGAATAATGGCATCTAACTAAAAAAGAGCCTGGTGGCACAGCAGACTAAAGCACTGTTATTAACAGTTATTAACATCAGCTGCCTGCAATTACTGCAAGTTCAGATCTCACCAGGCTCAAGGTTCACTCAGCCTTCCATCCTTTCTAAGGTAGGTAAAATGAGGACCCAGATTGTGGGGACAATAAGCTGACTTTGTATAAAAATATACAAAAGCATGAAGGCTATTGCTTAACGCATGTAAGCTGCCCTGAGTCTCCGGAGAAGGGTGGCATATAAATCAAATTAAAAAAAAAACTAATTTAATTCAGCAGGTTTATTCTTCAAAGGAAATTAAACCTGGATAAACATTACATTCCAGGAACATTTCATTAATTGGGATAAGTAGCCGTATAAACCTTTTGTTGAGGATTTTCTCTCAGAGTTCAGTTTTAATTGCAATCATCTTAATCTGCACCTTTGTGAGAAATTTGAAAATCTTACCCTCTGCCACAGTGGTGGGTTTCAAATTTTTTTACTACCGGTTCTGGGTGTGGCTTGGTGGGCATGGCTTGGCCATGGCAAAGGAAGGATACTGTAAAATCTCCATTTTCTCCCGATCAGCTGGGACTTGGGAGGCAGAGGCAGAGGCAGAGAATAGATGGGGGTGGGACCAGTCAGAATTTTTACTACCGGTTCTCCGAACTACTCAAAATTTCCACTACTGGTTCTCCAGAACTGGTCAGAACCTGCTGAAACCCACTTCTGCTCTGCCATAATCTAGCATTCTTTGTTCCACATCTAATTTCGGTATCCAAATATATTAAAAAGATCCTATTCCTTCAAATATTCTACTTTTTGACACAGAGAACATGTTTGTGACACCTTCCTTCCAAATATCTTCTTCCCTTAAAATAACTTTTGCCATGTTTATTTTCCTTGGCAGTTTTCCTAGGCTTAATAGCTTTGCTGAGTTTCTATTTATAGTAAAGGTAGTAATATACCAGAATATTTTTTTGCATTCATCTGAAGACTGTGCTGTTGATTTTGTTCTGAAGGGCTCTATTTGAATATTAATAAATACGAAGTTTAAATGTGGTAGCATTTAATGGAACTGCTGTGCATCACACAATTATTTTTAGATTTTTTTGAAATTTGAATGATGCTTTTTTAGTTCAATTCCACCAAAGACTTTGAAGAGATTTGTAAAATGAAAAAAACGTATCTCTAGATTAAAACAAAAACAAATTAACAATTCAGACTTTTTGCAAACAGAAAACTTAAGTTCAATTGCCTGCATCTGAAAAATTATTTCCCAAACTGTGGTTAGTAGCTGCCAGTATGTTGACATTTTAAATAAACTAGATCAGTGATGGCGAACCTTTTCTGCACCGAGTGCCGAAAAGGCAGTGTGCGCGCATTCTCTTTGCACACACACATGCACCCTCATCTGGGCCGCAACCCAGAAGAGGAGCTGCCCAGGGCTCATGTTTATGCCCGAAAACGAACTTCGGGTTTCCGGTGCATGCAGGTGCGCCGACCAGCTACTCTTCTGGGTTTCTGGAGCTCATGCGTGTGCGACAATCAGCTGGCTGGCATGCATGCTCATGCAGGAAAACAGAAAACCAGCTCTTCCAGTTTCCGGAATTGCCGCATGCATAAAGGCCAGCTGATTGTTCCACTCATATGAGCGCCAGAAACCTGGAAGAGGAATGGGCAACGCCGTGCGTGCCAGGCAACATGGCTCTGTGTGCCACTTCAGGCACATGTACCATAGGTTTGCCATCATGGAACTAGATGGATGGGTAGCCCTAATGTTGACAGCATTTCCAATATTCTCAGTTTGTTCCTAATCTATGATATGGCCTTGAGCTATCATAGAGGCATGATTTTGCTCATTCTGTGAAGACATCTTCAGAAGTTCTACTTCAGGTCTTGCCTCTGTGAGAAATGAGAAAGATGTGGAGTATAACATACCCTCACATGATGGAATATGCTACTCCCAGAGATGCACTTGAGAACCAGTTTGATGTAGTGGTTAAGGAACTAGACTAGAAACTAAGAGGCATGAGTTTTAGTCCTATCTTGGTCACAAGGTAGCTAGGGGACTTTAGGCCAATCTGTCAGCCCTAGGAAGGAGGAAAGGGCAAACCACTTCTGAAAACTCTTGCCAAGCAAATTGCACAGATTAGTCCAGGCAGTCACCAGAAATCAACACTGACTTAAAATAATAAAAGAAAAGAAAAACAAACAAACCAAGAAATTAATAAAATAAAATAAAATAATAAAATGTATTCAGTCCTTTCATTTCTGGCATTTAGAAAAGTACTGTAAACCTTTCTTTGCAAACTGACTTTTGAAAACTAACTGATTATTTTTGGGTAACCCATTTTCTAATTATGGATAATTTTATATCCTGGATATTTTATGGGATTATTTTAAATCAATATTTTATTGTCTTATGAGTAATCTCTATTGTGCTACAAGGTCCACACAGCAATTAGGGGGTGGGAACTTCTGGCCTTCCAGATGTTCTTCAGCATGTTGTTTGACCTTATATTTTACCTCTGCAGAGCAAGCATAGAAGAGATGGGGGTTATAACTTGGAACCAGGGAGAAATTGGATTGTTTTTAAAAAATACCTTGATTCCCATGACATGATTCCAGTGAAAACAAGTCCCATTGTGCTGCAATATATATTAAGATGAGACTTGTTTTAGTTGGAACCGTGTCATGAGAAAAAGGTAAAATTAAGATTTAAAATTATTTTTAAATCTTAATTAAAAATTAAGATTTTTGGGGGGCTAAGTATACTTAAAAAAGAAAAGAGAAGCAAGGGTTGCACTGACTCTGAGGGAGAGTGGGCTTCCTAAAAACCATTAGTAGTTCATATCTGAGGTGAAATTTAGTTTTTTCCTATGCTACTGATATTTCCTGAAAGTTTCTTTTTTGTTTTACTGTTGTGTTTAGTTCAGTTTTAGGACAATGCTTTAGTCTATAGTAGACTTATACTCCAGCTCAAAAATACAATAAAAACAATCCTGTTACTCAATATGCACATTTTTGGTCTGGGTTTTTTTTTTTTTTAAAGGAGTCTGTCAAAATGACTCTCTAGCACCAATCACATAAATTACTGAAACTTTCATGCAGCATATGCCACTTTGCTGGGGTCAACAGGGAGCTTATCAAGCAAGTACAGCAGCGACTGGTCTTCTTCACACACCACACAAAAGACGAGGGGGAAAAAACCTTGCTGTCTAAAGACAGCTTGATGGCACTCTAAAATTTCATGGTTACTCAGTCACACCTGATTAGATGGGCACATCTTGGCAGATGAGTGAATATTAAATAGCCCTTGGCCTTTTCACTATGCAGGAGAGAGAGATACCAAAATGCTTGTCATTGATTTAGTCCCTGCTTCGTTTTTTGTATTTTTAATCGCTTCAGAAGCTGTCAGAAAATAATTTCAAAGTGTCTCGTAGGTGAAAACAGCCTCAGCTAAATAGTGAACTCAGCGTTAACCATGAAGGTGCCGATATTTGATGGTCTTATTTTGCAGGCTTTAAAACTGACTCATTTTTAAAAATTAATGTGAGACTAACGAAATGTAATGAAATAGACCTCTGTACTCCTTTCTTGAGTTTGGATAACAATGATGTCATGGTAGCTTTATGAATTATTCTCTGTGAGCATGCAGCATTTTATTTCAGGGGCAAGGAACTATAAGTAATGAAAAAATTCTAGGCCTTCTCTAAAAGGTGCTACAACCAGTCTAATCCAACCAGCCTGGCAAGGATTTATGGGGACTATAGTAACTTAGCCCTGCTCTAATCCCGCTGGGAAATTACTTCTATTTCCAGATCATCCAGGCCTTGTGGGCTCCTAGGATATGGGTATGAGGACCACTACTCTGGAACAATAACTTCTGAATCCAATGTGGCCAGTAAAGCCAAACTCATTCTGAAAAATCCAGGGATGGGAGGAAACAAAGTATAATTTAGAAACACCTGATTTTTGTTGGTTGTTCTTTAAATTTGGGAGAACAATACTGCTTTACTATAGGCAGCAACAGAGGTGTTTATTTGTTATGGCAGCATGTTATTACTTAGGGGGGAAGTTTTCTGGGATCAAAGAGGACGACTGGAAGTTGGGGTAGGATCTTACTTGTATACTAGAATAAACCTGCTAAAAATACTTTATATTAATTTCAAGACAACTGGCCCAATGTCATTAGTGAGGTTTATGCTAAGTGGATTTCCCTGTTTCCAGTCCAATACTTTGATGACTGTCACACAACAGAAATGTACATAGTTTTTATTCTGATCATAATTACAAAATACTCTCTAGACCAATTCATACAGTATTTTTCCTCAATCTTTTTGTCATGTGTTGTTTCCCTACCATAATGGGAGCACTGGCCTGTCGCTGAAGGCAAATGAGTATCTTATGCATATTTGCAATGCTTTTGTCTAATATGTGTACAACATAGACAATAAAGTGCCCACAGATGTTTGCTTAAGATGCCATTCTAGTCTATGAATATTGAATTTTCTGTCTGCACAACCATATGCAAATGTTTCAACCAGCTTTGGAGGGGGGCTATTTGGTCTCATATTTTTGAAGAAAAAGCAATTTCATCATAAGGAATGATACTGGAGAATGCCATGGATGCTGAATGATAACATGTGCAGTCTATATACTATAGATATGCTGATTTATTTCAGTTGAAACTCTACTTTATGCTAAATTCATGTGAAGAATGCATTGGATTCTAAAGTAAATTAACTCGTGCCAGAACTCTTAAAATGCTATAGATTTCTTTTCATATTACAAGCATATAATAACTATAACCCCAGTTCCATAATTCTTTATTTCGGTTGTAAATAGTTTGCAGTAGTTAAAAGCAAGCAATTTCTATTTTCTATTTTTCTATGAGATACCAGCAACCTTCACAGGAAAGTTGTTACATTGCTTTGGGTGTTCATCCTTGCTTATTGCTGTCACTGTTGATTTAAAAGAATGGTGATTGCAACATGGTGCTTTGTTCCCCGAAGCCATGATGTCAGTTGCTAGAAGGCTAAATCTACTTAAAAACCAGGAAGACTTCTGAGAGAGAAAGACAGTTCTGTTTTTCAGAGGAATGCCAAGATGATGCATTGTGAAATATGTTTCTGAAGCTGAGGGATTTATTTTGGATAGCAGCTTCTGCTTTTTTGACCTAAAGTATCTTTGCAAGTAGGCATGATTCACTTGTGTTTTCTCACTCTGTCTCTTTCAAATTCTTGAATTCTAACATTGGAACATGTTCTAACATCTTGATTGGATGTTGGCAAAGCCTTCAAAACAGCTTCGCATCTTATATCAAAATGATGGCTGCAAGATGATGTCTTATAAAGCAGAGATGGGCAAATGATAGATCTGCATATACTGGCAGATTGATGAGTTTTTCATGGTGGACTCTGTGCAAATTACACACGCACACAGACATGCATCTTCCAGGTTTCTTAATACCAGCTTGCTATTGCTTCAGGATGTCTGGTTTGTTGTTTTAGAAGTAGGGCTCCTGGCATCTCATCAACAATGCTGTCCAAAATGCAAGGAAGACATCAACCATCGAGTAAAAAACATTTTGGAAATGAAAGCATGTTTATCCTTTGGGAAGACATGATCTGATATTTAGTAAATATTAACTATGCATTTTCAGAGCTCCAAACTGGATCATCTCACTCATCCACCAAAGCAATTCTTATCTTCTGGGTGGTACAGAGAAATGGTGGTTGTTAGATCAGGCACAGGGAAAAGAGACACGACCAGCGTTGGTCCATTCAGCACTTTATTTTCAGCTCAGAATGAAGGCGAACGGCTATGCTGCCAGAGCCCTTTTATAGCTGTCAGGTATGCTTCCTTCAATATCCAGGAAAGAAAACCCAAACTCAATATTTTAAAAGAGATTAGTACTTTTACTGAATATGAAATGATCGCGACCCAGGTAAAGCTGGAAGTGAGCAAAATGCGCAAAATAGCATCTAGTAAGCTTCTCCCCCCCCCGTGTCCATTGATCATCATCCAATCCAAAGGTCTCCCAAAGGTCAGGTGGCATCACGTCTGGCAACATCATTCATCAGGAATGTAGGGCAGTTGGTCAGCCGGCCCCTTTGGAGATTCACTTTCGTTTCTTGGGAAGACACCTCCTACAATGGAAAAATACCTCCTGCAATCTTCCCCCCCTTCGCCCCCTTAACTAGTCCCTCCCCCCGTTTCTTATGGCAGCTGAAGCAGGCAAAGCTGAGGCTGACATTAGCGCTCTGGCAGACCAGCCGTCCAGTGACAGCAGTTTAGCCAATCATCGGCGGATGTCCTTATAAGGACATAACACCCCTCCCCTCCTAGTTCGTAGTCTGTCCATTAAAGTCAATGTCCGGCTCCTGCCCTGGGGCTGTCTGGAGTTCAGCCGTCGAGTGTGCGGGCCCTGTCCCAGCACCTCCGGCCGCATCATTGGGATGGATCCGCTGGTGACACTGGTCCTCTCCCTGACCTGGACTCTGGGAACCTCGTGGCTGGACGTCGCTGCCGGTCGGTGGGTGACGACTGATGTCTGGTAAGTCCACTGTTTTTTCTGCTGCCCCTTGATGTTTTTTGTGATGTTGTCGCTTCTGTTGTCTTGGCTGGTGGCTGACTCCGCCGGGGGGTCGCCCGTCTACCTTGTCGGGTTGGTGTTGGTCGACCCCGCCGGGGGGTTGCCCGTCTACCTTGTTGGGTTGGTGTCAGTTGACCTCGCCAGGTTGGTGCAGGACAACCCCGTCGGCGCGTTGTGTGGCTGGCCTCTCCCATTGTTGCCGGAGTCCCTTGCTGGGTTGGAGGAGGTCTCCCTCCCCGGGGTGCTATGGGGTGACCCCGTCAGTGAGTTGCAGGCCTCCCTCCTTGGGTTGTCCCCGGTCTACTTCGCAGTGGCGCTGGCAGTCTCCCTCGCCGGGGTGGTGCAGGCTGGCCTCACCAGGGTGTTGCGGGGCACCATTCCTGGGTTGTCCCCAGTCTACCTCATTGTGGCGGTGGTGATCTCCCTCCCCGGGATGGTGTAGGTTGCCCTCGCCGGGGTGGTGCTGACTCCCCTCGATTCCAAGGTACTGGTCTACTCCTGTGTAACGCTGTCAGCTCGTCTCACTGGGGTGTTGTAGGCCTACCTTGCTGGGGTGTTGTAGGCCTACCTTGTTGGGGTATTGTAGGCCTACCTCGTCGGGGTGTTGCAGGCCTACCTCGTCGGGGTGTTGCAGGCCTACCTCGTCCAGCTGGTTTTGTCCCGCTTCCCTCCACCTTTTCCGGAGCTGGTTGAAGTGACGTCTACAGACCTGTCCATCTTCCAGCTCCACTCTATAGGATTTTGGGCTGGTTGTGCTCTTGATCTTCCCCTTCAGCCATTTTGGAAACCCATGAAAATTGAGAGCGAAGACCGGGTCTCCTATGGCAAAGGCGCAGGGCAGGTGTCTGGCGTCTGGCGGCACCTCTGGGTTGTACAGGGGGTGTAGCCAGTCCAGATGTGACCTCAATCTTCTGCCCATCAAGAGTTAGGCCGGGCTCTTGTGCGTTGTTGCATGTGGCGTGATGTGCTGGGTGAGAAGGAATTGGTCGATCCTTTCTTGCCAGTCGCCGGTGCCCATCTTGGTGAGGGCTTCCTTGGTGAGCCTCACCATCCTTTCAGCTTGCCCATTTCCAGCCAGTCTGTAGGGGGCAATCAGGGCATGGCGGATGCCCAGCCCTGCCAGGAATGTTTCCACGGGCTTGGATGTGAGCTGGGACCTGTTGTCGGAAACCAGAACATCCGGTAGCCCATGCATGGCGAATAGCCTCCGGAGCGCCTTGATGGTGGCCTCTGTTGTAGTGGATGCCATGGGCACAACCTCCAGCCATTTCAAGAATGCATCCACTACGATGAGGAGGTACTTTCTGCTCATTGGACCCGCAAAGTCTATGTGGATTCTCGACCATGGGCTGCTGGCTGCCTCCCACTCTGTAGACTGGGCACGGGGTGGCGCTGGACGGACTTCCTGGCACGGGTCACATCTGGCGACCCAGGTTTCTATGTCTTTATCCAGAGTTGGCCGCCACACGTAGCTTCAACCCCTTCATTCGCACAATGCCCGGGTGCCCACTGTGAAGAGTCTCTAACATTTTTTGCTGTAGTGCGCGGGGAATCACGACCCTGTCGTCCCAGAGGAGGCAGCCCTTCATGGTGGCAAGCTCTTGCTGCTTCCTGGTAAATGGGTTGAACTCTTCTGCCACCTTCCCCGTGGGCCACCCCCGCAGGACCCACGAGAGTACCTGAGCGTCTTGTCCTTCTGGGTCTGGGTTGCCACGTCTGCAGATGTGACTGGGCAAGCGACGTCATTGTCAATGTGGAAGAGCCCCAGTCTGGGGGCGGGGTCTTCCACTGGCTCTTTGGATGGGCATCTGCTCAGGGCATCTGCATTCCTGATGGTCTTCCCGGATCGATGGATCAGAGTATATGAGTATCCGGCAAGGAAAATTGCCCAGCGCGTCATCCTGGGTGACATGTTGCTCGGTGTTGGTTTGTCGCCCGCAAACAGTCCCAACAGTGGCTTGTGTTCAGTGATGATTGTAAAACTCCTGCCATAGAGGTATTCATGGAAGCGCTTGAATGCCAGCAACAATGGCCAATGCTTCCTTATCCTGCTGGCTATAATTCTGTTCTGTGCTGGACATAGTCTTTGAAAAGTATGCTATGGGCGCTTCTGTGCCATTTGGAAGTTGGTGGTTGAGGACTGCTCCAATCCCGTATGGCGACGCGTCGCAGGTCAGCAACAGGGGTAGCGTCTCGTGGTATTGCATGAGCACGCTGTCTGAAGAAAGCAGCCCTTTGATGGTTTTGAATGCTGTTTCCTCTTCTTTCTCCCATCTCCATGGCACCGCTTTCCCCAAAAGGCGATGGAGTGGTTCAGCAGCTGTGGCTTTCTGTTTCAAAAAGACACTGTAAAAATTCAGTAGTCCTAAGAAAACCTGAAGCTCCACTGTATTTTTGGGGGCTGGAGCTTCATGAATAGCTTTTACTTTTGATTTGGTGGGGTGGATGCCAGTCCCATCAATGAGATAGCCCAGGAACTCGACCTCCTGGACCCCAATGATGCACTTATCTCTCCTGACTCTTAAACCCTTCTCCTTAAAGCGCTGCAGAACCAGCCTCAGACGCTCAAGTAGTTGGGTTTTAGAGTGCCTGGAGATTAAGACATCATCGAAGTATGGCACCACCCCTGGAATGCCTTGCAAAAGGCATTCCATCATGGATTGAAAGATTCGTGGGGCTGCGCTGACTCCAATTGGAGACGGTTACATTTAAATGCGCCCCTGTGGGTGACAATAGTTTGTGCCTCTGCTGTCTTTTCGTCCACTGGCAGTTGCTGGTAAGCCTGGGCCAGGTCCAGTTTTGCAAATATAGACCCACTCCCAAGTGAATGCAGCAGATGTTGCACCACTGGAACTGGGTATGTGCTCTGTTGTAAAGCCTTATTGATCGAACATTTATAGTCAGCGCAGATGCGCACAGATCCATCATGCTTCATTGGGGTCACAATGGGGGTTTCCCATGTCGCATGATCGATCGGTTCCAATACGCCTTGGGCAATCAGCTTATCTAGCTGAGCATCTCCTTTGGGTCTCAAGGCAAATGGAACTCTGCGAGGCTTAAGTCTAATTGGCGTAATTGCTTTATCTAAATTGAAGGAAATGGGCTTTCCCACAAATTTCCCCAGTTTACCATCAAAGACTTCTTTGAACTCTTTGAGGAGGGTGTCGAGGTTGTCCTGGCGGATTTGGTGAATCCCTCTAATTGAGAGCCCTAATGGCTTGAACCACTCCACTCCCAACAGGTTCGGGCGGCTGTGCTTGACTACGGTGATGGGTAGGTCACCATGGAAGTCGTGATAGGATATCTGGAGTGATGTTCTTTCCAGGACTCCGATGGGGTTTCCTCTAAAATACACAAGCCTCGATTTCAATGGTTTCAAGTCCTTCTTGCTGAACGCGGGCTTTAATTGCTTTAGCTAATGCCAGTCCATTATGGAGTAGGCCGATCCCGAGTCTACCTCCATAGAGCAATGGGTCCCTTCCACGTGCACGGTCATGTGGTATTTGGTGGCGGTCTCAGCGTGAGTGTGAGCAATGGTCGTCTGGTGGACTGCTCCGTTCCTTGCGAACTCCCTCTCTCTACGTCTAGGCTGGTATGAGGACTGTCTAGATGATCTCTGGTAGTCATCTCGATTTTCATGCGGATAGTGGCTGGATGGGTCTGGGGCCGGATCCTCGGCTCTGCAGGCTTCAGCGATGTGACCCCTCTTGTTGCAGGTTGCATCTCTCCACCGGCATTTGACCCTGGCATGGTCTCCTCTGCAGCTGGCACAACGCTCCCCCTGGTTGCCTTTTTGGGCGGTTTCCCGCCTCGGGGATCTGGAGACCTTGTGGACGGCCATTTCCTCATCCGAGTCGGATCCAGCAGCCGATTCCTCCGTAGACGATTGGGGGGCTCTTTGGATCTTGTGGATCCCCTTGGCTCTCAGCATTGCGGCTGCCGCTTTTTCAGACATCTCGGCAGCTGTGGCTTCCTCCACTACATCCTTAAGCAATAACTTCTTTCTGCTTAAGAACTTTTCGTGGAGAGCCCTGTCCCTCATGCCAAAAACAATGCGGTCGCTGATGGCATTGTCCACATTATCAAACTCGCAGTTGGCAGCGATTTGGTGCAGGGCGGCCACAAAGTCCTTGATTGATTCTCCTTCCCTCTGGTCCCTCTGATGGAAGGTGAATCGGTTGGCGACCAGAGTTCCTGTTGGTGCATAGTGTTCTTGCAGCACCTCCTGGAGATTGGTCCACGACATCTCCTCGATGTCCCTGGGTGCCACGAGGTCGATGGCCATCTCCAGCACTTCTGATCAGCAATGAGCCAGGAACAGGGCTCTTTTTCGGTCATCGTTGAGGTCCTGGTAGTTGTTCCCCCTCAGGAACTGCCGAAACCGGACCATGTACAACCTCCACTTCTCTTTCCCGGGGTTGAAGGCTGCTAGCGAGATGAGTGCGGCTTGCGATGTCAACCATGGCTTCAGTGGCTTTGTCTTCATGACTTCAGCTCAAGTTCAGCTCTTAGTTAGGTGGCGGTGTGCCACGAGGTTGTCGCTGCAGTTCTTTGAATCCTTTGTTGCCAGTGTTAGATCAGGCACAGGGAAAAGAGACACGACCAGCGTTGGTCCATTCAGCACTTTATTTTCAGCTCAGAATGAAGATGAATGGCTGTGCTGCCGGAGCCCTTTTATAGCGCTCCAGCAGACCAGCTGTCCAGTGACAGCAGTTTATTTTTCCCGCTGGTGGATTAGCCAATCACCGGCGGATGTCCTTATAAGGACATAACAGTGGTCAACATGTTTGTATCTTTTCTTTTATGTACACTGAGAGCATATGCACCAAGACAAATTCCTTGTGTGTCCAATCACACTTGGCCAATAAAATATTCTATTCTATTCTATTCTATTTTATGTGTTTATATACTTTATTTTTTAGACATGGGTGGGTTTAGATATTTTTCTTGTCTTGTAATTGAACATTAAATGTACCTGCCATTTCAGGGTTGACCTGTCTAATTTGCTATAATGACAATTGTCCCAGGCAAAGCCTTCCGTAGCTGTTTTTCTCAGGTGATACATTTTGTAGGAATGGCAACAAAACAGAAGATTGTACCTGTTGGCAGGCAACATGTGACTTTATGTTAGTACCTAGAAGCAAATATTTGTTTGCAAATTAATGAAAGTGGCATGATTAAAAGGTTGCTTTTGTTGCTGTTGTTTCCTGAATCTCTTTTTTCCCCCCTGAGAAAAGAGTTCACAATGGAAAGCTAAGAAAAGCAGTAAGAATTTACCCAGGATATGATTTGTTACCACTTGGTGTCTCTCTTTATCCACAATTGATCAGATCACATTTGTTTCTGTAAGACAGAGCAAAATATATACCTGTAATAAAGAATCCTGACAGTTTCAAAGGAATTCAACCATCCTTCTTTGGGAAATAAAATTTGTATGTTCTTAGGTTTAGGTAGGCTAACTTGACTATTTTCCAGAAAGGGAGACCTGGACTTCTACCATTTATTGTCAGTATAAATGTCACTGTTACACTAACCTTATAGAAAGCCCTATTGAACATGATGAGACTTTATCTATTTGATTCACTTATAAAATTTATATCTGACAGAGGTGTGCAGAAGATTGTGCTATATGAGAATGATCAGCAGAATATTTAATGGCGATTGGCTTTTTCGGATGCTTATTGGGTTTCCAGGCAATCTGATGTAAAATATGTCTTCAAATAAGACAATCCCCATCTTATTAAATGAATAGATTTACAAAGAAAGATAAACAAGGTGGCAGGGCAACTATACCACTTCAGATTTGCTGCAGGCAAAAAAGGATTGTGAGCTGCCCAGTTTACAACTAACTCAATCAGTTTTTCTTGCACCTAAACTGATTGCAAGATAAAGGATAATTCAAAAGGTTTTTTTTTTTTTTTTTGGCTCGGTCTATCTTTTTTTTTTTTAACCAACATTTAGTAGGCATGTTTGAATCTAATATTGGTGCCTATTCCACAGATAAATTATCCTATCTATATAGTATGAAATAATTGCCAGAATTTACAGACAGAATACACACTTTATTATCAGTCATGGAACTTGCCAAAATCCCTTCATTGAAGCTGGAGGTCTTCAGCCACAGTGTCTTTCTACTATCTGAACTGGGGGATGGATAAGATTCTCTCTAAGATGAGCATCAGAACCATTTCTCCTCAGTAGCTGGAGGTTGTGATTGGTGATTTGACCAGAAACAATGTCAAGTAAAGAACTTCAATGGAAGTGTCCTACCTCATTTAAAGTGGGATTTTAATTATTAGCAGGTTGTTGTTGTTGTTGTTGTTGTTGTTGTTGTTGTTATTATTATTATTATTATTATTATTATTATTATTATTTAATCTTTAGTGAGATTCACAGCCTTTGAGGCTGGTTAATAGCTCAGCAGCTCGAGTTCTAACCAAGGACCTAGGAACTGTTAAGGTATCGTTGGAGGATGTAAGCTGTTCCGAGTAAGGTGGTTTTTTGTAGAGTCAAAATATTCAAGTCCGGCAAATTTAGAATTTCTAAATAGCGGGGTAGCCCTTTGGGTATTGCTCCAAGGGCTCTAATTACAATCGGGACAACACACGATTTCTTTTTCCACAGTCGCTCAACTTCAATTTGCAAATCCCGGTACTTTGTGATTTTTTCTTGCTGCTTATCTTCAATCCGTGCATCACCAGGTATTGCAATGTTAATGAACCATACTTTTTTCTTTTCAACTATTGTTATGTCAGGTGTGTTGTGGACCAAGTGCCTGTCAGTCTGAATCCTAAAGTCCCACAAGATCTTGAGTTTCTCATTCTCTAAAACTTTCTCAACCTGATGTTCCCAGTGGTTTTTGCTGTACTCAAATCCAAACTTCTGGCACAATTTCCAGTGAATGATCTTAGCAACACAGTCATGGCGTTGTAGGTAGTCAGTTTGTGAAATTTTGCTGCACCCACTGATCAGGTGGTTGACTGTCTCATCTTTCTCATTGCAGAGGCGGCATTTGCTGTTGGTGGTAACATGTTGAATTTTTGCCTTCATGCAGTTTGTGGCTAGGGCTTGTTCTTGAGCTGCCAAAATAAAGCTTTCTGTTTCTTTTTTCAGTACTCCTGATCTTAACCAGTTCCAAGTTAGTTTCTGGTCAGCTTTGCCTTCAATACTTTTCAAGTATTGGCCATGCAGAGCTTTGTGTTTCCAATTTTCAGCTCGCTGCTCAATTACTTCTTTCTTATATTCTGCTTTTGTTTTAGTTGTCTTTAAAAGGCCTCCTTTATTTACTTCCTTAATTATTGGTTCTTCACTTTTCTGGATGTAATCATTCAAGCTGCATTTTTCTTCTTCCACAGTCTGCTTTACTTGTAGGAGTCCTCGACCACCCTCTGCTCTTGGTAAATATAATCGGTCAACATCACTTTTAGGGTGCAAGGCATGATTCATTGTCATAAGATTCCTTGTTTTTCTGTCCAAATTGTCTAACTCCATCTGGGTCCAGTCAATTATTCCTGCAGAGTATCTAATCACAGGTATAGCTCAGGTATTTATGGCTTTTTATGATGTTTCCTCCACTCAATTTGGACATTAATATTTTACGAATTCGCCGAATGTACTTGGCTGAAGTTAATTCCTTGACTTTATTATGCATTAAGTCAGAGGCTTCTAAAATCCCCAAGTTTATTATTATTATTATTATTTATAATTTTTATAAATATAATTAATTATAATTAATTATAATATAATTATAATTATATTATATAATTATATATATAATTATAAAATAAATATAATTAATTAATTATAAATAATTATAAATATATATAATTATATATAATTATATAATAAATATATTATAAATATAATTATAAAATATAATTATTATTTATAATTATAATTATAATTATAATAATAATTATTATTTACTTTATTCATTAAACATGAAACTCAGTCAACTGAACATTCAAAAATGCATCACAAATACCATTGACTGGTGCTAATTTTTGATATGGGTTGCTGCCAGCGTCCTAGGTATCAACCAAGTACCTTCTTAAGATGTACAATGTTCCAAGTAGTGCAGTTTTTTGCAGTTCCGCTGTATTATTGCAGGAAGCTGCAATTTGTTGATGTTATTTCTTATTCTTATTCTTATTTCTTTCTTATTCTTATTCTTTTACTATTATGACACCCTTTAGATGCTTTTCATTGAACATGAGATATCTAGGGTTATTTTTCTGCTGCTTTTGGATTAAAGGACCTGGTTCATTAACATACAATCCTTATTATTTTACTCATTGTTAAATCCGAAAATATGGAATTAGTTTCCCCACCATGTTTCCTGAATGGTTTTTGGTCTAGAAATAAAACAAATTAGTAAATCATTTGATCAGTCTCATGGCTTTGGGAACTATTGGGTCTATAACCAGAACTAATTCCAAATATCCTGAACTTTCATATATTTATGTATAATTTAGTCTGTTATTATCCTATTCTTCATGAAAATAAAATTCCAAGGCGTATAATTATAGTATTCCCTTCCTCTTCCAGCATATTGGAGGCTATAAATTTATGGCACTTCTTGAATGGAAAATGCTTGCAGAAACTAAAGGGAATAACTCTGTAAAAAGCTTGCTCTAGCAGAGAAGCCGGAGTGGTTGTCCAAAGAGCCTATGAAAGTTATACTAAAATAAATTTAGAAAAAGGCTAAAACCTGAAATGCAATTCACATTAATAAAGACACTTTGTATACTAGGGTAGTAGGGTAGTAGTAGAAGTGCAACAAGTATAGATTTCATTTCAAACCCAGTTTTAATAAGTGAGAGTTTAAATTTATTTATTTATTATCAGATTTATATACCACCCTTCTCCCGAAGGACTCAGGGCAGTGCACAGCCAAAGTAAAAACATAAATACAAACATTAAAATACAGTTAAAAAGATATATATGCATTTGGCCCCATAGTTAAAAAAACAATAACAAACCTATTAAACCTATGTAATCCATGTTCCAATTTAATAATTTAAATACAAATTTAAAAAGCAGAGCATCAAGTTTAGAAAGCACTGTGGAACAAAACTCAGATTATTCAGTCCTTTACAAATACTAAGGCATCTGTTACCTACATCCTCTTTTAATTAATCCTCTTTGTTTATTCTTTTGATAATAAACTCTCTATGCTCAACTGACCTTGATTTCTTTACACTGGAATCTAGTAGCACCCAATGTGCTTAAAAAAAAAAAGAAGCTTTATCAGTTTCAGGTCTGGTGAAAATGTGTAAAGATAATGATAAAAGGAAATCCAGAAAGCACATGCATCGTACTAGAAAGATAGAAAGCCAACAGACATTCAGTATGATACATCGAATGCAGTTTGTATGACACTCAGTCCACTGGATCATAATTGTGTGGCCTAAGAAATTCCTGGCTCTTGGGAGGGGGAGTTGATTCCTATGAGGCCAAACAATAGACTTGAAGACACTGAGATAAATGTCAGGCCGGTAAAGAAGTCATTTAGGATATGAGAGTGGTATCTCACTCCTAGGGTGATGGCTGCTCTGTTGTCATGGAAGGCTGTGGGGAAAAAAGTATGTCATTTAAGTAGGAAGAGAGAAATGATATTATAGAAAAGAACTCTTCTGTCAGGGACAAATTGACATCCTCTCATTCTGAGGATATTCCCCTAAGAAGGGGTAAGGGAATGTTGACACAGATAAGAAATATAGGCAGCAGGATCTGCGCTGTTCCCCTCAGTCTTGCCTGGCTGCCTTGTGCAAGGCTCCACATATTAAGCATTATCTAAATAATCTGTTGGAGTGGTGCTGGGTGAAATTAGGGTTTGTGATGCTGGTACCAGAGACAAGCAAAAAGTAGTTAAGAGGTCGCAGAAGTCAAAACTGGAATCTTCAAGATAGGTTTCTTGGAAATGATATATTCTTCCAAACATAGGCCAGCCAAACAAATAATGAAGGCTACTCAGAGTCCCATACTGGGGTAAATCAAGGATGCAGAGTTTGGAATTCTGAGGCAACAGAGAATGTATTGGAACAAGCCAAGACTATGGGTGGGGTGCGTGGTGGGGACTCCATTTGAACCAGTATGGAGCTGATTCAACAGGTGGCAGAATAGAACCCTGATGAAAAGCCAATAAGCCAATAAAGCCTAAAATATGTATAATGGGTTACGTTATCTGTAGAGATGGACTATTAACATGATTGCCCAAGTGGGATACAAATAGTACATGAACATATACTGTAGTAGAACAGATTTTTAGTTGAAGAGTTTAAAAGTACATGCCAGAGATGGTTGGAAGGAGCACTGTGTTCCTGTGCAAATGTTACATACATGAAAGATTCCTGAGAGAGTTGGCTGTAAAAGAGAATAAAGCTATTGTGAACAAAATGGAAACCTGTGGAGAAAACTGGTAGGATATAGATATCTCTAAATGCTAGCAAAGGTCAAGGGAGGCAGAGATGGGTTTCAGCAGGTTCTGACCAGTTCTGGAGAACCAGTAGCGGAAATTTTGAGTAGTTCGAAGAACTGGTAGTAAAAATTCTGACTGGCCCTGCCCCCATCTATTCTCTGCCTCCCAAGTCCCAGCTGATTGGGAGGAAATGGGGATTTTGCAGTATCCTTCCCTTGCCACACCCAACAAGCCATGCCCACCAAGCCACACCCACAGAACTGGTGTAAAAAAATTTGAAACCCACCACTGATGGGAGGAATCATATTCCTCTGTATATTAAGAAAGGCATAATGTCAAGACTTCACACTGGATTGGGAATTAAACTTCCTTTCCACTCCATATTCCCAAACAGATACAAGATTAGATAAGTGGACTTATTGCAGAGAATTATAATGACACCTGAATACCTCCTGCACTAGGTAAATATTTACATCCTTGGCCATCTCCTATTTTTTGAATAAATGGGCATTTGGATACTTGTTTCCCATCCTTGAAGATTTATGTCATTTATTCCTTGCTTAGAAAATGATTTTTTTCTTTGCCCCTGAGATTCCTGCCACACCTTTTTCTTCTTCTGTGTTACCTCCCTTTCCTTTATGAACCTGGAGGAGCCAGGGTAACTCCCTCCCCATCCCTCTGATTGTGGAAGGTGGGAAGATGTAGTTGCCTCTCCTTTATATGAATCAATTAGGCTTCTCTGCCATCTAATTTGATAAAAATGTGTGTGTTCTTTAGCCGTTTCAAGAATTCAGAAATCAGGGAAAGAGAATAGGAATCTCTAATGATTATATAGAGTTGAGAACTTGGTAATCGTCTAGATGGAGAGAACTTGCCTTCTTTTTAACAAAAATGTAAGAGCCTTATCAGTGGAGGAGGATGGGTAGATAAAATCTTTTTCTAAGTTCTGTGATAGTATCTGTTAAGCAGGCCGGTTCGGTCTAGCACTGTGTGGGAATCTGTCCAAATAGAGATTCAAAATGCTAGATTAGAAAGTATCCAGCCTGATCCAGTGATGTTCTCCTTGTGCTCTTAAATTCAATAAAACAAAACAAAACAAAACAAAACAAAACAAAACAAAACAAAACAAAACAAAACAAAACAAAACAAAATAAATCTTGGATTTCATCTTAAACAATACCAACAACTTTTTGCGAGATATGAACTTTACTGAATTAATGGAGGAAAAAATAACCAAAATATTACTGGTAGATCATGACTTGGAACCAGAATCGCCATCACAAAACAAATTTTATCAGTTGATAGCCAAGGATCCACTCCAATCCAATCTATTCCAGACTTGGTTCATTCTAGCCCCAAGTTTCAGTAATATAAGGGACTGGCTCCAAGTCGCTTGTCTATATCCCTCCATCTTTACCATTTTGGCTGTCTTGCATCCTGCTTTGTAAGATGTCAAGAACCCCAGAGACCTGTGCATGGGAGAGGAAGAAATGGATAGATTATGTGCAGAATAAATATCAAACTAGGAAGTACCAGATAGCTTTTAGCTGAATGTGGTGTAGAAATGTATAGTACATAGGGGGTAGAATAGTTGAATGTCATGTAGAAATGTATAGTACACAGGGGGTAGAATAGATGGGCGGTAAAGTATGATACAATATGATTTGGATTTGGATTTCATCTTGGGGAAGTCATGGGGGGAGGGGAGGGTTAGGGAGGGTTAGGGAGGGAAAGGGGGGGGAAATGGGAAAATTTGTATTTGTAAAACTTTTTCAATAAAAAAAAAAAAGAGAGAGAGAGAGAGAAAAAGAACCCCAGAACTGTATGGCTCTGGGGCTGCTTGCCACCCCCAGAAATCCACAGTTGCCCCAGCCCAATTGCAGTCACCCTTGCCATCCTGCACACCAAGACCCCTGTTACTTTGTGCTGCACTGCCCCAGCTGACATGTATCATCTTTTTACTCCTGCTGCTGACAAAGCATGACTGGCCTAGCTTTTGCATCCAAAGTCTAGTAAACCATGGTCTATTAAATTGAGACTATAAATAAGAAAAAACAAACAAACAGTGCCACCAATGTCTAAGTGGTCTCACTTGATTTTACAAAGGGAACATTTTGGAAGACAGGAAATTGAAATAGTGTATATTTCCCTGCAACGGTTAGAGGGGTTACTTAAAATTGCAACAATATCTCAGCCAATATGTAGCCTGCAGGACAGGAAAGACTATAAGAGTAGCAGGAAGAAATAAAGCTGGGATGAACAACTTGCATAAGAATGGTAGCTGCCACATGTTCCTTCTACAGTTGTCAGTGCATCAGAGTTGTATACACTGGAACAGGTAACTCTGATTTTGGGGCCTATATTTCTAAATATAATTTAAAATTTTCAGGATGGGGTTTCATATATGGGAATGGCAACCTCTACAAGGCAAAATGATGGGAGCAGGAGAAGGGGGTCTCTTCAAGCAAATGTTTTCTGTAACAAGGACACCTTTGATTAATGTTTCTAGTTCTTTGAAGTAAGGAAGCAAGAATGTGGATTCAGATAAATATCAACTCAGACCAGCCAGAGATTGAAATTGCCCAGAAAGTTGAACTTTAGTAACTGAAAACTCATTATAATATGACAAACACACCTCCTGAATTAAGTACCAACAAGATCATGCTAAGAATATTATGGGCTGCTATGAACACATGGTATATATACAGTTCACTAGATGCTTGATAACTCAAATGATGCTAGACAATTGAAGAACACATTCCAAACCCAATATGTTTGAACTGTATATAAAATGATTTTTCCCATTAGAAAGAGAGATATCATTTTATATACAACTTCTATCTGTGGGAGATCTCTTTTTTACTTATGCATAAATAGATATTATTTTACCTTTCCAGCTCGGATCCTATTTTGACAAAGGCACATCAAGCTGAGAAACTTGCCACGGCTTTGCCCTTGTTTAATTGTTTGGAAAGGATAACAGACTTCCCAATAGGATGATTTATAGTATATTTTGGTTCTGACAGTCATTTATGTGGAGTGGCGTGATGGACTAGTTTTCTTGATGGAGCGTGTGATGGACTAGTGGTGAAGATGCTCACCACTCAATCGGAAGGTTGAGAGTTCAATCCTAGGTAGCAGCAGATGTTTCTCTCCTAGGGCACAAAGAAAAAATATCTGCTGCAAACTCCACATGGCATCAGGAAGAGCATCTGGCCAGTAAATGCTCAGCTCCATCCAGTTGCCCCGACTCTACCCTGAATAGGGAGTACAAGGTCATAAAAAAGGGATAGTTTTCTTCTGGGCTCGTTGCTTAGTGATTTTTGTATGCTGCTCCAAATTGGGCACCCAAACAAATGCTCTAATCCATGAATAAAAGTGATAAATCAATGTGAAACACTCTCAGCAGTGCTGACTTTTCAATATGAATATGGCAGCACTGACATACGCATGCCCATTCTTATATACCCCACATGCATCAACCTGTGTTAATTGGTTCAAATTAATATTATTTCATTAATTATTGTACTTTAAATGTGCTTTTAAAGATGGCCACATCCCTGCAGGTAGTCGAGATGGCCTAAATCTTTCCTGCAATGTGTGTCTTTTATGTTTTTTTTTTAATTTGATTTATATGTTGATTTATATGTTGCAGATATTTGATCCTCAAGTTAAGCAACTGTTTGTTAAAGCAAAAAATCCTATAGAGAAATGCACATTGGGCACACACAGAGAGAAGTGGATTGCCAGAAAGGATCAGTTTCTCACCAACCATATTATATTTGTATCATATCCTCTAGCACAGGGTTGTCAAATCCAAGGCCCACGGGCCAGATCCGACCCACAGGGTGCTTAAATCTGGCCCATGGGCTGGCCTGGAAATATCAAAGGACTGGCCCGTTTCTGGTCTCCCCGGCCTCCAGCAGCACTCTGCTGGCCAAAAGCAAGCCGGCCAGAGACCTCACACAGCCCGTTTTGGGCTGGCAGAGTGCTGCAGGAGGACTGGATTGGACTGGATTACAATTATGTGGCCTCAAGTAAGTGCCTGATCTGGATACAAGCAACATCCTATGTTAATATTACAGTTTAATGCCAGATTTTACATACTGTAGGTCCATTTAATCAACATCAACAATCTATAACTGACAGCCATTTCTATTTACTATCCTGGAAATTTACCTCTGCTGTTAGAACTTGTATTATCATATTATTTATGCTATTATATTTTTATTATTAGTTGAATAATGAAAATGCAATAGTATAAATAGCTTTTCTGCCTGGAAAAGCAATTTACTATTTAACAGTGGGGTATAAATTTAGAAATAAAGAAGTTTAGTGGAGTATGAAGAATAAATAATAAATGTTTGCCAGTAATATCTGGTAGAAGAGATAGGAAAATGGTTATAGTAAAGAACCGTGGAAAGAAAGAAGAGAAGGGGGGAAAAATGCATCTTGAGCCTGTGTTAAAGGCCCACCATGGCCACGCCCACCTCAGCCACACACACACTGGCCCTCTGAGATCAAGCACAACCCTGATGCGGCCCTCAATGAAATTGAGTTTGACACCCCCGCTCTAGGAGAAATGAAGACAATCTAATCCTGACCAAGTCAATGGAGTTTAAGTATTCAAGTTTTCAACTGTGCAATTAATTCTGATTTAGACAATTACACCTCTTGTTGCTCTCATTGTCTTGTCTTGAGAGCTAATTCCAGTCAGTTTGCAAACAGACTCCTGTCTTTCACAACTGCATATGGCGAGATTAGATTACCTTCCTTGGGTCTGCTTTGTTTTGCGAAAACTTCCTTTTTGCAAAACCAAGTGGTCCTTGCTCATTCTGTTTATTCTGTCACAGAGCTGAATGGAGGGGGTCCACAGCAAATCTTAATCACAAGGAATTTCATATTACAGCTTTGTGAAGAGAGTGTCAAGAAGTAAGGGAAGTGCTTTGGTTGGGTGTAAATTGAATGAATTACCGGTAATTGGTTGACAGAAAGCCAAACTTGGGTAGCTTTTTAAGCTAATAAAGCTGTACTTCTATCAACCTTGAGTACAGGACTGAATCTTGTGGACTGTATTCTAGTTTTTTAGTAGTATTTAGTAATATTAGTGGTATTTTTCTAGTACTTAGTATATTTTAGTTTTAATTATTTTTGTGTTTTTAAGGAGCCATTAATGGGCATCATATTATTTTCACATATTTAAAGTTACATCTTTGATCAGGAATTCCTTCTGCATTGGGCAGGGGGGAATAGTAATCTCCCCTGCTCCCTGTAAATAAAGGAAAATATTGTTAGTTTATACCAGCCTCCCCCACCCCCTCCACAATGTAATATGAAAGTCATTTCAAAAGAGTCCCATCAATGGAGGAGTTAGTTAATTGGAAAAGTAAATCACCAGAATATAAGGTTTAATTGGCATGCAGTGAATCCCAATGACTCTCTGGCTAATATTTTAACTTTCAAAAAGAACCATTAATTGCGCTCTTAGCAAGCCCTTAATTTTCAGCCAGCAGGAGCAGCAGAGCCACCCTGTATGTTAAATGTCTTGGCCGCGGTGGTCTTAGCAGAACAGGTTATTTCTGCTTATTTCTTCCCACATAAGTGATTCTAAAGCAAAGCAAAATTTATCATTGGGATGGAAGCAGTGAGAGCAAGTGGCCAGCCCAGTTAATGCAATGGGCCGTTAGGTAGGAGGCAGAAGATGGGCTGATAAAGGCTACTGAAAAGAAGCATTGATATATATTTTGTGCTCTCAACAGCATTAAAGGGAAGATGAAACTGAAAGGTGACTGCTTTGGGTTTTATGCAGCCCTTTATAATTTTTATTTTCATCCCACAAAATAACATGGGAATGATTCCAGCACACCATTTATGCCACTCAGATAAAAATAATTGTCAGCAGAGAGGCTAATAGCAATTCTGGAATCTGATGTCTGAGAGAGGGGCTTTCAGACTTTTTCAAGCTGTGGACCCGCTAGTTAAAAAGGGGGGAACATTCTATGTTGAAGAAGCGAAACACTACTGTGATGATAGAAATTGGCAATAAAATGAAAAATAAACTATTTATTGTAAATGCAAAATTAACATTTGCAATGTACAAAAAAATAAAGGATGAAGTTCACAATTATTTGAAAGAATACCTGCACGGGTGCTATGAATCTCCTAGAAAAGCAATGTGCACATGACATAATGTAACCGTGCTTAGCTATTCATAATTATTTGATTATTACTTTAATGAAAATGTACACTGTGCTGGAAACATTATGCAAGTGCCTTTCTGTTTCTGGAGAAGTAGCCCAGTGATCATCTTTCTTGAAAATAAATTAATAAATAAAAATACAATTTGTTAAATTGCTTCAGCTTGTGGTTTGGTTTATTTGGGAAATCCACAATGATATATGTATAAGTATGTATATGTATGTGTTTCTGTGTGTGCCCATTTGTCTGTGTATGAATGATTAAATTGAAAGAGAACACTGTTAAATTTCATTACATTGGTTCTAGCTTCAGCTAGTTATTACCATAAGCCAAAGCTGTCATTATAATTTGGTTTGAATTTTAGTGATTATATAGTAATTAGTTTAGATTGTTGATAATTAGATGTAAACAGAAATAAACAATACATCCTTTCGGAGATATTTAGTTTCTAAACAGAATGACCATGAACAGGTGAAAAAACAGTGCGATTGGAAGCAACTTCCAACTTCCTGCTGGCTTCCCCATGGAATTTGCTTGTGGAAGTGGCAGGGAGTGTTGGAAATCAAAATGAGGTGACCACTGCTGATCGAGGTGGTGCTGTAATGACCACAACTTTGAGGACATTACTGGTCTGAAAATCCTTCAAATTTCAATTCTATAGGAGTCATGGGTTCCAGATTTTCTATGCAACCCTTAAGGTAGTGGATTTGAGGTGCTGTGATAAAAAAATGGTAGCACTATGACGTACAATTTGGGCTAATGTGAAGGCTACAAGCAGACAAAGAGATAGAGTTTTAGTTGTATATAAATGTACTCAGATCTTTGTCAAAGAAGTAGGGGTGAGTCCTGTGTTATAAAGCAGCACTGCAATTGCATTTAGAACAACTCATGTTCTTCTTTATTAGGTGAATTTAGGTCTTACAGTAAGGATAGTTAAATGTTTACAGAACTATTGGGGGGATTATAATTAACAATTTTAGGGGGCTCAGAGATTGACAAGTTCCATAGATTTCAAGGGATACATTTGCCCTGGATCATGTGTTCCAACATTGCCTCCAAATTTAATGTATAATTATCACGGCAAATTACAGATGTACCTCCTTTCTATTAATAAAAGGGAAGCCCCTATTTATTTTAGTGGGGTTTATCCACTGTAATGAACTTTTGGAAAGCAAATATGTCACCATCTCTGACCTTTTGGAAATCCTGGGTATGTTAGAATGAAATAAGATTCTCTTTGACATTGATTGAAGGTCCTTGAACTTATTTAACTTTAATTAAGAAGTGCTATTTTTTCCCCTCAATGTCATGTTTTAGCTAAAATTCTTTTTGGACTTGCCCCAGTTTTTAAAATTCATCATGACTCATTAGATAATGGCACAAATTATAAAAGAACAATTCATTATAATTGCTTAGAGACTTATTAATTTAGTACCTTGTTCCCTAAAAACCAAATTCAAAATGATAAAATGTTTTAAGTGGAAACTATTTCTGTGCTGTAATGTACGATTTTAGGACTAATATGCAATAAGCCTTATGCCTGTTTATGGGAACGCATTTAACCTGCGTTGCTCATCAAAAAAGAATGGGGCAGATAATAACATTTTCAAACAATGATTAAAATGTGCAATTAGCTAAAATATAAGTGAGAATAAATTGGCTAAAAAAACCAAGGCACCTGAAAACCAAGCATACATACAGTGGTTGAACAAGCTAGAAATGTTTGGCATGCAAAAGAGAAGGTGATATTTTATAGAAGTCTAACATTTGGAGATTTGCGATCTCTTTTTCTGAGGGGCAAGATTAGGGCCAATGGACAGCAAGATTTTGAGTCAGTTTTATTCTTTACCATTATTAATTCTGCACAATATCATTCAGCAGAAGTTGCTGTAGGTGGACAAAGACTTGTTCCACATAAATCCAATGAAATCACTTCATGGGCCCACAGAACGTGGTGCATTTTGTGAGTGAAATTGCTCCTCGTTTGTGCAGATGTAAATGTTATAATTGTAACCAATATAGCGTCTCATTGAGTTGACATGTTATTTTTAAGTGTTTTCAATGAGCATCTATGGACAAGCTGCTTAAAATTTTAAGCCAGTTCTCTAGATTCTTGTCTGCTAATAGTTGCTAAAAGACACTAATATTAAATTGGGAAATTGGACTTCAGAGGTAGCTGATGGCTCCTGGAGGAACATTTAAAAAAAAAAAAAAGAAAAATATCAACTTTTAAATTCTAATTTAGACAACTACCTTCCAGTCTCAAACCTTCCTTTTCTGGATAATGAATGGGAGAGATGATGATCTTAACTCATGATGATTTGGGAGGATTTTTATTGCAGAGAACCAAATTTATATAAGTTCTAAACTGAAGCAGTGTGAAAATTGCTTGATTATCCAAGTGGACGTTATGCTTTGGAGACTGAAGGTTGACAGCAGTTCTTTTAATGCAAGTGTGGGTAACCCCATACCTCATGGGCTGTGTGTAGTTTTCAACTTCCTTTTTTTACCTCTAATACCTATAGTGGCACTGCGAAAATTCAGTGGCAAAATGGCCAAATTTTGCTAATATAGTTTTGGATCTTTAAGGATAGGGTTGAACATTTTAAGAGTTGAGATGGGCAAAGTTTGAAGAGATGGTAACTGCAACTTAACTTCCTCACCTTCTAGAGCAGAGGTGGGGAATGACGGCCCCTTTATGGACTTCAACTCCCAGAATTCGAGTTCCCCATCCCTGTTCTAGAGGATTAGAGGAGAAAAATCAGGGGACAATTTTGGGGCTTTAGCATGGATTAGAACGAGAACAAGAACGGGCAGTTTCTGGGAAGCCCTGATCTTCACCCTCTGAGATTTCTTTGTTTTCTAAGATCTGGACACACCACAGCATAGAAGATCATTGTACAAAATGCTTTATTGTAGCAGACATCTTTCCTATTATCTTGGGTTAACTCCACCCTTTTAAACTTTGAAAGCTGACATAGCCACGTAAATAAGTCGTCCCTGTTTCTTCCTTATAATAAAAATTTGTAAAATGGTATTCAACTTTTGCCTCTCTCCAAAAGTTCTTGTTCTTATTTGGATTAAGTGCTGCCTCACTGTGGTTGTTCCTCTTCTGGGTATTACTAAGCTTAAGACAGAGGAGGGTTTCAGCAGGTTCTGGAGAACTGGTAGCGGAAATTTTGAGTAGTGTGGAGAACCGGCAAATACCACCTCTGACTGGTCCCACCCCCATCTATTCTCTGCTTCCTGAGTCCCAGCTGATCAGGAGGAAATGGAGATTTTGCAGTAACCTTCCCCTGGAGTGGGGTGGGAATGGAGATTTTAGAGTATCCTTCCTCCACCACGCCCACCAATCTATGCCATGCCCACCAAGCCACACCCACAGAACCAGTAGTAAAATTTTTTGAAACCCACCACTGGCTTAAGGCCATGGTCAACAGCAAGCTCCAGGCACGAATCACACTGCAATTGCTTGTTTATCATAGCATGTGATCCTGGCAATTGACTGCTAACTCTGTTGCTTGCCTGTAAAAATCCTATGTTACAGATATTATTTCCTGCTTCTTCACCTGCTTGTTATTTTCTTTGCTTTTGCTCTTCTACATCCATATTTCTATAGGCTAAGAGTCTGAATAGAGTGAAACTGCTAAAAACTCCTAAAAATGCCTATGTATATGGAATAATTAGTCAGGAAACTGGAATACCAGTGTAGATGCTTGTGAGGAAACTGAATAGGGAATGAATGAATAAATGAACTCATCTCTCAGGTTTCTGGGCTGTAAACTTTTACTGGCCATTGGGAGAAGGGATGAGCTGAGCCTATCCTTGGAGAAGTGCGGATGGGAAGCATTTCTGCTTGGCTGCCAGTTGTTTTTCTCAAATGCAAACATGACTAAGCCATGGTGGCACAGTGGTTAGAATGCACAATTGCAGGCTAATTCTGCCGATTGCCAGCAGTTCAATTCTCACCAGTTCAAGGTTGATGCAGCCTTCCATCTTTCCGAGGTTAGTAAAATGAGGACCCAGATTGTTGGGGGCAATATGCTGACTCTTTAAACCACTTACAGAGGGCTGTAAAGCATTGTGAAGCAGTATATAAGTCTAAGTGCTATTGCTAGTGCTATCAACTTAAGTTTCATTCACTCACCCACCCTTAAATCTTTCTAATATATGTAAGGCCTGAAATCCATTTTTGGAAGATAATGATAGTGCACCAAATTAAAAGACTGTAGAGGTTCCCATCTTTCTTCTGTGGTTGGTGCCCAAATATAGTGATGCCGATTTTATTTTGGTTCTGGTGCATTTGCCTTGCGGGGTAAATAGGGCACTCTCCGTTTGTGGGGAATAACTCAGAAGTCTTGGGTTTATCATCATGAGGATGCCACATAATTCTACCTCTCTCTTCTATCTAAGGATCCTAAACAAGGTGCCATGGTTGAATTTTTGATAAATGACAAGCTGAGATAAAACCTGGAAAATATGGAGCTTTTGTACATTGGCATGTTATTGAGTTTGTGATGTGAATCTAAATCCTGGATGGGGTTGCACCCCTTGATGGACCAGGTACAATTATTGGATAATTATCCTGTGTTCACCCTCCTCTCATGTTTATTCATCAGCTCTGAACTTTCTGCCTAAAATCCACATTTGTATGAAAAATATGCTTCTATTAGACATTGAATCTCTTTCTTTTCAATGGACATTGGACAATTTGACATATTTGAAATAAAGTAGTTTTTTTTTTCAAAATTGGGGGCTTACTTTGATTCTTAGGTGTTTTTTCTTTTCTTTTGTTTTTGTTTACCAATTTATGAAAGAATAACATACACATATTTTACCAATCTACTGTGCATACATACAGACATACCAGGGGTGGGTTCTACTTACCTTTACTACCGGTTCGCATCGCGCCTGCGTGCACTCTTCTGTGCCCGCGCACACTCTTCTGCGCATGCACAGAAGCTTCTGCGCATGCGCAGATCACCTATGATGACATCCAGGTCAGTGGGCGGAGCCGCCCACCAGTTTTACTACCGGTTCTTACGAACCTGTCCGAACCAGGGGCAACCCACCACACATGCATGCATACATACATACATACATACATATATACATACATACATACTATACATTTGTGAACCTGGATGACTTATCTAGGAGACAGTTCAGTTTTTTTAATACATGGAATACTAGAAACATTCTGAGTGAATGGAATATTTGCTCATTTCTATAATTCATGCAATACTATATGTTTTTTCAAAAAGTTAGACATACTGTAACTCTTAGTTTGCAGCCTGATCATTTCTGTTCTAATTTTGATGTTTGGAGGGACATGCAATAATTTGCCTCAATCTGAAAAAGCAGAAACTACCATACCCCTGTCACTGACTTCTTGAAACTATCATTAACACTATTGCAAGAGCTGTGGTGGCGCAGTGGTTAGAATGTAGAACTACAGGCTAACTCAATGCTCACTCCAAGAGTTCGATTCTGAGCAGCTCAAGGTTGACTCAGCCTTCCTTTCGAAGTCTGTAAAATGAGGACCCAGATTGTTGGGGCAATATGCTCACTCTATAAACTGCTGAGAGAGGGTTGTAAAGGTCTGTGAAGTGGTATATAAGTCTATGTGCTATTGCTAGTGCTATTTAGCAGTAAGAGAGCTTCTTCTCTTCAATTACCAGTGGGTTTTTTTGTGATTGCTAGATTGCTAGCCTTTATTGCTTATAAATCATTATGTAAAGATACCATCTTCTAAAAGCAAGAACATGTGGGTGTGTGAAAGATCATTCTAGCTATGTTAAAAAATGATTTCAGATAGGTCATCAATACTCTCTGATGTTGCCAGAAACATATTGGTATTTCCTGTAAAAAAGAGCATTACATCCACTAGTTGGATTTAATCATTTCTTTTGGCATGAAGATTTACTTTTTATGATTTATTTTAAAAGACATTTCTGCTTTCCTAAAAGTAATGGGGCAAGAGAGTAGAGACAAAAACAATATGATTGGAATGTGTTTATTTATTTATTTATTGGTTCGATTTATATGCCACCCTTCTCCGGAGACTCAGGGCGGCTTACAATGTGTTAAGCAATAGCCTTCATACTTTTGTATATACCTGCTTAGTAGGGCTTTCGGCCTCCCCAAGCGGTGTTCTTTTTTATACAAAGTCATCTTATTGCCCCCACAATCCGGGTCCTCATTTTACCTACCTCGAAAGGATGAAAGGCTGAGTCAACCTTGAGCCTGGTGAGATTTGAACTTGCAGTAATTGCAGGCAGCTGGTGCTACTTAACAGAACTTTAGTCTGTTGCGCCATCAAGGCTCTTTTTAGGGCTGTACAGTAGTATTAGTTGATTAATCATCACAGCTACTGTTTATATTGGTTTATTTTGTGTATATTTTATTGTTTTAATGTTTTTAAAATTGTTTTATAATTTTAGAATTGTAAGCTGCCCAGACTCACTTGGTTGAGTTAGGCAGCTATAAAAATTGAGTAAACAAACAAACAAATGATGCAAGATGAGAAAAGAGTGAGGAACTAAAATGAATCAACATGAAATGGAACTTTCTACCACTGGCAACAACACTACACCCAAAACCTGGGCTGGTGAAATCCAATCAACAAATAATGCCACTGGCAGTTAATGAAAGAAATTTATTCATCACCCCTGATTAGGAGAATAATTGATTTCATCTGCCAAGTATGAGCTATATGGCATGTGATAGTGGAAATTTATGGAACATTTGCAAATATATTTGTGGCTGAAGTACTTCATCTGATATAGGAAAGATGCAAGTTGACTGACACAACACTACAGATCTTTCACAGCTGAATATAAAGGAGTTTGGCTCATGAAGCAGGTGTTCAGATTTAGGCATAGCAATTTAAATAAATCAGAAGGGATACTGATTTTTGCTTCTACTCTGTACCATAAGAAGAAGACTGAAGAGGAGGGAAGGTAGGCAAGCAATTATTAAAAATCTCAACTCAGCCGCAACAACTTATGAAGCCAGCTGATTTGCAAAATAAGTTTATTGATTAATGAATGCAGTTTTGATTAGGAAACAGGCAGAAGTGGGCCATTAAATTATATATCACAATTGTAGTGGTGGGTAGCAAAAACTGGTATTTGATGAGTGTAATATGTGAAGAACTGTATCAACAGATTGAAACTTGTTTGTGGAATGAGCTTGGTGCATGTATATTGCAATATTATCATAAATAAGCTCAGGTTGACACAGGTTGGCATACCGCCATTTAAAGAGCATCAAAATCAAAAATTTCACTGCTATTCCACTGAGATATAAGTGGAATAGCAATGAACTTTCTGGTGCAGTTTAAAGAATCCCAGTTAAAGGGCCCCTTTAAAGCAGGAGTCTTTAAACTTGGCCGCTTTAAGACTTGTGGACTTCAACTCCCAGAATTCTCCAGCGAATTCTAGGAGTTGAAGTCCACAAGTCTTAAAGCGGCCAAATTTGAAGACCTCTGCTTTAAAGCTTCACTCTTGCGTTTTATCAATCACACATAAACAAAAAGTAGATGAATAACGAAACATGTTTTCAAAATATCTGCTTTTGTGGCTTACAGTTGAGGTTAGGATATTTTGTCGTTGCCTAGGATTTTGTTTTTGAGAAATGGGATTTCTGTTTTTTAAAGTTACATTAAATATATTTGGTGCTTAGTTAATAGGTTTTTTTCCTGCTTCAAAATGGACATTTTTATCTCCATCACCATTTGAAAACAGGAAGTATTAAGTTTCATCTTCTCAGAATAATGATGCTTAAGCTTCAGCTGGTCCCCTTTACCTGTTTTCTTTCATCTACAAATATCTCTATATTTCCACCCACCTCCGGTTATAGCCTTAAAATGTTAAAGGCATTATTTTTGTTCCCATTAAAATGGAAAGGTCTGCATACTTTGAAGAAACACATGTACTTAAAACCAACCACAAAAATATCAGAAATCCAAAATAGATATTAAATAACCTTTTGTACTTCTTACCTGCTTTAAAGTGTTAGAGAAAACTCTTGAGAATGTCATGGACAGCCAAGAAAACAAGCTAATGAATCACTGAACAAATCAACTTAGAATCCTCAAAGAACAAACGACAAGGCTCAAATTATCTTACTTTGGGCATATTATGCAAAGGTTTAGCTCTCCAGAGAAGGATCTAAAGGTGAAAGGAGAATAAAGAAGAGGACGATCAGCAAGGTGGATGGACTCAGTTGGCTGAACTGCTGGAAGATCTGGAAGATCTGGTTAGAGACAGATCACCCTGGAAAAAATCCAGTGGTGGGATCCTACAGGTTTAACAACCGGTTCTGCTCAGCACAACTGACACAAGGAATTTATGGTTTACTTGCTTCTACCATGGTTTGAGTGACTTTTTTGGGTATGACAAAATTTTAGAGGATTCAGATAAAGCCGATAAACTAAGTATCTGTTAGCCTAATTTGTTTAGTATAAGTGATTTATCAATATCATTTAGATAAAAGTGAGCAATATATTTTAATTTTCCAAGCACATAAAGGCCAGATGTTGACTTATGTTATTAACGTTAACTGATGGAGGAATCATTTTTCTTCCAGGTGAAAAATATAACATCTTGGAGGGGAGGGATCAAATGTCACATCTCATCAAGCACAATCTTGTATTGTCTCAAAGGTTATTGATGTAACAGTCCACACTAAAATGTAGCGGAAGAAGATTGAATAATTTTAGTTTTGTATACAGTGGCATGGCAATGCAAAAGATCAGAGTGCATAGGACTTATTGGGAGTTATATGAGAAAGTATTATAATGAATGTAATACCTTTATAATACAGATTTTTGTCTGGAATTGTTAGGCAAGATAGATGAATAGATGATATAGATATATAGATGTAGAAATATACAGATACCAGTGCAGTGGTTTGAGTGTTTTCTCATTGAGTGTCCAAGCACTCTATCACAGCTCAACCTACTTCATAGGGTTGCTTATATGGAGACAAAAGGAATATGGTGGGTTACGCATGCCATCTCAAGCCCTCTAATGAAGATACAAGATACAATAAAGGAGAACATTGTAACTCAGGGTTGAAACAAGGGGACCTTGGTGCTCTCTGAGCTTAGCTGATTTCTTGCAGATGTTTCATTACCCAAATTAGGTGCTAGGACTCCTCAGATAAATAAATAAATATTTATTTTACTTTATTTTATTGTCATTGTATGTGTATACCCAATATACCCATACAACGAAATTCATATAACACCCAGATACAAGATAACAAAAGAAATTTATTTATTTATTAAATTTATATTGCCACCTATTCACCCATGGCGACTCAAGGCGGCTTACAGAATATAAAAAACACATTTAAAAACAGTAAAAACTAATAAAAAATCAAATAAATTAATGTAATAAAATTACCCTCCACCTCCCGCCCCAGCAACAGCCGATCACATGAGCCATTTAATGCCCACTCTAGGTTCCCCAGGCCCGCTGGCAGAACCAGGTCTTCAGTGCCTTCAGGCCCATATGAAAGCTTGAAAGTTTTTTGATCGGTAAGAGATTAGATTTTTTCCCCCAGTGCTATCACAGAATACTTTGGCTTGATAATGAGTTAATGCATGAATGGAAGACAAAATCTAGCCAAGTTCTTTTAAGATTCATTGACTTTTATGGAAATGTTGGCAATTTATTGAACTATTTCACAATATTTCTGCCCCCCCTCCCAGTATAGAATAGTTTTGATTGTTAGATTTTGCCTTTGATCTCTGGTTCTTCAACCTTTTAGAATTTAAGGCAAATGTATTAAGATCCAATGGCTTTCTTCTGACACGTGTTCATCTCATTCCCATTCCTAAGGTAGTTTTTTATATGGATAAGGTCTGGCATACTTCATTGATATGCAGCCACTTTAGGCTGCCATAGACAAATCTCCCTCCTCCAGTTACCAGGTACTGCCGTTTATGGGTAGTGTTGTTACCTAGGCTTACTGAGTCATTAAAACACACACATTGCAACAGTTGTGTATTACTTTCATTCACAGCTGAGTCCCAATTAGTTGCAAAAAGTCCTTTGTGAGAAGTCCTTCGGGATAATCACCAACCTTTATCTCCCTTGACACGCTGCCAAAGATCTACTTGGCAAAGCCATATGAAGTCCAGAATCAAACAGAGATGCCGACTGAAAACAGAATTAACAACGTCACTTTCCTGCAAAGGGCCCATGTGCCTTTGCCCCCTTTTTAAGCTTTATGGGAGGGGCCAATCATCTCCAGGCCTTACTCCTGAGTCATCCCTTTTGTTTTAACTGTTCTTGCCTTCTTGCAGCTCTGCGCATGTGTGCACTAAGAACAGGCTCCTCCTGTTCCTCTGCCTCTCTGCTGTCTGACTTTGGAGGATCTGGATTATTCTGTGCATAATTCCCAGATGGCTCTGGCCCCATCTCTGCCTCCGATGCAAAGCCCTCGTCTGGGCCTTTCCCAGACTCCAGGACTGGCCCATGTTCCTCCCCAGCCTCCTCACTGTCTGACTCCACTGCCAGCTCCGCAGGCTGCTGGCAGACCACAACAGGTAGTTTGGCCTGAGCCATGGGATAAACTAGACATCTGGCTTCTTCAGAGGTATCCATCCACATAATGCTTATATGGTACTTTCTGAAATGTTTGTCAGTTTTTAAGTTGCACTGAAGTTGGATTTAAACTGAAAAGGTGAGCTGAGTTTTGCAGGTCTGAGTAATCAATTCTGTCAAACACTGGGTGCATTATAGATTTTTCCTTGTTTCTACTTTTTTTATTATTTTTCAGGATTTCAGGTGTTATTCTGAGCAGACAACACTCCAAGCACCAATATTATGCAGTTGCTAATATTACGGTCTGTGCAATGCTCCAGATTACTTATGTCACCCTTGGTGGAGAGACTATGTTTCCATTTTGAATTATTCATTCTGGCTGTGTCAGCACTAGGTGCTATGGTGATGACTGCTGTTATTTTGCAACGATTATGAGAAAGAGCCATAAACACCTTTGTTTAGTTCAAAACGAAAAGCATAGTTGAAATGTAGTGGGACCATCCACTCCAGTACTGTGTTCAAAATAATAGAAATACACAAACAACACAACCACAACAAACAGGTGAAAGAGGAAGGAAATCTCCAGCAAGAAAGTCCATGAGCCCCACAGAGAGGGCTCGCAATCTGGGAGTCCTCCTGGATACACAGCTGTCCTTGGAGGAACATCTGACGGCTGTAACCAGGGGGACCTTTTATCAGGTTCGCCTGATCCGCCAGTTGCGGCCCTTTCTTGATCGGGATTCCCTGTGCACAGTCACTCATGCCCTCGTGACCTCTCGCCTTGATTACTGTAACGCTCTCTACATGGGGCTCCCCTTGAAGAGCACCCGGAGGCTCCAACTGGTCCAGAACGCAGCAGCGCCGGTAGTGACGGGAGCAGCATGGCGCTCCCGTGTAACACCGCTCCTGCGCGAGCTGCACTGGCTCCCAGTAGTCTTCCGGGTGTGCTTCAAGGTGTTGGTTATCACCTTTAAAGCGCTCCATGGCATAGGGCCTAGCTATCTCCGAGACCGCCTGCTGCCACCGACGACCTCCCATTGACCCGTGCGCACCCACAGAGAGGGCCTCCTCGGGGTGCCATCAGCCAAACAATGCAGGCTGGTGACCCCCAGGGGGAGGGCCTTCTCTGTGGGGGCTCCCACCCTCTGGAATCAGTTGCCCCCTGAGATAAGGAGAATCCATGACCTCAGTGCCTTCCGCCGTGCCCTTAAAACCTTCCTTTTCCAACAAGCCGGGCTGGCCTAATTCTTTTTAAGTGTTTTTAATTGTTTGGTTTATTGTTTTAATTAATGGGGCCAAATTTATATACATTTTTTTAACTGTATTTTAATATTTGTATTTGATGTTTTTATTTGGCTGTTCACCGCCCTGAGTCCTCAGGGAGAAGGGCGGTATACAAATTCAAAAATAAATAAATAAATAAATAAATAAATGAGTCAGCCTAAAAACCAGAAATTTCCCATCTCGGAGCACAGAGGTTGATCAAACAAGATGAAGCTATTGATACCGAAATCATTAGTGGAATGGGAAAATACTTATTGCGTGAAGGGGATTTTAAAAAATATTGAAACTGTACAATCTTTTCAGGGAGTGTAGAGAACATCTGAAGAACACAGCCATTTCTTTTTCTGTGTGTCTGAACATTAAAAAGGAACATGTCCAAAACACATCAAAGATGTCAATTTGGAGAACAGTGATTTACTCAGACCTCACCCCATTCCTAAGAAGTCTGTAAGGGGTGTGCATAAATGCACCAGGGTGCCTACCATCCCTTCCCTAATATTCCTTTTTATTTATTCTTTTCATGTATTCAAATTATGTTTATACTTTTACCTGTTATCTTATATATGCTTGACAAATAAATTTATGATTATGATTATGAAAATAGAACCAAACAAAAACCAAGGGCTGAATGCTCTTGGCTGCCCTGAGGGAATCAGATATATCAGTTTTGTAACTGTGTCAGGAAAAGAAAGAAAGAAAAAAAGAAATTCAGCTCATTTGTAATTAATCCATTTTTCTGCTAATAAACTTAATCTGGCTTTGGATAGAGCCCAAAGGCAACCCAGAGAATCTCATACTCAGTAATAAAATTGTTATCTTTCATAGGTTGGGGGACCCTACAACAGTATCGTCAGAAGACAAAGCCATTGAAGCTGTATATTTTCCCTGGATGTTTTCATGTGGAGTTGAGAGTAGGACATATGCATTAGTATTCAATGCAAAGCATGATTCAGATGTCACAAAATTAGGGAGTGCTGCTGACACCTCAAAAGACAGATTCAGGGTTCAAAAGGATGCTGTGCATCTGTGAGAAATAAAGAGTTGTGCAATTACAGTAGGAAAAAAAAAGCAGGCACATGGCTATAAGATAGAAAGTACCTGGCTCAGCAGCAGTACTCATGAGAAGGATATGAATGTCCTTAATGTTTAGACCACAGGTTAAACATGAGCCAGCAATGTGCTGCATCTGCCCAAAGACCAGTGCAATCTTGCCTGCATCATCTGAGGTATAATGTTGAGATTTCAGGAAATCAATAGTTCCACTTTATGCTGCACTGGTCAGCATAAATACAATACAATACAAGAAGGATGCAGAGGAAAGCACCAGGAATGGTTAGGGGCTTGGGCAGTGGAGAAATCCAATTTTTTTTTACTACTGGTTCTGTGGGCGTGGTTTGGTGGGCTTGGTGTGGCTTGGTGTGTTTGGCTTGGTGGGCATGGCAGGGGAAGGATACTGCAAAATCTCCATTCCCACCCCATTCCAGGGGAAGGATACTGCAAAATCTCCATTCCCACCCCATTCCAGGGGAAGGATATTGCAAAATCTCCATTCCCACCCCACTCTGGGGCCAGCCAGAGGTGGTATTTGCCGGTTCTCTGAACTACTCAAAATTTCCGCTACTGGTTCTCCAAACTGCTCAAAATTTCCGCTACAGGTTCTCCAGAACCTGTCAGAAGTTGCTGGGTTTCACCCCTGGGCTTGGGGGCTAAATCATTTGAAAAGCAGTTAAAGCAACTTGAAATGTTTAACCTAAAAAAAAAAAAAGTGAGGTGCAATATAGTAGCAGTCTTTGAATACCCTCTGTCACAGAGGGTGTATATTTATTCCCTACAATGCCAAAGGGTAGGAAAAGAACAAACGGTGACCATAAATACTAATAAGCCATGGAACAGCCTGCCTCCTGGATACTCCATCATGGGTACTCCATCACCTGAAAGTTTTCAAACAAAGGTTAGATAGCCATTTGTCTGAGATGGGCTGAGGATTCCTGCCCATGGATTTGGACTGGAAGATCTAAGTTTCTTCCAACCCTATGATTCTGCGATGATGGGAAAATTAATATGTATCATAGTGTCACAAAGCAAACCCCAGTTTTTTTGTACTTATTCTGATGAACACCTAATTGTCTAAGGATATTTATCCATGAAATAGAGCCTTATTATTATTATTATTATTATTATTATTATTATTATTATTATTATTATTATTATTATTATCCTTCTCATCTTTCCTACTATCTTCTCCTATTGGTATCACTTTATTGTTTATATGGAACTTATGCACCAGAGACAAATTTCTTATGTGTCCAATCCAGTGGTGAAATCCATATTTTTTTACTACCAGTTCTGTGGGCGTGGCATGGTGTGGCTTGGTGGGTGTGGCAGGAGGAGGATACTGCAAAATCTCCATTCTACCCCACTCCAGGGGAAGGATACTGCAAAATCCTCATTCCCTCCCCTCTCCTGGGGGAAGGATATTGCAAAATCTCCATTCCCACCCCACTCTGGGACCAGTCAGAGGTGGTATTTGCCGGTTCTTTGAACTACTCTAAATTTCCACTACCGGTTCTTCAGAACCTGTCAGAACCTGTTGGATTTCACCCCTGGTCCAATCTCCTCTCCTCTCCTCTCCTCTCCTCTTCTCTTCCCCATTCCCCATTCCCCATTCCCCATTCCCCATTCATTCAGCTCCAGTGTTGAACAGAAGCATATAAATCACTTGATTTGCATTACAGCTGTGCACATTTTTTTTTGGTCATTCCACTCCTTTCCTCCCCCACTGCAGATGCCTTTTGGTGTATGTCAGTAGTCAGTAATGAGAAGAACAAAGAGTAATAGATCAAGAATATAATGATGGAAAGATGGCTGGTTCTTTAATAGATGCTTAGCATTGACAAAAAAACTACAGCAAATCCGAATCTTGACCTAGCTTGAAATATTTCTTTGCGGCCTTCATTTTCAACAAGTGTAGGATTATCTTCTGAGGCTTTTTGAGAAATCAGTTGTCAGAAGAATTTAAAATGTACAGTCTTAGTAATGTTTTAGACATTGTGAACCCTCACTTCAAACTATACCCTTGAAAATAATATAATTTTTTTTTGCATAGTGGCAATAATGCTAAATACATCATTAATCCATTCACCAGTGCTGAACATTAGTTTGAATTCTTGACATTTTAAACATTCTTACCTATTTCTTTAGGTTCTTTGCTCGAAAAGAAGTTATTCTTTTTTTAACTTCCATTCAACACATAGATTTATTTATCTTTAGAGGATATTATTGGCAAATATAAATTCCATTCACTGTCAAAGTCATATTTTAAAAGAGTACAAGGCTGTAAGAAAGGTGCTAAAACAATTTCCTCTTCTGCATACTAATTTCCATATCTCACAGACAGTCTCACATTCATCTTGTGGAAAAAGTAATGCAAACGACTGTCTCCGCTTTGGCTCCTAAAATAGACTGAACAGGAATAAAAATTGGTTGCATTTTTTTCTCCTTGGCCTTGTAAAACTGTCATTATTTGCACGTGAAGTATCCTCCACAATATGTCAGATAAGGGGGAATCAAAGCTAGTGTAGTTTTCTGTGTCGTAGGTAAGATTTACTCAGAAGACATTCTTTACTATTAAGGAGAGAAGCAACTAGAAGTAAGGAGAAATTTCCTAACAGAGAACAATCAACCAATGGAATCTTGCCTTCAAAAGTTGTTGATGCTACATCACTGTAGGCTTTCAAAAGTGTTAGATCAGGCGCAGGAAATGAAGACGTGACCAGCTCGATACATTTAGTAACTTTATTTGTTACAAAAAGTACAAGACAAGACTGCTGGCGCGCTGCCGGAGCTCTCCTTATATTCGCTCCTGGCAGGCGCACCGCCCCTTGACAGGGATTCAAATCTCCCGCCCGATGGCTAGCAGCCAATCAGGGCGGATGTCCTTATAAGGACATAACACTCCTCCCCCCTTAGCCCGAACTGTCAAATCTCGTCCACAAAAGTCACGTAATCGCGCAGGTACGTAGGACGCCTCGGCACCCTAGCTGACCTGCGCAGTCTCACTTCTTCTCTGTCCCCGGCCTGGATGGACGGGGCTCCTTCGTCTCCTGGTTCCCTCTCCGGAACCGGGCTCGGTTCGGCTGTCGAGTGAGCGGGGTCACCCCCAGCGCCTCCGGCCGGACCGCGGACCTTGGATGGCTGGTTCTGTTGGTCTTCCTCCTGGCCTGTGGATCTATCGCCTCGTCTCGGTTGCTCGGTTCCGACCTGGGAAGAGCGTCTGAGTCTCGGTAAGTCTGTCGCTTGCTCCTCCCTGGTCTCCCGGGCGCTGCGGTTCGGTCGCGGTTCGGCCTGCTGCTGGTTGGGTGGTGGTTCCGCTCGGTGTTCTCGGGTCCGGTCCGCCGGCCGTGGGTGGTGCTGGCTTGCGTTGTGCTGTCCGACCTCACAGGGGTGGCGTTGGTCCCCTCGGTTGGGCTGGTGTTGGTCTACCCCGTCTGGTTGGTGGTGGTCAACCTGGTCGGGATGTTGTTGCGGGACTACCTCTGCGGGGCGGCGGAGGTCTCCCCTGCCGGGGTGGTGTCGGCTTTCCCTTCCCCCTAGTCCCTGGTCTACCGTCGGGTGGTGCCTGGGGTCATCCGGGTCGGGTTGTTGTTCGCTGGCTGTCCTCTGAGATGGGCGGGGGTCCCTCTCGCCGGGGAGCCGTGTGCCACCCTCGCCCATGGGTCGTGGGGTGCCCTTCTTGGCTGGGTCCCGGTCTACTCGCCTGGAACTGCGGTCTCCCTGGCTGGGCTGGCGTAGGCTGCCATCACTGGTGGGGTGCGCTGCTCCTCCTCTAGGCAGGTCCCGGTCTACTTGCAGACTGGGTTGGTGGTCCCTGGCCCTGTTGTGCCGGGTGCCCACCTGGCTGGGTTGGTGTTGCCATATCCCGTGCGTTTGGCCCCGGTCTACCTCGCTGGACTGCCGACGTGACAGTACCTGGTAGTGTGCCGGGCCGACCTTGTCAGGATGGCGTTGCTCTGCCTCGCAGGGGTGGGGTAGGCCTACCTCATCGGGGTGTCGTAGGCCTACCTCGCCGGGGTGTTGTAGGCCTACCTCGTCTGGGTGTGGTAGGTCTACCTCGCCGGGGTGTTGGAGGCCTACCTCATCTGGGTGTTGTAGGCCTCCCTCGTCAGGCTGGTTTTCGTGTGCCCCCCCACCTTTTCCGGAGTTGGTCGATGTGACGTCTACAGACCTGTCCATCTTCCAACTCGACGGTGTAGGATTTGGGGCCGGTTGTGCTGGCAATCTTCCCCTTCAGCCACTTAGGAGAGCCGTTGAAATTCAGCGCGAAAACTGAATCTCCCTTGCTGAAGGCGCGAAGCGGGCGGCTGGCGGTTGCGGTCACTTCCGGGCTGTATTGGGGGTGCAGCCGGTCCAAGGGTGACCTCAACCTTCTGCCCATTAGTAGTTCGGCCGGGCTCTTGTGGGTGGTGGCATGTGGCGTGATGTGCTGGGTGAGGAGGAAGTTATTTATGTGTTCTTGCCAGTCTCCCGGGCCCATCTTGGTTAGGACTTCTTCGGTGAGTCTGACCATGCGTTCAGCTTGTCCGTTTCCGGCCGGCCTGTACGGGGCGGACAGGGCGTGGCGGATGCCCCGTCCTGCCAGGAAGGACTCCATGGCCAGGGATGTGAGCTGGGGGCCGTTGTCCGAGACCAGCACATCCGGTAGTCCATGTGTGGCGAACAGACGGCGCAGGGCTCGGATCGTCGCTTCTGTTGTGGTAGATGCCATGGGTACCACCTCGAGCCACTTGGAGAAGGCATCTACCACGATGAGGAGGTGTCGCCCCTGCATCGGACCCGCGAAGTCGATGTGGATCCTCGACCAGGGGTTGCTGGGGGTCTCCCACTTCGCAACTTCGGATTGCGGCGGCGCTGGGCGAACTTCTTGGCACGGGTCACATCTGGAGACCCATTGCTCAATGTCTCTGTCCATGGAGGGCCACCAGACGTAGCTCCGTGCCAGGGCCTTCATGCGGACGATGCCCGGATGCCCTTTGTGCAGAGTCTCTAATGTTCGCCGTTGCAGGGTGCTTGGAATCAGCACCCTGTCTCCCCATAGCAGACAGCCCTTGATGGTGGACAGCTCCTTCTGTTTCCTGGCGAACGGGCTGAACCTCTCCTCTGTCTTTCCCGATGGCCACCCTCTGAGGATCCAGGACTTCACTTGGCGGAGTGTGGGGTCCTTTTGGGTGTGAACGGCCACATCTGCGGATGAGACTGGACAGCTGGCGTCGTCGTCTATGTGGAATAGGTGTAGCGTGGGGGCTGGGTCTTCGACTGGATTCTTCGATGGGCATCTGCTGAGTGCGTCGGCATTTCCTATGGCTGTGCCTGGCTGGTGCACGAGCCTATAGGAGTAGCTGGCTAGGAAGATGGCCCATCTCGTCATCCGCGGGGACATGAAGGTCGGCGTGGGTTGGTCGCCTGCGAGGAGTCCCAGGAGTGGCTTGTGGTCGGTGACTACGGTGAAGCGTCTTCCGTAGAGGTATTCGTGGAAGCGCTTCACTCCTGCCACGATGGCCAGGGCTTCTTTGTCCAGCTGGCTGTAGTTTCGTTCTGCGCCGGACATGGTCTTTGAAAAGTAAGCGATTGGGGCTTCCGAGCCGTTGGGCAGTTCGTGGCTGAGAACTGCCCCCACCCCGTAAGGCGACGCATCACAGGTCAGCTTGATGGGGAGCGTCTCGCTGTATTGGATGAGAACGCTCTTGGACGTCAATAGTCCTTTGATAGCCCGGAATGCTGCTTCCTCTTCCTGGCCCCACTTCCAGGAAGCCGCTTTCCCCAGCAGGCGGTGGAGTGGCTCAGCAACTGTGGCTTTCTGTTTTAAGAAAATGGCGTAGAAGTTGAGCAACCCAAGGAAAGCCTGAAGCTCCGTTTTGTTTTTTGGGCTTGGAGCTTCATGGATTGCTTCCACTTTTGATTTGGTGGGGTGAATGCCAGTGCTATCAATGAGATAGCCCAGGAACTCGACTTCCTGTACTCCTATGATGCACTTGTCCCGCCTGACCCTCAAGCCCTTGGCCTTGAACCGCTGCAGGACAAGCCTGAGCCTTTCAAGGAGTTGAGCTCTTGAGTCACCGGAGATGAGCACATCGTCGAAGTAAGGCACCACCCCTGGAAAATCATAGATTGGAAAATGCCGGGGGCAGCGCTGACTCCAAATTGGAGGCAGTTACATTTGAATGCCCCCCTGTGCGTGACAATTGTTTGTGCCTCCGCCGTTTTTTCATCCACTGGCAGTTGCTGGTAAGCCTGGGCCAGGTCCAGTTTTGCGAAAATTGAGCCAGATCCCAGGGAATGCAGCAGGTGTTGCACTATTGGGACTGGGTATGCGCTCTGTGCCAACGCCTTGTTGATGGTACAACGGTAGTCGGCGCAGATGCGCACAGACCCATCATGCTTCAGTGGGGTCACAATGGGGGTCTCCCATGAGGCATGATCAATCGGTTCCAGGACGCCCTGGGCGATCAGCTTATCCAGCTGCTCGTCTACTTTAGGCCGCAGGGCAAACGGAACTCGGCGGGGCTTAAGCCTAATTGGGGTGATTCCCTTGTCCAGATTGAAGGAAATTGGCCTCCCCACAAATTTCCCCAGCTTACCATCGAAGACTTCTTTGAACTCTTCGAGGATGGTGTCGAGTTCGTCCCTATGGATTTCGTGGATGCCCTCAATGGAAAGCCCCAGCGGCTTAAACCACTCCACTCCTAACAGGTTCGGTCGGCTGTTCTCCACGATGGTGATGGGCAGCTCTCCGTTAAAGTCCTTGTATTTGATGTGGATGGTGGTTCTGCCCAGGATTCCGATGGGATTTCCGTTGAAGTCCACAAGCCTCGACTTCGGGGTTTTCAGCTGGGTCTTCTTGCAGGATGGCTTCAGCTGCTGTAGGTGCTGCCAGTCCATGATGGAGTAGGCGGATCCGGAGTCTACCTCCATCTTGCACGGTGACCCTTCCGCCATCAGCGTCACGTGGAACTTGGTGGTCCCCTCGTCACTTGTGTGAGCGATGGTTGTCTGGTGCACCGTTCTGCTGCGGGGATAGTCATCCTCCCCGCGCCGGGACTGGTTCGAGGACCGTTTGGATGTCCTCTGGTTATCTTTGCGATTCTCACGGAATCGTGGTCTGGGCGGTTCCGGGACTGGATCTGCTGCTCTGCAGGCCTCGGCGATGTGCCCCCTCTTCAGGCATCGGCGGCAGGTCGCGTCCCTCCATCTGCAGGTTGCCCTGGGGTGGTCGCCTTTGCAGCTACCGCATCGTTCTTCCCGGTCGCCCTGCTGTGGGTTTTCCCGCCTGGGGGGACGGGAAACCTTGTGTATGGCCCTTTCCTCATCAGACTCGGATTGTGTGGTTAAGTCGTCTGATGAGGTCAGACCCGACTTGTGGATCTTGTGGATCCCTCTAGCTTTTACCATCGCGGCAGCTGCCTTCTCGGATGTTTCAGCCGCTGTTGCCTCGTCGAGGACGTCTTTGAGTGGGATCCTCTTTCGGCTGAGGAACTTCTTTTGCAGACCCATATCTCGCATTCCAAAAACAACGCGGTCTCGGATGGCGTTGTCCACGTTATCGAACTCGCAGTTGGCAGCGATTTGGCGAAGCGCTGCCACGAATTCTTTGATGGATTCACCTTCCCGCTGGTTTCTCTGCTGGAAGGTGAACCTGTTTGCGATTGGGGTGCCTGTGGGTGCGTAATGCTCCTGCAGGGCTTCTTGCAGGTCGTTCCAGGACATCTCCTCAATGTTCCTGGGTGCCACGAGGTCAATCGCCATTTCCAAGACGTCCGATCCGCAGTGAGCCAGGAAGAGGGCTCTTTTCCGCTCATCGTCGAGGTTCTGGTAGCCATTGCCTCGCAGGAACTGCCAAAATCGGACCATGTACAACCTCTACTTCTCTCGGGATGGGTCGAATGGATTCAGTGCGGCAATCGGAGCTTGCGGAGTTGCCATTCTGAGGGTCGCTGTGGTTTCGTGCCTTCAGCTTGGTGGGCGATCGTGCCACGAGTCTTGTTCAGGTTCTCCTCTCTAGTCCTTCGTCGCCAGTGTTAGATCAGGCGCAGGAAATGAAGACGTGACCAGCTCGATACATTTAGTAACTTTATTTGTTACAAAAAGTACAAGACAAGACTGCTGGCGCGCTGCCGGAGCTCTCCTTATATTCGCTCCTGGCAGGCGCACCGCCCCTTGACAGGGATTCAAATCTCCCGCCCGATGGCTAGCAGCCAATCAGGGCAGATGTCCTTATAAGGACATAACAAAAAGCTGAACAACTGTTTGTCTGAAATGGTATAGGGTTTCCTGCTCGAGCAGGGGGTTGGACTAGAAGACTTTTAAGGTCCCTTCCAACTCTATTATTCTATGTTCTCTCCCTCTTGCCCTGGCTCTTGGGCACAGATCATTTCAGAGCTGATGAGGTAGGTTTGCACACTCAAATCTCTCAGAGAACCCTAAAAGTTGTTGAATAAAGGTCTAGGTAAGATTTTTGGTGCCAGTATGATGAAATGGTAATGGTACAATAGCTATAAAAGTGGAAGTATTGCATATATTTTTTGAGCTTTTTCTGCAACAATCCCTGCTCTGTGGAACATCTTCCCTTCAGAGGTTAGAATGACCCCCAACCCTGTTAGTCTTCTGTAAAGTTTTAAAAACCTGGCCATGCTCCCAAACCTGGGCCTCTAACATGTACTAAGGGCCCAACCTTCTGACTATATTGTTAACAGGCCAGACATCTTGCTTTATATGGTCTTCAGATCAGATGTTTTAATGTTAACACTTTTTACTGTTTTATTGCTTTAAAATGTCTTTAAGATTTTAATTGCTATATATGTGTCAGCGTTCCAGAAAAAACTCTGAGAGGTCTGGGTTTTCCCTCAGTAAATCAAAACTCTCAGGCCTCCAGGCGAACCCCTGGTGATTTGGGCTGTCATTGATTTATTCTTGGACTGTCATTTATTTATGCACAATCACCATCTTTCCCATCTCGAGACAGCACTCCGACCACTCCTTCTCCAGATGCAGGATCAGCCTGACCTTGACTGACAGGAAGAATGACTGTCTTTATGTCTAAAGACAACCCCTCTACTAAATCCCCCCTCCTACTTTCCCATATGAGAAGGTGGCAGCATGGAAGCTTCCAACCTAATATGGCTTCCAAAGCTGACAATATGTTTTGAATTGTGAGTTGCCCAGAGTCATTTGTTGAGATGGGCAGTTATAGAAATAAAATATAAAATAAAATAACATCTAGGAAAGATGTAGTAACAGCAAGAGCAGAAACTCTAGTAACACTTTTTAAGTAACCTTAACTTTTTAAAGTCCAAGGACTGTATTTGCCTTTGAGTAGCATCTGGGAGCTGAATTCTAAAAATGAAGAGGGCAGGACCAGAACAGGAACTGAGTTTGTTTTTATTTTATTTGCAGTTACATTTGAATTGCAAATTAATAATATGGTTCTGTTCCTGTCATAGTCTTTCCCCTTTTCTCACATTAAAAATTATAAGTTGGTAGCAGCTTTGGGAGATTTTTGAGAGTTAAGTTATGCACCTCTACTATAATAAAAAAAATCATGCCAACTCTTGACAGGAAAGGCAAAGTAGTTTAAGGAGGAAAATATTTTGGATTGTTTTAAATTATCAGGGATGCAATGGTAAATGAAGTATCTTTCTCTCTCTCTCTCTTTTCCTTCCTCCCTTCCTCCCTCCCTTCCTCCAATCGTGCATATAGAGAAGCATGTTATGTTTCTGATGGAATGTATGGACCAGTGGTGAAATCCTCTAAAGTCTGCTACTGGTTCTGTGAGACTGCTACTAAGGGCACACTTTGCGCACACATGCGTGCCTGAGGCATGCCCACACAGCGCTAAAAAGGAATATTTTGAAGCCTTCCGAGTCTGCAAAGGTAAGTAGAACAGCAAGGGGGGGGGGGAAATCTGCTGTGCCACGCCATTTAGATTAGCTAGAAAGCAGGAAATCTGACAATTTTAGCTAATATAAATTGCACGTCACAGCTGATCGTCGGCCGGCTGATCGTTAGAAATACTGGTTTGGGTGAACCGGTAGTATTTTTTACTACTGGTTCGCCCGAACTGGTCCGAACCGGTAGCATTTTACCCTTGATACATTTCTATATTCCAAACAGCCCACCCCCCAATGGTGACATAATTATTGAATGCCAAAGACCACAGTAAAACTCAGCTCATATGAGCAACATGGCAGAAGTAGTTTCTATTTTAAGTCACCGCAACATCATTGAGTGGATTCCTTAAAGCAGCAGAGGGAAACCTGGGAAAAGGGGCTGTTTTCAACAAAACAAATCCTGGTTCTGAGAAAATACACAAAAATCATTTTTCTCTGTTGGAGTCAAGTGGTGCTCTCACCAATATGAATATTTTGGTGGGAAGGGAATGAGAAGAGCTTTTCTCTGAAGAAGCTTTTCTCTTCCCTGGAAATCAGGAGACTGAAAACTAAAAATACACACTGGATACATGCCCAGAAGCCTGTCTACTATTTTGCACATATTATTTATTTATTGGGTTTATGAAGGCTACCCAATTCCCAGAAGACTGTTGGTGGCATACATAGATGTCAGGAGACACAAAACAAGATACTAACACTAACCCCCACCCCCAATCAGTCCAGTAGTGGGTTTCAAAATTTTTTACTACCGGTTCTGTGGGTGTGGCTTGGTGGGCATGGCTTGGCTTGGTGGGCGTGGCTTGGTGGGTGTGGCAGGGGAAGGATACTGTAAAATCTCCATTCCCTCCCCAATCCAGGGGAAGGTTACTGCAAAATCCCTGTTTCTTCTCAATCAGCTGGGATTTGGGAGGCGAAGAATAGATGGGGGTGGGGCCAGTCAGAATTTTTACTACTGGTTCTCCGAACTACTCAAAATTTCCGCTACCGGTTCTCCAGAACTGGTCAGAACCTGCTGAAACCCACCTCTGAATCAGTCCCTGGCTATATGTATAAAGTTTGGGAAGCACCGCTGTATTTACCTTACATAATTAGTTAATAATTATATATTTGTTATTAAATCAATTTTCATGTCATTATAATAAATACAATAATAAAAGACCAGCACATAATATAATCTGATGTTATTTTTCCCTTAATGCACGACATTCATTCTGCAAATATATAAGAATTGTCCATTTTGTAAATGGACAATTGCTGAAATTCTGAGGTCTGCGTGACCAACTATATATCCTTTCAGACACTAGAAAAGCTTGAAGGAAGGTACTAAAATCCTGGTCCACCATATTTAGATGTTTAAAATTAATATTCATATTTTTAAAGAAAAGAACATAATACATTATTGAGTATAATTCCACAATGTATAATAAGGAAGCAATCCAGCTAAAAAAATTAAGTGATAGCTATAGGATAATGGCTCAAATCTGTAAAGAAAATGTTGAATAAAAGAGAGAAAATGCTGATTATCCAATGTATTTTAATCTATTTTTGTGGACATGGATAGAGAAAAACGGTAGAAGCAATTTAGGCCTTCATTAATCAGAATTTATGTCTAAAGAGGAAAGAGAAAAAAAAAAGCCAGTTTTGATGCTGGAAATCTTCCACTGTGGATCTTGACTCTTAGGTTTCTGTTTATAATTCCAAATGCTTCAGTACAAGACTTGGAGACATCCATCACATTTTAGCTAAATTGAAAAGCTTTCTCTCCTATCTTTCCAAGTCAACTTCTCTTTATCAGTTACAAATAGATTCCTTTCCCACAAAGCTGACATTTCTACAGCCTCTCTTAACATTTACAGGCAGCTTAAAGACACAAGGAGGTGGGCTTGAGCATCTGGAATGCAGGAAGAAACCCAAGATGGCACATAAAGTCTCTCATTCATCAGCTGCCTGCTCCAACCCCAGCAGCAAAAAGACTGGAGGTTAAGTGCAGGTGCTTCTGTGAATAGTAATTGTGAAAGACTGTTTTTAATCAGCATCCCTGGGCCAGCTTAATAAGACTCTTGGGTTTAAATTAAAGACAAGAGAAAAATCTCCCAATTACAATTTTCTAACGTGTTACAGGGTAGAGCCATTACCATGGTGGCAATATATGACAGTAAAGAGATAGATCTACGTTTACTGTAAGCCCACAAAGATCTGCCTGGAGACATTATTATAGAAGCCCAAATCATGAAATATCTCTGGCTGTCTATTTGCACACTGTAACAGCAAAGGAAAATAAATGCCAGTTGCTAGCAGAGTATTGTCAACTGCATGCTTTTTTTCAGACTCTGAATTCTCCATCAGCCCTCTGCATGTCATCCATTGCTCATGGAATAATTATGTGCTTCTGTGTTGTAAGTTGTAAACAGTCTGTCCCTTTTCCCTTGCTCTGCTTTTCCAAATCACTAGATTTCAACAAAGCTGGTACAATATTCCAGCAGATGTGCAATTCCTAGAAAACAAGATATGAACAGGCAAATTTCACCAAATATGTACACTAGAGGAAAGCCCAGCATTCTAGCAACAATGGCAATGGAAATATCTCTTGTTACAACAGTATTTAATTCAGCACAGACATTCAGATAAAAACAGACACTATGGGTCCATTACAGGGACTTCCAAGGGACATGTTTTGTCCTCTGCAATAAGGGGTACTGAAGAAAAAGATGATAGAAGACACAACACAGCTAAAGTATAGGAAACCATTTTATGTGCAAGAATCAAATCTACCATTCAATTGTCGAGGCCTAGGCTATTTTGTGATTAATCTTTGCATTATTAGCTACTCTCAAAATATGATACCTCTTTCCAGGGGTGGGTTCATACTTACATTTACTACTGGTTCGCTTCACTCTCTCGCGCGCCTTTCTTCGGTGCATGCGCAGAAGCTTCTGCACATATGCAGATCGCTGATGACGACATCCAGGGTGATGGGCAGAGCCTCCCACGGGTTTTACAACTGGTTCTTGCGAACCGGTCCAAACTGGGGGCAACCCACCACTGCCTCTTTCCAACTACTGGAGTATCCATTTAGAAATTAAGCCTCATGCTTTCAGTCTCTCATTTTTTTAAGTCAGTTCTACTTTGAGGAAATCATAATTCACCTTTCTCCATTGTTGTTACATTTAGACTCAACATCTCCAACTTTCTCTTCTCTGTATGCAAATTACTGAGTTTTCTCTCCTCTTGTTGGTAGTCTTACTCAGCAGTTCTCCTCCTTTTGCTCATTAGGGGCCTTTCTTTTTGTTGTTTAGGTCAGAGGTCACCTTTTGGACCTCAGGGACCATTAAATTCATAGTTTTAAATCCCGTGGACCACTAATATGAATTTTTAAAAAAGATAAATAGCATTTAGTACAATATAAAAAATGCAAATAATTTTTCTGTAGACCATCAAAATTTCTTGCAGACCACCAGTTGGTGACCGCTTGTTTAGGTAATCTGCTTTTCTTCCATCCTTGGCATCTGCTGCATGGTCATCTTTGGTATTTATACCTGGGAAATGAAAGTCTTTTACATTTATACATGGTTTCATTTCTGTTGTTGAGTGCTGTGTGGACCAAGGCTGTGTGAATATTAGGCTGCTGTCAAGAAATGGTTTTTAATAGAGTTAGTCATAATCTACAATTACTTTTTACCTGTACCTTCCTATGAACTTTGTAATGCTTTGGGGGGTTTGACTGGTTGCCTTTCTCAAAAAGAACATATATTTGACAGATGATGAAAAAAAGGAAGTAATGACAGAATATTTGTCTTCCACTCAGACAAAATTCTCTCTCACTTACTATATGAATCTGGAATATCACATTTTCATTACTGAAGAGTGATGTAAATACATTATAATGTCAAATATGCAGTTGGGGGATATTATAATTTTGAGAAAAAAGTCCAGTCTGAATACAAGAAGCAGTCTAAATACTTTTAAAAACATTTCTTATTCATTGAAAAATGAATGCTTCATTATTGAATTGAAGTTCATAGATATATGTGTGTGTCTGTGTGCTGGGGCTGCAGCACAGCCCGAAGCAGAGCTGTGTTGCTGAATACTTGCTTACGGCCAGGCCTGGCAAAGCAAGGTAAGTCGAACCCAGGCAAAGCAAGGCTAAGCACAGCAAGACAAGATGGCAGCTTGTGCAAGCATGGCTGGAAAAAGGCATCTCTTTAAATCTTATTCCCCAGGTGAGCCAGGTGGGGCACCCTCCCCCTGAGCCATCATTTTGCCCTGTGCTGAACCCATCTCTTCTCCACCGTCTGCGCTTGAGGATTGGGGGGGGGAACCAATCGCTCTTTCCCAGATCTCCGTCACTCCTCTGCTTTGCTACCTACTTTTTTCCTCTCCTCCTCCCTCTCTCCTCTTGTATTCTGCTGTCTCCAGGTACTGTCATATCTACCAGTCAGAGTTTTTTGCCTTTCTAATTGACAATTGTTAAGTCTGGGGTGTTATGTGGCAGGTCCCCGTCTGTTGAATTCTCAAGACCCAGAGCAATTTAGCTTCTTCATTTTGTATGACTTTCTCTATTTTATGATCCCACCTGTTCTTGCTTGCAGGCAAATGATATTTCTTGCAGATCTTCCAATGCACCATTGTTGCTACTTTATTATTTTGTTGCTTGTAGTCAGCATGTATGATCTTCTTGCAGTAACTAACCAGGTGGTCCATTGTTACTTCAGATTCTTTGCATAGGTGGCACTTGCTGTCTGTTGCTGTCTTCTCAATTCTGGTACGCATTTGTTTTTAAGGTTAACCTAGGGGCTTATTTTAATATACATCTGAAGATTCCTTGCCAAAACAATTCTTACCAACTTCTTTGTGGAGAGGTTATCTATGCCCATATACACCTGCCAAATGCAAATTTTCTTTTGAGACTCTTCTCCAGATTTCTTCTTGATGTTAGTAGCTGAGAAAGTATATTTAAACCTTTGATCTTACTGTTTTTTTTTCTCCCTCTCTTTCAGTTTCCCAGGCATTTTAATGTCATACTTTTCATCTGTTGTTTTACATATTGTTACTTTATTATTATTTTTTCTATATTATAAACTGCTCCCAGAAGTTGTCATGATGAATTTAGGACAATAACATTTAAAATAAATCAATAAATTCACCATTCTTCCTTGTTTACACTATACTAACTAACTAACTGTAAATGTTAAACGGTGTTAGTAACGGAAGGGCTGTTATGGTGAAGAAAGAATTGAACAGATTAATTCAGGAAGATAGGGAAGAGAAGGATTAAACAATAGATTTAAATTTCACAGAAGTAGCTTTCAGCTGGATACCTTCAGTTATACAACAATGAAACAGAGGCCTGAAGTAGAGTATCTTCTGCTGGAGATGTCCAAGCAAATGCTGGTTGGAGATGCTGAAATAATGAATTTCTGTACTGAGCAAAAGGATTTGACTAAGTGATCTTTGAGGTCATTTTAAACCTAGAATTTAGGATACTAATTCTAAATCTCATCCTGCAAACAAATTAGATACAATAGTCATTGAAAAATTCCTTCTGGAGAAGAAAACATTGCTTGATTGATTGTCCTAGATCTAGACCAATAAAATAGAAGTTCATAATAGAAAAACCAAATCTGAAACAATTAATAATAATAAGATAGTATCAACTGAATTCTGCAAATAATGGTTATTCCTAGAAACTTGACAGACTTTACGCTGGTTAAACAAGTTAGGCCTTGAAGAAAGAAGATGTTAACATCCTGATTAGAAAGACAACTAAAAATTCTGATAATCGAGTTTATGAACCCCAGATGCCATAGATGTCACAATGGGTAGTATGAAAATACATGCGTTACTGGCTCAATCTCTGTATCTGAGTGTACACAAATATTATTATTGTACTGGAGATTAGCATATTTGCCTATCATTTCTATAATACTGTGACTATTATACAAATGTGAGCCAAAGTAAAACATCTCCTACTGAAACCTGCAGGATGTTACAGTGATATTTAGGAATCAACCACAGGGAACCCACAGTAGTAAATGTGAGTGATTTTAGTTCTATATTTTGTAGATATAGATTCCAAATTATCTGTTTAAATGTGATGAATGCAAACCCCAAGAAAGACACAAATCTCTAACAAAACAGGAGCATTTGAAGTGAAGTGAGGTAAACCAAATTTGGCTTTTAGAGACTAACAGCTTCTAAAAACGGAGGCTTCCCCATAAACACAGAGTTGGGTACTACTATATAGCAACAAGCCCATTACAAAATCTGATAAAAATAGCCACACCAAATGATTGTACACACTCTTTCTGCCAGCCAAACAATAGATCGCTTGAGAAGCTTCCTTTCTTATTTAGTGTGAGTCCTATATATAAAGAAAAAAAACCAAAACAGGTTGGAAATTGAGCTCACAGATCTTGGCATTGCTCAGGAAAGCAGCCTAAGATGGGCTCTGATGACAGTAAATGGTTCTGTAGAATGAATTGGGGGGATAACACTTTTCAGCAGACAGGTGAAAATTGCCTGCAAGATGATTGGCTAGAATTGATATTGTCAATTTGTACATCCTGGAGCTTCCACGAGTGCAAAGTACCCTGAGCTTTGACTGACAGAGACATACACTTCCTCTAAGTGACATCGGAATACAAATAAATTGGATACTACTTAGAGACTCCAAAAGCCATTGAACAGTAGCACCACTGCAAGATGGAAGGCTGGCTCCATGGAAAGTGACAGAAATATTTCCTTTCCTGTACTGAGAAAATAGGAAAAAGAAAAAGAGAAACGTTTTAATGGCACAATGGATGAGAGGGAGGGGAAAGTAACACAGTAACATAAAGCTCTTAATACAAATCAAAGAAATATAGAGATACTGGGCTGAATTGCAATTGGAATCTTGATAAAACCTAATGGATAGATACAAGGAAAGGAAATATTTTCAGCACTAGGATCATGCGAGTGGAAATCAATGCTAAGTGCACCGTAAAATAAAGTAATATCTAAAACGGTACTTTGCCTAACCCTCCCAAAATGGTTCTTCTGCTGAATGATTATTTCTGAGGACCTGGTTAAACAATATACTATATACTAAACAATATACTATAACTGGAGCTTTCCAACAAATCTTTGAATTTTGGGATTTCTTTGCAAGATTTAGGTTACTTGTTGAAGATTATTCAAAGATGTACTTTTTTTTAGCATGCATAAAAGATCATGGTATAAAGCAAACATACTGTATGTATACGGTATAATTATTTATACTCTATTTTTTTTCTAGCTAACTTTCTGAATTTATCAGCCTAATGGCTGGTATAAGGAACCAAGAGGGTTGAATAGTCTTCAGAAAACAAAATGAACATGATGGCTGTCTGATTTGAATTCAAAATTATTATGATTACATGGTATAGAAACAACAATAGGCAACTGGTGACAGGTTTTCCATCCTGTTTTTTTAAAAGTAACCACCCATTAAAATGTACTTAAAATATATGCTAAATTGATTTATTACTATCTCACCTATGGCTGTGTTGAGCTTATGAAGAGTCAACTTTCCATTTAGTAAAATTTCTGCTTTCTGGCTTGTGGGATTCAGGTCTTTCAAGGGGAAAGGTGACTTGCTGGCTTTGTAGTTTTCCTCAGAAATAAATATTGCTAAGGTTAGGGGCAGGGGTTTGCATAAGACAAACTAACTAACTAACTAACTAACTAACTAACTAACTAACTAACTAACTAACTAACAAAATAAAATAAATAAAATAATAAATAAATATTTTTATATATATGAAGTATAGACATAGTTTGGGGATGGGAATAAAACCCATTTGTTTTATTTTTATTTTGTATGGAATGGGGGAAGGAGATTTTTTTTGTGTTACACGATTTGTGGTGGCTCATTGCAGGGAAGGCTTTTATTTTGTTTTGCTTCTCAGCATTACATGTGGCTTCTCTGTGATCCTGAGGAAAGATGTTTTTGTTTAAGGAGTTGACAGGTGCTAAATGCATGCCTAAGCATCCTGCAAAGCTTTTTACCCCTTCAACTCAGAAGCACTCTAGAGCCCTATTAAGCAATTATAATTTTTCAATGTGTAAATAAAGTAAATTTATTTTTCAAAATGATAAACAAATTAAAAAAAACTGTGGTCTTCCATTGAGGTTAATGACTTAGGCACAGATTCTAGTTACCATGAAAGGCAAGTCAGATCTCAGTAGTTAAATTTATTTTACTTATATGGTTATTTGGTTTTCTGTCTCATGTGCAAAAGTAATTTCAGCATAAATGTTTATGATGCATTTAGAGGAACCAAAGGAATCAAAGTGCCTCTCTGAATCCATTGTTCAAAATTTTGATGTGCTGGTTTCTCTGAAGGCTCAGTTGGCTTCTTTGAGAGTCTCCCACTATTATCTGAGTGTTTGTCTTGGTTGCATTCTCAGAAATTTATCTGCTCTACGTGCACATGGATGCTCAGACATGTCAAGGCCATGTCAAGCTTTCATGGAGATACATAATCTCAATGTATCTACAGAAGAGAACAGTGGTGAAATCTGAACTGGTTTCTACTGGTTCGCTGGCTGTGCATGCATGTTGTGCACCAAATGCGCACTGCGCACGCACATGTGCAGTTCACACTATGCACCAAGTGCAAGGTGCGCACATGCATGCAGTGCACGCCAAAAGGAGGCATGGGGTAAGTAGAACAGCGCGCGGGGGGGGTCATCAGCAGTGGCGCACAATCTTTTTTTTTTATTTTAAAAGCATTTTTTAACAACCTATTTGGGCAAATAGGTTGTAAAAAAATGCTTTTAAAAGTAAAAAAAAAGCTCTGAAGATCGCGCAGCTCAGCTGTGATCGTCAGAGCCTTTTTTTACTTTTAAAAGCAAAAAAGCAAAACCTTCTGCGATGCGCAGAGGGTACACATTACTTCCTGGTTAAAACCAATAAGTAACGTCAACCCGGTGGGTGGGTGGGTGGGTGGAGCTTCGCGCCACGATCGCTACCGGTTCTCCAAACCATCCGCCACGATCACTACTGGATCGGGCGATCCATTCCGAACCGGGAGCATCTCACCCCTAGAAGAGAATATATATAACTCAGGGTTGAACTGTTTTGTACAGATGTAGTGTAGTGGCTACACTGCCTTAGAGAGAAAAAATTACTTGGTATGTCTGGGAAAGCTTTTGGTGGTGATGAGTACCGGAACAATTCAAGAAGACCTAAGACATGGGTGTCAAACTCAATGCATCACATTGCCCTCATGTGACATATTGTCACATTTTTCCCCTTCACGGAGCTGTGATGGGTGTGACCTCCATGTAACGCATCTGGCCTGCAGACTGCCAGTTTGACACCCCTGACCTAAGAGGTAGGAGAAGAACCTACAGCCTTAGACAATCATGTTGCTTCTCTTTTTTCTCCTACATATTTCTCCTGTACTTTCCTCATACATTTTTTTTCTTGCACACTCCTTTCAGTGACAGTGATAGTATCCCTTATTTTCTGTCTGCCCAATTGGCCCCCGTATAGATATCATTCTGATTGGGCCTTAGGCATGAAGTATCTGCATAGAACTATTTCACAATATGCTGCTTTGAGGACCCCCTTGGACTGCTGTATGGCAAGTGGACAGTCAAGGCAAGTATCTGCTCTCATGGGCTGCACAATGAAACGATTACTCTGGCATTAAAAGGGTAGACCTATACCTGAAATGGCTACTTCATTGTCTCTGGTGGAAGAGCAGGCTTGGAGGAACCATGTAGGTTTAACCAACTAAGGATTTCTTCACTAGCGATTTATAGACTCATAGAATCCAATCATAGAGTCACTCAGTGACACACCATCAGAGTGATGGCTGGGTGACGTTGTAAGTTGCTAATGTGGAACTCTTGTTTCAAAAGCCTCTTCCCATCCAGTCTTTCAGGGTGGAATCAAAGCTTCAATCATGTTTGATGTTGGTTATTAAGCAGAAAGGGAGCCAGGGGCATGAGAGAAAGTTATACAACAGTGACCAGTACCATGAGACTTAGGGAACTTTTACTGATTGGGCATGAACTTGTGTGAAATATTATCTAGCCTGTATCACTGGGTGAAACAAACTTATTAAAGCTCAGAGTCTTTGTTAATATGAGGGAAATGTTAAGCAGATTTTACTTATAGTTTATGCTAATAGAATCAGAGCTGGCTATGACAATTAGGAAAAGAATCTTGGGGTTGTGGGAGAATAGCTCAATAAGAAGATCAAACCCATGTAATGTTACAAAAAAGGCAAATCTTATATTGGGAATTAATACAAAAAGAATGGAAAATAAAATCACTAGCATTGTAACATTGTTATTCAAATTTTTGGTGCAACCATGCACCAGAACACATAGAATACAGAATACATACATAGAACACTGTATGTAGTTCTGGTAACTGTGCTTCAGAAAGTCTGCAGTAGTACGGGGTGGGGGTGGGGGTGGGGGAAGCAGAAAGAGGAAACTCCAGGGATCAAGAAGTGGAGGCTACTCCATTATGACGTTGAGTCTTTAAGGCTTTTTAGTTTGGGAAAAAGACTAGTAAACAAGGAACAACATTATTGGGAGTAATCCCTGCCCAATGTAGTTTAGTCATGAGACCTACTGATAATCACAACCTTGGATGCTTTAAATGAAAATCATATGCGGTAGTTGTACATATTTATAATCATGCACTCCCTTTAACAGCCACTTCCAACAGCAAATACAGGAAGTCCTCATTTATTAGCAGCTTCATTTAGTAACTGTTTGCAGTCACAGCAGTGCTGAAAAAAATAACTTTATGTCCAATCTTTGCATTTATGACTTTTGCAGGTCTGTAAAGCAAAGTGAGACTGAAGTAAGGTCGTAAGAACGGTTGCCAGTCCCAACTGTAGTTGCTAAACAAGGACTTCCCCTGCTGTGATCTCAAGGTTCCCATTTGTGGGTGGGGGACAGAGGTGCTATTTAACAGGTTCTGACCAGTTCTGGAGAACCAGTAGCGGAAATTTTGAGTAGTTCTGAGAAGTGGTAAATACCACCTCTGACTGGCCCTGTCCCATCTATTCTCTCCCTCCCGAGTCCCAGCTGATCGGGAGGAAATGGGGATTTTGCAGTAACCTTCCCCTGGAGTCGGGAGGGAATGGATATTTTACAGTATCCCTCCCCTGCCACACTCACCAACCCATGCCCACCAACCCATGCCACATCCACCAAGCCACGCCCACTGAACCAGTATTAAAATTTTTTGAATCCCACCACTAGTGGGGGAGAAAGCCTTGGCCATTTGCAAATTGCAACATATGATAGTTATTGCTGTGGTGATATAAAGTCCTTTTTTTTTCACTGTCACTTACCTAATGTGCAAATGGTCTTTAGAAATTTGATTCCAAGAATAACTTGAGAACTAATAGGTTGAACTATTGAGGGAAAAAAAAAAATCTCCCCTCCCATCCATGTTTTGTTTCTGTAAAGTGTCTCTGTCATCACATTTACTGTTTATTTTCTCACTTTGTTCAGTTCCAGGCAGCCCATCTGATATAATTTAACAGCTAGACAAGAAGGGAATCATATTTATTGAGTGAGTAAAGTGAGCAGTTCCCTCTCTTACACCAGGTTTACAAGCTCACAAAACCTTACAGGCACCCTCTTGGGAGGTTAAGTTTCTAGTAGTTGATCATAGTATAAAGCAGATTTTTTTTTTTTTTTTTGCAATATGTAGCACAATCACAAAAATACCTGATGTTTGGTTTGGTTGCAGTCTAGTCATATTAATGTGCACACTTGCAATTCGATCTCCTGGGATCCCCTAAGCGATTGTTCTTCAGTTAGTCATTTCTTTAGGAGATCTTGGAATGATTTTGAAAGCAGTAAATTCTCAAATGGTAGGCACAACAACTTAACTTTCCTACACAGATATTGCAGAATAGAGGGATAATTCACAATATTTCAAAATAATAGCCTATTAACACCTGCAATACCGAATTATTTTTAGCTAAAAACACTGCAATGACCTCAACTCAAAATGTCATTTCCTCCCCCCCTTTGAATTAAAAACAACACAAGGCTAGAAGCAAAAATTGGGGAAAATATCTTTTCAGTTGGCCACTTTTAAATTTGGAAAAACAGTCCACATGAAATACCCAACAGGAAAAAAATACTAGCAAAAGAATTATTGTCTGAAATCCAGGGAGCATATAGTGTACTGGCTCAATTAAGTACTGGTGGTACAGAAACTATATTAATGACTTCTATGTTTATACCCATTCTTTTCTTAAAATGAATTGGTCTTGCTATAAATGGGACCTTTACTTCCTTCTACATGCTGAGTAATTACTCAGCACTTCACAGACTCATGTTGAATCAAATGTTGGTGAATTAGGTCACTGAAAGGTCACTCCCTTTTCTTACAGTTTGCATTCTAATTAGCTTGAGATCAACGAGCTGCTCATTTTTAAATAATGATAATATTATCCAATAGCCTCAGAAGCTCCAGAAACTAGAAACTCCAGCACTCAAGGAACACATAGGTAAGGCACAAATTGAATGAAGTGTGTGATGTTTTACTAAGAGTCTGCTACTAAAGGTCCTTGATTTTGTATGCAAGCTCGAAAATTCATCAGGAAAGCTAAAGTCATATTTACTGAGAAGGAATTTCTATTGAATTCAGAGAAAGAGGAGGAAATATTGTGTTTTGTGTAGAATACATGAACTGAACAGATTTTTTTCCCTTTGCATGAAGCAAATTATGCTGTATAAGTGCTCTGTTTATTTCTGTTAATAAATTATCATTAACTTTCATGTTGTAAAATATATTTCTGAATAAAGACTTTACTCATCTGTCACCCCTTCCTTCCTTCCTTCCTTCCTTCCTTCCTTCCTTCCTTCCTTCCTTCCTTCCTTCCTCATCTGTGCATATAGGGAAGATGAAACATAATATCTCTGTCTCATTTCACTGAACAAAAGCAGAAACTGCATGATTGAAGTGGGAAGAAAGAGGCATAGGATGAATAAATGAAGGGGAGAATTAATCTGTGGCCTCAGGCTCTTCTACCACTTCATGGTCTTCAACTAATGAGTCCTCCCCAAGGAAAAGCTGCACAAAAGGATTCTTCTCATCTGTTCTCCCAAGCAAAATTATCTGTGTAATGCTGGAGTTTTCTAGTGATACTTAAAATAGATATGCACAAGGAAAACATTCAGTGAGCTTTGTGCTAGTTGCTCATGTATCCAATGTAAAGAAATGGATAGATGATTTAAATATTCACACACTTATGTCTGTGTGTGCGTGCACATGTACGTGCACAGGTGTGCTCTTTTGAATCAGCATTGATTCCTGGCAACTTCCTAGACAAGTCCCTTCTCAAAGTCTTTCGGAAGTGAGTTGCCCTTGCCTCCTTCCTAGGGCTGACAGCTTGGCCCAAGGTTCCACTTGGAGGTTAATACTTACCTTCTAGCCTGGTACCAAGCTGGCAATCTCTTCACACATGACCTGAGGCACATGCATGTTGCTCCCAACTGTTTTGCACCTAAACACCCAGGGCTTTTTCAGAAGACAACTTTTATAACAACTTCAAGCCTTGTTAGCATAAAAAATTCATTCCTAATATCTGAGAGCAACTATTCCTAACTTCTACAATTTGAAAACTGTGTTATAATGCTAGCCTTGTATTAATGAAACCTAGATTAACATTTCCAATCATGAGACTGATTTGATGACCTTGGTTTAGTCACTGTCTCTGCAAAATCTACTTCATGGAATCTCTAACAGAAATATATAACAAGAATTTGTCTCTGGCCATTCATTATAGATGTGCTTATACTAATAATGCATATGTCATATCTCTCCCATAGGAAGAAACTTATTACAAAAGATCATGTTGGATTTCTTAGGAATCTCCAGGAATTCCTCTCTCTTCCATTCCAGGATTTCCTTATAGCAAAACCTTTTTGGTGTAGGATTGGAATGAACAGGGTTCCTGATTTTCTTCTGCATGGGAATCTGCCTTTCAGTGAGGATCCATTATGAAGCTTTGAGAAGCAAAACCAGAGTAACGTCTCTAGTCTTTTCAAATGATTTTTGTTGTCCAAGTCAAATGACTTTCAACTTGCAGAAACCATCTGCAAAGGTATCAGTACAAATATACTTGTAAATGATACAAAGTAAGAGGCCAATTCTATTTTGCATTGGCTTGACCCTGCCTCGTGGATTGTGTCCAAACTAGGAACTTGGTTATATGAAGGGAGAATGAAAGAAATGGAATATTTACCTAGAGAAGACTGAAGGAGATATCAAAGCTTTTTTCAAGTGCATCAAAAGGACATCAGATCAAGACCTATTCTTTATCACCCCTGAGTGCAGGACACAGGATATGGTCTTAAATACAGGGAGGCAGATTCTCATTGGAAATTAGGAAAAATTTCCTAAAGATGGACAGCAATTCAGTAGTGCAACCAATTACTAGGGGAGATGGTGCGCTCCCTTTTGCTGGTTGGGTTTAAGCAAAAACTGGACATCTATCTGTCAGGCATACTTTCATTTGGATTCTGACAATGAACAGGACTTGGACTCAATGGTTGCACATCAAAGGGTTCCTTCCAACTGATGATCTAGCATTCTTGTCTGTACCTGAATGTAATAGCTCTGGTCAGCGTGGGTGATGCACAGAGCCTGTCTTTGCATTTGTCATCATCTCTCATCTTTCAGCATCTGCTCTCTAATGATAGGTCTAGCTATCAAGCTGTCAAGCCAAATCATTAAAGCTGATATAAAAGATAGGTACCACTGCTATTATTCTGGATTGAGCAGAAGATTCTGCTTTCTGTAGCTGCTTTCAGAGACTCGTGGTATCAGTGCTGCCTCTTTGCCACCAATGCTGTTTTGTAATTCAGATCTCAATATTCTCTAAGGCAGTTTGAAATGAAATACGATAGCTGATCTACAAACAGCAGACAATGAACCTGATCTCTATCCATCTGTCTGTCTGTCTGTCTGTCCGTCCGTCCGTCCGTCCGTCCATCCTCCTTTGCATTTGTAAATTTGTAAAGAAACTGTTCATTTGCAAAACCAGCATAATTAGCAAAATAGTTTTCTCTTGCTTTAGGAAAAATTCATCTGCTGCCTGCTTAGCTATGTTATTAATCCTTAAAGAGGGAGAAATAATCAGAGAGGATATTCAAGCCATTGCACTTTTACAAAGACAGACAACGGATAAACCCATACAGCTGTGTGAATGGAAGGCTTGGCAGGGTGTTAAGATAAACTCTTTCTCAATAGCTCATCATAAATATTCCCATTTACTAATGCCAGTTTCCCATTGTGACATGTTGTCTACTATTCTCAGCTGCTTTGGCTTTCATTCAAAGTGTGGTTGTTCTGCAGCTTGTGAATCTGGTTGTCATCTGTCTCTTTGCTGAGGCGCTGAACCATCCATCATCTTTATGTTCAAAATGATCAAGAGGTACCTGAGTGATTTCCATGTTTTTTTGGTTGAAATCATGTTTAATGAATCACAGAACTCATTGCTGCCTGCCTGCAGCTGTCTAGAGAAACCCAGTTTGCAGGCATAAAGTAGAATATTTGCACTTTTGAAGAATAGTGCATTGAATACAGTCTCATTATCACTGGGGAGATACTGCTAAAATAGAAAGTCTGGAATCTATAGATGATGGATGGCCCTTGGAGAAATTATATATTGAGAAAAGTTTTTTTTTTAATAGTACCATGAAAGTCTACAGACTGGAATGTAGATCTGTAGATAGTGGAAATATTATTGATCATTTGGTTTTTGTTCTGATATGTAGAAAAAGTATTGGAGGTAAACACAGTAAAGCACCTAAGTTGTAAGATCATAATGGCTGTGCCCCACTATGTCTATGTCTTATGTCTTTTCTTATCCAGCCTTCTCATACGTAGTGAAAAAGTCTGAAGAAGATTATTTGTATGTATGAAATTTATAATGTTCATATTATCATAGATTCTGATTTATTAGGGGCACGGTGGCTCAGTGGCTTAATGATGCTGGAGATGGTTTTTGCTCTAATGGTTTGAGTCCTAGCACTGTGTGGCAGGGTGCGCTCCTGTCATTTGCCTCAGCTTCTGTCCACCTAGCAGTTCAGGAACATGTTCTATGTGAGTAGATAAATAGGTACCATTTTGATGTGGAGACGAGCTGGCACTTTGTGTGGTTTGAACCCTGCTGGTGCTTGGCCTTCCTGGTTGCAATGCCATTTGCAAGGTGACTTTACAGAGGGCGAGGGCCCCAGAAAGCCGCTTGACTTTCTTTCTGGTTTTGAGCTAGCTCGTTCCCTGTGGTGCACCTTGGAAAGCACACGAGTGTGAACCAAACAGTGCTAGCAATCTTACGTAGCCAAACTACTATTCTGCATTAACATTGTAGTCTCCTGGCTAATGTAACACTGCCATATATATCAGTGAAATCACAATTCACTAGTTTCTGGGCTTTTTTTCTTCTGGCAGCCAGCAGACCCTTTGCTGCCCATTGGGAGACTAAGATAGATCTATTTCGGCCTTATGAGGCCTCATCAGTTAGCCCCACCCTCATCTCATGTATCCTCCCTGTAAAGGTACAATATTTGTTTTTCTTTCTTTTTTGTAGGTTTTATGTGTATTTCTCTTTAGCCAGGTTCTACCTACGTAAACCAAGATATTATGTAGCCCTAGTTCAGTGAAATCACAATTCACTAGTTTCTGGACTTTTTTTCTTCTGGCAGCCAGCAGACCCTTTGCTGCCCACTGGGAGACTAAGATAGATCTATTTTGGTCTTATAAGAAATTATAATATCTTGGTTTACGTAGGTAGAACCTGGTAAAGAGATATACACATAAAACCTATGAAAAAGAAAGAAAAACAAATATTGTACCTTTACAGGGAGGATACATGAGATGAGGGTGTGGCTAACTGATGAGGCCTTATAAGGCCGAAATAGATCTATCTTAGTCTCCCAATGGGCAGCAAAGGGTCTGCTGGCTGCCAGAAGAAAAAAAGCCCAGAAACTAGTGAATTGTGATTTCACTGAACTAGGGCTGCATAATATCTTGGTTTACGTAGGTGGAACCTGGCTAAAGAGAAATACACATAAAACCTATGAAAAAGAAAGAAAAACATATATATATATATATATATATATATATATATATATATATATATATATATATATATATATTTATATATATATATATATATATATGCAAGTCTTGGTGTATTCGGGTCTTCTCCCGTGTAAGATTGAGAGCACTTTGGCAAAGTTTCGGCAGAATCTCATCTGCCATCATCAGGCTTATGCAAGGGGTCTTCTGCAGCAACTGCTGTTACTATTTCAAATCTGGTACTGGTAGTCTGCTTTGCTGGGATGGCCCCACCTCTTCGTTCTGATTGGTTGGGAGTCCCAGTCTGTGTCTATTGGCTTGGCTTTGGGTGTATGGTTGGTTTTTCTCCACCAGGTGGCAGAGCTTCATCTTTGTGGCTGGCTGGAATGTGATTTGGCTGGAGGTCTCGGGGTGTGTGTGTCTGGCTTCTGGGGTGTAGATTTTTTTGTCTGTAGGTGCTGGGACTCATTTGTTGACAAGGGCTAGTTTCCAGATGTCTGGTAGGCGGGAGGTATCATCATGTTTATTCATGTTATAGGGGCGTTTTTCTATTTCAATGGCTTCCATAATTATTCTCTTGTTGAAGTGTTCAGTTTTGGAGATTAATTTGGTTCCTTCAAAGTCAATTTCGTGTCCTGTTGTTTTAAGGTGCTGGAAAAGGGAGGAAGTTTTTTCTTCTTTTCTGATTGTGTTCTTCTGTTCTGCAATGCGTGCATTTATTCTCCTATTAGTTTGTCCAATGTATGTGGCTGGGCAGATTTTGCATGGTATTTCATAGACTCCTTGGTTTTCTAGCTGGATCTTGTCTTTGAGGTTTCTTAAGATGTTGGCTATTTTTTGGTCAGTGCAGAAGGTTGTCTTGATATTGTGTTTATGGAGAATTTTGCTGATTTTATCTGTGGTGCCTTTGATGTAAGGGAGGAGGGCAATGTCATTGTCCTGTTCTGTGTCTTGGTTCTTGGGGAAACAAAAACTGTACCTTTACAGGGAGGATACATGGGATAAGGGTGTGGCTAACTGATGAGGACTTGTAAATCCGAAATAGATCTATCTTAGTTTCCTTAGTCTCCCAATGGGCAGCAGAGTGTTTGCTGGCTGCCAGAAAAAAGCCTAGAAACTAGTGGATTGGAGAGAGAGGTTCAACATTTGCAGTTTTCACATCTCCACTGCACCATGCCATGGAAAGCAAAAACGTTTAAAAGGATGCGATTCTTGCCTCATTTTGTACTTGTTTAGCCTAAATAAAGAAGGAAGGTTGAATCAGCTAACTGAAGTGTGGAATACATGGAAGAATGAATGGGATATGTGGTTATAAATAGCTAATCGAAAGTGGTACAACGGAAGGGGGTTGAATCCTAACTGGCAACAGCTCTTTCAAATTACTCACACAATGATGATGGGAGATGACACATTGACTAGTCCAACTGTTTCCATCAAATGTGGGATAGTGGGATGCTACAGGATTAAGTTGTAGCATGCACTTACAGCAGGGGTGAAATCCAGCAGGTTCTAACAGGTTCTGGAGAACCAGTAGCGGAAATTTTGAGTACTTCAGAGAACCGGCAAATACCACCTCTGGCTGGCTACAGAGTGGGGTGGGAATGGAGATTTTTCAATATCCTTCCCCCAGGAGAGGAAGGAATGGAGATTTTGCAGTATCATTCCCCTGCCATGCCCACCAAGCCACGCCCACAGAATCGGTAGGGAAAAATTTTGGATTTCATCCCTGGTTTACAGGTAGAAAAGGCCATTTATTATAGATTGTGTTTTCAATATTTATTCTGTCTTGATTATTAAACTGCAGAGAAACTGGAAAAGAAAGATGCCTGGACAGGAACAGAGGAAATAGAGACATGAGCAGCTGGGGTTGATCCATAAAGCACATGTTCTGTTTGCCAAAAGTCCCAAGTCCAATCCCTCAAAATTCTAGGAAAAAAAAATCTTGCTTGAAACCCATTGAGAGCTATTGCCAACCAGTGTGAACAATACTGAGTTAGATAAACAAATGGTCTGCCTTAGTCTAAAGCAGTTTGGGGGTTATGAGTTGGATTGGGTATTATAAACCATATTGGTTTCAGTAGAATAGGTAAGCTTGTGCTGGCATTTTCCTCAGTGGAATCTTCCTTCCTTTTAGGAAGATTTCACCCTCCCAATTTGGAGGGAAAATATGCTGATCCTTGTTTTCAATGTATAAGGCAATGGAGGGAAGAAATAGAAATGTAAACAATGCTTTTCTTCTCTTGTAAAGTAACTGGGAGAGTGGTTAGATGCTTAGTGTAGTTTGGTGGGGGGTAAGTAGGGGCGGAGAACCCAAACTCCAACATCTGGGAATTTGCCAGGCCCTCCTGTGTGCCATTCCTTTTTCTTCTGCCCCGGTTAATCCCTCACTATCATCCGCTATTGAATGAACATAAAGGAACCACCCTGGGAATTCAGCTACAGCCCTCTGTTCATCCACAGATAAAACTAGAGGCAAAATCAAAAGCTTTGCAGGTATTTTAAAAGGCTTCTTGTGCTTCTCTTTCATTGTCTCCTGATGTTCCATTCAAAAGGGCTAAGCTCGATTTACGTTTTGGGCCCCGCAATTCAGTCATGGAATGAAGCTCTTTGTGCCATGTCCATGTGAGTAGTTTACCTAATCCAAAATCAATGGAGAGGAAGATGGACATCAAGAACAGTATTTGTGCAAAGTGCCCAGCATTTCTTTCAGGAAATTATAAATTGCCTACATGGTATTTGCAGCTCTTTGGTATTTGCATTTTATAATTGTTTCTATTAAACAATCGTGGTGTGGTTCTGAAAAGAGGATTAAAATGAGTAGAATTCCAATTAGCTGTGTGGCCATTACTCAGCAACTGATGGATGAGTTTTATCCCTGGTCGAGTTCTAATTTCTATTCTCATTTGATGCTCTCTGTTTTCAGATATTTGTGCCACTATTAGGGACTGCTTAACTCACTTTATGGTGGACTTGATTTGCCATTCAATACAAACAGCTGGCCTCCGATTTTGGCCCTCAATTTATCTCTGTCCCCTTTTGTTTTCCATAGGGCCCATAGAAATATTAAGTTAAAATTCCATGACTTATTGGCCAGGATTCCAAAATAAATAGAACATTGTCAAATGCTTTCAGTGCATGTTCAGTGCACTGAACCATTTTCTTGACCCCTAGAATAATCTCGGACTGTTTTTTTTTTTTTTTTAATTGTGGGCATAGTTTCTTGTCATTGTGAACTAAGAGATGTTCAAGAAGCCCAAATAGGTTTAACATAGATTTAAATAAAATAATATTAAAATAATATTTTCCAATGATTCTCAAACACTTTTCACCAAATTCCATCTGCAGTACTGTTGAAGGATTCAGATACATGAAAATGCAAACGAGTCAAGAAGCTGTCAAAAGATTATCTACCTCTGATCCACAAAGCACCTTGTCAATCTTGGTTGATCTTGAAAAGCTAAGTATGGTCAGATCTGGCCAATACTTAGTGGGAGACCACAAAAGAATACCAGGATAGTAAGCTAGGCTAGAAAAACCTGGAACAAGGCAGTGGCAAGCTACTATTATGGTATTATCAGCACATGTGAAGTCACCAAAAGTTATGATTTAATCTGAAGGAGACTTTACCTTTCAAAGTTTTCTGGCCTAGGTAGAATTAGTCCTGGTTCATATTTCATCTATACCAGGGCTTCCCAATTGTGAGATGTGACTCATTTGGGGAGGTGCAGACACAATTTAAGGGAGATATGAATATTTATTTTTTAAAATAGAATCTTTGTTAAAAATAGTTTTATTGTGGATTTGTGAAGGAAAAAATGATGGATTGAAAATAGTTCCAAGCTGACAATCATAATGAAGTACAAAGAGCTGGTGAGTAGACCGGCTATTTGAACCTCTCCAAACAAAGACAGAATAAGAGATTATCCACAAGTATTCCAGGAAGTTGCTCCTCATGAGAAGACCACAAGACAGTGATTTGTTGGGTTTTGAGTACTGTGAGATGAGACAATTTTGCTCAAATTGTGGTCAGTGCCATTAAAAGTACACTACGTTTAAATACTTCCTTTTCTAATTGCATTTGGAAATTACATATTAGCTATTTTTCAGAATGATGCAAAATATTATAAAATTGGAAATACTGAAGGATACTTTTGAAAAATGAAATTGGGAGTTAATATCAACAATGTCAATAGAGATGTTTGTTTCTATGGATAGGCTATATCCCAAAGGTATTTTGGAAGAAATGGCAGAATAATTTTTTTATCCAGTAAGCCGGAGATAGAACTGACACTGAAAGTGGATGTACAAATGAAAGAATCCCTGGATGATGTTTCATTGGACTTACAAAAGATTTTGGTTCATGCTTGAAAAATCAAAAGGGAATTACAAATAATAAACCAAGAGAATGACCTGGATAATTCTTTTATATAGATTTACAAAAGAGGTCTGTTAAAGCTTGGATGAGTCTTGTGAGAAGAGGTAAAAAAGAAATGAAATTACCTAAATAGACTAAAGATTGTTAGAAGAAAATAAAGTTGGCTTATTTGATCAATATTAAAATAGATACATTTTATTTCTCGAAACCCTTAATAAACTTTTGTTGACATCAAGATTGAAATAACAATGCTTTATGGATTTGTTTATAGATAAGAGTTGGGGGGATCATTGTTTATAAATTAAGAAGAGGTGAAAAGTTACTTAAATTGTTTATAGTGATGAAGGTTGGAAGCCACTTCTTTGAGGGAGACGGGTGGTTAAGAAATATGAAATATAAATATATATTTTCTTTTTCTTTACTGTATTTGCATCTTTCTTGCTTCCCCTTTTTACCTTTTTCTTTTCTTTTGCACTTTTTACTCTTTCTCTCTATTCTTTCTTTCTTTTAGTTTGTTCCAGTTTTTATTATTGCAATTATAAACTCTAATAAAATTGATTTGTATGTTTATAATTTCCATGGCAATGTTTCCATGGCCTTGGCTGGGGTGATTTGGAGTTGCATTTTGATTAGGAAGATCCAGCTTCCATTTTTCCTCCCAGTAGGAACAGTCATTATTTTTCAGTGTTACTACTTGTCAGAACTATCATCAAGGTGGCACACTGGCCTCTCCTGCCTAAGATCATCTGCAACTTTTCTATCCCAATGAAAGTCCTGACAAGTAGTAATGGTGAGAGATAATTAATGACTCAAAGTTAGCCAATATGCTTCATGGCTAATAGAAGCTGGCTGGAACCTTTTAAAGGAAAGGCAAAGGCAAAATCCATAACATATATCATCTTATCATGCTTTTATCATCCTATCAGGTCTCCTCCATCAGCAGAGCACCATTAACATGCTGAAGTAGGACCCTGACTTAATTTCCTATCTTTGAGGAGACCTGGACAAAGAGCATCCAGAAATCAATATTGCAAGGCAGCTGCTATGAGGAATACCATGAAGCCAACATAGTAAAACAACAACAACAAGCTTCTGATTGCTGCCTCCTTATATGGCTTCTCTATCTGAATCAAGAGGGGTGTAAGTGAGTGATGTAGAAGAGGAGATAGATCTGTACCTATCAGGTCTGGACATTGGATCTGATGGCTTTCCAAAATCTAGCTGATGCTGAAACCTCCTTACTAGGAATTTACCACTTTTTATACTGATAATTAAAACAGCAACAATAAAGATTGTGTGGCAAAATTTGTGCAACCCAGTGATAATTGCCTTTTGACTTGTACATAATTCTGGGAAGTGCAAATTGGGCCGATTTCCTTCCATATGGGATTTGCAGAAATCATTAAGCAACTTTATATTATGGCCTATTAATTATAGATGAACATCAGTGGTTTCCCTGTGTTGGAAGAAATGCTATCGTGCTGCAGCACTCAAAGCAACTTGGACTATGTTTACGATATTCTGCTTCCACCACATTCACACAGGTTTTCCTTTACTCTTTATGCCAATTGCTTGAATAGAGCTAGATATTTTCCTAAAATGCTCTGTTAAGACTGGAAGGAGATCCAGCTTCAGGAGGTTATTCTGTTTGATTTATTATTGATATTTTCTTCAAAGAAAAAAAAATCCCTTCTTTCTTACTTTGGTTTTTTAAAAAGGAAAAACTGCACCTGGATTTTTGGATGAGAAACAGCTAAGGACTGGAGAAAGACTCTTTATTTTCCTGCTTGAACATCTAAACAAATCCTTCCTGTGGCACTGCTAAGGAAGAGCAGAGGAAATCTTCCTATAAAAAAGAAGGGAAAATTTTGATGACTTTTTTTTTTTTTTTTGGTTTATTAAACTAACTTCTTGGGATGTGGTTAAGAGCAAGAGCTAGTTCAGTTTTCAAGAATGTATTTCAATGAAGTATATAATTAGCAAGTACTGAGATTGGCTTTCAGTACTGATTGCAATAAATCAATAATGCATTATTATCAATAATGCTCAAGTTGCAATGTTATACATATTTTTCAGGGATACATTTCATTAATTCCTAAGACAATTAGCTCCATATATATTGTATATCTGCTGAAGATTCTGTCAGTCTTTTACATCTTTATAAAAGATCTTGGTATTGGGAAAACAATGGCATATAGACAGTCTGGGAGCTGCCATGCCAAAATTCATTGAATTGTTTCCCCTAATACAGTATTTTTCGCACTATAAGATGTTCTGAACCATAAGACATACCTAGCTTTTGGGGAGGAAAACAAGAAAAAAAAATCTGCCTGTGCCTCCCAGCAATTTGCCTCCTTGCAGCAAACAGCCTGATCAGCTGATTGGCAGTTGGATCAGCCTCCCGGAATACCGCCGATCAGCTTTTCCAGGCTGCGGGGATCGCCGTCACCCATCGCCACTGGCCATCACCACTGCCCATCGCTGCTGTCTATGCCACCTCCCACATCCCATTTTTGGTCTCCACGTGCCCCATTTTTGGCCTCTGCACACCCCGCTTCCGGCCTCCGCACACCCCATTTTTGGCCCCTGCGCATCCCATTTTTGGCCTCCACGTGTCCTGTTCCAGGCGGGGGAATTGCTGCTGCTGCCTATCACTGCCACCTATTGCCGCTACCACTGCCGTTCAGTGAATGGGGCTTTGGCAACATTCACTCTGTAAGATACACAGACATTTCCACTCACTTTGGGGGTGGGGAGTGTGTCTTCTAGACTGAAAAATACAGTATATTGCTCCAATTTTCCCCTATGTAGCTGATTCTAGAGCTCTTTGGAGGATGTGTGTGGACTGTGTAACTCTCATTTCTTCCATCTTGTCCTTTCTTGATAGGTTGGAACATGGATGTGCTCCTTTCATTTGAGAAAACAGGCTTGATCTTGACACTAAAAGCAATATGAAAATGGAAGAATATGGAACCTTACTTAGGTACCCATAGGTTTAATTCACGCTGTAGTTCTATATTAAAATATTTAACTATTTTAATAAAAACCCCAATAGTCTGCTTCAAACAATGCAAAGCTATTATAGCCAAAGTCACATATACTGAGACTTAAACAAACCAATCACATTATGGCTTAGCATTAATTATGAATGAAATCATTATTTACCTCATGACAAAAATGTGTTTTACCATGAATGAAAAGAATGAAGTCTGTTCCCCTGTGATTAGTGCCATCTCACAACCCTGCTTATTACATTTGAACATTAATGCTATGTAGTTAGCATCAATATATTTAAATAGAGTCTATATGGGCATGTATAAATTTGATAAGCAAATCTACTGGGGATGCTATATAATTACTAAAGCCTTCAATGAAGTGACCTTGAAAGTACCTTCTAACTCGTACTAACTCTATGATTCTTTGAGTCTCACATTTTCTCTTCTCTTTTTGATAGTAATCTGCAAATATTTGTTTCAATTAATTCTTTATATGGGCTGTGTAGTGGAATGTTAGATAAAACATTTGAAATAACTTCAAAGCATGGACAATAAAAGTGGCCCATTGAATAAATATTAGTTGAATGTGATGAGTGAATACAACTTTTTCTAGTTAAATGCTTTTCAGAATACAAGTACATCAGAAGAAAAAAATTATAACCAGAGTGTGGGGTGTTGTGGAAGAGGATTTGACATTTGTAACCAACAGGCTTAATTTGTTTTACTGTGCAAATCATTCCAGAATGTGGAATAGATGATGCCTTGTAGAAATGCCAGAACATCTGATTCTTTTTCCAAGGAAGGTGCATAAGAAATAAGAAGCTATTGACAGAACTGGAGAAACAGAATGGTTCAGATTCAGGAAGAGAGAGGAAAGGATATATTTTGTGCTTATAATTATTTAACTTAACACAATGAATACATTATAAGAATATTAGGATTGAAAGATGTTAGATTGGCGCAGGGAAAGAATACGCGAGCAGTGAGTGGTCCGTTCAGCACTTTATTTAGAGAGAAACAGAACAGCCGGCTGTGCTACCGGGCTCGCCTTATAAAGAGAGTCGGCAGGCAAGCCGGCCAATGACAGATCTTCAAATCTCCTGCCGGTGGACTAGCCAATCCGGCGGGAATGCCCATATATGGACATAACACCCCTCCCCTCCTAGTTCTTAGTCCATCACTCCAGTGGTCACGTACGTGACGTAGTCACGCAGGTAGACGGGGTGCCTCCCCGTCCTATCTGACCTGCGCAGATCACTTCTTGCCTCGCTGTCAACCCGTGCAGATGAGGCTCTTGTCCCTCCTGGTTCCTGCCTTGGAACCGTCTGGAACTTGGCCATCAAGTGTGCGGGCTCCGGCCCAGCACCTCCGGCTGGGTTCTCGGAACGATGCCTCGGCCACTGCAACTCGCCGCTGATCAGGACTGGACGCCAGGAACCCGGTAAGTTGATGGTTCTCTTCCCTTCGCTCTGTGGCTGGTTTTCGGCACTAGAGGCGTCTGCTGTCATCCGGGTCCTTGGTCTCAGTTGTTGCTGTAACTGTCGTGATTGTCATTGGGGGTCCTTGTGTTCCGGTGGTGGTAGTTGGCCTGCTCCGCCGGTTTGGTGTGGCCCAACCTGGCCGGGGTGTCAGAGGTCTCCCTCATCTGGGTGAGGTAGGTCTACCTGGACAGGGTGTTGTAGATCCACCTTGTCGGGGTGGTGCAGGCCCACCTCGTTGGGTTGTGGTAAGTCTACCGTGTTGGGGTGGCGCAGGCCTACCTCGCCTGGGTGGTATAGGCCTACCTTGCCTGGGTGTGGTAGGTCTACCTTGGTGGGATGTTGTAGGCCCACCTTGTCGGGGTGGCGCAGGCCTACCTCGTCTGGTTGTGGTAAGTCTACCTTGTCGGGGTGGCACAGGCCTACCTCATCAGGCTGGTTTTTGCCGTTTCTGCTGCTTTCCCTCCACCTTTTCTGGCGCTGGTCGACATGGTGTTTGACGATCTGCCCGTCTCCCAGCTCCACTTGGTATGACCTCAGGCCCATTGTTCTGCTGATCACTTTCTTCAGCCACTTCAGAGGCTCACGGAAGTTGAGAGCGTATATCGGGTCTCCCACGGTGAAGGTGCGCGGCAGCCGGGTTGCGCTCACTGTTTCTTGGGGGTTGAACTGGAGGTGTAGCCGGTCCAATGGTGTCCTCAGCTTCCTCCCCATGAGTAATTCGCCTGGACTTCTGAGTGTGGTGGCGTGCGGGGTGATATGCTTCGTGAAGAGGAATTTATCGATCCTCTCCTGCCAATCCCCGGTGTCCATCTTGATGAGAGCTTCCTTGGTGAGCCTCACCATCCTCTCAGCTTGTCCATTTCCAGCCGGTCTGTATGGGGCAATAAGGGCATGGCGGATGCCCAGCTCGGCCAGGAACGATTCCATCGGCTTGGCGGTGAGCTGTGGCCTGTTGTCCGACACCAGGACGTCCGGAATGCCGTGGATGGCGAAGAGTCTGCGCAGGGCCCGGATGGTTGCCTTGGTGGTGATGGTGAGCATTTGGATGACCTCCAGCCACTTAGAGAATGCATCCACTACGATGAGGAGGTATTTGCCTGCCATAGGCCCCGCAAAGTCGATGTGAATGCGGGACCAGGGGGCACTAGGCATCTCCCATTCTGCAGGTTGGGCTTGTGCTGGCGCTGGTCTGACCTCCTGGCACGGGGCGCATCTGGAGACCCATTGCTCAATGTCCTTGTCCAGGGCAGGCCACCAGACGTAGCTTCTGGCCAGCGCCTTCATCTTCACGATGCCCGGATGCCCATTGTGAGGGATCTCCAGGGTCCTCTTCTACAGCGGTTTTGGTATCACTACTCTGTCGCCCCAGAGTAGGCAGCCCTTCATCGTTGAGAGTTCTTGCTGCTTCCTCAAGAAAGGGCTGAATTCTTCGCCCACTTTTTCTGTTGGCCAACCCCTCAGGACCCAGAACATGACGTGCCTGAGGGTCTTTTCCTTCTTCATGTAGGCTGCCACATCCGTGGAAGATACTGGGCACTGCAGGTCTCCGTCGATGTGGAAGAGGCTGAGGGTGGATGTGGGGTCTTCCACCGGTTCCTGCATTGGGCACCTACTGAGAGCATCCGCATTGCTGATGGTTTTGCCGGGTCTGTGTGTGAGAGTGTACGAGTACCCGGCGAGGAAGATGGCCCAGCACGTCATCCTGGGCGACATGTATGTCGGTGTTTGTCGCCTGCGAAGAGTCCGAGGAGGGGCTTATGGTCCATGATGATTTTGAATGCCCTCCTGTAGAGGTATTCATGGAAGCGCTTGATGCCAGCCACGATGGCCAAGGCTTCCTTGTCCAGCTGGCTGTAGTTGCGCTCAGTTGCCGCCAGACTCTTAGAGAAGAAGGCGATGGGGGCTTCCATGTTGTTGGGCAGTCGATGGCTGAGTACAGCCCCGACTCCATATGGGGGGGGTGTTCCATATGATCGCAGGCCAATACCAGCAGAAGCGTCTCGTGGTACTGTATCAGCATGCTGTCCGAGGATAGGAGCCCCTTGACGTTCTTGAAAGCGGTTTCCTCGGCTGTACCCCACTTCCAAGGGGCCGCTTTTCCCAGAAGGCGATGGAGTGGCTCAGCAATCGTGGCTTTCTGTTTAAGGAAAACGCTATAGAAATTTAGCAATCCTAAGAAAGCCTGAAGCTCTGGCTTGTTTTGGGGGGCCGGAGCTTCATGAATTGCCTTGACCTTAGATTTGGTGGGGTGTTTGCCAGTGCTATCTATTAAATATTAAATATTGCTTAATGCACTGTAAGCCACCCTGAGTCTCCGGAGAAGGGCGGCATATAAATCAAATAAAAAAAAATAGCCCAGGAACTCGACCTCCTGGACCCCAATGATGCACTTGTCTCTCCTCACAAGCAGACCCTTCTCTTGGAACCGCTTTAGGGTGAGCCTAAGCCGTTCCAAGAGTTGAGACCTGGAGGTGCCGGAGATTAGTACATCATCAAAGTACGGCACCACCCCTGGAATTCCTTGGAGAAGGCGCTCCATCATTGATTGAAAAATGCCAGGGGCTGCGCTGACTCCAAATTGGAGGTGGTTGCATTTAAATGCACCCCAGTGGGTGACAATAGTCTGAGCCTCTGCAGTTTTTTCGTCGACTGACAGTTGCTGGTAAGCCTGAGCCAGGTCCAGTTTTGCAAATATGGTCCCACTCCTGAGTGAATGCAACAGATGTTGCACCACTGGACTGGGTATGCGCTCTGCTGTGCATTTAATGGTGCATTTATAGTCGGCGCAGATATGCACAGATCCATCATGCTTCAGTGGGGTCACAATGGGGGTCTCCCATGCAGCATGATCAATTGGTTCCAATATGCCTTGGGCAATTAGTTTATCTAACTGAGTGTCTACCTTAGGCCGAAGTGCAAATGGAACTCTGTGAGGTTTAAGCCAAATTGGGGTGATTGAGGTATCTAAATTGAAAGAGATGGGTTTCCCCAAAAATTTACCTAAGCTGCCATCAAAGATGTCCTTGAACTCTTCGAGGAGCTTGTCGAGTTCATCCTGCCAAATCTGATGGATTCTTCTGATTGAGAGCCCTAGAGGCTCGAACCACTCCACTCCCAGCAGGGTCAGGTGGCTGTCCTTGATGATGGTGATGGGTAGGTCACCCTTGAAGCCATGGTAGCTGACGCTTAGTGAAGCTCTCCCCAGGACCCCGATGGGGTTTCTGCTGAAATCGATGAGCCTTGCATGTAGCGGCTGCAGTTGGCTCTTTGAGATTTGCGGTTTCAACTTTTTGAGTTGCTGCCAGTCCATAATAGAGTAGATTGAGCCCGAATCTACTTCCATGGCACATGGAGTCCCTTCCGCACCGTCACGATGAACTTTGTGGCATTGTGGTCATCGGTGTGGGCAATGGTAGTTTGGTGGATCGCTCTGCTTCATGGGTACCCATCTCCCTCGCGCCTTGGTTGATAGGACCGTCTGGATGTCCTCTGGTTATTTCGGTTTTCCGGCTTGACTTTCTCCTGGACTGGTTCTGGAGCTCTGCAGGCCTCAGCGATATGGCCTTTTCGTTGGCAATGGCAGCAGGTCGCATCTCTCCACCGGCATCTGGCTCTCATGTGGTCACCGTTACAGCTGGCACAGCTCTCCCCTCGGTCACCATTTTGTGTGGTCTTGCATCTGGGTGGTCTGGAGACCTTATAGACCACCACTTCCTCACGATTTGGATCCCGTGGTGGATTCCTCGGATGAGGTCTGGGGAGCTTTCTTAATTCTGTGGACTGCCTTGGCTCTTCGCATCGCTGCCGCTGCCACCTCTGATGTTTCTGCGGCTGTGGCCTCTTCAATTACGTCTTTTAGCGAGATCTTTCTCCTGCTCAGCAACTTTCTCTGCAGGGAGATGTCCTGCATCCCAAAGACGATGCGATCTCGGATGGCGTTGTCCACGTGGTCAAACTCGCAGTTGGCAGCCAATTTCCGTAGTGCTGCCACGAAGTCCTTTATGGATTCGCCCTCCTGCTGATTCCGTTGGCCGAAGGTGAATCTGTTCACCATCGGTGTGCCAGTTGGGGTGTAGTGTTCCTAGAGAACATCTTGGAGGTCGCTCCATGCCATGGTCTCAATGTCCTGGGGTGCCACGAGGTTGATGGCCATCTCCAGGACTGCCGATCTGCAATGTGCCAGGAACAAGGCTCGTTTGCCATTGTCCTCCAGGTCTTCACAGCTGTTGCCGGTCAGGAATTGGCGGAACCTAATCATATAGGCTTTCCACTTCTCCTGATCGGGGTTGAATGGTGCCAGCGAGATTTGTGGCGCTGCCATGGTTCTCATGCTATCAGCTCTAAGTGACTCCAGCTCAGTGACTTGCTCTGTTGAGTTGGGCTGGGTGGAGATCGTGCCACGAGGTTCTTCGCTGTGGTTCTTGAAATCCTTCATCACCAGTGTTAGATTGGCACAGGGAAAGAATACGCGAGCAGCGAGTGGTCCGTTCAGCACTTTATTTAGAGAGAAACAGAACAGCCGGCTGTGTTACCGGGCTCACCTTATAAAGGGAGTCGGCAGGCAAGCCGGCCAATGACAAATCTCTTCAAATCTCCTGCCGGTGGACTAGCCAATCCGGCGGGGATGCCCATATACGGACATAACAAAAGATATGACAGTTGGAATCCAAACTGCAAAGTGAACCTCTGATAATATGAGATATTCAGATGAGACGACTGAGGTATCTGAAACAAGCTGAGCTTTTGGCAAAATGCATGTTATGATTCCAGATACAAGCTTGTGTACTTGCATACCATGGTTTGATGCAAGCAGTCTTCTCCTTGCCTAATCTATGGCCATCACTTTGTAGCCAAAAACAAAGAAGACTTAGCAACTCATTATAACAGTAAACACCTGGAATCTCCTGCTCTCACTAACCCCCTTCAAGAACCAAAACATCTTCAGGATGTTGTAGTCCAGAACAGTGGTGGGTTGCTCCTGGTTTGCCCAGGTTCACTCACCCGCCCAGGCATCATCAAAAATGCTCTGCACATGTGCAGAAGTGCCGCATGCTACCAATAGTGAACCAGTAGTGCTGGGATTTGAAACTCACTATTGGTCCAGAATCAAAGGGCTCTAGTTTCCCCAAATTCTGTTTTGTTTTCAACTAGAGATACAAGGCATTGAATCTGGGAGTATCTTCTACATGTAGATTACTATTCTTCTTCTTATCAACTGTGATCTTCTCCTATATGAATACGATGTGCTTACTTAGATTAGGCATACAGTCTATCAATCTGATATGAGAATAATCCCCCTTCTGCAGATTATTTTTGTAGCCTACCTGGTAAAAAATGGAAGGTTATTTAAAAAAAAACAACATCTAGCAGGTTTCACCAGTTGACTGGTGAGAGGTTTGTCTTGTTTTTGTTTTGCTTGGCAGGTCATCACAGGTCTAATCCATGTAGAGAGCAACCATGTTGGTTTCTGTTTTCAGTATACATCTGCTTGCCACCAAAAGATCTGCTTGCCACCAATTAAATTGGCTGCTTTGCCATTTTGGATGGTTTATCTTAAAATAAATATGCAAGTAGTGGAAGAAGTGGGAAATGATTTTATGCAATTGAGATACATAAATAAATGACTCCAGAAAATAACTTATAAATAATGCTTGCTTTCCAAGCAATACTCTCATCCTTTTCACATGCACAGCTGGATCTTCTCTCTCCCTTGCAGGTAAATAATTTGTATACAAAATATTAGCAGTAGAGATGCTCAAGGTCAGACTGAACTATTAGATTGAATGGATGCTGGCTAATGATTTTATAACAAAGACTTTTTTTATCATTGATATGTGATGCTTGCAGAAAGCATAACAATTGAGCTTTTAGACAAAAAGCATAAATTAATCCAGCTTGCTTTCTCTATGAAAACTTCCAATGAATTTGTCAGTTTTTGCTAAATAGGATTTGTCTGGAGGAGGTGTTCAAAAGGAAGAAACCCAGTGACTATTTTAAACCCAGTGACTATTTTAAAATAAAATTGTAAAGAATACCACAGAACTAATCATGTCTAGGCCAGGCAGTTAGATCTTTTGATGCTACATTTCTTAGGAGAAGAACTGATAATGATGAAATTTACAAAAAGAAATGTGTTACTGAATTAAGAGCTCAGTTCTTGGCCCTCCAGCATTCTTGTTATAAAATTGTTTCTCTTCTGAATGGCCAGGTATTGCCAATCAGTGCTCTGAAGCTGAAAACCATGAATATACTGCATGATTAAGTCAACTTGAAATAAACCCATTCTTTTTATTTGCAACGGCTGGTTCTAAAACCAAACTGTTCTTTAGCTGAAACCTTTTCATGGTTTGGCATTTTGTAGAAATGAGCAACACACTGTATGTGATTGTTAGCTGGGATTTTCTTTTCTTCCTTTTTGTTTGTTAAAGAAGTGTTTCTTGCAGATAAAATTTGAATAATCTATGTGGTTTAATTTGAATAATTTATACACAAGGCATCACAGAGTTGTAATTGTAATTACAGTGTTCAGCTCAGCGGCAGTACGTTTGAAGCTGAATGCTGATTGTGGCACATTTCTTATGCTCTGCAATTTCATTTTGTTTTTGGCAAGGTCTTTAGAGTATTTGGTGTAGGTTTGGAGCCTTTGCCAAATTTGTTAAAGAAAGTTGGTCAAAGAGCTTTTTTTTAAAAAAGTCTTTTCTCTAGCTGCCCACCACCACATTTGAAATCCAATTTTGTTTGCTTCTATCACACATTGAAAAATAAAGATGACTTTAAAAATCCAACCAACCACTCCTGATTGGTGAGAGAAGAAAGAATTTCTTGAGGAGAAGCAGCTGCTCTCATCAAAAATTTCCTGAAGCAACAAGCCTAGAGTATAAACAATATTGTATATGGATAATTGTGGAACAAAGTATGTTGTTTCTTATTTCTTTATTTGGTTGTTCCATGAAGATTAACCCTATGCTGTATTCATGAAATTCAACAAGGAAGACATAGACACAATCATTGCTTGAATTAAAAGGAAGGAATTATGTTGCCTTGTCAAAGGGAATATTCAAGAAACATTATGTTAAATTATTTATTAAAATATATATTAGGGGAAGGAGTTTATATTTTTCTCAGAGACAGATCCTTAACACCTGACAGATTTTTTCAAGCTTAAAGTCTTGGAAAAAGAAAAGTGGACTTCAGCCATGATTATTATCCATGCATGGAGCTTGACTTTGTTGACCTGAGATTTTTAAATTTAAGATCTTCAGTTTCATATTAATCCTTCCAGAGCCTTGTTACCTGAATGGTGGTGATAGAAATTGCAAACCTAGGAATTCTTGGTTGCAGCAGACAAGTTTTGCTGCAACACAGCTCTAGCTAAGAAGCAGGGTTGCAAAGATAGAAGAATCCTAGGGCTAGAAGTGACCTTGAAGGTCTTCTACTCCAATACATTGCCCAAGGCAGGAGATCTGATTGCATCCTGGACAAATGGCTGTCAAATATTTTCTTGAAGACCTCTTGAAGACCTTGGAGCACCCACAACTATGGGAGGCAAGCTGTTCCATGGATGATGGCATGGCAGATCTATTAAGTGAAGGGTGCTTTCAGCTAGAAATTGGAAGACCCAATGTATGCTTTTTTGGGGCTGTTCTTAGAATTTCTCGCTATTGAATTCTGTACCTCCTGTCAAGAGATCCTTTGTTTTGGCCTGCATGATAAGCTTCAGTGCCACTGGCATCCAAGGGAAAAGTCTCCATTTGCTGAGCTTCTATCTGTCAGGTTGTTTGTGAAGCAGCTCCATTGGAAAAGCAAAGAAACCATCTCCTTGACTTTATTGCTGCAAAAATAAACTGCCATAGTGCATACAAATGATGGATTGGTTTAGTATTTGTAATAGTCTAAACACTTGACACAGGATGTAAAGAGAAAAATCCATCTTTGTTATCATCTGCAGGCAAGACTTGGAAGAAAGGGGAAGAAGGCATTGGGAAAAGGAAACAAATCCAAATAATTTTCTTGCCTTGTGATAAACTTGGTACAGTATATTAAACTCATACTTGGCTTAACACACCTGTGTTGTCTGGAAATAACCTGCAGAGGATTGTATTGAGAAAAACTAACCTAAAGCAGAATTAAGCATGATGTCTAAATGCAGTCTTTCTCTGTCAAATTCCAAGTTCTATAGAGACAAATAACCAAAACAGCTATATAAGGTCATTTCCAGAGGGCTTGAATTGGATTTGAGCCAGATCAACAGATTTCAGTGCAATTAAAGGGTCTTAAATCCCTTTATTCAGACTTAATCTGTATGAGATTGCCAAATGTTCAAGATGTAGTAGATATCTACTAAAAACAAATAGATATAATACTGTGTTCCCAAGATATCTAGCTTCTAGAAAAAGAAAAACAGGGATGGAAGTGATTAAAAGAATCAGTACTGATTAAGACAAAGGAAGTACACAATGAAAATCACACAACTGGGTTAAGTGTTTCCTTGAGGAAATAGAAGAAGCGGGATATATAAGAATAAGTTTCAGAATTACTTAATTAAAGGCAAAAGAGCAGATCTAGGATGAGATAAAGAGTCTTGTCTTTTCAATATAATTTATCAAATTTCTCAGTGGTTTTTCTCTGCATCTTACCAATAAGCACCAAATAGGAGCAAAAGAACTGGTGATGTATACAGCTGTGTCTACAAATAAGGATTAAATGCTAAAGCTTTCTCCACACATGGTTCATCTGTTCAGGGGTCAAAGTAGGCTTAAACTTTGTAATTTCAGATCATAGATGAAAATGTGACAATCTTTAACCAGCATTGACATTTGGAGAACACAGATCAGTTCTAATAGATTGGTTGGAAGAAGTGTAATCAATGTATACATTTTATTAGAAAGTCATGTGGCCTGCAAACAAGCAAGGACGAAAGTAGCTAAGGGTCTTTGAAGGCGTAATAGATGCACTGTTATAGCAGCCCTTGGAGAATCCACAAGCCCCAAGGACCACTAAGGTTTGAATCCTGCTGCATTTGAGTGACAAGAGAGGGAACAGGAAGAATGGGGAGTAGGAACCCTTCTATCTATCCAACCAACCTCCATTGTTCTTTCTGCATCCATTTCCACCTCAGAAAAAGAAGGGGTGTATGCTTTGAGAATAGGAAAAATGGGAGGGAAATAAGCATGGAGCTTTCCTCTCTTTTGAATTGCTATTTTAAGAATTTCCTGAATATTTTTTTTCCCCAAGGTGACAGGAATTGCAAATAGGTTGGCCTTTCTACAATACGAGTGAAGTGTTCATGAAGGGAAGATAAGCAAGGACAGGAGCAGCTTCTGAGTTGACAGCCAGCAATTCAGTATGTGGTGTAAATTGGCCCCAAGACAAAGGGGAAAGCAAGTACACTGCTGGCTTCCCCCTGGGGGAGATCAATATTCATTGGGGAAGATGCCTATGCTTATTAGGAAAATGTCATGCTGTTGCATGCATCCATAACATTTCCTCTCTTTATCAGCTACAAAAAGGCCCTTAAAATAGGCAAAAATGGCATTTCTGACAAGCAGAGAGACATACATTGAATCGGTTTAGCATTCATCAGGGCACAACGATAGTCTGTGAGAAAATGTGATTATCTGGCCAAGAACTTCACTTGACTGCATAAATCTTGCTAGTAAGAAAGGAATCACAATGTCAAAACTGTTGAAGGAAGGTCTCACGTGTCTTCATTTTGTCAGTGTATCCAGGGACAAACAAAATGTATTGGCCTAATCACAAAGTGTATTCTATTAATCACTAGAGGAATCCCAAATATTTAACTGTACTCCATATATACAGTTGCTAAATTTCATCTTGCAAATATTTAAGGCTATTCTTTGGAACTTGGTGCCTTCAGACACATTCAGTCCTGATGTTTCCCAAACAGTAGAATCAGCTATCACTAAAAACTAATGAAATTCTAAACTGAAAGATACTGTGAAAACTTTAGAGAGGTTTATAAAAAATCATTTTATGTAAAGAATCTAAAAGAAATCATACATGGTAGCTTTATACCGCAGTCGAACCATTTTCTAATATTCTGTATAGATATAGCCGTGAAAAATCTGAAAAAATATGTTATATATCCTAGCTTGAATTCTGCATGGGCAAGATTGGCGAAAGTGTATGGATTTCTGCCTTGCAAATGCTACTTCAGTCAAATCATCCTACCTTGTGCATTTATCAAGAATTATTGAGAGTTTTCTTCTCACTTACATGAATTCATAGGAGGGTCAGCCAAAAATGTATTGTTTCTTGATTTAGGCTCCACGTCTGTAGAATATCTTAACCTTTGGAGATATAGGTAGTGCTCTCTTTACTGTTGTTTAGGAAGTAAAAAATGAGCTGTTCTGCAGAGCTTTTAATGGTTAATGTTGTGGATCTGAATGCAGGACTTTAATGTAGATTTTGTTCCCTGGGATGCTGGGGTAAATTGGTTTGTTTTTAGATTATGGATTTTATATGTACTCTAGTAAACAGCTGAGAATCCATGTGGAGCCAGAAGTATACAAATAAGATTAATATTTCTAATATTTTTATCTTCTCTTCCCTAACTCTGAGAATAGGAATAACAATAAAATACAAATATACATTTAGTTTGTGTTCTCCAGGCTGAGGGAGATCAACAGTGAAATGCAGATCATGGTTTTTGCAAATGCTTCACCTAGCATTCAGTGAGGCTTCCTCATGAAACAGTCCAGAAATGCAGTTTGCCTTACAGTACTTATTTTATAGTCTAGGTGGAACTTGAATTTTGTGAGACTGGTGAAACGTGACCTCTACTATTAATGTCATTAAGCCTGCAGAACTCTATTTAAATGTATGTATAACAAGCCTGGGCTACTGATATTTCAAGAAAGCCTTAAAATACAAATATTTGGGCTGGATTTTCTTCCAATGCGCATCTGAGGATTGCTTTTGGAGAATATCCTCTGTGTGCAGTTGGCTCATGCTACAGTATAGTACTGTGATGGCGAACCTATGGCATGCGTGCCACAGGTGGCACGCAGAGCCATATTAGTGGGCACGCCAGCTCAGCTCTGGGGCACATGCGCGCGCTGGCCAGCTGATTTTCGGGCCTTCTGGGCCCACCAGAAGTAGGGAAACAGGCTGTTTCCTGCCTCTGGAGGGCCTGGGGGGGTGGGGAAGGCCCGTTTTTTCTTCTTACCTGGCTCCAGATCCTCTCTGTGTATCTGGGAACGGCGAAAACAGCCTTTCCCACTTCCTTGAAGGCCCTATGGAGGCTCAAAGGGCCCATTTCCCTACTCCCGGTGGGACAGGAAGTGACGTTTTTTCCTGTCCCCAGCCTCCAGAAACTCCTAGAGAGGCTCCTAGAGACTCCTAGAGAGGCTCCTAGAGACTCCTAGAGAGGTTCTGGAGGCTGGGGACAGCAAAAAATGTCACTTCTTGTCCCACCGGGAGTTGGGAAATGGGCTTTTTCAGCCTCCGTAGGGCCTCCAAGGGAGTAGGAAAGGCTGTTTTCGCCGTTCCCAGATACACAGAGAGGATTTGGAACCAGGTAAGAAAGAAAAACGGGCCTACCAGGCCATCATGTGCCAGGAGTGGGGGGGGAGGGGGTTACGCACACATGCGCGTGGGCACGTGCGCGCGTGACCCTCCCCCGCCCCCCCTCTCCTGGCACGCGATGGCAAAAAGGTTAGCCACCACTGGTATAGTAGAATGAATAAACTGAACTTTTAACAATACTGTATGAGAGGCCCGGTACCTCCAGGCATACCATATATTCTTGGGTCATCTTATCTCACTCTTAAAAGATAAAGTTCCCTTTGCACATATGTGCTAATCGTTCCCAATTCTAGGAGGCAGTGCTCATCTCTGTTTCAAAGCCAAAGAGCCAGCGCTGTCCGAAGACGTCTCCATGGTCATGTGGCTGGCATGACTAAATGCCAAAGGTGCACGGAATGCTGTTACCTTCCCACCAAAGATGGTCCCTATTTTTCTACTTGCATTTTTTACGTGCTTTCGAACTGCTAGGTTGGTAGAAGCTGGGACAAGTAACAGGAGCTCACTCCATTACACAGCACTAGGAATTCAAACCGCTGAACTGCCGACTTTTCATTCGACAAGCTCAGTGTCTTAGCCACTGAGCCACCGTGTCCCTATATCCCACTCTTAGAAAATGTATTTACAAGGTCTTTTGAAGAAATAATGATTTAGCTCAATTCCCATGTTCTCAGCCAATTTCACATGGAAAGATCTTTGTGGTGATTCATGTGACTTCTTAATTATCTGAAAGAAACAAAGGAGTCTCAGGAATGAACATCATTAACAATAGGGACAAAGCAAATTCAATGGGTTGCAATAATTCATGAGTTTGGATTTGGAAGCAAGCAAGACATCTTGACCTCCCACTGGGGCAGAATGAGGAGGAAGGCAGGGGATTTGCAGCATTCCTGTGGTCGGTCGTAAGGGCAAAAGACCACAGTGACACTGCAGAGCCACCATAAGTTTGAAACAGGGTGGGAAGGTCTGTTGTAACTTTGAATGGGCATTAAGTGAGCGGTCATATTTCAAGGAGTGCCATATTTGCCTTTAAAAAAAAACACCCTCTGCTGATATTTGCCTAGCAGACATTTATTTTTTTCTAGAGGAGAAAAAAAAAGGTGATGTAAATTGTAGGTATTACTACATAAGAACTTACTTGTGTAATGCCAATCTTTGGCTTTGTGCAAGATTAAATGTTTGAGCTGCGATGCAGGTAAATAACAAAGAGAAGTAAAAACAATTAAAAAGAATAGACTGCATTTATACATCTGCAGGCAGCTGCCATTTATAAATCTGGCTGGAGGAACATTGAATGATGTTGTTTCCCAGTCATTTCCTCAACTTCTCCATTTAACGAGACCTTGGCAGTTTATTTACCTGCTAGCAACCCCTTTTCTCTTAGGGTCAGTGCTCTTAATTACAATGGTACTTGTTTATTGCTTTCAGGTCCATCAAGTATTTTTTGCTATAACCCCTGCTTTTTGTTTTAAAAGCATCAATTCTATAATGTTCATCAACCTCACTGGGTGTTCAGATTTGACAGGCGAGATATCAGGGAAAGTTTATATACAGTGGCATTTAAAGCATGCCTGAAACTGCCTTTGTGTGTGTATAAAAAAGCACAGTCTGATTCAAGTAGTAATGAAAGATGTTGTGGCAGTTTGTACCAAATCCTGTGCTGAGGATTCTGGTTCTCATTTTGTATTATTTTTTCGAAGCTTCTTCCTTCAAGTCATCTTTCCTTTGGGTTCTCTGCTCATTAGCATTTCAGTGTCCTTGGACCTCCTCCTATTATGTCTCCCCACTTCATCGCATAGCTCTTTCTCTTGTTCCAGAGTACACTGGTAGGAAACTTGCTATTCCTGAAGTCAAGATGTTGGAGGCCAACTCCCATGATTCCCAGCCAGCATAGACAATGTCTACAGGTGATGTCTGCAGCCCAACTTAAGGAAGACTGCAAGTTTTTCATTCCTGCCCCTAAGACTGCGTGGAAGGTCTTTCCTCAATTGTTCATCATCTGCTTCAAACTGAACAGTCATCCTCACTTCTAGAATAATGATTTATTTTAGGAATTCCAGTGTTTATGAAGATCCTCCATTATCACATATAATTTAGGTAACAGATGTTGGGGGCTTCACTGACACTTCGCAAATCCTGTATTAGATTACAGCACATTTATTATTGCAGTGTTAGTGCATCATAAATATGGCTATAAAATACTCTAAGTTCCTGGTTACAGCATTATTCATTGTAAATATAAAGATACTTTAAACCAATCAGATACTCTACTTTCCTGCCATGTGTAATTTAAATAAATGACTATTGAAATGATTCGAACAATCCCTCCGATCAACACTATCAGTTTTATAATGTTTTCTAAGCCATAACTGTGAGTGGTAGAGCTAATTCATGATATTTGTAAGTGGTGGATGCTTAACAGTCCCATTACTTAATTGCATCGCTTGTATTTTGCACACACATCATTACGTGTTCAATTTCTAAGCCCTTTTTGTCATTGATAGGAATGGAACATGTCTCTCAAATTCCTAAAGAAAAAAAATGATAGGGACATTGGCCCAGTCTGTCCAATCTATTTCTGAGTTGATGTTTTGGGAACAAAATGAAGGATGACTGCATTGCTTTGATCTCCTTAAGAAAAACGGCCGGATATAAATTAATTAATTACATTTCTGAACTCAGGACAGATTCAAGAAAGCCACAAAAATGGTGCATCTAAAGTAGATTTCAACACTGAGCACTTACTGTTTTCTTTTCATTGCACTTATGTTATTCCATCATAAAATCAACCAGAATTGATGCCATGGCTAAGGACTGACAGAAAGCATTTTTGTTTGGGCAAGGCAGAACACTTAACTTTTGCTAATCCTTATCTTTCACCACAGCCTCCCATGATCTCAAACGCCAAGTCCTACAGTAGAGGATGTGGTGGCTCAGTGGCTAAGATGCTGAGCTTGTCGATCAAAAGGTTGGCAGTTCAGCCGCGTAACGGGGTAAGCTCCCACTACTTGTCCCAGCTTCTGCCAACCTAGCAGTTCGAAAGCATGTAAAAAATGCAAGTAGAAAAATAGGTGGGAAGGTAACAGTGTTCTGTTACCTTTGACGTTTAGTCATGCTGGCCATATAACCACGTAGACGTTTTCGGACAGCGCTGGCTCTTTGGCTTTGAAACAGAGATGAGCACCATCCCCAGAGTCAGTAACGACTAGCACATATGTGCGAGGGGAACCTTTACCTTTACAGTAGAGGAACTCCAGAACAGTAGGATATATTCCCTGGAAGGTCAGTGGAGAAGCCACTTTTGAAATCCATCATTCTGTCTTAACCAATGAGAAGCCATATTGGCTAGCAAGCATGGATTGGAGGGTATAGCCCTCTTCTATAATGCTCCCTAACAACTCAAGGCACACAGTCTGTGAGCAAAGTAGTGGCTACCTCAATTCCCCATGAATTTGTCCACTCACTCCCATTTAAAATAATCAAAAGCCATGATGTCAATCCTGAAGCTGATCTGACCGAGGCCATTTTGAGGCTTCAGTGTTGCCACACTGGAACTGAGGGATAGGGTGGGGGAAGTAGAGATAGCTGGGGTTTTGTAGCCAAAACAAAATACTTTCTTCTGGGAACCAAGGACATTCCCAAAGGTGGTCGGAGAGAGGAGAAGTTACCAGGGAACCGGACAGCACCATTATTGGACCATGGAATTGATTGTTTGGGGAAGGGAGAAAACTTTTACTTTTAATTAGGTGAAAACCACGAGAACATTCAGAGTCGGTTTTCACCAGTTTGTGCCAATATCCAATAAAACTATTCTTTGAGGAATCTACCTGCCTCGGAGTTTTGTTCATTATGGGTGTATTACTTGGAACCCTGACACATGACAGGTGGTAGTGAATCCAACATTTTGTGGTATATAAAAAATGTACTTCCTTTCATTGGTCCTGAATCTCTATAGGCTTCATTTGAATGAATGAGTTCAAATGAATTACAGGTAATCCTTGACTTACAACCATTTATTTAGTGACCTTTCAAAATGACAGCGGCCCTGAAAAAAGTGAGCCATGACTGTTTTTCACACATACGACCGTTGTGGCATCTCCATGGTCATGTGATCACAATTTGGATTCTTGGCAACTGGCATATATTTATGACAGTTGCAGTATCCCGGGATCATCTTTTGTGGCCTTCTGACAAGTGAAGCCACATTCACGGAACAACTGTGTTCATAACTTAACAATTGCAGGGATTCACTTAACAATTGTGACAAGAAAAGTTGCAAAATGGGGAAGTTAACAACTGTCCTCCTCAGCAATGGAAGTGTTGGGCTCAGTTGTGGTTCTTAGTTGAGGATTTCCTGTAATGTATGAGAGGAAAACAAAATATTTTTTTATCCCTTTCCCCCCTCTCCATGCTAAGCATGATTTTATATACTTGCTCCCAGTTGCTTGTCTTCACCCCAGTGCAGTTTTCTTTAGCCAGGGATAAAAAAGACAACTGCAACACTATATCCAGATAATTAAAAAAACCCAAATCAAATACAGAAAGGAAATGAAAAAAATCATCTGGAATAATAATTATAAATAAGTGAATAAATAACTCACAGAAGCATTTAAAAGAAGCAACGAAAATGAAAACTGATCATTGGACAAATAGAATCACTCTAAGGTATATCACATAGAGGAACGGTACCCTCATGATGCAGTAATATAATTATTTTTCTGCAGCTTCTCATTCTGACCCCTGAAAATTCAGAGGAACAATAAATACGTTCCTGTCAACTTTTAAAAACAACAGCAAAATCCTCCCCTAAAAACCAAACCTTGGAGTGTGTTTTTCAAGATGTCCTTGGTGAGGAATATTTGCTTTGGAGATTTACAGTAAATGCCACCTTTGTCAAAGTTATCCAAGATGAAATGCTTCACTGATTCATGATGCCCACATACTCCCACCTGCCCCCCAAAAGAAAAGAACCCTTAATAAAAGAAAACACATCTAGTTCAGGAAGTCTCTTGATACTGTTTTGTAATTTTGTTCACCAATAGCCCGTATTTAAAGCTAGATCCCAGGAGTCTGTTTATGAGCGGAAAGTGCAAAGATAAGCAGTTATTTTAGAAAATGTGGCTCCCTATTGATGTATATTTCACTCAGACTGTATATCTTAATTGAAATGAAATGTGCATGAGACCCTAGGGTTTATTTTTAGGTCTATTGAGGCATTAAATAGTTGAAAAGCAAGATTAGGGAGAAAAGAAAGGCACATTATCTTTAGTGTTTCCGCAGTGGGGACCAAAAGCTCTCATCATCTTGTGCAGAAGTAGAAAATATATCCATTCCAAACAATCCAGTAATGCTACTATCATCTTCTTTTTGACCTTTTTTGGGGATCAACCTGCAATTCCTTGCTATTTAACCTTCTTACTTATCCTTTTGGGGTTTTACCCTGTAAAACCAGGGCTCCCTAAAGGAGCCCTGGTGGCGCAGCGGACTAAAGCACTGTTATTAACATCAGCTGCCTGCAATTACTGCAAATTCAAATCTCACCAGGCTCAAGGTTGACTCAGCCTTCCATCCTTTCAAAGGTAGGTAAAATGAGGACCCAGATTGTGGGGGCAATAAGCTGACTTTGTATAAATATATTAAAAAGTATGAAGGCTATTGCTTAACGCATTGTAAGCCGCCCTGAGTCTCCGGAGAAGGGCGGCATATAAATCAAATAAAAAAAAAAAAACTTACTCATTTTTAAGGTACAGTACTCTTTTGTCTAAGCCTTGCATGTTATCTCCATTCTGTAACATTATCTTTTCTAATGTCCTCCAGCTATTCTTTTTGAGGGATGATATTATTGAATATTTGTTAGATTTATATTCCACTTTTTGTCCAGGACAGTGTAGATGCCATTTCATCCTAGAAAAACCTGGTCATAATATGGGCTCACAGAGAGATAATAGGCTAAAAGCTTCCCTAGCTGAGAGTGAACTTGAATCTGGTCTCTACAATCCTATTCATATCATTGGTATACTATACAAAAATCTTGCATAGTTTATGTAGAAGGGGATTGAGATTTGATTCAATGCTACTAGGCAATAAATTTTACATTCTGCATAATGGTGCAAGAATAGCTCTGCTGGAACAGGTCAAGACTCCATCCAGTCCAGAACTCATCTGTTTAAGTCACCAGGCTGGAAACTGGGAATCTAGCCAGTTTCTGAGTTCTAGCCCTGCCTTAGGCACAAAGCCAGCAAGATAACACTGGGCTAGTCATTCTCTCTTAGTTCTGTAAAGAAGGCAAGGACAAACCACTCTCAAAACTGACTTGAAGGTATCTTTGTCCTCTTAGCCTCCAGTCAACTGAAACTTGACATGGTTAACACCCTCTAACAGCTTCTAGCACTTTTGCTTGTTTCATCCATTCTTCCACAAAAGAATTGAGGTATCTTTTATCAAATTGTTGAAGTTTAGCATGGTTTGAATTAAACTGATTTGTCTCTGAATTTTAGTGTGTCTCAGGCGGAATTGTCTTGCCACCACCTCTGAATCTCAAATTTAAATTGGACCAAAGTTCACTTCCCAGATATATTCAGGAAGTTCAGAAGCATGGATAGGGGAAAGAGAAGGTACTTAAGTCCTTTCAGATGAAGAATTCCTAAGGAGCCTCAACATTGCTCAGCATGCAGTTCAGAAGAACAAACAGAGCAGCAATATAGAAGATCAGTGGCAGCAGAGAAATGCCTTCGAGCCATTCAGAATTGCCGGCACCCTCTGTCATGCTATAGCAGACTGGGGCTAAATTCTTCACTTAGCTGTGGTGTTTTGTCAGTGTCAAGAGCTACAGAATCTCCATTATGCCTTCTACAAGAAGTTGCTGTACTTTTCTTATATTCTAGCTTTCTGATTTTTGAAAATATTGTTGAAAATAATGTATTAATTTGCCTGTGTTTGGGTAGATAGTTCACCCTCCCTTAGTTCTGGCACTATTCTGTTATTTTTCAGATAGGTTCACAGTTAACAAGATTTGAGGATGGTTACTAATTCCGGTGGGAGTAAAAGAGAACCAAACAAATTCATGAGCTCTCTAGGACTATCCCCCTCAGGGATTTATCATTAGCTCTGGAGCAGCCGGCCTCCAAAGGCCAATAGGAGAGAACAAGAGCAAAAAAGGGATATAGTTCCATCTCCTGCTGGAACATCTCAGAAGCATTGGCCAGGGTGAGAAACAAAACACTGTGCTAAATGGGGCTTGAGCTACTCTAAAAGATCTATTCTTAGGTTTTCATAAGGTGGATTCTGTTATGTTTCTGAACTGAGAGGAAGAAAAAGGCCACAAAATGAATTAAAATAGATATTTTGGTGACGGAAGTTTGATATCATATATAATTGCATTGTGATAAAAAAGTTCTTTTTTCCCCAAGACCTGTCCCCATTCCATTTTTCAAGTCAAAACCGAATTATATTTTAGAGATATGAATGTCATATTATTCTGAAACCTAATGCAACCATACTTGCCTTGTCAAAAGGTTGTATTGGAGTTAGCTACTTGTCAGTTGTACAATAGATTTCCTTCTTCAGCACTGACAAGTGCAGTGCACATTGCTACTCTTGACACTTTCGATTTCTGTCCCTTTATTCTTTTATCTCCAAGCGTTTGATCTCAGAAAAGTGACTCGCATCATTTTTAAAAAAGTATATCTGCAGTCTTTCTACTTGGAACCCCTAGCTAAATAGCTAATTAGGTAGCAAAGTGTTATAAAAAGTAATTGCATTGATCCAAACCAATAATGCTTTCTTGGTTTTATAATACTAGGGTTATATTATATATGTTTGAGAATTACAATGACTTTAAGATGTATCTAGGATTTGTCTGCTTCTCACAAAGAAGCAATCAGTGCTTAGAGGAATCCCATTGTCTTCAATTCTGCCCTCCCAAGTTATACTGTTATACTATTTCATTGTGATGCGGAGATGGTATTCCTGGGAGTGTTGTGTGAATGACTCAGGAGTTTATGCCAAGAATATATATTGTTAGGGCATGTCAAAATTTTCAATTTCCAAACATTAGGGGTGCTTAAAAGTTGTGACATGCCTTGGGGATTGTAAATATATTTTGGTTATTTTAATATAATTTAGGTGTGCTTGGTAAGCAACTACATAAATATAATAACTTTTTAACATTTTGTTTGTTTCATTTATTATAGTCCTGGCAGGGTCATTCAAGGCATGAAAGACTTCCCAAATGCATAGTTAAAAACAAATAAGCACCTATATTGGGCAGCAGAGATAAAGGAAGATATTGAAGGCAGATGCTCTCTTTAGTGACAATTGCAGAGGTATTAATTCATACAACACAGGAAAAGGCAATGGTAAATCATTTTCATTAAGAATTTCACATGGATAGCAAATATAAGAAGATGGACAGTAGAGTGCTGATGTACTGTATGATGAGGTCCTCAGGTTACACTAGATGGCCCTCAACATGCAACTGAGGAAGAACCAAGGATCTTTTGCCTTATTAATGTCCTAAAATTTTCATTTGGTCTTCCATTCAAGAATTAACTCAATCTGACCACACTTGGCTTCAGAGATCTGCCAAGATTGGAAAGATACTTAATACTACATTAATGATTATAATATCTCTTGGCTGCCATTTGTATTTAACTTCTTTTTTTGTGTTGGGATTTAATCATTTTAATTGTTTTTATGATTGTTCATTGTTCAGAGTCACTGGTTTGAGAGGGGTGGCTATAAAAATTGAGTATTTAAATAAATAATTGAAATACAGAAAAATAGTTCCTTTGATTTTTGACAGTGTTTATTACAATCATCTTAAATACGTAGAATTTGGGTTCAAGAAGAAAAATATTAACAAATGCATTATTAATGTGCCTATTGATCTATCTGTTCATTAGTTAGCTCTTCCACAATAATATTAAGATATTATCAAATAAAATAATAAGCCAAAAGCTGATCACCATGAAGAATAGCTTCAATATGTGTATACCCTGGCAGGAGATTTATATTTGTTGCTTAAAAATTTTAAGGTCTTTTAAAAATTCATCAAGTGATATTGAAATTATAATATTTTCTAACCTTAGGCTCTTTGTGACAAAGCCATATTAGGGGCTTGCATTCTTCACAAAGAATTCCCAGGAATAGATGTCTGATTTGATATTTATTTATCATTTAAATTCAGGTAAAATACCTCCTGCTTTTGTATTTCTCAAGAAACACTCAGGGTGATTTACATTATAAATTAAATAAGGACTCAGTCAACAATTATTCTGAAAAGAAAAGCTTGAATTGTTAAGCTTATTTAAAACAGAGAAATTTTTGTTTATTTCCTTTCTCAGTTTATGGGTTCTCGAGGTAACAATGTTTTCTCAATTCCTCAATCGGTAGTGTGTATATGTGGATCTATACATATTGTATATCTACGGCTGAATTTACACAGCAGAGTAACATCCTATAATGATCGGTTTATAAAACATGGTAAGCCAAAACAAAACTAACCGTATCATTGAGTTTTATGTGAACTAGTTGGATCTTTGGTCTGTTCAGGCAGAGTTATTTTCTGGATATTTTATTTTTATGAATGAATGTATTAATTTAAATAATCTGACCCACTATGGTCTAATTCTGTTAAGCATCAACTCATCTGCTACTGTAAATTAATGCTTTTTGTGAGAACATCACTTATCATGTAGAGTATAGTACAATAGCTGCAAAATGAACATTTTTCTTGTGAAAAACTTTCTATGGGTGAAAATATTTTGTTATCCAAATTCATGGAGCAGCTCTGCTTCTGTTTCACCATTCATGTACCATGTCAATCAACTTGCATATAAGTTCTAATATTATGGAGGACAAAGGTGAACACATCTAGGTGGAAGCCCTCAGGTTCAAAGGCAGAGAGTTCTCATTACATTAGAGGGAATTGTAGCTTGAAATGTCCTATCGATAGGTTCATTCAGATGCCAAGCTGAGCACACTGACAGAAAACAGTACAGAAGGAGGAAAGGCAGACTACGATTACAGGCTGCTAAACTCATTTCACCTGCAAAGAGGAGAATATTGATTTCATTCATCTCACTTAGCTGTTAGTATGACTCAAGGAAAAAAAAGGGGGGAGGGGAAGAGTCTATGTTCAATGACATTAGCTATGAAATGACACCATTAGAGCTGAGGAAATAAAAGGCAGCTGCTGAAATGATAAATGTAACTTAGTTAAATGAATTTAAAAACACACTTTGTCTTCATAAGGAAATGGAGCAAGAACTGTGAGTTCTGGGTGTAGCTTTGGTCTGTGTGATGACCTTTACAACACACTTGGTAATAAATGAGGTTTAAATTATGGTGGATTATTCATAATTCATTCATAATTAGCATACAAAAACAAGCAGGTGCAGCCTACATAGTTTAGCAATCACTGGACTGAATTAGTTCAATAATGGTAGACAAAATGGAGAACACTTGGCAAGACCCACTTGTAATTTTGATATTAAATCAAATGTTTCTAGAAATTCTCCCCCTGGGGGCCGCCAGTCAACATTGTTTGACCGACGGCACCCCAAGGAGCCCCTCTCTGTGGGAGCATACTGGCCATGGGAGGCTCTCGGCGGCAGAAGGCGGTTTTGTAGATATCCAGGTCCTAAGCCATGGAGCGCTCTAAAGGTGATAACCAACACCTTGAATCACACCCGAAAGACCATCGGAAGCCAGTGCAGCTCACGCAGGAGAGGTGTTACATGGGAGTGCCATGACGTTCCCATAATCACCCACATGGCTGCATTCCATTTGTAATCCAAGGATTTATGGGAGAGAATCTGGTACCTTGAACAGGATCACTCCCTCCTTTCGCCCATGCATTTGCTAATCAAATGCAAGGCTTGTTAAGTGCACACAAGATATTTCAGGATGGGGAAGGCCATGGGGGAGCCTAGTGATGGAACAGGCCACCAGTCTATGACTACCCAAGGCCTCCCCGACCCACTGAAATACCTCATGCTCCCCACAATTGCTTCCCCCCCACCCAACCGGCCGTGCCAGATCACTTACCTTGTGAAGATCTAGCAAGCAGTCTTCTCTTCAGCCTCTCAGCCATGTGCGCCCCTCCGACGCTCCGTTTGGGCTTCCACAGGCCTCGTCTGGCATGTTGCCAGCCGGCATGTTTCGGCCGGCATGTTACGGCTGGCAATATACAGGACCAATGTTGCAGAGTCTCTGCAGTTGTTTGTAAGAGTGAACAATTGCCATGTTACTGCAAGATTTGTAGTTTTGGGACTTGTTCGTAAACACTAGGGGTGCTTATCGCGTAACGTCGATCGTTCTTTAAAGAAATGCTTGTAACCTGGGAATTACCTGTACCATATTTGGAAGGGGAAATACATAGGAGGTATACTAATCAATACTAACCTATCACAGTATTGTTATTATTGTAGAAAGATCTAACTTTCCCTCCCTTTAGCATTTTGATTAATTTCTAAGGTATTGCTTATATTCCATTATTTGTAGATCAGATGTTTCTGGTCTAAATATGGCTAAGGTAGTCATATTAAAAATGAAGGGAGCAAAAGCTCTAAGTTACCATGACTTTAAATGAACTGGAACTATTATTTCCCAATTTCAGATCTGTAGTGCATTCAATAGAAGTTAGTGCCAGTAAAAATTAGGAATGGCACTGAAATCCATTACATTCAGATTTTAATGCAAATTGACTTCATTCACAGTTCCTGAATGTTTTTGCAAAATGAAACAGTCATCTTCTGTTATTCACACTTTCTCAATTTTGGTATATGGTTTCCCAAACAAAGCATTGCTTTTAAGATGCCATGCACTGGAAAAATGCACAGGAAAATATCCTTTTTTAAAAATAAGCACAGGATGAAGCAAAGTTAAGCTTGATTTCATATATTTCTTATTTTTCTCATAAGCATCATAATACCTGTTTGTTATAAAAAATGTCATTTTAAATATTCGGAGGGCAAATGTGTATAATGTTAGATAAGAATTCAGAATTGAATCTGATTAGCTAACAGTGAGTGTTTTTGAGCAAATCTCTTTGCTGGTTTTTAGTTTGCTTTCCCAGCGTTATAGATAGAACAGTTTCAAACAGCCAGATGACTTTTGCGATCCTTCAGAAGTCTGAGAGTCTATCACATTCACCAAAGGTGATGGCCATTGTTCTGGTGCAGAGCCACTCACCTCCCGAAATCCCAGTGTTCAAACTAGAGGGCAAATGGCAGGCTCATCAACAGCTGGGATGATAATTTGATCCCCATTTTTGTTTTGCTGTTAAACTCTGTACTTTGCTGTCACAGATCAGAGTTAACCTCCTTTAGCAGCTGTGTAAACTTGATATTTCAGATGCTCCATTGGCATTTAAGCTCTACAAGCTTCCTCTCAAGTGAACTAATGAACATGCGAAACGTTTTCTCTGGATTGGTAGGAATCCTGTAAAGGTCAAGTCCTTATCTTCTGAAGTTTCATTAGTGTGTAATTAAAAAGAAGAATATTTACAGTTGATTGCACTGTCAAAACTGAAGCACCATTTACTTCTTTTAGTGTTCATGGGCAAAGGAAGGAGGAGGTGGTAGTGTTGGCAGCAGCTGAGCTGGGAAGGCCTTTGACAATCCCACGCATAGCACCAGGAGGCATAATGAGAAATGTGTTATACTCATTTTACTGTTCTCCCTCAAATATATATATACCTGAAATAAATACCTCAAATATTGGATACTAATGCCTAATGATTTGGTGTGCTATTATTTTCAGAGAATTCATTTAGACACATTTTTGCAGAACCCACTGCAAATATGTTCATGGAAATGGGAAACAAGAAATGGATGTGGGGCAACCATGATGATAGAAAGGACTAGATGACCTACAACAGTGATCTCCAACTTTTTGGACCTCAGGGACCACCAAACTCATAATTTTAAATCCCATGGACCACTGGAAGGGGAGGCTCAGCTGCCTTTCAAGCTTACCTGTCTGCTTCTGCGAGGCCTTCAGGTGGGGGGCCTGACAGAAAGTGTCTAGTCCAGGCACACAGCCTGGAAACCTCTTTTGCGTTCCTTCTCTCAAGAAGCTTGGTCAATCTTAGTGAAGGAAAACGAAGACAGGCAGATTGACAGTGGCTTGCTGACATTGGTGAGAAAGTCAGTCCCGTATTCCAGAGCTGTGATAGTTACAAGACTGGCCCTTTGGTCATCCCAGAGCAGCTCCTCCACCCAGGTGCACTGGCCTGCAGAGGAGCTGCCTGCTCCCTGGCAGGCCAGTGCACCCGGGTGGAGGAGCTGCTCTGGGATGACCAAAGGGCCAGTCCTGTGACTACCACAGCTCTGGAATATGGGACCAGGCCATGGTGGGGCTGGAAATCTTTGCCATAGGGGATGGCACGTGCAATGTGCAACTGTGCAGGTGGTGCAACATGCGAAAAGGAACACAGCCCTTGCTGGCCTGAATAAGATAATAGTGCTGTTATAGAGGGGTGTGTATGTGTGTGTGGGCCAAGTGGGCTGAAGTGGCAGTGGCAATGGCTGGAAGGTGCAGGAGTGAAGTGCTACTTGCATTTGCATGATATCAGCATTCTGCCTTCACCATAGTATATTTGTGCCAGCTGGTGGCACCAAGGCAGCCCTTGTCTCTTGCTGTTTGGGGCTCAGAGTGGTAAACCGCATCCAGGAAGCACTACAGCTTTTTTCCATTTTATCATTTCTTCCCTACATTACAGTACACTGTTCATAACTGTCCTATTTTAAATTTAATCAGCATCAACTTAGAATCTTAACCTATGCACCATTATTATTTTTTGCACAACATAATCAAGGCAATGCAGCAAAGAAAGCAAAGCTAACAAATCTCAGTTCCCCCGCTTCATGCTAAATTTCTTTTAAGAATTTCTGCTCATTCCCATTTTAAATACATAGGCATATTCATGCCTGGGATTTATCCATCAATCTAATACAAAGAGAAGTCTTTAAAGCCCAGTGATGTCCGGAAAGGGACGGCCGATGTAAATTTTTAAAAATCACAATCAAAGGTGATTTGGGCAGCTAACACTGGAAAAGCCAGCTTTGGAAAGCGCCAGCTGGATACAAAAAGAGGAAAGGGTCTTTTTTTTTTTTTCCAGAAAGAGCCACAGGGAAAGAAGGGGAAAGAGCCAGTCGGCTTTGTACAGAAAAGTCAGGCAAAGATACCTCAAAGATATCTCCAGGAGGAGGAGGAAGGGGAGGTTTCCTCCTCCTCCTTCTTGAACCACTGCTGCTCTTCTTCCTTTTCTTCTGGGCCGTAGCCACCCAACCTCTGAAGCTCCAGTATTTCCACCTCATCCAAAAGGCTGGGGGCAGAAGGATGGAAGGGGTGGTGAGGGCTTTGTGGGGTCCCCCTAATGTGGGATGACTTGAAGTAGACAAAGGGCTCGGCTTGGCATACGAGAGCTGGCGCTGGGCTCGACCTGCCAGCTGGAGGGGAGCTGCTGCCGGGGACTGATGAGGGGGCGCTTGGGGCTCAGAGCGGTAAACCATGTCCAGGAAGCACTACAGCAGAGGGAAACAGCCGGAGTCAACCCTGGCTTTACTGTCCATTGCAGATGCTAGATCAGTCCCCTGCAAACTCTCGTCTCTCGAGGAGCCCGGCCGAAGTTTCCCATGCCTCTTCAGCGAGTGCTCCTTGAGAGACGAGAGTTTGCAGGGGACTGATCTAGCATCTGCAATGGACAGCAAAGCCAGGGTTGACTCCGACTGCTTCTCTCTGCTAACAGGCAGCCAAGCTAACTGCCTGAAGGACCCCATCCTGTCTCTGGGAGTCAAAGTGCTGAAGCGCAAGTGGCACAGAAAACCTTGGCTGGGCTCCCCGAGAGAAATGCAATGATTTCTCTGCGGATCACCTAAATTTTCCCACGGACCACCGGTTGGTGACCGCTGAACTACAAGATCCTTTCCAACTCTGTTAATGTAATCTAATCCAATCTAGTTTCTGATATTAGTGATCTTATGCAGGAATAGGAGTTGAAAACAAGGTGCAAGTAAACCATTTGTGCGGAAGCAATCCATTTAAGAACTTTAGAGCTAAGGCGATTCTTATGAAGTCTTGGATAAGATGTTATGTTTCTTTATTCTTTATAAATTGAAAATCTTGGTGGTCCTTGGAAGAAAGACTCTGATCTATTCATCTATAACAGGAAAACATCATTTTCTACCTTGAAAATAAACAATGATCTGTATGTTTTCTCTCTCTCTCCCTTTTTACATGCATGTGACAGGATCAAAATTTTCTATTTTCAATGTTAAGCTAGCCACAGTTCTTTGTGCATCTGTGCTCAGTGATTTGTTTTAGTATAGATTATCCTCTTTCTATTTCCAACTTTCTCAAACTTTGCGGTTACTGTCTGGCCTGTCCCAGGTTAAAAGTTCAGTTAGATTTTTTCAGACCTCGCACAACAATTCTAAGAAGAGTTAAGATTTTGCTGAAATTGTAGCCAATGTAAATAGTATAAAGTACAGGTAAAATTCAAGGCAAGGCAAAACAAATTTCATATTCCAGATAGTACGCTGGAGAGCTCTGAGTGAAAACTACTAGCAGCTGAAATGTTCTGGAAGAATACAACTGAATTCAGTAAACTGGGGATAACAATGCTAAGAGGTGGTAGCAAGATTGTTCAATCTACGAAAGATCATGATTTTCACCCCAAATTTTGGAGTCTGACTGAGGATCATGACTACCTATCATGTCACAAATATATTGCAACTTCAAAATGGATTGGGCCCATGACAGCCAATTTTCTCCATTTTTCAGCATGACACACTTTGGGGTGGGAGGGAGGAGATAGCTTTGGAATGTCAGTTCAGACATCAACAACTTCCTATCTCGTGGGAGCCAAGGTCATCCCAACAGGTGCTGGCCAGAGACTGGAAGAGGTTACCAAGGAGTTGCCAGAACACCTAATTGGACAACGTGATCTGTGACAAGGAAGTAAGGAGCTGTCTAATCTTTAATTGTACTGAAAACACGGGAAATAGTCAGAGTTGGTTTTAAGATCATACGTGCCGAAATGATGTACTCAATAAAGCAGTAGTTTGAGGAAACTGAAAGTCTTGGAGTGTTGACTCGTTTGGGTTCATCACCTTGACATATATGCAATTTAAAATTTAAAGTGTGATTTCTTATTTTTTGGGATGAAAGGCAAGGAGAGGGGATTGAAATGTGGTAGATAAAGTTCCCCATAGTATATGCTCATGACAGGAAGCTATAGTTTTTAGTTTTGTGTGAATTGACTTAATGATATGATGAAAGGTCAAGTACAGTATATGGTTCCTCCTGCATCATTAGCTATGTTTTATTGATTTTATGCAAAATGTATAGTGACCATTATGAATCACCCATATTTACTTTGAACAATACTCCACAGCAACAATACTGTGAAGTAAATTGGGATGAGGGTCACCTAGGGTTTTTCATTCCTAAAGCGGGATTAGAACTCACAGTCTCCTGGTTTACAGGCTAACCCCTTAACTACTGCCTCTGACAGTTCCTGTGATTTCCTTTCTTTAATATCTGCCATGAATATTATCCACACCCATAGAACAAAATATGGAATATCTAAACCTCAAATCAGAAAGGCTAATATCATGGGTAGAAAATCTCTAATTCAAATAAATATATGCTAATTCAGCAATTTGAAAGTCTTTGATTAGCACAGCAGGGGCAAACTGATCTTAATATTTTGCATTCTAAAAAAACAGCAATCAGTTGATTCATATTATAATGTGAAGTTCTAGAGGAAAACGTCTATTGACTTTTCTTTTTAAAACTGAAATGCATACTGTATGTTCAGTTGCATAAAGATGAGCATGGCAGATATTAAACAACAACCATGAATAGATCTATTCTTTGCATTTGTGAAAGCATCACTTTTTCTCTTCAGAAAAAAGAGGGAAGTGCTTTCTTTTGTTAGAGCAGAATTTTATCTTCAAAGAAACTGAAGCTTCATGCTGCAACATCTTGAGCTGTTACATTTATGCAATGCCTTGAGCAACTGTTTAGAGATATAGAGGAAGATCAACTGTGAGTTTTCAAAGCAAATGAATCAGAGCTTTGATCAAACACATCAAGAAGGACTGCTTGAATCAAGTGCATTTTAGCCATATGCAGCCCCAAGATAGTCCTCTGAAAACATTAGAGTAGCTAAAGAAGCTATCATATAAGATAAGCAGGTGGATTTTTAATGGCTGCCTTTGTACTACAAACATTGCCAGAGATAGCTAGCCATTCTTCTACTGTGTCTGTTTATCTCAATCTGTTTTATATCTTATCATAATCCACTCTCTGTGCTAGGGAATAGTCTACCCTCTTCTGCTGTTCAACTAATACAATGTGTGAAATGAATAATTGTAAAGGAGTCTATGTATGTGTTAGTCTGATTAATCAGACCACCCTTACCCTTTTGAAGGATTCAACCAAAGAATGGAACTGTTATCTAGGAAGATTATAAAGAAAGATGGACCTAGAAAATCAACTGAAGTGCACCATCCATATAACTTGTATTATATAATGGTTCTGAAAATATATTCAAAACGTTGTCATACATTGACTTGTAAAGCCCTAAAAGAGCCTTGATAGTACAGTGGTTTAGTGCACCCTGTCATTAACACAGCTGCCTGCAATTTCTGCTGGTTCGAATCTCTCCAAGGCTCAAGGTTGACTCAGCCTTCCATCCTTTCTAAGGTAGGTGAAATGAGGACCCAGTTTGTGGGGGCAATAAGCTGACTTTGTATAAAATATACAAAAGAATGAAGGCTATTGCTTAACGCATTGTAAGCCGCCCTGAGTCTCCGGAGAAGGGCGGCATATAAATCAAATTAAAAAAAAAAAAATAACTTAGGGCCTGGCTCTTGTTGGAATTGTCATTCACACTATGAACTCAGATCCACAGGAGAAGGTCTCCTGAAGGTGCCCCCATTTAGAAACTTGACTATCAGGTTATAGGCCTTCTCTTGTATGCTTCCCAGGTAGGAAACACTCTTCCTAAGACATGTACTAAGCCCCTTGTCTCCTATTATTTAGGAACTTTCCTCTTTTCCTCTAGCTTTCTTTCTTTCTTTCACAACTGTTAACATTAATATTTAACCACTGCCCAAGTATTTGATATTTTCCACTTCTGCCATATTAAAATAACATTTCAGTGGAAACGTTCAGCAGAGAGGGTCTGAAGGTCACAGCTAAAATTTGTGGTAGCCTTTTGGGCTTTGAGCCTTCTGATTAAACAAATATTTCTGAAATAATCAAAAGCTTTCATGCTGTTTTACCAGCATGTGAAGGAGGCAAACAAACATTTGAGGGAAGTAGTGTTCAAATTATGAGGGGAGGGAGAAAAGGGATTGATTCCTTTAGTGCAGGAGATTTTAGAGGCCATAACTTGGCTAAAACTAGAGGACTGTATCCCTTTCATCATTAAAGCATTCATCATTTAAAGTTTTATAGTCTGGATGCAATGATTGCTTCCTGTATAAATCTCAAGAGATCCCACAGTATCAACTAATAAAAGGTGGTGGATTAGACACAGAATTGTAATAACAGAATGGGCTAGTTACACTTCTGTATAGTTCCACTGTTCCTATCTTTAATTCACTTTCCATGCTATTTAAGAAGTGACTTTTCATGCTGTTTAAGAAGTGAATTATGAACTATAAAGTTCCAAATCAAATGGAACAAAGTAGTCATCCACTCATGTGGGACTGAGATCTCAATAGTTTAATTAAAAATATTGATAGGATTGATCCCTAGACTCATTTCTCATGCTATAGGAGGACCTGACTTAAGACTATGCTTGAATAGCTGATGAGACTTTTGTATCCCAGTAAGGTCCAATATATTTGCAAGGGGATTTCTTTGTGAACTTGCTATGAGTAACCATTTTAAATTTCCCATAGATCTGTGGAACAACGAATGTAGTGATGCTCCAAGGCATTAAGGAAATTAAAAACAGCAATTACATGATGCTCCTCTGTGTAGCTACTAAGGCAGTGATACAAATGGGTACGTCAGCATTACTGGCCAATAGAGATAGGAGAGCTTGTGCATTTACTCTGCACAAAATTAAATTCTCTGTGTAGGTGGAATTGACCCATTTGAATATAGGAAAGATGCCCAATTATGTCTTCTACATACTCCCAGGATTGTGAGACGATTAATAATCAGTGTGGCATTATTTCTCAGAACATGCAAAGTGACCCTTAGGTAACTAGTAGAATTTTAATCAGTTATTATTTTAGTGTTTATAGATAGCAGATGAAAGTTCAGTCAATTTCTTAAGCTATATTAGTGTAATGAGCCATATATAGGTCCCTATTGTCTTTGTATTTATACGGCAATTTCCTGATTAATATAAATTAATGACACGCCAGTGCACATTGGAAATGAATGATGATATTTCAATCTTGCTTAATTACATTATACTCAAGATGGAAAGAATAAGATGAGTAAACATTTGTGCTGTATTTATTATTTATTTATTTATTTATTTTCATTTATAAATATTTAGTTAACTTTCTCTCTGATGTTAATAGGTTTCAATTTTGGCTGTAAACTTATAATATATGGTTTGACCATCCACTAATCTGAATTTTAGTGATAAATGAAATCAATTGTCTTACCAATGTAAAGTGACTTCCCCAGTAGCATTGTACAGTGTTTTAGAAGATGGAGTAAAAGAAGCTGGTTTGATACCTTTTGTTTTTGCTTGTTGAAAAGGATGCAAAGTGATCTAAAACTATTTCAGATATGTATGTTTATCACTTGTTAGCAGCATCAAATGGTAAATCAGAAATAAAGAGAAACATGACATTGCGGACAAAAAGTTACAGACTGCCCTTAAATGTCAACTCAGCAAGTGCTTGGGATGGGATCAGTTCACACATTTGCTATCGACTAATGGGGTGACGTTCTTGTAAATGCGCTTTGGCCCTGAGCTCACCTTAGTGAGCACTGCATTTTGAAGCTGGAACACAGTGTCATCAAATGAAGGGTTCAGGAAAGACTCCGGTGGCCTAGGCCCTAATTCTGTCCTCCATGTCTCATCCTTGGTGTGGAAAGCCCATTACTGTTTCTTCAAAAGTAATTTCAAAATGCAAATAGGCTTGCTAACAGATTTTGTTTCAGAGAGATTGTCAATTTCCATGCCCTATGCTCATTTATTTTTCATAAAGAATGAAATATGGGGCAGAGATTTATTTGTTGACAGTTATCAGCAGTAACTCAGCCTCAACACTGACCTAAATTTTCCCTGCTCAGAAGCAGTGAAGGAGAAAATAATGAAGGCTGTGTTATTTCGGAGATGCAAAAACTTGAAATTGCCAGAATTTATTCAAGCTCCTTGAATGTCAGAAAGTTCAGGCCTCAAGTTTTAATGTCCTGAATGAGCCAGCAAATACTTCTGTATAGGATTTCACCTTTGTAGATTTTCAGATTGCATGGAACAGCTCCAAAGGTCCCTCTTCTTTTTTTCTTCAACATAAAAGGTTGAAAAGGTATTTGATATTTGAAATGGATGCAAATAAGGAAGCTCAATACTGCAGAGGCTATATATGCTTCATGAGATGCCAGTTCAATATTAGTCTAATTATGGCTTTGCCCCATCCAATGCAGTGACTGCAATTGCCACCTGAACCCTTAAGTGACTGTAAGTTCATTCTGCCAACTTCTTGTGGGTGACATTTTCAGTATTTGTAATAAGTAGAACAGTTATGCATCATATGAACCAACTGTTAAGGAGGTGCCTCATACACAGATTTCTCCTGTGCATGGAGAATGTGAAAACTTTCCTGCTATAATCATATCCATTGCAGCACATTAGGTTTCCTATTTGCCTCAGACCTAGATAAATGAACTCTGGCTAGCAGATTGCCTGCCAGAATACACTGAGGCTGTTCCCACTTTACACTACCATCCCAACTCTTCAGCCTGCAGTTGGGTGGCACTCATTAGAAAACTAGCCTATACGAAATAGGTGGGCAAGATTAAAGGCTGGAGGACATATATATAATTTGGAGGTTGAGGGTTGCAGTGGAAATGTAAATGGACAGAAAAGGGAGGGGGAAAGGCTCTCAACCCCTCTATATAATGCATACTTATCCCCTAACTTGAAACTTCTAGGTAAACATAAGTAGGGACAGATACCTTCCACAACTCTAAACATACCAAGCAATACTTTTCCTTAAATTCTGTAATATTTATTTCCAAATTGACACACAATGGATTTGGCAGCATAATTCAGTTGTTGCTTTCAGTGGGTGAATAAGTGTTATGCGATTGGGGTGCACAGCAATAGTGGTATTCACTTATCTTTGTTACCGGTTCGCAAATGTGAGTGTGTGCGAGCGCGAGCGAAGCATGTGCAGAGTGTCCGTGATGACGTCCAGCCTCCTGCCGCCACCACTACTGGTTCTCCCGAATCAGATAGAACCGGCTCAATACCACCACTGGTGCACAGCAAACACACAGGGCTTAAATAGTTCACTTCTGAGTTTCATCAAAAAAAGCTTTCCCTTCATTTTGGCTTCCTGTGTTTGAAAACCTATTCATCTTTCAGAGTAGCTGGAAAAGTGTGCATTACCCGTGAATGGCTTAGTTCCTGCCAGGCCTGTGGAGAGCAAGGCTTTTTAGTTTTACAAGCTTCTTTCAAACACAATGCTGGTTCCTCCCTGTAGCCCACCCTTGTAGGACATTTCAATTTAGAAAGTGTGCAACTCACATCAGTGGTAATTAGAGCTTTTGATTCAGTTTTGACATCTCATTATGAAACACTACTTCTTCATTTTCAGAGAGTAAACCTAAGATTATAATATGGCAGCCTGGACTGGCTACTCTCCCCAACGGTTATTTTGGCTGGCAGCCAATTCTCTAATATACTTCTACTTGGTTGCAAAAACATTCCCATCAACCATTTTCTGTTGACTCCCCCTCCCCCGCCCTTAAATACACTGCTGTTAGCTAATTGCAGTTGAGTTCTGTCTGACATAAAGGATTATTTTACCTCAGGAAGGGCTATCAAAGAGGTCATTTCCCAATTCACCGGAGAATGACTAAGAAGAGAAGGAGTAATTTTTCCACCTTAGCTCCTACCCCTCATTCTGATGAGCCTAACTGGGATGGTGGGTGGGAAGGGAGAAGAAGAAAAAGAAATCTGGCTCAATATTACCCACATTTTTTCAACAAAAATGTAAAGGAAAGGAGAAATATGCATATCAGTTAAGCTCCATATACAATAAGTGTCTACAATACTGTCGTCACTTTTGAATTACTTTTTTCTCCCAGCAGATTATGTTTTAAAAGGTCCGCATTTGTTAGAAAGCATGGCTTTCGCAAGGAAATATATTTTCCTTAAGTTAAAAAAAGGGGGTGTTCTATTAAAAAATTAAAACAAACATAAAATATATCCTCATTTAAATAGCTCTAATTCTTTTCTTGGCATGTAAAATAAATCTGAGAGGGGTGATATTCATAACATTTGATTTTTACCTTTGTTATTGGAATTTACTAAAATTCCTCAGAGCCCAATTTATACAAAGCAGTCTGATTTACATTCCCTTTACTTTCATATTGCACCTATGAGTGACTGAATGATGTAAAAGTGGACATATCAATATTTGGTCTAACAGATATAGATGAGGTTATATGACAGAGTCATGAATTCTTGCCGTATTTTTTATTGTTAGCATTTGAATAAGTTAGTATTTCACCCAGTGATCACTATATGAGTGGCTTCTTGAGAATATGGAAAGCATTGTGATATTACTTAATATCCAGTCCCCAATAGGAATACAGAATACAGAGACTGCTGGGCATACTTCAGTAACTGGAATTAATACTGTGTAAAAGTTGGTAAGACTCTTAATTCATTCCAGGTTTCTGATTATGACTAAGGACCATGAAGCTCTGTTCTGTCTTATCATTTTTGTTTCTAAAAAATAGAATTGATACGTTTTGATAGTGAAACAATTATTCTGAACTATTAGTAGATGCTGTGCCATGGGAGGTTGGCTATACAAAACATCAATTTATAAAATTATGATTATCAGATTGGGTGCATTTTTCATCATGTTAGCAACATTCTAATTTCCAAAATATCCCTAAATATCCATCATTATTTTTCTGGACAAGTACTGCATTTCCAAATCAATAGCTTGGCTACAGCTTCCTTCCATTTTTATTTTACACATTGATGATAAGCGACTTTTGGGATCTAGAAACCTTTTAGGAAATTGAAATGAGGGAGCACCCTGAGTTCTCTCTCTTTTAAAAAGATTCAATGAGGCAAGGTGGGCAGAATAGTAGGTTCTAGAGAAAGAATTGAAAGGAACTTTAAGATTAGTGGGACCCCTAAGACCAAAAAGACTCAGTTCCTCTGGGAATTTTTACAGACTACCAACTTGGGTCATTTTTAGACTATTTTTCCCCCAGAAATGCCATGGACTTTTTGTTGCTTGTGTGTAATCTTTCTGCACTGGTGACACCTTATTTGTTTTTCTGCCTCTCTTCCTACAATGACAGCATAGGAATGAGATTGTGTGGTTTTGTTAGGCAGTTCCCTAGAAACAATCCCTACATGCCAGAGTAGGCAGATATTTCAAAATGAATGAATTGATATGGTTATATGCAGAAATACTTATTCCATATGTTTAAAATTTAAAGCCACTGGAGGAAGGAGGAGCTAGAAGAATTTCCTTACTATTGTCATTAATAGAAATATAGAAAGTGATAGTATAACTATAATAAAAAAAGCTCTACAATATGGTGTTTTATACATCACAGACGAGGAGAAGAAATGAAAAAAGTTTTTTCCCCAGGAAAATTGGATTTGGAGCCAAAATCTATACATTAGTGAATGGTTTTTATATCTGGGAGTTTAGTTCTCAGCCTGAGACAATATTTTTTATATTAACAACAATAGTTTACTTGCAGAAAATGATGTTTTGTGACCGTTTAAATCCACACCATAGAAACTCTTTGAAGAGAGAGCATCCACAAGCTTTTCTCAAGGTTTCTGAAGTGCCTACCACTCCTCCTCCTCCTCCTCCCCCCCCAACCCATCCAATTCATTCCACCAACTGTTGTGGCTTTCAAAATCCCTTGCTGATTCTTTTATTTCTTTGCCTCTGGGATCACTGTCTTTTAACTGTATAGTTTCTCTTTATTTCTCTCCATGCTTTGTTATTTTTCTCTTCAAGGTGACAATTGGTCTGCCATACGGTAGCAGGTCTCATACATATGGTCTTAATACCCTGTGGTAAGAGACATATATCTGCTTCATTGCAGCCTTATTCAATACCCCCTAATTTAAAGCATATCATTAAAGATTTCACTTACATTATTTGGAGTACATAAAAGGGTATTTATACATTCAAGATTAGCATCTGAGACTGGAAACAGGACAGATAAGGGGTTGGCAATCTATATATGCAGACCAGCATGCAAAATAATTAAAGGAAATATAGCACATGAACGTCCTAGAATATGAAATTGCACCTAAAGGAATAAATTGACCCACTGGTCACAACCACTCATTGAACAAAGGATTAGAAGGTATTGTCTTAGAATCAAGGAGGATAACTTGATTTCCTACCAAGAGTCCACTTATAGACAAGGACTTGCCAATTCAGAGATGTCTCAGAACGTACAGATCCAGCCTACCCCAACTGGTAATGATTTCTCACTTTCGGCTCAACCCAAACTTCAGAGAGCCTGAAGAAGATGATGCCTTCTTTGTAAATTGCAGGCCTGAACAAAATGTGGGTATTTTGTACATAAAATTTTGTATATAAAATTATCTGCCAAAATGTCCTACCTGTCAATGACTATTTTAGCTTCAACCACAACAATACACAAGCAAATAATAGATACAAACTCAAGGTTAACTGCTCCAAACTTGATTGCAGAAAATATGACTTCAGTAACAGAGTGGTCAATGCCTGGAATGCACTACCTGACTCTGTAGTTTCTTCCCCAAACCCCCAAAACTTTAACTTTAAACTGTCTACTGTTGACCTCACTCCATTACTAAGAGGTCTGTAAGGGGCATGCATAAGTACACCAGCGTGCCTACCGTCTCTGTCCTAATATTCCTTTTTATTTACTCTTTTCATGTATTCAAATTATGTTTATACTTTTACCTGTTATCTTATATATGCTTGGCAAAATAAATAAATAAATAAAATAAATATTTAAATGCTCGATAATAATGTCAAATGTTCTGTCTTCTTATTTATACATACAGTCTAATACAGTACATTCTCTTCCATGTCTTACTTAAATCTCTAGTTTCCAATCCATTTTCAAAGTACGAGATTTTCAGAAAAGACTTGGAAGACACCATTTTTTATAGTTTGCATCCGTCAACTTCTCAGAACTACTAGAGAAAGTTCTTATTACAACAGGCAGAGCTCTACAACATTTGACTGTCTTCTTTTAAGGGGAGAGGGAAGGTAAACAAGATCAGATGGTTCTGTTTGTTTTCTTTCAGGAACTGGATAGAGTAAGATTAGCAATTCTTGATAATATGTCCAGTGTGTTGTTGGTAGAATTCCCTACAACATATGTCTATTGAGATTGTTTTGTTAACAAGATAGTGGAGCTTGTAGGGAGATGTTACTACTTGGGCCGCATCTGGTAAGCCCAATTAACATGTCTCATTTGGTAGAGTGTGTTGGTCCATGAGTTACTGAATAAGGTAACAAATTGATAGGAGAGATAGCTGCAAATATGCCAACCCCTTTCATTTTAGAGAACTATTTAAAGAGTTTGAGTGATTCCTACTTAATATCTATGCCTGTAATTCTAGAGTAAGCCAATTTGTTCTCTAATTGTATTTGTCCATTCTTTTTGAATAAACCTTGAACATACACATATACATCCTCCTTTCCTACCCCAGTTGAAATATGAAAGACACTTAGCGGATATTGGAAATTAAAAGATAAAATTAAAACTAAGATCACCATCTCACTGTTTTATACCTCTCTTATAAAAAAAAAATCAAGTGATTTTTACATTTTCTTTTCTGATTGAAATCAGAAATCATGATTATGTAGCCACAGCTAATTGTGCTGCTATTACAGTGACCACAACGTTGTGAATGCAATTGGTCTGAAGTTCCTTGAAATTCCAGTTACACAGGATTAATGGATCCTGGATTTTGGATACAATTTTTTTTTATTAAAAAAGTTTTTTATTTTATAAACAAACAAACATACAATTCTTAATCAATCATACAGTGTATCATCTGAGTACTTCTTTTGCATCTTCTTGTTATTCCTCCAGTATTTATCATATCTTAATTTTATCATTTCATTTATTGTGACATTCCCCCCAAAGTTCTTACTTTTCTATTAATACATTTATCTATCTTTTTATTTTAGGAAAAAAAAAATTTCAACAACAATTTTATCCCCAACCATCCTTCAACCCCCCCTCCCCACACACACCCCGACTTCCCAGAGCGAAAACAGGGTATAACATTTAACAAACGTAAGCTAAAATAAACTAACTTACTGCAAGATTAAAAACTCCCTCACACTCTTTAACTCCCCTTTTAAAAATTATTCATCAACCTTCCTTTTATAAATTCTCTTATCACATTTCACATTTGTTGCTAAGATCCTTTCCATACCTTCTTATCAATAAGACATTCTTCAGAATATAAGTTTCAAAACTTTTTGTTTTTTAAAAAACTATCCATTAACTTTTAAATTCTAATTAAGCCTTTTTACTTCAATAAAACAACAATTATTACTAAAGTCCTCCTCAAAAGAAATTAATCTTCCATTCTTCCTTTCTTTCTATATTTTTTCCAGTCCTTCTTCTTCAGTAATACTTTTTTCTTCAACATTGCTCCTCCCCCTGCTTTTATTTTCGAAAATTTTTGAATTTTGATTTGAGATTGATGTATCTTGAAAACACGTTCTCTTCTTAGAATTATTTCCTCTGGTTTGAAACCCCCATTTCGACTCTTCCTGCTTATATAATCAATCAGTTCATTCCTCTGTCTGTAAGACCAAGAATTGTCACGATAAAATTTATCGGTTTGCAGTAAAGAGTCTACTTGTTGCTTTTCAATTAGTTGCGTGGAAGCCTCTGCCAAAGCCTCTGTTTCCGCTGTGCCAACCTCCATCTCAATCCTGACAGCCGCTTTTTTATCCTCCAAACTCACATTATTCTGGTTAATTTCATCATCTTTTCCAGCCAGCAAATCATTGTTATTCTCCAAGTTATGTTTTTGAAAAGTTCTATCAATTGATTCCAAAAAAGTAGAAGTAAAAGAATTTAAAAGTTCTTGAAAAACCTTTAGTCACAACTTGTGAGTTTGCTGACTCACCAGACAATGATCCTCCAGCCCTAATGCCAGCCATATTTCAATCTTCACTTTATATTTATTCAGCTACAAGATCAATAAGTCCAACTATTTTCCGCACAATTTAGAAATGTAAATTAGTTGAAGTCAATACCATAGTCTTTTCCATTCCACTCCCACTTTAAATCTTTTTCTTAATGTGTAATCCAGTAGCTTTAACAATGTTACAAGTGTTAACCAGCACTTTCACTAGTAAGTTTTGTTTTCACGCCCTCAGGCGCCATTTTCTTCCCTTTTTAAACGGAGTTAAAGATCAGTACTTGCGTTTTTTGTTCTCCTGATTTGCTCTGCCAGCATCCAAAGTCCAAATTTCTTCTAATCCTTAAAATTGTGTTGCGGTGTGGTCACGTCGCCTTGGTCTGCATAAAGCAGACTCATCCCGGATCCGAAGCAACTGAAGGGCTTTCAGGGAGCTCTCATCCTGCAAACCCCAGGCTTAAAAAAAAACCTGGGGGTCTAGGGGAGCTCTACCCAGACTCTTCTGCTCTTCTCTCCCCCTTTTTCCCTGGGGGAGAGTTTCAAGCTGCTAGACAGCTGATTTTCACTGTTCTAGCGACTAACGGAATCACGGGGCTGGAGCTCCTGAAGGAGCGTCCATCGGTGTTCGCGGAGCCACTGGAAGTCCAATTTTGGATACAATCTTTAAGTTAGCCCATTTGAGGTACCCTGATTCAAAAACTGCTGCCCTTGAGGTACCATTTCACCCAGTTGAAAGTTACAAGTAGATAGACAGGAGAATTCTAGTAGCATATAGATACTTCAGAGGAAACATTGTACAATCAATGTCATTTTGTTGTTAGTCGCGAAGTTGTGTCCGACCCATCGTGACCCCATGGACAATGTTCTTCCAGGCCTTCCTGTCCTCTACCATCCCCCGTAGTCCATTTAAGCTCACACCGACTACTTCAGTGACTCCATCCAGCCACCTCATTCTCTGTCATCCACTTCTGTCGTCCCCGTCAATGTCATAGAAATAGTATAAAATCATTTGCATTAATGTATAATGTATATACATAAATTGTCTTTGAAATGCTTAAACAGGTAAGTTGACATTTATATTTTGGTGCACTGGAAGAGGGATTTCCAAATTCCCTGCCATTATGGTAGAATTTCTACAATAAACTGGTTTTTTGAGGAATGGTAATAGCAATAACAATAGGACCTACACTTCTATATCACTTCATAGTGCTTTTACAGCCCTCTCTAAGCGGTTTATAGAGTCAGCATATTGCCCCCAATAATCTGGGTCTTCATTTTATGACTTCAGAAGGATGGAAGGCTGAATCAACCTTGAGCCAGTCAGGATCGAACTACTGGGAATGGAATGCAGTTTGCGTGCCATACTGCATTCTAACCACTGCGCCACCATGAGATCCTGGGTCATATTCTAAGCTACAGGTAAATAGATATTCCTAAAACTTCCATCGTTTAGAGTCTAGAACAGGGGTGTCAAACTCAAGGCCTGGGGGCTGGATCCAACCCATGGGGTACTGAGATCTGGCCTGTGGGGCCAAACTGGAAACAGTGAAAGACTGGCCTGCAGTGCCTCTGCCAGTGAAAATGGAGCCAGGGAGGCCTGCGTGTGGCCCTCCTGAGCTCCGTTTTTGCTGGCAGAGGGTTGCAGGAGGCCGTTGCAGCCAAAACGGAGCTTGGGAGACCGTTTTCACTGGCAGAGCACTTGGGCCACCACAGGCGCCCCTGACATGAGTGATGTTGAACTGGCCATGCCGACCCTGGCCATGGCCACACCAGCCCCCTAAGGTCAAACACAACCCTGATGCAGCCCTCAACGAAATTGAGTTTGACACCCCAGGTCTAGAACATAATCCTGATTCAAGGATGAAGGTTAAGTAGAATGCTTGAATCAGCCCAAGAATGCTATCTCACTGGATCGATTTTGTGAAGCAGTTATTAAATTCTTCTTCTTCCAAGAAACTGACAGAGTCCAGGTGTTAAGGAAGTGACAGAGGCTAAATCAGTTGACCAGAATGCTTACAACTATGAACAGCAGCCCTGTCTGTGTCTTTGCACTTTCACTCAATACCTTCTCTGCAGCCATGGCCCTCATTGTCACGTGCGTTACTATGGTTTGGGAATGAGACGACTCCACTTTCCCACTGGGCAAGATCCAAGATAGGAATCCACGGGTACTCTAAACTGGAGGAGGAGAAGGAGGACGATCCAGGGCAGAAATGATTTTAGCTGTTAGAACTGATTGATGCCTAATTTTAATAATAGTCCTGAATCAGCCTGCATTTCAGCACATACCTAACATAAGATTTTGCACAAACTTAAACTCCCATGCTTTGACCTCCCCCATTCCTACTTCCCCCATCAGTATTTGCACTCCTTCATGTATCCCCATTGTTCCACATTGTAAGAGAAGATAGTTTACAGTAGGCAATGCACCTTTATAAGTCAACTGTTCACAGTTTGCTTACCAAGTATTCAATTTATTAATGTGTTCATATATTGACTTTCTGTCCAAATAGCCTTCAAGGACAGATACAACTTAAGAACAAGCTTTGCAGAGTTCAGCATTGCAAGAAATGGAAAGGTTATCCTTAATATATTTTCAACTACATTGTTGTTGAGTCAGAAATAGACTCTGCTATAGAGGCCATACAGACAACACAGTGGTCCCACAGCTCCAAAGCTGATTTTGGAACAATACAAAGATTCCTAAGAGAAGGACCCCAGAACTAGGACTTTCAGTTTGTGAAGGTCTGCTATTTAAACACAAGGTTGTCTTAGAATCTGGTTCTTCCTCATATATCGCAGGATATTTGCCTAAGCAAGGATGCCGTATTGCTAATGTAATATTATATTATTCATAGTTGCGTATTGAATTTTCACTTTACATATTATAAATTTATATTTGATCTCATTATTACACTTTCCTAGACCACTACATCCACCTGGGAGTTGTTAGGAAAAGTATTTAGCTTAGTTTTATTTTTCAATCCATGCTGTTACTCTCAGAGGTGTTGTTAAGCCAAGAGTTCGATGTTTTATATTTTTAATCATCCCTGCACTGCAGAGAGCTCACCAGATTCCTGATATTTAGAACTGTGTTTATATAAACTTGGAATGTGTTAGATAGGTTGTGGGTAGTACTTTCTTATCTATGGAATTATAAAGAAGAAAACTGTTAAACTCTGATAAATAATATCAATTAAGGAAGAAAACTTATATCTGGCTGAAATTAACAGAAATTCTAATTAGCTGAGCCTGGATAATTTTATTTAAACTCTATCTAAAGATGTTTAGATAGAATACAACATAGTATCTAGCTAAGCCATACCATGAGAAGTTAAACTTGCTTTGCCCCTTGGCACCAATAGGAATCAACTAGTTTCAATCCATAAAATAACAATGCTGTATTCTGTCAGTAGATAAACATGTATGTGTCAATTTACACAGATGAACATATGGAAATAAAAAATAGTGCATCAAGAGAAAAATTGCACGATTTGTCTAAGTGTATTGTCAGTTTTTTTTTGTATTGTCAGTTTTTTTATAGGTGACACTGGATACACTCTGAGAATCCATTATTTTCTTCTCCAAAAAATTTATGCAACAAATCTCCCTTCCACAATCTAATGCCATGTAGTTATAAGTTCCACATAAATAACTGAAGTGTATTTAAATGCCAAGGCATTCTCTGAAAATAGCAAAATACAGGAATACTTAAAAGGGAGATATTTTTTTGTCACTATCTTAGTCCGTATTAATATATGATGTGGCATTCAGTTCCATTGAAAAGGATGCTTAACTATTAATACCAAAGCAACTGGCTGATTGCTGGCTTGCCATGGACTCATCCATTTTCTTATTTTGAAAAGTAGAAAACATAGAAACTTCTCTCCATAATGTGGACACTTATTGTTACAACTTTTGTTTCTTCAGTCTTGCTCTTGAACTGAGAACAGGTTGGCATGTTGACAAGAACTTGGTGAAGCCCAGCTCCAGCTCCTCATGGGTGAAATCCAACATCCATCACACAGTTGATAGACAGACACACATATTCATAGAGATTACACATATTCATATAGATCGTTTTGCGGTGGTTCTCCTCCTACTTCTCTGACCAGTCGCAATCTGTGTTGACAGGGGGGCAGCGGTCGACCCCGAGGCACCTTGCTTGTGGGGTGCCACAAGGGTCGGTCCTCTCGCCCCTTCTGTTCAACATTTATGTAAAGCCGCTGGGTGAGATCATCCGTGGCTTCGGGGTGGAGTTCCATCAGTACGCTGATGACACCCAGCTGTACATCTCCACCCCAGGCCACCCCAACGATGCCCTTGAAGTGATGTCCCAGTGCCTGGAGGCTGTGCGGGCCTGGATGGGGAGAAACAGGCTCCGACTCAACCCCTCCAAGACCGAGTGGCTGTGGCTTCCGGGGTCCCGATATAGCCAGCTGACGCCATCGCTGGCTATTGGGGATGAATCACTTGCCCCCACAGAGAACTTGGGCGTCCTCCTGGACGCACGGCTGTCTTTAGAAGATCTTTTGACGGCCGTGGCCAGGGGGGCTTTTTATCAGGTTCCCCTGATACGCCAGTTATGCCCCTTTCTAGATCGGGACTCCCTACACACAGTCACTCAGGCACTCGTCACTTCCCGCCTGGACTACTGCAACGCTCTCTACATGGAGCTCCCCCTGGGGTGCACCCGGAGGCTCCAGCTGGTCCAGAACGCGGCTGCGTGGGGGATTATGGGGGTGACAGGGCGCTCCCATGTGACACCTCTCCTGCGCGAGCTGCACTGGCTCCCAGTGGTCTTCCGGGTGCGCTTCAAGGTGTTGGTTTCAATTAATGGTGATGTATCCGGTCAAATTGATATTGAGAAAGGAACTAGACAAGGGTGTCCGCTTTCCCCGTTGTTATTTATTTTGTCATTAGAACCCTTACTGAGGGAAATTAGACATAATACGGGGATAAAAGGTCTTTATATCCAAAATCAACAATATAAGGTGCAGGCTTACGCTGATGACTTAGTATTTATATTAGAAGATCCGTTGATATCGGGACCGTGTCTGACCCAGGAAATAGAAAAATATGGTAAGGTGGCGGGATTAAAAGTCAATAGGGAAAAAACTAAAATTATTGCCAAAAATCTGACAGTAAAGCAAGGGAAAGAATTAGAAGCGAATTTGGGGTTCCAAATTGTAAATAAACTAAAATATCTAGGTATTATTATATCAGCCAAATGCTCCACGATCAAAGAAGACAACTATCTGAACCTTCTCAAGAGAACAGGTCAGGATCTAGAGAAGTGGAAGAACATGCAGATATCCCTACTAGGTAGAATAGCAATTATAAAAACTTACATACTCCCGAAATGGATATACCTATTCTATACAGCACCAGCTAGATTGGATAATAATTTTTTAAAAAAACTTAATTACTATGTCCTTAAATTCATTTGGCAAAATAAAAAACCCAGAATCAAACTTAAAATGCTTCAAAAGCTTAAAGAAAGAGGAGGATTTGGTGTTCCAAAATGGGAATACTACTATCAGGCCGCAAATTTAGTCTGGATCAGGGATTGGATATTGTTGAGAAGAAGGAGGTTGTTGATCTTGGAAGGGGAGGGGCTACATCAAGGTTGGCATTATTTTCTTTGGCAAAACAAAATCCCAAATCACAGGTGCCTTGCAGGACATTATGTGAGGAATATTCTAATTGAGTCCTGGAGGAAAATTAAGGGTAAATTTTACTCTTCAATCCCCTCTTGGCTGGTCCCACTCGAAGCTATAACGTATAGGCCTCTATATAACAAAGAAAATCACCTCTCTTACCGGGAACTTTTGGACCCCCATGGTAGTCTGAAATCAAGAAATGAGTTGGAGTTGCAGGGAAGACAACTGGATTGGTGGGTTTTGCTCGAAATTTAAAAAAGATAGGGAACAAGATGGTATTAATTTGAATCAGCATGATCTGGACAATATCATTCTAGGAAAAGAGGACAAAATGTTATCAAGGATATATAAACTTTTAATAGACTATTGGATAGGGGATGAAATAGTTAAAGACTCTATGATTGCCTGGGGGAGAAATATTGGCTATCCAATTGATATGACAAAATGGGAAGAAATCTGGCTTAAACATATGAAATTCCTGTGGGCAACATCATACAAAGAAAATGTGTACAAGATGCTGTATTGATGGCACCTTCCACCTGCTCGTCTTTCTAAAATGTATTCAAATCTCTCACCAAACTGTTGGAAGTGTGGGGAGATTGGCACCTATTTCCACATGTGGTAGACCTGCTCCAGGACGACTGAATTCTGGAAAATTATACAGGCATGGATCATGGAAATCACAGGTTATAACCTAATTCTGAAACCAGAGTACTATCTACTGAACATCAGGCCAGACAACATAGGCACAAATATATGGTGTCTGTGTGTATTTATCACCACGTCAGTAAGAATATGTTTCGCCCAACATTGGAAGGGGAAAGACCTGCTGGCTGAAGATTTGATTTTGGAGAAAATTTTGGATTATGCAGAGGCCGACAGACTGACTAAAGCATTGAGAGATCAAAAGGACTCCGTATATTTCCAGTGTTGGGACAAATGGTACGTTTGGTTGAACAACAGACGCCCAAAAAGTCAAGTATAACCAGGATTATGTTTAATATATGTTAAATCTGACTGAAGCCTACATACCGTAGAAAGTGTAAATATCATGTAAAGTTCCTGTCGCGATCATTTGTTTGACTATTTCTTTTTTTTGATGTATTGTTTTAAATAAATAAAAATAAATAAATAAAAAAAAAGTGTTGGTGACCACCTTTAAAGCACTCCATGGCTTAGGGCCAGGGTAATTACGAGACCGCCTTCTGCCACCAATAACCTCCCACCGGCCAGTATGCTCGCACAGAGTGGGCCTCCTCAGAGTACCGTCCGCCATGTCGGCTGGCAACCCCCAGGGGGAGAGCCTTCTCTGTGGCGGTGCCCACCCTCTGGAACAACCTCCCCCCAGAGATACGTACAATAACAGACCTCCGGATTTTTTGTCGGGCCCTGAAAACTTATTTATTTCAACTAGCTGGGCTGGCTTGAGTTAAATTTTAAACTGATTTTAAATTGGGTTGTTTTTAAATTACGGCCAAAAATATTTAATCATTTTAAATTGTTTTTAAATTTCGTATGTTCTGTTTTTTTTTTTTTTTTTTTTTACTTTGGCTGTTCACCGCCCTGAGTCCTATTGGAGAAGGGCGGTATAGAAATGGAAACAAATAAATAAATAAATAAAATCAGTGTTTCTCAACCTTGGTAGCTTGAAGATGGGTGGACTTCTGGGAGTTGAAGTCCACCCATCTTCAAGCTACCAAGGTTGAGAAATACTGATATAGATAGACACACATATTCATATAGATAACAGAATAACAGATTTGGAAGGGTTCAACCCCATGATCAAGCAGGCAGGAAACTCTACCATTTCAGACAAATAGCTGTCCAATCTCCTCTTAAAAACCTCCAGTTTTGGAGCACCCACAAAATGTGGAATGAAATCACATTATGGTGAGACATTGGATAATCTAGTTTCAAATACAGTTTTTGCCATAAGAGCATAAGCACCACAATTCATATATACTGAAAAGTAATACTAATGAAGATCAGACTTACTTCCAAAGAGCTGTGTCTACAACTGTGGCCTCTTAATAGGACAGATAACCCAATAACCTTTTATAAAAATATGCAGAAATAAATAAAAATTCTGTAAATATATATATATACAAATATATATATATATATTTACAGAAGGTAGCAGGGTAGTTTGTGGAAGAAGATATATAGTAGGCACAATTGAAGTGTTTGAACTATAACAAAGTGGTTCTCCATTTTCTTTCAGACATCTGTGTTTTCCTGTTCTTTTTGAATGTCCTCCTTTCTTTCATTTTTCCCTCTCTTTTTTTGTGTGTTTTTTTTAACCACTCGGCAAAATACAGAGAAAAAGTAGCTAGTCTCACTGAAGTCTGACGTGATCCTTTGTAGTCATGCCAAAGGCTGTGTGCAGTCCTAGAGTTGCCCACATCTAAGGTATACCTAAAAGCAAGATTTATATGCGTCTATTTTTACTTCAAAATTGTGATTGGTAGAAAATCATTCCTATTTCTAAATACAAAAGAGAGCCTTGAGAAAGTGACACAGATTGACTACTGCATCATCTGCCTTCATATAAAATAATAAATGAAGTCTTGTAGTTTGAGAAGCGAAGCTATGGGCAGCCCTATTCCATACTGATTCTTTTTCTTATTTAGAAAATAAAATGGCATGATAGATATATAGAGTGAAACTTGTGGCAGAGAACTCTTTTTCTTCTCATTAATTGCTGAAGAGCTTGGTATTCAGTCGAAGGTCTTGGCAGATTTTAGGTTGATAGACTGTAGTGTTATAAGGGGGCAATATCCTCATTATTATTGATACAAATTCGATTCTGATAAATCCTTCAGAAGTATCAGATTATACAGGTAAAGCTGACATAAGCACTCCTGGGTTACCCTGGACGTATCTTTTAAAGTTAAAACATAATTGTTCCATAATTTAATTGGAAGAATGTTAAAATCAGAGGCAACTGTTGCTTCATGAGTTGAAATATTCACGGTTGTCATTACCAGCGTTTGTCTCTATTAGGGTTTTATTTGCTTTGACTTAATCCCCCCCCCCCCGCCGCCCTGCTTTGACGTTTCTGTTTTGCCAGATTTGCAGGTTTCAGTGGGTTTCATTTGCTTCAAGCTATCTGAGATGACAGGTCTGCAAAGAACATATTAAAATAAAATTCTACTCTATGATTTATCACCAGCTTTCCTAATTAAGTCTCCAGCTTCTCCCATTCTGTTACGGATAAATTGTTACAAGTCTATAATCTGCTAAGAACAATCAAATAAATGTATTAATGGTTGTTTCTGGGGAACTTAGATGAATGAGAGACTTGGCAGAAGCAGAAAGTTTAATTCTGTTGGTAAGAACAGAAGTGCTCCTGTATATACTATATAAATCCATATATAATGCTATAAATCAATTTTTGCCATTTAGTCTTCCATATTTCCAGGAATAGTTGTACAACTTCCCATAAAGACCTACAAGTGGTCCTGAACTTACTACTGCAATTGTGACTGGAATTTAAGTTCTAGGTTGTGTCAGTCATAAACTGAGGCACTTGCATGACCAGACCCAATTGTACAATCATTATTATGGCACTCATTAAGTGAATCACATGGTCATAAGCATGAAACCATTTTCCCGAATGGGTGGGCTTTTTTTTTGCCAGAAATAAGCAAAAAAAAAAAAACAAAAAAAACCCACCAGAAGCCAGAGAAAAAATGTTGGCTGCTGCAACCATAAATTTGAGCTCATTGCAAAACTCTAAAATGCAGTCATGTGACCATGGGGGCAATGTGATGTTTTATAGGAAGTGCTTTACAGGCCATAAATCATCTTTTCTGAAGCCATCATAACTCCAAATGATTGTTAAATGACCAGTCGTAAGTCAGGAACTACCTGTATTAAGTTTGTCCTTCCTTCCTTCCTTCCTTCCTTCCTTCCTTCCTTCCTTCCTTCCTTCCTTCCTTCCTTCCTTCCTTCCTTCTTTTCTTCCTTCCTTCCAGCTAAAAATTGGGAGACTGTGAGTTCTAATCCCCACCTTATAAACAAAGCCAGCTGGATGATCTAGGGCTAGTTACTCTCTCTCAGCCCTAGGAAGAGGGTAATGACAAACCCCTTCTGAAATCTTGCCAAGAAAACTGCCAGCACTTGTCCAAGCAATTGCCAGGAATCAACACTGACTTGAAGGCACAATGATAATAACACTAGATATGTAATTCCCCCAACCCCCTGGTTCCCTTTTAAAGCAGCAGAGTGCAATTTTGTCTAGGCCAGTGGTTCTCAACCTTCCTAATGCCGCGACCCATTAATACAGTTCCTCATGTTGTGGTGACCCCCAACCAGGGGTGGATTCTAAATTTTTTTACTATCGGTTCTGTGGGTGTGGCTTAATTTGTGGGTGTGGCTTGGAGGTCATGTGACTGGGTGGGTGTGGCTAGCTGGTCATGTGACCGGGTGGCCATGGCTATGTGTATAGGGACTACTCAGAGGGCTGAAAAAAGTCATTTCTGACAGATCCTCGCACTTTTGAATGGTCCTCACACTTACGACCATCCTCACATTTATGCCCGTGCAGCATTCTTAACAACCATGTCACTCATTTCACAACTGCTTCTCTTCACCATGGTGATAAGATAGGGCAAAAAACGTAAAATGTGAGGACAGTCGTAAATTCGAGGACTGGTCAAAAGTGCGAGGACCAGTCAAAAATAACTTTTTCAGCCCTCTGAGTAGTTCATATGCATAAAAGGATACAGCAATAGAGAGGGATGAAGGAAGGGAAGGGAAATTAGAGTAGGAGTGAGGGTAAGAGAGGGAGGAAGAGAAGAGGAGAAGGAGAAAGGAAGAGGAAGTAGGGAGGAGAAGAAGAGGGGGGGAAGAGAAAGTAAGAAGGAAAGAAAAGAGAGAGGTGGTAGGTTTGAGGAGAAACATTGCTGTACAATGAAAAAGATGAAAGGGAAGAAAACCAACCCCAAACAAATATAAAGATATTAAGATAAAGAATGAATTGTTAAACTTTAAAGAATAAAAGAGAACAAATATGAATAAATAGCAATAATTAGAAACACACATACAAATATACAATGTATTTTCTTTGAACAGAGTATTTGGCCGGTTCACAAATTTAAACAGTGTTTAGTCATTTCAATTAAATTTACAATTTCTATATTTTCTTTTTGCCATATTTATTCCTCATCTATTTTTTAAAAAAATCAATATTACCCTTCATCCTCATCTCTAATGTTAATCAAATTCATTTTTTCCCTTCTACTCTACATTATACCCCTTCCCATTGTCATCTGTTTTTATATCCATCCTCACATTGGTTAATTATGTAATTATGTAATACAGTTGTTTAATACAAATTCAACATTTTAATATAAATCAATTAGTTATATAACTATCTTTTTTGTATATCAATCAATATGAACCTGAATATTCCAATTATTTCCATGCAATCCAATTTCTTACAAATCAATTAATTATATTTACCAATAATAATAAACCAAATAATTTCCCCCATATATTCCTCCAAACCACAACTTAACCATTTCTGCTTTCAACACAATATACAATTAATAGTATCTCAATTATTACAATTCCCTAGTTAAATAGAGCTTTTTTTCTTTTGTATTTTAAAATCTTGAACCTCCTCTTTTGCCTTAAATTTCCCATTGTTTGCAGTTTTGCACCTACCTTTTTTGGTGAGGAAAAAATAAAAATAAAAATAAAACTCTCTCTGCCTCATTTTGTCACGTTGCAGCAAAGACCCTGCTTTACTTTCAGTTTTGTTTTTTCAGCATAGCTAGGGGGAAAAAAAATCTGCTCCTCTCTTTGCACCTAGCAACAGATCTCAGAATCCTCAGGCGCAACAAGGACAAACCACCAAGAACAACGTTGGAATGTAATGCTGGTTTAATCTTGTCTGTCCCGAAAACGCTGCAGTTGTAACGATGTAAAATTGGCGCTCCATGCATACGGCATGTAGCGCTTAAATCCATCCCGCGCCCGCCAGCTGTGAGGCAGAGCCCGGAACAACGCCCCGCCAGTGGCGAATCAGCAGGCTGGAAACGGGCGGGGCGGTGATAGGAGCCAGCTGCTGCATGTCAGAAACTTCCCGAGCAAAAGCTACCCGACCCTGTGAAACCCTAGCCCCGAGGCTTCCACCCCCCCTACCGAAGCACCTCTGTGCATCCCCCCCCACGTGTAAATGTGCGTGTGTCCCGGCCGAAACTAGGAAGCGTGTCGGAGGGGCAGGCGCAGCCCCATGCTATCCCACGCCCGTGTTGCTGCGCGGGCGAGCGGAGCCAGGTGAGTTGTCGAGCGGTTCGGCGCCCAGCGGGAGGATAGGGCTCGACAGGCGGCTCCCCTTCACCAGGGACCTCTCTGTAAGATATAAAATAGGTGTATTAGTGATAGCATTTGGTTTGTCTGGGTATTTTTTATGAAACTTCTTGCATAGTTTATCAGCATTTAAGTCCGCCTCCGGGACCCAGGATGCTTCCTCGAGCGGATATCCCTTCCACCGGACTAGGTATTTGAGCTTCCCCCGGTCAAGTTTGGAGTCCAGTATCTCCTCTATTTCATAATGGTCACCTGCTATCGGTCCAGGGCACACTGGCTTATCCCGTACTGTCGTTACCGGTTTTAGGAGACTGCTGTGGAACACAGGATGGATCTTGCCTAGTAAGGGTGGTAGTTTCAGGACCACCGTGACAGGGTTTATAATATGACGTATAGGAAATGGCCCGAGGTATTTCGGTCCTAACTTCCGGTTTGGTATATGCAGTTTGATGTACCTAGTGGATAGGTATACCAGATCACCCACCCTAAAGGGTTTCATACCCATCCATTTTTTATCTGCCTGTATTTTATACACATCTGCTGCTCGATCTAACGCTTCTCTAACCTGGGGCCATAGTGTGCGTATTTTCTCTGTCCACTCTTGTGGTTCTATTTTGTTACCCTGTGATTCCTCCAATTCAGGTATAGCGACAAAATCACGTCCAGAAACAATGCGAAAGGGCGTAAAGCCGGTGCTGCTATGCACTGCATTATTGTACACGACTTCGGCGAATGGTAACAGGCTTGACCATTCCGTTTGTTGGTATGAGACGTAACAGCAGAGGTAGCGCTCCACCATGGCATTCACCCTTTCCGCTGCACCATTAGTACTGGGGTGGAATGCTGAACTGAGTCCTTGGGTTGAGCCTATAGCCCGCATAAAACCCCTCCAGAAGTTAGCCGTAAACTGCACTCCTCTATCAGAAATGATACGGTGTGGGACCCCATGTATTCGATATATATGTAGAATAAACAGTTTTGCCAGCTTCCGTGCTGACAGTAGGCCACTACAAGGGATGAAATGGACCTGTTTGGAAAACAGGTCTATGACCGTCCAAATAACTGTGTGGCCGTTGCTCTCCGGAAGATCCACCACGAAGTCCATTGCGATTTCGTCCCAGGGTTTATCAGGGGTGGCAACTGGCTGTAACAGGCCAAGGGGTTTGCCAGGCCGGGGTTTGGACTTTGCACAAACAACACAGCCAGCAACATATGTTTCTACATCTTTTCGCATATGCGGCCACCAAAACTGGCGTCATGTTAGGTGAAGGGTTTTTAAAAACCCAAAATGGCCGGAAGCCTTCACGTCATGACATCTATGTAGAACCGCCGATCGCAGTTCAGGGGGGATATACATTTTATCCCCTTTCCACTCTATCCTGTCTCTGTGTGTGAGTATGTGTTTGTTATCGTGTATCCACTTATCTCTGGATAATGCCTCCCGTAACAGCTCCTCCCAGTTCTGTTGTGTGTCTATACCAGTTGCCACCCTTCCCCCCTGTATACCTCCTAGTATGATGGGCTGTATGACATCGTCTCGTTTACTATTGAACTGTGGGAGTCTGGATAGCGCATCAGCCAAGAAATTCTTCCCTGCGGGTACATATTTCAACACGAAGTTAAAGCGATGGAAGTATTGTGCCCAACGGACCTGTTTAGACGACAGCCGCCTCGGGATTTGCAGAGCCATCAGGTTTTTGTGGTCTGTCCAGACCTCAAAAGGCGTACGTGCCCCCTCCAGGATGTGACGCCAGCTTAAAAGCGCCCACCGTACAGCGAAGCCTCTTTTTCCCAAATGGCCCAGCCCCTCTCTGTTGGAGTGAATTTCTTTGAGGTGTACGCACACGGCTGCAAATGTCCCTGGCTATTGGCCTGTAATAACACAGCTCCGACAGCCACGTTGCTCGCATCCACCTGTACCACAAACAGGATGCTTTGGTCAGGATGTCGAAGTACTGGAGCCTGTACGAAGCGAGCCTTTAGCGCCTCAAAAGCTGCTTGACATTCTGGAGTCCAGATTAGTTTTTGACTTGGCCGAGGTTTTCCTCCCTGTCCCCGTGTCCGTAGGAGATCTGTAAGTGGTAACGCTATTTGGGCAAAGGAAGGAATGAATTGTCGATAGAAATTAGCGAAACCCAGGAAGCTCTGTAGTTGCTTCTGGGTTTCGGGAGCTTGCCATTCTACTACTGTACTAATCTTTTTCGGATCCATTCCTAAGCCCTCTCTGGAAATCTTATAACCTAGATAGTCTAGCTCGGTTCGGTGAAACTCGCACTTGGATACTTTGACGTACAATTTCACATCTAATAATTTCTTTAACACCTGGTGTACTAGTCGTACATGCTCCTCCATCGTGTGTGTGTAAATCAAGATGTCGTCTAAATACACTAGCACACCACGATATAAATATTCATGGAAGACCTCATTAATTAGCTGCATAAACACCGCCGGAGCACCTTGCAGCCCAAATGGCATAACCAGGAACTTGTAGCTGCCAAGAGGACAGTTAAAAGTGGTCTTCCACTCATCCCCTTTTTTTATTCTAACCCGGTAGTATGCTTCCCGTAAGTCTAGTTTGGTAAAATATTTACCCGTCGCCAATGTGGCTAAGAGGTCTTGTATCAATGGGAGGGGATATAATGGCTCCATGCTAACAGCATTTAAACCACGAAAATCAACACATAAACGAAGACCCCCGACCTTTTTCTCACGGAACAGTACCGGTGCAGCTAGATGCGCTCGACTGGGTTGAATAAACCCCCGAGCTAGGTTCTTATCTATGTATGTACGTAGTTCTTCGACCTCCCTAGGTGTCATCGCATACATTCGGGGGTTTGGCAGTTTTGCCCCGGGTATCAGTTCTATAGCACAGTCTGTGCCGCGGTGTGGTGGTAACATATCGCATTCCCCCTCATCAAAGACTACCGCTAAATCCGCATATACAGCAGGCACCCCGGGTACCAGGGGATTATTGCCCACCCTCGGATATTCCTCCACCGCACCTGTCGAGTCTGTAGCCCCTGGCTCCGGGCCTGGATCCGGCCCGAGTTCCAAACGGAGCTTCCGGTAACCCCGTTCCCACCAGATGGTCGGCTTCCATCTGTCCAACCAGGCCAGCCCCAAGATAATAGGTTCGATCATAGTCTCTACTACCACAAACCGGAGATGCTCGAGATGTTCCCCTTCTGCAACTGCACCAACTCGGTCACTAGTGTGGCAGGTGCACCCCCTAAGATGGACCCATCCACCTGTTCAAATCGGATAGGGGACCATAGGTGATATGTCATAAGACCCAATTGCTGCACTAAGGTTCGTTTTATCAAGCAACGAGTACACCCAGAGTCAATCAGTGCCCCTTGGCGTTTCTCCATCCCGGTACGTGCGTTTTTTATGACTACCGGGATTACAAACGGGTGTATCGGAGCACTCACCATTGGATCTTTATTCCCGTTGTCGTCTTCATCACTATCCCCCTCGACAACTGGCACCACATCGATCCTGGAACGGTCCACAACCTCGGACATCGATGCGTTAGGACCCGACTGGGGGATCTGTGATACCGCCCTGGTGCGCTCGGATGTTACCCGTTGGCGTTCACGACCTCTTCCGCCAGTCATGGGGGTGCGACTGGTGACTGGTTGTGGGGGTGGAAGAGGACAGTCTAAGGCTCTGTGGCCCACCTGGTTGCAACGGAAACACCGGAAGGTTGGTCTATGATTGGAATCCCCGGATCCAGGGGGAAAACTGCTGCGATTGATGATGGGCTGTTCCGGACTCCTCCTCGTTTGAGGCGGTGGCCCTGCAACAGTTTTGACCCGAAACTCCCGTAAGCCGACATCCAATTCAATTGCTGCTCGGAACCACTCTGAAAGACGAGGAGGCAGTCCCCTGTACACACATGCTTGTCTGAGATCTCTGTCCAGGCCTAAATGGAACTGATGCACTAGCATACATTCGGGCCATGCCCGTAGCCGTCCCGCAACAGTCCGAAACTCCTTAACGTAATCCTTTGCAGGGCGGCCCTTCTGTCTTAAAGTCACCAACTCTCCCTCGGCCTGTTGTGTCCTGGAGTCGTCCTCAAAACGAGCCCTGAGACCCTCAAGGAACAGGCCAACATCAGTCAGGTCTCGAGCGTGGTCACTGTGAAGGTCCGCTACCCAATCCGCCGCCTCCCCAGTCAGGACAGTGGTGATAGCAACTACCATGGCCCATTGAGATGGGTCGAAGTGGCCGTAGAGGTCCATATAGCTGATGACCTGGTTCAAGAATATGGCTACCCTATCAGGACTCCCGTCAAAAGTCATTTGCAAGGGAGGCGGACCCCACATTGGCTGCGAGCCCCAAGTCCCTGGGGCCCACGATGGTACCGGCCCGGGTGGACCCGCTGGCCCCCGGGACCCATGCGACATGAGCCACTGCCCAGGACCAGAGTGCCCCCCCGTATCCCCTGTGCAGGAAGAGAACGTCCTCGGGCATCCATTCGTGCTCCCCCGTCCCCCCCTGAAGACGAGGTATGTGTGTCCAATGAGGGGGGGTCTGCTTTCCTCTGTTGACTGGCTGCCCACTCCATCCGCAATTTAGGGCTGGCTAGCCGGAAACGTGTGCTTGCACCTGATGTTCCTGTCCCACTCTGCCAACCAGAACCAGGTTCCACCCCCACAGCCCATGGCTGCCAGGACTGTGCATCATGGAAACTGGACTCCCCAAACCTTTCCCTCAAAACATCCAAGGTGGAGGGGCCCAGACCTGTGGAATAGCTCCACTCACCCCCTTCCTCATCCTACACCCACCGTCTCTCACGCCACTTCAGAAACCTCTCATCCATAGAAAAAGGAGTCTGCGTTTTGAGGCTTCCAGGGCCAGCGAGCGCCGAGCTATGCCACCAGTCACCAGAAGCAGAGGGGGTGGTGCCAGACTGTGTTTCAAGTATCTTGCGCTCCTCCCCGTCGTGGGTCTTTACTTGCTCTTTTGGCCGAACCACCGGATCCGGAGCCAGAGAAACATCCTGGGTTGGTGGGGTCTCCTCTCGCTCATCCCCCACGATGTCCTGTGTAAGTGCCTCAGGGTCCAAACCCTCCGCCATCCTGCCACTGTAGAAAAGATGAAAAGATGAAAAGAGGAGCGCCAATTTCCTCTCAGAATCCTCAGGCGCAACAAGGACAAACCACCAAGAACAACGTTGGAATGTAATGCTGGTTTAATCTTGTCTGTCCCGAAAACGCTGCAGTTGTAACGATGTAAAATTGGCGCTCCATGCATACGGCATGTAGCGCTTAAATCCATCCCGTGCCCGCCAGCTGTGAGGCGGAGCCCGGAACAACGCCCCGCCAGTGGCGAATCAGCAGGCTGGAAACGGGCGGGGCGGTGATAGGAGCCAGCTGCTGCATGTCAGAAACTTCCCGAGCAAAAGCTACCCGACCCTGTGAAACCCTAGCCCCGACGCTTCCACACCCCCCACCGAAGCGCCTCTGTGCATTCCCCCCCATGTGTAAATGTGCGTGTGTCCCGGCCGAAACTAGGAAGCATGTCGGAGGGGCAGGCGCAGCCCCATGCTATCCCACGCCCGTGTTGCCGCGCGGGCGAGCGGAGCCAGGTGAGTTGTCGAGCGGTTCGGCGCCCAGTGGGAGGATAGGGCTCGACAACAGAGCCCTGAGCAAAACAGCTGAGAGAAAATCAGCTGAGAGTCCAGAGGCTGATCAAATCAACTTATGGTAATTAACCTATGCTGAAGCTGAAAGGGGCTGTTTTTTCTATTTTTGCAGGCACCGGTTTTCTCATTTGTTTTCTTTTAACACTGATCAGCTGTAGGGTGGCCCTATGAAGCCCCGCGGCAAGAATTTAAACCGTTTGTTTCCCTCTAGCCATCAGCTGGGACTCAGGAGGCAGCAATAGATTGGGAGTGGGCGGGGTAAGCGACGGGCGACCGGCGATGCAACAGAGGCAGAGGGTGAGGGTGAGTGAAGACGTGGGGGGGGCGAGAGAGGGCCTTGGCGACCCCTGTGAAATGGCCGTTCGACCCCCAAAGGGGTCGCGACCCCCAGGTTGAGAACCGCTGGTCTAGGCAGAGGGCCACATTAGGCCTTTACTAGTTAGTCTGATGGCATCACCTCCAAGATCTGCAAAAAATAAATCAATAGACAAAAATGTCATAGTTTGAAGAGGAATAAATCCAGGCATATAGGTTTCTTTTTAATATTGACCTTACCAGCCAAAACCCAAATCATAATTACCATTCCATCTCTACCATTTCAAAGCTGGGAGAATAGAATAGAATAGAATAGAATTTTTTATTGGCCAAGTGTGATTGGACGCACAAGGAATTTGTCTTGATGTATATGCTCTCAGTGTACATAAAAGAAAAGATACGTTCATCAAAAAACATAAGGTACAACCAGTGGTGGGATTCAGCGAGTTTGCACCACTTCGGGAGAACCGGTTGTTAACTTTCTGAGTAGTTTGGCACACTGGTGGTTGGAAGAAATCATTAGGGCAGAGAACCGGTTTTAAATTGCCCGAATCCCACCACTGGGTACAACACTTAATGATAGTCATAGGGTACAAATAAGCAATCAGGAAACAATATCAATATAAGGTTGTACAGTTCTGGACAGACAGCAGATGGAGTCCTGCTTGCCCGTCTCTGGATCATAGTCTGTCACTGCTTTTCCCCAGGAAACTAAAAGAGAAAGATCACAATGAATTGTGAATTTAGAAACTGTAAGTTGTAGTCTTTGTTGATGATCAGTTTTCCTATATTGCACCTTATAAATAAAGAGCTAAAAGTAATGCACAGTGACCTTTGAATGTCACATTCTGCTCATTGTGGCATCAGACACAACTTCTGGTAGATAGATTTTGAGATATCACAAGGGAAAGAAAAACACTGCTTCTGATTATAACTGAAATGCTCTTTTTTCCTCCAGCTGAAACTGTTTTGTATGGCGCTGCATTTATTGGAGAGCTGTGCTGTGTTTAAGGTGGAACAAAAAAGGCTTTGTGGCAGAATTTTGAATATGGTACACTACGATACATGGTAAGGAAAAACATAATGGCTGGTAATGACTTAATAACAAGTTTCTAAATAAGTAGCTTAGTCTCTTGGAGTATTTTTAGTAAATGGATTTGGGAACAGTACAAAAGTAATCCCCGACGGCCAATTAAAGTATCTTAATTCAACAAAGGCATTGTAAATGGGGAACTAGAGATACTGTAAATAAACATACATTTAAGAGAGGAATTTGAACAGCTAAACCAATAGAAAATCATCTCTGATTTTCAGCTTTGTCTCATAAATGGGGAAGGGGGATATTGAAGAGAGAGGAACCAGTATACAATTATGAACAGTGTAATTTTTGTTTGTATTTCATGGCACTTATCTTGAGTAGGGAGGTAAGTGAAATAAAGTATGCAGAAGAACTTCAAAGCTTTACTGGCACTGCTTCCTCCAATTCAATACTATGATTATCAGTCCCTTCCTTAATAATCTTCACTGCAGGAAGAGAGTCGTGTTGGTCTATAGGGGCAAAAAATCAGGATGAGTCTGGTAGCACCTTTTCTGATTAACAACGTTTCATAAAAAGCACAGACCTTTGTGCACTTCATCCGATGCGTGAACCCTTCTCATGTCACCCCAATTTAAATCCTATATCAGATTAGGCACTCCATCCATCTGATGAAGTGAGTTGCAGCTCATGAAAGCTTAGGATGTTTAAGGATATATTTTAGTCAGAAAAGGTTCTACCAGACTCCTACTTAATTTTCAGATAATGTCTACTAGGCAGGTATGACAAACTTCAAAGTTAAGAAATAGAGAAAAATGCAGTTCATAATGTACTAGACAATCCATTACATATTGGTTCAATCCATTACATATTGGTTCATCATTATAGAGATATTTGCTTATCTAAACAGAGAAACAAAATGACCATAAGTGGGCAAAAAAGCAGTGGGAGTGGGAGCAACTTACAACTTTAGGCCAGCTTGACTACCACTGATGGTTCTCTGGGAGATAAATGTGGGGCCACACCTCCAAAGGACTAGGGCAAGATTGGTTTACCTGATCTCCAGCAGCCGAAGGAGGACTTGGCCTTTAGAGGGCTAGGTTGGGATTGGTCTACTGAGTCTCTGGGAGGTGGCGCAGCAATATTAAAACTATCACAAATTTGCCAAATTTCAAACATACAGGAGTCATGGGTCCCAGATTTTGGACACATTCTATAAGCCTGCCCATTTGAAGTACCTTGGTTCAAAAATTGTTGCCTATGATGCGCTATTTCACCCAATTAAAGGTTATAGACATGAGAGTTTAGTATACTACTAAAACTAGATAATTGGGTCCATTGTTTTACAGATATTTCCTTTTCTAAACAGAGAAAGAGAATCAACAGGGGTGGGCAAAATAGGAGTAGGAGCAGAAGCAGCTTCCAACTTCCTGTCAGTTTCTGCATTACATTTCCTTGTGGGAACTGGCAATGAGCATTGGAAATCCTTCCTTCCTTCCTTCCTTCCTTCCTTCCTTCCTTCCTTCCTTCCTTCCTTCCTTCCTTCCTTCCTTCCTCCTTCCCTCCCTCCCTTCCTCCCTTCCTTTTTTCTCCTTCCTTTCCCATCCCATCACACTAGCATGCAAGTAAGTATTAGGGAGAGAGGAAGGGAGGGAGGGTAGTGTGAACACAGAGATAATGATACTATATTGGATATGTGAGTAGCTGTCAAGGAATGTTGAAAATGAGGATCATGTGACATGGCAGTGCAGCGATGGTGTTGAAGCAACAACATCTTGGCAGTAATGAAGCAGTCACAACTTCCCCAAATTCCATTCCCCCAGGAATCATGGCTTCCACTTCCACCATTTTTATAAATTAGCCCATATAACTCAACTTGGCTGAAAATGTTTTGCCGTGTTTCACTCAGTTAAAAGGTTACAGACACAAGAATTTTAATAATATATTGATAGATAAATGGCATTTTTTCATTTACTCTCTCCTTTTACACTGTATTTTTCCTTTCTGGGAGGAATAGTTGGGAGGTTAATCCTTGATGTGCCAATGAAGTGAAACATCTGGCTTTCCACTGCAGTTAATTTTGGTGCTTTGCCTGCCCAATTTTTATCTTTATGAAAGCCACGCTGAGTGTGCAAACTGTGCCTTTAAATTTAAAAAAAAAAATCCTGAAGGGCACATACAGCAGATGTACCCATATGTAGTGGCATGTGCATTGGGATTTGGTTTGATAAGTTTCCATCAAGCAAGAGGATCAAGTGCAAAGCAGACAACTGTGGCTAATGCACTCATGAGCAAATATTTAAAAAGTCAAGAGTGAGATCAAACAACAACAATCTGAAAGAGCTTGTTGTTTTTCTGCCGTGTTTGTATTCCAGTCTGATTGAAGTAGTGGATGTCAAGTGAAAGCAATCTTTCTCAACAGATGTGGGAATACTTTGTGAGGCCAAGTTGATATGGCCTGAGGATGGAAAGTATAGCAGATATCTTGACTTGCCAACCTTCTGAACTGGTCTAGGCCACTTTGCCATTAACAGTGTTGATTTTAGTAATTAGCTATTACTTAATTTAAATAATTTGATTGAGATGTCATCTGACTCTGACTTACACTGGGCTATGCTTTATATTTTAGTCTTATATTGTTCTGTTGATGGAAAATGCTGAAATGGCTACAAATAACCAACCAAATCTGCTTGTAATCAGCAATTTTAGCAGTTCAATAGCCCACACTGGTCTCTCTCTGGAGCATTTATTTCATTGGCTAATCTTTTATTAAGAATAGGCGTTTCAAATCTGAGGTAACTGTGCACAAAATAATAAGAAAAAAATCTGCATTACATACCACATCTGCTGCTTTGTTGAAATATTCTATGTAATGAACATGGATATGTTTGGGATGTCATTTTGACTTGCAGATTTAACTTTGTCTTAGAATAGAGCAAATGAGAAATCTCTTCTGGGCAAATATTTCCCAGTACATAAATGGTTCACACTATTAAAAAAGGACAAATTAGTTTGGGATTTCAATGATGCTGAAACAATTTTTTCCAAGCTTTGGAAAGATGTTATAAAGAGGCAATAAAGCATGTTGCATTATAACATTATACTGGGTATAACAATACCCAGCCCTATAAATGTTTTTATAGATTCTTTTAAAATACTAGTGTTTCAAGTGAAACTAGCGAACTACTGATTCCTATTCACTTCAGTGCAGGACAATGTGTATGCCTATTTTTCTCGCATAACCTCAACATCCTTGTTATTGCTGTATATTTTGAGGGAATTGTGATTGAAAACTAGGGCTGGAACTCAAATTCAACAAGCCACTAAAAAGGTCTTCTGGCAGGTAACTTGTATTGATATCTGAAAGGAGCATAAATATTAGGATATGCCAACTTTACCCATAATAAAGGTAAAGGCAGGCTTTACTGAGGTTGTTTTCTGGCCCCATCCTAAAACTCTTCCATTCTCCCATCTAGCTGTGGTTTATTTATTTATTTTATTCATTTATTAAATTTATATATGCCCTATTTAGCTATCTGTGGTGACCCTGAGTGTGGTTATAACCTGGATAAGCTAAGCTGCCCTGAAGTATCCTATTAGAGAGGGTTAAATTTGTCCAGGCTTTCCATGCTTGGAATGACCTGGAAATTATCTATCTATATTTCATCCCAAAGACAGAAATGATCATTTCATAAATCATTTGGGAAAACAAGTAAACATTTTTTCTCTGCCAGATTACCAGCGTCCTCCCTACCCTTCCCTTTCCTGTGTTTATCTGCAAATGGAGATGGGCAATAACAACATGGTAAGCCAGATAGAGGGAGGTTTTTAATTTTTTTTTAAAAAAGCCTTTTCTAAGTATTTTGATGTGTCGCAGAGGAGCAGTAATGCTTAGGAATTGCATCAGGAAAACAAAAGGGAGGAAGAAAGGCATTGTTAGGTGGGTGGGGAGTCTTCATTCATGCTGTTACTATTATTCCTGGAAAGCTAACAAAAGGAATGATATGGAGACTGTGTCAGACCTGGAAGCCATCTTTTTCGTTGTGCCTTCAGGCCTGCCACATTTACTACTGTGGGAAACAGGGAGGGGGGATTGTATGGAGCCAGGGTGACATATAGTCATAACAACATTCCTTTCTCAGAAAGTCAAGGTCATCTTGCCTTGCACCTGGATGGCTGGAACTGGGAGGCATCTCCAGTTGGGATGGTGCTTTTATTGGATCATGTGATGGACATGTGGGTACTGGGCAGGGGCTTGAACTTTCTTTTGGGTGGGGAAAACCTGGAAGCTTTCAGATTCGGTTTTTCCCAGATGTGCCAATATGACATCTCTAATAAAATGGAACTTTGAGGAAACACAAGCCTTGGAGTTTTCTTTCATTGGGGGTGACACTTGGAACCCTGACAAACTGTTTGGGAGGCAGGAGGGACTGTTGGAGTGGCCTTGAGGGGGATAGGAGATGACTAGGATGGTAGGAGGGTAAGCAGAGAAAACTTCTTTCAGCTAGGATATTGATCTGAGCAAGTTAAGGACTGAAAGGGCTTAAAAATGGTTTTTTTATTGCTTGAGTCAGGCTCAAAAAGATGTCCCTAACATTATCTCTAAAATCCAGATGTGATTCTATGTGATTCTGAGATCAAACAACATCAAGCAAAATGTGGTTCAAAAGCTGTGCACATAAAATGCTCCACTGTATACCTGCATGCACTGGCATATGCCAGAACATTGCAAAAGGAGGATTTTCTATGTTGATTGACAAATTGCACAGAAATTTGGAAGAGTAACCTCTAGCCATGTTACCAACTTTTCCTTGCCTTTGAATGCTGCTTGGTACAAGGAAATGGAAAGAATCAGAGCCATTGGCCTCCCTCTACTGAAAGACAAGAAGATAAGTAACCAATAGTTACTTAACCAACATTTCTTAAAATCTATGTTCAGAACTTGAGGCTATTTCTTAGGAAAGTGTTAAATCATTAAAACAGCACTGAAAGAAACTATCATACCTTCTTTAACTATACCATCATCAACAGAGTGCTCTGTGTCTACCTTCCCTTATTTTCTTTGTGGGAAGTTGTTATGGGCTTATAGAGGCCTTGTTTGATAAAGGTATTTGTATAACCATTTAGAGCATAAATGGGACAAGCTATTTCACTTAGAAGTCAAGGTGTCCTGGGAAAGTATTAAGGGTTGATGCCATCAGTTTAAGGATCTATAGTGCTATAGACAGGTTCCTAATTAGTTTCTCTCGCATACACAATGCACAAATATATTGTTTACAATATAGTTTTGCATTAATTACCAAATTTGCCCCATGGTTGTTTATTTTTCTAAAACTGTTCAAAGTCTTACAAGAACTAAAGTTCCAAGTACCTAAAAGGTACTGGATCAAAGAAGGCTGCTCTACTATATCATATTAGACTCTTCATAGAATTGGAGTAGTTTCTGGCATTTAAAAGACAGTCCATATGTAACATTAAACAATCATAGCACAAATAATTTATGTAACTTTATCTGCAAGACAGAGAAGCTAGTAAAAAAACAACATAACGGTCCTAGTTGAGATATGCCTGCATGTCAGCATGAACAATATGGAATAGGCAGGAACAGAATATGAACACTAAAATTACTTCAAAAGATTTTCAGCGAAAAATATAAAAACTGATTGATCTCTTGCGAGGTGTGCTCTTATCCTTTGCACCCAGGGAGAGGTTGCCTTAATAGGCAAATGTGCTAATGGAGGGGAGGTGGGATGTGGACATAATGAGGCACTCTAGGGAAACATATGGTAACCACCAGCCAATTATTATTGGAAATAGAGTCTCTACCTCTAATCCTTACCTTGAAATCACTGAAATGTTGCTTATTCTGAAGGAGTAATTAAAACCAGAGGTTGGAAACTGGAGTCACCTATTTTGGAAGGTTGTACTGTGAAATAATCTAGGGCTAAACTCACAGGATTGGAAGGTGTCTTGGAAATCATCTAGTCCAAGTGCTAGAATGCTCATAATATCCCAGAAAAGTGATTATCCAATTATTTTCTTGGCAATTGCAGAGATGAAGCACTCACCATTTCAAGATACAGACTGCTTAATATCTCCCCCAATCAGGAAATTTCAAATTTGGATTTCTCTTTGTAAAGTCTCCAACCCAAGTTCTCATCTTATCTTAAATCCATACCTTTCACTCTGTGACATTTTTTTTCATGTATTAGAAAACTGCTATCAAGTCTTCCCATAGACATCTCATCTTTAGGATAAACACAAGTTCCTTCAACTGCTCTTCGTAAGATTTTTTTCAGTTTGTTGCAAAAAATCAAATCCAGAAAGCACACACAGGTAAACTGATTCAACAGGATTCATTCACTTCTTTATATACTGTACATAATAACACATGAAGTAAATTTACAATACCAACAGCAGATTCTTCTAATGTGGTAGAGAGGAGAGATTGCTTTCAGTTCCAGCAGCACAGACAGAGACTAATTTCGTTTTAGTTCTCAGCACCGATCCAAATCTGCAGAGCCATGCCCAGGCTCCTTCCAGTTTCAGTTTCTAAACAGTTTCCATTGGCTGATCAGGTTGCTATGTCTATTCATTGGCTGACCTTGTTACCATGTCTTCCCAGTCATGAATATTCTGACAGATTTAGCTTCCAAACCCATAATCATTCTTGCCTATCTTCTCTGCTCTCTTACCAGTTCTTCAGCATCCTTTTGATATTGTGTCAACCAGAACAGGAGACAGTATTCCAGGTGTGGTCTGACCAGTGGTACTATCACTTCCCATGATCTGTTGATGCAAATCAGAACTGCATTGGCTCTTTTTGTAGCTGTGGCACAGTGCTGACTCATGCTTAACCTGTGGCCTACCAAGATTACTGCTTCTTTCAAATACTACTTGCAACCCAGGTATTGCTTTTCATGTATTTGTGCCAAAGGTTTCCTGCCAAAGTGCAGAATCTTAGTCTTCCCACCATTTAGTAATATTTTATTGGATACGACTCAATGTTTAAGTCAATCAAGATCAAGTTGAATGTTGTGTCTATTTCTTGGGGTATTACTAACCAATCCCCCAGCTTTTGTATCATATATACATTTTATGAGCATCCCTTCCATTCTCTCATCTAAGTCATTTATTAAGATTTGAAGAGTACTTATTCCAGGACAGAACTCATTGCATTCCTCCTTCACTGTAGATGTAGACCCATTAAGGACCATGTGTGGGCTATGCGTGTTCATCCAACTGTGAATCCATCTGGTGTACGACCATTATTTCCACTTTATTCAGTTTATCAAGAAGGAAGCCATGGTCTACTTGTTCAAAGCCTTACTAAAGTCTAAGTATGCTACATCTATAGATTCCTTTGGTCCACTAATATAGTCACACTGTCAAAGAGCACAATTCAATTTGTCTGCCATGACCAATCTTTATCAAATCCATGCTGGCTTCTGGTAATTATGCCATTAGCTTCCATCTGTTCATAAGCCTATTGCTTGATTATTTTTCTAGCATTTGCCCAGATATTGATGCCAAAATGATTGGTGTGTAGTTTCCTGTGTCCACTTTTTTTCCTTTTAAAATACTGGAATAGTAAAAGCAGTAAACAACAGTCTAATCAAGAAACTACCAAGAGAAAACAATACTTTCACCAATGCTGACAGGGCAAACTACTGTATATAAACCCTTCTAGCACTGAATATGTTACCTACAGTAGTCTGGAAGCAAAAAAAAAAAAAAAAAAAAAAGAAAAGAAAAGAAAAGAAAAGAAAAAGAAAAATCACTCTCAGAAAGCACAAAGACTCCACTATGAATGGGTCTCGTATCTAATACACAGTAGTCACTGGAAATTTGTTCAGATGGTGTCATTGTCTCTTCTACAATAAATCTACTACTCATTTTGTATTCTTGAGACCTTGTTTATCTCTTTCCAACCAGGCTTTCTGACAATTTTGTTTCCTGGGTTCCAATTAAAAAAGCAGCAGCTGTGAACAGGTACAACACTGTGAACCTGCAATATTTGCTGCATGTGCTAATACAGTATTGTTCAGAGCAGAAACAGAAATTTGTTCAATGAGTGGCTTTAGAGTGTTGAGTTGATGTCAGTAATCTGTTGGATACCTGGATGGCAGCATCTCATGCTGATTATTATTTTGTTGCTTTGCATGTACATTGAGTGCTTCTATACCAGAGACAAATCCCTTGTATGTCGAATCACACTTGGCCAAATAAAGTTCAGTTCAGTTCAGTTCAGTTCAATTCAATTCAATTCAATATAACCAATATTGACTGATCTCAAAAAGTGAGTAGGATAAGACCAAATTAAATAGATAATACCAGAAAATACCAGGACTATAGGTTGGGAAGTGTAAAAAAAAAAAAAAAAATTCCACTGGCAAACAGCGTTTGTATTACTGCAAAGAAAACTGCATGATCATGCTCATTTGGTCATTAGAAATCAAGATCAACTTGAAAGAAGTTGGCTTTTACTTTTTAGAGCTTGCCAGAAAACTGCATCATGAATATTCTCCTCCCTGTCTTTCCAGTGAGGATAAGTTCATTATCTATAGCCGAGCTTAACTTATGTTGTGGGTATCATACAACTCAGAGAAGCCTTGAGAATGGATCTACTCTTCCACAGATGTGCTCCCATTGAGCCATCTTAACTGCTATCCATTTGTTCAACTGTACAGCAGAAGACTTGAAATGGGAGCCCAGGAATGTGGAAGTAAAAGCAAAAGAGTGTAACGAATAAGCTGAGTGAAAGCAGGCAGTACCTAAGGAAAACTAATGTTTTAAGATACTTATTTTATGGAAGTTTCTATCACATACCTCTTTTCTCTTTGAGTTATTTATCTCCTTTGATTATTACTCAGTATTTTAAATTTATCCCTAATGAATTAAATTCATAACTGAATTTGATTCAAGATGACATGTGTCCCAAGGTGCTTTTTCAGGAGTCAACTGGACTTGTTTTCTTTGAAGATGTTTTGTTTCTCATCCAAGAAGCTTCTTCAGCTCTGACAGATAGTGGGGAATGGAAGTATTTATATTCCTTGCAGACAGCTGGCAATTTGCATCCTTTTAGAGGGTCTTTGAAGCATTTGGAGGTTTATCTGTGTCCTCAGGGTCATCTGAGTAGTGCTCCTAGTTCCTGTAGTCTGCAATTTTTTTCCTCTGGAAATCCATCCCTACTCCCACACATTTCAAAGGATGTCCATCCCAAATTGTATAGCTAAAAGTCTGTAGTGATTCTTAGTTATCCATGTCCCAAAGGTGCTATTTCAGGAGGCAGCTAGACTTTCTTGTTTTTCCTGGAAGATGACATGTGGTATAATTAAAATTACAAAAGCACTACAATCCCTGTGAGATCCCATCTTTCCTTTTTAAACTGGCTGGATCTAGAACTCTGATTTGTAGAGCAATTCAAAATGTGGTTCAGATAAATGAAATGTGGTTCAGATAAATCCTTGATTGTCTGTTCCTTGCCAATTCTGTATCCTTAATGGTACTTGGGCTTTTTCTACCAACCACAAAGCTGGTATCTTACCTAAAAGTTAATGAATTACCAGTTTGATTTCTCTACAAGGAAACTTATTGGAAACAATATACTGAAATGAAATAGATAATTCATACCCCACATTCCTGATCAACAGATTACTTCTCGCCAGATTACTTTTCCTTTGAATTTTATAATCCCTAACTTCATTTCATCCTCTCCCCTCCCCCACCTTTGTTGGTAACATAATACAGTACAGTACTAGTGCTCACCTTGAGTACTGCAAGATTTTTCACTGGAGTTCATTTAAGGTCGAACAATTGAATTGGATCTTGCAGAAAAGCTTTGAAAGTAATTTGAGGTATGTACCACATTCTATAAGAAAACTTCAGGAAGCCTCGACTTACAACCATTCATTTTAGAACTATGTGAGGTTACGATGGTGCCTGAAAAAAACGTGACTTATGACTTCATACTTACAAGTGTCACAATGCCCATAGAGTCACATGATCAAAATTCAGGTGCTTGATAACCAGCAAATATTTACCAGCAAATAGTTGTAGTGTACTGGAATCAAGTGATCACCATTTGCAATCTTTCCAGAGGGCTTCCAATAAGCAAAGTCAGTGGGTAGTCCTTTGCTTGGCTGTGTCTTCCTTCTTTGCAGAATTGTAGCATTTGTCCACTGGAAGAATATGGAAAAGCCACCTAAAATAATTCTGCTTTGAAATATTTGATAGTGCTTGGAAGTTTCACTAGGTGATCAGTTATCTTTATTCCAGTGATCAGCAATTTGGTGAATATAGATGCTATGGTGCATCCCAGCTCTCTCCTTCTAGCCCAAGAGAGGCTCCCAAACTCTTGAAAAAAATCAGGTCATATATGACACATTTGTAGCAACCTATTTCATAAAATCTCAAAGATCTAATGCAATAGCTGGTCTGGAGTAGATACCATTGTGCAAAACAGAATAGAATAGAATTCTTTATTGGCCAGGTGTGATTGGACACACAAGGAATTTGTTTCGGTGCATATGCTCTCAGTGTACATAAAAAGAAAAGATACATTCATGAAGAATCATAAGGTACAACACTTAATGATACTCATAGGGTACAAATAAGCAATCAAATCATATTAGGAAACAGTCAAAATAAATCGTAAGGATGCCAGCAATAAGGTTACACTCATACAGTCATAAATGGAAGGAGATGGGTGGTGGGAACGATGAGAAGATTAATAGTAATGCAGACTTAGTAACTAGTTTGACAGTGTTGAGGGAATTATTTGTTTAGCAGAATAATGGCGTTCGGAAAAAAACTGTCCTTCTGTCTAGTTGTTCTGGTGTGCAGTGCTTTATAGCGTTGTTTTGGGGGTAGGAGTTGAAACAGTTTATGTCCAGGGTGTGAGGGGTCTGTAAATATTTTCAGAGCCCTCTTTTGGATTTGTGCAGTATACAGGTCTTCAATGGAAGGCAGGTTGGTAGCAATTGTTTTTTTTGCAGTTCTAATTATCCTCTGAAGTCTGTGTCTGTCTTGTTGGGCTGCAGAACCAAATCAGACAGTTATAGAGGTGCAGATGACAGACTCAATAATTTAAAAATAATGTAATGGCACCTGGGACATAAAAAGGAAAAAAAATCTCTATTTTAGTACTTTTTTCCAAGATGCCAAATGTTTAATTTGGCAGATGTTACCTTTGAAGCCTGAAGAGAGGCGGAAAGGGTAACTCAGCTTTATAACTGAATGTGCAAACCCCCAATTCCCTACACCTATAACTGTCTCCTGAACTATTTATCTCCTTCCTATTGATAAGAATCTGAAAAACGAAATTGAACTCCAGTCGCACAACAGGTAGTCTAGTACAATTTGTGTCAAACTTATATATGCCTTCCCCACAATTCAATATCAAATGCTTTATGTTGAATCCCAACTCTATGCCTTGTTTGAATCTTGAGCAATCAATAACTTCTTGGTCTTTGACCTGTAGCCTTTTTAGTTTGTTTTATATTTCCCTTCACGTAATTACCACCAATCTCTAGAAGCCAATATTGTTAATTGCAAAATACAGTACAATGGAATGAACTCAATTTCTTTCCATCAGTTTAGCATACTAGCATACTTTGAAAGTTTATCTTAAAAGGGCATAATATTAACCAGAATTTGAACAAATTAATATAATTTCTCCATCCAGTTGTAAATTGTGCCAAGCCTCATTATTTTAGAAAGTAGATTTTTTTGTTTTTGCATTCTATTTTTATGTCTTTATATCATGGGATAAATATAAGCTTGAGACTAGCTCTAGAACATTTGTCTTGATATTATTTGATTATTCTTTTTTTTTTTTTACAAAAACATACCGTGCTGAAAAATTTTGGGATTTAACCATGTGGTTTAATCCATTGCCAAGAAAGGCTTTTAGAGAAAATTTAGATATCATACTGAAAGTCCACAGATGGATAAACAGAGTTGCAAACATGAGGCAGTTGTTTCAACACGGAAACAGCATAAAGGCGACTGTTTCTATAAAACTATGTTTTATTTCCAAAGGTTTTGTAGAAATGTATAACTCATGATCAACATGAAGTGGTGGGATGTTCTTTTCACAAAGTAGTATGAATTTTGTTGGAGCAAATCAAAACAAATTGCATTCTGAACAATGGCATATCTGTCCATATTTCAAAATCTGTATTAGAGGCATGATTAGGTAATATTTTATGCAATGCATGCCACACAGTTTTCTTGTTAATGTTGCTATTATTCTGTCTCAAGCTGTAAAGAGAGTATTTGAAATGATGGTTGCCCAGTAACTGAGTCTTGCTATTTTGATATCTGATGCCAAAGCTAAGCAGTTTTGCTTCCTCATGGGATATGACAGGTAGGACCTGTAATACTTTGGATAATTTACCCATTAAAGGCAATCTTGTATACCCATCTTTTATTGATATAGCAAATATATAACACAACCATTACATAAAAAATAGAAGGAAGCAAATTGTGTGTGTATGAATCTGAACCCATTTTTTTTATTAACAACTGATCAACAAGAACATCATTGCATGCACATATCCATGCATGTGTGCATGCGCGCGTGCACACACACACACACCAGGGGCGCGTTTCAAAACCTGTCGCTACCGGTTTGCTCATGGGCTCGCTTGCATTTGTGGGTGATGCTTCTGTGCATGCGCAGAAGCGTCGAGGCGGGTGGGCGGAGCCTCCTGCCACTGCTGCTACTGATTCGCCTGATCCGGGGTAAACCGGTAGCAACCCATCACTGGCGTGCGTGCGCACGCGCGCGCACACACACACACAGATATGCTGGTTCCCTGTAAGATAATCAAGGCAATGCAAAAGACTTTTGATATCTGGCTGTGAGATGAAGGCTGCAACACAGCTTTCCTTCATCTTTGACCCTGTTATATAAACTGACACATAACAATGATATATGAAGAAACTATTGTATATCCAAAAGTCTTCCTAGATAATATTTACAACTGTGTAGGTGTGTTATATTCATTCCTGTATGCGCTAACACATTTTCCTTGATATTGATAGTCACATTACCCCCATGTTTGGAAGTCCATATAGAATAGAAGAACAAGCTACCTGAGAAAACTCTTCCTATAAATCCAATAATAATGTCAAGGAGAGAGAGAGACTGAAAACAGAAGAAGAAAGGGCAATATTTTTTTAAAAAATCTGGATAAATTCTTGGTGTTGTGTATCCCACCCAACCAAAAAGTAAATCAGCACCCTATAGTCAATTAATATAAACATGTTAGCTCAGGTCTATATTTTGAGCGATCGCAATTTGTAACTGGGGATTTTGATTTTAAGTGGTTAGTGGTATTAGGAAACGTTTTTGATAGCTTTCTTTCTTCTTCTTCTTCTTAAAAAAAAAATCTTTGCCTTTCCTGTTGTTGCCCACACCCTCTGAAACAGCATCCCCTCAGAAATTTGGATGCCCATTGTCCTGGGATTCTGGAAAGCCTTAAGACCTGATTCTGTTTCTCAGCCTGTGGTTTATTTATTATGTTAATTGATTAGATCTGCCCAACTGCGATGGCCTCCAGTGGATTAATGTGGATGTGACTTATTGGTTGAGCCCTTGTCGAATTATTGTTCTAGTTGCTTTAGTTGGAAGAACAGAGTTGGAAGGGACCTTGGAGGTCATCTAGTCCAACCCCCTACTCACCCAGGAGACCTATATTAGAGATTCGAACCACCGAACTTTCTGGTCGACAAGCTCAGTGTCTTAGCCACCTAGCCAGGCTAGTCTGACCTGCCTGTGTTGTGGGTTTTATTGTTTACTTTTTATGGATTTTGTAAGATGGCCACAGTCTTCTGGAGTGGGTAATTATATTAAATCAAATAAATTGCAATAATTAAATTCTTCCTGAATTAGTACTATATAGTACTAATGAATAAAGAAGAGCCTCACAGACCTTTATAGTCAACTACTTGAAGTTAAAGAATTGTCTATAATAAAAGTATGAGTCTTCATATAGTTTTTTTTTAACTGAACAGAATAATTGTACATTCCTATCCCTGTCTACTGTTTATCGAAAAATAAGCCCTACGAAATCTTCTGAAGTCTGCTACCAGTTCTGTGAGTCTGCTACTGAGTGCACGGTTTGCGCACATACATGCCTGAGGTGCACCCACGCAGCACTAAAAAAGTAACACTTTGAAGCCTTCTGAGACTGCAAAGGTAAGTAGAACAGGGAGTGGGTGGGGAATTCACTGTGGCATGCTATTTAGATTGGCTAGAAAGCAGGAGACCCAATGATTCTAGCTAATAAAAATTGCACGTCATAGCTGATCGTCGCCCAGCTGATCATCGGAAATACCTGTTTGCCAGAACTGCTAGCATTTTTTTTTACCAGTTCAGAAGAACCGGTCCAAACCGGTAGCATTTCACCCTTTACTATGAACTCAGTATGGCTTACTCCTATATACAGTAAGTACATATATTAGGAGTGTAGCATAAAATGGCAGTCCCTGAAGAAATTACAGGGAAAAACTAGCTAGTTATAAATTCTCCCTGACCTGGAATAATGCCGGGAGAAAAAATGTTGGCTGGGGGACAAATGCTTGGAAATAATCTCCTACCACAGTACGGTGGGGTAGAATTTGAGGTCCATTTTGACTCTGGAGACTACAATATCTAAAACTTACTTAATTTGATTTAAATCTCACAGAAACATATGTAGTTTACTTTTCCACAGGATCAGACTTCAATTTTGTTATGAGGGCAGGCAAGCCAAATTATTTGAATTTAGGATTTAGAAGGTGAAGGGGGAGATAAGGCACTCAGAGGGATGAAACTCTGCAAATACATTATGTTGTTCTGGGCTTTGACCATATCCTTGATACAGACCCTATCCTTATCCTTGATAAGTGCCTCATTTCACTGGGTTCTTGGTTTTGTTGCCGCTGCTCCTGCAGCAGTGGGAAAACATGTTGTACTCTTATCGTCAAGGTAATCAATAAGAGGTTTATTCTGCCTTTAAAGACAGAATGATTAAGGCTTGGTGCAGAGGTGAGTTGGAACTCCTTAGCTTCATAGAGACCCAGGATTCATCTGAATTGGTTTATTCCTTATGGATTATATCATCTCCTGCAAAACTATTCAGTCAGTGAGAAGAAATTGTCTATATCTGAAGGGGCTTGGGGCCTGCACTCTATGCATGCTTGGGAAATGCAAGGAAAAGTGTTTTGCATATGTACAGTCCTACCTGCAGAGGACTTGGCTCGGCCAGAGTCATCACTTCATTCATAGGAGTTTTGTGTCCTGCAATAACCAAGACCAAACTATATTTCCTTTTTTCAAGTTTTAAACTTGTGGACAGTGGATAGGTGGAGTAGCTAGCTATGTCAGCAGTGAAAAGCATACTGGCCTGGCCTGCACAGTCTGGCAATGTCCACAATTTGTTTCTCCCTCAGTACCATATAAGGTAGAAGTTGTGAACCCAGAGACAGAAGTCAATACTGACTAATTTAAGAGTTGTGTGCTGCCCTGCTATTAGCTGTTCACCCACAAACTATAAGTCCTAGAACTGATTAGTTCCTGTTCTTACAGGATGGAAAACCACTAGGGTGTGACAATCGATTGGAAAGAGAAGACTTGTAACAAGAAGTGTCTTTGGGCATTGGGGAACAGTCAGATGCCACTGATAGAATTTACGGGACCAGGTAGGTGAAAAAACAGATCAAACCATTTGTTTCCAGAAAGCATAGAGGAATAGGCACTGCATTTTTTCCTCAAAGAATGGGTTGTGTCTGAAAAGCAGTGCACATGAGAATATATTGAGTATGAAAATGTTTTAGATCTCTGGAATATTGTGACTATAGACATCAGATTTCATGTTTGAACCTATCAAATTTGTGATAAATCAGCAAATTATAGATTACCTGGTTTAAGCAGGAGATCCATTTCTGGACAAATGGCTGTCCAATCTCTTCTTAAAAACCACCAATGGTAGAGCACCAACAATGTCTGGATGCAAGCTGTTGCACTGATTAATTGTACTGACTGTCAGGAAATTTCTCCTTATTTCTAGAATGGAGCTTTCTTTGATAAGTTTCCATCTGTTACTTCTTGTCCTGCCTTCAGATGCTTTGGAGAATAGGTTGAACCCCTCTTCTCTGTGACAGCCCCTCAGATTTTAAAAGACTGCTATCATGTCACACCTAATCCTTCTTTTTATTAGATTGACATACCCATTCCTACATTAGCCTTAAAAATGTTGCAGGGTATTTTAACTGCAACCAAATAACTTGGATAACCCCTTTAAAGTTGATTATTATGGTGCTTTGCCTCCTCTATCACATTTATGCACATGGATCTCTGGGACTGGTAGTTCATATGAAGAAAAGTTCATAAGTTTCTCCCATGGAGAAACTGAAATTTCTCTGACTTTTGAACTATAAATCCTAGTTTAGAGAGAAAAATACATTCAGTTAAAAAGGTCTCAGGTATGCAACTCTTAATGTTAATTGTTCTGTTGTAACTTGGTTTAGAACATATATTGCCTCACACCTTTAAAAGACCTAAATACAAAGTTCATTGATATGGGGAAGGAGGGGGAGCGGAATTTCTTCTTAACCATGTTCAAGAATTTTCCATAGTCTACCCACATTTTTAAATGTAATGGTAATATGGCAATACAATGGCTGCCTAACTGGAGGAGTGCTATCCCCTGGGTCTCCAGACCCCAGTAAAGTGTGCACCGTTTTTCCATGCTTGTATCTTGACTTAATGTGTAATATGCATGTAATATGCTCTGTATGTTCAGTTCAAGTCATAGAAGCAAGTGACTCCATGTGCAGCAACACAAGTCCTTGTCTATCTGCATTTAGCTGAAAACACAGTAAAGATGAGAAATAGTTTCCAGATTTAATGTTGATAAATTATACTTGAGCTGGATTAAATCTTGGAAATGCCAATAAAATCAATCCAAGAACAGGGGTCAGTTTCCTTTTTATGACTCAACTGGAGCAGGCATTTCTACACATTTTTATCTGGCCCTTAATAGTTCACTGAATATAAAAATAAACATCCATATCTCAGACCATCTTGGCATGCGTAGAAATATGTGCCTTCAGCACAAATATGTACTCAATTCTACCTATTGTTCCACAGTGTTCTAGTTCCTTGGGAAAATGGCATTTTCAAAGTATCTTATTCTTTGGGGAATTGGAGATGTTTTGTTTAATGCATGTGGTTAGCACCTTTGGGTGACTAGCCCACTGCCTGGTCTGCTCTCTGGAATTTTCTTAGCAAGGATTTTTGGAAGTGGTTTGCCCCAGCTTCCTTCCTAGGGCTGAGAGAAGAGACTGGACCAAGGTCACCCAGGTGGTTTTGTGCCTAGTATAGGACTAGAACTCATGCTCTCCAAGATGCCTTTACCACTACACCAAACTGGCTCTTTTTAAAACGAGTTTGTATAAAATTAGCAAATTGTGTACTCTGAAGTCCATACCTTTTCTGCTAGAAGACAAGATGAAGGATGTATGATTTTAAGCTGTACCTACTTCACTGCTCTGTAGATGCCAAAGGTGTTCTCGTTGCGTTAATGAGAGAGCATGTATTTGAAATCAGAGATTATATTTTGGTATTGAGTTAGATGATTGCATTTCTTTATACTTTGGGTCTGTTAATCAGCTTAGTATTCAATTAAATTGGTGTGATTTGGTATGGGAAGAATCTACCTAAGTACCTTGGTTAAAGAAGATTAGAAGATTAGGTATAATTTGGAATAAGATATGCAACTTTCAGACCAAAAGCCACTTTGGTCTTTGGGCGGTGTGCTGGGAGTTTAGGTAACCAGAATAAAGGTGTTAATGGGATCATGACAAAAAACAATTACTGATCTTAGCTGTACCTCCTCACTATAATACTTAAGAGAAACTTATACAATAGTGAAGAAACTAAAAAGAAGGGAAACAAGAATCATCTGGGGTGTGGCTTTTTTTACTAGGAAAAAGCAGGTTAAAGGCTATATCAAGAAAAGTAAAGTGTATGTATTATATTTTTATTATTCTGAAAAAAGAACCCTCAAATTTAACACAGAATTTCAAGCCGTTATGTAAATAATGAACAGTAGTTTCTGAATTTCTGGAAAATTAGGATTTAGTTAGTCTTTAAAACTGGAACACTTTGATTGGGCTTAGCTTAATAAGGGCAAGTATTAATTTTATAAAGATGCTATAAAAACAATTACTAAATTTGGAGGAAAATGAGAGCCTCACAATAATGGTGAAGAATACTGTGATCAGATGGCCAACCTGCCTATTCATTCAGCAGGTGTGTGAATGGACAATTCACTTTAAAATTTATACTTTTTTTTCTCATAGCTTAAATTTAAAATCTGATTTGGATTTTCAAATAAAAATAGAGTCTTTTATGAATTGGCATAGCTGCAGTACATCTGCTTCCAAACAGTTTGTTGCGTTTCACAGGTTAAATTTTTAAGATAAAATATTTCAAAACTGTAATGTGTGAAGTGGATTTAAAAACATTTTTTTCAGAATATTATAATATAGCTGACTGTTCTTGGCTCCACATTTGAATTTATGGTATGTAGAATGTCCCATGTCCTTGTCTCATAGCATTTGGTTTGGAACACATCTGGAATATTTCAGACTTTACAATTTCAGAAATAAAACACCTGCAAAAGTCAGGATCGACTTTCAATTAGTCTTTTACATCCTTAATACATTTTGGCATGAGCAATTAACTTAATTTGTGTCTTTTTACAGATCCCTTTCCTCCCAAGAAATATTAAAAAGAAAGAAAAAGAAAAAAATAAACTGCAGAAATGATATCTTCAATCAGAATATACAATGCAGATCTTTATTTTCCTCTGGAATGATTGTCTTTTATAAATGTTATCCATCATTTGTAATGAGAGCTGTCAGGAATATTTAGCTGAAGAGAGGTACTTGGTATGCTAATAGAGGTCTCTTAGTGAATTCATTTAGTTCTGCTGCATGACATTAATAGTCTTCGTAATCTAATGAATGATGTCTGTAACAGGAAGAGATAAGACAGGGGAAATGGCATTCTGGAATTAGTCAAGTTCCATTCTCCATTTCAGTTTATTTGTTTTGGGGCAAATTGGTAGTTTAAAATAGTAGAATAAAATTTTACAACAATGACCTATTCCTTTCACAGGGCAGTATGATTTAGATTTTTGACATAATCTTGCAAGTTCTATACTTTTTGGACCATAGATAAAAACTCCAAGTGCTTTCCTTCTCATCTTAACATCAAAGACTTTCTTTTAACATGAATTCTTTTCCTTATATTTTAGCTGATATAGTATACAAATCTACTGGCTGTGATCTTGAAAGAGTTGTTTGCTGTCTAATATCACCAATATAATTTGACTAGAGAAATAAGATTCACACAAAGGCACAGCTTGTTCAATCCACTCCATTTGTCTTCACAATGTTCTATTGGGTATTCACAATATTCACAAGTCAACATGACATCCTCAGTTATCATATGACTTTTGGGGGGCTTCCCTCTTTTATTTATTTGGTTTGGTTTTATCTTTTATCCTGCCTTTATTTTTAGTTAAGTCATGGTGGCACACATACTTAATGCTCTTTCCTTCTATTTCCCACAACAGCAGCCCTGTGAGGTGGATTGGACTGAGAGAATTGCTAGCCTGAAGTCACACAGCTGGCTTTCATACCTAAGGCAGGACTAGAACTCACAGTCCCCTGGTTCTAGCCTAGTGCCTTAGCCATTACACCAGAGTGGCTCACATTTAGGGCTTTTGCAAACTTTGGGGGTTTCTGCAATCTTTCAGATAGGTTCTCCTTGTTCTGAAATAACTAATGGTAGCAATATAATAGTGAGGTAAGTGGGGGAGGGGGAGGGAGTGGTTGCAAGACCATGAGATCCAGTTTCTATAAGTATTTTAGCATAATAATTGTTAGTTGTTTCTGAGGTAGAGAAGAGAATTGTTGGGAGCTACCACAGTGGAGACTAAATTTGGGGGAAACCTCTTTATTAGGGCTTATAATCATTTTAATTTTTTTCTCACCTCAAAATGATAAGGAAACTTTGCTGTCACTCTTAATCAGGTATTTAGAAAGAACTCCTGGAGTCAAAAATAGGGTCTTTGGAAATTCAGATGGCTTGCTGAGATTGAAGTTTTAACTAATGAGGAAAAAAAAATCTTTTCATGCAGATTTCTTTTTTAGTAACTCCTAAAATTACATCAGCATTAGCTGCCTTAAGCTATTAAACTGCCTTGTAAACACCTTTGTGCCATTTAAATTTGTTGATATTAAGTTGATATGATTAAAAAAGTATGTTTGAAATATCTAATTATCTTGAGAAATTTTATACACTTCTACCTGGGGGTTACGCAAAGAAGCTACTACTATTAAATATAATTCACATCTGCTTTTATCAGATACATATGGGTTTCTATAATTTGGACTTTTTTCACAATGCAATCCTATCCCTCTCTACTCAGAGGTAAACCTTGATTAGCACAGTGAGGCTTAGTCTTAACAATAGGAGGGCATAGGGCATAGGAATTTAGCCAAACTAACCTTCTTAGTTAAGAAAAATTGGAAAAAACACTTCTGTCAGAAATCTGTAATTTTGTGGCTGCTCTGGGTCACAATTATTTATTTTGTTGAATTTTTAAAGACTTGTATACTGTTTTCCCATTCTTCTTCTTCTCAAAAATCACTTAAAATTCCAACAATTCAAAAATACATTAAGAAATATAATACAGTATATTGTAAAATGCATTTATATTCATTTTTAAAAGAGAAAGGGGTAAAAAAGAGACTACTGTAAAAAACAACAACCAAACCCATATATGCAAAATTTATACGGGAAGGGGATGAAGGAATGTTAACAGGTGCTTTCAGAAGGGAGAGCTTTCTATAATTTGAAGACGTCACCATTGAGAAGGCCTACCTGAAAGCCCATCAGATGTTCTTAGGAACTGAACTGATCTGTAATAGCAAATGTGGGATTTATTTCTCAGTTTAAGAAAAACCTATTTGTTCCAGGAGTCTATTGCCACCTTCTGCTTCTTTCCCTTTAATGGCGTACTAGGAGCCAAAGTCACTAAGCCAAAGGTGGGCAGAGCAAGGAGAAAAATTAAATCTGACATATAATTAAAGATAGGCTTAATAAAATAATATTATTCCAGTCGTACATTAAATAATTTCCTCTTTTTGTTACATTAAATGCTGTAGTTAAATTAAAGATGTTGCAAGACTTTTGAGATTTTTTTAAGGTCTCAGGATCTCAGGATGTGTACCTTTTTGTGTGGAACTGGGACTGAGATTTTTCTGGGCTTTCTAGATAAAGGCCAAAGTAGGAGATGATGTCTTGAAAGAGTAAAGCTGTGGGCCGATACAAGATTTTCTTATCATCCTTCTGCCATTGATTTCTTTTGTGGTCAGAACCAGCATCTTGAATTGGACATTGAAGATTAAAAACTAGCATGCCTTCCCCAAATGTTAAGATGGAAAAAATTGATGACACTTGACTTCTTCTATCCCACTTCATCCAAACCATTAAGGATATGTTATTTCCAGCTACAGGGATTAAGGCACAAGACTGATGTTGAACATTTTATTAAAGCAGCTCCCAACAAAAGCTGTGCTCCCATGTCACCTCACTTAATCTGTAGGAAGGTCCAGTAGGACGAGGATCTTTGCAACAAAAAATTCACAAGATATATTGAAGATAGATATGAGGGAGAGGATTTATCAAATAACAGCCACTTTTCCAATCCTGGATTATAAATGTAATCTTTCAAAGTACCACAAGTGTTAAACTATCTCATCACAGCACTGCAGTGCTCCTCAGGTATGGGGTCAATTTAGGCTTTTTAAGAAGTCAGCGAGCCAGGCTATTTTTCTGTCCTTTCACCCAAAACATTAACTAGATTTCTATGTCTGCAGGTCTCTGTGTTTCCAATCGATGGGTTCATTTCATTCAAAATCTTTAAAATTCTGGTACGTCCATCAACCAAAAGCCAATTTATTTTTTAAATTTATTTTTTAGAGTATGGCACTAGCCAGCTGTTAGCCAGGGATCACTGAAATGGCTGGCTGCCTCTTTGAAAGGAATTTTTTTTGGGTGGTGTTATCTTACCCATGGGAAGCCTGAATGCCAGTAGGGGGAGGTTCCTTTCCTGTCCCTACATGGTTCATTCGCTCATGGGAATCGAGCCACTGAGCTGCTGGCCTCAGTGGAGTGCAGGCTCAACATCTTACCACATGAGCCACTGTGGCCCCCAGCCAATCTATGAAAAACTATATTAGGCTGAAATATAATGCCATGGTAGAGAATTCCTTGGGCTTATCTGTACTGTAGACACCTTCCCATAAACTTTAATTGCCATAGCTTTGCTGTTAAAAATATTAGACCTGAAGGTGGATAAAAGTGCTGGATATTTGGCCAAATGACCTTAACTTCTGATGTAACTGAAATTTTTAGGAAACATCCCCCTCCACCTTGGAAAAGGAGGAAAAGTTATTAAAAACATTAAACTTCTGTTTCCTTGACATACTCTGTGAAAATGAAGGTGAACTGGAAACTTATTGTAAGCTTGCATGACTAAACTTCAGAAGCAAAATTGTGAAGAAATACATTGGTTCTCTGTAAATTCCAAAACCAAAATTTAATTATAGATGTGAAAGTCCCATCCATTGTAACATACTTATTGTACACACCCAGAGTCAACTTTTTTTTCCCATAGTAACTTAATTTTATGAAATGACACGTACATGGCTTCAGGGTGCTTATTAAAGCATGCTTCCTTGATTGTAAACAGTCTAGAATCATTTGAAAATGGCAGGATAGAAATTTCAGCAGCAAATAAATGTCATAATAAATAAAATAAATAAAAATAGAAATGCTGTAATATGAAAACCCTGTAAAAGTATGTGGGAAAGACCCTGGGAGATGGGTGGTGGGGTGAAGAAATGATGCCTAGGGAACAGTCAGATAAGAGACAACATAGCCTGCAACTGGATAGTGGGTAGGGCAAGAGAAGAGAAACCCTCATTAGTTTCCGGAACTGTAAAGGAGAGAGAGAAGAGAAGTATTTTCAGACTTGCAAGATTCCATTAATTTAGGTTTACAATAAAGTAGAATTAGTTTATCTAGTCATGTTTCCTACCTGGTCTACACAGTGGTAAGGCTGACACACTTACTTTGCTTATTGTACCTAACTAAATTTAAAGTCTTTTGACATCTAAATTGAGAATGATTAAGAAGGTGAATGTTGTGAAGTCAACCTGAGATTAAAGTATGATCTGGGTCTATTTTGTGTTTTGTATATATTTAGCTAGTTAGCATTATCTGTAAAGTTCTGTAAAGTTCTGTATAGCTATTCCTTAGATCTGCAATGTGTGTTTGCTGATTCTAGGACAGCAATTTTAAATACGTTAATGGGAATGTTACTTGGATAAACCAGCTTGCTAAGTGCCTCATACAAGCCCCTGGTGTCATGTGCTACAGTGTGCCAAGGCATTCATTGAGTTTTCTGTCTACTCTATGTCAAACAGAAGACTAATGGAAGGCTTTGATATCATTTCCAATTTCTCTGAAGTCTTACAATTGATTGAAAGCATCCACTGTTTGATTGTAGAGTGGCACCTGCAGTGAACGTGGAGGTGGAAGAAACATGGAAGAATTTTCACAGTATGAACACATGCTTGTAGCATTCAGTATAGTAAATTGGGGTACTCTGGATCTCAGTGTGAATTCAGTTTTGCCTCCTATTATACATAATGGAAGATATGAACTGCTGGGGATTAGAGGACTATGCAAAAACCAGGCTGGGTTTAGAGCTATATTACTGTTGGTCCAGCTTCAAATATTTTCTCACAAGACATCCATGCCAAATCTAGAGGAGGAGAAGGATCCTGAAAAAATGTCAATGGCTGCAATTTTTGTTACCTTATCAAGAAAATGGTTGATAAAGTGCAATTATTTTTAAACAATGCCTTCATTTTGATTAGGAAATGAAAGAATACAGTAGGTTCAGCAAAGTTCTCCACCCAACTGATGGAACTGAAAGAGGTATGGGTCATTTCACTCAATTTTTGCAAGAGTTGGTTGGGAAGGAACTTTCTACAGTTTCTCAGGTTGGGAATGAAGATTTGCAATAACTAGAAGACCAGTTGTTTCTCATCTTCTTAAATGGTTGTTGTTGTTTTTTTACCCTTCCCAATTTACTAAAATTCACTGTTATGGCAGCCTAGATTCCATTTGGCAATTTTTACCACATTTGGGTCTAAAATACCAAAGCAATTTTAGTGTGAATATATCTGTATGTGTGCATGGTATGGAAGAGAGAGAAGATCAGAGAAAATGTTATTTTTTTCCCTGTGAGACTGAGTAATAGAGAAATCTCAGACTTTTTCTTAGAACTTTTACTGAGAAATATTGATTGTGGCCTAGAATAACCTGAATGTAATGGGTTCTCTCCCTCCCTCCCTCCCCCACTCTCTCAAAGGTAACTTAGGTGTCTTTTCTTTCTTCTGCACAAAGCTCTTTAACACTATTCAAGCAATATTTTCTTAAATCTTTTAAATTAAACTTGCAGTCAGTTTATTTCGTCTTAATTCCCCATGTACTTATTAATTCGATAAGGTTTCTTTTAATCTTTTCCAACTTGTCACTGGGCAAAGGCAGTTTTCATTAACTAAAAAATAAAGCCCAGAGTCTGGAAAAAAATATGCTATTAATCATCAGTGGAAAAGCTAAATAATTTCAACCTCTGCATTTATTATTATTTCTTGAATTTTCATCCCACTGCAATCATTATGGGGTATAAACGTCAAATGATTACAGCTTAGTTAGCAATTAATATATAATAAGTATGTGTATGTGTTTGTGTCTGTGTGTGTACAAATGAAAATCTGGAGCTATATAAACTGTTTCTATTAGAATAGAATAGAATAGAATAGAATAGAATAGAATAGAATAGAATAGAATAGAATAGAATAGAATAGAATAGAATAGAATAGAATAGAATAGAATTCTTTATTGGCCAAGTGTGATTGGACGCACAAGGAATTTGTCTTTGGTGCATATGCTCTCAGTGTACATAAAAAGACAAGATACATTCATTAATATTATGTTATTAACAAACTGAAAAAAACCCTCCATTTTAATTTACTTCCAGAAGCCAACAAAATTTGGGTCTCAATCTAAAATTTGAGGAAGACTATTCCATAATCTATGGGCCGTGATCAAGAAGCATCTTATCCTACCCTGATTTTCCCATTGTCATGACAATGGGAAGTGGAGAATTACAAGCACTTTTTCCCAAGATGTTCATATTGGACAGATCAATTTTAATTGAAAAAGATGGCGTTGAAAGTACCTCAGTGGCTAGCCATTTACCGCTTTATAAGTGACAAGCAGCATTTATATTGTATCTGAGGTCCTACAGGCAACTGTAATATGCTCATGAGATCTAGCAAAAAGGGGTGATGCATTTGGTACCAACTGCAGTTTCTAAATAATCTTTAAAGACACCTCACCCCAAATAAAATAACATTACAAGCACATTGCAATTTTTCAGATTTGTTTGGAGTTGCGTGAGTCTTTTGAGTTGCTGCCTCCTTTTCAGCTTGCAGGTGTTTCCAAACTAAATGCTTGCTTTGACAATGGCTCTAAGGTCACAAGGGTACCAAGCAAGAATGGTGTCCATGATTTTCAGGTGAATGGCTGACTGAATCCCTTGAACAAAAGGGCATCCTATGAGAGAGTGGGTGGCAAGGGTATCAGGTTCAACGTCCAAGTAATTGGGAAGGGTGGTGCAGAATCAGGCTGGATAGTTATTGGGATGTTCCTCAGGCCCTAGTTTTAGAGTCATTATATAATCATGTTGCACAAGGGTTGCTGCTGGTGTACTCTAGAAGATATCATCAGAGGGAATTTGAGAAGGAGTCAAATGCAGTGACCACCTATCAACCTGTTGCTCCTTGCCTGGGTGAAGAGAGTGATCTTTTGCTCTGGAGTCAGTTGATCACAGAGAAATATTTCAGCATAGTTCAGGATTATATACCATAAGCAGCTCGGTTAGTTTCTGACAGAAAATAGGTTCTCTCATAACTTGGGAAAAATTATAGTCCAGTTCATAGCATTCTCAGGAGTCTACAGGATGTGGACCACAGTGGGTTAGTAAATATTTATTTATTTATTTATTTATTTATTTATTTATTTATTTATTTATTAATTAATTAATTAGTTCGATTTATATGCCGCCCTTCTCCAGAGACTCAGGGTGGCTTACAATGCATTAATCAATAGCCTTCATACTTTTGTATATACCTGCTTAGTAGGGTTTTTTGCCCCCCCCCCCGAGTAGTGTTCTATTTTATACAAAGTCAGCTTATTGTCCCCACAAACCGGGTCCTCATTTTACCTACCTCGAAAGGATGGAAGACTGAATCAACCTTGAGCCTGGTGAGAATTGAACTCACAGTAATTGCAGGCAACTGGCAGCTAAGTGCTATTTTAACAGCAGTTTAGTCCGCTGCGCCACCAAGGCTCCTTGGTGAAATATGGTGAACAGGTAAAGACATAGGTGTGCAAACAAGAGCTTAAGTCCTAAGAAGTGTTTTCCATGAAGGAGAAAGCATATCATTTCAGAAGTAGTGTGGAAGTTCTAAGAAGACTCAATTACACTGCAGCAGAGAATACTATGGACATGAATCAGATAGCAGGTAACAACCCTGAAATTGCTTGTAGGTTGAGTGTAAGGCAGCCTGAAGCTTTGACATGGAGGAGCCTTTCAATTTTCTAGGAGTCTGAGGTCTGAGCTGGAGTTGAAGGGGCTATGACATTGACATTTACTGCTCATTAAGGAGTTCCTGAATTTTGGGATGCTAAACTTTGGCAATAGCACACAGCTCTAGTTCTGTCAATGATAATGAACATATAATTAAAGTGTGCAATACATCAGTACAACCCACCCACCCCCGCCCCATGCAGATCTTCCTCTTTTTCTGTATGTATGGTACTACGGTAATGACTGAGAATTGACTTGTCTCTTGCTTCTTCAAGAGGGCAAAGGTTTATGTTGGGTGTCAATGGCTCCTTCTCATCTTATGAATCTCTGTTTCTACTGGCTGCTCCTTAGTACCGCTAGCTCTTAATATAACTGATTGCCTTCTGCAGGTGATGTACTACTTGGTTTGAGGGTTGCCAGTTTTTCCTTGGACATGATTGGGCTCATACTTCACGTTTTATTACATTACACTGTTTGCAATGTCATTACCTTCTCTAGGCATATGGAATAATTGGGGTGATAATAAAAGAGGTTTATAATATATTAAATGACCCAGAGCAATGACCTTATGCAGCATTTATAATTCACAGCCCTTGCACATCGTGTTTTATCTTTCATGAGATTATACTGTGGAAGAAGTGAAGCTACAGCCATGTCAGAAAACTAAAGCCAGTGAAGAAGTCCATACTTCTTTCTGCTTGTAAAAGCTGGGCCACAATTCTGCCTCATCCATACAGCAAAAATAAATAAATTTTGGCCTCTGGCTTGCAAGCTATCATTCAGTCCCCTTTTGGGGACTAGAATTGCTGAGCAGCATTATACAGGTAGTCCTCAACCTACAACTCCAACTGAACCCAAAATTTCTGTTGCTAAGTGAGAAATATGTTAAGTGAGTTTTACCCCATTTTACTTGTGTTTATGTGTCAAGTGAGTTTTGTCCCCTTTCTTACCACAGTTGTTAAGAAGCACTGCAGTTGACAAGTTAGTAACCCAGTTGTTAAATGAGTTTGGCTTCCCCATTGACTTGGCTTGTCAGAAAGTCACAAAAGGGGATCACATAAATCCGGGACACTGCAACGGTCATAAGTATGAACCAGTTGGCAAGCATCTCAATTTTGATCACATGATCATAGGGATGCTGCAAAGGTCGTAACTGAAAAACGGTCATAAGTCACTTTTTTCAGTGCTGTTGTAATTTTGAATGGTCACTAAATAAACTATTGTAAGTCAAGGACTATCTGTATAAAACAATTCTGAGATGAGATATACACAGCAACGGTGGGGTAGGCTAAGCATATCACTATGAGGGAAAGTAACCCTTCCACCCACAGGAGTGATTTGGCCCCAACCACTTGTGGCCTTCAGTGCCAAGTGTCACCTGTAATCTTTCTCCATTGGAACTGTAGCAGAATGAAAGACTAGGACAGTGTCTATCTGCATGAACTTAATTCTTAGTTTCAAGGGCCTCCACAATTTACCGAGTGTAGCTTCATCCTGTGGTGACTCTTTTGTTAAAGTAAACAGCTGCTATTTACAGCTATATGTTTTTTAAAAACGCAATTTCTGGAACATTATTTACTTTAAGAATTATACTGTTTTTCAAAAATGGTATCTAAACTGTATATAAGTGATAGCATATTAAAAATTAAAGAGAAACTCAGCCCCAATGAATTGTTGGCAAAAGTTGACAACTAGAGGTCAGGCTTCTGTCTCTTGCTGACAAACCACTTTCCCCTGCCAAAAAAAGAAATATGAAAACGAAAAGGACAGATTGTATTTTCTGCAGCTTGAAGCTAAATTCTGATTATGAGTAATAACAGCATTCAGCTTCTCCATGAGGAAATAAGGGCTGTAAAAGAACCGGATTAAAAAAAAAATCTATCATACATCAGATCTGCAGGATACCAAAATGCATGGGCAGATATTGCTGCTATATTATGTGTTGGTCAGAGAGACAAGTGACTGCTGAGTGAGCCGGTGGTTGCACTAACATGGGAAAAAGGTTTCATATAGATTGAACTCTGATATGTGTCTGTTTTGTAGTGTGTGTTATGAAGATTCCAGAAAAAGTAAAAAAACAAAAAAACAAAAAACAAAGCAGGAAAAAGTCAGAACAAAATCATCCAGTTTTGGTCACCATGATACAAAAAAGATGTCATGACTCTAGAAAGAGTGCAGAGTGCAGAGAAGAGCAACAAAGATGACTAGGGGATTTGTGGCTAAAATGTACGATGAACAGTTGTGGGAACTCGGTATGTCTAGTCTAATGAAGAAAAGGACTAGGGGGTGACATGATAGCAGTCTTCTGCTATTTGAGAGGCTGTGACAAAGAAGAGAGAGACAACACATTCTCCAAAGCACCTGAGGGCAAGACGAGGAGTAACGGATGAAAACTCATCAAAGAGAGATCCAACCTATGACTAAGAATAAATTTTTTGACAGTAGAACAATTAACCAGTTGGAAGGAGTTGCCTTCAACAGTTGTGGATGCTCCATCACTGGAGGTTTTTAAGAAGAGATTGGACAGCCATTTGTCTGGAATGGTATAAGGTCTCCTTGCTTGAACAGGGGGTTGGATAGAAGACCTCCAATGTCCCTTCCAACACTGTTATTCTGTATTCCATTCTGTATGAATCCACATGAGGACTGAGAAACTTGGGAATAGTTTTTGAAACCTTGGAACAATTTATTCTCACCATGGATTAAAACATCCACTTTATTCATATGTAATGCATACACTGAAAAATTGTTGGAAGTCTCCTTTTTAATTTTTAGATGAAAGAAAGAATGCATTCATATTTATATAAAATAATTTCATATTTCAACGAATCATTAATTTTCTGAATAGCTGTTGCTTAGAGTGATGGAGTGTGAAATATTGCTATGTGTGATAACTCAGTTTGAAATAATTGTCTTTTCTCGGCAACTGTAATATAGGCAAACTTTCACTGAATGATGCCTGAATCAAATGATGCATGTCATTGTTAACTTTTGCCTCTACATTAGTCTTGATACATCACCCCAGTATGGCATACATTGGGCACTATGTATGGCATCTCAACAACTCTCAAGGAACTTCTGGTTTTTCGCTGATTACAGGAGATTTGTCTCAATTCATTATGTCTATTACATTTAGCTTGATGAATCATGTTTTATTTCTTACATTTATATGCTGTCCATCTCACTATTCAAAGTGACACTGTTGTATAGGGCTTTCATCAAATTATTAGAATTACAAAGCATACATGTGAAAGGGAACATTGAAAAATAGTTCTGTAAACCTAACAGTTGGGAGAATTAAATATGCCTTTAATTGAAATCTGTCTGACACAAGTTTAAGTTTACAAGGTTACAAGTTTAAGACGCTCCCTAAGAAGGAAATGCAGCATCCTGAAGTTCACTTCACTGATCATCCTCCAGAAAACTGGCGGAGGATAATCCAAGTTAATCTGATTCGTTTTCCCATCTATTATCTTGCATTGTGTATTTAAGTAAAGTCTTCCTCAAATTTCTACATAGACATGTCCATGTATTTTGTGTGACAGTGATATAGAAAATGTTTGTCATTCCTTCTTTCCAGATTAATTTTTCCATTTCCATGTTCAGCCTGAAGTCATAGAATTTCCAACTGATCTCCCATCCTGATAGCTAAGCAAATCAAACTCTGCTTAACACTTTTCTGTTTTGTCCAATTTTGGTTACATGCTATCACCTGTTATGATGTGAACGTATTTAGATCACCCAAATTACATAATCGGCCAAAGTACAGGAATAACAGTCTAACAGAGTTGGAAGGAACCTTGGGGGTCTTCTAGTCCACCCCTGTGCTCAAGCAGGAGATCCTATACCACGTCAGACCAATGGCCATCCAATCTAAACAGTTAGGAACATGTACAGCACAAATGTTTGTTTTCTTCTATCCCAAAGGAATGTATTCAGCAGAATGAAACATGAGTGTAATAGTACATAGGAGTGAATCAGAGTCTTCTCTTAAATTGTAACCAAGAAATGTATCCAAATAGTGAGTTAAACACTTAACATTGCTTACTAAAAGCTGCATTCACAACAAATGCTGTAAACACACTCATGCAAACATATGTATACATATAAGCAGAAATAAACATGTACAACATTTATTCCTTAAAAATCTTTCTGCATTCATTGGTTTGCCTAGTACTGGACTATGCAGATTGGAACAAACATTTTTTTTTGTTTTGCACTTTGAAGAGCATTGAAACTCTTGGGCTCCATGCATGTGATGCTTGACAGAACTTGTACTCCTCTTTATATTAAGAATCCCAGCATAGGATACTGAGAAGTTGTAGGTGCCGATTTCACAAACAGGTGCATGTATGCTGTTTTGTGGATGGCTTTATACATTTCCTGATTGTTGCAGAATATAAGGAATTGAATGCAGTTAAACTGTGCATGTGTTGGGATTTCTGCTTGGACACAGTAAAATAAGATTTTGGAAATAAAACCTTGGATGAAGAGGGCTCCTACCTCAAATGCTTAAACATGCTTGAAAATAAAATACTGTTTGTCTCCGAGGCAATAATTTCATAGCTGCAACAAGCCTTAGAAATAAAATACTATTACTGATAAGCACAGCCCTCCATTTTCATGTTTCTGAAAATGCGTTTTTCCCCCAAGCAGAAATGTCTCTTAAAATATCAATATGATGAAATAAATTTCTAATTTCTTCTAAAGGTTCTTCCACAACAATCTAAACCACACAAGTTTCTGTTAAATATACTCTCAGGACCTATATGGAGAATGTAATGTACTTATCTAGACAGCATACTAAAAAGCAGAGACATCACTCTGCCAATAAAAGTGTGTATAGTCAAGACTATGGTTTTCCCAGTTGCAATGTATGGCTGTGAAAGTTGGACTATAAGAAAGGCTGAATGCCAAAGAATTGAGGCCTTTGAACTATGGTGCTGGAGAAAACTCCTGCAAGTCCCTCGATCAAACCAATCAGTCTTAGAGGAGATCAATCCTGACTGCTCTTTAGAAGGCCAGGTCCTGAAGATGAAACTCAAATACTTTGACCACTTAATGAGAAGGAAGGACTCATTGGAGAAGAGCCTAATGCTGGGCAAAAGAAGAAGGGGACGACAGAGAATGAGGTGTCTGGAAGGAGTCACTGAAGCAGTCAGCGTGAGCTTAAATGGACTATGGGGGATGGTAGAGGACAGGAAGGTCTGGAGGAACATTGTCCATGGGGTCACGATGAGTTGGATATGACTTCGCAACTAAAAACAACAACAAATGTACTTATCCAACCATTCTCTCTTGCTTTCATTCCCAACTAGTTGGAAGATGTTCTCTAAGACCATGCACAAGCCTGGTCTTAGAGAAATGCAGTGCAGAAATAGAGAGAAAATAGACAAATAAAAACAATATTGTCCTTGATGCCCAATGGAAGAGGCCTGAATGATATTTCCAAAAAACAGGATAGGTCTTTATGAGGTATGAAATAGTAGCAATGGGGGATTATAGGGGATGACTTTGGTCATGAAGGATCCTTCCAGGAAACTTCTCTCTTTCAGAGGGTGAAAGGAGGCTTTAAAAGATCATCTATCTTTGTCTTGATTCTAGAGGAAGATGTAGTCAAGGAAGTGGCAGTTGCAGCTTTCACTTTTGAGAAAAAGTTGTTGGAAGAAGCAACATGAAGCAATATATAAATCTAAGTGCTACTGCTATTGCTAGTTTGGTAATGAAACACCTGCAAGAAAACCACCAAGCTCCGACAGCACCAGGGATTCCACCAATAATACATGATTGTTGGTGGCTCATAGAAAATTTTTGCTAAGGAACAAAAGCAGTCAGAAAATGGAGCAGTCAGTTTGCTTGCTCAAAGGTTTGAGTTTCTCTTCTATGCCTGAGTCAGAAAGTTAAAAAATGTTGCCACTCACCTCTAAGTTTCTTGTGATTACTATACGCTATGTAAAATTAGTCTCAAGGTTTCCATTCATGAAACAAAACATATCTTTTGACTGTAGATACCTGCTTCAAAAACTATAATTGTAAATTAGGCTGAATTTCTCCTTATTAATATTCAGACAGTTGTTAAAACCTATTCTAAAGGGTCTAGTGAGTGAAATCATTGTGAAGGGAGGATTTGCTGTAGGATGCGTACAATGTTGTTTATTCGTCTAGCACAGAGTGTACTCTCCTTTTGCTTTTCTTACATATTTTGATGTATTGTTTTTACTCCTCTTAGTGAGGAAGGTTTCATAAACCGTTTATAGTCTACGTTGGTAAGAGTGACATATATAGTATGCCCTCGTAAGTGAATGAATAAATATTACATCTCTGAGGCTCAGTTGATCTTTCCCCCACTCCTTCTATGCACGAGTAATTCAATGTTTCTTGTTCCTGCTTTTTTCTTCCTCCTCCTGTTTATGTTTTAATTTAATATTTTCATTATCTATTTTATACTTGGTAAACTGCTTCAGGAAAAGCAATCGGAGGAGGAAGAGGACACCGGGAAGGAAGATGAGGAGGCAGCATTTTTGTTTTCAGGCAGAGTGTGTTAATCTTTAGGCTGGGAAATGTGCTAATTAAAAGGAATGTCAAAGAGATTATCTTTTTTTTTGTGGTCTTTTAATCTGCTAGTTTAATGGCCCAGGAGTTTAGCTAAAGTTATCAAAAAGATCTCTGTCTGTTCCCTAATTTGAAAAGAAGAATGTTTTTTCATGTAATGGTTTCTAATTCAACCATGTAGTTCTTCAGCGGGCAAGGGCAAAATAGTGTTCTGGTATGATAAATTTTAGGGATGTCATGGTCACCCTCTCCCAAATTTCAGAATAGAGTTGGAAGGGACCTTGGAAGTCTTCTAGTCCAGCCCCCTGTTCAAGCAGGAGATCTTAAACCATTTCAGACAAGTGACTGTCCAGGCTCTTCTTAAAAAACTCCAGTGATGAAACACCCACAACTTTTGAAGGCAAGCTGTTCCACCGGTTAATTGTCCTTACCGTTAGGAAATTTCCTTCGAGTTCCATTTCCTATTAGTATCACATCCAATATAGCTGACCTGACCACAAGTTCCTTCTTCCATCTTTTGCTCTTTTTAAAACATTTGTTACTAAAGGAAGGTTTTTTATAAAAATGACAAAAAGATAAAAGAAGAAATAAGAAAAAAGGTCAAAGGGAAGATGAAGGATAACCAAAAAGGAAGAAAAAGGAAGATACTTAAAGAAGTGACTTCTGATCTTCTTTGCAGATGTTACAAACATAGCAATTACCATCTCCACCCTCCCATATTGTATGTAATGATTCCTTCCTTCCTATAAATAAACCTTTTAAGTTAATAAATCCTGAAATTACCAATTCATTTTTATCCATTTTCATCCACAAAGGATTTTTAGTTTTTTTAAAATAATAGTAGTTGTGGTTTCCTCCTTAATCAATTTAGCTATTTCTGCAAACTCAGCCATTTTCATAATCCATTACTGGTATTTTTCTACTCCCTCCATCTTTGGGATGATGAATTTGTCTGCAAGGGTTATCAAGAGCCCATTGGCTTTCCCTCCTGAGGCAGAATTTGAATCCCAAATGATGTCAGGATAGCTGAAATTCCCCCTTACTTCAATGATGTGCTTCCTAGACACCTCAGAAACCTGTCTTAATCTGATTTGCAAATATTTAATCTAATTTAATCTTCTGCTTGGTTGGGTTGCCTGGAGTACACACCCACAACAGTGTTATTCTGTTTCTTTTTCTTCTTGATTTTCACACAAACCTTTTAAATAAGGGTTTCACTCTTGCTGTCACAAATGTCCATACATAGTGGTCTTTTATTTTGTATAATGCTCTACCTCCCTTGTGTCTGGTCTGTTTTGAGCAAACTATATCTTTCCAGTTCTACATTGTAATCATGAGTTCCATCCCAATTATTTCAGAAATAACGACAATGTCATGATAGGATTTTATACTAATACTTGTCCCTGTTTGTTTCCCATGCTTTGTGCATTAATGTACAAACATTTGATTCCTTTAATACTGCTTTTCTTAGGTTTGCTTCCTGTATCTCCTGGGTTATCCTAGACCACCTGTTCTTTCTTTCCACTATTTTCCTTGCTGTAGGGTTTAGTGCCTTTGGTCTTATGCTTTGAATATGATTCTGGGGAATGGTCTCCCCCCAGATTTAGTTTAAAGCCCACAGGATTAGCTGAGAAAAACAAAGTTGTTTCCCCTGTGGGAAGTGTGCTCCATGTCTCACTCTACTTGGAGCTAGTTCAGCCCAGGAATAAATTTTTTTTGGGGGGGGGCGACATCATCCCTTAAGCCAATGGATCGCTCCACATTTTTCTGCTCTGTTACGGTCTGAATAAACATAAAACATTTAAACCATTAGAGTACAGACAACTCAAAAGGTTCCCATGTGATATTTTTTGTTAGGGATGTTTTATTCTGACCCCAAAGCAAAATACTGTTTTTATTTTGTGCACATACTAGTTAATACTAAACCCTGTTTAGCATGTCTTGGGTACATAAGCTAATATTTTAAGCAGAAGAGCACATCTTCCTCCTTAGATTTGGATCAGGGGTGAAATGCTCCGACCAGATCACCTGATCCGGTAGTGATGGCGACGGGTGGTTCGGAGAACCGGTAGCAAAAATCCCTATGCCGCCCACCACCACCACATGCCCAGCTGAGCGGCGCGATCATCAGAGGCTGTTTTTTTTTTACTTTTAAAAGCATTGTTTCTACAACCTCTTCGGCCAAAAAAATGCTTTTAAAAGTAAAAAAAAAAAGCCTCTGATGATCGCACGGCTCAGCTGGGATCGTCAGAACCTTTTAAAAGCATTTTTTCTACATTTTTTCTTGGCCAAAGAGGTTCTAGGAAAAAAAAATGCTTTTAAAAGCCTCTAACGATCCCAGCTGAGTTGCCTGATCCTCAGAGGCTTTTAAAAACATTTTTTTACAACCTCTTGGGACAAAGAGGTTATAGAAAAAAATGCATTTAAAAGTAAAAAAAAAAAAAAAGTTGGCCACGCCCACCCAGTCACATTACCTCCCCCACCAAGCCATGCCCACAGAACCGATAGTAACAAATTTTACATTTCACCACTGATTTGGATGTCCAGAGTTGCCCAGAGTTCTGGATTGGCTCTGATAAACCCATGGTCAGGCTAATTTTCTGTTCAGCCCTGTGTGTTAGATTTCTTCTCATTAAAATTGCTCAGAAATAGGTGGAAGTTACACACTCATGTCTGAGAAAGTTTTGGGTGCATTTACTCAAGAGAACGGTATGCCCTAGGAGCTTCAGCTACCAGTTCACACCAGAGCTTAGAAAGAGTCAAATCAATGAGGAGGAAGAGAAGAGGGAAAGTAGCATTGTGCCTCCTAGTACAAGCAAAAAGTGCAGTCCCAGATATAAACCAAATCTGACATATGTGATGTGAAGAAAATACACTGCGGCAAAAGAAGTGTCATCTTTCGTTTTGGAAAGCAAATTAGAAAGCAAAACTAACAGCATAAGGTCTGAGTTGCTTACTGCGATTGCAGCATTATTGTACAGCTTCCTAAACTAATTCTTTGTTCTAAAAAGAAGGCAAAAAATGGGAGGGGCCCCACCAAGCACCCTATCTCCACCATGTCACCTTTCATTAAAATTGTGTTTGTCTGAGATTTTGTTATTTGCAGTTGTTCATCTGTAAAATTAGGTTTAATTCTTCACAGTTTGTCACCTTTAAAAAAAAATCTGCTCTGTTGGCACATAATTTAAAAAACAAAAAACAATACTGACAAAAAAAAAACCCACCTCCCAATAACAATCCAAGACTGCAAAAGCTGGGAAAGAAATGTAAAAGAAAATTAGCAGAGACCAGAACTGCTAAATGAAGCACTTCTATCACCAGAGTTCTTGTTTTACACACAGGGCACACAGGGTTTTTACTTAACCGTAAAGTAATGTTTGCAGCTAGATACTTACAAATAATTCACGATCACTGTTGATGTCAAGTGAGCACATATTATTTGGAATTGTTGTATTATTAGAGTCTGATCCATCCACCACTTTTAGAAGAATGTCATGGTACAAGGCAATATTATTTTGGAATTCAGGTGAATCAGAACATCACATTGAGTCCTGAACATAGACGTATTCAAAGTAGAGGGATACAGGCATACATGCTAGCTCTACCCTAATACCTCCCAAACATCCTATCAGTCCTATCCACAATAACGTGATAAAATACTGATACATGTGTGATGGTGACATTATGCAAATGCTAGAATTATATACCTGCATCATGGCATCTGACACATTGTGGTATTTGTGGGATGTGATCATTATACATTTGATCTCACTCCACACCAGGGGTGGGTTCTACTAACCATTGCTACCGGTTCGCAATGGTGCCCTGCTCGTATGCGCACTTCTGCACATGTGCAGAAGCTTTCTGATGACATTGGGGTCGGTGGGCGGAGCCTTCTGCTGGTTTTACTACCGGTTCTATAGAACCACCCTGAACCAGGGGCAATCCACCACTGCTCCACACCCTATGGATGTCCTGTTTCAGGCCTCCCTCCCTCCCTCCCTCCCTCCCTCCCTCTCTCTCTCTCACACACACACACGGAAAATAGTTCAAGACATTCCTTGGTACAGCAGCATTAGTGCATATGTGAACGCACACAATCACACCATTTCAAACAGTCCCCTGAAGTCCACTGACTCTTACTTGGCATCAATTTACCTTGACTGTTAGTAGATCAGATTCTTGTGTATAGGTTTATAGAATAAACTTGTTACTGCTTTTGAACTCAATCCTGGCTCCTGGTTTCCTGTACCTGATTCCACCAAGTTTTCAGGATTCTGTTTTTGATGAAAAGGTAGCAGTTTTGTTTCTGATACACACAGCCTATGTATCTGTCATAGATCTGATCTCAAGTCTTGCATTGTTGTAGGTTTGTTGTATTCTCTCACAGAACCAGAGTTGGGAGATCTGCAGGAGTTCCTGGAAAAGAATTATAAAAATGGCTTAATAGGCTTTTCAGCAGCATTCATTCTTATTTATCAAAACAAAGAAAATTGTTTCTTGTTTTTGTTTCAATGAAATCTTTACTAGGTGCTAAATCAGATTAGCATATGGAACCATTACCTCTGTCATCTATTTCTGGCCTATTGCACTGCTTCCATGGAACCGAAATCTGGATTAAGCTTTAAAATATATATGTATGTGTGTTATTATAAAGGAAGCAGACAAATAAAAGACCACACTTTCAAGTCCCTTACAGGCAATTTGAATACAGTACAACATAAGACCTTTTGAATAGTTTAATGCTTCTACTATCTCCCAACACTTTATGAATAACATTATGTTGAGACCTGTTAGATCAGTTGCTGATTGTGTACTTTCTAGAAGTTCAGATCCTTGCCACGTCGATCCCAGGCTGAAAACCCCCAGATCTCAGTCTTGCATCTATGGTTGAAAGAGTTAATCACGATGGAGACCAGTGTTGCTGGAACATGAAATTCCTCCATTCTGAAAGAAGATTTAACCAAATACAGAACTGTTGTTTCTGATTTTTCGTTTTATTTTACCATCTCCTATCTCAAACTAAAGGATAGTTCCCTTCTCTGAGAAACCTGTGTTTAGAGAAGATGAATCAGCCGCCATAATTTTATGACCGGGAAAATTTGCAGCCTTACTTTGAACCATTGTCACTCCAGGCTTAAGAAATAGCAAGAGAGGGATCAGTTCAACAAACTGATAAAAACAATTAAAAGATAAGATAAGAAAAGAAAAGAACTGATAGAGAATGCAATCCTTTAGCCAAGTTTCTGTTCTCAGTTCAGAAGAAGGTGCTACTCTAATGAGATTGGGTCTATGCGCTACTTGATGAACTGAGAAGGAAGGTCTTGTAGTTGTCCCAAGAAAATCCCACAGCAGTTTGGTCAAATCAGAGTTCTCAGAGACTTGCAAAAGTAGAAATACACCTAGAAAATTTCTCTGTAATAGGGAAACTTTACTTCTAATGACAAGAAAAGTACCTGTATTTGAAGTAGAGGTCACTATCAATATTTGCTTTCATTAATTAAAATGCTGTTTTATAATATTTAAATTTTAAAATTTACGTGAGTTCTGCTGATTACCTATTCGGTCTGACACTAGGAGATTAACTTTCCTAACAAAATATTCTTGTTGAGGGTGCTTGTGGGAGAGAAGATAAATAAATTTAATTTAGAAAATAACTTGATGATAGAACAGCCTAAATTACCTTTTTTGTAGCTAAGAGCCTGTAGTATGTTACTCTCCATTAGAGGGAAGTGAAGGGAGAACATGAATTCGGAGTATAAGACACACTCTCCCCCCCAAAAAAAGAGGGTGAAAATTTGGGTGCATCTAATACACCGAATGTAGCCCTGCCTACCCGCTGGCCCCTACCCTTTGGCCTCCGCATGTTGCGTTTTTGGCCGGTTCCAGGCAGCGGGGATCAGCTGTGACAAATAGGCCATGCCAAACAGGCCATGCTGGCAGTAAACGGGCCACGCTGAATGGGCCGCACTGAATGGGCCATGCCGGTAGTGAACAGGATGTGGCAAATGGGCGGCAGCAAATGGGTCATGTCGAATGAGCTGTGGCGGTGGCAAGCAGTCTGTGGCAAATGGGTGGGGGCAAACGGGCTGTGGCAAACAGGCTGTGGCATCGCAAATGGATGGCGGCAGTGAATGGGCCGTGGAAGTGCCAAATGGGCCATGGCGAATGGGCCAGATGAATACCGGGATGGATGCTGAGAGGCAAAGGCAGATTTTTTTCTTGTTTTCCTCCCCCAAAACAGTAGGTGCGTTTTATAGTCTGGAGTGTCTTATACTCCAAAAATACGATACATAGATCAGGATCAGAATCAGAACGAAATCTGAACTATAAGGGCAGGACAATTCTAAAAGTGCCAAGAATAAACTCCGTCTTTTAAACAAGGAAAGAAAGGAGGGAAAAAGGGAAAGGAAAGGGCAGATACCCCCTGCCTAATTAACTCTACATTTATTGCTCCAGCATTGAGATTTATAGGTGCAGAAAACCAGGGAAAAGTTGAATTCCAATACATAGAACCTTACAGCATTTCTGTGATATTGAAGGCTAGAAGATATTAAAATAAAAATGGAAGTTCACTGTTATAAAGCCTTCCTTCACAGGTTTAGAATTATACCAGAAGTAGTATCACCAGCATATGAACAGAGCTACTCTTGGGAGGAGGAAATGTTCCATTATCTCTTAAGTTGTCAATAGTTATATGCATATAAGTAATACCTTGCTTTCATTCCAAATTATACTGCCAGGGGATTTAAGTGGATTATCAAATTTGTTACAAGATGTTTTTTTTAAAAAAAGTTTAAAAAGGTGCAAATTTGATCCTGAAGAAAGATATTCTGGCTATCCAATTGTTTTAACTGTTTTAAATCTTTTGTAATGAGCTTTTTGTTGTACAGATGTTGTTTTTATCCTGAAAACTTTATGTTCTTCAAAATGTGCAACTGCATTGTAAATATTTTGAAATATTCTTACCATGATTCTCAACATGGAAAAGGATTTATCAGAACTGTTCTGACAAACATATTTTTTTATCTGCTTGAGTACTTCTCCAAACCACCTGCTGAAGGTAGATGTAGAAGAGGTGACTGGAATACATTATTGTAGAAGATACACACTAGAACAGGTGTCTGCTGTCAATACTGGCAACTACTAACAACTGATTGTGGCATTCAGCAGAACATCTTTCTCTGTTCACCATACTGGATCAGGCTCAAATCTTAGCAGAGGTAAGATTTAGACTCCTTGAGTTCCTTCTTATATCTTCTCAAAATTTAAAAGACAGTCTACCAAGGAGAATCAGACATAAATTCATGTAGATTAGACAATAGAACATTGTGGGTTTCAAGAACCAAGTAAAGGGCAAAAACATTTCTAGTCCATAATTTGCCAAGGAAAACCTCTTAAAATACTCTGACTTGTTGAATTGGGAAGGTTTCCTGAAAAAGTCCTGGGGGCACTTATTATTTTTATCATTATTTATTACTTTATATGCTGCTCATCTCACTGTCCAAAGTGACTCTGGGAAGCTTGTAATGTATTTCCCCTAAATTCCCAATGAATTTCCTCTCTTATTTTCTGGAGAATCTGTTGACCGATCTACAGTACGTCCATATCCCAGGTGATTGGCTGTTTTGCTTCTAACACTTTCTTTCTTCTCACAGAAGTGAATTGGCCTCTTCATTAGGGAGCTGAAAGTGATGATATGGGGTGGAATATTGGTAGGGTTACAAGTGAAGGAACTTTCAAGGCATATCAAATCAACCTTATAGTCAAGCCATTGAAAAAACTATTTGAAGGTGTACTCTGCAACAGTAGAGACAGGTCAGTCTGCTTTATTCTTTGCTTCCATTGCCTCCATACAAAATGGGCTGACATAACTCTTCCATGCTGTGATTCATTTCCTTCCTGAAAATGAAGGGGCAGAGCAACCTGAAATAATGGCTGTCTCATTGGTAGCAGTTGCATGATGTTCATGCCATACAGTATATGAAATCAATCCAGATTTAGAAGGTATTTGTTAGAGCAGGTCATAGGGATATCACCTTAGCAATCTCTTGTCCTGCTGTTTTGGATCCTGTTTAGCTTACTACTTGCTTACTTCTCTCATGATATCCTGGCTAATTCAATCAGTATGTATAAGAGATGGTAATAATAGGACCTTTACTGGAGAAAACACAATGAAACAAAGCTTCAGGAGATTTGCATCACAAAAGACCAATTTTGTGAGATGTTACATTTCTGGGAACAGAGATCAAAAAGGTGATAACTTGTAATTCCAGACATCTGAATTTTACTAATTTTCTGAAATGGTTTTAATATGTGGGAAAATGTTACCGCTGAAACTGCTTAAGATTTATTGATTGGTGACTCTGCTGGAAATTGGATGGGGAATGTGGAGTCCTATTTGTTCTCCTGGGTTTGTCATTGGCTATTTATCTGATGCACATTATCCTTCTGGACCATGTGGTGGGATTGGGCCTCACAGGCACTTTATGGTGATATTGGTCCATAATATGTGTCAAACTGTGTTTAGTAGGTGGTACTGGGGGTAATATCTTAAAAGCCTTTAACCTCTGATCTATTTATTTATTAAATTATATGCTACCTACCTCAATAGGGCAACTCTCGTCTTGATGTGCCAGAGGGTTCTATTTGTTGACTAGTCAGTTCAATACTCACATGAAACCACTGGGAAAGAACATTCAGAGCAAGAGCTATCATCAAGTAATGTGTATCCTTGAATTGCTTACCTCGTGTTAACACTTTGCTTACCTCATGTTAGTTGGGAGCAGTGGTGGGTTTCAATTTTTTTTACTACCAGTTATGTGGGCAAGGCTTGGTGGGCATGGCATGGCTTGGTGGACATGGCTTGGTTGGCGTGGCAGGGAAAGGATACTGTAAAATCTCCATTCCCTCCCCACTCCAGGGGAAGGTTACTGCAAAATCCCTATTTCCTCCCGATCAGCAGGGACTCAGGAGGCAGAGAATAGATGGGGGTGGGGCCAGTCAGAATTTTTACTACCAGTTCTCCGAACTGCTCAAAATTTCTGTTACCGGTTCTCCAGAACTGCTCAGAACCTGCTGAAACCCACCTCTGGTGGGCAGTAAATGTTATCAACATAACAGCTACTGCTCCCAAATAACACAAGGTAATAAATGTGTACCCTTGAATAGTATTTATATTTGGTGGTGAACTGAAGGAGAGGTGGAACAAATTCAACCCAGACAAGATTATAGTACTTTAGGGACTTCCGGGTTGGCTCCGCGGCACCATGGACGGTCTTTTTAGACCGCCGCCCCCGCGATCTCGTTGAGCCGTTCTGACAGCGCTAATCAGCTGTCAAACGGCTTGAAAATCTCCCCTTTGGGAAAAGAAGGGGAGGAGAGTTGGTGGGTGAGGGTAGAGCTCCCCGAAAACCCCTGGATTAATTCCAGGGGTTCGGAGGGCGAGAGCTCCCCGTTCAGCCCACTGAAGCTCCGGATCCGGGGGGACTCTGTTTTTTTACAGAGCTAGGCGTCGCGTCCACTTTCTGCTGTCAAATAAAAGATTAAATGATCTCAAAAAAGCAGGCAGAACGGAAGCAGGAGGACAAGCCTTTCGCAAGTATAATGCTTAACTCCGGGGATACAATGTTTCTAGTTGGATTTTCTGAGCTGGAAGTAAAGATGGCGTTTTCTTTGTTGCGATTTTAAAAGTGAAAGTTAGAAAGGAAGTGTCTGCTAATAGACCATGCTCAGAGACTGGCTTTAAGTTGCTGGATTAAATTTTAAAGAGCTGTTTGGGACAAGATTATTTCGTTTGGTGGTTTAACAAAGAAATTGCTGAAAGTTGTTCAAGAGGATGGCTGTGACTTTATGACTTTATGGTTGTGGGAAGAAAGAAAATCTTTTTAAAATAAAATGGCTTCCAAGAAAGGAGATTTTTAAAGTGCTGGAAGCTATTTGGAGGTGTCAGAAACGATACAGCTGTCTGATTTACAGAACTACAAGGATCCTAATGCAGAATTTACAGAATTTATAAAAGAAGCTATGAATAACCATACTGCAGTTATAAGTAATCAAATAGCAATCCTCAAAGGGATAACAACAGAAATGATGGAGGAGACAAAAGCAAGTACAGAGCATGATGACAATCCAGGAGACATTTTGATTGAAGCAGAGAAGGTGGAAGAATCTCCTCAAGAATTTTCAAGCTTATTCTATGCTCTTTTTGAAAAAATTGACAGAATCTTTCAAAATTACGATTTGGTTTGGAAGAAAGTAGCAAATGATCAGATTTTCGAAGTTTTAGAAGATGAAGGAGATTTGGTATTTAAACACTTAATAGAAAAGAAACAACTGAACTTTTTTTCACAAACTCTTGACAATCTTTGGTTTTACAGACAAAGGAATGAACTGATTGATATAAGCAAGAAGAGGCGATATGGGGGCTCTAAATCAGAGGAAATTTTTTCAAAAAGGGGACAATCTTTGCAGTTACATCAACCTCAAACTAAAATTAAAAACCTCCTCAAAATAGAAGTAGGAGGGATGCAGAAAGACTGGAAAAAATATAAAAAGAAAGCAAGAATGGAAGATTAACTTTTCTTTTTGGTTTTGCAGTTGTTCTATTAATGGTTAAAAATGATTATGTTTTAGGTGTTACAACTACTGAGGGGGAAAATGTATTAATTCAAATATTGATTTTTAAATATGAAGCATTAATGGTTAATTAAAATGATTATATTTTTTTTTAAAAATGTAGAAATTTAAATAATGATAATGGCTAAAAATGATTATGTTTTAGTAGTTAAAAGTTGGAGGGAGGAAAAAAGATTGAGGGGCTAACTGTACAGATTATGATTAATTAAGGTTTATTTTTTGTTTTAAGATTTTTTAAAACATTCGAGAGTAAGAATGTAAGATTAATCTTTTTTGGTTTTCTAGTTTATGTATTAATGGTTAATTAAAACGTTGATGTTTATGTTTTAAAATTTTAAAAGTTGGAGGGAGGAATAACGAAGGGGGAAAATTTTAAAAGTTGGAGGGAGGAACAACGAAGGGGGAAAATTTAGAAACTTAGAAAATGTAGAAATTTAACTGTTGAATATCCAAGGTTTATTTCTTGTCATAAGATTTCAAAATATCTGAACTTTGAGAAAAGTAGGAGGGGGAAAAATGTTTTTGCAAATGAATTGAATACCTTATTGATATATTAAGAGAATTTTTAAGGTTTGAATGCTTAATATTTGTTAATGGTTTTAAAACTCTTAGAGTTATTGGATTATACGCTACTTTGAGTCTATAAAAAGACAGGTTGATGAAATTGTAAAAGGGGAGTTAAGGGGTCTTGGGAGCTATTAAATCTTGTAGTTAGCTAGTTTATTTTAGCGAATGTTTGGTGAAATCTATGCCCTGTTTTTGTTCTGGGAAGTCGGGGGTGGTGGGTGGTGAGGAGGGGTTGAAGATTGAGTTTAGTGATGGATTATGGATTGATTTTTTTTCTTTTTTTCTTGATGATAGTTTGAATGATTGTTTATATTGTATACTTGTTTGATCAGAAAATAAAAACTTTTTTAATAAAAAAAAGATTATAGTACTTTTAATAAACAGGAATTTAGATTTAAAGGTTGAGTTCAATTTATTTTGGATATAGCTGCACTCCAGTTGAAATAACAGATGTGAAGTCTTGGAGTGTTCCTCAATTTTTATTTGCAGTTAAACTTCCAAGTTTTCACAGAACACACTTACATAAGGCTAGTGCATCAATTGCAATGATTCCTGAATTGGTAGATTTTGTTACATACTTTGGATACAGCTTTTAATTATTGCAACAAACAATAAGTGTTTTAGATGTTGCAACAACTCTTTAGAGTTTAGGCCTTTTAGAATTGCAACTAATACAAATTGTGGTAGCTATGCTGCCAGCCAGGGGAAATACAGAGCTCATATAATGTCTTTATTTATTGAAAGATCTAAACTGGGTACCAATTGCTTACAATGCACAATTTAAATTGTTGACATTGAACAATAAAGACTAAACAGCTTAGATCTGCCATCTAAGGGACTGGCTGATAATTTATGAACATGCCAGACTTCAGATTTGCAGAAGAGGCTTTTTTGAAAATGCCCCATTGTCAGCAGCCTATCATAATGGGATGTGTGAAAGGGACTGTTCTTTCATTGGATATGTTTAAAAGTCTGTAAAGATGTATATTTTTCGTTTTTAAATATAATTTATGCTTTTTTAAACCCCCCCTTTTTTTTTTGGTTCTTTGAGATATTTTGAGCATTTGCAAGTCATCAGAGAAACTAAATTAGTAAATGAATGTACTGCATTTTTGCCTCCATTCTGTTATGCTCCCAGCTGCATGTCTGTGCTAAAAGTGAGCTTAAATAATGCTGGGCGGCATTTGACTTTTTGGAGAATTTTATTAATATTAACATTACTGTTGTGTTAAAAAGTTCTGTTATCTTTTTAAAATTAATATATAATAGAAAATAGAAAAATACAAAAGAAAATAGTAGGAAAATAAGGGAAGAAGAAGGGAAGGGAAAAGTGTAGGGAAAAGGGTGGGGGGGGGGAAGAAAGAAAGGAAACTTCCGACTCCCTTTGGTGCAGTAGAATAAGATAACATCAAACCTCGACTTTCTACTTTTACATAGTAGTATAAACTAGACATTTCTATAACAACAAACCTATCTAATCAAAATTTCATTTTTTTTCCACCTCAAGCACAAAGTCCAGAAGCGGCTTCCATGTAGAAACAAAAATACTTGTGTTTTTTTTTTCTCTAATCAAACCAGTCGATTTAGCCATCTCTGCTAATTCCATCAACTTTTGCAGCCATTCATCTATTGTGGGAATCAAAGTGTCCTTTCATTTTTGTGCATAAAGTAATCTTGCTGCTGTCAACATATATAACATCAAAGTTCTAATTTTTCCCCCCAAGTGTTTTCCCATTAACCCAAAAGAAAAGTTTCTGGTTTTTTCTTTATATTCACCCTAACCCAATCCCGGTATTAAGATGTGAATCCTACTCTAATGATTTCTTTGCTTTGTTCCATGTCCACCATAAGTGAAAAAAGGCCCCTTCTTTATATTTGCATTTCCAACATTCATTTGGAAGAAACCTATTATGTTTTGACTACAGAAGTCCAGGTAACCACTAGGTGGCAGCACTGAGGTATAAATATGTCTAACTTTTGGCTGTCACCCAGTGATGAACTGGATTTTCAGTTTAGGTATAATAGCTCTAATGCAGGGGTCTCCAAACTTGGCAACTTTAAGAATTCTGGGAGTTGAAGTTCTCAAGTCTTAAAGTTGCCAAGTTTGGAGACCCCTGCTCTAATGAGACAAACCTATGATTTGGGAATGCTTTCGCCAATCAAAATAGGCAGTGCCAGGCTAAATGTAAAATAACACAACATGGCATAAAGCATCTTCCTGTGTTTGTCCTGAATATGGACACCTGAAGCTTCAGGTGACAAATCTGATGAAGAAACTGGTATAATGAAAGGATGTGAAATGATAAATTGGCCTGTCAGCTTCCATCCCGAACACTGGTCACCTACCATTAAATCATTCTCACAGCAGGAAGCAAGGCAGTTATGACTTCTTCTGCCCATTTAATCTCTGGCATGCCATCTCCTGTGTTGAGAAAGATTCCAGGTGTGTCCTACTGCCTAGGGGAGTGGAGTTGAGGAGGACCGGTGACAGAAAAGCAGAAGAAATTGATAGGGAGAGTTGTCGCTCATGCTGCCTTGGGCAACTTCAAGAATGATGAATGGTAGGATATGAGTGGTGCCTCTGTTGTGAGGTGTCAGCACTGTGATAAATGATAGTCCCTCCACCTGCCACCATATCCTGCAGGGTAATTATTTTATACCTGTAGAGATAGAAGTTTGCCATTTTAGGTATTCTTAAGGTTATAGCATAGGTGAAAACCTTCTTCTAGAATAATCCATGCTTACAACTTTATCAGGATTTCCAAGCCTCCCCCACCCCCCACCCCAACCTGCATTGAGCTAACTGTGCTTTTTTTAAATGGAAGGTTTATTGCTTTAACCAAACTATCTTTGAAATTTTGGAACCCTGTTTATGTAAACTGAGGCCAGTTTACATAGAAAGGAGAGAAGGAAACTGCAACCAGAAACAAAATGGTGGTGGCTTTGAACAAAAGAACAGCAGCAGGCAAAAAATCTTGGAAGCAGATAGAAACGTAGCAACTGATACAATACGAAGTATGCCAAATGATTGAAACAATATGCTGTAGTTGTAAACACAGGTCATTTGGGTTGCACTCTGCTCCTATACTATCTTAATGCCTGGTTATTTATGTCCCCTGGTCTGGAGTGACGGGGTAGTATATTTTAATTTTTTAAAACACTTTTTTGATATTTTTTATGTATATTGTTGTTTTTTAACAGTCGCTTGGTCAATTGTCATTGTGAGCCGCCCTGAGTCCTTGGAGATAGGGCGGCATACAAATTTTATAAAATAAATAAATAAAATAAATAAATAATGCACCATGGAATAACTGATAGAAGACATACTTGTATTGAGATCCATAGAAGAAGTGGTTCAAGAAAAAGCCAAATCTTCAAATATTAAATTCAGCAAAAGCAAACATTGTTTTAAAGTTCAAGAAATACAATACCTGAGATACTATTGAAATATGTGAATCATAAAGGATATCTAGCTGCTACAATATGAGTTAAGCAGAGTTTAAATGCAATCAAAAAGCTGAACAGACTGAATAATACTGAATGAATGAATGTGAATAAGATATTTTACTTAGAAAAAGGGGGATGTGAGGAAGGTAAATATAGAGAAAGAGCATAAGAGTCATTAATATTTCAAAGAGACAATAATACAAAATCACAGCTCTGGGAAAGAACTAAGTGTAAGAAAGTCTTAAAATAACCATGTTTTACTTCTGCACTATATATGAGAGGATAGAGAGAACTTCTGGCAGACTTTCAGGATTCTGTTATCATACAATATAACAATAGAGATCCATTCGTTATTGCAGTGGTTAACCCCTGGTGTTGTCTTTTGATTTACCAAAAGTAGAATTTATTCATGTCATGGAGAATAATGGTATACTGTGGAGCCCTTGCACTTTCTGAGCCTGGTTCTTTATGAAAAATTGCCTCACCACTCAACCCACTGCAGCACAACTACAAGGGATGAAAAGAATGACATTGCCCTACACGGAAAAACATCTCAGAAACAACCAACAGATTATCACAACTGCATAGTATCACCATATCACACAAATTAATTAAATCCTTCCAAGATATCTTAAGACCCACTAGCCCAAGGAATTATCTACAATGTACCATGTAAGGATAGCCACTATATGGAACAGACAGGGAGAAGATTAGCAGGGCACATCCACAAACACCAAGTTGCAATCAGAAGACTTGATGAAAACTCCTTAATCTTCCAACTCATGGATACACTCAACCATAGTTTCAAATGGGAAATTGTGAGCATCCTAGACCAAGCTAAATCCAAAAATGCTAGAGTATTCCAGGAAGGTTGGTATTCAGACAAAGCAGCCATCAATAAATACATAGATATAAACTACATGTACATGCCATTCAAAAGAATCAATTAAAAAAAAAACCTAAGATGGAAAGAAAAAGACCAGAAGACCTTGTCTCCAGCGAGTAAAGTCCAGATAAATAGGGATTAACATCACACAAACAATCAAGCAGAAAACGGTAACCTAATCAAGGAACCATCTTTTTCTGGACAGGGTGGCTCTCCGCTTGCCTGTCACACATGCCCTGGTCATCTCCTGATTAGACTATTGCAACACATGCTACATGGGGCTACCCTTGAAAAATATCCAGCAGGTTCAGCTGGTGCAGAGTGTGGCGATGCAAGCTATATTGGATGCCCACAAAAGGGCACATATAACTCTCTTGCTCTGAAAACTGCACTGGGTGTCAGTTTGCTTCCAGGTCCAATTCAAGGTGTTGGCCATAACCTATAAAGTAGCATGAGGCCAGGCTACCTATGGAACTGGCTTTGCCCCATCAGCCAGTCCCACTTGATCAGGCAGGGAAGATATACTGCAGACCCCATCAGTCAAAGAATTCCAACTGGCAAGATCTAGGAAGAGAGGCTTCTCTACTGCTGCCTCCACATTATGGAACATCCTTCTGCCAGAGGTGAAGTGAACCCCCACTCTCCTGGCCTTCTGTAAAGAGGTCAAAACCTGACCCTGTGAACTTGTGGGTGGGGCACAAAGGTCCATGCAATGTGGGGTTGGCTGATGCCACGAGAGCCCCATCTATGCTTTATTAACCAATGTTAAATGACCATCTTGGAATTCTTATTTTTATCTCTGAAATTTTATAATATTATAATCTTAGATTTTTTAATCCTAAATTAATCTCAATATTATATTGTTAATTTTATATGCTGTTCTATATGCCAGTTATACTGCACACCACTGAGAGGTCCTCCTTGAGGGAGATGGGAACTCTATAAACATAAAATAAATAAACAAACAAATAATACATACCAAGTAAAAAAACCATATCCCCAACAACACTGGCAGGGCAAGCTATCGTATATAAGCAGACACCAAACTTCATATGCAGTAGCACTGATGATGTTACCTAGTCAGGTAATGAAAGATTTGCAAGCAAACAATCATGTTCAGAGAGTACCAAAGATTTCACAAATCAATCCTGAGCTACACATATTATCTTCTATTGGAACAATTGTATATTCCTTACAATATATTAATTTTCTTTTTCATTCTAGGTCACAGTTAAGTCCAAGCTAACCTTAATAAGCACATTCAGTTCCTGTCCTGTGTAACTTTCTCTTCATAAATGAAATAAATAAATAAATCCATAGACATGCCAAGGTAACTGAGCAACCATGCAAGACTACAGGTAATACTTAAGCAACCAATTACAGTAATAACCCAATATATAATATCAATTCTAACCAAAATACAAACCAAATTATACTTACAAATTTACATGCTATTTTTTGTATGCAAATAGGTTAACATCTATGACTGGAAACAGGAACATTTATTGTGCCTGAAGGTCTTGATAACCACTTTACTTTTACTTTACTTTATTTTGTATTTATATACCACCCTACTCCCGAAGGACTCAGAGCGGTGAACAACCAATAAGATAAAACACACATAATACAAAATTTTAAAACAATGTAAAAGCACATTAAATAATTTGGCCCATACAGATTAAAACACCCCTATTGTTTTAAAACAAATTCAAAATTAAATTTAGACCAGGCCAGCCTGTTGAAATAAAAAGATCTTGAGGGCACGGCGGAAACCACCAAACAGCTACCAATTTTGCGTCTACTGTAAGGTTAGGTGAGACGTGGTAATTCAGAAACAGCTGAATCTCTAATGATATCCAATACAACTTCTTTCCATCTCTCTCCTCTTCAACCCCAGAAGTTGTCAATGACCTGGGAAAAAGGTCCAGTTATTTCTATGGCCTTTCCAGTTGTCTATTTACACTCCCTTCTATAGACTTCTCTCTACAATCTTTTGGTTATAGAGTTTGTTCAAAAGATAAATGTTGTATTCAGCGTGAGAACATTGTTCAACATGTTTCATCTGCATAGACTTGCAGTGAAGTTGGATATTTCCCAGTTTCTCTTTGAATAATCTCAGCTGCCTGAAAGAGAATACATGTCGAAGGAATGTTAGTTGTGGATTTTTCAAACTGTATCCCCTCTAGAGGTAAACAAGACAATCCAATCACATTTGCATGAGTTTATGTCCTTTTGAACTCTATTTTGTATCTGTTCCCTCCAAGGAACAGAGCACAACATTGTGTTTAAGCAGCTACTGTAAGTCAAATCCTTTTTTGTGGATTGAAGATTGACAGCAGTGGTTGATGATCAGTGATGTGAATAATTTCTCTTTTGTAACAAATACTGGTTTAGGCTTTTAATTTTCCAACCAAACTCAAAGTATTCTCTGCAGCTGTGAGAGAAGGTGATGCAAAAGCTATGCCATCTTTCATGACATGTGATATAATTTGCACCAATCCTATTTTTTGAGGTATCACAAGCCAACCTTACTCTTAAATGCAGGTAATGAATTAGCACCGTGTCTAATGTCATTTTTTTTTCTGTGAAATTGTGTGCTGTTTTGTCATCTGCTTTGCCCTCCTGACTTGTAGAAAGTAAGGAAGATTACCTTGATAGAGATATACAGGAGCCACTGCCTAGGCAAAAGAGGCTGAAACATCTTTTAAATTCAGAACAACAAGATAACATTCAGAAGCACATCAGACCTCTCTGATTTACTGTTATATAAGAAGAAGGGGACATACAACCTAACCAGAGTTGCAAGATTATGTTATTATAGCCAATCATAACATAAATATAGCCTTTCTGTAGAGTTGATTTCCTGGTCTGGTCTATCTTAAGGAGTTGAATAATTAAGGAGTGGAGCACAGCAATTAAATGTGGCAAGAATTTGTTATAATAATGAACAAATCTGAAAATAACCAGCTGGTGACATTGTGATACAACACTTCGAGATTGTCAAACTCATCTGCAATTGTCTCTGTCACACAGTCCATATCTAGTATGAACTGCAAGTAGACGCCTTTAAAGGTGTGTGTGTGTGTGAGGGACTGGGTTCACAGATTTTAGCAGAGATGTGGGGTGCTGCTGTAATTGGAGCTTGTTCATGGGAAAAGAGAGAGCCGTTGCATATCTCTGATGCAAAAACCCTGGAGGGAAGATTGCGATCAAAGAGCCTAGTTATTTGAATTCATCCACCTGCTCAATTGGCTCTAGGGGCAAAGTTAATTCATGTTCTATCAGTTGACACACCTTTAGTCTATTTCTGCATTTGTCTGTAGTCTGAGCCTCTCTTGTTGTTTGCTTAAGACATTCAAAAGCAACTATAGCTTTCATTTTGATCCTTCTACATAAAGAAAGAATATACTGGTGTATGCCGGATCCGTGAATTTCAACTCAAAAGGAACATCTGTGTGCCCAGTCTTTCCCCCCATTATCGAGTGTGTTATAACACTGAATAGTGATGATAATATACACCTACAAACTCTGCTTGAACTCATGCTGTGATACAGCTGGCACCGCAAAAACCAATTGCTGGATTCCACTGGTATAGTTTTGCCAACTGCTTCTGATATAAGCCATATTGCTGGTCTCATTTTGCCTTTTATACAAGAGATTTCCATGTTACTTATCCCTTTTCACTTTCTTTGCCAAATTCAGCATCTAGAGCAGGGCTGTTAAACTCCTGGCCTGCGGGTTGGATGTGTCATGTGCTAATCACGCCCACGCCCAGTTTAACAAAGGGGAAAACAATACATCACGTGACACTGCCGTAATCCCACAAGTTTGACACCCCTGATCTAGAGCATACACCATTCCACTCATGATTAAGTGGTGGCTGGTTAGTTTAGTTTTAGCAAATAGGTTAGTTTTCCCTGAGTCACATTGTATTATTCCAAGTTTCTCCCTCAATCCTGCTTAGCTTTCTGTGAATCTCTACTACTACAACAACAGCACAGTTCATTTTAATGCGCTGCTCTTTGTCTGCATGCTACTGCAACTTTATTCATGTTTGTATTATTCTTGACTCCAGCTTTATAGTCTTTGCAGCAGCAATTTCAATGGAGAAAGCAACCTCAAATGCATTCTTAAATGTTTCTCTGGTGAGAGGTTTTCTTTCAGCATTCTGCAGACTAGCTAATATTTCAATGCACAGGATAGCCTTTTGTCAAATTTTCAATATTCAGACTATTTTTTTAAAGTCCTGCTGGCTATGCTGCAGTGACTCTTTTTCTTTGCACTTATGAAATCTGATGTTTTCAGCAATCCATAATGGTTCTGATACTAAATGCTCCTATAATATTATTTTATTTTACTAATAGGTTCTGCAGGACTGAATTGCAAGTGTTTTTCTGTGTAATATTTTACAGGTAGCCTTCACTTAAAGACCGTTCACTTAGCGACCAGACCTCCCCAGAACTACTTATAACCTAGTTGTGAAGTTTCAACAGCTGCAACTCTCCAGTGTTCATGATCACACTTGGGACATTTGATAACTGGCTTACATTTACCGTCATTTGTAACACTCCATGGTCAAGTGACCACAATTTTTGATGGGTATTTTTTCCAGTTTCTGGCATTTACATTGCTGGTTTCCAGCCAAAAACACCAATTGAAGAAAACAGGTTAATTTTATTAACTACTGTGTTTGCTTAATGACCACAGCAAAAAAGGTCATAAAATAGGTGTGGTCACATGGTGATCTACTTAATGACCACCATGATTTACAATTGTAATTGTGGGCTCAATTATGGTCATAAATCGAGGATATCTGTATATGTTTCTTCTCTCATAACAACAGTAAAGATGTATCTTTTTTTAAAAAAAAACATTTGCCTTAAAAAAGGTTGTTCAGATCTCACTCTAGATTAGGCCCTCAGAGTTATGTAGAGGCTTCAGGTGCAAAAATTATAATGTACACAAGAAACTCAAGGCAATTGAGCAACATACGAGATCACAGGCATGCCTAATCAATAATAGCAATACTATAAATTGCCCAGAGTCACTTATGGCAGATGGAGGTGTAGAAATTTGATAAATAGATCAATATATCCTATCCTATCCTATCCTATCCTATCCTATCCTATCCTATCCTATCCTATCCTATCCTATCCTAGGCTAGGCTAGGCTAGACTAGACTAGACTAGACTAGACTAGACTAGACTAATAGGGGGCATAGTAACCTAGTTGTTAAGACCTTGGGCTTGTCTACTGGAAGGTCAGCAGTTCGAGACCTAATCACCATATAGATGAGCTCCCATTCTTGCCCTAGATCCTGCCACCTAGCAAAAGCATGCAAATGCAAGTAGTCATGTCCCCGAGAGATGGACATGAGTAGACAGAGGAAACTTTTACCTTTTAATATAATACAACTAATATATAATAGCAATAGCACTTAGACTTATATATCACATCACAGTGCTTTACAGCCTCTCTAAGCGGTTGACAGAGTCAGCATATTGCCCCCAACAATTTGGGTCCTCATTTTACCGACCTCGGAAGGATGGAAGGCTGAGTCAACCTTGAGCCTGGTGAGATTTGATCTGCCAAATAGCAGGCAGCCAGCAGTCAGCAGAAGTAGCCTGCAGTACTACATTCTAACCACTGCGCCACCAGAGATTAATATAAAAATAATATAATACAATTAGTATAGTATAGTATAGTATAGTATAGTATAGTATAGTATAGTATAATATAATATAATATAATATAATATAATATAATGTAATGTAATGTAATGTAATGTAATGTAATATAATATAATATAATATAATATAATATAATATAATATAGTATATAATATAAGGAAAAATAGTCCAGTTGACTGAGTTTCATGTTTAATGAATAAAAGAGATAGTAATAGAAATACAATAGAAATATAATAAGGGAGTATTGATAAGTGAAGGTCTTTTGTAATAGGAGCTGGCTTAGAATGCCACAAATATGACTTGCAAATCTGTTTACAATGTAAAACAAGCCAACAAAATAAATGAGTTAAAATTAAGATCTAGCCAATGGCAGCTGCACAAAGAATAACCCCAGAGACTAGACAAAAATATACATGTGTTGTCTGATTCAGAAATATGGCCAGTAATCGGGTCCAGTTCACTGTGCCAGAGAGAACATTCCACATGGTGAGAGGTATAATTCCATTCATAAATAATTATATTCTTTTGCTAGTGGCTCAGTTTAACCCTGGGAACTAAATTCCCAACATAAATTAGCAACATTTGAATCCAAACAAGCGTGCAAACTATGCCTGGTAAACTTAATAAGATCTATTTAAAAGCCCGTTGATATCAATTTAGTGAGCTGGGTCAATGTCAGTATTAGTTCATTTTGAATGATTCCCCAGTGTGTTCTTCTATATGAAAATAATATTTTAGGAAAAGTCAGGAGAAGAGAGAAGTGGAATACTCTTACTATCACATTCAACCCATTCCCAAAGTTTGAATATGCTGTTAATTGGTGATTCATCACAGAAACTATGAGGATAATGGGCTTAGGGACTCCATGTTTGCAATAATATAAGGAAGCATGTTCTGTGAATGTTCAGTTTTTTTCATCAGTAAATCAGAATTATTTATAGAAAGCCCCCCCACCCCAAGTCAGAATGGCCTTTTAAATATGTATTACATATGCCAGTGTTTCTCAACCTTGGCGACTTTAAGATGGGTGGACTTCAACTCCCAGAATTCTTTGCTGGCTGGGCAATTCTGGGAGTTGAAGTCCACCCATCTTAAAGTCGTCAAGGTTGAGAAACACTGGCATATACAATGCATACAAAGAAAGGAGCAAGGCTTCTTTGCCAACCAGCAAAGAATTCTGGGAGTTGAAGTCCACCATCTTCACATTTTTGACCCCCCCATACCCCTGACAGTAATTATCAAGTTTGTTTATCCGATTGTATTGCTTATATCAGGGAAACACAAATGTCCCAGGAGAAGATACAGGGCAAAACCTACAAAGAGACTAAGTATCATTTAACAACAGTCCGATAGAAATAATTTTGAATTGAATTGTATTAATGTTTTATTATGTTTTGGTTGTGTGCGCTTGTTCTGCTATATTAATGAATTACTGATTGATTATGTGCCATTAAATTCTTGTCAACTCCCAGCAACCACATAGATAGATTGTCTCTGTGTTGATTGGTCTTTAATTTGGTCCTTCTAGCCTTCCAACAGTGTACTTGTCCCCGCTGTGAGTCCATCCAACTTGCTGCTGGTTGTCTTCCTCTCTTTTCTTGCACCTTTGCCAGGGTTCTCCAAAGAGCTTGGTTTTCACATAAAAGTGGCCAAAGTAGAATAATTTGAGCCTGAATGAAATATTATTTATTATTTGTATCTGTGCATTGTTTAATTTTTTTCAGTGTTCTGTTTTAAGTAAAAGCAATTCTATTATTCAGCTGCTATGAAAGGGATTTTACTGCGATATATGGTCTAGAAATACGTGAAATGAATGAATGTCAGGAAACTTTTCCTCACTATGATTATGTTGGCAGCCCAATTAGATACTAGCATCCCAACTCAGTTTCCTTTTCCAAAGAAGAAAATACATTGACAATGTAGATAATGTTATCATCAGTTCTGTCAATGGTGCAGTCAGATATACTGGGTTGTTTGATGGCGATTTTTTAATACTTATACATTCTTAAGGGGCTTAACCGAGTAGGCATCTGTCTACCTGCTGAATGATTAACTAAGGAAACAGCATGCATTTGGGAAAATAGTATTTAACTGCAACTAGAACAAAGATAGGATTTAGGAAACTCTGCTATTTAAAGTAATGAGGAATAGAGAGAAGGGTCAAATTAGAAAGGATCAGTTATACTGGATATACCAATAAAGGAGAATATTTGTAGCTGAGGGTTGAAATGAGGGGTCCTATCCAGTATAAGGACTTCTTGGTACTTTTTGAGTTTGCTTGTTTTCTTGTAGATGTTTTGTCAGAGTATGCACAGCTTTACTACATAAGACAACCCAGGAGCAATAACAGCAAACAGAGGTTTGTAATAAATAGTGGTTTTTATCTACAAAAGCATACTATACATACATGTACTATAGGCAAAAGTCAAACAATCAGTAAATTACAGCAGAGAAGAAGACACGGCAAGAGAGAAAGATGCCCTAACAGGGCCTCTTCTTATTATACAGGCTCTTAAAGGGATAACAGCCAAAAACCTTGCTGACTCATTCCCCTCATTACATCAATACATCATTGCACCATCATAGCAACTGGTCAGCTCTTAAATCATTACCCTGACATGATTCATTATTCAAACTAGGTAAAAACAATTTGCTGCTCACCACACTTACTAGCACTGATGATATTACATAGTTTGGATAATGAAGCATTTGCAACACATAAGCAAGTTCAGAGAGCATACTAGATATACTCTTATTTGGTGGGATGTTGGCAGTAGTAAAAGCTGGTTTGCAAAATAGTATGTAGTTTAAAATTCTAGCTTGCATAGAATAACACGAACAGAGACAATGCAGAGTGATTTTGTCAGATATTTTTTTTTAAGTTTAGGAAATGTGTAAATGGGCTAAATAAGAAACTTTCAGCAGAGAGGATAGAATAAAATACGATAGAATGAAATTACTTGGATGAACTAAAGTGAAGGAATGCGGGCCTGAACCCTTCAAAACTTTGCATGGCAGTAGTTGAGATCTGTTGAAGAACAGAATTGAAAGAAACGCTTTAACTCTTGGTGCCCAGAAGACAAATGATGAAAATAATTAATAAATGGTGTGAGAATGCAGAAAACTGGCATGACTACATTGTGCAACTGCAGGATTTGAAAATTCATTTCTTTATGTTACTTTGTTATTAATTCCCTACTGGCAAGATAGTGATGACTTTTCAAAACAACACTAATCCAAGCCATATTTGTATTAACATTCCCATCTCTCAGCATATTAGAATTTGATAAGATGGCTTGTTTGAGTCGGTGCCAATATTTCTTATCCTGGTGGTCTCCAGGTGGCCTTGGAGCACTATGACTTGCTAGCTGGAAATTCTGGAAGCCTGGATACTTCTGAAGGATATTGCCAGTTTGAGGAGGGCATTCTTTTTCTTTTCAACGTTCTCTTGATTACTTTATCTTAATATATTTGGCACAGTGCCGTTGGCCAGAAGTTGAATGGGATAAATGTGTTCATCAACACATGACATCTATCTAGATTGATGCCCATCCTTTTCTTTTTCAATTTCCTAGCATATTTTGGTGGCCAGTGAACTCCTTGGAACTAACTGCAGCTGATATAATGGGGAAGCTGAAACTTTTAAAATTAGAATACCAGGCAGGAAAGTTCAGCTGTGATTATTATGCTAATGATCAAGTAATCTTTTAGCACTCCCAAGTGAGTTTCTAGTATTTTTAGTACCCATCACTTCTAACCCTCAGAAACTATGGTGAATCTCTGGCTGGTTTCTCATGCAGAGTTTGTTGTTGTCAAGATTCCTTTTCCTCCACAATGGAGAAATTTGGATTAGTTCCATTGTCTTCTTTTCTCCCTATGTATTATGTGACAGCTCAGGGATTCAGGGGCGGGTGCTACTAGCCAAAATATTGAAGAGGCTATGGCACTGCATGAAGTAAGAGCTATAATTGGTCATGCCACATACATGAGTGTCAGTAAAGGGAGGAAGTGGCTAGTCATTTGAAATAGCAGCAGCAGTAGCAACAACAACAACAATAATGGCATGTTTGCAGCTTATGGGATATGTGTAATGAATGCAGCAATACGTTTGCAAGTGGATTCCCCCTATGTGTAAAATAAATGCTTGCATAAATACAGTAAACACAATTGCTTAATTAATGTTTGTTGATGGATTTCAATACTGGTACCTTACTGATTATTTCATTAACAGCTAAAATAATAAAACAACAGAAATATTAAAGCAGTTCAAATTTCCGATCAGCATGTATGTGTTCTTTAAGTAACTGAGAAAAATCAAGAATGAAAGACTCTTCTAACATTAAGTTTTATTAGGATTGCCAGGTCTGCTTCCAAAAAATAGTGGACAATTGGGGGGGGGGGGTTGGGGGTTGGTTAAGTAGTAAAAAAATAAAAAAAAATTACAATTAAATTATATATTTTCTTACAAACATTTTAACACGTATTAAAATAATCACTTCAAAACTTTACTTAAAATTCAAAACATCAAATATATTATAATAATATGTAAAATATTAAATTACATTTTACTTTGCTGTCGTGTGTATTTTTTATTTGACTGCACAGCTTTGATCAATTCTTTATGTTTAAAGAATAATTCTTTAATTTCAGTACAACGTTGAGAAATATTAAAAAATATACAAAGTTCACTTCGAACTGATGGTACAAGCAGTTGGTTACGTTCATCAGTCCACAATTTTCCCATGATGCTGAAAATTCGTTCAACGTTTGCATTTGATACCGGAATTGATGCACAATACTGGAACGGTTTCAGTAAACTCGGAGCTGGCTCTTTCTTGAAAAAGTACGTCCACTTATCAAAGGATGAATCGCCCTGCAGATGAACATAAACTTCTTCTAAGGCAGAAATTTCATCGAAGAGAGTGTTGGGTGGAAGTTCTTCTCGCCATGGTGATAATAACCAGATGTTCGTCATTTCTTCTAAAGTTGGAGGATTATTGCGATCAATTAGATTGAAACAACTTAGCGTCTCATATACTGAATCGGTGAAATTATACCACTTTTTTAGGTACGCAATGGCTCTTTGATACACGTTGATGGCTTCTTTCTTGAACTTTTGCACGGCATTCTCAGGCAAATGTTTTTTACATAAGGCAAATAAAACTTTCATTCCCAAAAACTGCTCATCGTATTTTTTTTGCAAAGAATCACGCAGCTTACATATGATAATGTGAATTTTCTTCCTTTCCAGCTTCAGTAGGGTGTCTTGCATTATTGACATGAAGAAGTGCGTGAAATATAAATACAATTCTGAAATTGTTGGTTCATTGTCCTTTGCAAGTTCATTTTCCTGATCCGAAATAAGGTTCCAGATAACCTTATGGCACTCATTAGATCCAAGAGAAATAAAATACGATTTTAGAGGTATCCAGTTTAAAAGAAGTCTTTCGACCGCTTTAAACAAACTTAACCGTGTTGGAACATGGCGCAAAACTTCATGGAATTCTGATTCGCAAAACTTACGTACCATTTCATCATAAAGCTTTTGAATAAAAAAAAGTCCACTATTTTGTGAAAAAAAATAGTGAACATAATGTGAAAAAAGTGGACTGTCCGCTCAAATAGTGGACACCTGGCAACCCTAAGTTTTATCCTGTTGTTTGCTGTTACCTAGGATTCTATGGCATTATTAAAAACAGTACTTCAAATAAATAGGAAGGAAAATAAATGTGGCAGACAATGAAGAAGAAACCAAGAGGATATTTCTGAGATATAATTCTAGGCTTTGAATGACCACTTATCAGCTTTGAACATGTTTGTTCTTGCAAATCAAAATTAGAATCTGCCAGTATAAACTGGCAACAAACTGCTGCTGCTCTTTTATTCAAACCCAGTAAACTACAAATTTTGGTAATTTCACTAGTGCTATACCAGTATTGCTTGCTGAAAGTGATAAACATATTAAGTACTCAAAGGGAGACTCCTTCCAATTTCAGTCCCTCTACTCTCCAGCCCAATTTAGGCAAAATTAAAAAAATATATTCAGCCCTACTATAACATGTTTAAAAGTAAAGGTTTCCCCTATCCAGGTGTATCCAATTTTAGGAGGTGGTGCTCATGTCAGTTTCTTATGTGAGGGAGTCATGGTCATGTGGCCAGCATGACTATATGTCAAGGCATGCGAAACCTTATCTACTCACATTTGCATGCTTTCTAATTGGGTGGGCAGGAGCTGAAGTAAGTACAGGCTTACCCTGTCATATGACACTTGGGTCTCAAACCCAAGCTGTCAAGCTGACAAACTCGGTGTCTTTAATGATTGAGCCATCACACCCCTTATAACATTATTTATGAGTAAATTCCAATGAACTGATTTATATTTATGAATATCATATTGCTGGCTATATCCTATTTATTTCAGTGTGTTAAGCAAATTTTTGCATCTCAATGAAATTTAAGAAACCTAACAGAGCTTAATTTTGATTTAATGGGCTTCATTTGTTTGTGATAGCAGCAATTATTGTGCAAAAGAGATAAAACCTGTAGTTGAAAGGAAATAAAAGGCAGTAAAACTCCATTCACTCTTTAGTGCAGCCAATAAAAAGGAGTTGAATGAAAGGGGAGAGAAGGTCTTTTGAAGGACAAATAGTGTGGAATAATGGTCTTGTTTTTAGTCTTCTTTCTAGACTAAATTATCGAGTGGTAGTCAAGAGCTGGTGTTACTTTAGATATTGCTGAACTGCAACTCCCAAGAGCCCTAGTCAGATTACTAACTTTCCAAAGGTGCTTTTTCAAGAAGCAACTGGACTTTCTGGGTTGTTGTTGTTTTTTAAAGACATTTTACTTTTCATCCAAGAAGCTTCTTCAGCTCTGACTGGATGGTGGGAAATGGAAGGATTTATACTCCTTGCAGACAGCTGGTCATTTGCATTCTTTTAACGAATCATTGAGGCCACTTGGAAGTTTATCTGTGTCCTCATGGTCACCTGAGTAATGCAAAAGGGTTTGGAGCCTTCTTGGAAGTGTTGAAAGGACTGTGTTGTAGACTGGAGATAGATGATGTCATATCCCTCCCCCTCTGTTGAGAGAAGCCTGTTCAATTTTAACACAGATGGCTTCTTTGACCCCTATTTCAAACCAGCAGACATCTCTGTCCAAAATGTGGACTTTGCTATCTTCAAAAGAGTGGCCTTTGTCTTTTAAATGCAGATGGGCTGCTGAAACTTGTCCTGATGAATTTGTTTTCCTATGTTGTGCAATGCATTTATGAAATGGTTGTTTTGTTTCCCCAATGTACAGATCTGCACATGGCTCACTGCATTGTACTGCACTACACCACATTGTTCAGTTTGTATCTGGGTGTTTTATCCTTGGACTGGGCAAACTTCAGCCTTAGTGTATTCTTGGGTTTGAAGTGTGCACGTATGTTGTGTTGGCTGAAGATCCTCCTGAGGTAGTAAACATCCAGGTGGCCTCAATGACTCTCTAAAAGAATGCAAATGACCAGCTGTCTGCAAGGAGTATAAATCTTCCATTCCCCACCATCCAATCAGAGTTGAAGAAGCTTCTTGGATGAGAAGTGGAACATCTTCAAAGAAAAACCAGAAAGTCCAGTTGCCTCTTGAAAAAAGCACCTTTGGGACAACCATGACCTGGATGACTCAGAATCCCTGTACATGATTGGTAACTTTGTGGGCATATTCATGGTAAAGTAAAAGCCTGTGCTGAGCTTGTCTGAGCTCTCTATGTACTCTATGGTCAGTACCTACTTATAGTTGCTGGAAGACACCAGGGTTGTAGGTTAGGACATGAGGATGGAATTCATTCCAGAAGACAGGAGCAGTCCATTGTTTCTGTACTATTGCGGATTGGCCCTTCTGTGTACGGATGTGGTGCTTCACAGTTTAAGTGTCTTAGAAGGTTTCATGTGAGTGAGAACAGGAGGATTTAGTGGGATGACATAAGCAGGAACATAAGATGGTCTTGTCAGTTTAAAAGGAAAGATGTTAGCTGCTCCTTGGCAGATTTTTGGTTGTGATGGGAATCGTTCATCACTGTCAGCTAAGTGGCAGGATGCTTAATGGGCCAGAGTGATAAACTCAGCGCATCTATTGTGCTAGATGATAAAGTGCATTGTGGGCCTTTTCTCTCTAAGCAATGGCCAAGGGATTTACATGCCTGACTCCCATTAGCACTAATAGTAGCTTTCACACATAAATCCCACAATACATCGATTGCTATGTAAGATTTCCACTCTCCAATGCTGGATAGAGATAAATGTATTCCCTGCATACTTAGGCAGAGACGTGCTTTTCAGTTTGGTCCTACAGGAAGGCACTTTGCATTAAATATTTACAATCAGGGTTTTATTCTGCTCTAAAAGGCCACTTAACTGCTCATACTGCTTTGAAACAAAACCCCGAACATCAAAAGTTGGTGCAACTGATCTATATGTAGGTCATAAAGTAGTTTTCCTACAATTGGCACATGGAATCCCTTGAAGGGAAAGTATTGTAAATTGTAATGGTCTGAACCTTCCGCAGACTGGAGTGCAGTCATAGGGAAATGTACAATAGGCTGGTTTTTGTTTACATTTAAAAAAACTGAATTAATTGAATTGATCAGGTATCAAGATAGCTGTATGGTAGAATAAGTGTCATTAATTGTTTCAGATTTTAATGCGGTAACATCCATGGCAATCATTTATTGCTACCAACTGTGACTTCTGCAGTTCAACAAATCATCTGTTATTTGGAAAAAAAAAATGGTTTCAGCAAGTGAAACCTGCATGTTCCCATCAGAAATCATGGCATTTTTGTTCTTTTCATTCATGCTAAATCTTCCATAGGGTAGCATGGCTGTCCTGTGCAATTTTTTGTGCAAAACATTTTGTTGCCTGAAGAAAAGGACAAGATACCATTGGCCACAAAAGCTGACGACCATTTATTAAATCTTAAGTTAACAAATGTCTGCTAGGCAAGCCTGAAAAGGGGTGGAGAGGGGTGACAAATCCAACCCTACTCATTTCCCACTCCTCAGCATCTCTTGGGGGTAATGGCTTATGATAAGGCTGGTCCTGTGAAAACCAGATTCCACAACACATTGTTTTGTAAGATTTACCTCTTTCATTGACTATTTGGGTACAGTGATAAACTGCAAAGGGTCAGAGGAATCTTATTCATATCCATGATTTCTTACTCCATGTTCTAGAATCTGGATTGTTTAAATATGCAATAAAATAAAAATATTTTCACTTTGAGTGTCATTGCTACACCTTGCCTGTTTATGAAATGCAGTTTCTTAGTGTGGGGTTTAGGGATATACTGTAAGGAAGCCCATATTACTGGTCTGCAACCCAGTGAGGCTGTATGCTCTTAAGTGGCGCTGATTGAAGAGAATATGAGTAGCTCAGGGTTGAACAGTGGGGCCCTTGGTGCTCTCTGAGGTTGATTGTTTTCTTGCAGATGTTTCATTACCAAACTAAGTAACGTAATCCAAGTACAGGTAAGATTTGCTCTTATTTTTTTATAATAGAGGCTTGTCCTGCCAGTGTTGGTGGGAGTGGTCTTGGTGGCTCCTTGATTGGGCTGTTGTTTACTAATAGCTTGTTTGTCTGAGTTAGTAGTTTCTTGATTGGAGTATTGTTGGTCTAGTGCAGGGGTCTGCAACCTTAAGCACTCAAAGAGCCATTTGGACCCATTTCCCACAGAAAAGAAAACACCGGGAGCCACAAAACCTGGTTGGGCATGGCCAACTCGTCACTCACTTCCACCAGTCACATGACCCCCCCCAGCCACGCCTACCCAGCCAGTCATTAGGGCAGAGAACCAGTTGTTAAAAAACACCAGGAACCACAAAATCCTTTTGACATCTCTCTCTCCCTCCCTCCCTCCCTCATCTCTCTCTCCACCTCTCTCTTCCCGCGCTCTCTGTATCTCTCTCTGTATCTCTCTCTGTATCTCTCTGTCTCTGCCCCGGCCACTTCTCCATCCCCGCCGTCGCCCTTACCTTCTCAGGCCAGGAGTGACTGGGAGGGGAAGGTGAGGGGTGGGGCCAGCCAGTAGTGGGATCACCTGACAGGGAACCACAGCAGAGGACCCAAAGAGCCGCATGTGGCTCTGGAGCCGCAGGTTGCTGATACCTGGTCTAGTGTTAATCTTGGTGTTAGTATCTGCTCATTTATATATTGATTGCTGGTGAGAAGGTGTTTAGGTCTTTTTGTTTTGGCTTTTTGGTTGAGCTCTAAGTGAGTAAAGTAAAGTGGAATATTCCAGGAAGTCAATGCCAATTTTATCTGTTTTCTTATTTTGAAAATGTATAGGTTGATCCTATTAGTAATAGGGATTATGTTCCAGCGATGGTTGGTGAAACCACAGATAACAAGACATTGAGCCTATGGAAATTGGAGGATTAGATTATGAAACCCTAGAAAATGACCAAAAAAAGTTCACCAAAATATAAGGAAAAAGCAGAAATAAGGAAACTGTAAAAAGAATAAACATAAACAGAATAAACTGTAAAAAGAATAAACATTACAAAACATTACAAAATGAAAATGAGCAAGCAGAACAGAACTTGTCGTCTTCCGCCTAACCATGGAAGGTGTTGGTTTCACTGTTTGCTGACTCCACAGATGAGATAGATGCAGCTACATTTAAAAGGCAGCTAATCTCACTGTGCAGAACTTGGTCAGTGTCTTTATAAGGTTACAAAGGAAGCATGAGGCTGTATTCCACCAGGAACTCAAGTTCACACTCTTTGCCTGCCCTGTCTACAGAGTTTCACAGACCTTCTCTGTCAAGGGCAACACTTGGCATGAATTGTTTGCTACTTTCCTCAACAAAAGTCCCTGCTATGCTCTTACTCATTTTCACTTCGTGAAAGACAACCACATAAGGACAAAACCCTGCAGGTTGCTGGGAAATTGGGCTACAGGCCAAATGTATATTCTGCAGAAGTGCAAAATGGTGAACAAATCAAAACCTTGCAACAAAAACTGTGGATAAGTGAAATGGTTTATCACAGATGATGGTAAATATCCATGGTCTATATTTCTCAACCCCAGATGGGTGAAATCCTGGGTAATGAAAGATGGTGACATTCACCCATATATGCTACCTTTTCCCTTACATATATCCAGACAGCTTGCAAAAAAAGAGCCTTGATAGTACAGTGATCTAATGCACCCTGTTATTGACACAGCTGCCTGCAATTACTGCAGGTTCAAATCTCACCAAGGCTCAAGGTTGACTCAGCCTTCCATCCTTTCTAAGGTAGGTAAATTGAGGACCCAGTTGTGGGGGCAATAAGCTGACTTTGTATAAATATACAAAAGGATGAAGGCTATTGCTTAGCGCATTGTAAGCCGCCCTGAGTCTCTGGAGAAGGGCGGCATATAAATCAAATTAAAAAAAAAATGCAGTAAATACAATCACAAACATGACTGAACAAACACCAAACAAATTAAATCATTAAATGACCCAGGTGGAAAAAAAATTGCTTTAGGCTTCCTAAACTATAATAAAAAAGAATTGTGCTTTCAATTCCAGTGATAATTTGTTCCAAATTTTGAATCCTTCCCAAGGATGGGGACGTAATTAGTTGTTAAATATATTAGCAGTGGGAAAACTGGTGTTGCCTCACTGATGACCCAAAAGTGGAATGGGTTATATGGAAGTAGGTGGCCTTCTAAGAAGCTTAGCCTATGCCAATATATTTACAAATAAATAGCAACATAGGGCAAAGACTTTTATGGGTTATTTTTTTCCTTTGAGCTTCCTCTCCCATTCTTCTTCTGCATATTGTAAAGCTAGAAAAGAGAGACCACAAGAGTCCTATCTTACTTATATGCTAGTTGGGCTATTTATGGACAAAGGTGCTGAGATATTTTAGAAACCTCTGATGGGTCAGTAGAAGTGGTGGGTTTCAAATTTTTTTTACTACCGGTTCTGTGGCCGTGGCTTGGTGGGCATGGCATGCTTGGTGGGCGTGGCTTGGTGGGTAGGGCAGGGAAAGGATACTGTAAAATCTCCATTCCCACCCCACTCCAAGGGAAGGTTACTGCAAAATCCCCATTTCCTCCTGATCAGCTGGGACTTGGGAGGCAGAGAATAGATTGGGGCCAGTTGGCATTTTTACTACCGGTTCTTCAAACTACTCAAAATTTCCACTACTGGTTCTCCAGAACTGGTCAGAACCTGCTGAAACCCACCTCTGCTCAGTAGTGCAAAGGAGGGACACAGGATGAAGTAGCAAGGGACTGATAATGTGCAAAATGGTCTATAGATGGAACATATGGCAGTGTTCCTTATCTGTTAGGCATTTTGCAGACAGATGACTTTGGAGAATCCAAATGTTACAAGCCATGATTCAGAATCTGACTTTGATGTTGAATGTTATGATTTTGCTCCAGATGAGCCTGTGCTTCAGGATCCTCAGGAATCAGTAAGCCAGGATTCAATTGAGGTTGATCAGCCACAGGCATCTCTATTTCAGCTGGAGCAGGGGTGGATTCTAATTTTTTTTACTACCGGTTCTGTGGGCGTGGCTTATTTTGTGGGTGTGGCTTGGAGGTCATGTGACTAGGTGGGCGTGACTAGCTGGTCAGTCATTTCTGGAAGGTCCTCGCACTTACTACCTGACTTCTGGAAGGTCCTCACACTTACGACCAGTCCTCGCACTTACGACCCGACTCATTTGTTTGCTTTTAACACCGATCAGCTGTAGGACGGCCCTTTGAAGCCCAGCGGCAAGAGTTTAAACAGTTTTTTTCCCTCTAGTCATCAGCTGGGACTCAGGAGGCAGCAATAGATTGGGGGTGGGACCAAATAAAAGGTAAGAATAACGTGGGGGGTGGGGGGGCGGGAGGGGAGAACCAGTTCGGTGACGTTATATTGTCACCGCTACCGGCTTGGCCGAACTGGACGAACCGGGAGGAACCCACCACTGAGCTGGAGTAGTCATGATAAGGCACAACATTCCAAGCTGCAGGTCTGGTAGCATGGAGAGGGAAGCAGAGCAATGTTCCTCAGTGAGGCTTCTTGCTAGGCAAAAGGCAAAAATTGCATAATTACAGCCAGCTGTCTACAGACAGCTTTAGGTTTTGACGGCTGTCTTTGTTGAAAACAACAGTTGAAATCCTAGTTTGTAACTTTTGGATTGGCTAACTACCTGATCTGGCTTTCTTTGACTCTTGGACTGCACTAGTTCTTCTTGGGCTGTAATCAGCATTTTTCAGACAAGCATTCTCTGGTAGGCATTTGAATTCTTATCTGCTGTTATTGCTTCAACTTTTGGGTAGTGTCTGTCTGTCTGTCTGTCTGAAACCTTGAAATGGGGAACATCTATTTTGGTCTCTCCTGCAGCCCAAATCAAAAAGGGTCCTAGAGGGTAAAGACTAGAGTGGAAAGGTCATGTTCACAGGAACTTAACAAGGCCAATCAGAACTGAGCAACGCCTCCTTAATTATATTATCCACCATAATAAATGTGTTCATTAGCAAGATTAGCATTAGTAGAATACGACAGAAAACCCAACCAGGGCAACTAAAGACAAATTTAAGCTTCATTTGGAGTAGGCCATAAATGAGAAAAAGGCCAACATCATAAGGATATTTCATGGGATATCTTCATGCTTCTATTAGAGGCACCAGAGCATAAAAAGTAACACCATGAAGACATGTCAGAAAATGGGCTGCCAGATAAGAGACATACCATCGAGGTTGTGAAGTTTCAAATGGCTATGAATGTTGTGGGAAGAATAAACAACTATTTTTTCCTAGGTTAGGCTTTACTTTATTTAGATTGTATTTGTCCTGTTTTGTAAGATATTAAGAAAACATGAAGTAGCATTGACTTTTCTGAAGTAGAAAGAAAATATGCATTAAGAAAAAAAAGCGATTGTTCTGTACTGTTTTAAAATAGTAAACATTACATTTGGGAACTATTTGAAACAACAGCAGTTCTTGAACTCATCAGTACTTTGGAGATTTGGGATCTTGCATTGCTTCGGATAAAAGAACCCTCCCCTGCAAATAGCGGGGTTTTGGAGTTCTGAAGACATAGCCTACAAATGCTTCAGTGTTGATTCCCAAGTGGAATTTGGAGGCTGTTATTTAAATTAATGGTTTTGAGATAGTTATGTAAAATAGCACTTGAATTTTGGTATGGTGAATAATTCAGAGGACTCAAAGGGTATTTTGTTTAGATTTTCTTCTAGTTTCCCAGTAGTTTCCAAAATCGGGAAATTGTTTAGCTGCCAAATACAGTTACGGTAAGCCTTTCATATCCATGGGTTTCTGAAGTCCAATTTTTAAATGCAATGTACATTTTGGAAAATTGCATCGTCCATACGGTTGCATAGGTTGTGTGGAATTAAGTCATATGCAAAGAAGAATATATGAGAAAAAACAATAGTTAGAATCAGAGAGTTTTCTGACATTCTGATGGCCCTTTAAAACAGTTTTAAGTTTCCTTTGGCCTAATAATCATATCAATTATTTTAATGTCATTTCTCCTTAACTTTAACTTTAAATTCAGTATTAATTAACCATTTTGGAGGCTATGTTCTTTCATCTTTGCTGATTAATTTCTTCCAAAGGCAGGAAGTGAAAAACGATTTTGTGTTTATTAGTGTTAAAATAATTCCAACTTCAATTGCTGGCAAAATGAGCAGGCAAGCACTCTTGATTGCTCTCCATATAAGCACAGCTGGAACACCTAACAAATTAACATCTTCCCCCATTACTATTAGCCAAATGCAATTAAAATGACTTCTATTGAGTACTTTTGTGAAAAATGTGCAAAAGTCATTTAAGAAAATAATTTTGGATTTCTGTGCAATTTTGTTTTAACCTTCCTTTTGATATCAACTTTCCTTTTGTTTTTCTAATGTTCTTTAAAATAAGTTTCTTCCCGAAAGACCGAGAAATTCTGTGGAAGCTCAGAAAACAATACATCCTGTATCTTTAGTGAAAATGGAAGATGGCATATAAGAAAACATCATTCTACATAGTGGCTGGTTTTTGAGATGATGCTAAGCCATAATTTGTTTTATGATTTGTTAATTAAACTAGGATTGGCTAGATTCACACATCATAGCAAACCATAAACCACTGTTTACAAATCAAAGTGGGTAGATTTATACAACAAGGTAGGCCAAACCTAAAAAACCTGCAATTTGTTAAGTAAAGTTAACTACTCACTTTTACCTTTTAATCCATGATATTTTCTTCCACGTTGCTTCAGTAACCAAACTACTTTTTAAAATTAAATTACAAACCTATTTACTGTATTGTGCCATACTTGTTTATCTGTAGAATAGTTCAGAATACTGCAATAGATGTCACAGGAGGAAGATTCTTGTATTTTGTTCTTTATTCTTGGTACTGGTTACCTTATATGGGAACCTTTCAAAAATATATATATAGTACAATTGTTCCTTTGAAGTTTTCTGAAATGATATGGCTCAGGCAGGGGTATACAGGGCAAACTGTGATATCAAAATGATGACTTGAACACAATGATAAAACTATGTGAATGTTGTGACTATGTTATCTGTGTTGGGATGCGAGACACATGTATGTCTGTCATAGCAACTGTATTATTCCATCATCACGGACATGTTATTTGGCTCTCCTTGCCCTCTCCCATAGATGCCTGTGGATGCAGGGAAGCTTGAAATTCTTGATTTTCTTGAATGTAATTTTCAGACATCCTTGTTTAAAACAGTCTATTTCCCCAATCATTCTATGTTATATTAGAGTAATATATTAGAGTGAATCATGAAAAGACTGCATTTAAAATGAATAAAATTGAATGTGCTAGCATAACCTACATATTTTGATGCAAAGCAACAGAGCCGAATTTTCCACTCTTTCTCAAGTGAGATTAATAAATCTTATTCAGGAAGACTTGCCTTTATACATTTTTAAAAAAATTGGAATTAGAAATAGCAAGATTTTCTTGTCTTGTCAGGGTCATGTGTAACAGTTAAGTGTGATCAAAAATTCAGAGTAAAAGGGGAAAGGAAGCAAGATTATATGGCCAACCACTCCACTATTCAATATTTAATGAGTGTAGGATTTGCTGTCTTCACAAACACATTTATAACTGCAGACATGTCAATATGTTTAAAGGTCAAGTAGGATTCTTTGCATGACTTGTAATTATAGTCTTCAGAAATGGAGGGATTGTGATTCCTGGTGAGCTCATCCCATAAGCTTCAAACTGAAGTGCAGCTCATGGCAGAATTCATCTGAAGCAGGAGGGGACTTGTCTAGAAGAATATGCCAGGTGAAATTTCTGTTAGCTAGCAATTTTAATGGCAAACAACAGTTTTAGGCAAAAAGAATAACTGATCCTTTTTCTTCTTCTCCACACTTCTCCTGAGCTTGTTTACAGGACAATGCCTTTCCAGTATTCCTTCTGAAGCTGCAATTAATAACCGCACAGTTATTAGTGATTAGCCCCTTCGATAGAATAATATTACTAATAAATAAGCAGAGAACGGAACTGCTTTCATTGTCTGGAATTGACTCTGTACTTTACAATGGCTTTACAGTATCACCTTCTTCTATTGCCAATATTGACAATTTCTTCCTTAGGTAAATATGTAGAGTTCCTTGCCTATATGACATATAGTCTATCATTCTACATGGGTTGGGAAATATACAATAAGAAAGGGGACACAGGAGTTCTGTAATAAAATACTATACTTCACATTTGTGTGTGTGTGTGTGTGTTTGATTATAACAAGTGTTCCATTCTTAGTAATCATTGATTACTGTTCTTGAAATTCCTTTCTTTTGCTTTGTCCTGAAAATGTCTTTGGGAGGCAGGTACACATATATATTCAACCTTCAAGAGAAAATGTTATCTACTGTTCCTATTATAGATGCAATAGATTATAGCTGCATGAAATGGGAGAATTGATTGAAAGGAGATTGGATTAAGTCATCTCTTAGAATGATATCTTTGGATTGACCTGATGCCTAAGGTGCATCGGTTCCTGCTCAAAGAACTGTTGAAAATGAGCAGGATTGGGTGGACAAATATGGATATACAGACCTGGGAAAAACAGTAAATATAAGCACCAGTAATTTAAACTGGACTCTATCTCAAACAGGGAGACAGTGAAGAGTTCTGCAGTGTACTAAAAGATTAAAATAATCAACACCAACAAAATCACCAACTTGTATTTTGTTTAAATGTTTGGAGGTGAATTAGAGGATGAAGTACTATAATTTGGAAACCAATCAATGATCCTTGGCAAACTTCTTGCCAGTCTTTTCCTCTAGATGGGCTTCTATTTTCAGTTGGTAGAATTATGTGCCACAGGAGAACTAAACTTCCATTCACAGGTTGATGATAAACAAATAGCTGTTACCTGTTTTAAGTCCCATCACAAAACTATAGGAAGGATTGTCTTACATATGAGAAGGTCTGTGGGATCTGAAAAAAGATTTGTCTTGTGGATAAACAAAAATGATTATTATGGACAGGTTTCTTGTTCCATGTATTTTTTTAAAAAATATTCTGTTTATTTAAAACAGCAGCAATAATATACAGACAGCTGGGATGTTACGAACTAAAATGTCACTCCCTGGCATTCACTTTTATTTTCAAGTGTAGCTCTGGATTGTATGTTCATTTTTTTTTAAAAAATAAATATGACAGCTCAGTGCTGCCCTGAGATCTGTTTGTAAAGATGCTCATTTACTCTAAAAAAAAAAAAAAAAAGACAAAAGATATTCTGGGTGTGACAGGGTCCTAGGAATGGGATTAGATAGGATCTTGGGACATTCTGTCTTGGGAGATGGCATTTTTTTCTTTGTGTAACAAAAACACAAAGCATTTTAGGTTAGGAATGAGAAACCCCTGGTTCTTCAGATTTAGCTGAACTAAACTCCCTGTTGTCCTGACTATTGATAATGCTATCTGGACTTCTGGCAAATTATAGATGTGTTAGATTTGGAAGATGACAGGTAACTTGTTATCCCTGCATACAGATGAGTCAATATTAAAAAAAAATAGCCCACATGATAGAGGGGGGCTGTGTAACAGAATGAAAGGCCTGGGGATAAGTATATGGTCTTGGAGAACAGCTAAATATGTCTGCCTTATTTCTGAGAGTCTGCTTAGGAGACCAAATGAGATAGGACCATGAAAAAGCCTTAAGAAATGGAATTGTTGATGGAATTGTTTTGTGAAATATACTCCTGAAGAAACTTGACAAAGTTAGTTTTATACTTAGCAGCTAGGAGAAATCTGATGAAAACCTCTGTTAGGTTTTTTTTTTTTTTTTGAGATCGGTTTAACAAAAGTCATACTGTTTGCTGAAATCCAGCCAAGCAAACACACCAGGAGAATTGATGACAAAACAGTGGATGAATAGAAGCCACTTGGAATCACAGAGTTCCTTTGGGAATGGCGTATCTGACTTACACATTGCAATTGAGAAGGCCTCTTTTTAGTCACTATGTACCTGGTCTCCTGAGGTATGACTGGTGCCGACTTAACGAACCTTTGAATGCCAGATAAAAATGTTTCTTTCACCTACAATTTTTTACTTGCTTAGCCTGTCCCTGTCAGGTTAGAAAAAGTCTCTCCCCCCACCCCAAGCCTTTATTTATTCTCCAGTAACAGACTTTCTCAGCTTCTGTATCTATTCTACCAACAGATTTCCAGAACAACCTGTGATAATTACATCTAGTTTTTTTTCATATTAGCAGAAGCCTACAGAAAGATACAATATAAAGATACTGCCTGTGCACAAGAAAGCTAGGGAAAATTCCTTTCTAAATTTGTGCTGCAAGGCAAAAGAAGACCCCCAAGAGTTAAATATAAATTGCTTCAAGATGCCAAGGAGAAAGGCTGGTTGGCTTTTCCCAATCTAAAATTATATTTTGAGGCATGTTGTTTAGTTTGGATAAAAGATTGGATGACTTTAAAAAATGAAAGGCTACTGGAGTTAGAAGGTCATGAATTGAGATTTGGATGGCACAGTTACTTATGGTATGAGAAATTAGAAGTGAATGCACTTTTTAAGAATCATTTTGTAAGATATGCCATACTGAGAGTTTGGAACAAATATAAAATAAAGTTGTTTCCTAAATTGCCAGTACGGGTCTCTTTTAGAAGAGAAAGGATTGTTAAATAACCATGGCTGACATATGTTGATTTGTTGATTTGTTGATTTATGATTATTAGGATTAGGCTTACAGCAGGAGAAGAATTGGTAAGTATGGTTAGGATTATCATTAGTTTACATATATACAACTATCAGAAAGATTTAAACTGGGTAAAAATGTGTTTGCAGATTAAAAAATGGAGTTTGAAAAATATATGTACCAATGAGCATCTTATTGCAAAAGTATATAAATATTCTTGAAGTTTAAACTCGAAGATGAATATGTGAAAGACTATACAGTTAAATGGACTAAACATTTTGGTCATATTATGCTTGATCAGGGGGAACATATGTGGACACAAGGTTTGAAATTTACATTGAATTATAATCTGAAATTATAAAATGATCTATTGATAATATCAAACTCCAGATAAATTGTCAAAGATGTATAAGGTAACTCCAAATAAATCTTGGTGGGTGTAATCAATCTGAAGATACTTTTTGCCATTTTTGGTGGACGTCTAAAAAGGCCAAAAAATTTTGGAATCAGATATTTATGTTGGTTAATTTTGAAAATGGATGTAATACTGAAACCTGAAGCTTTTATTTTAGGGATGGTAGATAAGCAGGGGGAGAAAAACATGGAACTGTATTTTTATATATGACATTGGTGCAGTCAGTGGTGATATTTGAACCAGTTTGTTACCGGTTTGCTGGCCGCACATGCACGCTGCGCATACATGCGCAGTGCATGCCAAATGCACGCTGTGCGCGCATGTGCATTACACACCAAAAGGAGGCTTGGGAAGGTAAATAGAACAGTGAGGGAGGGGGAATCAGCTGTGCCGCATGATTTAGCTTCGCTAGAAAGCAGGATTTCTTGCTTTCTAGCGAAGCTAAACAGAGCGGCACAGCTGATTGTCAGAAATACCGGTTCGTAGGAACTGGTAGCTTTTTAAACTATTGGTTCGCCCGAACTGGTAGCTTTTTTTTTTTTTTACTGCTGGTTCACTACTAGTTTTTATCACTACTGGTTCACCTGAACCAGAACGAACCGGTAAGCATTTCACCCTTGCATTGGTGGCAGGGTTGCTATATCCTATAGAAATATATATCCACAATAGAAGAACGGATTTTGAAATTAATAGAACTAGCCAAGATGGCGAGGTTGACTGCTTTGCTTAAAGATTATTGACTACATTTCATGCAACCTGGAGCTATTGTTAGGTTTCTTACAAGAGAAAGAAGAATTGATTTTTGATTTTGGGAGTTTAAGATTGGATTGGATTTCATTAGAGAAATATTATAGCTTTTTAAACATCAGGTTCCTTAGATCTGATAATTTATTATCTTTTATATAAAATTAAGAGAAGAACAGTTCATGAATACTGTTTTTTTAGTATGTTTTTTTTTTTAATTTGATTTATATGCCGCCCTTCTCCAGAGACTCAGGGCGGCTTACAGTGCATTAAACAATAGCCTTCATACTTTTGTATATTTTATACAAAGTCAGCTTATTGCCCCCACAAACTGGGTCCTCAATTTAGCTACCTTAGAAAGGATGGAAGGCTGAGTCAACCTTGAGCCTGGCAAGATTCGAACTTACTTTAATTGCAGACAGCTGGTGTTAAATTACAGTGCTTTAGTCTGCAGAGCTATCCAGGCTCCTGGATAGTATGTTGATTATTGGTATTTAAGATATTTTATAGATTGGTGTTATTTGTTTAAACCTAGAGATATGGTGTATTGTTAATACCTCTGTACTAAAAGCCAGAAGTCATTTTTCCAATATTTGCTTGATGTAGAATATTTTTGTCACTTTTAATTTCTTTGCTATTCCCTTTCCCTTTATGTTAGTTTGTGTTTTAATGTTTGAATATTGAAATCTAATAAAGATATCATTTATAAAAAGAAAGCTAGGGTAAATTCCCTGTTCTGTAGTTTCTAAACGGCTTCTATTTTTATACTCTAAAAAACATAACAATATGAGGATGGATTGATAAAAATGAATTTTAACAGAAAAAAAAGAAAACTTGAAATTGAATTAAAATTACAAATGTGTTACATATTCAAATTATATCAGATGCTAAACTTTTTCCTAATAACTTTTTTCAAACTTCTAATCCAGTATTAGTACAATATGAAACTGTGAATTCTTCCAACTTGCAAAAAAGATAATTTTGTTGAATCACAGCTTATTTGAGAAATGTAGACACTATTTTTTGATTTCAGAGGAACATAAGAACTGTAAATGTCTCAGATAACTTCTTACACTAATTAGTTACTATAAATATACATAAATAAACATTTCATTGCCTGTTTAGCTCCAGTTTTTAGCTGCTGAATGATATCCTCCTCCTCCTCCTCCTCCTCCTCCTCCTCATTGTGACACTCCCCCTTGCTTTGTAAAGATCACTGCCACTAGATTTAGTGATACATAACAGATTGAAACTTTAGGGATTAAAGGAATTCATGGAGGATGGTTCCTAGTCATGGTGATGTGATTTCCAGATTAGGAAGGAATATGCTTTCAACATTAGTTGCTAGGAATGAGAGCGGGAAATTATAGCTTTGCTAGATGATAGTTTTAGATGATAGTTTTACTCATGCCCTGTTTCTAAGATTCCAAGAGCCATCAGATTGTTGAATGTTAAACCAGATATTTCTTTAATCTGATCCTCTTAGGCTTTTTATCAAGTAGTCTATTAATCAGTTAGGAATGGGGTTAGAATGAGGCATTGAATCACTCCCTAGAGGAAGGAGAGGGAGCCCTTTTGTAGACTCAAATCACAAGATCTCTACTCTGCTTTAAGAAGAATGAGGTCTTCAAGAATATTATCCAGATCTAGTCCTACCAAAAAACCTGTACTGTTGGTGGTGGCGTCTTGTTGCCTTTGGAAATACCTTAAATTAAAAAGTACCTTAGCTTCTGTCTGCAAATCAGGGCAAAGGACTGGACTTGCTTAGATTCTCTACTGTATTTTCAAACTTTAATATTTTCTCTGCTTTTCTGCAGCCCCCAGAAATGTCCCTATGATTTATGGGGATTTATGGGGAAATAACACCAGTTCTTAGCTTGTGCATTTTAGTCTGTATAGTGCCAACTCTTAAATTAAGGAACTAGCTTTTGATTATACTCTCTATGTGGACCTCACCAGCTCTGAAACAGTCTTACCATGGTCTACTTCTATTAGTATTTATGGAGCCAAGCATAAAAAAAAAAAAAAAAAAAAAACCCATGGTTGTCATCTTAGTGAATCTCCCGCCTACCCCTACTTTGTAGTTGAAAGTAAAATGGCATCCATTCATTATTTATCTTTTATGGAAAGACCTCAACATATACTGTTCCCAGATTTTCTGGATTGACTTCTGAAACAAATCCAGTGCCCAAAGAATATCAGATGTTCTCTGTGAGACTGGCAGCCAGGGCATTTTTAGGAAGGAGAAATAGGGAGATTTGACTAGTTTAATCTGAAACAATCATATGAATCTCTGTTTCAGTTAGTTGGGTAAAAATAAATTTGTAAGAACAAATAATTACGTTATAGATTTTATCATATTCTTACCTTCCATCTTGTTTCCATCTTGTTTCTTTCGTGTTTTCAAACTAGTTGGGTATTCTGAGAAGTACCAATACATCTGGTGAGCATTGCTCTAAGAAAGTGGATTGATCTGGTCTACAGTATATACAAATAGTATAAATGCAATGTTATCCTGAAATTATCTGATTAGTCAGATTAGAGCAAGATAGCAGTTTAAGCATCAACAAATTGATATAAGTTTATAATTATTTTCCAAAATGTCTTTCAAGAGGCTTTTTCTTAAAATGTGATATGCAAATCGTCAATGTGGTAAATTTCTTTCTTTGTTTGTTTATATTTCATGTTTCTAAACCATATTTATCCAAGTCTCCAGAGTGACCATCCCTGCCTAGAAAAAAAAGTGAGCGGTTTGTTGCAGTGAACAACAAATGGTGAACCTGAGATTTTCTGCTTTGAAGGGAAAGCAAGATGTGAAAGACTAAGCCCTAGCTTAGCAATAAAATTGCAAGAATGGAATAAAATACAGTCCTTTCTTGCTCTTAACTATTCAATGGTCACAAAATTAGAGAAAAAAATTAGGGAGAAAGAGGAAGAACAGTTTCTTCTCGCCAGCAGCCAAAGTTGACATCTTAGTGGTCAACATTTTTGAGGAACTATCCCAAAAATACTGAAATAAAATTACTGAAATAAAGTATGCCCAATGATGCCCTTCTCTTTCAAACCATCTAGCAACACAGGTTTTTTCTCCCAGCTTTCCTGTCACAAGGAGAAAAGTTAACATTCCACTAATAACCAGTAATAAAACTCTACTTTAGTAGGCCACAGATTTCTTTACAGCAGTTTCATGTTCACTGGAGGCTATTTCTGACAGGTACTGGCTGATGACTTCCAGTAGCTCAGAAGTACTTCTCCTGCCATCATTCTACATGCCTTATTAGGTTTTATAAAGATGATTAGTGAGTGATTTGTGAGATGTATTTTATGGCTTGTACCACTTACTGAGATTCCTCATTTCTTTCTCTTATACACTTGCAGCATGTGCTCTCCATTTTTAGCTCAAAGTCAAGTCATAAAGAGACTTTCTAGAAAGTTGAATAAAGCATTTTCTCAATTACAGGGATTATTAGCATTCATTTCCCCTGTATTTTATTTATTTACACCCTTTAGTATCTATTGGCTGTGCTGCACATAGGAAAACATGGAACTATTGTTGAAGCACATCCAGAACATCAAGTAGAACTGGAATACCTGTGTAGATCTAAAAAGAGTAGCTCTGTTGCTTGGAATGCAACTCAAATAGACCAAATGCTATTGTTACATATGCAAGTGGGACACCCATGCAAGAGAGGCACATAACATTCATGGCCACTCCAAAAGAATTTGACTCCAGGACAGAAAAATGTGGCACGTGAGCTGCTTCTTGATTCGACTAAGGTATTTTTTGCCTCTGTTTCACATAAAATCTACCCTGTTTTCCCGAAAATAAGACCTCCTCGGATAATAAGCCCAATCGGGCTAAAATAAGCCCTCCCCGAAAATATTTAAATGGTCCCCGCCATTTCCTCTGGTTAGGGTTAGGGAGACAGAGCTGGAAATCAGGTAAGATGGCAAGAGGAGCCCCGTCTTGCTCCACGCGCCCCAAAATAATAAGACCTCCTTGAAATTAAGGCCATGCGCTTATTTCGGGGTTCAAAAGAATATAAGACAGGGTCCTATTTTTGGGGAAACACAGTAGATTGATTAAAAACTTTGTGAAAACAATGAACAAGGAAGGTGAAGGTTTTTGTTATGTGAGACAGATGTTTCCAAGAGTAACTAATGCTGAGATTAAGGAAAACATTTTTGTTGGTCCATAGATTAGCTATGTCATCAATGGACAAGTAGTTCAAAGTTCTGTTAGTGGGGCCAGAGAAATGGCAACTGCAAAGCATCAAACTTCATTCAACTGGATGACAAACTTCTTACAGCATACAAAACCATGTCACTAAAGAGTTCATTTTCTGCATTCACACTTAGCCTTCTTTCTCAAAAATCTAGGTGCAGTCAGTGACAAATATGGGTAAATGGTTTCACCAGGACATTGCCACAATGGAAAAATGGTCTCAGAGCAACTGGAATCCATCAATCCTGGCTGATTACATTGCAGTTCGACACTGCAATCAGATGCATCAGATGCTGAGTACAAACAAATTTCAGCAGCAAAACACTTTTGGCCCTATTGAACTCATGCAGCATGTTGGAAACATATAATTAAATACATTATATCCATTAAAAGTTATTTTTGTATTTCTCAAGTTTCCTACATGACATAGTCATTCTGAAATTATATGTTCAGTTTGGCGGTGTGATGTGTCTATCATAATCATATCATAATCTAGTTGTCTAGTTTAATGAAAAGAAAGACTAGGGGTGACATGATAGCAGTGTTCCGATATCTCAGCGGTTGCCACAAAGAAGATGGAGTCAAACTATTCTTCAAAGCACCTGAGGGCAGGACAAGAAGCAATGGGTGGAAACTAATTAAGGAGAGAAGCAACCTAGAACTAAGGAGAAATTTCCTGACAGAACAATTAATCAGTGGAACAACTTGCCTCCAGAAGTTGTGAATTCTCCAACACTGGAAGTATTTAAGAAGAAATTGGAGAACCATTTGTCTGAAATGGTATAGGGTTTCCTGTCTGAGCAGGGGTTGGACTAGAAAAGCTCCAAGTTCCCTTCCAACTCTGCTGTTCTATTCCTATTCCTATTCCTATTCCTATTCCTATTCCTATTCCTATTCCTATTCCTATTCCTATTCCTATTCCTATTCCCATTCCCATTCCCATTTCCATTCCCATTCCATTCCCATTCCATTCTATTCTTTTCAGGGTTAGGGAATAAAACTTTTGAAAAAAAATTATCCACTGTATTGGTGCACTTTATTATTCAGCCTAATGGTTTTCACTAGAATCACAAGTAGTAACTGCAACTCTTCTTGGCCTGGTTATATGAAAAGATGGTAATATTTTTCATCTTTAAGTTTAGTACTGAGGCATCTGCAGGAATCACTGCTTTTGTCAAAATGATGAAAGCGGTATGAGTGTATGTCCTCACATCAAATGTACAAAAGTGGTGGAGCATGCAACTTGTTGGTATAAAGTTCCTTTACCATTTGTTGTTTGTCCTCCTTCCACAGATGTTGCTGGGCAAAATGTAGAGAAATTGAAGGCCAATTAAAAACTCTCACCACATACTGGTACATTTCATATCTTTAGACTGTGAATCTCATTGTGGTTTTGGGATCAATTCTGCACATGTCTTGCTTCCATTTGGAGCAGCGGAAAAAACTGAAAATGCCCCCCCCCCCCACAATATACATTCCTTTACTCTTCCTATGTTATCTTCACATTCACCCCAGTAATGTGGCTTATTTTATTTTACTCCTGCATCAGTTTGCAATTTCATCATGGTACATATCATTTGATCAGGAAGCTGGGTTGAAAAAAATTGAACAAGTGTGAAAACCAAGGCAGAATTATATTCTGGTTCTCATATTAGTTTGGAAAGTGAGAATCGTATTTGTTTGCATTACAATTTGCAGGAAAAGAAAAATGCTCACCACAAAAAAAAAAAAAAATCTAAGAACTTAAGAAAATAAAGTTTTATATGGAGTTGCTTAGTTTGCCTAACCCTACCTTCCACACCCAAGTCCTGCATCAGTATTGTGTATGTTCATTCCTAGGAAGTGTGAGTGAAGAATACCAGGAATATATACTATGCTAGTTCATTATTGTATATGTTCATTGTATATACTGGTACTCCCAAAAGGGTCATTTCAAGGCATGAAGTTCATTCTAGCTGCCCTGCTAAAGGAAGCAGGTGTTTATATTAAGCAGCAGAGATATTTAAAGATGTTTGAGGTGGAAGATGATTTTGAGGACAATAGCAAATAGGACATGATAAACCACTCCTGTATATATCAAGTATACCAGATGGGTAGACTATATATGGCAGGGGTGTCAAACTGGATTTCTTCAAGGCCCAGATCAACGTTGTAGTTGTCCTCCATGGGCCGGCTCGGGAGGGGCGACATGGGACAGATGGCAGATGGAATGGATGCATCCTGCAGCACTCTGCAGTCTAAAACAGTGTGCCCCATTTTTGGCCTGGACGGCCTCCTGCAGGACTCTGCCAGCCAAAATGTGGCGTGGGTGGTGGTGGTTTTTTGCTATTTCCAACCTGGCCCTGCGGGCCAGATCTTAGCACCCAGTTCCGGCCCATGGGCCTTGAGTTTGACACTCCTGATATATGATGATTGATAATATATTACGGTACTATATAATGGGATACTTAGATCGGATGGCACTCAATATGGTAGTAAGGAATGGTTGTGTTTTTGTTTTCTTGGCTGTTTATGAGATTCTCAGGAGTTTTCTCTAACACCAAATTTAAAAGCATCAATACACTTTTGGTCCTGTTTCCTCAAAGTCCAGTTTTCACTTCCATCTTCAATAGAGTGTCATAGGAAAACCATTGCCTGCACAATACAGAGTTCTCATGAAATCATCATATTTTAGACACGTTACAGTATATGAAGACTCAGCTAACCTGAGGAATCCACAATCCTGGAGAAGTTGAAAGTTTTATTCTGAAAGGAAGACAAGACATTGACCAGCACTAAGGTGGATGACTCAGTTGTAGAAGAGATGTACACACTGTTAGAAGATCTGAAGGACCAGGTTGGGAACAGATTATCATGGAGAAAATCTACCTATGTGGTCACTAAAAGTTGATATTTACTTGATAGCATGTAAATTGATAAAATCAATAGTTTTGTGATATAAGGCAGCCTCAAAGATAATCACAAAAAAACAGTTCTAAATTCATGTGAATTATAAATAACATATTCCTACAGAGCCTTTTTTGGGAAAGTTGCTAAGCTTGTTAAGGAAAATAGTATAATGAAATAAAAATAGATAAAGTGCAATTTTGTTCCTGGAACATGAAACAAATCACTATTTTCTATCCACAATATTTTATAGAACAAATATTTTATTTTCTATGCTTTCAAATATACAATAATATATAAACTCAATGGTGGTTTTAAATTGCAAAGAGTTTTCTGATCAGTTAAGCTCCCGCCAGAAGGTACAATTATATAACTTGGTGGATGATTGATTGATTGATTGAAAATGAAAAGAAAAAAGTAAATGAAAGACCAGTGTCCTATTAAGGTATTTGAGATGATGGGGTAAGGTTTCTAGAATTTGATGCAGGAAAATTGCAAATACCAAATAAAAGGAATAAATGAATAAAAATGCTGATTTATAGATGTGGATGTCCATCTTTTGTGCCCTTATTACTTAGCCAGCATAGCTGATGAAGTAAACCATAGACAAAGACAGAGGATTGCATATTTAGAAGGGAGTGGGATGAGATATGGTATGTCTATGCAATGTGAAAATGAACCAGATCATCAAAATTTATGAGTTCCATATCCCTCAGGTATTTTACAGAAACTATCGCAACTGAATCATTTTGATACAGGTAGAATTAAATGTTAACTAGCTTCAAAGCTGCTATGATCTTTACTGGGTTCAGGATTTTTACATAACTTCATTCATTCAGGACTGTCTAGTCTGAAAGAATTGGGTGTCACATTTTTTCAGTCTTGGCATATTCGCATCACATACGTGTTTGGAATCTTTCAATCTATAAAGAACTTTGGATATACCAATCTTGGACTGTTGTAAAATAAGATACTATGTCCTCATAGAAGGTGTTTATGTTTCAGTTTGTAAAAGGTAGCTTAAAATCTGCCAAAATTTCAGAATTTGAAATATCCCTAGTTTTAACCATGAATGCCAAGAATCAGTGGCAGGGTTTCTGAATATTTTGTATAAATAAAAAGTACAATGCAAATCTTAAAATAGGCTTAGAACATATTCAGAACAATTGTCATTATTCTTCCTGGAAAGAAAGAAAGAAACAGAAAATCATATGCATACCAGCAGCCATCCATATCCTGCATCTTTTCAAATATTATACATGACCATTTCTTTGTCCCAATTTTCATTTTCATTTCTGAGTGCAGCCTTAACATATATCTCAAAACCTCAGCATGACTCTAGGCATGGACAAAAAAAGGACTCTCCTGGTTTAAATGTTCAAAGCTGTACTGTACTGAGCTGAGTCTCTAAGCTCCTTTGGTATACCCTGTAGTAACTTTATGGGAATTTTTCTCTGATGGTGAACCATTTGATATCTGTCCTCATGTATTTTTAGACTGTTCTTCATTAATGATTATATTCAACAAATATTGAGCCACTATGTGCCTGGAAAGGATTTTGCTTGCTTTCCATCCATAAAATGTGGACTACAGAAACGTTTGAGTGATGTATTTATGTATTCCCACATGAATTTCCACTATTTGTGTAAATCCTGCCCTCCATCCCTTTCTGTTTATAATAGTTGTAGAATGAGTTGGAGATGCTGTTCATCCTGTTTCCTCCAATGTAAATAAGTTGTATATTTCTATATAACTATCTACATATTTCTGCATGCTCATTAAATAACTTTTGTTGATCAATGTCTAGGTTTTGCCTTGTCCCAGACTTCAGTGCCCCATTATAATTTTTAAAAGGAGAAGGTAGATAAGCCTTCCTAGAAGTCTAAGTAGAATGAAGGTTCAGTCCACCTTTCATCTCTTCTGAAAGCTGAAGTCTAGGAAAGATGCAGCTGAAGAACTGAGACTTTCCTTTTCTTAGAACCATAAGTAATTGGATGCATATTTCTGAACCCGGAATAAATTGCAGGTAGATGTGTAACATCTAATAATGCATGAAATAAAATATTCTGAAATGACTGTTTTCCATTTGTAAAATTGTGTCATAGTCCTCTGAGGTTATATGGAGGTGGGGGATTAATAGCATGAGTCTGGGAAGAGCTTGACTAGCTGGCAGAAGCAACTCAACTAGATCCAACCCAACCCAACCCAACCCAACTCAACTCAACTTAACTCAAACAACTCAGTTCAACAGTATGATATAAAGATAGTTGAATGACAATGACAAAAGTCAGGTCTTTTATCCAAGACATTTAACATGGGTCTGGGGATAATTTTGGAGGAGGAATTCAGAACAAAAAGCACGAATCAGGGTGCTTTATTATCAGTTTAATAAAGGTCAGAGAAAGCTTCAAGGTTTGGGTCATGTTTTCCACCAAAACCTGGGAGTTGAGATTGGTTAAAAAAAAAAAAAGGCAGTATTTTTACAAGCCAGTTAGCTAGGATATCAATATTTTGATAGCCACTTCCACATATCTGCAGTCTCATGAGGTAACTTTCTTAATTTAATCAACGGAGGAAACACATGGACAGTTGGATTCTGACCTTCTATATAACCATCTGGGCACTTTTCTCATTTCTGGCAACATTTATGCTTCTGGCTCTGCTGTGTTTTTCAGAGAAAATAAATTTTCCAGAGAAAAAGATATTTCTGTCCAAGAGATTAGGGTGAAGCCAATAAAAACACAAACCACACAAGTTCAAAGAGCTGCCCATTTACACTCCTCTGTAACAGCTAGTTTGCCTATGTTACTTGGACATAACATTTACCAGAATAATTCTAATATTACAGACATTTACAGATTAACAGAGTTGGAAGGGACCTTGTAGGTCATGTAGTCCAACCCCCTTTATTGGTCTTTATTAGTTTTTATTCGGTCTTTATTCACTTATGTTCATCTAAGATTAAGATTAAGAAAAGCAACTTCATGAGCTGCACCTTCATTTTGACTCAGGAAGCATTAGAAAAAAACAGAGTGTATTAAAATCAAGGTATATATGTGGGGGAGTATGTTTTACCCATACTTAAGTTATTTTTGTTTCATTTTGTTTAATATTCTATTGGTAGAAATAGAAAAATTTATGATGCCTTAGCTTTTATTGGTGACATATACTTAATGCTTTAAATATAGCTATGCTGGTTGGTGCTTCACACATTATAAAAAACTCAGTAGCAATATATTTATCAGAATTTGTATTTTTATTGTGGGTTTTGGCTCCAGAAATAGGAACAAAATCCTTCCAAAATATGTTTGGATCAAATAAAGCAAGAGACTTTTGGAGAATGACTTTCTTTCATTTCTGTACTCTGTAACATACCTTCTCTTCCTGCAACCTCTACTTGGTGAATACAAATGACTTCAGAATTTAAAATTTCCCATGAGAACCATGGACAGAGACTGATGGATGGTTTTTGAATTCCTGCAGGGGATGGAAATTCCGCTTGGGGAAGGAGAAATCATCCAACCATTTTTCAGTGGCAGGCTGCCATCTTAGCATTGACAGTAGAAGCACTATTATAATGCCTCTCCTTTCTGCCCAGGAAGAAGTTTACTCATGATATCCCTCTTAAGGGATATGTTAGGCTATTCCCAAGAGTGACCTAAAATAGTCCATCTGAAATTCAGTATATGGTTACACAATATCAGACAGAACCTTGCCGGATTAAACCTTTACTACTCTCACCTTAGTGGATATACCCGTATATATCCATATCTACGTATTATATATCCATATATATCCGTACGTACGTATTATACTACGTATAAGCATAGTACACAAATTCATCTGCTACAATGTCCTACCTGTCAATGAATATTTCAACTTCAACCAAAACAATACAAGAGCACACAATAGATACAAACTCAAGATAAACCGATCGAAACTTGATTGCAGAAAATACGACTTTCAGTAACAGAGTTGTCAATGCCTGGAATGCACTACCTGACTCTGTGGTTTCTTTCCCCAACCCCCCAAACTTTAACCTTAGACTGTCTACTGTAGTCCTCACCCCATTCCCAAGAGGTCTTTAAGGGGTGTGCTTAAGCGTACCAGCGTGCCTACCATCCCTGTCCTAATGTTTCTGTTGCAATATTTTCAGGATCAGACTCAATAAATCTAGTAAGAGTTAAGAGTTCAAATATATCTCTCTTTATTTACACAAGGCATTCTATATTCACTGAATATTCACAGATAGAAGCGAGAAAATGGATGCATACAGCTCCTTATATATACAATGGGTGGAGCTAGGTGTGGGAGTGGTGAATTATGAATACATTAAGAAGTGAAGAATAAATTAACCCCTGATACCCCGTTCATATACTATTTACACATTAGAGAATAAGGCATTTACATGTGACAAATCCCCCTCTAAATGCCGATTCGTTAAGCTACACCAATTACATTCAGATTCAGGACAATACAAGACATATAACTTGGAAGTCAAGTACTTATGCTGCTTAGAAGGTAGAGGCTTTGTCAGTATGTCAGCTAATTGTTCTGATGTTTCACAATGTACTGCTCTGATAAATCCATCCTGAGATAATTGCCTCACATGCTTAAATTTTATATCTATATGTCTGGACCTTTGTCCAATGGCGTCAGATCTAGATATTTCAATAGCTGCTTTATTGTCTTCATGCATAACAAAAGGTAAAGCAGGTTTTTTCCAAACATCTGAAATTAAATCATTAAACCATACAAGGTTATTTGCAGCTTTAGATAAACAAACATATTCTGCTTCTGTCGTTGAAGTGGCCACTAATTCTTGTTTGCCAGTGTACCAGTAAACTGGACAATCATTTAGGAGGAATACATAACCGGATGTACTTTTTCTACATGAGGTGTCTCCAGCCCAATCCGCATCTGCGTAACATGTGAGGTTTGGTTCCTTAATATTATTAGGTTCTAACATCAAACAAAAGTCTAATGTATTTTTCAAATATCTTAATATCCTTTTAACAGCTTCCCAATGGTACATTGTTGGTTTGCTGACATGTCTGGATAATAAATTGAGGGGTAAAGCGATATCAGGTCTTGTCCAATTGGAAATATAAAGAAGTGAACCTATGACTGATCTATAAAACGTGTTATCTTTGAATTCAGGGGATGATTCATCAGCATTTCTTAGGAAGTCAGTCTGCATGGGAGTGTCACAAGGCTTGGCATCACTTAGATTACATTTGTTTAATAGTTCTATGATCTTATCTCTCTGAGTAAGTTTGAATCCTCTTTTAGTCTTATTAATTTGAACACCAAGATACTTATTTACTTTGCCTAAAGATTTCAATGAGAAATGTTCATTTAGCTTAGTTACAAATGTTTCTCTTCTCTCTTTATGTTTACCTATGTATAAAATGTCATCCACATAGATCAATACAAATTCTATATAATCATCACCTTTTTTCACAAAGAAACAGTTATCAGCAGTAGTAGCATTGAAATCCATAGTTTTAAGTACTTTTACTAAACAATCATACCATCGTTTACCAGATTGTTTTAACCCGTATAAACTCTTGTTTAACAACCAAGTCTCATTCTTGTTTGTGTATTGACTGTGAGGTGCTCTTACATATATTTCCTTATCTAGTTTTGCGTGTAGATACGCAGTCTGTATGTCATATTGGAATACATCGAGATTGAGTGCTGATGCTACTACTAGAGCTGTTTTGACACTCTCAGTTCTTACTGTGGGGGAATATGTGTCAGTATAGTCCTCCGGATATTTCTGTGCATAACCTTGTGCGACTAGTCTGGCTTTGTATAAAGTATTGCCTCCCTCTAAGTTTTTAATTTTATATATCCACCTAGTACCAATAATTGTTTTGTCTTTTGGTGCAATTGCAGGTGTAAATACGTTTAATCCTTGTAAACTTTCCATCTCTTTTTTCATTGCTAATTCCCATTTTTCTTTTTCTTTACGAGGAAGTTTTAACACTTCTTCATATGTATTAGGTGTTATTGATTCACTATCCATATGCATTATGTAATCCTTGTATTTATTTGGCATTTGATTTCTGGTGTTTCTAATTGTTTTTTCAGGTTTACTATTATTATCATGCAAATATCTTGCTTCCTTTTTTGTTAGTGTGTCTGTCTTTATTTTGTGTTGGCTATTTGTCCATGTTTTGGTTTTGTTTCTATGTTTGTTGTCATTTTGCTTTTCTATAATTCCTTTTTCTTGGGATTTTGTATCTTTGTTGTTACTTGGAAATATTTCATTAAGATGTATTTTAGACCAGTTGGCCTGCTCATGGAACACAGCTGTTCTGGAAACTATAAATTTGTTATTATTATCAATGAATCTGTATCCTTTAGTGCCTGTCTCATATCCCATAAATCTGAGTCTTCTGGACACATTTTCTCCCTTTCTTCTTAATTGTTTAGGTATGTGTACGTCTGCAGTGACTCCAAATATGTGCATGTGTGCTAATTTTGGTTTCCTATTATACATCACTTCATATGGTGTCTTATTTACAATGCTGGACCAGGTTCTATTCTGTGTGTAATTGGAATAATGTAGGGCTTCTGACCAGAATTGTTTGCTTAAGCCAGCATCTTCCAATGTGCATCTAATCATGGTTTGTAACGTTGAGTTCTTCCTCTCTACAATTCCGTTCTGAAACGCAGAAAATGGGCTAGATGTGTAATGTAACATTCCTTTGTCCTTCAGCCATTGGGAGAATTCTTTAGACATGAATTCACATCCCCTATCTGTCATGATTTGTTTTATTTTGGTATTGTGTTGTGTTTCTACGCGCTTATAAAATTCTTTAAATTTCTGAAAAGTTTCATCTTTGTGTTTTAATGTATAAACAAATCCATAGCGACTGTAATCGTCCACTATGGTCAAGAAGTAACGTTTTCTATAAGTGATTGATGGAGTTAGTGGACCAACTAAGTCCATGTGTACTAAATCAAAAATTTTGTTGGTTGACCTAGTTGATTTCCTTGGCCTGGGGCTAGTTTTTAGTTTTGTAGATTTACATACTGAGCATTCCAAATAGTTTTCACAATTTTTTATTTTGACACCTTCTGCGTGTTCAGTCATTTTTTGTACTACAGGAAAACTGGCATGTCCTAACTTCCTATGTAAAATATGAGCACACTCATCATGAATTGGCTTACCTATTTTTGGTTTTTTTTCATTATGTGCATCTTTGTGATCATGAGCTATTTTACATTCATCATTGTCACTATTGCTAATGTTTTCATCATCTACTTCAATACAATCTTCCATATTTGAATCAATGTTATGCAAACATTTTTCTTTTGTTATTAAATAAGGTAGGCCCCCTTTAATCATCACTGTACCTATATCTATTTTATTTTTCTCCAAGGTCGCTTTTCCTTTTGAAAAGACAATGTTAATATCGGAATCCCTGCTTAGTTTTATGGCACTTAGTATGTTATGAGGTATTTCGGGTATTAGTAATACCCCCTCTATTTTTCCTAGGCCAGGTAAGGTTACATTCCCTCTACCTAATACTTGAACCTTTTCTTGGTTAGCTACCTTTATTACAAATTTATCTTCTACAAATGAAGATAGTATATTTTTGTTATTGGTGGTGTGATTAGTTGCTCCAGAATCAATAAGCCAATTATTGTTCTCTGCTTGCTGTATGTTAGTGTTGTCTTGTTTATTTAATCCATTCAGTGAACCAGATTTTTTATCCTTTGAATTATCTCTGCCCCCTCTATTCTCTTTGTAATTTGGCGGGCTTCTATATCTATGTCTATCAATGGAAGACTGTCTATAGTTGTATTTGTTTCTGTATTCTGACCTATGTCTTTCTTTTGAAATTTTGGGGCAATCTCTTCTATTGTGTTCCCTAGATCCACAGTTGTGGCATCTAAATGCTTCATTATATTTTTCTTGAAAAGCTACTTTTCTATATGGTTTGTGTTCTATGTGATTGTTAGAGCGACTCCTCCTTGAATTGTCTTCAGCTATTAACTTATTGGATAGACTTTCTATGGATAAGTATCCTAGATTGATTGTGTCTAAATGTGACATATAATTGAACATGCATTGAATAATTTCTGAAACAGTCAGATTTTGCTTAATGCTGTGATACATAGCAGGAGATACACTAGAAATTAATAAGAAAAATGCTCTATGGTGTAAACAGTCTAATTTTAGAGTCCAAGGTCTTTTTGGGGGACTAGTGATAAAAAACAGTAAGTTTTCTTTCATAAAGACAACCTGGAGCTGCTGATACCATTCTTGTAAATTAATGCCATCTATCCTCAGCTTTGGGAAGTCACTGGGCAAATTTCCGACATTATTAGGTCCATTACTTACAACCTGAGGTAGTCCGTGGTCTCGTAAATGCAGAAAGTTACAAAACGGCGTGGGGATGCTCGCAACGAGCCTGCACGGTCTTCTCAGCAATTCATGTCTTCCTGGGCCGTCTGCGTAGTCTTGCGCATGCGCGTTGTCCATTTCGTCCCTGAAGTCGTCGTGAGAGGTTCTCGTCGTTGCAGCTCACTCGTTCTGCTCCTCCTCAGACGAATCGGTCTCTGGCTCGATCTTGGGAGTCCTGACGATGTTGGCTGTTCTTTTTCTTCTTTTGAGAGCGTTGGTGCTTGCATCGGTCTGTGGCGTGGGGCGGTATCGGCAGGGCTCTCTGGGTTCTGGCGTCGGCGCTCTCGTAGTCAGGATGGGAGCGGGTAGATTTTGAGGCATTGGCTTGCTCGCTTGCGTCTTAGTTAGCTTTTTGGTAATTTTTAGTTTTGGTCCAAATGCAGCAAAAAGCGTTTTCATTGCTGATTTTATCTGATTATTTGTTGAATCACCTTCACTTTCCGATTCTGATTCTTCTGAGGTGTTTGAATTTTCTTTTTCGTTTTCGTTGTCTGGTAATGTTTTTCGCGCCAGAAATTTTGAATCGAGTTTTCTGATTGGCTCTGCTTCGCTCACCCTGGAGGTCTGTTGAAACCAAAATGGCTGCCATTCAAAATTTTGCGCGGGATCACCGTTTTTCTTCTTCATAGTAATTTTTTCTGCAGTCATATCACTCACTATTTTTGGGTCTTTTGTTTTTCCAGTAGTGATGTGCTTCTCTCTCGCTGCTCCGCTGTTTTTCAGCATATCTTGGAGGTTCGCGATGAGGCTTTCATCATTTTTCTGGCTCTTTAATAGTTTTAATATCTCTGACCTGAGTTTGTTGTTTTCTATTTTGATTTCCTCCTGATCATCATTTTCATCTATTATTTCTTCGTCTTCAGTGGTGTATTCTTCGGATTCTCTCGAAATCGCGTTTGTTGATTCGTCGATTATTTCTTGATCCGTTTCCATTTCTTTGCTGTATGCCCTGGTGTTGGGCCTATCTCTCTTAGACATTCTTTTTAAATTTTTATTGAGTCAATTAACCATCCTCTGCTACCAGCTTGTTGCAATATTTTCAGGATCAGACTCAATAAATCTAGTAAGAGTTAAGAGTTCAAATATATCTCTCTTTATTTACACAAGGCATTCTATATTCACTGAATATTCACAGATAGAAGCGAGAAAATGGATGCATACAGCTCCTTATATATACAATGGGTGGAGCTAGGTGTGGGAGTGGTGAATTATGAATACATTAAGAAGTGAAGAATAAATTAACCCCTGATACCCCGTTCATATACTATTTACACATTAGAGAATAAGGCATTTACATGTGACAGTTTCCTTTTATTCATATCCATTTCATGTATTCATAATTATGTTTACACTTGTATCTGTTATCAAATACTTGTTTGATGGAATAAATAAATAAATACCCTGGGAGATTCTAGGGAGTGGCTATCCCAAATCTCTTCCTGTGTCTCCTATCTGCTCTGGGTTGGACTGCCACTTGTCTCACCCCCATTTCTGGACCATGCTCCTCCCTTTTGGGAAACTGCCCCTTCATTGTAGTCCATTTCACCAGTTCCCCCTCTGTAGGCACCATCTCTCACACAGAATATGCTTGAATTGCAAGAAACTCAAGACTACATTCCACTGAAGAATGAATGGAGTGACATTCCCACATTCTTCTTGTCTACTTGGTAGCTAAAGAAATGCAAGCACAGCTTACTCTGTCACTAAGAATTTTACTAACATGGTCTTATTTCAAAGGGTTTGTAAAGCAAACAAATTAGCAGAGAAAATGCATGAGAAATTTTCTGTCTGTCACTATCCTGCATCATTAAGTCCAGCACAGCGTGATCTGTACTTTATTGCTTTTATTTGTATTGGAATTTAGTGCTCAACTCTACCCAAGGACAGACTATTTCTTTTCATGTTTGCTGGGCCTCTCCATCACTTTGTCTGCTTAGGTCTACTAACCTAAGCCTAGAGAATGCAGAGCTGTTTTCTGATTAGACTTCAGGTTTCTGGTTCAGGCACATTAGCTTTACCAAAAGCAGCTTAAAATTAAAAATCAATATTTATTTATTTGCCATATTTATATATCCACCAACTTATAACTAACTCTGTGTGGCTCCCAATCAAAAGTAAAAACTACAACAAAACTATAAAACTAAACATATTGAAAACAATGTGTACCTAGCATCAAGTCGTATCATCTCTTATCCCAACGTTGGGGGGGAAAGCCAGGTCTTCAAAGCTTTTTGAAAGGGTAGGAGGCACGGGTGGGTTCTACTTATCTTTACTACCGGTTCACAATGGGATCACGCACTCACTTCACTTGCGCCTTGCTTCTGCGCGCGCACAGATTGCTGATGATGACATCCGGGGCAGTGGGCGGGGCCTCCCACCAGTTTTACTACCTGTTCTTGTGAACCGGTCTGAACCGGAGGTAACCCACCACTGGTAGGAGGTTAGAGGTCTGCCATACCTCAGGGGACAGAGTGTTCCATAGGGCAAGGGCTGCCTCAGAAAAGGCACCTTCCTATCAGATGGCAATAATAGGGAACAGGACTAGGACTATCTGATAGGACAGATAGATGTTCTTAGGGAAAGGCAGTCCCAAAGATAATCTGACCCTGTGCCCTATAGGGCTTTAAAAGTGATGAGCAGCACCTGAAATGGTGCCGGAAAAAACTGGAAGTCAGAACAGTTTGCCCAACAGAGATCTTATGTGGGTAAACCATTACTGTGCACATGCTTAACGCCCAGAGTTGCTTTGGATAGCAAGAAACTGAATATAAATTGAATGAATGAATGAATGCATGAATGAATGAGAGAAATTCTGGATCAATTGAAGTTTCTGCATTGTCTTGAAGTGCAGCCCCAAGTAGAATGCATCCAAATGAGACATAAGGCATGAATGACTGCGAACAAGGTCTCCTTGGAATGGGTGCAATTGACACACTAGACCAGGGGTGTCAAACTCACATCATCACGGTGAAGTCACGTGACGTATTGGAACTTTCCCCTCCCTTCGCTAAAGTGGGTGTGGGTGTGGCCAGCATGTGACGCGTCCGGACCCTGGACCGGGAGTTTGACAGCCCTGCACTAGACAAATCTGGGCAAAAGCCCTTCTAGCCATGGCTGCGACTTGCTTCTTGAGCAGGAGCCACAAGTCCAGGAGAACCCAGACATTGCACACCAGCTCAGTCTGCGGAAGTGCACCTCTGTCCAGAGTCAAAGATGAGGAAATCTCCCTTGAACTTCATGGCAAATTTGAGACTTTAAGTTCAGACATTATGCCTAGATATTACCATCTACCTCCTGAATGCAGAACAGATGAATTAAACAAAAGATCTACAATGATTTTTATTGGAAGGGATAATAGAAGGGATAATACCCACAAGAGGAGCAAGGGTGGGCAAATGAACCTGGGTGATAAGCTAATGCTGTGACTTGTGTGCTCGCAAGACACCAGGGTGCAAGTGTATTCCGGCAGCATTAGCATGACGATATCACTGTGTAGCTGGCACTACTGCAATTTGCCGTGAGCTGGTTTTCTGCAGGATTTCCACCATCATATTTCACCAATTAAAATAATACCAAGAGAAAAAAAAAACCTTCAAAGTACTTCTATTTATTTGCTGAATATGAAATTGAGATGGAGTGGGATTTTGCCATTCCCACCACCACCTCCCCCAGCAGATAAGAGGGATACTGTCTTTTGGGTTGAAGAGGAAGCAGGAAATGGCTTTTTAACTTTATTAATTTTATTTAACTTTCTTTCTTTCTTTCTTTCTTTCTTTCTTTCTTTCTTTCTTTCTTTCTTTCTTTCTTTCTTTCTTTCTTTCTTTCTTTCTTTCTTTCTTTCACTTTATTAATTTTACTGGTGGAAAAACCGGCAGTGGTTTTGGGCCTTAACCAGCAGGCTTAAGGCTACTGTTTCTTTGAAGGCAATTAAAATATTCTGAAAAAATATAGAGTGGTATTTGAAAATTGAACCTATATTTGTAAAGGTAGTTTTTTTTTTTAAAGTTTTCTTAGTTAAAGCAGTTTTTTTCTGCTTGAAATCATGTTCCTGGGCTAGCAGAGGAAATATAACTACATTAAAAAAATCAAGGAAGCCATGAGGAATCCAGGTACCCTTTGGCACTGTAATTTAGTATAGTCTGGCTTTGAAAAAAGACCAGGTGGCAGATAGCAAAGGACAAAAATTTCAGGCAAAGGAAATTGTAAAAGTAGTCATTTTATATAATTCTTATAAAGGAATGCAGATCATTGGTAAAAGCAAGGTTAAGGCAAATAATCACTTATTATTTTGGTTAACCATTCAGCGCATTGCTTCTGTTTTCTCATGACAACCATCAACAGGGAAATAAAATAAATAATTCAGCTCCATGTTTCAAATCAGAAGCTCGGTGACCAGAGAGTACAAAAGGAAATTGGTACAAGATCAGAATGTGTTTTTCAGCTGCAGTCACTTATTCTTTAATAGCTAACCTGAAGGAGGGTAGGAATCCAAACTGAACTTCAACGAACTTTGATAGATGAAATTGGAGGATTAACCAGAACTCTGTGTGTGTGTGTGTGTGTGTGTGTGTGTGTGTGTGTGTGTGTGTATGTGTACAGGGCTCTTGGCTTTGTTTTGTTTTTCTTTTTTTACAACCTTGTTCAGTACACAGTGCACACTACTATTGTTTTGTAAGGCCTTAGAGCCACAAGCAGAAAAACCATTTTGAAAAGTCAGCAGTAAAATACAGCAGGTAATTCCTTTCTTAACATGGTACCAGTGGGATATAGTGATTTGAGCATTTGGAAAAGAACTGGAGTTACTCAGATTTAAATCCCCATTGAGCCATAAAGTTTACTGGACAACTTTGGGTCATTTTCCCTTATTTCTCAAGCTTACAGATCTCACAGAGCTATTGTAAGGATAAAAAAAAATCTGTTGGAGAACAGTGGAAGGTAAATTCTTGAAAGAAAAGCAGATATGTAATAACTAAACCTCTTGTCTACTACCTTTCAGTGTGTATGAATGTTGCAGAAGGACAACTATATTTTTTTAAAAAATATTGAGGTGCAACCAGGAGGAGGAGGAGGAGGATTAATTTATTTCCTGATAATTATCTTTTTTTTTAGCGTAAAAATACTAAACCCCCTCTTATCCTACTTAATGAAAGCATGCCAGCCTGTTCTCTTTCTAAGGGTATCAGATAATAGGTAGGTCAGAGTACTGAGGCTTTAAATGCTCCAGAAAAGATCCCCTAATGAAAAAAGGCAATGGCCCCTAACGGGCGCACGTTCTGTCTCTTTCCACAGTGAGATGCATGGAAGAAAATCTGATCCATGGAGAGAAATTCAACAGAAACTTTTTTGTGTCATTTAGTGAATGCTATTTCAGGTTGCTTTCAGGGAAGCTTGTTTATTACTGACTCCCAATTCACAGTTGAAGTGTGCTGTTGACATAAACATTTGCATTTGGTCAGCTTTGTTCTACTGTCTGACTTTCTTTTATTAAACTCAGCTTTTAGTTGTGCTTTACTTATGTTTTATGAATTGTGCGAGTTCCCTTGAGAAGGGTTGTGTATCCTACATCAAAATGACCTAGAGGAATTGTGAAGAAAATGAAGGAATTCTAAGATGGTGGCTATGCGGGTGTGCACACAGATGGACTTTATATTTGTACCTGTGTGTTCTCTCTCTCTCTCTCTCTCTCTCTCTCTCTCTCTCTCTCTCTCTCACACACACACACACACACACACACACACACACACACACACGTTGGTTTTGCAGCTTCGGGCAGGCCCACAAGCTAAAATAATTGGGACTCAATTCTCAGAACAAATGTCTATCTGGTTCAATTCAAGCCAGGAGAAAGATACTGGAAACATGGAGGCTGATTAGAAAGATGATTTAATGATGAAGCAGAACCACATGGGTTCTGGGTAGCTGACTACATGGAGTTGAGAGTGGGGGTATATTTATACTTTCTCTTGGGCTTTGCACTTGAACTTCCTGTTCCTGTGCAAGAACATGTATTCTATTGGCTGTTGTAGGGGTCATAGCTGGCTCTAGGTTGCCTGAGCTCTCAGGTTTGGTTGAAGTTTGGACTCTGATGCAATGTCCTTAGGAGATAGTGCAATGTAGTGAGCTCTGTGTCTTAGTGGGTTAATCCTATTATGTCTTGGAGTGTCATGTCTTAATTCCATCATCCTGGAGCTGAGGGTGTTTTGTTTTGTAGATAGGATGGCCCAGTCTTTCTTAATGGGCAAAAAAAATCTGTTGGGGCTATTAAGGAAGATGGGGCCCATCTTTTTCTGTCTCCAAGAGCATGTTTCTCCATTCCTCCTTTAGGGAAATATAATATTCTGCCTTTTAAATATTTCTCAAAATATTTCATTCCTTTGGGAGAGTGGTGGGTGCTAACTTTCTATACTATCACATTGACATTAAAACGAATGAGTGAGTCTGGGGAGTACTTTATTTATTAGGATTAGGTGGATCTTCTTTGTATTTGAAGTCTTATTTAGTTTTCCTTTGCATTTCTTTCAAAAATTAGTCAGAAATTAAATGCCTGTGATTTGGTATTTACCACTGAATTTTGAAAGTAGGATCTCCAGAAGTTCTGAAGTGTATAAAGACCAGCTTTAAATGTTATTGATTTGGAGGAAGTTCTCATTTACCTATAACTCTTAATAATTTTGGTACCCAGTCCACAATGTCAGAAAATTCTTCCTGTTCATTCTCTTTCTCATAATATCATTTAAAAGCCCCTGGATCCTTCTTTAGGAATTCTTATACTTTTGTTTTTGCCCATGAAATTGAGTTTCTCCATAGTGTCACTGTTAAAATAGTTTTTGGGAAAGGAAATGTGAGAATTGCTTTACAAGCCTTGCTACGCTCACACAATAATTTGATTAAATAGCACTGGTATCTCCTCCTTAATGCCCTCTCAGAGCAGGTGACCTAGCCATCTCAACTGTGGCATCACTTAGGACTAGCATCAGATGGAGGTTCTAAGTCTATGCAGTCTAGGTCTCCATAGTTTAGTTTTCATCTTTTGTGCCTCTGTATTCTCAGCAGCCATTCTTTTTCCCTACATCCCTAATTAACTAATTAAGTTACTAACATTAGTAACTAATGTTGCACTGATCTTTGCATAATTTTTCATTTATTTGTTGCATTTACTTTATGTGACAAATGTTTTCCTTTTCAATGAAATTAAATTCTGGGATTCTGAGGGGAAAAATCCTTCATATTTCGACCAAAGTAAAATTTTGTGTGGTGGCTTGATCACAATAGTATGTGTTTGCTGGCATAAGTCATTGAGATTGATTTGTTTGCTGAATCTATCAAGCAGAGCATTTGACAGGTCCAGAAGAGGTAGTATCTGTTTCTAACAGGATTGACTCCTTAGCTTAGCTAAGAACAGCTTTTGCCAGCCTTGTGTCTTCCAACTGTCTTTGGATTCCCCGAGTCAGCAGGGCCTATAGCCAAGCTGATAAGAAATTCGGAGTGGTAATATTTACAATGATTTCTTAATGGCTTATCCTTGGGGTGTCCTCTGTTCTCAACTTTTCCACTCCTGTGAAAATAAGGAAGGTGATATATTGATTTAAAAGATCTATATGGCCACCCATCTTTAACTCAACTCTGGGTGCTCACAACAATAACACTAACAACTGTAAAATTATAAACCATGAAATCAAAAATAAAAACACGGCATCTGAAATCATCAGTTTGGGATGGCCCACAAGCAGCTCCAGCTATTCCCATTCTATTCAAGAGCCTGGGTGAAAACCAAGTTTTGATGCCCTTCCAAAAGGCTAAAATGCTTCTGAGGTCCCGCTAGTTGGCAAGGTGTCAGGGAAGAGACCTGGAGCGTGCCTATCCTATCAGATCCGATAGAATGGCAGATAGTTTCAGGAAATAAACAGGTTTAATAAAGTAAAATACAGAAGTGGGAAAAAGCCGGCAGTAGAATTTTGGAAATTTAAATCCCGTATAAGGAGTTAGGAGGGTTTATTTTTAATTAGTACACACTGGCAATTTTTCTTAATATTTAGCATTCTTTCATGCCTTCGGAAGCCAGCTTTTTGTGATCTCATCAGCACCAAAGAAAGGTTCAGCATTAACAATGTAAAATGACAAAGAAGGATAACTAGCAATTACTGACATGTATCCCTGCAGCTATTCATTTAGGGGACTTCTCCTTAGGGAATAAAATAACAAAAGCATATAACTGCAAAGATTTCTCTTCTTCTAACAAAGAAAGCTGTTCTTTTAAAATGTCAGTACTGTGGGTGATTGTCTTAATAGTAACATGGAGGGACATGTCTAGATTGGCAAATAGATTTTTCTTTGATAAAATGTGCCCCTCCACTCCCTGGATTATCTCAATAGTGTTAGCTATATACTTGGGGGCTAGTTAACTGAGCCTAGTTTGCAAACTTCCTTTTTGTTTGAACCAAACATGTTTTAGATGAAATTCATTCATGCACTTGCCGTTATTGAAAAACAAAACAAAAACAATTACCATTAAGGCTTTTCATCCTTCTGAACATCTGGAGAAACCAACTGCAGTATAGAAAGTTGGATTGACAATCAAAGCACGATGGGTGAAGATTGTTCTCTCCAAGTTCTTTCATTTCAGATTTTTCTCAATTTACAAGTAAAAATATTTTGAAGTTCATACGCTCAGCTTCATTTTTTTTAAAGATGCTATTTTTTTTGTCTCAAACTGTTTCATAAAGCCTATGCAGCGAATGATAATATTCATGGTGGTAAGAGCAAATGGATTCTTCATTGTCTTTTTAGAGTTCTAATGCTATTATTAATAATTTAAATATGAATTGAGTCAGCACGTATCCATTTTCAGTTATGGTGGATTTACTTTTCCTGTTTTCCCCTATGAAATATACAGAAGTACCAAGAAAAATAGGCAAATATATGTATTTGCACTATCTTTGCCAATTATATACATTGGAAATAATAGTACTGTAGTTTCTCTCTTCATGCACTTGTCACAAATATTTATTTATTTATTTAAGAAAATGTATATAGATGCCCAAATCAGTCTCGGTGACTCCAAACAGTTTATAAGAATAAAACCCAATGCAAAAGCAATAACCCCCCTCAGATATGTGCGTAATATTAAAATTTCTGCCAACACAATGCTTATTTAAATTAAAACAATCAAAATATCTCTGTGCTGCCTACAGGAGTGGAAAGGGAGTTCACAGAAGAGTCTTGGAGGTTCAGGAAGATTTGTAGTAACATAGGGAAAGCTATCACACTCCTGATGATGCCATGGGATGTTTATGTTTCTGCCATGACAGCAAACATTGAAACACAGAACAGGGAAGAATCTGGAACATTTTCATGGAGGACTTAGAACCATCTGTTTTTTTCTATCTCATGTTCAGGCAAATAGTGTGACGAATGCTATGATCTTCATGGTTTTATTGAGTTTCCACTGGTTTGACTGGACTTATATTATTGCTTTTATAGAACCTAATTTAGTGAGCATCAATTGTTCAGAGATCCTGCTTCCTCATACTGGATCTTAAGAATACAGCTCTTTCCTTCATACAGAGACTTATCAGCAGTTGTTTTTTTTTTTGGAATTCCTCAGGGTACAATTTAATGCAGAAAGGGTTCCTTCAAGATAGAAAAGTTATCTTGCAATACCTCTAGTCCATAAATTTTTATTAGAAGGGTTCGCCGTTATTTATATCTTTTCCCCTAATGGACATCATTCTATGGAAACATTGCCAAAGATGGGGTGATCAGACTGATATTCAAGGATAATAGTTCTTACAAGAGGTAAAATGACTGAGGAAAAGCTAAGAGGGAGTCTGTTTCTGTTTTTATTGTTTCAACCTTCAGTCCAGGCCTGGTGGCTTGGCATCTCAGGTAGAGTAATAAAACATCCAAGTAGAATTTAGTGAAACTTTGAGAATGATACTGAATGGTCGTGGAGAGCTTTTACAAATGTCCATTGCAGCTTGTTATTCCCTTCATTGAGAAGATAACACACATTTTACAAAGCCTGCTTTGTTTTGGTGAGTTCATTACCTATTGTATATCTGGGCAATAAACATTCTGCTTCATGTACACTGAATGGTTCAATAAAAATAAAAGAAAATGCCATGAGAGACATTTCTGAACAACATCTGTGTTCCTCTGCTTGTCAGGAAAACACACATGCACACATTTTAAATAGAAAAATGGAAACTATCAAGCTGAACAGCATATTTGCTCAAGCAATTTGGTTTAAGTCAAATATTTAAGGGTCAAGATTAGGCTGGAGAGGATGTATTTCCTAGCTCCTTTCTCGCTTTTACTTTCCCTTAAATTTCTTGCACCTCTCTTCAGTTATTTTAACTTGTGTTTGTATTTCTTATGGTAAATGCTAAGACAATGATCATTTCAGGTCTATTTAAAGTGTTTGTTTATACGTCCTATCAGTTAGTATTAATAATAGCTAATATTCCTAATAATAGCTAAGATTGATGGGCACATAACACCAACATACCGTTAAGACTATTGTGGGAAATGAAAAAGAAAGAAGGATCCAAGGAGAAAGGTACTTAATCCAATGATTTCAGGAGTCCAACATAGTTTAGCAGGGAAAACCTTTGCATATTTACAAATGCAGTACTACTTGCTTTACAAAGCAAGTAGTACTGCATTTGTAAATATGCAAAGGTTTTCCCTGCTAGACTACAAAGCAAGTAGTACTGCAGTACTTGCTACAAAGCAAGTGGTACTGCATTATTAAATGCAGTACTACTTGCTTTCTTCGGTAAAGTTATGTGGGAAGCCCCCTCCCCGAACAATGAAATATTTTGGGAAATATTAAAAAAAAGGCAGGATAAAATATTTTCCCTAAGGAGAAATAAAAAAATCTTAAGGGAGGCAGAAACCAGTCCCAGTTTCCCTGCCCCAAGCAGAAACTGAGGAGGCCAGCTTTTAGAAATGCAGATTTGGTAATCCATTCAGAAAGACTGGGTCAAGACAGAAACTCAGATAAGGAACAAACAAAAGGTTGACAAAATTTGCTCAGACAAACACCTAGGATTTGCATTTCCCCTTTTACCTATAGAGCCAACCATGAGCCCTACATGACCTTATAGGAATTCAGAAGGTATAAAAACGCACCCATTCTCAACTCCATTTTTTCAGCTTCCCAGAACCACAAACCCTGGTGGTTCTGTTGTAGAAGAAGGAATTTAAGAACCATCCCTTCAAGGCAGACAGAATCAGTTTATTTATTTATTGCAATAAAGGATCAGACCTGGTATCGTTACCAAAGGAAGTCCGAACGAAAGCATGAAACGAACATCTCAGTTTTATACATGGTCAAACAAAGGATTCTGTGAAGTCAGCATTTCTTATTATCACAAGACATTTGTTACACAAAATGACATACCTTAATTACTGAGTTTGTTACTATCTTTGCCAAACAGTTATAATTCTTTTTAGAAGTTCCTGAAGCATAGATTCAAATTATCTTTTTGTTGAAACAATAATATGGTCATCTCCGTTTCTCTGACCTTCAAAGTGTAAATCAGCAGACTGTCTTTATCTGTGACAACTGAGGGGCAACTGAGGGGCCTCTCCTCACTGATTCTACATCAAAGAAAGAATGTGTCTGCCTTTTATTTCAACTGGATACATTTGCAAGCACAATTTCTCTTCTACAATACTATGAACAAAGAGGGCCCTTCAGTGATCATCTAGCTGGACCCGCTTTTCCTACTTTAGTTCTGTTCACCAATAAATGGACCTTCTTTCCAATCAGCCTCCAACCTCCATTTTGTTACCACTATCTTTCTCCCAGCTTGGAACTGAACCAGATGGATTTTCCTTCCAACAGTTATATAGCGAATATGTCAAATTTACACTTTCCTTCTATGCTCACTAATACATTTTCAGGGTTAAATAATAGTTTAGACTGCTGCTAGCTGTGAGTTTGCTGAGAAATATCTTTGTCTTGGGAAAGTCTGTCTTTCAGCTCAATTTCTTGTGGGACAGGCTAAACAAATTTATTCTAAAACTTTAAATGAAATATATCAAATAATAATAGAAGAAAATATCAGCACCTCCAGAGCTTTTAATTCCCAATTTTCCATCCACAAAACATGACTATATTATTGTAACTTCTGAACACATGCACTCTCTGCTTTACTAATTGAATAGTTTTTCATCCTTGTTCACCTCTGCTTTTAAAACCAGCACAAATTAGAAAAAACAGAGTAGAATTAAATATCACAACTCACACCTTTTTAACCCTGGCTGCTGCACTTCAGTCCAGAGAATGAATTCTTACAGATCAAACTTCACTATTATTATGTAAGCAGAGACTTGTATGCCCAAACTGGGTGGATGTAATTCAAAATGTTAGAGAAACTTATATTTCATTCAGGTTTACATTTTTTTAATCATTTCCTAATTTTTATGGTTTTCTATCACTGCTTGGGTCTCGGGCTAAAACGGTTTGCCTGAGTAGATTACAGGGTAGTTTTAACACCAAAACCAGATCTGGAATCAATGAAGCCCAACAGTCTGCTCAGTGCAAGACCTTCAATTCAGTATGCAGCTATACATCCTTAAAACTGCCATCCAGCCTCTGTTTAAACATCTGCAGTCTACTTTTGAAGATTTTAAATTATTAGGAATTTATTCAAAATCTGCTTCTCTAAGAATTCTACTCATTAGTTTTAATCTTACCCTCCGAGCAATAGAAGACAAATGGATTCCATGTCCATATGAATCATAAAAAAGCGAAAGTTAGAATATTTTGGACATGTGATGCAACACTCAGAAAAATACGGCATACTTCACTTAATCCTCCAAGGAAAGATTGAAGGCAAACGAGGTCCAGGCAGAAGAAGAACATCATGGCTTCAAAATCTAAGGGACTGGTTTGGAAAAAAATTCAACAGCACTTTTTTGTGCGGCTGTTGATAAAAATAGGATTGTCAACATGATCGCCAATGTCCAATGATGGATATGGCACAAGAAGAAGAAGTCCATATAAAACTTTATTAGTAATGTGAAAACTTTTATAATAATCTTAATCTTTTAAATGTAACTAGTTCTTTTAATTATTCCTCAAAGAGCCTGAGTTTCAGATGCTTTTTCTTCTTAGTTGTGGACTTGCTCAGATCCATGTGATATGAACAGACCAGAATAGAATAGAAGCATAATTTCTTGGGATTAGAACCTAGTGGTCAAATGTTTTGAATGTAATATAGTTTCTGTCAGAGTTTGTTGCAGAAATCAAATCCAGAAAGCACACACAGGTAACTGATTCAGCAGGATTCATTAACTTCTCTTTATATACAATATAATACATGAAGTAAATATACAATACCAACAGCAGAGGAGAGAAGTTTCAATTCAGAGTTGCAGACAGACTAGTTTGCAGTTTCAGAGCTCAGAGCTTAATACAGAGCCACGCCCAGGCTCCTTCCAGTTTCAGTTTCCAAATAGTCCTCATTGGCTGATTTAGTTGCTATTCCTATTCATTGGCTGACCTTGTTACCATGCCCTATTCCAGTTCATGAATATTCTGACAGTTTCACTCATTAAATTTTAAATTCTTATCCTTCTGGATATTTTTTCATGCATTTATCTTTTAAATCCAAATCTTCATGTAATTTTTTTGTTGTTGTTGCAACTGGCACTAAGCATTATTTATGGAGACTTCTTTCAAACAGTTTGCAACCAAATGAAGTAGCAAAAAATATTGCATTTAAATATCAAAATAACTCTATTTTAAGGAAGGATTTGATCCACAGATATTGCTGAGTCATACTGAATAATTATTTTTTTAATAGATACTTAGACACATAGAATCTGTAATCATTATCTGCATTGTTATATTTGAAAGTCTTTAATAAGAAACAACATAAATAGAGCATCTTTTTTTTAAAACATACTGCTCAGATAAGGTGGATCAGAGAATTAACAGACTCCAGCCACCTTTGACTTTCTAGCTAGGATTAATGCTATCTAAAGAAGGCCAATTTGAGGGACATTTATAGTACATGAAGTTATTTTTTCTACAATCATCATTCACCATCCAATTATTTTTTCATTCCCAACTGTATATGTAACACAAAGATTACTTTTTTTTTTTTTGATGAAGAAATGTCTTTAATTTCAACAGCTATACTTCTTGATCCTCTGAACAAATAATAATCTTCTCTGGAGAAGCCAACCTTATAAGTCACAAAGCTCTTCTTAATTATGTTGTGTACTCACACAGTTTTTAATAAGATGAGATAAAATAATCAATCTACTTTGATAGCCAAGGTGAAATTTTGTCAAGTTTTTTTTTAATGTTTTAAAATTACTCTAGAAGTAGAGGAAGGGCAAAATGTTGACACCATGAGGCCTGATTATGAGCTTTTCCTTCTTACAACATTAACTGGCTTGACTCATACCTAAATCAGCTAGGAATGAAGGGGTCAGAAAATACCACTTTTAATATATTGCAGAAAAAGATGGGCAGGGATGGTTTCCAATGCGCTGGATGCAGATAAAAGATGACATTGTTCCTTCCTGATCTTAAGAAATATTCAGGGACAAATCATTTCTATGTTTCTATAGAGGTCTTAATCTTCTCATGATTAGGCTGTAAATGTATGCTTCCTTTCCCTGCATTTTATTTCAGGTTAAAATGTCTGCATAGCCACCTGCAATTGTTGCCTTCAGCCTTCTTTCATCTGGAGATGCATATCTCCTTCATTATAACTAATAAACAACTGTCTATTTTCGCTGTTAAGTTGATAAATAATTTATAGATGGCTTAGAAGCCTTCTAAAACTGAGGAGAAACCTCCAAACCATAACACAGAAGTGTTGATAACACGTTATTCTCTTTCATCTATTTGTGAAAAGATTAAAGCATAATATCCTAAGCATGTGGATGAATCTTTAAAGGAAGCTCTGAGCTGAAGAAGCTTCTTGGATGAGAAGCGAAACATCTTCAAAGAAAAAACAGAAAATCCAGTTGCCTCTCGAAAAAGCACCTTTGGGACTTTAAAAGAAGGATGAACAGTATTCCCAAAATCAATTTGTGTCCCCAGCTAGTTAACATCTTCAGAAAGTAGAAACATTACAGAAAGGGCTAGAGTTCTTCTTTCAGCTTATGCTCATGGTTTTGGTGGGTTCCTAAGGGTGAAATGAGAGCATCAAGCCTTTGGAAACTGAGTACCGTATTTTTTTGGTCTATAAGATGCACTTTCCCCCTCCCAAAAAGTGGGTGGAAATGTCTGTGAGTCTTATAGAGCAAATGTTGCTGAAGCCCTGCCCACCCATTGGCCCCCACACTTCAGCCTCTGCCTGCCAGCAATTTACCTCCTTGTAGCAAAGCTGACAGCCTGGTCAGCTTTGGCACAGCCTGATTTAGCACAAGCAGCTGATTGGCAGTTGGATCAACCTCCCGGAATAGCGCCGATCAGCTGTTCCAGGCTGTGGGGATCGCCGCCATTGCCGCCCATCACTGCCACCGCCTATTACTGCCTCTGTGTGCCCCATTTTTGGCCTCAGTGTGTCCCATTTTTGGCCCATTCCAGGCAGCAGGGATTGCCGCCACCGCGTTTCAGTGGTGATAGGTAGCAGCAATCCCCACCACCTGGAAAGGGTCAAAAACAGGACACACAGAGGCCCAAAAATGGGCCACACGAATGCGGTAATAGGCGGTGGTGGTGATGGGCAGCAATGGGCAGCAGCGATCTCCACAGCCTGGAACAGCTTATCGGCGGTATGCTGAGAGGCCGATCCAACTGCCAATCAGCTGCTTGTGCTAAATCAGGCTGTGCTGAAGCTGACCAGGTTGTTTGCTGTTTGCTGCAAGGAGGCAAATTGCTGGGAGGCAGAGGCAGAGGCAGAGGCAGAGGCAGAATTTTTTTCTTGTTTTCCTCCCCAAAAGCTAGGTGTGTCTTATGGTTCGGAGCGTCTTATAGTGCGAAAAATACGGTAATTTTTATTCCCACTTTTACAAACTGTCCAGTTCCTCCAAAGAAATCTCATGAGATCACACCATTGAAATTAGGAATGCAAAATAGCAATCCTGGGGTCATTGAGGAGTGTCAAAGGAAAGATATAAGGGTAACCCCACTGCCCACTTCCATTTCCATCCTTAGAGGGAATAACTGATGTTATTTATAGCAATTTTATGCATTGTGTTTTAACTTAATTGTATTTATGCAATACTTCGGTATCTGCAAAGATAGGTACAAATCAAATCAAATCTTTATTACAGTGATAGACCAGTATAAGTATAAGGAAGATGGGGTACAGTTAATTTAAAAGCATAGAAGATATATATGCAGAACCTACCATAGTAACACTGCATGTTGTAGCAGGGTTGGTATCTGAAAGTTTAGAATTACATTGTGCAATAATGGTGATAGAAGGGCATATGGATGACTCTGTAATATAGGCAATGGAGAAGTACATGCTCTGCTGTTTCTGTGTGTCCAGTGTCACAAAGGCTGTGCCTTTCTGGATAAGGAATCTTTCAATATTGGCCTTCAAGGGCTACTGAGGGGAGGGCATGATATTGTGCCAGAGAAAAAGCCCTCCCGTGTTTAGGTATTTCAAGTTTCAGAATCAGAGTATAAGTATCAGAGTTTATATAGGTATCAGAGAGCCTGTTGGCAATAAAGGTAAATTCCATTTGTGCTTGTCTTTACTATACACTGTTTAATGAAAGATGAATAAAGATTTTAAATGCTTCTGTTAATCAGGAAGTGTCAGTCTTCAGCTTTAGATCCACTTGTCATCAATGGTGGATAAAGCAATAAATCCATGTCTGAAACGAAACACTTTAAATTTTAAACATCAGCTCATACAAATGGGTTTTTGGTTTTTTTTTTTCAAATTTAAAACTTAAAGGCATGAATAGAGGGAGAAACATTTTGGTGGCATTTCCATGTATGGGGTGTTTTTCCTGAGATAGCATCCCATTAAGTTGCGGTGAAAAAAAAGTGGTTTGGGATCTTTGGGATTAATAATAATTACATGACAAAATATTATATAATTATATACAATTCTAAGACAAAAGGTTTGGACAGTGGACATAGCAGTATCTGGGCAGAGCAGAAGACAAGAGAAAGAACTGGAGAAAATCACACAACACAAAAGACCTACAAATAGAAGTAGAACAATTATAGGGGGAACGAAGGTTGGGCTTGAGTGGGAGAAACAAGCCAGTCCAATTTTGTTGGAAAAGAACTTAAGAACTTCACTATGGCTGCTGAGTTGGATTTTTCATCCCCTGAAATCCCAGAGTCCACCTTTATGGAGAACATCTTACACTATGGCCTTTTCTTTGGTGCCATTTTCCAGCTCATTTGTGTTCTGGCGATAATCCTCTCTGTTTCAAAGACATATAAAATGGATACTGAAAGCTTTGAAACGAAAAGTGCTGAAGTAGTCAAGAAACCCAAACTTGCTGCTATCTCGGTGAACAAGAAGCTCAAAAAAGAAACAAAGAAGAAACGATAAAATGATATCATGATGAAACTTTCACAGCAACCATATGGCAACAAGTCAAATTGCAGTGAAGATGACACTGCAAATATATTTGATGAAACTGTCCTTATTCTGATTTTGAGGAAGCAGATAACACTTTCTAAAATGGCTCCAGGTTTATTGTTTTACCTGATCTGTAAGGTTAGTGCGAAATATCTTACAGTTTGGTTCAGTAACAGGAAAACAATCTTTTTTGGGGGGCAATGTTTGAGGGACAACTGGATCATAGACATGTCCCGCCACATCACTCTTTTCCATTTTTTAAACAGAGGGATTGAACACTCTACTATTTTTGTATGTTGTTAATATAATTGGTTATATTATTATCCTTTCACTTTCTTTTATTAAAAAAACAGTCCTAATTAAAAAAAAGTAGAACAATTGTGGCAAAAGAAAAGAAAGATAATACTAACAGGAATAGAATAGAATAGAATAGAATAGAATAGAATAGAATAGAATAGAATAGAATAGAATAGAATAGAATAGAATAGAATAGAATTCTTTATTGGCCAAGTGTGATTGGACACACAAGGAATTTGTCTTTGGTGTATATGCTCTCAATGTACATAAGGAGAATAAAATACATTCATCAAGAATAAAAAGATACAACACTTAGTGATAGTCAAGGTTACTAATAAGCTATCAAATCATACAAGGAAACAAATAAAAATAAGATAAATTGAAAGATACAAGAAACATGGTTATAGTAATAAGTGGAAAGAGATAGATACTAGTAATTAAGAGAAGAATAATAGTAATACAGTAAATACAGTAAATTATTTGACAGTGTTTTGGGAATTGGTGCAACCCAAAATCATCTGGAGCATCACTTGAATGCAATTGGCATTGACACAATCACCATAAATCAATTGTAAAAGGAAGCCTTACTTGGAACAGTTTACATTCCACAATGCAATCAAACAAAAACTTCTTGCGGGTGGATAAAAATACTAAATCCAGTCTAAACCTCTGGCCAACTGTGTGACCAACCATAATAATAATAAGATCCAAACAGATAGGCATCTCATTCATAACATGCCTGATAATACAGTTATAGAAAAGAAGACAGTCTGGTTCAGTGATGTTGCTATTCCAGTGATTCTAGAATTAAAGAAAAACAATTTGAAAAAATTACAAAACTTTGGGACTTAAAGACCTAAGTGAATGCTTGAATGCTTATGGAAAAATAAATTCATTGTTCTATGAATAGTGATTGCAGCTCATGGAATGATTTTAAAGGACTTCCTTGATATCTGGAAATATTGAATTTATCAGACTTGAACACTTTAACTTTACCAAAAAAAAAACAAAAAAAAAAAAAACCAAAACCCCAATCCTGTTTGGAACTGCCTAGATTCTAAGACACTACCTTAACCATTCTTAGGTCCTTGGTTAGGAGTTGGTCCTTATTTCACTTCTACCATTCTTAAACTGTGAATCTGACTATATATTGCCCATACATAGTATTAATAAAAGAGTATCAGATTCTTAAGTACTCATTGAAATGTTGCTACACCTTGAAATGATAAAATCGTTAACCATTTTTAATGTAGTAGGGCAAATTCTTCAGTACAGCAGATTTAAATCCACAAAATATATTTTATTAATATGATTCTGTCTATTTTATCTTATGCAGATCCTTTCTCAAGAGCATTTTGTTAACATTATATAGAGCTCGGTGGATGGATAAACAAAAAACAAAGGAATCCATTAGAGCTCAGTTCAACACTGTTCTATCACTGTAAATGTTAGTGTGACAATTATATTAACAGTTTTACATCTATTTAGATTTAAGTACATTTCATTTAAATGAAACAAAATGCTAATGATTTTTTTATATGTTCCCTCCCATCTTTCAAATTATTGCTTCTGGAATTCAATTCCATACCCGAGTGTGGTGCTTGTCTTCAGAAGGTAGCATTTTTTGCTCCTCAAGCAACACTGAGGGAGAAAAAAGCTGTGGAAAAAAAATATTTTTTGTTTTAAATGTTGTTTCATGGAAATGTGTATATTAACCTGGCTAGGTGGCTCAGTGGCTAAGACGCTGAGCTTGTTGATCAGAAAGGGTAGCAATTCAGCAGTTTGAATCCCTAGTATAGGTCTACGTGAGCAGGGGGTTGGACTAGATGACCTCCAAGGTCCCTTCCAACTCTGTTACTGTTATAACTGTTATAATATGGAAGGGGAGGCAAAGATAGCTGCTCCTCCAATGAATTACGCTGCTTTGGATGAGAGCTTTCTGGACTGACATCTGTACAGATTACGGCTCTGTGTTAGAGATTAATTCAAAAAGCTAAATTTAGAAGGGAACAAAATTTGAGAAAAAGTGTTGCATTCTTTAGTTACAAAATGAATTTCTAGTTGTTCAGCTGTTGTGTAGAGAAGAAGCATGGCTCCCGAAATAAAGGTAGTTGGCCATCTCTCCTTTAGATTAAGGTAGATAGCCACTTACATCTGCACAGGGACTGGATTCTGATCCTGCCATACAAAGCCACTGGCTTCTGTGTATGTCTCCTGTGCTGCATACATCTTGAAATATATTTTCATCTGAAATCTATTTTGTTGCTGTCAAACCTGTAGTGAGTTTCATCACCTATTCATTCCCAATTACATCAATTGACTCATCAAAAGTTCTATTGTTCTGTGTAGAATTGGGATTAATACAATAGGGAGTAATTTTACATTTTGTGAACTACTCTTAACTATCCCAGCCAATGACTTTATTTGACCATTTTAGCACATACAGCGATGCATACATGTGTAAGCTTGTACAAGATTCTTCAATAGGAGCAAAAGAAAATATCTTATTTGTACATTAAAGCTCCCTACTTTATTCTTACAATAATTTTGTGACAAAGAGTGAATAGCGTAAAATCAGAGAGTGAGTTTCTTCCTCCAGTCTTTGTATGATGCATTAGACAAGAAGAATGAAATAGCATGAAAATGAAAGAGGAGAAGAAAGGACGATCAGTGGTAGCATCTTAACTTGAACTCTGACAATTGACAGAAATTTTCAAAGGCAAGATTAGCAGAGCTGGGTGACTGCTCATTTTCTAGGCACAGAAAAATAAAAGTGTCAGCCAAGCTTGTGCTTTACAAGTAGGTAAAAAAACCTCTTACAAGCTAAATGTCTATGGCGATTCTCAGTCATCCAGGTCATGGTTGTGCTTTTTCAAGAGGGAATTGGTCTTTCTGGTTTTTCTTTGAAGACATTTCGCTTCTCATCCAAGAAGCTTCTTCAGCTCAGAGCTGAAGAAGCTTCTTGGATGAGAAGCGAAACGTTCAGTTGCTTTTTGAAAAAGCACCTTTGGGACTCTTACGAGCTACTCACCATCCAACTAATTCTGAAATCAAGTCTTCACCCAGTGAGTTTCTCTGTATGCCTTTTGGGAATGGCAAAATGCTCCTATGCCATTGGATTAAATATGATTGAGAACACTGAAATAGGTTAAACACTGACTAACATTATTAAGCATCAGTTTCTCCTAAATCAAAAATAGAATGTACATATTTACAAATATGCAGTCATTATTAATAAAATCCCTCCTAATAAAGTCATAATTTTTACTCTAATACACTGTGAATAAACTTGCCTTCTGCCTTCATCAACTCTTTCACCCCAAGTCCTAAAGCTAATCTTTTTGTGACTCTACACCTTTAAAGCTTTGACCCATGCTTAGATAAATAATTCACAATGTGGTTCTGACAAAATAGAAGAAGCCAAGGAATACTGTTATATGAATCACAATGCAATAATAATAATATATTGTTGCAAACTTAATTATGCTCATATTACAGCAGACATGTTCACTGAGGCAATAAAAAAAGTCAAGATGGTAGGACTTTGATCATATTTTTGTGGCTACTATTTTGACCATTTGTCCCACATGCTCCAGTGCTACAGAAGTAAATATAATTCCATTTCCACAGAATGATATTGACTTGTTTGACTTGCTACCAGCTAACAAACTGCATCATGAAACATAACATTTTGCTATGTCCTACCTGACACCAAAAAATAAGAGGGACATTGCTGATCCAATGAATTTGACTTAAGAGGAGGAGTTTTGTTTTTCAGTGTGGATCATATAAATCAGGGGTGTCAAACTCAAGGCCCGGGGGCCGGATCTGGCCCATGGGGTGCTTAGATCTGGTCTGCGAGTCTGCACTGGAAACAGCAAAGGACCAGCCCACAGTGCCTCTGCCAGTGAAAATGGAGATTAAGAGGGTCACGCGTGGCCCCCTTAGGCTCTGTTTTTGCTGGCAGAGGGCTAGCAAAACAAAGTAAAAATAAAACAAAAGGAGAAATGTTTGTCCTTTTGCATTTGAGCATGCAAGAAGGGACAGAAAAGAAGAAAGGCAAAGAGGAAAGAGAAAGAAAAAGAAGGGAAGATGGGAAGAGAGCAATAAAGGAAAAATTAGGAAAGAGGGGAAGAAAGAAGAATGAAGAGGGAAGGAAAAACAAGAAAAGGAAGGAAGGAAGGAAGGAAGGAAGGAAGGAAGGAAGGAAGGAAGGAAGGAAGGAAGGAAGGAAGGAAGAAAGGAGATTATAATGAGGGTGAGGGAGGGTCTGAGGGAAGTCCTGCCTTAGCACTTGGCCACCACAGGTGTCCCCAACATGAGTGATGTCGAGCTGGCCATGCCCCCCTGGCCCCCTGAGGTCAAACACAACCCAGATTTGGTCCTCAATGAAATCGAGTTTGACACCCCTGATATAGATCAAACAAGTTGACTTGCATAAATTACGGTATAGTCATGGGAATCTTATACCTTGTGACAAAAGAATGAGCACTGAACATTCCTTCCACTTATTTAATTATAGATTCTCAATGTTGCTTGTATAGTGATTAGAGCTACAAACCCTACCCCAGGATTCAGCAAGTGCTACAATATCTTATTTTGAATATCGTATAGAATAAAAAAATGTATTTTGCAAAAGCAAGCAGTCAAACACCAGAAATCTTCTAAAACTCATTGAAAATTTCCAGTACAATTATAGCAACAAGGAGGATTTCAACAAATAGTTTATATCAGTACCTCCAAAGAACTCTTGTAAACATTCTTCTACCCCGGTATTTGTTTATTTATTATAGTTATTATCAAATCATATAGACTGTTGCAATATTTTCAGGATCAGACTCAATAAATTTAGCAAGAGTTAAAGTTTTAAATATATTTCCTTTTATTTACATTAGGCATTCTATATTCACTGAATATTCACAGATAGAAGCAAGGAAAAGGGTGCAAACAGCTCCTTATATATACAATGGGTGGAGCTAGATATGGGAGTGGTGAATTATGAATACATTAACAAGTGAAGAATAAATTAACCCCTGATACCCCGTTCATATACTATTTACACATTAGAGAATAAGGCATTTACATCTGACAAATCCCCCTCTAAATGCCGATTCGTTATGCAACACCAATTACATTCAGATTCAGGACAATACAAAACATACAACTTAGAGGTTAAGTATTTATGCTGCTTAGAAGGTAAAGGCTTTGTCAATATGTCAGCTAATTGTTCAGAAGTATCACAATGCACTGCTTTAATAAATCCATCCTGAGATAATTGTCTCACATGTTTAAATTTTATATCTATGTGTCTGGACCTTTGTCCAATGGCGTCAGATCTAGATATTTCAATAGCTGCTTTATTGTCTTCATGCATAACAAAAGGCAAAGCAGGTTTTTTCCAAACATCTGAAATTAAATCATTAAACCATACAAGGTTATTTGCAGCTTTAGATAAACAAACATATTCTGCTTCTGTCGTTGAAGTGGCCACTAATTCTTGTTTACCAGTGTACCAGTAAACTGGACAGTCATTTAAGAGGAATATATAACCAGATGTACTTTTTCTACATGAGGTGTCTCCAGCCCAGTCCGCATCTGCGTAGCATGTAAGCTTTGGTTCTTTATTATCGTTAGGTTCCAACATTAAACAAAAGTCTAATGTACTTTTCAGATATTCTTTTAACAGCTTCCCAGTGGTACATTGTTGGCTTGCTGACATGTCTGGATAATAAATTGAGGGGTAAAGCGATATCTGGTCTTGTCCAATTAGATATATAAAGAAGTGAACCTATGACTGATCTATAAAATGTGTTATCTTTGAATTCAGGGGATGATTCACCAGCATTTTTTAGAAAGTCAGTCTGCATAGGAGTATCACAAGGTTTGGCATCACTTAGATTGCATTTGTTTAAGAGCTCTATGATCTTATCTCTCTGAGTAAGTTTGAATCCTCTTTTAGTCTTATTAATTTGAACACCAAGATATTTGTTTACTTTGCCTAAAGATTTCAATGAGAAATGTTCATTTAGCTTAGTTACAAAAGTTTCTCTTCTCTCTTTATGTTTTCCTATGTATAAAATGTCATCCACATAGATCAATACAAATTCTATGTAATCATCACCCTTTTTGACAAAGAAACAGTTATCAGCAGTGGTAGCATTGAAGTCCATGGTTTTAAGTACTTTTACTAAACAATCATACCATCGTTTACCAGATTGTTTTAACCCGTATAAACTCTTGTTTAACAACCAAGTCTCATTCTTGTTTGTGTATTGACTGTGAGGTGCTCTTACATATATTTCCTTATCTAGTTTTGCGTGTAGATACGCAGTCTGTATGTCATATTGGAATACATCGAGATTGAGTGCTGATGCTACCACTAGAGCTGTTTTGACACTCTCAGTTCTTACTGTGGGGGAATACGTGTCAGTATAGTCCTCCGGATATTTCTGTGCATAACCTTGTGCAACTAGTCTAGCTTTGTATAGGGTATTGCCTCCCTCTAAGTTCTTAATTTTATATATCCATCTGGTACCAATAATTGTTTTATCTTTTGGTGCAATTGCAGGTGTAAATACATTTAATCCTTGTAAACTTTCCATCTCTTTTTTCATTGCTAATTCCCATTTTTCTTTTTCTTTACGAGGGAGTTTTAACACTTCCTCATATGTATTAGGTGTCATTGACTCACCATCCATATGCATTATGTAATCTTTGTATTTATTTGGCATCTGATTTCTGGTGTTTCTAATTGTTTTTTCAGGTTTACTATCGTTATCATGCAAATATCTTGCTTCCTTTTTTGTTAGTGTGTCTGTCTTTATTTTGTGTTGGCTATTTGTCCATGTTTTGGTTTTGTTTTTATATTTGTTGATATTTTGCTTTTCTATAGTCCCTTTCTCTTGAGATTTTGTATCTTTGTTGTTACTTGGAAATATTTCGTTAAGATGTATTTTAGACCAGTTGGCCTGTTCATGGAACACAGCTGTTCTGGAGACTATAAATTTGTTATTATTATCAATGAATCTGTACCCTTTAGTGCCTGTCTCATATCCCATAAATCTGAGTCTCCTGGACACGTTTTCTCCCTTTCTTCTTAATTGCTTAGGTATGTGTACGTCTGCAGTGACTCCAAATATGTGCATGTGTGCCAATTTTGGTTTCCTATTATACATCACTTCATATGGTGTCTTATTTACAATGCTGGACCAGGTTCTATTCTGTGTGTAATTGGAATAATGTAGGGCTTCTGACCAGAATTGTTTGCTTAAGCCAGCATCTTCCAATGTGCATCTAATCATGGTTTGTAATGTTGAGTTCTTCCTCTCTACAATCCCATTCTGGAACGCAGAAAATGGACTAGATGTGTAATGTAACATTCCTTTGTCCTTTAACCATTGGGAGAATTCTTTAGACATGAATTCACATCCCCTATCTGTCATGATTTGTTTTATCTTGATATTGTGTTGTGTTTCTATGCGTTTATAAAACTCTTTAAATTTTTGAAAGGTTTCATCTTTGTGTTTTAATGTATAAACAAATCCATAGCGGCTATAATCGTCTACTATGGTCAAGAAGTAACGTTTTCTATAAGTGATTGATGGAGTTAGTGGACCAACTAAGTCCATGTGTACTAAATCAAAAATTTTGTTGGTTGATCTAGTAGATTTTCTTGGCCTGGGGCTAGTTTTTAGTTTTGTAGATTTACATACTGAGCATTCCAGATAGTTTTCACAATTTTTTATTTTAACACCTTCTGCGTGTTCAGTCATTTTTTGTACTACAGGAAAACTGGCATGTCCTAACTTCCTATGTAAAATGTGAGCACACTCATCATGAATTGGCTTACCTATTTTTGGTTTTTTTTCATTGTGTGCATCTTTGTGATCATGAGATATTTTACATTCATCATTGTCATTGTTGCTAATGTTTCCATCATCTACTTCAATACAATCTTCCATATTTGAATCAATGTTGTGCAACCATCTTTCCTTTGTTATTAGATAAGGTAGGCCTCCTTTAATCATCACAGTGCCTATATCTATTTTATTTTTCTCCAAAGTCGCTTTTCCTTTAGAAAAGACAATGTTAATATCAGAATCCCTACTTAGTTTTATGGCACTTAGTATGTTATGAGGTATTTCAGGTATTAGTAATACCCCCTCTATTTTTCCTAGACCAGGCAGGGTTACATTCCCTCTACCTAATACTTGAACCTTTTCTTGGTTAGCTACCTTTATTACAAATTTATCTTCTACAAATGAAGACAATATATTTTTGTTATTAGTGGTGTGATTAGTTGCTCCAGAATCAATAAGCCAATTATTGTTCTCATTCTGCTGTATGTTAGTATTGTCTTGTTTATTTAATCCATTCAGTGAACCAGATTTTCTATCCTTTGAATTATCTCTGCCCCCTCTATTCTCTTTGTAATTTGGTGGGCTTCTATATCTATGTCTTTCCATGGAAGACTGTCTATAATTGTATTTGTTTCTATATTCTGACCTATGTCTTTCTTTTGAAATTTTGGGGCAATCTCTTCTATTGTGTTCCCTGGATCCACAGTTGTGACATTTAAATGTTTCATTATATTTTTCTTGGAAAGCTACTTTCCTATATGGTTTATGTTCTATGTGATTGTTAGAACGATTCCTTCTTGAATTGTCTTCTGCTATTAATTTATTGGATAGGCTTTCTATGGATAAGTATCCTAGATTGATTGTGTCTAAATGTGACATATAATTGTCCCATGATGGATCAAGTGAGTTGATAATAACACTTTTCATTGTTTGGTCTGAAATCACCTCCCCCCTTAAATGCAGCTCAGCTCTTATTTTGTTTAAAGATATTAAGTGCTCACTTATGGAAACCCCTGGTTTTATCCTAGATGAAAAGAAATCTTTAGACATCCTTGTGGTGGTAGCTACACTGTCACTGTAAAACAAATTGAACATGCATTGAATAATTTCTGAAACAGTCAGATTTTGCTTAATGCTGTGATACATTGCAGGAGATACACTAGATATTAATAAGAAAAATGCTCTATGGTGTAAACAGTCTATTTTTACAGTCCAAGGTCTTTTTGTGGGACTAGTGATAAAAAACAATAAGTTTTCCTTCATAAAGACAACCTGGAGCTGCTGATACCATTCTTGCAAATTAATGCCATCTATCCTTAGCTTTGGGAAGTCACTGGGTAAATTTCCGACATTATTAGGTCCATTACTTACAACCTGAGGTAGTCCGTGGTCTCGTAAATGCAGAAAGTTACAAAACGGCGTGGGGATGCTCGCAACGAGCCTGCACGGTCTCCTCGTCAATTCATGTCTTCCCGGACCGTCAGCGTAGTCTTGCGCATGCGCGTTGTCCATTTCTTCCTTGAAGTCGTTGTGAGAGGTTCTCCTCGTTGCGGCTCGCTCGTTCTGCTCCTCCTCAGACGAATCGGTCTCTGGCTCGATTTTGGGAGTCCTGACGATGGCGGCTGCTCTTCCTCTTCTTTTGAGGGCGTTGGTGCTTGCTTCGGTCTGTGGCGTGGGGCGGTATCGGCAGGGCTCTCTGGGTTCGGGTGTCGACGCTCTCGTAGTCAGGATGGGAGCGGGCAGGTCTTGAGGCATTGGCTTGCTCGCTCGCTTCTTCGTTAGCTTTTTAGTAATTTTTAGTTTTGGCCCAAATGCAGCAAAAAGCGTTTTCATTGCTGATTTTATTTGATTGTTTGTTGAATCATCTTCACTTTCTGATTTTGATTCTTCTGAGGTGTTTGAATCTTCTTTTTCGTTTTCGTTGTCTGATAATGTTTTTCGCGCCAGAAATTTTGAATTGAGTTTTCTGATTGGCTCTGCTTCGCTCACCCTGGAGGACTGTTGAAACCAAGATGGCTGCCATTCAAAATTTCGCGCGGGATCACCGTTTTTCTTCTTCACAATAATTTTTTCTGCAGTCATATCACTCACTATTTTTGGGTCTTTTGATTTTTCATTAGTGATGTGCTTCTCTCTCACTGCTCCGCTGTTCTTCAGCATATCTTGGAGGTTCGCGATGAGGCTTTCATCGTTCTTCTGGCTCTTCAATAGTTTTAATATTTCTGACCTGAGTTCGTTATTCTTTATTTCGATTTCCTCCTGGTCATCATTTTCATCTATTATTTCTTCGTCTTCAGTGGTGTATTCTTCGGATTCTCTCGAAATCGCGTTTGTGGATTCGTTGATTATTTCTTGTTCTGTTTCCATTTCTTTGCTGTATGCCCTGGTGTTGGGCCTATCTTTCTTAGACATTTTTAAGTTTTTATTGAGTCAATCAACCATCCTCTGCTACCAGCTTGTTGCAATATTTTCAGGATCAGACTCAATAAATTTAGCAAGAGTTAAAGTTTTAAATATATTTCCTTTTATTTACATTAGGCATTCTATATTCACTGAATATTCACAGATAGAAGCAAGGAAAAGGGTGCAAACAGCTCCTTATATATACAATGGGTGGAGCTAGATATGGGAGTGGTGAATTATGAATACATTAACAAGTGAAGAATAAATTAACCCCTGATACCCCGTTCATATACTATTTACACATTAGAGAATAAGGCATTTACATCTGACATAGACATTCATCTGACAAGACTTGACTCTATTGTTAACCTATTCCCCAGTCAACCTCAACCTCCTAGTTTTCTTTCATATTCAGATATAATTAGTGATCAGAGGCCTGAACTTTGTTTTAGAACAAATTATCCAAGTTGTACTTATCCCAAAATACATAAACATGTATGTGCTAGATTTCAAAATGTGTTTTAAAATTATATTCTGCCTGTGTGTGGGGCTGGGTGTCAGATGTGCATGTTGAGGCTGTAACTGGACCACTTTGTGCTTGCATTTCTTTATTCTGGACTCCTAACCAAAACATTCTGTATCATATACTTTATGTATACTTTATGAGGAGGTTCTGTCTGTAGAAGGAATGCTGAAAAACAACACTGGAATTCTTAGACACTCTAAGTGGAGATGATTAATTCATAAATACCAAGGATGCTGTTATTTTTAGCATGTTCAATTCTTTGCAGGCCCTTTGAGAATGGGGCAAGCTTTTTTGGAAGATATACACAAAAGCTATTTTTTGTGAAGCTAAAATATTCTCATCTCGGCTTTCCTGTTCAAACTGTAAAAGGCAAGTTAAGAGATTGTGTTTCATTTTTTTTTCTTCAGCCTTTAATCCTTAACTGTATCATAAGTATATATCAGTGTGAAACAATTTTAGCAAATAGAAATTGGGATGTAATTTAGGTATATCAGTTAGAAAGTAGCTGGGCCTAATCTTTAGATACTTCTTGAAACTCCTGGGAACAAAATCTGATTTTTGCTTTGTTTGGCAAGTATATAGTCTCTGAAACTGTAATTTTGCATTTGTGAAAATGGAGACTAAACCTAGTCAGAAAGGGACATAGAATTACAGTGAGTAAAATCATTGAGACAACCCTGCTTTTTAAACATATTATGTGACCATAAAGTACTAAAGTTAGGTCAGACAAGCTCATCCTCTTTCCAATTACCCTGTTATTTTTAGAGAATAGGAAACTCAACATTTATGCGGTGGAGGTAAAACATCCTAAAGATGTTGGAGCAGAAAAAGCCTATACAATTTGGAATAATTTCTGCCTGGCTTTTCACCAGTATAATCATCAAGCCCAGAGGGAAATGAAGTCGACATGCATCATGAAAGGGCAAAGGATGAAGAGGAGAGAGCTCTACAGAGAGCGTATTATGTATGTGTCCCCTGCACCCCAAAATAACATGAACTAAGCATTAGATTACAGATTCACTTCATAGTAATATTGCAAAGCATTTTCTGCAAATGGGAGACTGGTAAAAATAACATAGCAACAGCAGTTCCATCAGGCTGCAAAACTCAAAGCAAACTAGAGATGCAAAGCTGATTATGGTTTTATTCATTTTCTCCCCCCCCCCACATCACCAATTTTTTTTTATACTTACTCCAAGCAGCTAAGCAAATGATTAAAACCAGAATTTAAAATCACACTTTAAAGAGACTTTCATTTAAAGTATTTACAACATTCAGTCAGAAAGGTGAGAAGATTGACTAAATAAAACTGGCAAAAGCTGAGAGTGGTGGGTGGAGGAAAGATAATTTTTCACCATAAAAACAACGAGAACAGGAGCTAGATGAGATTCAATTAATAAAATAGAAACTGGGGGAGGGATTTGCTATAACAGTGTCAAAATTAGTAAGTTGGTAGCTGGTATGTGTGGCATGCATCTTTGTTGTTGTTAGTTGCGTAGTTGTGTCCGACCCATTGCGACCCCATGGACAATGTTCCTTCGGGCCTTCCTGTCCTCTACCATCCTCTGGAGTCCATTTAAGCTCATGCTGACTGCTTCAGTGACTCCATCCACCACCTCATTCTCTGCCGTCCCCTTCTTCTTTTGCCCTCAATCTTTCTCAACATTAGGTTCTTCTCCAGTGAGTCCTTCCTTCTCATTAGGTGGCCAAAGTCTTTGCGTTTCATCTTCAGCATCTGGCCTTCTAAAGAGCAGTCAGGGTTGATCTCCTCTAGGACTGACCGGTTTGATCATCTTGCAGTCCAAGGGACTCGCAAGAGTCTTCTCCAGCACCGTAATTCAAAGGCCTCAATTCTTTGGTGCTCAGCCTTTCTTATGGTCCAACTTTCACAGACATACATTGCAACTGGGAAAACCATAGCCTTGACTATACACACTTTTGTTGGCAGGGTGATGTCTCTGCTTTTTAGAATGCTGTCTAGATTTGCCTTAGCTTTCCTCGCCAGGAGCAAGCATCTTTTAATTTCTTGGCTGCAGTCCCCATCTGCGATGATCTTGGCGCCCAGGAAAATAAAATCTGTCACTACCTCCATTTCTTCCCCATCTATTTGCCAGGAATTGAGAGGGCCAGATGCCATGATCTTAGTTTTCTTAATATTGAGTTTCAAGCCAACTTTTGCACTCTCCTTCTTCACCAGCATCAAGAGGTTCTTTAGTTCCTCTTTACTTTCTGCCATTAGAGTGGTATCATCTGCATATCCGAATTGTTGATATTTCTTCCAGCAATCTTAATTCCAACTTTTGATTCATCTAGCCCCGCCTTTCTCATGATATGTTCTCCATATAAGTTAAATAGGCAGGGCGACAGTATACAGCCTTGCCAGACTCTTTTCCCAATTTTGAACCAATCAATGGTTCCATGTTCAGTTCTCACTGTTGCTTCTTGACCCGTATATAGGTTTCTCAAGAGACAAATAAGATGGTTTGGTACTCCCATCTCTTTAAGAACTTGCCACAATTTGTTGTGATTCACACAATCAATGTTTTTCTGGAACTCCCTAGCTTTCTTCATGATCCAGTATATGTTGGCAATTTGATCTCTAGTTCCTCTGCCTCTTCAAAATTCTGCCTGAACTTCTAGTAGTTCTCGATCCACATACTGCTGGAGTCTAGCTTGTAAAGATTTTAAACATAACTTTACTAGCATGTGAAATGAGTGCAATCATGCGATAGTTTGAACATTCTTTGGCACTGCCTTTCTTTGGAATTGGAATGTAAACTGACCTTTTCCAATCCTGTGGCCACTGTTGACTTTTCCAAATTTGCTGGCAAATTGAGTGTAGCACTTTTACTGCATCATCTTTTAAGATTTTGAATAGCTCAGCTGGAATACTGTCACCCTAGCTAGCTTTGTTGTTGCTCAGATTTCCTAAGGCCCATTTGACTTCACATTCTAGGATGTCTGGCTCGAGGTCACCCCATCGTGGTTATCAAGGATGTTAAGCTCATTCTTGTATAGTTCTTCTGTGTAATTTTGCCACCTCTTCTTAATCTCTTCTGCCTCTGTTAGATCCCTGCCATTTTGGTCCTTTATCATGCCCATCTTTGCATGAAACATTCCCTTCATATCTCCAATTTTCTTGAAGAGATCTCTGGTCCTCCTCTATTGTTTTCTTCTATTTCTTTGCACTGTTCATTTAAGAATGCATTCTTATCTCTTCTAGCTATTCTCTGGAATTCTGTATTCAGTTGGGTGTATCTTTCTCTTTCTCCCTTGCCTTTTGCTTCCCTTTTTTCCTCAGCTAATTGCAAAGCTTCCTCAGACAGCCATTTTGCTTTCTTGCATTTCATTTTCTTTGGGATGGTTTTAGTTGCTACCTCTTGTACAATGTTGCGAACCTCCGTCCATAGTTCTTTAGGCACTCTGTCTTTCAGATCTAATTACTTAAATCTATTTGTCACCTCTACTGTATATTCATCAGGGATATTATTTAGTTCATACCTGAGTGGCCTAGTGCTTTTCCCTACTTTCTTCAATTTAAGCCTAAATTTTGCAACGAGACGCTCATGATCTGAGCCACAGTCAGCTCCTGGTCTTGTTTTTACTGACTGTACAGAGCTTCTCCATCTTTGGCTGCAGAGCACATAGTCAAACTGATTTCTGTGTTGACCATCTGGTGATGTCCATGTGTACTCTTGGGTTGTTGGAAAAGAGTGTTTGCTATGACCATCGTATTATCTTGACAGAATTCTATCAGCCTGTGCCCTGCTTCATTTTGTACACCAAGGCCAAACTTGCCTGTCATTCCGGTTATCTTTTGGCTTCCTACTTTAGCATTCCAATCCTCCATGATGATAAAGACATCATTTTTTGGCGTTAATCCTATAAGGTGCTGTAGGGCTTCATAGAACCGGTCAATTTCATCCTCTTCAGCACCAGTGGTTGTGGCATAGACTTGGATTACTGTGATATTGAATGGTTTGCCTTGGATTCGAACTGAGATCATTCTGTCATTTTGGGGATTGTATCCCAGTATTGCTTTTTCTACTCTTTTATTGATAATGAAAGCTACTCCATTTCTTCTGAGAGATTCTTGTCCGCAGTAGTATACCTGATGGTCATCTGAATTAAATTCACCCATTCCTGTCCATTTTAGTTTCACTGTTTCCTAAGTTATCGATGTTCGGTCTTGTCATTTCTTGTTTAACCACATTCCACTTGCCTTGATTCATGGATCTTACATTCCAGGTTCCTATGGAGAAAAAATCATTTCAGCATCAGACTTTCCTTTCACCACCGGATGCATCCACAGCTGAGCATCCTTTTGGCTTTGGCCCAGTCGCTTTACTCTTTCTGGTGCTACTAGTACTAGCCCTCTGCTCTTCTCCAGTAGCATATTGGACACCTTCTGACCTGAGGGGCTGATCTTCTGGCATCATATCTTTTTTCCTTTTGGCACTATCCATGGGGTTTACATGGCAAAGATACTGGAGTGGGTTGCCATTTCCTTCTCCAGTGGATCATGTTTTGTCAGAACTCTCTGCTATGACCTGTCTGTCTTGGGTGTCCCTGCACGGCATAGCTCATAGCTTCATTGAGCTACACAAACCCTTTGCCACGACAAGGCAGTAATCCATGAAGGAGGGCATGCATCTTTGCCATAGTCCAAAGAGATTGTGACATGCGTCACAAATCTTCATCTACTACCTTGCTGATATGACCTTCCTGTGGATGCTACCACATATATAGCCAGTTGCCTGGATTTCTTGGATTTGATAACTTGTTCTCAAACTTCTCTATGCCTCTGCCAGAGAAGCTCTGATTCTGGCTGCTCTTAATGTCAGGCACTCTATATCTTCACCTGAACAGTCTTGCACCTTCCGTCTCTCGGGCAGATATATCAGCACCAGATATTTTTCATCAGAGACATCATCAAAGATAGGCAGGCTGCTAATACTGAATAGCATAAGAAGAATGGATCTTTTTGAGAGATGTCTCACCAATGACATAAAATCTGAATCCCTGTAAAATGAGGTCCGAGTTCCATCTCTTCCATTTTGTTGTGAAGGTCCACAGATCTTACAGTACTGCACCCAACCCCTTGTTTAATTCTCAGTACAAAAGCATTTCAGTATTAAATTAAGGCATGGGCCTTGATCAATATGATTCTGGATAATCTGCTTTCTTCAGGAACAGGAATACTTGTGGTGCTCATGAGCTGTGTGATCTTGCTTTCCCCCAAAGAGGTTTAGAGATGGGTCAGTAATTATCAACCATGATGGGAACCTAAAGTAAAATTGCTCAGCACATTTTGACTGTGAGTGTTTCTGCATTAATTTGTGAATCTCAATTAAAAATACCTGCATTTATAATTAATTAATTACTTCATTAATTAAACTTGTCATACCATTGAGTCCCTCGCGACATTGTCATAAAACAATACATTCAGGCAATATTTTTTCATGCATTTTTCGATGTATTTTTTCTACTATCTGCAGTTGTTCCAGAGGTTTATGCAGCATAATATATTTGGGTCATATTTTCTACATATATGGATTTTATTCGTAATTTTTTGAATTTCCAACTTCATTAAGTTCTTTTGAAAAATGTGTGTTTTATTACACAATTCTATTATGTTTCACCTATAGGTTTAGCAAGGGCAAATTGGATAGGTCCATATAGGAATAAATCTTCACAAAATTAAACCCAGGATATCTGCAATTAATCATTAGAAAATTAGCTTTAAGGACAGGTGGTTTCCCACCCACCCTCCTTTTTCTCTCATCTTCTTCTCTTACTGTTTCATTTCTTCTTTAATTGTAATTCTAACAGCAAGATCACTTCTCTTCTTCCTTCCTGTTTATAGAAATATATTTTTTCCACTGAACAGTGATATAAAATATTATAAATAAATGACAATGAACATCCTGGGAGGATTTCCCTCAGAGCTATGCTTCTTATAAACTGAGGAGGCAAATGCTGTATATTTTTTTCATAGAATTCAGTGGGCTGAGAAATGCTTGGCATGATTCATAGAATGCTATTGGGATCCTAGAAGAAAGATTTGTTTAAGATACTTGCCACCACAAGGGGGCAATTTGACCTAACAATTTCCATTTTCCAAACTTCTCCATCCATGAAACTTCATCACTGTCAGGGCAGGAAAATGCAGGCAGACAAAAACAAATCTCAGATTTATTTATTTTTTTTAAGTCAAATGCCTTCCTAGCATTAGCTATCAGCCTCTGAATATGCCTGCTCATTCAAAGGACCTGACAAGGATGACTGACGGGAAAAATGTAACAAGTGAAGGGTGAAGGTGGGAGTGAGAGAGGCTGACAGGAAAATGGGCTTGAAAGGACTTGAGATCTGGGGGAAAAGTGCACTTGCTCCCTGCCAAATTACCACCTGCTTTGATTCATGCTCTTTTAGCAGCCTTTAATGAGGTACTTGAGAAATCCCTTGGGGTATTATTATGGTTGTGTTTTCCGTTATCTCTGCCAAGGTTTAAATAGAGATAGAAACCCTTTGCAAAGCTACTGGCCGTGAACCATAAGAAGAGGATGATTTTAAGTATTTTTTTTCCTATCAATCTATTTTGTAACGTGCATGGCCCATCGATTTCATTGTTTGTTTTGCTCTGTATTTAAGGAGAAGGCAAGCTTGCCTTTTGAATCCTCTTGCGCCAAGATTGCAGAGCAATGTGACACAATTGGATGCATACATTTCCTTCGGCTCCCACGAACCCCAATCTACATCTACTGAGCTAAATTAGGGATGCTATTGTTGGGTTTACAACTTAATTTCAACTGGTATTTTGGCGTGGATATATATGGAATTATATAGTCAGCATGTGTGGTCTTGCAGCTTCATCGTGTGTTCAGATAACAGCTGAATCCATAGGAAGGTGGTGTGTCAAAAACCTAATTTGGCTGATGACAGAATCATCATTCTAACTCTTCTGCAAAAGAGTGGAACAATTCTATGAATTGGCCCTTAGAGTTGCTGTGAACTCATAGGATTGTCTAGGAAGAATAATTTGTTTGCTCATTTTATTGATTCAGAGCTATTATGCACAACTGGGGATCTGTAAAAATTAATTGGGTGTATGTTGAAAGATGTTTATTGGCACATTTTCACGCCCTCAGTATAGTCTTATGTTGCTCATTGCAAGAGAACTGTGGTTATTGTCTATTCTAGTAGTAGAATCAACAACAACAGAAATAGGAACATTGACAGGAATATATACCAGTTACTATGAATCCAAACTGAACAGTTATGTTGATTTCTTACAGTATATATATAAATAATTTAGTCAGAAAGTAAAAAGAGCAAATGTTTATCAGGGCAAAATTTAACATTGTAAGAAAGTAAGTAATGAGTAAAAGGATGAATTAAACATCTGCCTGTCTATCTTATTGATGGCATTTGTAAAGGGAACTTTTGTTTGCAGGCAATATGTCTGCTGAAGCCAGTTATCTCACCACTGGTTCCCTTAGATGCTTGAGGGCATTGTATTTTGTTGATCCAAAGCCTTCACTTAGGAGGTCACACACTACTGGGCACCTTTTCATCCAGCAGATTTTATTAAAGTCTTCAGCTTTTGTGAGCTATTGCTCACTTCAGCAGATACATCAAAAGCTTGTGCTTTTTAATAACATTTGTTAATCTGAAAAGATGCTACTAGACTTCTCCTGGTTTTTGGCTACCACAGACTAACATAGTTTTCCTTCTATAATGATTGATTGACTAACTGATTTATTATGTACCTTCAAGTCATTGTCAATTCTTGGCAATCACATAGATTGTCTCCATCATGACCTGCCCCTAACCTGGTTTTACAGGTCTTCCAATGGAAAACCTATTGCCAGTTTGAGTATGTTTACCTTGTTGTTCTTTTTCATCCCACCTTCCCCATCTTTAACATTTTCTCCATAGAACTAGATCTTCACACAATTTGTCTGATCTACAATGACAATTGGGCACTTACTCTTGTTAACTGAACCTCAAGGGCCATAATTGAGGATGAGGTCATTCATGGCATGTAACTTTGCTTTTGCTGACCACTTTCTAAAAACTGAACATGGGCTCTTTACTGAGTAGCAAGTCAATTGATGTTTTCCAAAATAAATCTCTCCCCCCACCCCCCATCCCCAAAATAATTCAGCTTTGTTGAGTCACCACCTTATTTTTTAGGTTCATTTTTTGGATTTCATCTTCACTGAAATTCAAACAAACTTTTGGGATAGGAAGTTAGATCAGAGAATAAAGCAAATCTAAAAGAAATAAGATTTTCTAAAAAAAAAAAAAAAAACCGGGGGGATAATTACTGTGGACAGATTTATAACAAAATATAGAATGCTCCTGGCTTATTGTCTTAACGGGCAGTGTTGCTGTCTTTTAAGATGTTCCAGTTACCCTTTCCCTTCCATGCACATTTTTTCCTGATTTTTTTTTTTTAAATACTAAGTCAGTTCCATTTTAATTTGGTGCATTTGGATTCTACCAATATTAAGGATTTTATAAAATTATTCTTTCCTTGAAGCTTTGCTGACACCACACTCTTTTATATACTTGGGGTCATTTTGCCTATGGAAGCAGTGGCATTCTTAGCTTGAACATCATTGACTGATCTAATAATAACATTGTTCAAAAATTATGATTTTGACCTCTAACACCAAATTATATTGCCATTGAAAAAAATATCTGAACTGGGAAGGACTTGATGACTATTGTATTTAGGAGAGATGCAATAGAATTGGGTTAATGAGATTTAATGAAAGTATAAAAAGCTGCCAGACCTGAATAATTGACTGTAGAATATAGTAGGGGCAAACCCTCTTAGGAATGGTGCATTTTTTAAAAAAATGATCATATATCTTTTACATTCTTTGCAGCCAACAGAAATGTAAAATCACACGAATAAAATAATGATATATTGTGATAAGCAATTAGTTGGCAAGGCATTCTAAACAGGCCATTCTAAGTAAAAAGAATGCATGCTCTGTTGACTGATTCAGATTCAGATTTGACTATTTGTTATCGGTACAACTCATTAACATATTTAAATTCTGCGGGGAGAATTTTTGTTAAAGGACTGTAGCTTATGTTAATTGATTATGTGTTTTATGGATATAAAACATTCTTAGATCAATCAAGGAAAACTCAGGGAGAGGCAAAGCAGATGTCTTAAGACTTGAGTCTCAAGGCCAGAAGAGGTACTAAAATGACCAGAGGCAAACAGAAAATTTAGTATTACTCCAGCAGCATTGTTGTTGTGGTTGTTGTTGTTATTATTATTTCTTTTATTCACTAAACATGAAACTCAGTCAACTGAACATTTAAAACTGCATCACAAATATCATTGACTGGCGCTAATGGTTGATACGGGTTGCTGCCAGCATCCTAGTTGTCAACCAAGTATCTTCTTAAGATGTACAATGTTCTGAGTAGTGCAGTTTTTTGCAGTTCCGCTGGTGTTATTGCAGGAAGCTGCAATTTATTGATATATTTTATAAAATTCTTGGACATGGTACCAAGTGCCCCGATGGCAATGGGTATCACTGTTATATGTTTCATCCATAATTGTGTAGTTTCGATGGCCAGATTACAATATTTCATGATTTTTTCCAGTTCTTTTTCTTCAACTCTGGTGTCTCCCAGTACAGCAATATCAATAAATTGTACGCTTTTGTTAATAATGATGAAGATGATGATAATAATAATAATAATAAATATAAGGTACTTGGTTAATACTTAGGATGCTGGCAGCAACCCGTATCAACCATTAGCACCAGTCAATGGTGCTGCATTTTTGAATGTTTAGTTGACTCAGTTTCATGTTTAATGTATAAAGTAAATAAATATAATATAATATAATAATAATAATACAACTAGACATGATTGAGTTGCTAAATTAATCCACTGGTTATTATGTAAAAAATATGACTTACCTGTATCCGAAAAGTCATGGGAATGTAAAGTGGAATAAATTGTTGAAAATAAGAAGGTGAAGATCTTGTGGGACTTTTGGATACAGACAAATCATAATTTGGAACACAACATGCCAGATATCACAGTTGTTGAAAACTGAAGCATACAATTTATTGATATCACTGTACCAGGAGACACCAGAGTCAAAGAAAAAGAACTGGAAAAAATAATGAAATATCGTGACTTGGCCATCGAAACTACGTGCTTATGAATGAAATATGTGACCCATTGTCACTTGGCACCATGGCACCATGTCCAAGAATTTTACAAAGTACATTAAGAAATTACAGCTTCCTGCAATAACACCAGCGGAACTGCAAAAGACTGTGCTACTTGGAAGAACATAAATTTTAAGCAGATATTTGGTCGATATCTAGGATGCTGGCAGCAACTCGTTTCACCTTTCAGAGCCAGTCAATGATATTTGTGATACATTTTTAAATGTTCAGTTGACTGTGTTTCATGTTTAATGAATAAAAGTTTACAATAATAATAATAATAATAATAATAATAATAATAATAATAATAATTTAATATTATCCAATACAAGTGAATTGAAAAAGTAAAAGCACTGCTAATCTGAGAGAGAGAAACATGGTCTTCAATGTTAGATCTGTCTACAAACCTGACACCTATTATTGAGACCTGGCTGGCCAATGAAGTTGAAGTAGCCTTGTCAGAAATCTGCCTGGCCATGACTGAGTTACAAATCCTTCTGCAGCTGTAATGCTAGGGTTGAGGAAAAGTGGTGTTCATGAACATATGAGAAATTCTTGCCATGCAACAATCTCATCATTGAAGTCCACCTTCACTCATTTCTACACTTCCTGTTTTTTTCCTCTTGGCTAAGCTGATATTTATTAATGCTTGACACATATCTTCTCTACAGTCACATCTATTCCCCACTAGGGGGATGACATCCCCCTCCTTCAGTCCCCCACTTATTCCCCACCCAGCCTCCCCAATTCACTGCATCTGGCTCTCACCCAATCCCAGGCAAGAGGGATCCATTTTTCATTTCCTCCCTCTTATTCATGGGATGGGACATTTTTAAAAAATTGTTCCTCCACTGTTATTCATAAAACCCTCCATCAGATGGTCCTTCCAGATTAAAAAAGAGCTGAGTTTGAATTTCCATCATCAGCTTCAACCTGTTACTTTTGTGGTTGGCATAGTTTGCAAATTAATTGATAAGTTATGTTTTCTGCTGCTTTGTCCTACTCAATTCCTCCTTTTCTATCTTGCTTCTTTCTTAACTTTTCTCCCTTCCCCTCCTCCTTTCTGGTCAGAGGTCGTGGTCAGAGAGTCATGGCATCTACTTTTTCTTCATGCCACCACCATCACTGCTATTCCTTGGCAGAACTTCATCAACGTCAGATGGACAGGTCTCCAATAGTGACTCACACCGGTGCGCTCATCCTCCAGCATGAGGTCTGCACGAACAGCTTCCAAATTACTGGATTCTCATGATTTTCTGAGCTGCAGCATTAGTTCATTTTCTCCCAATGGGGCACCACATCCATAGGTGTCACCTGCACTCCCGCTCTCTGTTCAAATGCTTCAAGATATAATTCCTCTTAGCTTTTTCTCTCCAAATGTCAATTTCTCTCACTGCCATCTCTCCTTTTCCCCTTCTTCTTCCAACCATTCCATGGCTCATTGTAATCCAGCACTTAAGATAATAATGATTGCTTAGAACTATAATTAAATGCATAACTGATACACACACAAAGTAGCCTCTTCAACAACATTTTGCTAGCCTGCCAGCCAGCCAGCCAGCCAACGATTCACCAGGACAATTCAGAACCCTGCTGTAAAGCGATGGTGTGCTCACATTCCCATGCAGTCTGAAGGACTTATGAATCATTTTCAAAGCACACACAGTACAAGTAACTTTTTTTTTGAATTATATACCTTTTTCTATAAGTGCCAGTCATCAAGTGTGTGATATTAAGCACAGAAATACGAAATGAGGAACATATATGTGTGATCAGATATTTGGAAGTTCACCAAATTGGGTGTTTGCCAGCAGATAAAATGTGGATATAAATATAGAGGTAGAGATGGATAGACATAAAGATACAGAGCATCCTATTATGTTTCCCCAAATTGTATGCAATTAACAGTAAGGGGTCAATTATTACTCCTACTTAGAATCTTTTACAGGTAGAGCCATAATTATTAGGCTAGTGCTTTTCTCCTTTGACTTATTTTATCTGAACTGGTGTCTTAATTAGATCCTAGGTTTCGTTTCCTTGACTGTGAAATATAATTCTGTTATCAGTGAGACCACATTCAGCCCTAGGTGATTTCTATTTAAACTTTAATACTTCTTCTATTACTTTTTTATTTAAAAATTGCATAAAATAAAGGCTATTACCTTCTTACAGTAGGCTGGACAGTCCCTTGCTCCAAATGGGTTTCTTCAAAGAGATGCAATTCTGATAATGGGAAATCTCTGTGCAAGTTTGATTAAAAGTTATTTTGAGACTTTTTATTAATTATGCTTAGAGCATCAGGGGAATCTTATCCTGTTTGGTTATATCCTTTGGTCTCACATAAGACTGTTTTAGTTACCTGCTGTTTTGTTGCAGAGACTGATTTTTAAAAATAATGCTAAAATAGACAAGTACAAATCTTTCCTATGGAGAATTTATATCTCTTTACTGATCAATGCTTGCTCATAGGAAGGAAGGAAGGAAGGAAGGAAGGAAGGAAGGAAGGAAGGAAGGAAGGAAGGAAGGAAGGAAGGAAGTCCATAGATTTTAAAAGAGATCTCCATCACTTTCTCTCTATTAGCCATAAAAGTTTGGTATTGTATGTCTGTGAATTTTTATCTAAGTTAGTAACTTGACAAACTTTTGGCCTGCTCTACAGTCTAAATGAATACAAAATCAGTGCTGGTATTATGAACAGAAAATAAACGATTTGGGAGAAAATATGTATTTTTTCTAAAGCTGACATAAAAAAAAATAAAAATAAAATCAGATAAATTTTTATCTCAGTTCTCAGAAAACTGAAATGAGTGAATTTCACCTGTAGGAGGTTTCCTGATGCAGTTTTTCCTTGGATGACCTTCCAGGGTGTTTAAATCTAAAAGAGAAATGTATAAAGCTTTGAGCTGTTATCAAATCTAGAATATAGATACACCAATGGAGCCTTAAAACATTTGGCCCAAAAAGTATTTCGGAAAAATAAAAACAGTGACAAGCTGTAGCCTTATCTTGCATTTTTTCTCTAGGGTTGAATGCTGCCTGTTTAGAAACTGTGATTGTGAAAAAAGGAGAAAAGAAGAGATAAGATACTTTTGAGCAGTATTTCCATTCATGGAGTCATGCATACTTTAGTTTTTATATTGTTGAAATAATTATATATAAAGTTATGCCTTTTCAAGTTTATTTTAAAAAAAAACATTAAGCATGACATCATTTGGGACAAACCATTCCAGTTGGTTTGCTTACCCTCATCTAGAGATGTCCCTGATCAATTCTATTTGGTGATATGTGCTACATTTTCTGAAATTCACATCTCTCCCAGGGCCACTGGAAAATATTTTCCTGCTATTGTGGTATGGCAAACAGACTCCTTTCCCTAAATCAAATTGCGTAGTTACCAAAACCAGTCAAATTATGTTGGCATTGATGCAAGAAATACTTACAAGCACTATTAGCCATCCCAGGCAATGAAAGTTCACATTAATAACAAATTAGTTAACTAAAAGGTCCTTTTTGGTTGCACCCAAAATCAAGTGTCTGATGTGGCTGATTCACTGTACCCAATGAACAAATGGGACTTTCTATAAATACATGCTTTGTTTCTTGTGCTTCCTAAAAAGTTGAAATCCTGAAAATGTGCAGAGAAGAGCAACTAGGATGATTCAAGTCCAGGAGCCTAAAACATATGAAGAATGGTTGCAGGAACTGAGCATGGCTAGCCTAGAGAAAAGAAGGACTAGGAGGGACATGATAGCATTATTCTAGTATTTGAGGGGCTGCCACAAAGAAGAGGGGTCAACTTATTTTCCAAAACCAGAAGGCAAGACAATAAATGATGGATAGAAACTAATCAAGGAGAGAAGCAACCTGGAATTGAGAAACTTCCTAACAGTGAGGACAGTTAACCAGTGGAACAGCTTGCCTTCAGAAGTTGTGGGTGCTTCATCACTGGAGGTTTTTAAGAAGAGCCTGGACAGCCACTTGTCTCAAATCGTACAGGAACTCCTGCTTGAGCAGGAGGTTGGACTAGAAGATCTCCAAGGTTCCTTCCAGCTCTATTCTGATTGATTGAAAATGTACTAATTTATAATGGCATTTCCCACGCCCTCATTTGTTACAATAATTCATAAGTACCAACATTAAGGCTGGGCAAAACTTTGTTATCAGGGCAGGGGTGAGGAGGGTAATTGCTTCTACAAGCAATAGTAGCTGCAGAAACATCTGCCCATATAATACCTGACCAGTGTTTTTCAAAAGGCTTGTCAGGTCTTTTGTGGACTCCTTATAAATCCACAGATTTAGTACTTTTTGAAAGAGTGCTAAATCAGATCAACAGCAAACGCTAACCCTGTATTTCAAGGGAGACCTGTTTAAATCAGGAATGAGGGATGAATTCTGCCTCTTGTTCTGGCATCACAGTTTCTTCTTTGTGTGTGTGTGTGTGTGTGTGTGTGTGTGTGTGTGTGTGTGAGAGAGAGAGAGAGAGAGAGAGAGAGAGAGAGAGAGGGAGGGAGGGAGGAAGGGAGGGAGGGGGAGGTCTGCTTCACAGACTATTTTTAAGGGTTACTGGCAATGGCTTGAAGCACTAGCCAAGGACAGAAGTTGCTTCTAACATCCTGCTTACAACTTGCATCCTGCTTCACACCACAAACCTCCTCTGCACCCGTGACTTGCCATTCAGGCTATTTTGTGATGTTGGTTTAGTGTTCTTTCAAGAATGCTAGATTTGGGTTTAGAAACTGCCTGAAAGGGCATAGGTTTAGAACTCCTCCTCATCGGTTACCTCTTAGTCAGGCAACCAGATGGCTAAATCACTCACCATAAACCAACCTATACTCAAACTAATCCCACTCCATCATACGCTAAAGAGAGTAGTACACGGTTGTCTTCCTGCCAGCAGATGACATTCAATGGGAGGAGAAACAAAGTCCGGGGAATCCACAAATCACTTCCCTTAAATTGTCCCATATTCAGACAATAAGGTCAGCACAACTGAGGTAATATAGAACTCAATTCTTGAGGCAGCAAATGTTATGCCAGCATACTTTTCTGCCAGCTCAAAGGCTAGTGGTTGTGCTTTAATGTAGCCATCTGGCTGTGCTTTCTGCTTCCATAATTTTTAATACAATCTCCATCAATAGCACTTTTGACAAAAATTATGCATAAGCACATAATTTTATTCAAAACCTTGCCTGATTATGTAGCCTCAGTAATTTCACGGTGATTTCTACTGCTGGGCAATGTATCATAAAATAAAACCACCATTAAATTGATGGTTAAAGCTGAACACCTTTTGGTGTTGTAGATTTTTGTAAAAAAAAAAAAACACATCTTATCTTAAAGCGCTGCCACAAAATAATACTTGGACTACAGGGAAGAAATGGTGGATGGAAGATGGCTCCATAAAAAGCAAAGTTGACAGCTGCAGCAGAATGAAGAGCAAGGAGAAGACATGAGATCATCCACAATTGCTCCAGACAACTGCTCCTCATAAGACACCACAAAATACTCAAACTTCTGTCAGTGCCTTTGAAATGACATTAGGTTCACATACTTACTTTTCTAATCACTTTCGGAAACGATTTGCTTTTTGGCTATTTAGGAACCTTTGGATTATCAAGTTTTATAGCACTGAGTGAGTTTTCCTCAGTCAAAGTTTTAACTACAAGTTTAAGAACTTTAAAAAATAGGGAGCAAAAGGCTGATTCAAACTCTGAATTTCGAAAGTTACAAATGGACTAAGGGTCCAGATAAATTTGAAATAAGATTTTGGAATTAATTGTAAAGAATCCTTCCCATGGGAAAATGCTTTTGTTTTCAAACATACTAAGATGACATTTTGAAAATGAGACATTAGAGAGGGAACAAAAGATTATGATTAAAGAAGAACACTAAAACTTGATTTATTTGATCAAGGTTATGTTATTCCGGTAAACCTTAATGAGCTTTACCAATATCAATGCTTTATAGATTTGTTTATAGATAAGAGATGGGATATGGGAAGAAGAGATCATTTGCTGTGTTTTAGGAGGTGGCAAGTTACTAAAATTGTTTATTTTTGTTGTGATGAAATTGGAAATCACACACACATACATTTCTTTTTTTCTTTTTTCTTTCTTTTTTTCTGCATCTTCTACTCTTTCTTTTACTGTTGTAATTATAATATTTAATAAAATTACTATTAAAAAAGAGAGGAATAATTTTGCATGGCAGGAAAACAAAAGAGACACCAGAGGGGAAGGATACACCTACAGACTGTCTTTCTCTTACTATTGTTAATACAACATGACAGTTTTCTTTTAATCTCCTATCATGGATCATGGATAAATATGGACTCCTTCCTAGTGCTTCTTTTATTTCAGATGTCTATATGTCCATATTCACTTCCATCTTATTTCTAAGGGCTGTTTGTAGTACAATGTAGTATTTTTATTTGTTCTGGTCTCTGGTCTATGACTGTAATAAACAAAATTGAATTGAATAGTACAATTTTCAGAATTTCTCACATTTGCGGTAATGGGAATTGTAATTCAAGACTTCTGGAAGAAAATAGACTGCCTATCACAGAACCTGCTAAGTACATGGAACAGGGTGTCATCAAGTGCAACTCAATAAATCTTTCCACTCAATGCTAGAGTTGCAAGTTAGTTGCAACCTTTCCAGAGATTTTGAAAGAATCCATGAAGATCTAAACGTTTCTGTGGATGCCTCACTATGCCTCCAAATAACTTCCTTGCTACCCAATAATTTTAATAAAAATGAATAAGCATTTGTCATATGATGAAACAAAGCACCAACTTGTAGAGTTGTATTTATTTTTAGGAATGCTGTTGAATATCTTAAAATACCAGGAATAGTGGTTGAGAGCATCCTATACCATGGAAGTCAATTTATGATAAAGTGAAATGTCTTCAAAGAAAAAAACAAGAAAAGTCCAGTTGCCTCCTGAAAAAGCACCTTTGGGACAACCGTGACCTGGATGACTGAGAATCTCCATAGATTTTTAGCCATGCACTTTGGGATGAACATTCCTCGAATGGTGTGGGAGTATAAATGGATTTCCAGAGAAAAATTGCAGGCTCCAGGAACATTTGCACAACTCAGGTGACCCCGAGGACACAGATAAACCTCCAAGTGCCTCAATGGCTCTCAAAAAGGATGTCTTCAAGGAATATAAATCCTTCCATTCCCCACCAGCCAGTCAGAGCTGAAGGAACTTCTTGGATGAGAAGCGAAATGTCTTCAAAGAAAAAACAAGAAAAGTCCGGTTGCCTCCTGAAAAAGCACTTTTGGGACAAGCATGACCTAGATGACTGAGAATCTCCATAGAATTTATGATTTTCACCCTGCAAATCTTTTGTGAATGCATTCACTATATTATTTCAAAATCCCAAATGTGTCTCTTGCCGAAAAGAATTCCTTACTGCGATGGCCAATAAAATGTAATATATTAAGGTAAACTAAAACACAACTGTGTGGAAGAGGAAAGACTGAAGAGGGACCTGGCAGGAAAAAAAAGTAAAAATACACCATGGACGTAGATATGAAGATATGAATGTTTTAGCTGTAAATTCCTTTTGCTTCATCTTACATTCCTGAAAGATGTGCACTTCCACTTATGTGAATGAGATAAACAAAAATAAATGTCAAATAAACAGAGAAAAAATGAATGAATGAGCATGCATATCAATGCGCACAAGAGAAAATCCACCACAATTTTCCAGTGACATTTCTTGCCTATTGACATGCAGGCTAAATCACAGGAGGTAATTCCCCCATGCACTGCCCATAAAATGATGATTTATATTCCTTGCTCACAAGGCAATTCTCGTGATATATAGGAGTACATGTATCAGTGTTTGTGCAAATATATCCACTACAGTTGATACATGGCTTATTTATTAGGAACAGATCTGCCATGTAACCATCTTTTAAAAACTGTCATTCCTCTTCATTTGGCACCTCCTTGCTTCAGCCAATTTTTCCATTTAGCAAACGATGCTGTTAAATGACACCAAGCTCCAAAAGCATCTCACACATTCTGATTAAAAACTAACAAGCACTTTATGGAGTGCTGTGCTTATGTACCAGTCATATGATCCCACAAACTATGAAAATGAACAGATGATGGAAAGGTTTGCATTGGGAAAAGGATCTGAGCAAATCTCCAACCTATATAAGGACAGCAAGAAAGTCCCTATATGGTGGATCCACCCCAATGACCTATTTATCAGTTCAGTAAGAATGGAAAGCATTAAGTTGCAGGTTGAATTTATCCATGCAAAGGTGATACGTGATGCAGTCAGGAATCTTCTTTCTTTGAAGGTGTCCTGAAGGCCCATTTCAATATGGACTTGAGGTCTCTTCTCAATGAGGTCAGATCAGTGGTGAAATCCAAATATTTTGCTACCGGTTCTGTGGGCGTGGCTTGGTGGGCGTGGTGTGGCTTGGTGGACGTGGCTTGGTAGGCGTGGCAGGGGAAGGTTACTGCAAAATCTCTATTCCCACCACACTCCAGGGGAAGGACACTGAAAAATCCCCATTCCCTCCCCACTCCTGGGGGAAGGATACTGCAAAATCTCCATTCCCACCCCACTCTGGGGCCAGCCAGAGGTGGTATTTGCCGGTTCTCCGAACTACTCAAAATTTCTGCTACCAGTTCTCTGAACTGCTCAAAATTTCCGCTGCCGGTTCTCCAGAATCTGTCAGAACCTGCTGGATTTCACCCCTGGGTCAGATGAACAAAAGGGGATTGGCAACCCCTGTAGTCTTGTTGATGATTTTAAGACAAGCTTTGCATCTACTCATACTCATGCCAGAGAACCCATTACACCCTTATTATTCCCTTCTACAGTATTGTTCATGTATGGTGGGGTGGCCCAAATGTTGAAGTGATAAAAATGAACGGGGGTATATGCATTTCATGAGATCTCAGATCAGCATGGAAGTACTCCTTCCTTTTGTGAGGAATCATAGCATTTCTGAATCAATCCAAAGTGAAGAAAGGTTGACTCACTCTTCTTGGTCTGTTATAGCCTTCACGTTCACATATGTTAGGTCAGGTAGGCTATCATCACTGTACCATTAAATGTTTGAGAACCCAGTCTATGTTTTATTGGGTCATATTCAAAGATCTCAGCTGTGTCTAATTTCTGCAGAAGGATTTCAGGGAATTGGTTCACAGCTTGAAACACAAATACAGATGGTTCAGAGACAGGATTCTGTGGTCCCAGACTCCATTACAATGAAATGAAGTATCTTTTTGTGGCCTGCGGATCTCAATTAAGTACATCTTTGGAATAAACACAGAATCTTTGGAAGAGTATGAAGCAAATAAAAAGGTAGAGGCCTTATGTCTGACTTAATAAATTTGAAAGGGCAAGACTGTCGGCAAGAGATATGACATTAACCAGAAACATGTGACAAACTATATCTGAAAAGATAAGTTGAAATTCTGTTTGAGATACTTATTTAAATCAGCAATTTGTTTTAGGGAACACTGAGACTAAACAAAACACTAGCAACTAAAAATGAAGGAATAGCTTCCAAGAGTGACTTAGTCCTGTTTTGGCAGTGATACAGCAGGAAACAATTATACTGGTCAAGTAAAACATTCTAAATCGGACTTGCTGATTGACTGTCACTCATTTCTGCTTGCTGTATATCCTGTTCAGAGTCAGAAAAAATACAAGAGAAATCCAAAGCAAACGTTTGGATGGCAATCATGATACTTGACCTCTCCACTAATCTGGATGGCAAGTGTGGGAATTAGAAATGGTGCTACCCATCAGTGTAAGCTGTTCTAGAAATCTGTTATTTTGGGGGAAGGACTAACATGTTGGGTCAAAAAAATACCTTAAATAATGACGAATGATTGTTATGAACTGGGCATCAAGCAAAATGTCTTTAAGGAAAGTTCTCAGAGTTTGAGTAGTCTGATTCCCTAGAACAGGGGTCAGCAACCTGTGGCTCTGGAGCAGCATGTGGCTCTTTCACCCCTCTGCTGCAGCTCCCTGTCACTCAAAATATGTGTCAATGTGAGACACTCGCCGGTACACGATTTATTGGCTGGTAGGCCAACCATAGACAAATCCAAGAAAAGAAAAGTTTCAGAAGAAAACAGAACATTTAATTCAATTACATATGCTAGTTTTGTGGCTGCTCAAGAAATAGTCAAGCATGGAAAGGATTTTGTGGCTCCCGGTGTTTTCTTTTCTGTGGGAAACGGGTCCAAATGGCTCTTTGAGTGCTTAAGGGTGCAGATCCCTGCCCTAGAACGATAAATTAATTTGCATGACCATTCCATGAATGATATTCAGGGCAGCAGTTCATGAGTAGCCATGTGAACATGTCGGCCTCAAATGAATGGAAGTTGACAGATTTATGGAATAAATAAAATGAAGAAAACAAGCAGAATCATGATTGTATTTCTCAGGGCAATGAATTCTCTATAGCTGTAAGTGAGAACAGTTTAGCTCTCACACCCTTACTATTTTCAATAAAGACTGGAAGGGTAAGAAGAGGCTGAGGTCAGACAGAGACAGAGAACCTACAGCTAAAATATGTCACACCCAGGACACTTACAGTCTTTTGAATTGAGGCCAGATGTTAATTGATAGCCAGTATAACTGCTGGCCACAATTTATATTGGGGTGAGTGGAGAGAAAAATAGATCATTATTTTTTCATAAATCTCTGTTATTGGCTGTAAATCACAATCATTTTTCTGACCCCCCACTGTTTAGCTACAGGCACAACCAAAAATTTCCCCTTCTAATTTAGGCTGCTATAGAAAAATTCAAAGCCAAGCTTCACATTATTTGTTTACAAAACCTAAAATGCTGAAAAATTAGGTTGATGATGCTTTAGCAGATGTGACCATAAATTTATTTTGCAGTAAGATTAGGGTGCTTTTGGATGATAGGAATGAAGTTGTGAGGATGGAAGCTATTTGAAAATTTCCTGAAAATGTCATTTAAGACATTTACAATGCCCCTTACTATTGGCCCATTTCCTAACCAAGTATGTGTAAAAGAACCACATTCTATCCATTGCAAATATTTTCTTCTTTGTAAGAATTTTCAAACCAAAACCCCTTTTATTAAACTGAATGGAAACTATAGGGAAAAGCAGATTGTTTAAAAAAATTGCCTGGTTATATAACTTATTTATTTTCTACCTTTATTATTTTTATAAATAGGGTGACAAACATATCAAATACTTCTTCCTTCTATTTTCCCTATAACAACAACCTTGTAAAGTGGGATGGGTTGAGTAAGAGAGAGATGGGTCCAAAGTCACCCAGCTTTCATACCTGAAGTGAAACTAGAACGCAGTCTCCTGGTTTCTAGCCTGGTGGCTTAACCACTAGAACAAAGTAGACCATAAATTATTCTTGTCATTTAGTCTTATTTTACTTGCAATTTTTAATGTTCAGAATCATATCCAGCTGCTTGAGAACAGCTTCCTTCTAGGAAGCATCTCCTCAGCCTTTGTGTTTGTGTGTGATAATATAAAAGAGATCGACAACATGGAGGCATATCTGTTAAAGGATCAGCCTTAGTTTCCAGATTTCCTTGGTTTGTGAAACAATAATTGGGCTAAAATTATCAGGTTATTTGACTGAAAAGATGAAGTATTTACAACCTTTCATTTGTTGAGATCGAAAACTTTGAGAAAAGTATGTTCCTTTTCAAACCAGTCTTATGCTAGTTGTAGAGGAATAGCAGCAAATGCAGCAAATAGTGATCTTTAGGCTCACTATCATTAGTAAGACAACTTTCTTTTATTTATCTCCATATTGTCAGAAAACAGCAGCAACCAATAATATGTAACTCAGAGGAGGAAAAGAGGCAAGGCAGTTGAACCTATTTGACATATATCTTCCTCTACACATTGACTGAAAATCCTCCTTCACAATAATCAGCCCTATGAACCACCTGCCTATATTGGTATTATTTATTTTATTTATACCCCATCTCTTAATCTTTGCTATGTTCTGAGTATGGATGATAATTCTCTGCCCTTTGGGTTCTTTACTTCTGTTCATGAAAACCCAGCCTTGCATGCATTAAAAAACCCAACATGCTTCCCCAAAACAAAAACAAAAACAAAAAAAAAAACCCCACTTAAATTGAATATAAACTTGCAGTAAACAACATTTGCATATGTGCTACACCAGATGAATAAAATAATATATATTAAGCTTTTGGCACAGAAGAATTTGAAACAACAAAGAACTAAATGCCAGGAAGTTACAATTTCCAGTGATCTATCTGTCTCAAACAAACAAACAAACCCAATAATAATAAAAATAAAAAATACATCCTCTTTCTTTCTCCTTCACACTCATATCCTTAGGAACTATTAAAAATATTACTATCATCATCATTTACTATACTGGTATGTATCTGTAATCTACTCAGAATCCTAGCACATGCCCAAAAGATATACAACCATTTAAAATATTCACAATAAACAAGTAAATGAATAAACCATCCATAATAAGCAATTAAACTAATAAATAATTATGTTAGAAAAATATCAAATAAAATAAGCCAGATAAATAGTAACACCATCATGATCAATTATGGCATCATCTTATCAACTGCCATCTGGGAGAGCTCATTTTTCAATAACTTCTGAAACAAAATTAAAGAAAGGTCAAGTCTGTTTTCCAAGGAGAGGTACCATTTCAAAGGACAGGTACCATGATTGAAAAGCAGTACCTCTGATTCTCTGGATCCCTCACTTCATGTAAGTGGAGTACTACCAGACAGCTTCTCCATGGCCAAATGAGTCAGGCCCTTGATTCTTGGTTGAAGTAGGCAGTCCTGAGATGTCAAGCCATATACAGTAAGGCTTTATAGGATACAACTACTACTTTTATAAGCCAATAGAGCAGGGATGTCAAACTTGATTTCATTGAGGGCTGCATCAGGGTTGTGTTTGACCTCGGAGGGTCGGGTGTGTGTGTATGTGGCCGGGTGTGTGCTTTATCATGGTGGGTGTGGCCAGGGTGGATATGCCATGGTGAACCATTGACACAGGCTCAAGATGCATTTTTCCCCTTCTCTTCTTTCTTTCCATAGTTCTTTACTATAACAATTTTCCTATCTCTTCTACCAGATATTACTGGCAAGCATTTATTACTTATTATTCATAGTCCACTAAACTTTTTATTTCTAAATTTATACCCCATTGTTTAATACAGTAGTAAATTGCTTTTACAGAAAAGCTATTTATACTATTGCATTTTTATTATTCAACTAATAATAAAAATACAATAGCATAAATAACATGATAATACAAGATCTAACAGCAGAGGTAAATTTCCAGGATAGTAAATAGAAATGGCTGTCAATTATAGATTGTTGATTGTAGATTAAATGGATCTACAGTATGTAAAATCTGGCATTAAACTGTAGTATTAACAGAGGATGTTGCTTGTTTTCCATCCAGATCAGGCACTTACTTGAGGCCACATAATTGCAATCCAGTCCAATCCAGTCCTCCTCCAGCAGTCTGCCAGCCAAAAACAGGTCATGTGGGGGGCCACACGGGGGCTCTGTGGGGCCTGTTTTTGGCTGGCAGAGTGCTGCAGGAGGCTGTGGAGGCTGAAAATGAGCCACATGGGGCGCACACAGCCTCTCTCATGGCCTATTTTGGCCAGCAGAGGCACCGCAGGCTAGTCCTTTGATATTTCCAGGCTGGCCCTGCAGGCCAGATCTAAACATCCTGCAGGCCACATCTGGCCCACGGGCCTTGAGTTTGACACCCCTGCAATAGAGGGTCTGTGACATTGGGGTAACAAGCTGCTGGCTACACACACAAGGCAATAGAAGGACTGCAGATTTTGGATGGTTATCAAATACCTACCAGCACTTCTGGATGAGCAGAATCAAGCCCTAATCTTCAATGCCCTGCTATTCAAAGCATACAACCATTATCAGCAAATCTGTCTTCTCTCACAGGGAAAAACTTTACCAGATGTATGGACGTCAAATATTTATAAACATTAGGAAGTTTGAAGGGAGCTGTTTCCTTCAGTGTACATTTCCAGACATCACAAAATATAATTCTCTTTATGTGGCATATCATTTAAAATAATTTCCCCAAACTTTAAACCCCCTAGCTAAGATCACTGGTCTTGATCAGACCTTCAGGCCATTTTCCCTTGTATGTGCTATCAACAGTGTTTCTCTGAATTCAGTACTTGCTTTTAATGCTTCCACTGATGCAAGTGACACACTGCAAGGAGAAATTGGAAGTGTGAGCCATCTGAGCCTAAATAACTGCCTAGCACTTTATTATTTACCCACCTCTTAAGAGGTTGGGTGGGTCTGAAGTAGTAAATTCCTCCTGTTTGTTAGTGGATAAATGAGCACAATTTAGAAACAGATGCCCATTTTATTCACTCATGAGCTACTTTATGTTCTAGCAGTGCCTGATAATAACTCCTTTCTAAATCGAATAGCAACCCTTTAGCCAGACTTTTCATCTCTTTCTCTTCTTTCCAAGTTTTTTTTTTTAAAGTTTCTTAATCAGGTTAATCATTTTATTAAATGGATATTTACTTTGTCTTTGCAGTAACTCTTGCATCAACTTTTGCTCAAACCTGTCATGCCCGGTCTGGCTAGATTCTTCAACTGAACCTCCATCATACTAATCAGTGGGATGGTCGTTGTTGAAATAAGTAATTGCCCTAACAGTACACCTAGGTCTAGTGTTAGACCTAGGTGACCTTACACTATACCAACTTGCACATTTTCTAGACTCAATATACTAATGAGTATTGTATATTTGAAACTGCTTTTTGTGGTTTCAAATCACTTTGTTAAGCATAGGCATGCCAGAGACACTTGAGAACTTCTCCCTTTGATCTGTGAGAAAGATCTGGTTCCTTAGGAACAAGATACTTCAAGGACGATTAAAACAGCCTGAACATCCTTATCACAAACACAGAAATAGCCTATAAAAAAAGAACTCTCACCTAAAGATTTAAGATCTCATTAGGATTTTATTATCTTCAGCTTTGTTACCAAGCAACTACTTTCTACTGCATGCCCTATATGTTAAAATAAATGTAACACTAACAAACACACATATATCTATCCAGGTAACTTGAAATGGTCTGGAACATTATTCAATAAATTATTTATAAGTAATCATCAATTTACAACCACAACTGAGCTCAAAATGAAGTGAGTTTTGCCCCATTTTACGACTTTCCTTGCCACAGTTATTAAGTGAATCACCGCAGTTGGCAAATTAGTAACAGTTGTTAAACGAATCTGGCTTTCCCCATTGACTTTGCTTGTCAGAAGGTCGCAAAAGGGGTTCATGTGACTCCTGGATACTGCCAATGTCATAAATATCAGTCAGTTGCCAAGTATCTGAATTTTAATGATGTGACCATGGTGATGGTCACAAGTGTGAAAAACAGTCATAAATCACTTTTTTTCAATGACATAACTTTGAACGGTCACTAAATGTACTGTTGTAAGTCGAGGACTACCTGTATTACATTATTATGCCTATTTAAATTTATGTTAGGGCTCTTTGTCTCCAAAGCATAGAATCCAGCAACATGTTGTATTATCAATTAAACCATCATTTAGGGGCCATCAAGAGTTATTTTAGGATGTTTTCTCCCACTACAATCCAAAGAAGAGTTCTTAAATAAAGGCATATTGTGGATGGGGAAGAGAGAGCCTGCTTTCCAAGCTACAGGAAAAGTGAACTTTTTTACAAAAAAAGAGAAAAATCAGCTAGAAGACCTATGGAATAAGGAAACTGCTGCTTTTTTTCTACAACCAGTTAAACTAAAAATGGAAAATGCTCTGAGAATTTTAAAAGAATGGTTTAGAAACTAATTAAACTCAAAATAGAGTTGGGTGATCCTCTCCCTAAATTTTTCTCTTAGTGATGTTCAGAGATAAGTACTAATCCAAAATACTGCTAGCTACAGAAAGGGGAAATATTACCATGTTGTACCTCATTTTTCAGAAGCAAGAACCCTTTAGAAAAGGGGAAGGAATCAATTACCTCTTTGTCCAAAACTGAGTTTGATTAGTGGAAAGAAATACTGGCTTCTTTGAGGGCAAAAATCAGAAAAATGAGACAAAGGTGTTAATAATGGATGGAGCATAAGAAAGTAGTTGGGACAGTGGGTAACCTCAGTCCAATCTTTTCCTTTCCTTTCCTTTCCTTTCCTTTCCTTTCCTTTCCTTTCCCTTTCCTTTCCTTTCCTTTCCTTTCCTTTCCTTTCCTTTCCTTTCCTTTCCTTTCCTTTCCTTTCCTCTCCTCTCCTCTCCTCTCCTCTCCTCTCCCCCTTCCCCTCTCCTCTTACCCTCCCCTCCTCTCCTCCCCTCCCCTCCTCCCTCCCCTCTCCTTTTCTGTCTCCCCTCCTTTCCAAAGCATATTGCCTATTATTGATCTAAGGGCTACCACATCTTCACTATTGTCCGAACCCCAACTTAACTTCCTTCTACAGATCACTAGAATCTCATACAGTAAACCTGTCAAGAGGCAGGTAGGTTTGGGCTTTGAGGGTGTCAGCCAGAAACAAATAATGAAGTTATGAATAGCAACCAACCTTGTTTGATGCTATATGCATCTGAAAATATTTGATTTACTTATATGTAGTTTCCAACTACATATAGTATATAGTTCTACATGTCTTCTACATGTAGTAGAAGACAAAATTGTTTTCTGTGGAGATTATATCTGATAATTTTTTTACTTTTTGTATATAATAGTGTATAGCTTTTTAAAAAGTGAACTGTGATAGTTTAGAATTTATAGCACTGTATAATAAAAACAATACTTCATTTGCATCTTCTAATTAATTTTGTTAGGCTTTATGCCATAGACATTTGGGACATGATATCCTTAGTACTTAAAATGAATTTGCTTATTGACAGAAATTCAGTTCTAAGCAGTCGGAATGAAGGTCACAGGTTTTTTTCTTTAAATTCTTAAGGTTAATTATGAAATTAATTAGACTCATTTATATTGTGAATTAGAAGAATATATTCAGTCTGGCAACCAGTAAAGAATATGGGCCTTAAAAGAGCCTTCCATCTTGGTATCTTAAAGGAGTTCAGTAAAATCCCATGTTTAAAACTCTTCAGAATCTCACTATCCAAATGTTAAGTTTATATCTCTCTTAATATGGTTAGAATTTTGAATTTAAATATGATTTCATCCCAGCATCCATTCACGTACAGTGCTTTGATTAAGAAAGAAGATTTCCCTTTGTTTTAAGGAATTATTTCTCATTTAAAAAAAGAGAGAGAGAGCAGCCCAGATCCACTCACTGGGGAAGTTAATATTTTCCTTCAACAAAATCTTCACAGCTCCTTTCCTTCTTTTTGTCACCTGTTTAAAAGTGTGGGGGAAAAAAAGCAAACTGATTACTTGGGCTCCGCAGATGCAAGTTCCTCTTTCAGATCAGCTAGAGTTTTGACATCTCCCTGCCCACAAATTGGGAAGAATTGAATAGGGATTGAAAATAACGTCTGTCATATCTGCTAATAGGTTGAGAGAGAGAGAGAGAGAAATCTGGCTAGTCTCAGTGACTAGACAGCTATTCCATTAAAGCATGCCCACCATTATTTCTCTAAATTTTCTAATCCTTTCTATAATTTTTTCCTCCAATTTGTAGTATAGGCAAGAGTTCTAGTTGAACTAATATCAGCAATTCCTTTAGGAGCCTTTAAAGAATTAAAAATAGACTGAACTTAAGCCTCTGGATACATTCCATTGCATCAGAGAAAAATGAGTATAACAAACTGCATTCAGAAGTCTTCTTCAGCTCTTATAGCTTGATCTCAGCTGTCCAATTTTTTGCAAAGCTGCATAGTGTTTTTTCCCCTCCTCCCTGCCTCCCTCTTTCTCTTTCTCTCTCTCAAAATGCTTGGATTATGCTACTTCCATCCTGTTCCTTGTGTTACCAAAAGATTAGCATTTCCTTTGTGGAGCTGCATTTCTTTTATGGATTAGGACTGTCAGATTTACAAAGGTCAGTTTTATCACCCTTGCAGATTTAAGGAAGAAAAATTCATGGGCAGCAGTCCATTAGGTTTAACTTCCTATTGTCCACAGCCAAAGTCACTCCAGTTCCATAACTGTGTTTCTATATGAAGATGTAATCCTTGTCTGATGCTACAACATGGCAAGATAGGAGTGAATGTGTATGGCTGCACTTAAATTCCCACTCCATCCCAGAGCTAATCCAAGACATTTTGCTGCTGGCCCCACTGTAATCTCAGCCCAAGCCAGCTGTACCAACATTTGAAAATGACTTCAATTTAGGGTTTGAGATTGCATCTGAATCTACAAATCATGCTTTGTAAGGATTTGAAGCTGGCTAGCAAACCTCAGTTTCTAGCATTGAGCTGGAATTCACACATGCTTGAATAAGAATGATTGGACTTCTTGTTGCTCATCAAGAAATTGATGCCCCATTGAGGCAGGAATACATCTGTGATGCTGAATTTGGATCAGATGAAGAAACAAAAAACCAAAGCAACTGAAAACTAGAGTCTGCATGTGTTGTGTCTGGAAGTCCAAATCAGACAATGGGTTCTTAACAATAATTAACAGCAATGGTATTCGAACTGAACTTATCTATGCTTGTATGCCTTTAATCCTATTAAAGTCATTGTCATTGTCTTCATGATCATGATGATGATGCTCATCATCATCTCAGTCCCTTGGGCTGAAAAGATTAGCATTGAAGAACTTCACCATTCTGGCATTCTCTCCTCTCTGTATCATGTAGTAAAATATGCTGTATCTCAGTATCATTATGGAAGCTATTTCCACTAGTATCATCATAATAATTATGATTATGATAATTAAGCTAATAATTATGAAGTTGATGATTCCCAGATATGGAAATCTAACATGTGATGGAATGTGGTAGTCTGGATTCCCAGGAGGGATGGATTGCCTTCCAGAGGAAGAAAAGGTAGCTCTGTTCAGATAGTTTATGTGAGAGAAAGAGGATGAATGGGAAAATGGGGAGGAGAAACAGGCAGCCCTATCCTCATATTTTTTCTTATTAATATGATCTTTACTAGTGATCTAATTCCATAGCAATTGACTTGATGGGTATATATCTTCTTCATTGCAACTCTTTCATTGCTTTTACAAAGTTATGAATTTAATATTCTTTATAACTCAATAATCTAAAAAGAGATATTTGACAAGTCTGTGACAAAATGATTTGTAAGTACTTAATGCAACACAGATACCAATCTTACCTATATTTTTCAGGCAATATGCATGACATATTTGTGTACACATATGTAAACATAGTTTACTCATTTAAAAATACACTGAATCATAAATGAAATAAGATTAAGTTAATTATAATTTAACACAGTGGCTGGGCTATAGCAATACTGAGCTATAGTGTGGCTGGCTAGTTTGTCCATCAAGCAAGCATACAGTATCTTAATTTTCTCTGGTCCTACATCAGAGAAGATTTCTCATTCCAGAAATCTGTGAGAAAGTCATTTGTTGCCTTATAATAAGAAAGAGATAAGGGGGAGAATAAAATATTCTCAATTTAGCATGGCAGAATGATAGTCGTGTAGCTAAATCACCATGGAACTCCTTAAGAATGGCTCCTAAAGTGAACAAATAATAGTTATCAGCCCATCACGCATAGCCAGTTGCTGCAGGTTTTGATGTAAGCAAGATTATCTTCTTTTGCCAGAATGATCAACTCATGCAGTGACCAGGACATTTGCAAGTCAAATAAACTACTGACACTTCATTCTCTCCTTCCTTTCTAGAAATTCCATTCTTAGCATTCAATACCTGTCCCTCTCTTGTATTTGTACTTTGATTCTTAGTGAAGGTGGGTCTTAGTATAATTTGTATTATTCTCATCATTTGCTGGGTCCATGAAAAGATTTCTACTTTAATGTTCCCCACAACTTTTAAAAAGTAACATTTTCACCTTATGACTGCAAGCTTAAAAATAGAGCATGGATTGGACAATGCTGCCTTCTAAACTGGCCAGCATGGTATAGAAAAATACTAATGATAGCAGAAGAGGCTTGAGAGGAGAAAGTTAATATAGTTGATAGAAAAAAATGACAAGGTACATATGGGTTTCAGACAAAACAAGTTTCAGATGAAATAAGGAGCCTGGATAGCTCAGCAGACTAATGCATTGTAATTTAACTCCAGCTGTCTGCAATTACTGTAAGTTCAAATCTTACCAGGCTCAAGGTTGACTCAGCCTTCCATCCTTTCTAAGGTAGGTAAATTGAGGACCCAGTTTGTGGGGGCAATAAGCTGACTTTGTAAAAATATACAAAAGGATGAAGGCTATTGCTTAATGCACTGTAAGCTGGCCTGAGTCTCCGGAGAAGGGCGGCATATAAATCAAATTTTAAAAAAAATAAATAACATGATGTTTCCAATCTGATATCTCTAATTCTTTACCTATTCCCAGTAAAGTTAGCATCCATAGTCATTGGAAGGTGCAGAACAAAATATAACTATGATGGTTCTAATTGGCTTTGGTGTAGTAATGCAAACAATGCAAGGAGACAGTAATATAGCTATTTTTAGAACCTTATAATCGATTTATCTAAACCAAGTAAATTGCTGCACTAGGTGGGGTAAAGATAAGGGGATAATAAAACAAACTAGAGTTCAGAAAGAAATTAATAAATAGTACAGATAGTACAGATAATACAATGCATTCTAGTATGACTGGTATAATCATTTGGTAAATGAGACTCCTTTATGGCACTATAGAATAGCAGTAGAAAATTGCCTATCAGTGTGGATCTGGAAGATCTTTGCTCATTTGCCAGATTTCAGCTGGAAATGTGTTTTCCAGAATTACTGATTTTTCTCACAATTGTACTTGTGCTTCAAAGGATTTTGTAAATTTTTTTGCAATCATCTGGTCATTAGCACTATCTCTGAGAGCAGCAGTTCCAAGAAGATTCCACATCCATTTGCATTGTGATTCAGGTGACTCTGAGGGCACAGATAAACCTCCAAGTAGCCTCAAGAACTCTCAGAAAGAGTGGTAACAAACAGATGACTACAAATATATATATATATATATATATATATATATATATATATATATATATATATATATATATATATATATATCTTCAATTCCCCCCACCCATCATTCTGTCAGTACCTATCCTTCCATCCCCCCACCATCCACTCTCAACTGTCAGTACCTATCCTTCTGTCCCCCAGTATCACAACCAATGAAGCTTCTTGGATAAGAAGTGAAATGTTTTCTTCTTCTTCTTCCTCAAGGAAAAACAAAACAAAACAGTCCAGTTGCCTTTTGAAAAAAGCACCTTTGAGGCTACTATGACCTGGATGACTGAGAATCTCCATAGACAGATCCAAAGTATAGATGGAATATTGTAAGGTTGCTATACGAGATTTGATCACTGCAAAAATACCAAAACAAGATATCATGTGAAGATGCAGAAACCTTAAATAAGAGTTTATGATATTATTTCCTCTCTCTCTCTCTCTCTCTCTCTCTCTCTCTCTCTCTCTCTCTCTCTCTCTCTCTGTGTGTGTGTGTGTGTGTGTGTGTAATCTGGGCATGTGCAAAGAAAATTGAGTTCTAAGAAGCTGCTAACTGGAAAAAAAAGAAGAAAAAGAGGGGAAATAGCTACTAAAATCATAACTAAATCTCTCAAGCAGGGGAAAAAAAAGAGGATTGCTGCTAATTTCATTCATTCATGACAGTTGAATTTCTCATGTTAATGAATTAATACCTTGTTTTATTATTAGATTGAGTTAGTGATGCAACCAGCACAAAGCACTAAGCAAAGGCCTTCCACACTGCATTTCACAGAATCACAGGGCTGAAAGGGACCTTGGAGGTCTTCTAGTTCAATCCCCTGCGCAAAGCAGGAGTCCTTATACCATTCCAGATAAATTGTTGTCCAATCTTTTCTTGAAAACCTCTAGTGATGGAGCACCCACAATTCTGGGGACAAGCTGCTCCATTAATTAATCATTCTCATGGTCAGGAAATGCCTCCTTCTTTCAGTTTGGATCTCCTTCTGATGAGCTTCCACCCATTGCTTCTTGAAGTTTCCCCCCAAATATATTAGCGATGGGATTACATTTTGAATAAGTAAACTAGTAGTACTCATCCAAAGCCGAACTAACACTCCAAATAGCATCATATAAATAAGCCTGTGATAGTATAGCTAGTGTTGGAAGAAAAAAAAGTTCCAGGTTCAATTCCAATCCAGGAATAAAATGGAAGCTGCTTAAGAAAGAAAATTTATTGATGAGCAGAACCACCAACAGCATGTGGTTCTGGGACAGCTGACCAATTAGCTTGGTGAGTCCAAGGATTTTAATACAGTTTCTGAAATGCTGCAGGGGGTTGTGCAATATAATGAGCCTGGTGTTTTTTTTTTTTAAATAAAGTTTATTTTCATTTTAAAAATACAATACTTTACATATATACATACAAGGTTATTGCAACTAACGAAGTTCACGGGAGTTTCTCCGGCATGCTGGAAGTGTGGGAAGGGTTGTGGGGCGTACTATCACCAATGGTGGACATGCCCCAAAGCAGGCAAAAATTGGTCCAAGGTTCGGAACTGGATGGTGGAAATTACAGGATATAATATAGAGCTGAAACCAGAGATTTTTTTATTAGGAATGAAACCAGACAAAATAACTAAGGAAAAATGGTATTTGATCCTCCACATCACTACAGCAGCTAGGATACTATACGCGCAAGAATGGAAAAACAAATTAATACCCACAGAAAATAAATTGATTTGGAAAATTACAGAATGCGCAGAGGCAGACCGGTTAACGAAACTACTTAGGAACCAAAAAGATTCTTATTATTACAAATGTTGGAATTTATGGTATAATTGGGTGAAAGAAAAGAGAGGGAAATGAAATGGATTGTATTAGTGGTATAGGCGCAGATTTGTGTACGAGCCTGGTGTTTTTTGCTATTTTAATAGTGGTGGTTTAATCCTATTAGAATAGAATAGAATAGAATAGAATGGAATGGAATGGAATGGAATGGAATGGAATGGAATGGAATGGAATGGAATAGAATAGAATAGAATAGAATAGAATAGAATAGAATAGAATAGAATAGAATAGAATAGAATAGAATAGAATTTTTTATTGGCCAAGTGTGATTGGACACACAAGAAATTTGTCGGTGCATAATGCTCTCAGTGTACATAAAAGAAAAGATACATTCGTCAAGAATCATAAGGTACAACACTTAATGATAGTCATAGGGTACAAATAAGCAATCAGGAAACAATATCAGTATAAATTGTAAGGATCCAAGCAACAAAGTTACAGTCATACATTTATAAGTGGATGGAGATGGGTAGTGGGAACGATGAGAAGATTAATAGTAGTGCAGACTTAGTAAATAGTTTGACAGTGTTGAGGGAATTATTTGTTTAGCAGAGTGATGGCATTTGGGAAAAAACTGTTCTTGTGTCTAGTTATTCTGGTGTGCTGTGCTCTATAGTGTCGTTTTGAGAGTAGGAGTTGAAACAGTTTATGTCCAGGATGTGAGGGGTCTGTAAATATTTTTGACAGCCCTCTTTTTGACTCGTGCAGTATACAGTGGAATTATTTAGACATAATGTATTATGTCTAAAGGTCATGTCCTGTTCTTAGAATTTGGATGAGGGTGTAAATTTTAATTCCAGCAAGGGGGAGCAGTGGCTGAAGGTGTTTTGTTGTGAATAGGCTGGCCTGGATTTCTTATTGGGCAGAAAATGTCCATCTCTAAAGATTTCAGGCACCTGCTGGAAGTTGTTTTGCTATGTAGGAAATTGGGGCTGCTTTCTGCCTTTAAGAGCATGTTTCTCCGTTTTGCCTTTGGGGTAATATAATATTCTGCCTCTTTTAATATTCCCCAAAATATTTCATTCTCTAGGATGGGGTGGGGTGTGGGGTGTATGTGATTACTTCTTAGCCAATAATCCCACTACTATAACAAACATCATAAGAAAAGCTTGTGTATTCCTGCCTGAAACCAGAATTTGTCAAGCTTGAAAAGATAGCTTTCACAGAGCTTAATGAATATTTAGTCTATTAGCACAACATAATGCTTATTCACAGGTTCAAAGTCACTTGGTAAGTATCTGGCATTTTGGGAAAAAGTTGCAGCCACTGTTTGAGGTATTGTCTCTTAGCAGTTTCAACCACCACCACCAGCAAAACCTCTAACCAAATAAAGCCATAAAGTGACAAATAGAAACTGTGTGCACTTGCTTTATACAGAACCAAGAATTATCTCAAGCTACTGCGACAGCTTGCTAATGTAGCAGTGCATTTTGCAAAACACCAACAATAAACAGATTTATGTAATCCCTTATGAACGGCCAGGTGGATGAGGAGTTTTTCTGAAAGAACAGGACTTCATTTACTGCTTCTCCCTCCATGGGCTGTTTCAGATTTAGAGAACAATGCAGCTAAAAGTTTTACCTCCATTTTAGATCCACGGATTTTCATGGAAGTATTAAGCATGTGTTGAAATCTCTCCCCACTGAATCAATAGGGTTTCAAAGTGCCTGCTGGCTGGATCATGGCCAGTGTTTATGAATGCCGTGGATTCAAATATCACTGAACATATGAGGTGGCCTTCTGCTGCTGTATCGCTCAATGCTGTTTAATCTTGCAGTGTTTTTCCTCTCAGTGTCATTCCCAGCCTGCGGTCTTAGATCCATTTAGCGGGAGAGACAAAAGCTTGAATATGCATTTCTTCACATGTAGCCTGATCTCTCTCTCACTCTCAATTTTCATCCACCGAGCTGTATTGGATCAATAGAAATTCATGAAACTTGCTGGTTTTGTTCATCTGCCTCACATTCTTTACCCTCTCCTCTAAAATAAAAATATGGCTGTAAGACAAACTCTTATTTAGAAATATTGCTTATTCATGCTGGAAGAGATGGGACTATCATTGCCCTTCTCACAGAATCCCATGGCACTCTTTTATCATTCTTTTAACCATGTTTTGTGTGCAAAATGACCGCCATTCTTGATGCCTTGAGGAAGCATCAATTTGATGGGTTATAATGAAGCAGAAGATGTATGCCTTCATCCCCAAATGCTAACAGTCCTGAGGATTTTAGTCCTAAGTGTAATAATAGGCCAAGCTCAGACCATGCAAATTAATGTTGCAGTTTCTGAATGTTGCATCTCCAGCATCAAGGTGATTTCAATCAACCCTTATTATCCTACACTGAAGTAGGTAATAAAGATAATACATAATATTTTGTTGTTTTCATCTCATTTTACAGTGATATGATGTTCACTGAGGGTCAAAATTAACTGTTCTTTGAAAGAACAGTTCTTTACTTGAACAACCTATATAAATAGGTTGTTCAAGTAAAACCAACGCTATAAAAATGTCTCACTGTCATGGAAACCTCATTGGATTTCTCCAAAGCCTCTGTGAAGATTCAGATGTGATACAATAACTCCAGGAGAAAATGCTCTAAATAACAGTGCTTAAGTTGAATATACTGTATTACTGGTACTAAGATAAACTCTAACTCCATTTTAGGATTTAAGACTAAAAATAGTTTGTTCAGAATTAAGTTAATTCAAGGTAATGATATTGTGAAATGTCTAATTTACTCCAAAAATATGTTCAGTAGCTATTTTTATATTGAATCAACTTATATTGCAAACTTTTCATAGAGAAAAAAAAATCATCAATATATGTGACACTTAATATTTTATATATGCATCTTGTGATATTAAATGCATTTATTGAAACAAAAGAGATTCTAATAATTGGCAGGATTTCTGTGGAGTTAATAGTTGAGCCCAAAGAAGACCTGAATTCAAAGTTTCTTATTCCAACCAATAACTAAAAATAAAATAATATTGATAAGACTGAAAAACTGGAAATTAATCAGACTTTTGGTATTTTACTCAGTGACAAAATTAGACATTTTGTTTCCAAAAAATTCATTAATAACCCATAAATTCACTTAAATCATATGAAGGAATAAAAACAGATGTATTTTTTTAAAAAATAGCCCTTGTCTTTCTCCCTCCCTCCCTCTCTCTCTCTCTCCCTCCTGTCGAGAGCATTATTTTCATTTAAGATATATATGCACATCATTTAAATGAGATTATACTTTCTGACAATTACAGTGAATGGCCTTTAAGCCTACCTGTGGTATTTTAGGAACCAGATAGGAAATAGATTAGATGAATGTTTTTCCTGAAGAAGAGGGAAGATCAATGTTTCTATCACATCATAGTAGATGTTGCCTGGAGGTGATAACTATTCAATATATGAGGATTTGTCATTTAACTCAAATTAATTTAATGCAATTTGTTAAATAAAATCTAATTTTGTATCCTTGTCCTACTCATTCCTTTGTCTGATCCCATCCACTTTTTGGAATCTATCCCGTGGTATGTAATTAAAGTTAAAATATATCAAATAATGTTTGATTTCTTGGTAACGGCAGCAGAACTGACGTGGTGTTTCCAGAACTACAACAGCCAAAGCTGCATCGATTTTGTTCACACAACTCTCACTGGATGCATATCTTACTTGTCCCACAAAAGCTACCTGATGAATCAGATATTTGCCCTTTAAATGCACTCCCACAAATCTATAACATTCTTGAGTTACAAAACATTGTTTCATTTTATCAGCATATGTTAGAAAAAGCATATAAGAAGTACTTTTTTTAAAAAAAATGCAATGTAAATAGCAACCTTTTTTCCCCTTTTAGGATGAAGAAGAGCTTGGATGTAGAGTGGTTTCCATAGTAACACAAGGAAACTTCTGCATTATAGGGAAATGTCACATTGCAAAGAACCAAAATTTTGTGATTGTCTGTTTTTGCCCATCAGGGTGGGAAATCACTGTTTAAGAAAATGAAGTTAATTTGCATTCATGTCCCTGGATTTGGTTTTTCACATGACATTCTGTAACAAGTATTACCAGTGAATAATCTTTTTCATGGCAATAGACAGCATCTGGAATTGTGGTGGTGCAGTGGTTAGAATGCAGTATTGCAGGCTAATTATGCCGACTCTCACCAGTTCGATTCTGACTGGCTCAAGGTTGAGTCAGCCAACTTTCTGAGGTCAGTAAAATGAAGACCCAGATTGTTGGGGGAAATTTGCTGACTCTGTAAACTGCTTAGAAAGGGCTGTAAAGCACTATGAAGCAGTATATAAGTCTAAGTGCTATTGCTATCTGTGGATACTTGCAAGTGAATACTACATTTTTAGGGAAGAACCAGCATACAACAGCTCTATTATCTATTATTATAGGAATTGGCTCACATTTATACCAGCATTTCAGATATCTGATCTGGTCAACAAACCTGCTGGGAATTCATGATGCAGCTTGCCATTTTATCAAGTAAAATTTTTACCTTCTCATTCTGTACTATTTGAATGCCATAAATCATCATTCTACACTAGTTGGCATTACTGAGAGGAACATTTTATGTAGAGCATTATCATCTTGCAATAGCAAAGAGCATTGTTAATGAAGCATGGAAAAGGACACATTCGTCTAATGGGTACATGTGTCAATTTTCAATTAAGGCTGAGTTGGAAAGTGAAAAAGGGAGATGAGCATGCAAATAAACCCTTGACCTTAGTAAGGAAGAAAGGGAAGAAGGGAGGGAGGGAGGAAAGGAAGGAAGGAAGGGACGGAGGGAGGGAGGGAGGGAGGGAGGAAGGAAGGACCCAATTTTTAACATAGTTAGAGGGTTTCTTGGAGGGATTGTGATTTATTTTTAATAACATTAAGCTGTGACAATATTAAATTTAGATCATATTGGCTTCAAGATGTATCCTGCAGCTCTTGCACTGCTGAAAAGAAATCTATTTAGATACTGAAAAAAATGGACAGATTTCATATAGATCTCAATTTGCTTTCAGTTAGGTATCTCTCCCTTTCTCCCATGTGATGTATTTTCAATATAAACATAAATACTGCATCCCAAAGCAGATTGGAACTGGGTGTGATTCAATCAATTTTGGTGTTCTGAGTTAAATTGCAAAGCATTCAGAGATCATCTGCTTACTAATCTGATGCATTACGGAAGATATGCAAGATGTATTCACAGAATATATGGCTGCATTTATAAGAGGCTAATAATACCTCCAGTTCTCTTGTGTAGTTACTGCATGGGATAAAAGAATGTGTATATGAAATGAAGAGGGGAGGGGGATGTCACAAATCTAATAAATAAATAAATACCAAAGGTAGGTGAATTACTATTCATCTAGTACTTTCCAAACTTTCACTCCTGAAATATTTATTCAGTCAATGGTGGAGAGTTGGAGTCAGCTTCTGCTGTGAGTTGAAGCTGAGATGCTTTGGCAGATGAAAGATGAAGCATTCCATAGGTGGAAAGAAGACTAGGGCCACTGATTTCCCCATATACTCTGAAATTCATAGATATTCTGGGTAGCCGTGCAGTAATTTATAGACTGCAGAGAAGTCTATATGGACTGAAGCTGCAGCAAACTGACAAGGAGAGCTTAAAGCAGGGTTCCCCAATGTAATTACTGGATTGATGGGTAGTGCTATTTGTTAAGGAAGTGCTTATTATTCGGGTGTGTGTCAATGAACAATCTAAAACATAAAGTGATGGTCGATGAGCTGTAGTGTTTGAGAACTCTTGGTTTAAAGAAAGCAGTGCCTTCTACAAGAACTAGCAACAGTCTGAGAAGGCAACAGCAGTTAAAGTGGAAGTATTCACTTCCTAGGACAGTCCCTATTGGCTGAAACAAGTGACAGTACCTGTTATAGCATGGGATCCTTTTCCTATTGGACTTTAGGTATTGGGGTAGAGCAGAAATCAGATCCAATGAGCAGGAAAGAGAATGAAAAGGCATCAGGTGACTCTTCTACTCAATCATGCTAGAATGTTCCATTTCTACTTCTTCCTTGAGTTGCAGGGCTTCATGTGCCTTTGCTTGTAGTTCCATAGATGTGATGAAGTGGAGGAGGAGAGGGAGTGGGATAATTGGATGACTGCTGTTATTCTTTTGTGGTGTCCCAACAGGGAGATTTTTCCTGCATTACATCAGTTTGGGGAGCCATCTGTAAATACATTTTTGGAAGTTCCAGAGTTAGATATACTTGAGATTCTTGCAAAATTGTCCTTTTATTCAAGATAATCGGCACAGATGAGATTTCTCATCCAATCAGCTTTTCAACAGAATGCCTAATAGGCTTATTCCATCTCTCCAAAAGAGAAGTTATATCCTTATATGCAACGTTGGTATTAAATGTGAGCAGAAGGTCACATTTCCAGATGAAAAGAGGGAAGTAGGATTTTCCTCCCATACCAGCCGTAGTAAGGATTTTCCTTTGTGTAAACCTAAAATGAAGCAAAACTGATGTTTGGGGGATGAGAAACTCTTAGGAGAAGAGTTGAAGGAGAAGAGCTGCTGATCAAATTGGAACCTTTGTTACAAAAGCAACTTTTTAGCATCCTAAACTTTGTTCTGGGTACATTTACTTATCTTACTGAAACTATCTCTAGATCTTGAGGGACAGAAAGCATTTAGGGATGCTTTCTATGGAGAACTGGAGAGGAACATAATTTAATGAATATATGTATATGCAGTATATTAGCTGGAAAAAAAAAACCCTTTCCAGAGCAGACATGACAATATGAACTCCCCTTGTCTTTCAGTCTTTCAAAATCAAGGAAATATGGAATCCAGTTTTGGTCACCCTAATAAAAGAGGGTGCTGAGGGCTTAGAAGGAGTGCAGAGAACATGAGCAAAGGTGTTAAGGAGTCTGGATGCTAAATTGTATGGAGAATGGCTAAGGGAACTGGGTAGGCTTAATCTAATAAAGATAATACTTAGGGGTGACATAAGAGTGACCTTCCAATAGTTGAAGGGCTGGCCCAAGAAAGAGGGGGTCAGTTTATTCTTCAGAGCACCAGAGGGCAGGACAAGAAGCAATGAGTGGAAGCTCATCAAAGGGAGATAAAAACCTAGAAGAAAGGAGAAATTTCCTGACAATGAGAACAATTAGTCAATGAATAGCTAGACTCCTGAACTTCTGGTTGCTCCGTCACTGAAAGTTTTCAAAAAAAGATTGAACAACCACTTGTCTGGGATGGTCTAAAAACTCCTCCCTTGGGCAGAGAGTTGGACAAAAACCTCCAGGGATCCTTCCAGCCCCATGGTTTCTGGTGGGCTTAAAATATATGAAAGTTAATAACAGTAACTACTACTACAACATCTTTTCCCAAACTCCATCGCTAACAGTGATAAAATTGGCTCAACCCCCCAGTGATCTCATGACCTCATTGGCTTGATTACTGGAGTCTTTAGAGATTGAAAAAGATCAAAGATAAAAATATGGGCCATGGTCAGCAAAAAAAAAAAAATGTAGCTACTATGCAGTTGAACTATAACATAACATTATATTTGAATGCAGATAATATTTAGCCTATTGCTATTGCAGAGGTCACCATTATCACCTGTTGCAGACTCTGAGACTTTAATGACTTTTTAAAGCCAGTCTTGGCATATAGCATCACAAAGTGACCTACTTCAGCTTGCAGCTCAGGAGAAAATCGGAAGGAATAAAATAGGAACTGGTCTTTGAACAGCAAAGCAAACCTTTTAAATCACTGGCCATTGTGAGTATGGAAGGAACTCTATGTCCATTTCACCACATAAAATAAAATATTGAATTGAAGTGCTGAAAGGTGTCTATGCATATAGACATAGAGATATGCATTTTTTCCTTCAGATCTGCCACTCAGTGCCTATAAAGTTGGAGTTGGGAATATTGGGGATGGAATCAACTCTCTAGATTGTATGGAGACTGGACACCAAATCCAGTCGTTGGAAGGACAATTTCCATTCAGACCCCTCAGTTGGAGAGAGCAGATAATGAGGCCAGTGCTAGCTCGGATTTTATGATATACTTAAATACCTCTGTCATATTTTGATGTTTTAGAATCTGATGCCATCACATTTGGGGGATACCATGGATGAACTTTTGAGATTTTCAACGAGGCTTGTTTGTGAGTGTCACTATTAAAAGCAGGGAACTCAGAAACCATTCTTAAACCTCACTTCATTTCGAACAGGTAGCCAATTTAACCAAGCTAACTTCTGAAAGCTCAATGAATAATATAGGGACTTATTATTTAAGGTTTCAAGCAAGATGAAGAAAACACCACTTTTGATCCTGCAATATGGAGTGTGCTTCTTTTTCCTGTTGCTGGGAGGATATCATGAAATATAGATTAATGGTGGCATTTTCATATGTTTGATGTGCCATTTAACGAGGTGGAAACTCTTTCATATATGACATCAAAAGGGACTTGCTAGAAGTTCTCCCTCCCCCCCCTCTCTCACACACACACACTGAGCTGAGGAATATTATCTGAATTCACGAACTCCAACTTTTTAGAACCTCATATATTCATTAAATCACTAAATCAGTTGCCATGGTTCAATTTAAGATAAAGAGATGAAATTCACCTTTCAGTCACGTGTTTGTCTACAACTCTGTTGGGAAAATTACTGAGAAAATTACTGAGAAATTACTGAGAAAATTACTAATTTCCCGCTAGACATGCACCAAGCATACTCCAAGCCAGTTCCTATATCCATATCAGAGCAAGAAGTTCAGCAGTGAAAATTACAACTTGGTGTCTATTAAACATCAGCAAATGACAAAACAGTTAATTGGTAAAACAGGGCAAAAGGCAGAAAATAATAGGGAGAAAACAGAGAAAAATGAACAGCAGGCAAAATATAAAAAGGAGAGAGGATTTAATAGCAATGTCCGTAATCTCTGTATATCTGTATCAAAGGATACTGAATTTTCAAGGGAAGATCCATTTCGCTTAAATTTGCCTGCTATGTTTGGGACAACAACAATAACAAAATCTTAGCCTAAGTAGCCTAGGAAAAAAATATTCAGCACAGAGATGGAGAGTTTATTCAGGAATCCAAACTTCTTGTTTAAAAAAAGCTGGGTATAATTTAGAAGGCTCTTAACTCTCAGATACTAACTATATTATATGAAATGACAGACTTCCACAACACATAACATCTCCTCCTAATGTTTCATCAGTTTAAACCCAATTATTTCTGCTCATTTATTTTATAACTAGTGATTTAGCTGTATTTATTTATTATTTTTTTTCCATTCCCAAAATGATGTATTTGAGATACTGAAGCATATCATATCACATCATCTCCACATCAGATGATTTAATCTGTTTTCTATTAAGTTTTCTTTCTGATTGAATCTCATGGCTAACAGTTTCATCGAAGAGATTTAAATATCTATGATAGCATTTATTTTGACAATTTTGAAATAAGAGAAGGGGAACATATTCCTTGCCAGTAAGCATGACCATTGACTGTGAGTTGCAGTTCAGCAAGCTCTGGATGTCATCGGTTCCTCACCCAATGCTTAACTGTCTATGAAGTTTCTTATAATTTGGTTTGGATTCACCAGTGTGTCATTTTAGTCTTTTAAAATTCACAGTGGAAGATCAATACCAGCAGTCAGTCTTATTTTTATACTGATTCTTCTGTTTCCTGTTTAGTTCACATAACTACTATTCCACTCTCTAACTTCTTATTAAGGCCTCTAAATTAAAATTGTTTCTGAGAATGTCCCAGGAGAGTGTATCCAAAAAGATACCATCCAAGTCTGTCCTGTAAATGACAATCTTGCTAGTGATTTGGGAATGAGAGAGGAATGGGTTCCCTAAGAATACATGATTTCATTCAGGTCTTGTCTAATTAGGTTTTCATATGTTCTGCTCAGGGATGCTATTCAGCAGGTTCTGACAGGTTCTGGAGAACCAGTTGCGGAAATTTTGAGTAGTTCAGAGAACCAACAAATACCACCTCAGAGTGGGGTGGGAATGGAGATTATCCTTCCCCCAGGAGTGGGGAGGGAATGGGGATTTTGCAGTATCCTTCCCCTGCCACGCCACCAAGCCACGCCCACAGAACCAGTAGTAAAAAAAAATTGAATTCCACCACTGGTTCTGCTTCTTACCAGTAGAAGATTCCAGTTAGTTTATGGCATTTCAAGGACCCAATTTTGTTTAATCCTGATGAGTCTTTCCTGCTAGACTTTCCACATAGACACCTAAGCACAACACAAACATGCCCTGACAGCATCTCTTTTCTGCCACATCCTCCTGGAGTTGTCTTCATCTTACCCATAGCCCATGAGTGAGACAGGCAGAGCCATTCTTAGCTGTACTGGTATTAAAGTAGTTTGCCCGTCTTATTCTGATACCCTTCCTGATGTGTAAATGTATTCTGCTTTGTGATCTTGCAGGAAAGTCCTGAAATTTCATTGACTAAAAACAGAGATCAGCAATTGAGACAAAAACTTGCATGCCAATATAGTTTTGTGTTAATTCAAGGATGGATGGAAGGCACGTCCACTCAATTGTGAGAAATCATTCTTAAGAAATTTAAGGCCCTTAATTTAAGGAATTCAAATTGCAGAGTAAAAAAATAAAATCATATTTGTTTATACTAGATTACTATCAGGAATCTAGTATAGAATCTTGTTTCCTGGAATCTTGCTTTTTAGCTCAAGCAGTTACTAAATATATTCTGTTTTTTTAATGGTTCTAAATACTAACCGTTAAGATAATCATATGTTACTAAGACATTATCTTAATAATATAATGATAATAATATCATTATGACATATTGCCGTGAGATTGCTGTGGATTCTATAATCTGACCGGACAAAAGGATCTTTCTCTAGGTAGGGTGGGAATGAAATCTGGAGAAGTATAGAGCATGGCATTTATTTAATTTTATTTAGATTTTTTTTATCCTGCCTTTATTAGGTATGTTCACAAGTCAAAGCTGGGATACTCTTCCTATTACTCTTCCTTTCCTCCTTCTATTTTTCCCAGTCTTGTGAGGTTACTATTTTTTTTTAATTTGATTTATATGCCGCCCTTCTCTGGAGACTCAGGGCGGCTTACAATGCGTTAAGCAATAGCCTTCATACTTTTGTATGTTTATACAAAGTCATCTTATTGCCCCCACAAACTGGGTCCTCAATTTACCTACCTTAGAAAGGATGGAAGGCTGAGTCAACCTTGAGCCTAGTGAGATTCGAACTTACAGTAATTGCAGACAGCTGGTGTTAATCACAATGCTATTAGTCTGCTGAGCCACCAGGCTCACTTGTGCTGAGACAGACTGAACTGGGCCTAAGTCACCAAGCTGGCCTTCCTGCCTGTTGTGGCCCCGCCCTCTGAGCCTATCTCATCGGAGGAAGAAGGCTCTGAACATGAGGGAGAGGAGTCAGCCAGGCCTCCCTCTCCAGGCCCCTCCCCTCTGGCACTGTCTCAGGTGCCGGCCGAGGGAGAGGAGATTAGCCAGGAGCCAGGTGTCTCGAATGAAAGCGAAGAAGGAGAGCCGTTGTTCCTTGATGCACGCCAACGAAGGTGTGATAAACGGTTGCAGCAGTTAAGGAGGCGTGCTAGGGATTAGAACTGAGTCACTGGACCACACCCCAGAGACTATATAAGAGAGGGTGGTGGCTGGTAAAACTCCGTGATGAACAAAAACTAACTTTGGCTAGTCACTTGAACAATGCCTGAAGCTGCCGAAGGGATATTGTTTTGCTGGACTATTTACAATGTGTATGTAATGTTATGTTATCTGTTGCAGTAAAGCTTTTGGCAGACGGTGCTTATATTGTTGCCAAGTTTGAGATAACGACCTGTGTGCGTGCCAAGTACTTTCTTAACCCTCGGCTGGCTGTGTTTGTGTGTGTGTGTAGACGGGGACAGATCACTGCCTAAGGCAGGACTAGATTAGAACTCACTGGTTTCCAACCTGGTGCTTTAACTACTAGACCAAACTGACTTTCCTGATTCATGACATGAAGAGGAACATTCCACGTTGCAAACTTTTATTAGAATTTCTACCTTTCTAATCTAATTTTAAATTAGAAATTTAACTTTTAATCCATTGAACTTCTTTACCATTATAGGAAAATCATGTGGAACATAGCGCATTGATCTGAACTACAGAAGCCAACCATCATGTGATTTTTTGATCCCAGTTTCTTAAGATTTTTTCAGGAGTTTTTCCAAGTGAGTTTTGAAGATATTTAAAATATTATAATAGGCAAGTTTACCATACCTGTCCTCCATGAAGCTTATATTTCATTTGTCCTAAGTGCTGCGTGGCTCAGAGATTTTTTTTTAATATACTTTGATCTCTTGATGTGTTATAGCTAAATATATTGCTTTAATCTGCTATTAAAGTTATTTTTTTCCTAATGGAGAATTATTGGTTATAAAGAATGATTACTCCTTATTCTGGCATACAGTCGAGTCAGAAAAATCACCTGAGACAACATTTCAAACTCTACATCAGGAAATGTTCAGATTTTAAACTTTAATAAAAATTATTATAGAAAAAAGAAAGCTTTCATATATAGATGATTTTTTTAAAAAAAATTAATTTGAGGAAATCAAATTTTAGAGTAAAAAAATCTTATTAGTTTATACTAGATTACCATCAGAATATATGGAGTGTGTACTCTCCTGAAACTTCTTTTCAGTTTCAAGGAGTTACCATGTATATTGTTTCATATATAGATGAGAAACTCTTTTGCTGTTTAGTAAAAATGTGTCTTCTACATCAGGAATTGGTAACCTTTGCAAATTTGAGTCACACTGAACATTGGCAAGGGGACAATTGCAGTGTTCAGTAGACTTATGTAAAGTTGGCAAGGGATATAGGTGGGGAATCTTATTTTTGCCTATCTTGGTGGGGGAGCAGTATATTAAAGGATATTTGCTTTTTATCCTTTCCAACCATATGGACTATTAGAAAGCAATTGTGCAAAGGGTCATGGGGCTCTGTTCAGTGGTCCTTCTATCTGTCTGTCTATCAACAGGATAACTGGTGTGGGGAGAGAAGATGGGAACAGAAAACATCAGCTTGAAAATGGGACTATGAGGCCAACCACAGTCTACAAGAGAAAAGCCCTCTGTTGGGAGAAATATCTATCTAGTTCAGTTCCAAGCTGGGAGAAAGACACCAGAGACAAAATAGAGGCTGGAAACTGATTGGAAAGAAGGTCCATTTATTGATGAACAGGACCACACATGTTTGTGGTCCTGGTGCACCTGACCAAATGGAGTTGAGAGTGGGGTTTTTTTTATACCTTCTCTGAGCTTCGCACTTGAGCTTCCTGTTCCTGTGCAAGGACGTATATTATACTGCTTTCAGACTCCCATGGGGCCATGTAGGGTTTATGTAGGGGTCATGGCTGGCTCTATAGGCAAAGTACAAATGCTAGGTGTTTGTCTGAGCTAAGTTTGGTTGAAGTTTGGTCTGCTCTGAGATGATGCAATGAAGGAGGTTGTGTTCTAAAAGGCTATTATGGCTTAATGGCTTTGTCCTTGGTTTGGATCTTGAGTGAGGGCTAATGCTATCGCTCTCTGCCTTTGTTCAGACTTTGCTGCAAGGAGTAATGGATTACCAAATCTTCATTTCTAAAAGCTGCCCCAGCTCAGTATCTGCTTGGGGCAGGGAGCTGGGGCTCTGAGTTTCTGTCTTCCTTAAGATTTTTTATTTCGCTTTTAGGGGAAATATTATATTATGCCTTTTTAATAGTTCCTAAAAATATTTCATTCTTCTAGGAGATGGGTGGGTGCTAACTTTCTACACCTCCCTATGCAGTTGGGGGGCAGTAATTAGGAATGTTGTTGACTGTTTCATTTTAAGCCCCCTCCTTGTTCCTTCCCTGTCACATGCGTCAGAGCAGATGTATTATTAATGGGTTCAAATCAGTTTCTAAAGTTATGTTCTATTAGTTACTCTTTTCAATCCAGCAGAATAATAGAAGAAAATTATATAACGACTCTGATCTCTATGCATTCAGCAAAATAACTCTCTGAACACTGAATATTGGACATATTCATACATAGAAATAATATTTCAAAGTATTTCCCAAGAGAAATATTCAGAAACAGAACATTCAGAAATAGAATATTAGGTGTGAGCCGGTAACAGAAAAATTAAAAAAACAGGCTGGACTGGTGGTGCAGAGGTGCAGAGAAAAACACAACAGAGCAAAGTTTCCCAATGTGTCCTTGAACAGCAGATTGGAATCTTGGCAACTGCTCCATTCCACACCTCCTGCCACTTTCTTTTCCAGTCACATGACTCAGAGTCATGTGCACCTCAGTGCTTTCTAATGCACACAAGTACACACATGCAGATGTAAATAAATAGAAAAATGCATTTAATACAAAATATAAAGTTATAAATACAGAAATGCAGGAAATACAGGGACCACTTATTGCAGAATAAGTGATTAAATTTTTCTCTTAGATAATTGCCCATCTAAAATATTCCCTCACAAAATAAAAACAAGCAAAAATATATCATGAATCTCCCTGACTTCTCTGTCATATCAGTTTGATCCTTCAACTTTAAAAGTCAATGCTGTAGTTTTGTAAGCAGAATAATTCCCAGTGTAATTCAATGGAATTTTCTTAAAATCTTAAAATACTAATAATTGCAGCTATTGCCTGCCTCTTCAGAAGTCAAACTGAAAATTTTTTTTGGCAATGTCTTGATTTTGCAGGAGAGAGGCATTTACATTACAAGCCTTCCAATTTATTGTCAGTCAGAAAATGCAGTAGTTGTACATTCGCTTCTGCCTTGCAGTACTCCTCACAAACCAAAAAAGCAAAGGAAGATTCATACTTGCATTTGAGATTGACTATTTTCTATGGTGCAATGTACCTGGAATTATGAAATGGGTCTGTCACCAAACATAACTACTTGGACAACCCATCATATGGTAGAAAATAATCACTTGTACAGATGTCAATTTGGAAGCTACTGTGTGATTGACATGAGTTCATTGGACATAACTTTCTGCTTCTGCTATAATGAGCATTTCAATTTATTCCACCCAAATAATGTATATACACAAGGTTTTTGCAAGAAGATATGATTTCTTCATAACTCTTAGGAAGCAGAGATCTTTAAAGATAAACTCCCAAAACAGCTGTAAATGTTCCATTATTGAGCGACTTGATAGCATCTGGTGGTTCTGGGTTACACAGAACATTCAAGGTTATTGGATTCTACTTCAGGTATGGTTATGGGTTACAAATTGCTTTGGTCACTTTGGGCAAGTGATCCATGTCACTAAATATTTATTTATAAAACTTATTGGCTGCCCGTCTTACCATAGGGTAACTAGGTGGCTTACAGACCTAAAAATGTATCTATACATATACACTTAAACATAAATAAATTAAAACCAAATATTAAAATCTAAGGACATGTGGGGAGGGTGGAGCAGATTGGGGAGAGGTGGGATCTGTTGTTACCCAATCAACCACCTCCACTGTGCTGTTCCCCCATTGGGGCCCCAAACCAACTGGCAAAATCACATCTTTAGGCCTTTACGAAAGGATAGAAGGATTGAGACAACCTCACATTGGGGGGGCAAGATATTCCGGAGGGCAGGAACAACAACAGAAAAGACCCTCCTCCTGGATCCCAGCATCTAGAATAATTGGGCTGATGGGAACCGCAGCATACTTCCTTTACTGGCACAAGTGGGATGGGCCAATCCCAGTGGGGTGAGATGGTAAATAAGTTGTTGGCTTCATTGGACATACCGTACATGTCCACATACTGTACATTATACATACATGGATAATGGATTTATATGCCATCGGCCATGTTTTTATTCATTCATTTATTGTATCAGTTGGCTGAAAATCACTTGCAGGCACTGATATATTATATTTTTATTCTTTTTTGGAGGGATGAATTCAAACATGGTATTAGGAGAAATTTGTTTGATATAATGGCTGCTATTCCATTTAATTCTTCATATGCAGGAAATTTCAGATGATGATATTCACTTCTATTCTTGTCAGCCTGACCAGATAAACTAATTCTATATCACTGTAAAGCTGTATTAACAGAATCTTGAAAAAAAGAAAGTAAAATTCTTTCGCTGTCACCTTTACAGCCTGAGAACCTAGAGAGAGTTCCTTCAGAGCTTCTTGCTCTGCTCTCTATGGATCTAAGGACTATGCTATTTCTTATCTTACAATTCCATAGGTAGTATAACTTTGCCCTGTTTCCCAACATGTTCCCCACATACCAGTGGTGGGTTGCTATCGGTTCTCCCTGGTTCTTGTGAACCGGTAGTGGAAATTTTGAGTAGTTCGGAGAACCGGTAAATACCACCTCTGCCTGGCCCCGCCCCCAATCTATTCACTGCCTCCCGATGTCAGCTGATCGGCTAGAAGGAAAAAATCAGGGCTCACTTGACAAAGAGGAGGAAAAAAAAGCAAGACATCTTAGCTTTAAATTGAGAAGCCAAGAAGCCTCCCAACTGATAAGCTAGAACTGATCCACTCCTTGTAAACCGCTCGGTGGTGGTAGATTGGCAATTGAGGCCAAGCTGTCTGAAAGCTGTTTCCGATGCTCTCGGTGGTGGCAGAGTGGCAAAAAACTGTTTAAACTCTTGCTGTGGTGCTTCAAAGGGCCACCCTACAGCTGATCAGCAGTAAAAGGCAGTGTGATGGTAGACCGGTACGCTCCAAAAACAAACTGGTAGACCGGTATGGCTCTGCAAGCAGTTAAAAGCCTAGTAGACCAGTACCTCGGCTAAATCCTAAATAATTGTCATATGACCATCAAACTACGCCCACAAAATAAGCCACACCCACAGAACTGGTAGTAAAATTTTTTAGAACTTACCCCTACCACATACCATTACAATTCTTCTTTGCTATGTAAATCCAAATTATAATTTGATATGAGACAGAAATGGTAGGATGAAGGCAAACAGATTGAAATTTCTTCCATACAAGACAAAGTTATTCCTTGTCAGAGGCAATTAGCCCCGTTACCTTCCTGGGGTAATTGCCTGGATCGTGGCATTTTCCTTGTGTATACCTTTGAAAAATAAAACCGGAATACATCTTCTAATTAAACTCATATTTATTGTAAAGAAAATAAAACATCTAACTATCTAAAATAATTAAAGTGTTACATTTTTGCAAAGTTCCTACTGGCTACTTCTCAGCAGCTGGACTTCTCTGGCAAGAGAACAAAGAAAAGTGTGAAGTGGAAAGAAAGGAATGCGGATATACGTAGTATCAGTTACTGATAAGAAATTTTTGGCAAGCTACGGAAAGTCTGACAGTCCAGAAATATGAGCTCAGCTGGTAAATACAAAAACGCAGTGACATTCCTGGGCAATCCAGGGCAGGTGAGGGATTCAATCTGTTATAGATGGAGTTATCCTCCTCCCGAATACTCAGTTTCTTAGTTTGGATATATTCGTGGATACAATTCTGAACTGATCCAGAAGTATATTTCCTTAACCAAACTTATTGTGCAAATTTCTGTAAGAAAAGAGCAGGCAGAGGTAGGGGAGGTGGAATGTGTCATCATTTTAGAGTCCTTGCATTGCCAAAAGAGATCTAAGTCCAGCCCCTCCTTGAATTCCATTGTCACTTATCTAGCACCCATTTAATTCTGACCATTAGTTGACCAGATTCTTATGTGCAGGTTTGAAGAAATCTAGGTTGCAATTTTATGAATACTTGTGATTCTTTGCACCTGACAACTTCTCTGTTCCAGGATATATCAAATATGCCCAATATGAGGCATACCTTTCATTTCTTTAATACATAATACCTGAGGCTGATTGAAAAATTATTTAAAAATTCTGGTTGCTCCTGAAGGCCATGGCCAGACTATCATGTGGACACAATTACCAGGGATACTTGAACCTACACTGGCCATCTAAACTGCAGGCAAAATGCAAGCATCAATCATATCCTATAAAACATATATTGTTTGGGACCACCTTTTGAATGCTATATTGTCTTTGACTTTCTTAGGCTTCATGATCCTTAGGAACATTTTGCTTTGGCAAAGCAATAATAATTTCAGTAATAAGTTTAATTTGATTTTTTTTGCTACCAATGCCTTCATCATAGCTAAGGGAGTCATAAAAACTACATGTTACTGAATATTGTATATGCTTCTTGACCCATATTTTCCCAGGATAACCACTGCAAAAAAAATAACATACATTTCATAAAAATCATTGAAAAGGAAGAGTGCAAGGGAAGGAAATAAAAAATAATGAGATAATAATAGCAGCTTTAGATGTTAGGAAACAGTTCCCTGTAGGTTCAACTTGCCTTATTGTCTAGATTATATATGGCTTCATTATGAACAAACAAACAAAAATTTTTTTGCAGAAGAACTGTTTTCTGGAAGGCCATTTTATGTATCACATACCTTGCTGACATTTTACAATAATTTTTAACCTCTATAAAATTAATTATCTTTATAGATGACAACAAAATGAACCACAGTTTGTTGACGTATATACAATGTCTTAACATAATAATAGAGGCTTTCTGAAACAGACATAAAGGGGGAAAATTATACTGAAAGAATATGTAATCCTTGAGAATATGTTTTCTCCTCCGGTGTGAGATCATTGATAGAACATTTTTCAAGGATATGAGAGGCACCTTTTTGGTTACTGTTTCTAGACCTAGGAATCCCTGGGCAAAGAAGGTTAGACGGCTTCTTTGTTATCTTACTATCTGCGAAGAAAAGGCAGGTATTTAGGTACAAATTGCTGGATTATAATTTATAAAATGCTGCCTGTTTTACTGAGGTTCTAAAATTGTGTTTTAATTAGGTTTTAATTTAAAACAAATCTTCATTTCTAAAACGTGTCCTTAGTTTTGGATTTCACGCGTAAATGCCATTCTTTGATAGAAAAAGGATTATTTATTTATTTATTTATTTATTTATTTATTTATTTATTTATTAAGCTTATATGCCGCCCTCTCTCCGGGAAGCAATAAAAACAGATAAAATCAATATTAAGTGTTAAAAACCATTAAAACACCCCTTAAAAACCCCTTCAGTCCAATCTGGCCTAGCGAAATAACCATGTCTTAAGGTGACAGTGGAAAGAGCACAGGTCAGGGGCCACCTGGAGCTCCAGGGGGAGTTGATTCCATAAGGTAGGTGCGCCCACAGAGAAAGCCCATTCCCTAGGAGTCACCAGATGACACTGCCTGGCTGACGGCACTCCAAGGAGGCCCCTGTGGGAACGCACCGGGCGATGGTGAGCTGTTGCTGGCCGCAGATGGTCCGTCAGGTACCCCGGGCCTAGGCCATGTAGGCCTTTATAGGTAATAACCAGCACCTTGAATCTCACCCGGAGGGCAACCGGTAGCCAATGCAGGTCGCGCAGGAGGGGTATAACATGAGAGTGTCAGGACACTCCCATCACTACCCACGCGGCTGCATTCTGCACAAGCTGAAGCCTCCGGGTGGTCTTCCTGGGCAGCCCCATGTAGAGAGCATTGCAGTAGTCGATCCGGGAGGTCACGAGCGCATGAGTGACTGTGCAGAGTCACATTCAATCAATAATAAATTAAATTAATTAGTAAACATTCACAGTTAATTCATACATTTCAGAGAGAAAGCAATTCAGGCTGTTGGAGCTCCCAGGCTGGCATTTTCAGCACCTTGCAGGTCAATCTTAAAGCTGCTCTCAGCTTTGGGCCAATGATGTGAGAGAAAACGCCTCTCAGAAGTCTTCTCAGACAACCCCAAAGGAACCTTAGATTTGGTGGCTGCAATAGCAAAGCCACCCAGCCTGGAAGAGCTTCCTGTGCTAAAGGAGCCCCTGGATGGGCAACTTGCAGGTAAATGTAGTATGATCTCCATCTCCATCTATCTACTACAGTAAAATATTTTAAATAGATTGATCAGATATTGAAAAAAATAATGGTCAATCAGCTCTCTAGATTAAAAAACAAAACAAATCAAAATTAAGGTTTTTAAATATGAAGATATGGACTTTAATATTCTCTCTTTACAGTTATATCTCTGGGTTTATATTTTGACTTCTGTTGCTTCCAGTAATTAATAAATTGTCTTAAAATCATTCCGGGCACAAGAAGAAAGTTATTATTTTGCATCTGTAACAACTTGGTTCCTGTTTTAGCTATAATCAATAATCTTTCCTTAATTAAATCTGCAAGATACATTTGGAGTATGTTAGGAAGGGAATAGAAATACGATGTACATTCTCAGGAGAAGTTGACATTATTGAACACTCAAAACCTTAGCTTAACAGGAAAAAAAGTATTTTGGAGTTCATGGCAAGTGAAGGGCCAGATTATTGCTAATCTTTTTTTGAAATTGTTTTTGCAAAAAGACAATTTGCGCTATTTGAGGGTGCTGATGGGAATATATTCAATTAAAACATCTTTTGACTTTAGTATTTGGTCCTGCTGTGTTAGTTGCAATTGAAGGTCCTAAACTATTAATAACGTGTCATTAGAAAAAGATTTTGAAGTTTTTATTCATTATTAAGTAATTTGCAAGTGGTTTAAAAAATAACTTAGAATATTTATTTTAACTAAACAATGCTTAATTTTTAAGATTAAAGATTAATTTCTGAGCCTACTGAATATTTTTAGAAAATTTGTAGCAAAGGTTGGGTTTCAACTATAGCATGTTGGAAACTATGTTGATGGTTATGTCAGAAAGGACCTTGATTGATATATTTTGTGTCTGCTTTGTGTTGACCCTATTTGGGTTTAAACTTCATAAATTTATAAATAGAGAGTTAAAGAAATAAAAGTCAAATATATGAATGTGGTAATAAATCATATTGAGAAAAATTGGAGCCTATTGAAGTATAATGACCTTTGGATTTAATGCCTGCGTGATAACTGAGAAACTTGTTTTACCATAATGGAAAGACTATAGTTCAGGGGTGTCAAACTCAATTCCATTGAGGACTGCATCAGGGTTGTGTTTGACCTTTGGGGCCTGAGGTGGACATGGCCAGCTCGATATCACTCATGTTGGGGCACCTGTGGTGGCCTGAGTGCTCTGCCAGTCTCCCAAGCTCCATTTTCAGCTACGTCTGCCCTCCGGCAACCCTCTACCAGCAAAAACGGAGCTTGGGAATGCCGCCTGTAGCCCTTGTGAGTTCCATTTTTGGCTGCGACAGCCTCCTGCAAATCTCTGCCAATGAAAATGGAGCTTGGAGTGACGCACACAGCTCCGTTTTTGTTGGCAGAGGCACCACGGGCCAGTCCTTCAGTGTTTCCATGGCAGCCTCGTGGGCCAGATCTAAGCACCCTGTGGGCCAGAATCAGACTCCGGGCCTTGAGTTTGACACCCCTGCTATAGTGTATCTGATCGAAAACTATGGATGGAATACACAATTGCACTTTCTGTTTATGAACCAACTTTCTACTGATCAAAATAATTCCATGTCATCAAGGTTGAATTTCTTGTAGAATATGTTGCATATGTTGTTTAATGTGTATTACTTATATTTTTTTTAATTTATTGTATTTTGGTCTTATTTAATATTATTTTCTCTTGTTGTAGGTAAAAGTTAATACTATTGTTGTTGTTGTTGCTACTATAACTGTTACTGAGGCCTTGATAGGATTATCAGTCCTGTCTGCTAGAATGTTTTTACTTGTTGGTTTTATTGTACACTGCCTTGAATCAAATTTGTGAGATGTGTGGTCATTTAAATTTGATAGACAAATAAATTTCCCTGAGAATTGGAATTCCTTGAAGTCATATTGTATCTTCTGAATTCTTTGCACCCGAAGAGAGCATCTCCCACAGCTGATCTAAGCTTCATTGGTAGCTGAGCTGTCCATGCAAAAGGGGTACAAAATCCTCTGCAAATCCACACCACTTTTCTCTGTCCAGTCACAAAAAGTAGGTCCAAGAAATGCTCTATTACCATATGCATCAGGTTAAAAATGTATTGAAAGAGTTCCATTGTTATAATATTCCTGAATTTCTGAGATGGCTCTTTTAGAGGACTTTAGCATGGATTTTGAAACCACCTTGAATTACACTCAATTCTTTGACACCACTGCTAAGACTACTTAGCTCAGTCAGAGTGGTTGATAGGGAACAAGTGAATAATACAGCAATATCCTATCTCTCCGGTCCAGTATTAGGTATATTCTTCAAAACCAGGCTAAGAACCAAAGAGTTTACTTATGCATATGATAGAATATGCACCAAAGACAAATTCCTTGTGTGTCCAATCACACTTGGCCAATAAACAATTCTACTCTACTCTACTCTACTCTACTCTACTCTACTCTACTCTACTCTATTCTATTCTATTCTATTCTATTCTATTCTCTATAGATGAAAGCAATATTTCATCCATGGATATCTAGCTTAGATTGGTGAAGACTATCTTATTATTAGACTGCTAAACCAAAAGGCAAATTAGCCTGGTGATGTATATTTAGGGAGGTGGTGGCAGGATTAAATCATAGGGGAGCTTTCAAACATCTAACCTGAGTTTTCTTTTTCTGACTAATTCTTCTTGTAACATTTTACCTCCCCCTACCTAAAATCACTTTAATAGGAGCAATCTATTGTATTATTATTATTATTATTATTATTATTATTTATTGTTCTATGGTATAAAAATAATTGCAAAACTATATTTTGTGGATCACTTTCAGACCAATATATATTGAATTTCAGCTGAAATGTGGAAGTTTTTCTTTTACATTATTGCAGGAAGACCTTCTGAGAATCATTCAGCTACTTTTGTTTGCCATTTTTGTGATGAAATATGGGCATGGAGTTGTCTATTCCTTAATCCTCATTTGTAAACTGAGATGATTAATGGACCATTCCTTTGATGCATACTAGATCTTTTGTTGGAAATAAAGTCTCATTCTGCGTGTTAATTTTATTTATCACATCTTCCTGTCATCTCATCCCAAAGCTCAAGAAATGGATTTGGAGCTTATAAAAGGAGCTTATTATATTATTATTTTACAACTGCTTGGAAAAAAAAAAAGGAAATTCAAGTCTCATAGCAAACTTTATTTGTTCTTTGCTGAGAATTCAATCCAGCTCTTCCTAATAGAAGTACTTCAGTTTGGGTTCCTGGGGTGATGGTCATTGTGGCTGCAGACACCTTCCTTGGAGCCAATCAAGCCGCAGGTCTTACCTGATGTGAAATCAATGGGGAATTATAATGCTGCAATGTAAACTGCCACTATAATAAAGTGGCAGTTTCAAAACTGTTTCAAGGCTCCCTGTGTTTCTCAGTATAATTCTTATAAAAATGAAATAATTGATTTTAATTTCGAAAGCATGGCCACAATGGAAGATAGAACCAATAAAAAGCTGAGCTTGTGGAATGGATCATGAGAGATAAGAGGTAGTAGTAGGGAGCAATAATACTATTTTACCATCTGCTAAATGGCCATACCATTACAACCATCAGAAACAGTAAAAAGAATAGTGAGAAAGAAAAAGAAAGAAAGAAAGAAAGAAAGAAAGAAAGAAAGAAAGGAAGGAAGGAAGGAAGGAAGGAAGGAAGGAGGGAGGGAGGGAGGGAGGAGGGAGGGAGAGAGGGAGGAGGAAAGGGAAAGAGAAAGGGAAAGGGAAGGAAGGAAAGCAAAAAAAAAAGGTCTAACATAAAATATCTTGGTTCTTTGTTCGTTATAAATATTCTACATCCTTGTAAGAAAGTTCATGCCACAGTTAATCTTTCCCAGAGTTGTAAATATGAAGGACCATTACAAATTATCAAAAACATTCTCTACGCCTACAAAAAACATAAACACATTTTACTTTTCTAGTTTATACTGTCAATAGCCTTTAAAATATATATCTAATATTACCCTTCATATATCTCTATTCAGGAATCCAGAATGTATCAAAAGCCCGTTTAGACTTTTTAGAAATATTGTATTCTCATGTAAGTAACAAAATAGGCCTATATGACTTTGGATGAGTGGGGTCCTTCCTGACTTTAAATATAAGAGATTTTAGAGCTATCTTCTTAGAGGAAGAAACTGCTTGATGTCATTGAATATCATTCATGACCTGGGTTTGATCAGAATTTCTTGGAAAGTCTTGTAATATATTGTGGTAACTCCATCTTGTCCCAAAGCCTAATTCAGTTTCAAATTTTGTATTTGCTGTACTCTTCAGCAACTGCTTCCTTTTGTTTTTCTGCAAGCTTTATAAGCTGCATTGTGTTTCAACAGTCTTCAATACATTCTGTATTTGATATCTGTTTGCTATATAATCAACAATAATCTTTAGCAGTTTGTTGCCTCCTCTATTTTTGAAATGTCTGTTGTACTGCCATCCCAATCAGAAGTCTTAATTGTTTTTTCTTGTATCTTCCTAAACTGAAAATCAGTGGGTTATCTGGCTTTATTGCCCTTTTCAAAATATTTCTGTTTGGTAAAATGCACATTCTTGTATTAACTTCCATTAAATTTAGATGTTTAAAATAGTTTTAATAATTTGTTCTGTGTCCAAAAGAGGATTCTTCCTCTTTGTTAATTTGTAATTGCTTCAATTCATTTGTCAATAGTTCTATCTGTTTTTCTGTGCATGCTTTCTTTCCATTTGATGTCAAAGAAATACGTTGTCATTTAATAAATGTGGTTTACAATTCTAAGAGAATATTGAACCTAAGTGTTTACATGAACTAAAAACTTTTGCCAAACTAGTTTAACTACAAATATTCCTTCATCTATGGCATCAGATTCAAGAATAGTACTGAAGTGTGACTATGATTTAAATCTAATTAGTGTATGCATGAAAACTACCTCAATCTCCTATTTGTATAGATTGAAATCCTAAACATGCTTACTTGGGAGTAAGTTTCATTTAATCGTGTGACTTATGAATAAATACAGACAATTGTTCTACAAGTCTCCATCATACCTCACATTTATGAATTTTGCATTCATTTTCTTTTTGCTCAACACTGATTTTATTTATCATTATCTGCCAATTTTGTTCAAAAGTACCACCTTTCCCAGGTGTTATTTCCATGGAATGTTGATTTTTTAGTTGCAAGCATCTCTTTCAGAAAACAGATGCTTGACAACTTTGTCTTCTACTCAACTTTATGAAACTATTCAGCAGTCAGTGAAACATGAATCTGATGCTGAACTAGGAAAAGAACATATCAGCTAATATGGCTGAATCCTTCCAGCACTGAGCCACTGTTAGAAAATTAGGGAGGAAAAAAACTTTGGGGAGAACTTTCCTGTGCATTTAGCAAAACTGAGTGGTAGAAGTTTGGATTACACTACTCCTATCACTTTGCAGATTGATGGGTGTTTCAAGTTGAGTTTGCAACCATTCACTAACAAATCATAATTCTTTAATTAAACTAGATTGTTCTCATGACCTCACTCTAGATGGCCTTCAGATGGCTTCTATACAATTATGCTGGCCCACTTCCTGGTACTAATTTGTCCCAACATGATCATTATATTATCCTTTTTATCTGCTCTGCCAACTGATCTATATAGCATAATATGTTCAAGTATTTATGATAGAGATGCATGAATGATGTAAACCAGTGGCACCCAACCTTTTGGGCACCAGGGACTGGTTCTGTGGAAAGAGGTTTTTCTGCAGACTAGGAGGGAGCATGATTCATGTGCTGTTTGCATCCCATGTATGTGCGGATGGGGCTTCGCTTGTTTGTGTAGCTAGGTTTCTGGTATGCCACGGATCGGTGCTGATCTGTGCCCCAGGGGTTGGGGACCCCTGATATAAATGATCAATTCGCCCTTTCTTACCATTTCTCTGCCAAATCTGCCAAACAATGGCCAGCTTTTATTCCTTTTACAGATAAGGAAAAAAATGTATCACAATCTCTCCTAGGCTTGATATGACTTACAGAGTATCCTTTTCTGTAGGATTCTTTAAAGTTAAATACAACCAATAATTTCTCATCAGAAGATAATCTTTTTTTTTATTCAAATGCTGAAGATGGGAGTGACAGAAGAGTAGGAAAGGTAGTGGGTGGGGATATTATTGGTGATGGGAAGAATAGTGGGAGCAGTTTTGTCATGGAATAGGAAAGAAATCACACAAAGCAACAAAAGGGGAATCAAGACATCTTGTCTGCACCCTTCTTAAGCTTTATATTAGCCACATCCATTCATTTTATATAAAAACACAAAAAGTTGATTAAAGGAATATTTTGATATTTTCTCCCATTTGGCATTCGGAGGAATTTAAACTAAGATATCAGGGGCCTGAATATTCAACAACGTAGTAGTGTGAGGCCTGAATATCTAGAAAATCTGGTATTTATGGAGAAGAATATACCACCATTTGTTGCAATGAAACAAGGTTGCTGCTTATGGTTAATTTAATATTATTGTAATATAGTCAGAATTCTGTCTCAAGCATAAATCTATATTGCTGAAGGCTGAAGAACTATTTCACTAGCACTCTTCCAATTGAAGATTCCTCTTTCAGTCTTATTATGAGTGTAATTTATATCAGTATAAATCAGTCTGCAAAATCCTATATTTGTATTATGAAAGACCAGAAATATCAGTGCTGCACCTGTGGAACAATTGTGGAATCAAATATATACTTGGTCAGGAAGAGCAGGGGAAAACTCCTAACCAGAAATTACAATTGATCAATCAATTGGCTGGAGCTATCTTTACTTCAGCCTCATTCAATCAAAAATGTCCTAGGAAGAATATTTTCAGTGCCTCTTAGTGAACTTCCACTGCAACTTCATTACGCTCAAAGTTTTTTGAGCTCTAGTGGTGTAGTGGTTAGAATGCAATATTGCAGGCAAACTCTGCCCACAGCCTGGAGTTCAATTATCACAGGCTCAAGATTGATTCAGCCTTTCCGAGGTTGGTAAAAAGAGGACCCAGCTTTTTGGGGGCAATATGCTGATACTGAGTGATAAACCACTCAGAGAGTACTATAAAGCACTATGGAGCAGTATATAAGTCGAAGTGCTATTGCTATTTTCCTTTGTTAAAGAAAATTTTAAAATGAATAAATCCTTTAGTGCCATGTTATGGTACACAGTAATGATATAAATAATGGCAATCACCTGTATTTAAAATAAATGAACGTATCTCAATTAACTTCATGAACCTTCTGAAAAAGTCTGCACCCTTTTTAGGATGCATGCAAATACACAATAAACTTGTTAGTATGTGATTTTTACCCTAGCCTAATGAAAAAGCAAAAATTCAAACATATGTTTCAATGAAATTGAATCCTGGAAGAAATAGGAGAGACAAGAAGATTTTTTTAAAAAAGCACAACACATAATTAAGCTTTGGAATTTGCTACCACTAGATGCAGTGCTGGCAAGGAGCTTAAAAAATAGAGTTGGGCCAATTCATGATAGCCAGGAAGCTCAATAGCTCACTGCTTGCTGGCAGTGTGACTGGTTCTGAAGGCAATTTGCTGGGAGACTAGTGGGCTTCCTTGACTAGTTTGTTGGCCACTGTGAGATTGGATCTAACTAGCTTGGTGTTGGCTTTGCTTATCCCCTTTGTGTATTTCCATGAATGAAATACATTTTTCCCCATGCTTGAAATACATCTTTTCATTTCCCTTACCTCATTAATCTTTGCTCAGGCCAAGATCCCCTCTTTCAGAAATACTGTCTGTCACACAAATTCACCTTTCTCCAACAATTTCTACAAAGGCCTTTTAGATACCTATACAATCTTTGACTGCCTCAGAGTTCAAAAAGGAGCAACATGATTTATTTTTGAAGTAACTGGATATAAAAACACTAATAAATAATGGGCATGAAATGCTCTTGACCTTAAATTGGTATTCTTCTGAGAGTATCCAATTTGTTATATATGGAACTGAAAAACTAGAACACTGCCTCTCAGTGAAACAAACATCAGTAGTAATGACAATTAAGAACCACCTTCATATCATTTCTCAGACATTTCTCAGACATCAACATTTTGCCACCCTAAAGCTATATCAGTGGCCTTCAACCTAATTTTTCATGCTTGGCTTGATTTCTAAAGCCCTCTAGAAGCCATGATTTCCTCTGGCAAGATCAACATATCAGGGGATGATGGAGAAAAATCCATAAAGAACAGGATGTTGTATGGAAAAAGACAATTGGGATGTCAGAAATGGGGGGGCGGGGCGGGGGAGTGAGAGAAAGAAGGAAAGTGGATGGCTCTGATTTTATCATATCACCGCTGATATGCAATGCCCTGAAGATTATTTGCAAGGGAATACTTTCCTACCCATTTGGCAATTGAAAAGCATGCAAATGTGGGTAGATTAATAGGTACCACTTCGGTGGCAAGATAACAGCGTTCTGTGTGCCTTTGGCATATAGTCATGCTGGCCACAGAAATGTCTTCAGACAACACTGGCTCCCTTAGCCAAGAAACAGAGATGAGCACCATGTCCTAGAGTTGGGCTCAACTGGACAGGGAAACCTTTACTTTCTTTTTTCTTTTTAACACTTCTTAAGAGAACCAAAAGGCTGTTGGCACTGCCTTATATCCTAGTAGCAGAATAAATGTCTATATCCAAAGTCTCGAGTGACACTAAATGAAAGCATTTAGCCAATAAAGATGAGCAGGCAATCCTTTGCCATTGTCCCTGAATACATACATAATGATCTAATATACTTAATTTGTTGGCTCCAGACGATGCTCTGTATCGCACCAGGTAGTTAGAGCTTTCCTTTAGTACTGTTTTAAAAATGATTAGATAACAGCATTTTCATGTAAGATACCAAGTCCCAAATTCATGTTGGTTATTATATTCTGAAGCAAAATGCATACTAGGAAACTATGACTGACATCTCCCAGGTCCATCTTCTCCCTCTTTCCTTCCCTCTTGATATATTATCCTTAGTTTTCCTTAATTGTTATCCTATAAATATTTAATAGCAAGTTTAAATACTTGCTATCTCCTCAGCAAAAGAACTTGAATGCAAGGTTGATGAATGAATTAAATGAATGAATTAAATGAATTAAAACTGTACTATCCCATTAAACACAATCAAACTTACCCTCTCTTTCTCTCCTCCACTCCACTTTTTTCTTCGTCTCTCTTTTTCTCTCTTTCTCTCAGATTAGGAATGAGCACAGAAACTGAGTGGATGACTTTGGACTGATCATTCCCTTTCAGCCTTGACTGAAAAGTTAAAAACAAACAAAAAACCCCCTCTCATCTAACATTCTGCACCAGACCAATGCAGTAGAGCCATCTTGTCCATAGCCTTCAGTGAAGAGGCTTACCTCCTGCAGTGGATTGATTTCAGATGATGAAGATGATATCTTGATAATGAATCTGCAGACTTCTGAACCAAGGTTTATAAATGTGGATAATATTCTGTAAAAAGCTCATGTGTGCTCATATATGGATCAACAATAATAATGATAATATTTTTGTAGTAAATAAAAGTTTTGAATAGGGTTGCTCAAATTGCAAATATAAATTGTGAGAACTACTCTATGTGAGGGCCTGTGAACCTCAAGTTGATTATATTTTCATATCACCTCAGCATTAGAACCATGTCTTTGTAGTAGGTTAAAGCACAAGAAAGAAAGGACCAGTGAAATGCTTTGATAAAGTTAAGACAGTATTTGAAATTAATATTTTTTTAGAGGAAGAGAATTCCTAGGTTGAACCAGTAGTGGGATTCAGCCGGTCCTCTCCTGATCGTGCGAACTGGTAGTGGCGACGACGGTAGGCTCCGCCTACCCAATCTGATGTAATGTGCACCTACTGCGCATGCGCAGAAGACCGTGCGCATGCACAGATGAGGCGCGTGAGAGCGGAGTGAGAGTGTGCACGAGCGCATTCACATTTGTGAACCGGCAAGGAAGGTAAGTGAATCCTACCACTGGGTTGAACTCTGCATATTAAAACAAAGTTTTCAGACAGATACAAGTATGCAAAATGTACTTCCATTTTCTGAGCCAGCTGTAAGAATTGAAAACCACAGCTATTCACTGGCAACTAATGTATGTGTCAACTCAAATTAGTAGCAGTTGCCAGTTTTTGCTATCTAGAAAAGAGAGCAAGAATAGCTCCTAAAATTTGACATACTTTAGATAATCTTAGTAATTATTGTATTTAAAATTGCTCCATTTTACAGTGTTTTAAGCCAGAAGAGTGGATATAAAGCCTCAATTAGCCATTGATAGATGGGCATGTCTGCTTATGTTTCCCATTATTACTACTGCATTTTTCCCACACCTGATATATATGTGGGGCTTGTAACTCCCACATTTTCTAGCCAGGTTGAATAAATTTGCTTTATTTATTCAACAATTTCAAGAGCTGCAAAACGTGCCATTATGCCATGAATTTCCCTCCTATTAAATAGAACAGGGACAAACTAAAGACAGTGCACATATAATATGTATGTATGGTCTTGATTAGATGTATTCTGAGAAAGATGGAGGTTTAAGGTTGCTACTTACTGTATTTTCATTTTAGAGACACAGAACAATCTATTTTTGCTTTGCTAGTTAGTCATCCATCTGATTAAAAACAAAACATCTTGAAACATCTTCCTTATTTTCTGTATGTTTCAGGCACAGATAATTGCTTTTTAACCTAAGAACTACTGTATGCTGCATAATTTGAAGAAATATAATAGCTTAAGATAAATACCTTCTATATAGAAATTCACACAAAGTAGTTTCCGCTAAAACTTTGGATGAAATTAAATCTGTAAACTTCTTGATTTCTAACCCGAGCAAGCTCCGTCTCCAAGGGCTACAAGGATGAAGTCCTGCCTGCTGCTTGAAGTGACACAGCAATCCTGGTATGACCTAACTATTACCAATGAAAAGGAACTTTTAAAATGACTTGAAATCACCCTGAAAAGCAGTAGAATTTGATCACTTTATCACAATGGTCCCCAATCTTTCCCTCTAGGTGGACTGGTGGGGGGGGGGATGGTTATGTGCGAGCGACAGGTGCGGGAGAGCATGCAACTCCATTTGTGCAACCTCGTACAAGGGGAACTGTGTGAGAGCGAGCACCTTCAGCCGCTGCTCACACAAGTGGAGCTGCGTGTGCACACGTGCCCAGTTCCGAATGGGCCATGGTCCAGTCATGGCCCACAGCATAGGGGTTAGGTTTATCCTGGTTTATCACATTCATGTTTCAAGTCTCAAAACCGTGCAAAAACAAATGTGAACTTAAGTCTATTCTGTGTACTGCATTTAAAGGCCATGCTTTTAAGATCCACGTTTAATGGAACTATGGATAAATACATTAAAAAAAAATAGATAAATTGATTGGTAGTCATTTAAACTATTTTTATACTGGCATGGTAAGTTTTTGGATTCCTTGAACTCTCTTTACAAAATAGTGGTCATGAATTTAACAACATACAAATCAGGAATTTAATATTAAATTCAGAAGACCCCTGTGATATAACATCACCTCGCCTTTTCCTCCTAAAATAGCTGCTTTCATAAATCACAAATAAATCTGGGAGTCAGCAAGGATCTCTCTTTTTCCTCCCCAGAGTCATACATTAGAAGGAGAATTAGCAAATATAGTTTGTGGTTCTTCTGACTGGGAAAAAGAAATAGTTGTGATCAGTGGTGAGATTCAAGTAATTTAACAACCGGTTCTCTGCCCTAATAATTTCTTCCAACAACCAGTTCACCAAACTGCTTAGAAAGTTAACAACCGGTTCTCCTGAAGTGGTGCGAACTGGCTGAATCCCACCACTGGTTGTGATGACCAAAGCAATAATCATGCATAGCCAAACTCCATAATTAGCAGATGGTCAGGGAATGGTCATATAAAGCCAGAAGACCAAAGATTTACTGAAAAGTAAATGCATCAAACATTGTACTGTTAAAACTATGCTATTTGTTAAACATCACTGGTTATTTCAGAAAATTAACTTTTTTAAGATAAGGTAAGGAAAAAAAATGAAAATATCCATTTGAACCAATTTAAATGGCGCAGTGGGGCAGTGGACTAAGTGCTGTTAAAGTAGCACTTAATTGCCAGCTGCCTGCAATTACTGCAAGTTCAAATCTCACCAGGCTCAAGGTTGACTCAGCCTTCCATCCTTTTGAAGGTAGGTAAAATGAGGACCCGGATTGTGGGGGCAATAAGCTGACTTTGTATATAAAAGAACACCGCTGGTGGGGGGGGGAAAAGCCCTACTAAGCAGATATATACAAAAGTATGAAGGCTATTGCTTAACGCATTGTAAGCCGTCCTGAGTCTCCGGAGAAGGGCGGCATATAAATCGAACTAATAAATAAATAAATAAATTTACAAATTCAGCAAACTCATCATAATGTAGATTAATAATCATTAGAACAGCAGTACTGATCTATTTAAACCTTGATACATAATTCTTTATCATTAAAGATAAACTCAACAAAGGCTACCTGAATGCAGCTTTTATTATTTTTAATCAGTAATCTCTGGTTTGATTATATGAAACACTGAAAAATCTAGCAAATGGTCCACCAAATGTTAGAAATGGAAACAGAATATCTGGGCAGGTTACTGATCACCACAACATGCCTTTACTGATTTTTAATCAGAAGTAACAGAATATCAAAGTTGGAAGGGACATTGGAGATCTTCTAATCCAACTCCCTGCTCAAGCAGCAGTCCCTCTATCATTCCAGACTAATTATTCCAGTTTTCCAGTCTTCTTCAAAGCCTCCAGTGATGAGCACCCATAACTTCTGTTCCACTAATTAATTGTTCTCACTCTCAGGAAATTTCTCCTTAGTTCTAGGTTGGATCTCTCTTTGATAAGTTTCCATCTGTTACTTCTTGCCTTGCACTGAGGTGCTTTGGAGAATTGGTCAATCTCTTCTTCTCTGTGATAGCCCCTCAAATATTGGAAGACTGTTATCATATTATCCCCAGTTCCTGCAACCATTCATCATGTTTTAGCCTCCAGACCCCTAATCATATTTTCTTTTCTTTTCTTTTCCTTTTGTTTTGGATTTAGAATTTCATTAATGTCTCAGTGGCAAATAATGAGGCAAAAGGCTAATCATATGACTTTAAAAGTCATAGGCACTTTGGAGTGTGACAAATTCAGTGGCTAAGACACTGAACTTGTCTATCAGAAATGTCGGCAGTTCGGTGGTTCGAATCCCTAGTACAGGTCTCCTGCGTGAGCAGGGGGTTGGACTAGATGACCTCCAAGGTCCCTTCCAACTCTGTTACTGTTAATTTGTAGATCAAGTGATACCAAAGATCTCTTTTATGGCTAAGTTGGTTGGATCAGACCAGTGGTGGGATTCAAGTAATTTAACAACCAGTTCTCTGCCCTAATGATTTCTTCCAACAACCAGTTTGCCAAACTGCTCAGAAAGTTAACAACCGGTTCTCCTGAAGTGGTGCAAACTGGCTGAATCCCACCACTGGATCAGACTGATAAACTGTTGGGCTGTTACATAATGAAGATTATGGTTAACTTTTTAACAAGATAACATGGTAAATTGTTCACAATGGTGTAGTTGTCACGGTCTACCAAATTGTTTTGGTAGACAATCACCAAACCATCTCTCCACCACTGAGCACAAAATAGTCATAAGGAATGCAGGAGAATTGTGCTCTACTCACTTTATTACAGGAGGAATCATTCTCCTGATCTGAAATTGGGGGTGGCGGGGGGGGGCATGAAATACAATTTATGGTGAGATGTAACATTTGCTTTTGGAGTATCTAGTGTAGGATTAGCAAATCGGCTCTCTGCTGTTAAGTGTGGGTTCCTTCCTTCGAAGCTTCCTCCTGCATGCATGGATCTAGTTTTGTGCACCTTCAAGATGATTACTGGCATTGGCAGGACTAGAACATGGGAATGCATATGAAGCTTCAAATGGGAAAAAAATAATAGTACTGGTAATAAAAACTGTCCTTTCTTTGTCAAAGAAGAATGTTTTAATGTTACATTTTAATAAAACCCTCCTTTATTTTAATGAAATGGCCATTGAGTTACGGTACTTTTTTATTGTTTATTTTTATCTGTTACATGTATTTGCTACCTATCTTGCTGTGGGACTGTATTATATATTTTATAATTATCATTATATACTGTATTATATGTATACTATACTAGTAAGAATTGGCTGCATTGTTTTGCCCAGTATAGATGAAGCCATCATAGCTTCTGAGCCACCATGCTGAGAGCAGCCACACAGACATGCACAACCCCACTCAGAGGATTGATTGTGGTGCAAAACTGAGATAGGACTGAGAAGTCCTGCAGTGAGCATCCTATGTAATGGGTGAACTGGTTTTTGCTTAATGGATTATATTAGGTGTCACCTGTAGAGATGCCATGATATCTCAGAGTGATGGCTAGCTGGTGATGATCTTTTTGTTTTCTTAAACCCAATTCTTATAACCTAAGAGCTGCGGTGGTGCAGTGGTTAGAATGCAAAACTGCAGGCTACTTCTCCTGGCTGCCGGCTGCCAGCAGTTTGGCAGTTCGATTCTCACCAGCTCAAGGTTGACTCAGCCTTCCATCCTTCTGAGGTCTGTAAAAGGAAGAACCAGATTGTTGGGGGCAATATGCTGACTCAACTGTAAACCACTTAGAGAGGGCTGTAAAACACTGTGAAGCGATATGTAAGTCTAAGTGCTATTGCTATTATTAAAAGATAGCTGCTAATCTGTTTTTAACTGCCTCTCATTCATTAATAAAGGAGGGAGATTCTTCTCTGTCTCTCTCATCTATCTCTATATTCTTTATCTATCAATAATCTCTCTCTCTCTCTCTGACACCTCTAGACATAAATAAGTGAATGGAAAGCAGTTCAAGAAGTACTATTGGCCCTAGAAATATTTCAGGACAAATCACAAATGACATGTAAGTCACACACTCAGTCACATTTTCTAGGCAAAGCAAGTAACCAACCATGAAGATTTGCAAATGAAATCTTTCAAAAAGTTATCAACTTGCTTTGTGTGGCTGATGCTTTTGTGTGACTGCATGCATCTTAGCAAAATAGATGTTTGCGTTTGAAAGATGAGACCCAAATGAGATAGACCTAAAGTGGCAGGGTGTAATGACATTCCTTTTAATGACATTCATTAAATGCCATTCTTTCTAAGTTCAGTCTTGAAGATAATAGGGTCAGACATGGGGTCAGACACTTTGTCAGAGTACATTTACTGAAATTAATAGGCCAATGGTTTTTAAATTAGTTGTTATTACTTTAAAACCATTGATTTAAGGTAAAATTGTTGGATTTTATTATGAAGTCAGGATTCAATCCTCAGCATGTATTAACTCCAGGAATAGGCTGCTCTTTAGAAGAGATGTATTATCTGTATTGTAGCTGATAATGGTCTATAAGATACAGTAACTCTGAAAAACCTTTCTGTACAGTCTAGAGACCTTCTGCATCAGCTATATGAGGCTTCTTTGTCAAAAGAATTCCAAATGCCAAATGCCAAATTCTTTACCTATTTCTGCATCTGTTCCCTCCTCTTCCAGGTCCCATCTGTTGGGAATAAAAATGGGGTTAACCCCAAAATAAATGTGCTCATCAGCAGGCATGAGATGGAAGCTTATATACATAGCTACAGTATGGGCTATCTGCAAACATCTAAGCTCAAATAGTGTTGGCATGAAACTCCACAATACTTTCCATAAGAAGAAACAGCTAAACTGGGTTTATTACACAATAGGTGTCTCTTTAGTTTTATATAAAGGATATTGTTATATTGATGGGAGATGGCTCTTTTCTTGCCAAAAGTAGAAATGGAGCTTGACTAGGTTCTTATTATTATCTTTAATAACATTAGACATTAGGATGATATTCTGGACTGAAGTGTTATTGTGAAGTTTGATTTGGTACGCAATTCCAAATATTGTTTGGCACCTATAATCAGCTGGGAGACGTTTAGGGCACTTTTTAATATAAAGTTTATTTAATTAGCTTTTCTCCCAAAGCCTACCTAATAAGGATCTAGGAGAGCTGGTATGTTTAATAAAAGGTTATGCTTTCTCTGAGAGCTGTTAACCAAAAAGATAAAGACAAAAAAAAGCTTCTTTGTACAATAGGGGGAGAATTATAGAATGAACATATGGGGGATAAGAAATGGGTTAGGGTTAGGACTTTTATCAAGGCTACCTTGGATCAAAAGAATAAAGAAGATATATTTTGCAGGAACAGAATAACTCCATTTAAATTCCCATTCCATATAACTCCATACAAGGAAGCATAATATAAACCTAATGATAATGGAGAGAAAAAATATTTTTAAATTTGCAAAAGAATGCCCAGGCTATTATTTGAATATTTGGATATTCAAATGAAAGACATTTAAAGATATCTGGAACCCAAAGGGATAATGTGAAGTTTTCAAATGGATTTCTGAATTCTTCTTTTTCTAATTGGCCTTCTAATTCTATGAAATGTTGCTATGTGTTTAGAGCTCTGCAGATTGAGATAGTCATCTAGAGGTTCTAATGCATAGGTGTCAAACTTGATCACGTCACGTGATGTATTGTGACGTATCACGACGGTTTTTGCCTTTGTGAAGCTGGAGTGGGTATGGCCTGCATGTGACACATCCAGCCGCAGGCCACCAGTTTGACACTCTATTCTAGTGCATAGCAAGGGAAAACAAAACTAAATATACAAAACAAGGATTGATGATCTAATATTTGAACTGTATTTTTTTTCTCCTCGTGTTTTTTATTGCTCATGGATATATGAACAATTCTTTGTATGGACAGTAGTCAACATAAGGTTACTGTTTCCCCAGTTTTCCAACTACTGAGGAATCTGAGGGACTTAGTGCTCACTTAGAAAATGCTTCCCTTGCAAGGGGTTGCTGGAGGAGGATGTTAGTATTTATTTACAAAGAGATTGTATAGTTAGAGACACATCTTGACAGTCAAACTCACAAAGATCTTGAGGTACTCTCTAAGAAATTTCTGTTTTCAAAATTAATAAGCCCCCTGAGTCAGTTTTCTGTCATCTTATTCAGGCATAGTCCCTGTGCAGAAATGCTAAACACAAAAAAGGAGAAACAGTAACCAACATAATAGCTTCATCCTTTTTCCTTCCCATCTGCAGTGGAAAAGCTTCTATACTTATAAGAGATTATTTTCAAAATTAGGGAATATTGGAAAATCAGGGTCCTAGAAGCAGTGATGAAATCCAATTTTTTTTTACTACCTGTTAAGTATTGAATAGATGGGCACGATGACCAATCAGGAGCCAGTAGCTACAGCAGGAGAATTAAACGTGCGTCAGTGGCTGAAGCCACTTTAAAAGGAGCTGCCACTGCTTGCATTGTCATTGCTGTACTGGAGCCGAATAAAGCTGTTTAAACTGTTTAAACTGCCGAACGTGTCCTGCATCCTCTGTCTGCACCTACTACTCAACACTACCAGTTCTGTGGGCGTGGCTTGGTGGGTGTGGTGTGGCTTGGTGGAACATGGCAAGAGAAGAATACTGCAAAATCTCCATTTCCACCCCACTCTTGGGAGAAGGATATTGCAAAATCTCCATTCCCACTCCACTCCGGGGCGAGCTAGAGGTGGTATTTGCTGGTTCTCTGAACTATTCAAAATTTCCGCTACTGGTTCTCCGAACTGCTCAAAATTTCTGCTACCTGTTCTCCAGAACCTGTCAGGAACGTGCTGGATTTCACCCCTGCCTAGAAGGCTAAAGAAAACATCCAAGGTTCTGCCTTGGGCCTAGTGCTCTGCAACATTTTCATAAATACTATAGATGAGGAGATTGAAGAGGTATGCATCAAATTTGCAGATGACACCAAAGAGGGAGGAAGAAATAGAATGATTAGCTTCCCTTATTTATTTACTGAATTATATATCCACCCATCTCATTTGCATGTAACCTGCATTTTAATAAAAATAGAAACTAATAATCCACACAATTCAACCAATTAAAAACAGTGAAAAAACTCCAATAACAAAAAGAAAGAATACAGTCTACCCTTATATAAGCCAATTAGCAGGCTCTGTACTTCAGCACACTTTGACCACAGTATTCTGAATTGTGACTACAATTAGTCACTTAAGGCTTAAAGACCTTGGTGCCACATAAATTTTAATTCTCAAGATTGCAATTTCAAACAATTGTGATGGTCCTTTCTATCTCTTCATAACAAATCCTAAAGTGAAGCCAAGAGCATGCTACTTTTCCTCAAGCAAAAATCTACTTTTATTCAATCTGCTTACATTTTCTTCACTTCACGTCTTCATTATTCATTCCCTGTGCCCAGTTATCACTAGCTTCCTGGGGTCATCACTGCCATCCAACCCCTGATATTTCTCTGGCACAGAGATAAACAATCTTTTCCTCTCCAGGGCCTACACTGCAAATTTGGGGGCTGATAAAACTGGGTGAAATGATGACAATACGGACTTATCCAGGCAGCTGGTTTAATGTGCTTTCATCCAAACTATCAGATAGCACAAATGTATAGCAACACAGTTTACCCTGTCTCACAACTGAACTCTAATTTGCACCAAGATTAATACCACCTGCATTTAGATGACTACAGAAGTGATAGATTGGAACCTCTATATTTAGGCCCTATTTTTTTTTCTGCACTGATTTGAAGGCATGTTGCTTTTGAGCAGTGTTTCTCAATTGACTTTAACTCCCAGAATTCTGACTGGGGAATTCTGGGAGTTGCAGTATACAATGAACATCTCAAAGTTATGAGAAAGGCTGAGAAATATTGCTTTAAAGAATTTCTGGTCTGCTTCTATTCTCTGGCATTCTTGTGCCTGTTTCTTAAAGAGTTCCTTAAAGACATCCACTTTCTAGTGATCTTGGTGGTGCCACTTCTCTTCTGATGTCATATTGATCAAGCAGCACATATCATAATGCATGGGTGTCAAACATACGGCATCACGTTGCCATCACATGATGTTTCCCAATGTTTTCCCCTTCGTGGAGCTGGGATGGGCATGGCCTGCGCATGATGCATCCAACCCTCCGGCTGCCAGTTTGACACCCCTGTCATAATGGCTAGGGAAGACGACAACAACTAGAGAGGAAGAAGCAGGCCTGCAAGACTCAAAAGCAGCAACTCAACAAATGAGTCTCTAGCCAATGATACTTCATCACCACCAAAGTGAGATAGATCATGATTATAACAAGTCTGGTATGAAGAAGACTTCTTCCACATGAGATGAGCAAATAGGAAGCTAGCTGGCCTCGAATGTGATCTTGGGATAAGATAAAAGTTACATTATATGGATATGTCTTTAAGATGCATTCAGTGAGGAGGCATATTGCAGGCAGTGTTGGAAAAAATGTGTGAATGTGCCCAAGGTGGGTTAGATTCAGTGCTGGGATTTAGCTGGTGTGCATCAGTTCGGAAGAACCAGTTATTAAATTACACACCACCACCCGGCTATCAAAGTGGGCACTGTGCTGCAGTGAAGAAATGGGCATGAGGGAAGGAGAAGGCCGCTTTCCCTCTTTCTTCTCCCTGCTCCTCCTCCTTCCCTCGTGCTGCCCATTCCATTGCCTGTTTCTCTATTGCAGTGCAGTGCAGCACAGCGCCCAGGATCCACTTATAGCGGGGGTGATGGTAATTTTAACAACTGGAGACTCATCCTACATATGTGGCTGAGCAGGAGGATGGGATGGGCCATGCCTCCCATGACACCCAACCTGACTCTGGGACAGTGGTGGGATTCAAATAATTTAACAACCGGTTCTCTGCCCTAATGATTTCTTCCAACAACCAGTTCACCAAACTGCTCAGAAAGTTAACAACCGATTCTCTCGAAGTGGTGCGAACTGGCTGAATCCCACCACTGCTCTGGGAGAACCGGTTGTTAAATTATTTGAATCCCACCACTGGTTAGATTGTAACACAGTGAAAAGAAGAATTGTACTTTTTGGGAGGTTTTTTTGTTTCGTTTAGGGTTTTTAGAAGAAGAAAACATATTCTGAGTTTCAGCAATTGTATGATGAAAATTTAGGGGGGCGGGAATGGGAAAGGGCTCTGTTGGCTATCATTTTTTTAAAGGCTCTAGGAACAGTATACTGTATACTCTTAGGAAATTGGGAATTGACGGACTGGATTTTATCATAGATTTTATCTGTTATTTGTTATTTTAATCCATAATATTTAATTGGATATTCACTGAGTGTTTTTTATTTGTTCCGGTCTCTGGTCTATGACTGTAATAAACTGATTTGAATATACTCTTAGAACTCCAAGTTCCCATCTCTGCTTCGGCATTATTTTGTCTTCCATGTGCACAATCATGTTCTAACCTCTCTCTTACTTCTGTTTTAAGATTAAGATTTTGGAATATTTGCTCTCACTTATTAGAGAGGGGCAGACTAGTTTAAATCACTGTCTCCCTTTTAGAAGAGAATGACTGCTTTTCCCATGCTTTTATTTTGCTACTTTGTATACAATAAACATGTTAACCATACATGTGAGTATGGTTTAAGTATTAGGTACAAGTCTGAGATAATCTCCAAAGAAATACAGTAAATAAAAAGTAATTATTTCCTAGGATGTAGATCCCTGCTACACCTCAGTATAAAACATCCTTTAGACCAGTAGCCATCTATCTTTCTCTCTGTAATAGTATGTGGATATGACCTTGGGAGAAAGTAGGAAAAGCCACAGACTAGACTATGGTTAGATAAAAGATAGCTGAACCCACAAAAGAAATGGGGGCATGCCAAATCTCTCAGAAGAGTCTTTTCTTAATTTTTTGGATTGTAAAGATGAGTGAGGAGAAATGTACTTACCAGACTTGAAAGATTCACTTAATATAATATTCTGTTAATAAAACCTTACTCCTGGATATGCCTCTTGCCAGGACTAAGTCAAAAGACTTAGTCTTTTGACTTAGTCTTTTGACTTTTGTTCCCCCCTCCTCCCACAAACTCTCATGCACAATGACAACAGAGAAGTGAAAAATGGCATCATTCTCAAATTGTTCAGACCTGAGCCAAAGCAAATAACCTAGTGAATATTGAACCGGACATCAAGGGAAAGAAGTACAGGAATCAGTTTCTAACAAAGGAGTTTGTTTACAGCAGAACACTTTTCTTTTGAGAGAGATCGTAAATGTACCACAAGTCCCAGTTCCTAGGACTGTATTCAGGAGAGTCCAAAAATATTCGGCATAAAATGCATCTTCTTGGCAACATATTGTACAAGAATTTCTATTTAAGAATTAAATGTCAAAAGCACAATTAAATAAGTCTTCTGCTGCATTTTGCAACAACCTTATATGGCTAGAGTTGGCAGCTCCCTCTCTCTATCGTATGTCAAGGGTCCATCAGGAAATGAACCAGATATGCATTTGCAGAATACTGCCTACCCATAGAATGTAATGGGACATGGTGAGAACAATCAAGCAGTGGAATGCCATGCCTTCAGAAGTTGTGGGTGCCCCATCACTGGAGGTTTTCAAGAACAGATTGGACAGCCACTTCTCCGAAATGGTATAGACTCTACTACTTGTGCAGGGAATTGGACTATTTATTTATTTATTTTATTTTTATTTATTTATTTTCTCAAGCATATATAAGATAACAGCTATAAGTATAAACATATATAAAGCATATGTAAGATAACAGATATAAGTGTAAACATGATTATGAATACATGAAATGGATATGAATAAATGAGGACATTAGGACAGGGACGATAGGCACATTGGTGTGCTTATGCATGCCCCTCTTAGGAATGGGGTGACGTCAGGGGTGAAATGCTCCCGGTTCAGACTGGATCGCCCGATCCGGTAGCGATGGAGGCGGGTGGTTCAGAGAACTGGTAACAAAAATCCCTGCCCCCCACCATGCCCAGCTGAGCCACACAATCATCAGAGACTTTTTAAAAAAAGAATTAAAAGCATTTTTTCTACAATCTCTTTGGCTGAAAAAATGCTTTTAAAAGTAAAAAAAAAAAAAAAGCCTCTGATGATCCCAGCTGAGTTGCCTGATTGGCGGAGGCTTTTTTTCTTTTAAAAGCCTCTGACAATCCAAGCTGAGTTGCCTGATCGGAAGAGGCTTTTTTTCTTTTAAAAGCCTCTGACGATCCAAGCTGAGTTGCCTGATCGGCAGAGGCATTTAAGAGAAAAAAAACTTCTGCCGATCAGGCAATTCAGCTGGGATCATCAGAGCCTTTTGAAAGTATTTTTTACAACCTCTTCACCGAAGAGGTTGTAGAAAAAATGGTTTTAAAAGTTAAAAAAAAAATGGCCACACCCACCCAGTCACATTACCCCCACCACCCCCACCACCAAGCCATGCCCATAGAACTGGTAGTAACAGATTTTAGATTTCACCACTGGGTGACGTTAACAGTAGAAGTCTAAGGTTAAAATTTTGGGGGTTTGGGGAAGAAACCACAGAGTCAGGTAGTGCATTCCAGGCATTGACCGATCTGTTGTTGAAGTTGTATTTTCTGCAATCGAGTTTGGAGCGGTTTATCTTAAATTTCTATCTATTGTGTGCTCATGTATTGTTGTGGTTGAAGCTGAAGTAGTCATTGACAGGTAAGATGTTGTAGCAGATCTGCTACGCTTAGGTCAGATTGAAGATGGTGTAGTTCTAAGTTGTCTAAGCCCAAAATTAGATGACCTCCAAGGTCCCTTCCAACTCTATTATTCTGCAGTATATTCTATGTTCTATGTGCATCATGCCCAAAAGATGCCACTTAAGAAAGAAGGAAAAGGGGGAAAGCAACTGCTTTGTTGATAGGTCTGGTAATAAAGAAGTGTGGGAGAAAATTTCCATCAAAAGTATGAACTGGGAAACAAAACATAATTCAGGGCTGTCCCATGAATCCTGACACTGATTTTGTGCCTGCCAAGGCTGTATTTCAAACATTCCAAACCCATGGCCTTTATGGGTGTGTTTCCATTTAGAGATTATCTGATATTATCTTTTGGAACATACTAGCAGAAATTATCCTCCCTCTCTAAAAAATAGAGGTACAAGATGCTTCCTGGTGCAACTAATTTCATTGAGAGGGGGTCATCAATAGGAGAGTATTCTCATCCTTTGACTTTAATTTCAAATAAAACTACAATACTTCAATTACACACTTTTTCAGAACCAGAACTCTCAAGTCCAATATTTTGTACTTCAACCCTGCACACACCTATATTTAGCAACAATGAATATAATTTAGTAAAAGAATACATTCTTTAGTTTTGTCCTCTTAAGGGGACAGAGATGGTGATACTGGATTTTTTTTTTTTTACAAAAAAAATAAAATAAAAAGATTATTTTTGTTATGCTCTTACTTCTGTGCCAACAGTTTTAAGATGAAATATCAGCTGAACAGGATGATGTAAAACTCCTATCACACATAGCAGTTGGGCTACTATGAAAAAATAGCATTTTTTAAATGCCTGGGAATAAAAGTTAGAATGGCTGTATATATTTTATATTCCTCTAACTGTACACTGAACGCAGTTTTGAATTCACATACAACATACCCCAAATGAAAAATTTTTTTTTTTAGTGGTCAGCAATAATTCAGGGAAGAACTAATAATCTCCTTCCAAAACCATTTTCACACAATACAACGGATAAGGAAAAGGCTTTCCATCCTGGAATCTGAAGAAACAGAAATACGGAGAGAATGGTTGTCCACATAAGGAAAGGTGCTCAAATAAAAGATTTGCAGAGTGAATGGAAAAAAGATTGTGGCCATCTACTTATCTGATAAAAGTGTCTGCACAAAAAGAGATTTTTTTCTTTTATAAGAAAGAGCCCTGTGGGAAACTGAAATATATAGAAGAGGTAAATGAAATCTTTTCCAATTTCACCCCAAAGGAGCATTAACAAGAAAGCAGATCAGAAAATATATCCCCTAAACCAAGCAATTCTGGAAGTCTTAGTCCCCATCACTAGAGAGACTGGGCAATTGAATAACTGCAGGGTTTACATCATCACAATTAGCAAGTCATTAAAGAACGCATGGATATGTTGTTTTGATAGGAATGTAAGATAATTTCCTTGGAAAGCAACATCTGAATGGCAGGTCCAAAATAGTGCTCTGGATCAAAAGCCACCACAAATGTTATTATTATTTTCTTTGATCAAACCACTGCAATTTACAAGCTTATTAAAATAAAACTTAGATAAGTGATTTGAAGAAGACGTGCTAAACGAGATGCATGCATTTGATGAACGACTAGAAGGGATTAGTATCAAAAATCATTTCAATCTTTTGTAAGTGAAATCTATTGGTAAGATAAAATCAAGCATTTTCATTCTGATCTTTGGTGGATGCTCAGTATGGTAATGTCCTAGCAATGTCATTTTATGGGCTCTAGCGTATATCTGCTTGAAGACAGAGAGCTTCAACAAAATTGAAGAACCCTCAATTGAAGTTTGGAAAAATATGGAATCTTGAACTGGAGGTCTGGTATACATTTTTAAGTATAGAGAAAAGAAAAGATAAGAAAACAGATTAAAAAGAACAGAGCTTGCTCAGAAGAAATTATATTCATGTGAAGACTCTAATAAGTTCTAATAAGATTATACCACTACATCCTATTCTTGTTCCTCTGTCCCAATTTATTTGTTTTCTGAAATGAAAACACCAAAAACCTATGTATTTGGACCTGTCTAAACTTGCCATGATCTAATCCATAGGCAAATTTGCATATTAGCATCCAAACCTTGGGCTACAACCAGGAAGATCAAAGCAGATATTCCTATATTTGTGAAATCCATAGCAGTTGAAAGATGAATTAGTAGGATTGAAGGGGTTGATACAGGCCATAAGCAAACAGCGTATTATGCCCCAGACTCATACAGTTCATTGTCCTAAAATTCAGTTATGTAGTTAAACATTATAGTTTACCCAGCTTTCAGTCTCTATGATTCTTAGAAAATGTACCCTGAAGATCTCTAGACCTTCTGTCAACACACTGTATCACTCATGGAGACATTAGGAGGACTCCCACAAGGGCCAGCAACCACCAAATATAATATCCTCAGTGTCCTTTTGTGTTTATAACAAAATGTATTACTTATTTTCAAGTTCCATCTGGAATAACTGGTTGACAGAAGATTACACTTTGTCTATATACCTCTTTTACTACAAGCTATAAATCATTTCAAACCATGAGTGTATAGATAAGAAAACAAGTGAGTTTGCCAGATGCCATGAAACATTAAGGCTGACATTTTGCTGCACTCAGCATAGAACTATAGATACCGAAAGCATCATTTGGAAAGAAAGATTCTGTTGACAGTGATTCAAGTGACATCACAAAAGTGAAAGCAGAGCTGCTATCATGGATCAATATCATGATAACAAAAGTAAAATGTCTGATTGAAATAGTTGCCTGACGCGCATGCTTTAATAGTCATTGTGTGTGATTGATTTTGAAGGTCCCTTCTAAAAACTTAATTGTTGCTTTAATCAGTGCATTAGTAGTGCCCAGATAAATTTCTGTTTCTTTTTAACTCCTGTACTGGGAGAAGAAGGGAGAAATAACTGAATTTAATTGATCAAGAAGGGAAGTTTTCATCTAACTTACACACACAGGTTGATTCCCTGAATATTTCCTGAGAAGCAAAAAAGGCATAGAATCAGCAGCACATAACATTTGAAGTTTGTGGCTTGTACCTAAAAGAGCTCTATTGCTTTGGATTAAAGATCTCTATGTTAGTGGATTATTTATTTATTTGTTTTTTTTTTAAAAAAAAATAGCAATAGCATTTATTTATTTATTTATTTATTTATTTATTTATTTATTTATTTATTTATTTATTTGTCATATTTCTATGCCGCCCACTCTCCGAGGACTCTGGGCGGCTTAAACCAAAGACAGTATACTAAATAGCATATTGCCCCCTAACAATCTGGATCCTTATTATACCCACCTCGAAAGGATGGAAGGCTGAGTCAACCTTGAGCTGGTGAGATTTGATCCACTGATCTGCTGAACTAGCAGTCAGCTGAAGTAGCTGCAGTACTTCACTCTAACCACTGCGCCACCTCGGCTCTTGGATTTAGATTTATATACCGCTTTACAGTGCTTTCAGCCCCCTCTAAGCAGTTTACAAAGTCAGCATATTGCCCCCAACAATTTGAGTCCTCATTTTACCCACCTCAGAAGGATAGAAGGCTGAGTCAACCTTGAGCCTGGTGAGTTTTGAACTGCCAAATTGCAGGCAGCCGGCAGGCAGCAGAAGTAGCCTGCAGTACTACACTCTAACCACTGCACCACCGTGGCTCTTGAACAATATTCAGTTATATATGCAAGAGAATTCTCTTTGGCTGTAACTTTACTAATTCAGTGATAGGCAGCATATATTGAACTGAAGCTTCAGACCTAATTCAGTGAGGTCCTAAACTTCATTTTAATACAAACTGCCCATACATACTAACCTTGAATCTAGTCTCACAGAAAATCAGGAGAACTAACAGAGTTAGTTATGAACAAATAGAGATGAACAAAGGGTGCTGTGGCTGAACTGAAATGCCAAGAGGTAGGTCAATTGCAATTAGTGTAAAGCAGAGGTGGGTTTCAGCAGGTTCTGACCAGTTCTGGAGAACCGGTAGCGGAAATTTTGACTAGTTCGGAGAACTGGTAGTAAAAATTCTGACTGGCCCCGCCTCCATCTATTCTCTGCCTCCTGAGTCCCAGCTGATCGGGAGGAAATGGGGATTTTGCAGTATCCTTCCCCTGGATTGGGAGGGAACGGAGATTTTACAGTATCCTTCCCCTGGAGTGGGGTGGGAATGGAGATTTTACAGTATCCTACCCCTGCCATGCCCACCAAGCCACACCCACCAAGCCACACCCACAGAACCGGTAGTAAAAAAAATGGTGCAACTTTGGGTAACAGTTTTTGAACCGAGGTATCTCAAATTGACTAATGTATAGAATGTGTCCAAAATGTGTGACCTATGAGGGAATGAAATTTGGGAATGTTGTGGCTACTTCATTGCTACTAGCTACTACTGCACTGCTGAGGTCACCTTTGCAATGTTCCATAACAGTTTCCCAGCCGGTCTTGCAATCCTTTGTTTCTTGCCCCACCCAGTAGCAGTCATTTACTTACCTGTGGGAAAAAGAAGGGAAGAGAAGGGGAAGGGGAGGGAAAGAAAAAAAGGAAAAAGGGAGAGGGAAGCAGGGAAAGAGGAATCTCCTCCACAGCACCCTTTCTGGCCCGTGACACTTCCTTGTGTGCTTCAAACACCTGAGCACCTCTCGTAACATGATTTCCCTGACCTATGTAGCCCCATGTGCCTTTCTTAACCCACACAGCACATTTTGAGCACCCCACGCACCTTCCCTGATATATGCCACTACTGCTCCTGTCCTATCCTCTAGCTCCCACTTCTTTTTTTGCCCACCCTTGGTCATTCTGTTTCTCTGTTTAGGTAAGGAAACATCTTTGAAACAATGACCCAGTGGGCATAGGTTGTCTAGTGTCCCATAAAGCCATACATGGCATGGGAGTAGAATGTTTGGAGGACTGCCTCCCCCCAGTTATATCGACCTGTCCCAACAGAACCAGCAGGAGAGGAAGTTATAGGTCCCATCTGTTAAGAAATGTCATCTGAAAGGACTCAGGAAGAAACTGCCAAAAATGTTTAAAGATAAATCAGCTAAATGTTGGAAATGTCACCAGTTACCAGGTTCTTATTACCATATGTGGTGGACATGTCCAGAAGCTAAAAATTATTGGAATAAAATTAAGATATGGCTGGAAGAAATGATACAACAACGTATTGATTTAAAACCAGAGCTGTTCCCACTGGGTATCCTGCCAGAAAAAATTAGCAAAGAAAATATTTATTTGATTATACATGTAATAACAGCTGCAAGGATTGTTTATGCACAACACTGGAAAGCAGAGAAAATACCTTTGGAAGGATAAGTAATTTTTAAAAATTTAGATTGTGCAGAAATGAATAGATTGACTTTGATGATTAAAGAAAAAGATTAAGAATACTTTAAGATATGAAATCAATTCTACTATTGGTTAGAAAAGAGATACAAATAAGTAAAAATAGTTATGTATAAAAATGCTATAATCAGAACATTTTTTTATTAAAAAGTTTTACAGAAGGTTTACATGTTTATTCCCCCCTTCCCCACCACCCCTCCCCCCACCCCTTCCCCTTCCCATCTGCCCACCTCCCTCCCCCCTCTTCCCAGAACAAATTACAGGGTATAACATTCAACAATCATAATCCATCCTAATCTAAATAATTATAACATTCAGCATCTCTTATTCCTTCAATTCTCTAATTACCCTGCTAACTTAATTACCTAAAAACACACCAAATATCTACATATTTATTCATAACCTATCTGCAACTTCTTATTCCAGTATTTACTTTGAATATTTTGTTAGTGATGAATTGTAATTGATTGGATGAGAATGAAGACAGAAGAAATAACAAAAAGAAGAATAATTGGAGACAACACCGAGATGGAAGGAATGACTGATGTAGTAAATGTTTGTTTGTTTGTTTGTTTTAAAAATGAAAGGACTCAGGAAGAGAGCATTTTCTTCCATGGCACTCATACTTTGGAACAACTTTCCCTGGACCTTAGATTGTCTCTGACTCTTCTGGCATTTAGAAAAGGCCTGAAGCCTTGGCTTTGCCATCTTACAAGGGGGATCTGGTAGCAGTGGTCTGTTAAATGGCTATATTGTTAGTAAATTGGATTGCATTCTTACATATTATGTTTGCTACAGAGGTGGGTTCTACTTACCTTTACTACTGGTTCGCAGCGGGGCCCCGTGCAGAAGCGTTTTGATAACATCGGAGTTGGTGGGCGGGGCCTCCCGCCGGTTTTACTACTGGTTCTATAGAACCGGTGCGAACTGGGAGCAACCCACCACTGGTTTGCTATGGTTTGAATGGTTTTGATTTGTTTTTAATGTTTTAGTGGTTTCTGTTTTATGATTTAGGATGGGTTTTTTTGTATTATTTTTTGTGTATCAAGTTTTAAGCCACCCAGAATTACACATATGAGATACGTACTAGATGAACTAGAATTGAACAAAGACAATTAAATAATAATAGTAAAAAAAACATGGTCCAAGCCCTAGCATTTACAGGTCCAAGCCCTGAGTAATTACAACTTGTAGAATAGAAGAGGTAAATAAGCAACCCAGTCAGTCCAACAAAGGATGTGACATGGATAAGTGAATCTAATGGCTTGGGATTTACCACCTGAGAGGTTTTTTTCCAGTTTTATACCCCCCAGCTGCCATATTAATTCTTCATCATTCCAAAAGACAAGTGCATTATTGTTATATCATTTTTTTTTATTTTCCTCATGTAGAGTTTTCTATACATTCTGTATGCTCACTTGGAAAGTTTCCAAAGAAACCAATATTTGCTGAGTACCGAATGTTGCAAGTTCTTGATGCTTATGCTGACTTATAGCTTTCCTTTCTTCCAGAAGCTTGCAGCCATACTACTCTCTCCTCCAAAGGTATTATTACATGCCTTAAATTGATTACAATTTGCCTCAAGGCAATCCAGAAAGAAAAATTAGATATTATAGCAGCCAGTTATTTTTGATCCTTCTCCAGATTATGCCCTGGGACCTATATTTATTATTTACAGATAATGATATAAGGTGGCGTCCTTGGGAAGGTTTGTCTCTTTTTGTAGTATCATATCTGTTATGATTCTTTCATGCCTGCTAGTCATCATTCATTATATTACCAGAATTAGATGTAGTGCTCTATTTGGTGAAAAGGCCTCCAACCGGGTTGGGCTCTCATCTGCTGAACCTTGTTTAGAAGGATACCTATGCAATAGCTACAACATGAACTCCAGGCGTTTCTCTACTCATGGCTCTTTGTTTTCTACTACCTGCAGTTCCTACCAGTTTTCTTGCCATGTACATGTATACATCTGAGCTATACTGTATTGTTTCTCTGTGTCATATAATATATGTGGGTATATGCATAATAAAAGGGAAGTGGCTAAGGGGATGAGCTTGTCGATCGAAAGGTCAGCAGTTCAGTGGTTCGAATCCCTAGTGCCACGTAATGGGGTGAGCTCCGGTTACTTGTCCCAGCTTCTGCCAACCTAGCAGTTTGAAAGCACATAAAAAATGCAAGTAGAAAAATAGGGACCACCTTTGGTGGGAAGGTAACAGCGTTCTGTGCACTTTTGGTGTTTAGTCATGCTGGCCACATGACCACGGAGACATCTTCGGACAGTGCTGGCTCTTCAGCTTTGAAACGGAGATGAGCACTGCCTCCTAGAGTCAGGAACAACTAGCACATATGTGTGAGGGGAACCTTTACCTTTATCTTTACCTTATATGCATAATATTTATTTATTTGTCATGTTTATGTAGTGTATGTTGGAGGTGGTGACCTTTTGAGAGCTGTATCCAATGAAATTTCATTTTAATATATGCCAATTAGTGTACATTTAAAGTGACAATAAAGTTATTCTAAGTAAGTCTAAGTCTGTGTCTAGCCATATGAAACCCAAGTGTCAGAAAGTAGTGAGGTCTGTGAGAGTGATGGGAGTTAAGAGTAGTTATTTCATACCAGGAAGACTCTGTGTTGGAAATACAAATCTAGGAACCTCATAACAATGAAATGTTATGATAAGGAAAGCTCCTTGTCGTTGATCTTCCTTTCTCTTCCCTCAGCTTTACACCACACAAGGCCATCACATATATCAGATAGTGTTTCATTATCTTGCTAGACATGATTGTACTTGAGTAATATATTTTCTAATAAATCGTAGATCTGCCGACCTAGCAGAATATTAATAACTGTGCCTTCCCAGCTCTGGGATCGTTGTATTAGAGCAACAGTGTTTCATCCTGTGTGCCAGCTTTTTTTTTTTTTACAGCCTACAGTGATCAGATATGACATCTCCAGTAAATCGGGGTTTGCGTCGAACAAGTCAAGATGCATTTTCCTTTTCACATAGATCTATTTTCAAAAAGGTCTTGAAATGGATCTTTGGCTTTGTTTTCGCAAGAAAATGCATGCCAAAAGCACGGTTAGCTTCAAGAGATGAGAAATGGAAACGTCAAGGTCAGCAGTGATATTTGGGGGGGGGCGGGGGGAGCGACGACAGGTGGAGCCTCAAAGTGAAAATGGGTTCATAATTGTCACTTGGTTAACAAGCAAGTTTCTAGAAAATAGTCCTTTCTTGGTCCTTGGGAACCAATATGCTTTTTGATACCATAGAACCCTCTGGGAAGAGGTTTCATTATTTCTTCAAAGGCCCTAAATGTCAGGCTTGATTTTTTAAAATCTGCTTGCTCCAGAAGTTACCTCTCTCAACAAAACTCCTGAGAGTACAGAAATTCTCTGCTTTCCTATCACTCTGACATTTGCAATTCTAATTTCTTTATATGTGGGTTGAGGTTTTTTTTGTGTTTTTTTTTTTACTAGTAGTGGTGTCAAATGTATTTCAAGTAATGCATTCTTTGCAAGGCCTGCTCACATTTTCCAGCAATTCATTTGTAAAACAGATTGCTGAGGAAGTCAACATGGGGCTGGGCTGTTTGCTTTTTTTACTAACAAATAGTGATGGACAAACCCTTTTTCCTGGGTTCTCCTCCAATTTGCACTGTTCAGTTTCGAATTGGGAAGCAGCTCCATTTGTTCTGAGCTAATCTGAATTCAACAGTCACTTTTGTTTATGTGCTCAGTCAGTGGTGTTACTAAGTCCACTCCCATCCCCAAGTCTATAAATTCCCTACTCACTCAAAGCTTGACAAAGTGGCAGAGTGTTCCAAGCTGGATAAATTAATGTGAAAAATATGGTAATTATTCACTGAAAGTTAATACCGGATGTACCATTGTTTGATTAGCTCTGACATGGCAGTTATGTTGATTCTGTGAGATAGAACCATAAGCATTGTTTCTTTAATAGGCTTTATTAAAAGGTAATATGGTAATATCGGTGCTGTCTGAGCTTGGTTCTTTGCATGCAAATGTTTTATTACCCGATTAGGTAACACCATCAGTGCTAATGAGTATGGGGTTTGCTCCGTGCTTATATAGAGTAATTTGCTTGCCAGTGTTGGGGGGAGTGTGATTTTCTCCTTGGTAGTTCCTTGATTGTTTTCTGCTTGATTGTTTTATCTGGTGTTAATCCCTGCTTATCTGAGTGTTAGCTGCTGTAGAGAATATGTTCTGGTCTTTTTGTTTCCTTTTTAGCTTTTTATTGTGTCTTTTGAATGGTGTGTAAATGTGTTTTATCTCTATGTGTCTACTAATGATTTGTCTGACCACCAAGCTTTCAGGAGTTGCCTAATGTTTTTGGAGTTAGCTTGGTCTAGGGATGCTCACAGTTTCCCAGTTGAAGCTATAATGTGTCTGTCCATGTGTTGAGATAAAGAAGTTTTCATTGTGACTTCTGACTTTTAGTTGGTATTCATGGATGTACTCAGATAATACATGGGATAGTTGAAAAGATACAGATAGACCTTGTTATCCATGGCTTCATTACCTATGGATTTGTATATCCATTGCTAATATAGATCAGAACTCATTGTACATGGAGTCTGGTGTGTTGGAGCCAGCTGGCTGGTGACAATGTGGCAAGGAGGCTGGCTTGTCTGATGTCTCGAAATAGCTTCTTAATCCCTCTGGACTCTTTTGCACATTTAGAGTGGGACTATGTCAATAAAAGCAGAGGAGGCATGCTGTGGGCCCCGTCACAGTGGTGGGTTGCTACCAGTTCGCACCGGATCGGGCGAACCGGTAGCGGTGGTGGCGGGAGGCTCCACCCACCCGCTTGGATTCTTCTGCGCATGTGCACAAGCGAACCGGTAGCGACGGGATTTGGAACCCACCCCTGCCCCATCAATCCTATTATACCAACTAGCAGGGTCCAGGGGCCTTCTCTGCCATTGCACCTGCCCTCTGGAACAACTTGTCCCCTGATGTGAGGATGGCCCCAACCCTCCTATCCTTTCATAAGGGCCTAAAGATGTGACTCTGCCAGTTGGCTTGGGGGCCCAATGGGGGAGCACACAATGTAGGTGGTTAATTGAATAACAACAGTTCCTACCTGCCCCCTGTAATTGGATTTTGATGGCTTTAACGTATGTATATATATATGTATATATGTATGTCTTTTTCTTTTTCGTAGGCTTTTATGTGCATATTCTTTCTAGCCATGTTTTACCTACGTAAACTAAGTTGTAACCAGGGCTGTAGAACAACTTAGTTTACGTAGGTAAAACCTGGCTAGAAAGAATATGCATATATATGTATGTGTATATATGTATGTATATATATGGAGAGAGCAAGAGCTTTTTATGATTGTAAACCACCCAGACTTACCCTGTGGTAAGATAAATTTTATAAATAAATAAATAGCAATAGCACTTAGACTTACATACTGCTTCATAATGCTTTACAGCCCACTCTAAGCAATTTATAGTCAGCATATTGCCACCAACAATCTGGGTCTCATTTTACTGACTTCAGAAGGATGGAAGGCTTGAGTCAACCTTGAACCAGTCAGGATTGAACAGATGGCAGTGGGCAATGAGTTTGCCTGCAATACTGCATTTTAACCGCTGCACTACCATACCTCAGTAAAAGCATCTTTCTTTCTCTTTCTTCAACAAGTTGGATTGGTTGGAGGGATGCTGCTATACCTTTGGGTTCACATTTGCTGGATTTCTGGTCATAAGAATCAGAAACCTGGGGCTGTAACAGAAGAAGCCAGAACAGAAGAAGCCAGAACAGGCATGTAGGGCTGGGTGGGTATGGAGAGGGGAAAGAAACACATCACTCTTAAATAATACAAAATAACTTTTAAATAATTTTGCATATCCATGTATTTTAGTCCATAGTTTTAATCCATCTGTCATTTTCACTTATGCAAAAATATGCACCCAGCTTCCACTCCACAGGCAATCTGCAGCATTATTATTATTATTATTATTATTGTTATTGTTATTATTGTTATTGTTATTGTTATTGTTATTGTTATTGTTATTGTTATTGTTATTGTTATTGTTATTGTTATTGTTATTGTTATTGTCATTGTTATTTCCAAATATGGTATCTTTATTTCTGCTTTTTCTTTGAATTTAGTAAAGAGATCATGAGAGTTGCAGTTAAGTTCATCAGGGCGACATCTGACTGAAGTTAGCTAATTTTTAAAAATGTGCCATCTAATTTGTATCCAGTAATGTTCCATCTATCTTGCTCCAGTCTGCCTGACTGTTAAGACACAGCACCTCTTCTCATTATATACTGAGTGGGCTTGTCATGTTATTGTCAAAATTATCCATGGGTAATTTCATTTCATGAATAATTAGTCCATTCTATGTCTCTGCTAAAATGTGTAACTTTTATGTAAAAGCCCAGGAATACCAGACCGTGATAAAATTGGGGGGGGGATGCATTTTTTTTTCTCTTCCATATTGGTTCGCTTTAATTTCATTCCAGGTTTATTGAGATCACATTTTCCTTTCATAAAATTTGCTTCTTATTTTATGACAACAATAAAATAGCATTGTTAATTAGAAAACACAGCATTGGCTATGATTAGCATGTTATCCAGTTGTTTCTTTAATGTTAAATATGTGTACTCCTGAATTGTCAGTTTTACATTCTGCAGGATGACTGTCCCTCAAATATTCACCTTCATATATATATATATATATATATATATATATATATATATATATATATATATATATATATATATATGAAACCTTAAGATGAACCCGAGGCTTTGTACATAAATGGCTTTCTATGCATGTCTAGAGATTTGGTTTTCTCACATTGGAATTAAGATAGAGAAGCCATATGCATCAGTAGAGGAGACTGTAACATCACCAAACAGGGAGAGCTTGAGATTTAAGGTATAGGATACTAGTTATTTCTTATGGTGACATAATAGTCATGAGTTTGCTGAACCTGGAATGGGACGTTTTAAGCATGGATCATTGGCTGCACCTCCTTTGCCTCCAGTCACCCGCCTCAGCCCATTTAGAGCCAGCTTTCCTCTTCCACTGCCCCTTCCCTGGCCATTCTCCACAGCCCTAACCCTAACCCAATGGGGCTAGGTGGAAGAAGGCGAGGCCAAGGGTCTGTGCCTAAATATCCTAGACTCATGCAAATCTATGGCATGCATGCCACAGGTGGCACGCAGAACCATATCGGTGAGCACATGAGCATTACCCTAGCTGAGCTCCAGTGCGCATGTTCGTGCTGGCCAGCTGATTTTCATGCCTTCTGGGCCCACCGGAAGTCGGGAAACAGTCTGTTTCCGGCCACTGGAGGGCCTCCAGGGAGTGGGGAAGGCCTGTTTTTTGCTCTCCCCAGACTCCAGATGCTTTCTAGGAGCCTGGAGAGGGCGAAAACGACCTTCCCCAACCCCCGGAGGCCCTCGGAAACAGCCCATTTCCTGACTTCCGGTGGGACCAGAAAGCCTGTTTTTCACTCTCCCCGGGCTCCAGAGGCTTTCTAGGAGCCTGGGGAGGGTGAAAATGGCCTTCCCCGGAAGTCATCTGGAGACATTTCTGGCTTCCGGAGGGCCTCCAAGGGTGGGTGGGAAAGATCATTTTCTCCCTCCCAAGGATCTTAGAAAGACTCTGGAGCATGGGGAGACTGAAAAACAGGCCTTCTGGTCCCACCAGAAGTTGGAGAAATGGGCCATTTCCGGCCTCTGGAGGGCCTCTGGAGGTGTGTGGAAGGTCATTTTTGCCCTCCCCATGTTCCAGGAAAGGCTCTGGAGCCTTGGGAGGGTGAAAAATTGGCCTACCTGGCCCTTCGTGCCATTGCGTGCCAAAAGCAGGGGTCGCGTGGGGGGGTCACGTGCGCATGCGCGGGGGGTGTGGTGCATTAAATTATGGGTGTGGGCATGTGCACGACCCCCCCACACTGCCCCTGCTTTTGGCATGTGATGGCAAAAAGGTTAGCCATCACTATCCTATACCCTGCTGAACCTGCTGATAGATATTGACAATACTATGGTAACAGGGGTGGGTTTCTACCGGTTCACCCCAGTTCGGGTGAACTAGTAGCGGCGGCGGTGGGAGGCTCTGCCCAGCCACCAAGACATCATCAAAAATGCTCTGTGCATGCGCAGAAGCGCTGCACGCTTGCAATGCAAGCATGCACACCCGTATGCTACCGATAGTGAACCAGTGGCGCCGGGATTTGAATCCCATCTCTGTATGGTAACTTTTCCCAAATGCTATTCCACTGTAAGAACTTGCAAATGCTTATTCATGACTTCCTGATTCCCCAAGAATCATAGAATCATGGATTTGGCAGGGATCTTGGAGATGTCCAAGATTTTGTTTTTTAATGTGGTGATGAAAACACCACAACTTCAGGAAGTTACATTCTTGATATCTGTCCTAGTCAGGAAATTCTTCCTTAGTTCATGCTTGGATCATTCACTGTAAACCTTCTACCCATTTGTTCTTGCCCAATCCTTGGGCACTATAGAGAATAAATCTACTCTTTCCTCACAGTGATAGACTATCAGAAGACTTATTGACAGTAGAACTCATCTACTGCACAAAACATTATCTGAGTTGGATATATAGTATATCTTCTTTTATTTTACTTTGTTTTTTAAACTTTGTTTTCCTCCTCTCCTCACTTATGTTAAACTTCCATGCCTATCAGTGGTTCATTAATGAACACTTTCTTCTTGGGACATTAAAGTTAGTAACAATTGAAGGAAGGATTGTTTTCTAATACTTTGTCGCATTCATAGCATCCACAATTTTTTGTTTTAAGTTCTAAGATGTACAGAGAAGTTTTCATACTAAAGAAACCTATGGAGCAATAGGATTCTCATATTAAGGAAAACCATGTTTTGATCAGTCATGATTGGTTGAATAAGCCACAGTTTGCTTGGTTATATACAGTACTAAGTTTTAAATCAACTGAAACACTCAATGAATGAACCCTACCATTATCAATTCTCCATCGACAGCCCTTTCCTGTTTGTTAGAAATAAGGAAAATGTTTAGATTTCTAATCTAAGGACCTGCACACTCTGGTGCTTTTGTTTTTTTTTTATTGCAAAAGTTTTACAATTACATTTTCACCCCATTTCCCCCCCCCAACCCACCCCAAACTCCCCAACCTAACCCTCCCCTCCCCCCTGACTTCCACAGAATATAATCCCATCAAAATCCCCTTTTTTAATAAAACCTGAACCCCTCCATCCCCCATATAATTTTTCATCTTCACAAAATTCAAATATTTCTATTTTTATATAATACTTTCAGTGAAAAGCTATTTGATACTTCCTAGTTTGATATTTGTTCTGCACATAATCTATCCAGTTTTTCCATTCCCATTCATAAGTCTCTTGTGAGCGATCTTTTAGATATGCTGAAATCTTCACCATCTCTGCAAAGCTGGCCATCTTCAAAGTCCATTCCTCGATAGTGGGCGTAGCTTCATTTTTCCAATATTGACCTATCAGTAATCTCGCAGCTGTTATCATGTACAATATCAACTTTGTTTTGTAGGAAGTTAGCACCCACCCCTCTCCTGGAAGAGTGAAATATTTTAGGAAATATGAAAAAGGCAGAATATTATATTTCCCTGGGATAAGCATGTTTTGAAGCAGCTCCCATCTTCCTGCCCCCCACCCTTTGTCAATGGGCCATTAAGGCTTGGGCCAGTCTATTCTACATAACAAAGATCTACCTCCTTCAGGCAGAGCCATAGTAGGAATTGCGAAAGATAGGATTAGCCCTCTACACAATAGCAGCAGAAACTCACCACATGTGACCTGGGAAGCACATGTGACCATCAGCCAGCAAGGCCCCCACCCCCTGGGAGTCTGACAACCAATCAGGGCCCCAAGAAATGCAGAGCCAGAGAGAGCATAAAAACCCGAGGATTTACTGTATCTCCCCTTTTTCTGTTCAGGAACTCAAGCCATGTGATCCTGTCCACCATTAAACCATCTTTCCAAGCAGTCTCCATGTTTCCAGTGTCTGTTTTCCCCACTTGGAGCAGAACCTAGAAGGATATTTCTTCCAACAGTTTCACCCAAAGTAAAACCCTTAACTATACCCAATAAAAACAATTGTGGAGAAAACTGAATTTTTTTCTTCAAAACATTCTGCATGACCCACCAAATTTTTATCCAAAAAGCCTTAACTTTCTTACAGGTCCACCAAACATGATAATATGTAGCATCTAAACAATCACATCTCCAACATTTTGGCTGAACATTAGGGTACATACATGACAATTTCTTAGGATATAAATGCCATCTATAGAACATTTTATAAAATTTTTCCCTCAAATTCTGCGATTGTGTAAATTTAACATTCTGAACCCAAATTTTTTCCCATGTTTCCAACATCACTGGCTCTGCAAAATTTTGTGCCCACTTAATCATACAATCTTTAACCAATTCAGTTTCTGAATCCCTTTCTAACAAAACATTATAAAGCCTTTTAATATGCATTGGACCTTTCTCTCTTATATGTCTAACCAATTCTTCCTCGTGCAACATAATACCAGTTTTTTGGTCCTCTTTCCATCTCAATTGAAGTTGATTATACTGTAACCACGTTAAGTTAATCCCTTCATCCAACAGTGTCTCTAATGTCTTCAGTTGCCATCTGCCCGCATCTGTAAAAAGAACTTCTTTATATAACCCCCCCCCCCCGAGTGACATTATATTTGTATTCCACATGATATGACCAAGATCTAGCCATAGCGGTATTTTATAATCCTATTTGAATTGGTGCTTCTTCCAAACTCTGATCAAAGAATCTCTAAGTATATGGCTTTTAAACACTTTATCCACTCTGTTCTCATAAAATAAGTAAGCATGCCAACCAAATTCGAGATCAAAACTTTCTATATTCAATATTCCAGTCTTTTTCCTTCCAAACCAATCACTTGCTTGAGTCAAAGCTGCTGCTTCATAATATAACTGAAGGTTTGGAAGTTTAAGACCTCCCCTTTCTGGAGCATCTTGCATAATTTTCAATTTCACTCTCGGTTTTTTCTCGTTCCAGACAAACTTATTCAATCCACTTTGCCATTCTTTCAGTTGTTTATCACTTTTAAGCACCGGAATCATTTGAAACAAAAAAAGAAATCTTGGCAAAATATTCATCTTAACTGCTGCTATTCTTCCAAGTAAAGACAGCTGCAGTTTTTTCCAAGTCTCTATATCTTTCTGTATATCTCGCCACAACACCTCATAGTTATTTTGAAACAATTTCATATTTGATTCTGCAACCTGAACTCCTAGATATTTAATCTTTGGTACAATCTCAAAACCTGCCCTGCTTTCAAGTTCGTGTTTTTGATCTTGTGTCATATTTTTAACTATCATCTTAGTTTTTTTCTGGTTCAGTCTAAATCCTGATACTGTGCCATAGTCTTTTATAATGTCTTTCATCTGGATTATTGATTCCATCGACTGTGTTAGGGTAACAACCAGATCATCTGCAGGTGCTTTTGTTTAAAAAGCAAAGTCTGGAATCAGAGTCCTATTTACCTACCTGTCTGAGATCTAGAAACTTTCTGAATTCAATCTTTCTTTCCAGCCACCCAGAAGATTTCTTGCCATATCCCTTTAGGGAGGGAGCCAGCTGAGAAACATGATAAATCAATAAGATACACTGAATTAGATCACTGCTTATGGTCACCTCCATATGTTCTCTGTTGCACAGATATGAAAATTTTGCAGTTGGATGATTTGAATACAAATGAACTAGAAGGTATGCTGGGGAGCTGGGGACAGCCAGGCTTGCTGCAGAATAAGACAGACAAGAAGGCTAATTAAGAGGCCAGTTTTCTTATGATGGTGCAAGCTGTAGCTTGGCATTGTTCTGGCATGCAGATTCCATTTTTTTTCCTGTTAGGTTTCACTCCCAATTGAATAAGCTCAGTCTCTTTGTCCTTCTACCCTTTGTCTCAGGAATCTTCACCAAGGCCAGTTAGAGCATGAATATTTGGAATCAGAATGGTAGAATTTTAAAATTGTTTAATGGTTATGGCAGGGGTCAGCAACCCGTGGCTCTGGAGCCGCATGTGGCTCTTTCATCCCTCTGCTGCAGCTCCTTGTCACCAGTTGGCTCCACAATTGATAGGGCTTTTGGTTAGGATAGGTAGAGGAAAAAGGACGCTGCACTAGGAGGAGACTCTATGGTGGGGGAACCGGACTTCCGGTCGGCTCCAGAAATGAATGAGGGGCTCCCAGTTAGGACCTTTGTGGTTCTTTGAGTGTTTAAGGTTGCTGACCCCTGGGTTATGGAAACTTATATGAAATCAGAAGAGTTGACTGGCCTTGTATGTTCTTGTTCTCCATCAGCAATTGAACTGAAAGGTCCTATACTGGCTAAGGTCCCTGAACTTGTTTATCCTTGTTTAAATTATAATTAAAAGTGTCTTCATTCTTTGGAAGTGGCAGAGTAACATCAGAATCAACTTTTGGCTAGACCGAATTACCTGAGGTAATAGGATGGTTTCTTATACCCTATATAAAAGTGAACAGGATTTACATTTTGTTCATCATGGCCATGGACCATCAACTTAAATTTTGTTTTCTGTAAGATTCTTTCCTCTTCTCTAATTATTTACAGTGTTCAAGAAGACAGTAGAGGCCATTTAAAAGGAGAGTGACTAAGGGTGAGTGTGTGGAGAGAGAGAATTTACTTTCAGAGGGTGTATGTGTGAGGGTTCCTTCCATCTGTTCTTTAGCTTGCACACACTTGCATGGTTTTGCTAGTAAATGTGGGCAGTTTCTGCTTGTTAAATCTGATATACAATACTATACTATGGAAAGGTTCTCAAGGAAATGAAGACAGCATTTTTTCCTGGACTTAGAAGGAGATGGAAAGGCTGCTCATCTGGAAGTGCCATCAATACCCCGAGCAACCATTTCCATACGAGACAAGGTATGCTGAAGAATTGATAGACTTCCTCAAACCTAATGCCAAAATAACAAGCATCTCCAACAGATTAATTCTTTTGAAAAATATGAGCTTTCTATCAGTATTGCACACAACACAAAAATAATTTGCCACAGCTGTCCTCCAGGGCCTGATTTTCAGTACAGATTCAAAGTTCTCTCTGACAACTGCTGGGCCCCAGAATTTGAAGTGTTAATTAAAGAATGATTGCTGCTGTGTATATTGTGCAACCCCATTGAGTTGAATGTTGAGCTGAGAGCATCAAAAAAAAAAGGGGGGGGAAGGAAAAGAGAAAACAGATAATGGTGAGCTTGAGACACGGGAAATTGGCACAGCTATTCTGAGAGAAAAACAAAGCTTGTGACAGTGATGGACAAGAACAGTACCTTTGTGCCATAGTAGTGGCAGAGAAACAATGTTAAAAAAATTAGATCGGAATACAGGAATTTTTCCTCCAACTGACCATTGAGGAGAGAAGAAAGAGAATAAGATAGCTCATTACTGTGTTCAAGGGTAATTTTTCTAGGGTTTCATAAATTGGATGGGTTCATCATATAACTTGAAAGTTCTTTCCACTCCTGATGGATCACTTCTGGTCCTTCAAGGCAGATGCTCTTGAGCACCTTGGGTTGTCATGTCCACCTTGAAAAAAATGTGTTTTATTAGTGTAGCACCCAGGTGCCAGCTCCAAATAAGCTGAATCCATGTTCACAGATATCATGACTGACAGGTAATAGGTATGAAATGGGCACTGTTTGAAATAAGAAGGATCAATGAACAATAAGCAACCTCTGGCCCCAACTACTGCTCCTAGGAAATGATGGTGATGGTTATGAATGGCCGAAAGATCCAGTTCTAACCATGAGCATGGCAGTACCCAAGAGTAGCCAAGAAAAGACCACAGAGAAGGCATGTTCCAGAAGAGATTTGTAGAATAGTAGGATTGTGATAGGCCAGCTTGTGTAATAACCACCACCATCACTGTGGCACTTAGGTGCTGCTAAAGCCAGGATGAAGTGGGCCCTTCCAAAAGGGATAGAAGTTAACTGTGATGTGCTGTGCAAAACTGCAGTGCCCTGAGACTGGGCCTGAGAGCTTTGCTGCCTGATCAGGATGACAGTTGTAGTGCTCTGCCTAGCTTCTCAGATTTAATAAAAATAATAGAAACAGTAAACAGTGCAGCCACATGATATCCCTGTTTGGCAGAAGCAGCAAACACATTGCAAGGTACTCAGTCGTGACTGAAGTAGCAACACACAGCTGCCAGAATCTGGCTCTGATTTCTAATAAGACAGCTTCCTAGATGAAATTGCTACCTTTTATTATTTGGCATTCTCAGAAGAACCAGAAGAGAAGTAAGCACACAGGAGAGTTATCCCATCACATCTATTTTTGGGCTAATCTTATGACTGAAGGGGGCAAAAGTGGTAACCCATTGTGTTGCTTTTTTTTTTTTTGGCATCCTCACTTTGTAGTCAGAGAACACTTTTTGTGCACCTGGAAAATGGCTGGCAACATTTTCAAAAGCAGCAGATCTGACAGTTGGTTGTGCAGAACAAAATGAAAAAGACAATATTATTGACGTGCTGTAGCTAGTCATTCATATGATGAAAATAATGCTAGCATTAGCTACAGATCTGCTTTATGCTACTGGTACTGAGGAGGTGGTTAGGGCATCTGTTTCTATAACTGTATGAGCTTTAGAGATGCATTTGATTCTTATTGCAAAGAAAGGTGATTACTTTATTCTCTCCACAACCTCAGCAATGCTATTATTTTTCAGTTGGAAAATTAAGAATATGGGATAAAAGAGAATAATTTTAATCATCTTCTTCCACCTGAGATACTTTCCCTCAGGATCATTATTTTGTCTTCCAGAATGAATAGATTTCAAAAGGACTTCCTGTATGGACAAAGGATGGCCCAGAGTAGCCCTGCCTCCAATTTTCACATCCATGTCTTCTCACCCCTGACCTTCCCTAATTCAATGAAAATGTCTGACCAGTTTGGTGAACAGTAGCCTTCATACTTCACAGAATTCTGCTGTTATCAAGGTTCCTGATCAAGCTGAGTCAAGGAACTATGCCTCTATTTGACCTTCCTGAATATCTTACTGGTTTATAATGTTGACTAGTGTTTCTTTGCTTGAAGAAATATGGTTTCTAGGTTTGAAGAATCTGGTTCCACCAGTCTTAACTGTATTCCTGAATAGATTTGATCTAAAACTTCTCTCAGAATTGTAAAGAACAGGGGTGAGCAATTAATTTTCCCAAGAGGCCCCAGATTAGGAACTGGGATTGCTGTGGAGGCCAAACCAATAATTCCTAGTTACACTCCGCCAACTTGCCCACAAGGCTGCACTTCAACTGAGGTAGCAGTGGTGGCCGAACCTAGGTGTTCTAAGACAATGACTGCCACCACTGCCTCCTCAGGCTGTTCTAGGCAAAGGGTGAGTGCTGTGCAGGTGCAGAAAAGGGTTTTCTCCCCTTAGCCCCCCCACGGCCACTAGCCAACTGAAGGAGTGCAAGTTTACGAAGCGCCGGACTCAACTCAGCTTCTTTTCCCACCTCCTGTGGTGTGTCTATTTAGATTTGATTTCTAATTTCCATTATTTGTTTGTTTGTTTGTTTGTTTTTTTGTTTATGAAATTTGTGAAATTTGTGAAATTTGTGAAATTTATTTGTCGACTCTGGGTGGTTTACAATTGACCTCATGTGGGCCAGACAGAACAACCAAAGAGCCAGATGTGGCCTGGGTGCTGTAAAATGCACAGGTCTGTTCTAGGAGGAAGAGTGTGATATCAAGTACTGGAAATAAAAGAAAATAATACATAATGCTTTATTGAGGGAAGATCAGCAACTGTACTAGACAAATAGAGCAAACCAAAGAAGAAAAACATAACTACTAACTCCACTCAAAGAATAAGGTTTGATGTAACATGACTTTTGGATCATTTTAAGATACTTTGAAATGATTTAATTTCTTTACCGGTATTACTCTTCTTTATACATGTCTTTCTTACTTTTCAAACCGTGTTGTTTTCTCATGGTGATGTATAATAAAGTAAAATCAATTTAAAACATATTTGACATTTAACAACAGAATAACCATGAGTGGAAAAACAAATCAGATCATTTTCAGACAAATTCATTGTATGTGAGCCAGCTGAAATTTCAAATATGGTTACTAGGAACAAAATGATTGTAATTCATGATTCCCTCTTTCTTTGTTTCTCTCTCCCCCTCTCAATGCAAACTTGAGTACATGTCCCGACAGTAAATTGAGTTGAACTCAATGTATTTATTTGCAAAATACACGTTAGGCATGTTAATAACTCATTCACAGTATTATTTATACTGTATATTTTATATTATTACTAGATTTTGCTTTGCCATAATCTGCAAAGGACATCCTATCCTACTATAAGACACTGAAAGTTTCTCTTGCTCTTCTGCTTCTGCTTAACATCCATGTTTTATAAATTAATATATACTCAGAGGTCTGGCTTATGGCATTTGGGGAGAATGACCAGTTTGCTTTTTCTCAGGTCCAAGGACTTCACATAGCATGTGATGTCAACATATCATGTGAACTTCATATATGTGAAATCTTAACAAAGCTTATATGGCTTTCATATACTGTACTTTATAGCCTATATTATTTATTACTTATAGATAGGAACAGTGGTGAAATCCAAATTTTTTTGGATAGCCATAGAATCCCTATCATAGGAATAGGGATTCTGTGGCTACCCTTGTGACTTTTTTTGGCCCTTTCCCTGCAGACAGTTTTAGATTCAGCATTCTTCAGAAAAATGCTAAACAGCTTTGCAGCAATAATATTTCAGTAAGAATGGGATACTTGGGCAGTCAACCAGTTCACTTGTTTGGAGTTATTAGGAAGATACTATTTTAACCAAATGTTCCTGATTTGCAAAGTTATCTTTGGCAATAGAACCAAACTCCACTTTCAAATATTCTTTTAGTTTGTACTCAAGACTAAAGATCAGTGGTCAGAGTGTTTTTCACCAGCTTCTAAATTGGATTTTCAGTCACTACATCTGGGAAATAATGCCTGAATTCCTCCTGCAGGCAGACTAGATGAGATTCGATTTTTTTTCTTTTGGTATCTTTTTCAAGACTCCTATCTTTGAACACTTAATGAAGTTGAAACAACAAGAGATTTTTAATATTAACTCACGATAGTCATAACTGAAATATGTCTATAACTATGTATTCGTAATGATAAATGCTTAATCATAAAATAGCATCATATTGATAAATTAAATGAAATAAAATAATAAAATAAATACTAAATGCATAGTAATAAATAGTTAAATACATAATGAGCAACTGTAGTGGTGTTTATTGAAATTTTAAGTTCCATAAAATCCCCAAAATAAAACTTATCTCTTTAATTCACAAATCCATCCAAATATATTTTCTTGGGCAATCATTGAAACTGAACATGGAAAAGAAAAACTTCCTGATCAGGTTCCAAAACTTCAAAAAAATAAAACAGGTAACCTGGAGGTAACAGGTTCACTGTTTCTCATGTAATTAACTACCTTCACAGCAAGACTTCCTTATAGACTGCTGGGCAGAATTCTGGAAGCCAATGATTGTCAGTGAATGATGCTGAGTATCTGAAAACAGATAAGGTTTATTTTTATTTTAAAAATTCTGACCATTTACTTAGCATTGTTTCTATTCCAACCCATTTAGCTCCTTTGTTTCAAAGATTTTTGAATTAGCTGTGTTAATTAGGGCTTGCAAGACTTAAGAAAACAGCAATTCTTCCACTTTATCTTGAACTACAGTGATGAGTAGTTATCCATCATACATAGATAAGCAGTTGGAACAATTTCTTTCACTGACCAATTTATGAAACAAATAACAGTAACAAAAAAGTAATGGTGATTTGATTTGTTCCAAAGCTTGGAGTTTGATAGCAGTCAAATCATTTTTAGACATACAACATACTAAGGAAATTGGATCCCATATAAATTTCAAATGTATGGATATTTTGACAAATATTTGTAAATTTGGGGAAGGGGATTTCTACTTGTAGAAGATAGAGACAATGGCTGTCAAAGGCAGAAAGAAGAGCCACTATCGAGGCAACAGTCACATAAAAAAGGTCTCAGCCCAGCCCAAGAATGTAGCATGCGTAAATACAGGTACCTCACTTAGGTCTTATCTAGTTCATACAAGGTGAAGGAAGGAGGAGGGAAGAGCATTCAGACTTGCAATAGTCTGATGCTAATTTTATATAAAAAAGTAACATTGATGTATATGACATGGTATACCTAGTCTGGTCTGCCTTGAAGGGGTGATCCTACCATAGTAAGGCATCCATGCACAAACACACACACTAATATTGTATTGTATTGTATTGTATTGTATTGTATTGTATTGTATTGTATTGTATTGTATTATAATATTATTATATTATATTATATTATTAATCTATCTATCTTCTATCTATCTATCTATCTATATATATATTATTATAATGAAATAATATAGTATAATATAATATAATGTAATATAATATGTAATATATTACATTATACTATATAATTATATTTATGTATATAAAATATATATTATACACATACATGTATGAATGTGTATGTGTGTATTGCTATCATACTAAGACATCTTCATAGAAAAGAATAATGAATTTTGGTTCAAATATTCACATTTAATTCCAGATTTCGTTTTGTATAAACTACTCATTAACTGTATTGTGTGATTATTTTTTATTAACATGCCAATTTATGTCTTGAAACAAACAAACAGAAATGTTTAGATAACTAAAGGGCTTTTCCCCAACCAGGTTGCTGCAGCAGAAGCACAGGCCATTAACCTCCACCTCTCTTAGCTTCCTACCCATCAGAAATAATTCTCCCTCCCTTCCTCCCTGGTGAAATCTAGAAGCATTATGCGCCACTTGAATGCCAAGCATTTGCTTAGAACTAAGAGTCAGAAAAAGCACAGCCTTGCTCCTCACCTAATGCAAATTAGAACATATTGGGGCTCCAGCTGGAAAACCCCATTAACATGGTTTATCCTAGTTTTTGAGTAAACAGGAAAGTCCACTAACATAAAATGGTATGGCTGATGGCCAACCTCTAATCTGAGATTAGGTGGATGGAGCTGTGCTTACAGTTTTGATGTGGACATACTAAACAATCACAGTTGTAGTCAATGGATTTATTCATTTTTCAAACTTACGAAGCATCACCAAAGGCAGCATCATATGGGTATGTCCTTTAATAGGATCCATTCCATTTAAAAGAGTTAATAGGGAATCTTCTTGCTATGGACATGAAGTTAAGTCCTCTGACCAGTCCTTTTTGACATAGCACTCTATATCATTCGTGGATCTCTGTCACTGAGGATGATAGAGGCAAATCTTCTGGATCCCTGAACTGGGATTGAGTCTTTCTTCTGCCTTAAATATAAGCAAAAGATGAGTTCATAATTTATTTCCACTTTTCTTAGCCTTAAAGAAAAAAAAAGGGGGGGTATCATCTGTTTATGTCATTATTTGATTTTCGAGGTATGAGCCACCCAATCAAGGGGAGGTCTTGCATCTTATAACCATAAAACAAGTGTCAGTCTATAATAATAAAAACCCTAGCACGGCCTTTAAACCGGGAGCTTCTGTGCAGAACAAGTAGTGACTATTGTGGAAATTGGCCACTCTTGGGGTATCTCGGCTTTCATTATTAAGGAGCACTTTATAGTTTTGGGTATCATCTTGTTTGGTATGCTTTTAGTTCTGTTTGCTTAAGTTAATGATAATACTCTTTATTTACTGTTGTTCTTATTGCATCTGGAAACCAAAACAACAAATTGCACGTACGTCTGATCACTGCCCTGACAATTGCAAAACACTTGGCTACCTTTTAGAAGTTAGATTTGTGACAGAGTGGAGGTAGTGGTACAGTGGTGGGATTCAAATTTTTTTTACTACCGGTTCTGTGGGCGTGGCTTGGTGGGCATGGCAGGGGAAGGATACTGTAAAATCTCCATTCCCTCCCCACTCCAGGGGAAGGTTACTGCAAAATCACCATTTCCTCCCAATCAGCTGGGACTCAGGAGGCAGAGAATAGATGGGGGCCGGGCCAGTCAGAGATGGTCTTTACCAGTTCTCTGAACTACTCAAAATTTTCATTACTGGCTCTCCAGAACTGGTCAGAACCTGTTGAATACCACCTCTGTAGTGGTAGAAGGGTAATTTAAAAGAGGAAGAGAGAGAGAGCGCGCAAGAGAAAAGAGCTTTCTGTACCTGTTCTCTGACCAATGTTCAGATACTGCAGGGAGCTTCCCATGCTTTGTGAATGCTTGTGCAAGGAATGTGTGTGGCCTTACCATTATGAGGTCCTGTTTTTCACACATGTGCACATCTCCAGTGAAGACTTGGAAAAGATGAGAAAGACAGGACTTTGTGGTTATAAGCCTGCAAGCTTCACAATATGGTGAACTCATTTTGAATATAGAGACAGTGGGGAATGGTGGGGTTCCTAGATTAGGTCTTTGTCTGGCTTGATTTGCAGATGAAATACATGATGGTGTGGCAGAGTTCCTGGACATTGGGTATAATCTAAGTAAGTTAGTTCATGGATGGAATTTTTAATATCTGTCTCCTTGTCCTCTGTAGATAATGTAGATGAGAGTACATTTCACATTTTCATGAGGTGGGAGACTGTATATCAGGAGAAAGTCCCAATGCTTAAATGAGTTTGTGTGATATTGGATTTCACTCTTAAATACAATGTTGTTGCTGAGTCCTTTGATGTTTGAGATTCCAGACTTTTATTTTGATATGACAAATCAGACAAGTTTCAAAAGAAGAAACTCAGTGAAATGTTAAAAGTCCGAATCAACTAGAAATAAATAGAAACTGTCTTCCAAGGAAATCACATTTCACCCTCTTTTTAACACCTTTCATAAATTGACAATAAAACAATTAGCGAGCTGTTTGAGCTGATTTTCATCATTTCTGGATTTTGTATAATTTGCCAGGCTTCTATTGTATATGATTTCTTGCTGCTTTAAAAAAAAAAATTGGTATGGTGTTGGATTAGAAGTGTTGTTTTAAACTCATTCAGAATACTTTTATCATTGCTCTTAGCTCCCTTGAGCTTTTTCTAAGGAAACATGAGATAAAAATATGTAAAATAAGCAAGGACATATTGTTTATAATGTCCTGAATTTTTAAAAAACCTTCCACTAACAATGTGGTATATAATTACCTATATAACATGAATTAATTAATATTAATAGAAAGTAAGCATTTCTAATGTTCAAACAGAAATCTTGGTTAAAAAAGTCTAAATGCCAAGATGAGGATACCATAGTTGCAACTTTGGATTTTGCCCTCAGCTTGCATGCAATTATTTGATTTTCTGTACGCAAATAACTGAAAAAATGGAAAAACACACATACTTAAATACTTCTGTGTAATCCAACTCTAAATGAATGATACAGTGAGTCTATGGTTATAAAAAGAATGCAATTCTGTGCAGACCATTTAACATGCTACTTCCCTAGTTTGAATTTTGGAATACCTTACAAAACTCTAAACCAAACAATGAAATTATTTGTCTGTATATGAGCCATGCTGGCACAGTGGTTAGAATGCAGTATTGCAGGCTAACTCTGCCCACAGCTAGGAGTTCGATCCTGACCGGCTTAAGGTTGACTCAGCCTTCCATCCTTCCGTGGTTGGTAAAATGAGGACCCAGATTGTTGGGAGCAACATGCTGACATTTGTAAAGGGCTCAGAAAGTGCTATAAAGCACTATGATGTGGTATATAAATCTAAGTGCTATTGCTATTGTGTGTGTGTGTGTGTGTGTGTGTGTGTGTGTGTGTATACATTTAGGTGAAGCTGTCCACCTTCTTCCATCTCAATAAGGAAAATGAGCTGTACTGGTGCTTAGTCTTAATTTGAACCCATACTTGCAATTGTCACAGCAGCCTTCCCCATTGTTTTCCTGGGATAATACTATCTTCAAATCCTCACTACCTGCTGGACCTGAAAGCAAAGGTCTGGGACCTAGAGCCAAATTGGGCAGCTATCTGATTAACCAATGGAAAGTAGAAGAGACTGGACCAGCAAGAAACAGGCTGCTTATTGGTATCTGTGTCAATAAATTGATGCTATTAATCACACAATCTTATTTATTTAAAATGCAGGAAAGATAGCTGGAGGGGACTTGTCACTTATGTCCATTTTTACACTTACGACCATTGCAGCATTCCCATGGGAATTCAAAATATGGCAACTGGCTCATACTTATGACCGTTGTTGTGTCCCAAGGTCATGGGACCACCTTTTGTGACCTTCTGACAAGCAAAGTCAATGGGGAAACCAGATTCACTTTGCAACTGTGTTACTAACTTAACAACTGCAGTGTTTCACTTAACAACTGTGGCAAGAAAGATTGTAAAATGGGGCAAAAACTCACTTAACAATTGTCTCAGTTAGCAACAGAAATTTTGGACTCAGTTGTGGTTGTATGTTGAGGACTACCTGTAGTTATTGCTCATAGCCCCAACAGGGAAAAACACACTAGCTTATTTAAATGTGTGAGGGATGACATAATACCTCTGGTAAGGCTTAAAGTACATGTTCTATGGTATCTTTGTCAGTGCTCTGGGCCACTAAATACCATTGAGAGTTTTACAGCAACTATGACGCATCTTTGTTTTAGTGAGAATCAGCCCACAAGCTGAATGACAGAGAATGAAAACTAAAAAGATTTAAAGCTCTCTTTATAATTGTCATAATCTTTTCCTAGAATTTAACTTCAGATCTTTCGATGGTTCACCCTTAACTTCTATAATACGGTCACCCTTTTGTTTCCTTTCCTTCAACCTTTCCAGGAAAATGGACATCCCAAGGGAATTGAGTATACACAAAATGTAACCCAAATACAATGAGTGTTAAATGTGTAAGGTGGTTATAACTGCGCTTAGCTGTGAATATAATCCATTTTAAAAGGGTAATGAAGTACAGTTTTTTCTTTGCATGGAATGATATGTATTGTGACACTTCCATAGTGCTGAGCTAGAATATATGCACTGCCTGCATAATCCCAAATTTAATCCTGGTATCTCTAGTCATGTAGCACATGATATAACCATTTTCCCTCTTATGAGCCCGGAGTGCTCTTTCTGATTAAGGTAATACTAAGTTAAAGTTAAAAGTCTAGATAAAATAAAGTCACTTCTTCTGCTACCACCAAGGTGTTAAACACTTGTTCTAGGCATTGTCCATAATTATTATATAATTTACCCTTTATTTAAGCAGAGATTGATGCAGCAGTTGATATAGATTACGAGAAGGAGAGAATAGACCAGTGGTGAAAGCCAATTTTTTTTACTACCAGTTCTGTGGCCATGGCTTGGTAGGCATGGTGTGGCTTGGTGGGTGTGGCTTGGTGGGTGTAGCAGGGGAAGGATACTGCAAAATTCCCATTCCCTCCCACTCCTGGGGGAAGGATATTGCAAAATCTCCATTCTCACCCCACTCCAGGGGAAGGATACTGCAAAATTCCCATTCCCTCCCCACTCCTGGGGGAAGGATATTGCAAAATCTCCATTCCCATCCTACTCTGGGGCCAGCCAGAGGTGGTATTTGCTGGTTCTCCAAACTACTCAAAATTTCCGCTACCAGTTCTCCAGAATCTGTCAGAACCTGCTGGATTTCATTCCTGGAATAGACCTTTATTGATCTGTGTTATGACATCACAATGGGACCTCATATTGATTATGAGTCACAAAGATGGGGAGCATCATAAAGGGCTGAAGAGTAAACAAGATTTCAGTTTCCTTTTGGTAAATTACTATTTTTGTGATGAGTGACATCCATCATGGCTGCCCTTCTGAGCCTAGGTAAACTTCATATGGGACCCATTTTGTAAAGCATTTATAAGATGCTCTTTTTGTATTTTAAATGTATTCACTAGCTCAAAGAAATTGTTTTCTTTTGCACAAATTGGCAACTTGCCACTGGACTGCTCATGACCTATATAGTTGGTTGAAGCAAACTTTGGTTTTTATTTGTCCTTTTTTCCTTCAAAATGCCACCATCTGATGTTCTTTATACTGGGAAAAGATATGAAATTGGAACACAGTTGTTCCAATATCATATCAAAACCAGAAGTATATTTTTAATGAAGTTTGTTTTACTAAAACAAACAATGTGAGGTTTTTTTTGTTTGTTTTTTTGCTAGTTGTGTTTGTTGGATTTACTTTGAAATATTGCCTTTCCATTAATGCTTAGACTGGGAAATGAAGACAGAAGAAAAGTGTTATGGGAATTTACCAAACTACTCATAATATTAACTTCAAGACAGATAAACAGTGATGAAGCTTTAAAGAACAAAAGGAAATGAACTATTAAGGCCTACAAACACTGCTTTTTGAATGACAGAGAGCTTTTATTTCTTTCAAGTCTTCAATTAGACCAAAAACATTTTTGCATATAAAAGACTCTTTGTATTATGTGTTATTGCTGGAAGTCTCAGTTGCATTGGCTTTGATTTGATAAACTGCAAAAGTAAACAGAAAGTGTATTTTTTTTATACTGATACAAGGAGTCTATAATCTTCCTGTTCAAGTCCCATTTACTAAAAAAAAAATCTCTTAGGCTTAATGAGCGTCTAAAAGATTACTACCATATTTGGTTTTCAAATATCCAGCTAACCAGTAGATGGCAGCAAAAATATAGAAAACTCTTAATTCTCGTGGTATCATCTAACACAGGGGTGTCAAACTGGATTTCTTCCAGGGCCGGCTCAGCATTGCAGTTGTCTTCCATGGACTGGACCGGGAGTGGGGGGGACAGGATGGACGGTAGATGGGATGACACCTCCTGCAGCACCCTGTCGGCCAAAACAGGGTGCACCCTATTTTCATTAGCAGAGGCAGGGCCAGTCCTTTGCTATTTCCGGGTGGGCCCCTGGGCCAGATCTAAGCATTCCGCAGGCCGGATCTGGCCCACAGGCCTTGAGTTTGACATCCCTGATCTAACAAATATCCAGATTTTTGTAGTCTATGTATGGTAGAACCAGGTTGGTGTAGTAGCTAAAACATCAAACTTCAAACTGAGTTCTAGTCCCACCTTAGGCATTAGCCAACTGGGTGACCTTGGACCAATCACTTTCTCAGCCTTAGGAAGAAGGAGGCAAGAGCAAACCACCTGAAAATCACAAATCCAGGCAGTCACCAGGAGTCAACAATGACTCAAAGGCACAACAACAAAGAACAACATATATGGTAGTCTTAAAGCTTTTCAGAGCTAAGGGATCCAATCACAACTCCTGTGACTAATAGGAACAGTTGAAAAGGGCTCACAATCCCGCTAATATACTGTACATCCATTCTCTTACCAATTTGTTGTATTGTTCTATATAGGGAAGGAAGGTGAAAGTGGAATGAATAAATTGAATGGAATGGCAAGACTTGGAAACTTGGGTTTGGATAGAGTTGATGAGATTCTTCAAATGATTAGGTAAGAAGTTTAAAGCTCAAAAAGCAATGTATGAATGTGTTTTTCAAAGATACAAAAGATTGAAAAATGTCCAAGAATGAGTTGACTATATTTTCTCAGGCAAATAGGAGGGCTTTCTAATTTTGGAATATCCAAAGACAAGCCTGGATAGGTAAGATAAATCTAGAGCTTCATTACTAAGAAGTCATTGGTCTTTTGTAAATAACTAGAGTAAAGTTGGACATAGGTTTTGGGTAGTTGTTCTCTGGAAATTCTGATAGAGTCTAAAATGTATAAACCACTTACCCAGGTTTGCAGACAAACTTGAATGACTGTGATAGTTTTAGGCTGATTAGTAGTAACAATAACATTCTCTGAACAGTTTATAATATAGAAGCATATTGCCCCCAAACAATCTGGGTCCATGGACGGCTGAGTCAACCTCGAACCCCGTCAGGATCAAACTCCTAGCTGTGGGCAGAGTTTGCCCTCAATACTGCATTTTAACCACTGTGCCACCAGGGCTTACTAAATACAAAATTTACATCTCATGTAATTAAACCTTGAGATAGGTTTTAAGAAGACAAAACTGTGTTATGCTACAGTTCTCTGAAATAGGCATTTGGATTGCAAACTTTTATTGCCATATTAGATAATCACTGATGGGGAAGTGAGCTTTGTTGGTTGATAAGGGTTACGTATATCTTAATTGTGTCAGGTATACACATGCTTGGGTGGGAGTAGGTGGCTGTCTGGTTTTATCTTTTGATAGCTCCATAAATAAGTTTAAGTCTATACATCTGATGTTTACAACTTGGTTGGAGTGCTATGCTCCTAAGAATTCTCTTGTTTTCTTAATCTGGTCTGTTATAATTTTTGCTCCTAAATTTAAATTATGTCCTACCTGTCTGTGAGGAGGAACAATGCTAGATGTAGCTTTATATATTTTCACTGCTAATGTGTGATAGAGATGATGCCATTTATCTCATTCTGAGATAAAGTTGTTTCTTTAGATATTAACATTGGAAACCCCTATTTGATATTTTAGTATCCACTTTAAAGGTGATAGTATAAAATTTGAAGTAGTACTAAGTAAAACTATTGCACAGACTTTGGATAAACACCGAAAGGTGGATCGTACTAGCATCTAGCCTTGAAGGGTATTTCTTTCCTCTGTGATGTGATAGCTTATCTTAAATATCAGCTGACAAGAAGCAAAAATAACAGAATTATCACCTTCTGGCTGACATTTGTCAGCTTCATTAATAAATCTGGTTAGCCACTAAGATAAAGAATGCAAATCTTGATGGCTCTTTGGTTTATCCAGCTAGGCTCTTTTTATATTCTTATCTTCATATTTCAGGGTATGTAATTCACAAAGCTCTCCAATTTCTCTCCTGACTTTCTCCAATTTCCTCTATTTTTTTCCCCCTTCCACTTTTTTTTCTTCTATCTTTTATTCACTTTTTCCAACCTTTTTGACTTTCATAAAGTGGAGTAGCTACTCAGAGTCGCTGTTTTCAGTGAGATGGGTAACATAGAAATGTAATAAATAAAATTAAAATTATTACTTATTATCAGTTTAATAAATAAACTGATTTTTAGGTTCAGTTTCTCCCACCCTTTAAATTTTCATGTAATCTTTTCACCCAACTATGAGCTGCTTTCTTATTTTAAATTTTCACTCTAAATAACTAAATGACCTACCTGTTTATAATTCATTCACAAACTTCTCTAATAGTCTTTTGGTATTTGCTTGAGTTAGTCTGCTAGTCCTGATGGAAAGGAAGACAGGTGTTGTCCTGGAATAGGAACATTGTTTATTCATATAACAACAACATATATTATTCTACATATGACAATGGCGGCAAGATTGGCATTTGTGCAATGTTGGAGAAGTTCAAACATACCCTCCAAATATTTAATAATTAGAAAGATATTAGATTGCGCCAAGATGGATAAAATGACATTGGAACTGAAAGGACTGATGGATTCGGACTTTTAGGTAATATGGGAGAAATGTTATAATTGGATTGAAGATAGGAAAAATGGGAAATAACAGATAGTAGATTTTGTAAAATTAAATAGAGTATAGGAGAACATTAGTGTGATGATATATAAATGGTCGCAGTCATGCACAAGAGTTGAATAAGAATTGTTTAATTGTTAAAACCCAATTTTTTTAAAAAAGGAACATTGTTTAGACTATGGGTGTCAAACTCAAGGCCCACGTGCCAGTTCCGGCCCACAGGGTGCTTAGATCTGGCCTGCTGGGCTGCCCTGGAAACAGCATGTGTCCTTCTCGTGCTCCATTTTTGCTGGCAGAGGGTTGCAGGAGGCTGTCCCAACCAAAAACAGAGCTCAGGAGCTTGTTTTCGCTAGCAGAGCACTCGGGCCACAGGCGCACCGAAAACAAATGACGTCAAGCCGGCCACGCCCACCATGGCCACCCCCCCCACCCCCGAGGTCAAACACAACCCTGGTGCAGCCCTCAATGAAATCAAGTTTGACACCCCTGATGTAGACCTCTTCAAGTCTATTTTAAAATAGTTGTGTTGCCATATATGAGGAAAACCTGATGCCCTACAACTCATTCAATCTCCTATCATTCGCTATGCTGTGAAGAGCTAATAAAAACCCTCAACGTAAGCACACCTCAATTTGTCCCTTGTCACAAGTTATGCCATTGGGTGTTATGGGTTATGAAAAGGGATGCAGATTGATTTTATTGAGTCTCTTACCTATCCTTTTGACGGTTTTCCCTGGCCACAAAACCTTGCTTCTGGGATGTTTTTCATAGATTTGTTTAAAAAGCACAGATATTTTTTGCTAAGAATTTGAAGATTTCTCCTTCTTCCAACTCCACTTTTCTAGATCTTTCACCTAAAGAAATTTTGCATCTTGATGTGCATTCTAAAGCACACTTCTTTGGTCTTCCTTTTTCTCCAGAGGTGAGCATGAATACAATAACCTGTAAGAGGCCTGCATATGTATTGCAACCGTTATCATTCTTAAAGGCAGAACTTGCATGCAATTTTCCTTAGGCATTTGAAAATGTAAAATAAGGTGGGGAGACAAACACAATGCTATTCATCTATGTGTTTGTACTCAGCCACAATCTCTTGTGATTTTCTTGGTTCTGAATGCTTGAAAAGCCGTGTTTGAAGAGACCAATGAGGCTGGTTTTGTGTATATTTGCAGAAAAGCTATTCTAGCCTGTGGTGAGATGCGGTTGGATAAATCCCTGACAGATCTGCACCTCCAGCCACAACATCTTAAGAATCCGTCTTCTTCTCTGAAGTTGTAGTACTACTCATTCACTTGTGTGATGTTGTGACTCACACATCTGGAAAACAAACGAAATGTCTGAGTTCAGCAAATCTCATGTGTGATATAAAAGGAGGAATGATTTAGTACACGTTTGAGGAGAGTCAGAGAGTAGTTCTTAATATTCTTTTTTTCATAAATATATCTACCATGTATTAAATGGGCTCTATAAAGTATCCAACAATACAATAAAAGGCCTTATGGGTAGCACTCAATTTACCACCACAATTGGGGGCAGAATTTCCATTGTTAAGCAAGGCAGCTGTTCAGTGAGTCATGCCCAATTTTATGACCTTTTTGACACAGTTGTTAAGTCAATCACTGAAGTTGTTAAGTGAATCAAATGGTTATTAAGTGAATCCAGCTTCACTTAATTGCCTTTGCTTGTTGGAAGCCAGCTGGGAGGGTGGCAGGGATATTGAATCATCATATGTACATGCTGGTTGCCAAGCGCCTGAATTATAATCATGTAACTGTGGGGATGCTGCAACGATCATAAGTGCAAGGATTAGTCATAAGTATTTTTTTCAGAGCCATTGTAACAATGAGGACCCGGATTGTGGGGGCAATAAGCTGACTTTGTATAAAAAAGAGCACTGCTTAGGGGGGGCCAAAAGCCCTACTAAACAGGTATATACAAAAATATGAAGACTATTGCTTAACGCATTGTAAGCCACCCTGAGTCTCCGGAGAAGGGCAGCATATAAATCGAACCAATAAATAAATAAATAAATAAATAAATAAATAAATAAATAAATAAATAAATAAATAAATAAATAAATAAAATAAACAGTTGCTAAACTAATGCTTGTAAGTTGAGGAATGCCTGTATTGTGTAGTGTAGTATAACATACTATACGGAACTGAGAAATCTGTGGTGTAATTATCGCTACCTCCATGAACTCATGAATTAGCCTAATAGACCTTTCTCAATATTAGTCTTGGCCTCTATTGCCTTGGGGATATGGTTATTAACTTCCTTTATAGGATTTTTAAGGATTGTGACACATGACCATGGGAGTGTCTTTGGACAATGCTGGCTCTCTTGGCTAAGAAATGGAAATGAGCACCACCCTCCAGAGTCATGACTGGACAGGAGAAACCTTTACTTTTAAGTGGTATGACAATGATGATGATGATAGCAATAGCACTTAGACTTACATACCGCTTCACAGTGCTTTACACCCCTCTCTAAGCGGTTTACAGAATCAGCATATTGCCCCCAACAATCTGGGTCTTCATTTTACCCACCTCGGAAGGATGGAAGGCTGAGTCAATCTTGAGCCTGGTGAGATTCGATCTGCCAAACTGCTAGCAGCCGGTGATCAGCAGAAGTAGCCTGCAGTACTGCACTCTAACCACTGCGCCACTGCGGCTCTTACGATATGTCATCAGGTGAAACTGGAATCTTAAATATATGGTGAAAGGACTATTAAAGGAGGAGATATCAGGATTCTCAGGGAAACCTAAAAAAACCCAAAACCACCCTTCATATTCCCCCAATACATTCTAAATATGCTTCCTTATTATTGACTATTTTTGGGAGTTCAGATAAAAAAATGATAAAGAAATATTTTAGAAGAGGACATGGCTATGACCTAGCTATAATGTGTCATGCAACTTCCTTTCCCTTAAACACATTTCACTTATCCTGTGAATATAGCTGGGTTAGAAATAATAGTGCAATTACATGTTCAAATTTGAAAATTTTTTAAAAAAAGTTAAAAGTAATGTTGGAAATGAATTCTACCAACAAGCATGGGTCGATGAAAACAAAGAGACTTTATTAAAAGAAAATAATAAAAACAATTTTGCAAAATAGGGTGGTATCCCAGCAGACCTCAACAAGGAGTTTGAGCCAGGAAGCCACACCTGAAATTTCAAAAGCATTACATTTTATAGTTCCCTATCCCGACGCCCCCCCATGCCCCTCCTACATCGCATCCAGTGACCGATCACGGCTAATCCGAAGCGCCTTTTAGAAAGAACATCATCTCTTTCTCTAATTACATGTTCATCAACACCTCCCTTTAACTACTCATAAAATACTTTGCAAGCATAGCTCTTTCTTATCTCTATTGCCTTGGCATTAGAGAGTGGGCCTCTTTCTAACGGTCCTAAAACAAAAGAAGATTTATTCTAACACAACATTGTTACATATTGGTATGCTTTCAACATGTCTTTTCTCCAACTATCTTAAAGCAGAATAATATCTAACAAATTTACCACAGTAGCAGAGCTGGAAGGGATCCTGCAGGTCATCCAGTCCAACCCCCTGCCTAAGCAAAATTGAATCTTCACTTATATGCATTTCTAACCTATATACCTACATACTATTTTATTTTTGAATTTTCTCATATCCTACAGTAACAAGTTAACTGAGCACAGAATGGACATTAGGGTGAACGCCTGGATTAGTAACATGGACCACAAAGTTTTCACTTTTTCCTGTACTGTAGATATGCTTGTGGCTTTAGGGGGTCAAAAGTAAGATCAGTGCCGGTAGCCTATCAGTTCATCCAAACTGGATTTTTAATTTTTTTTAAGGCTTTTAATTAATCCTTAACTTAGAAACTGTCCCTTGCCACAGGAATTAGATGGTTGTCAATTTGCAAAGCTTTCAAGTTGCCATGAGCAGGAGGGAGGGAGAACTGATAGAGCTGATTGATTTCCCTAACTGAAGTGCATTCCATACATTCTTCCTGACAGCAATCAGAAGGAGGGTGTTGGATTTCACAGCCAGCCAAAGTGGTTAATTGGAGAATGTGATTTATGACATGGCCAGAGAGGAGGGGAGAGACAGGGTCATAGGGGAATGTAAATCTACATGGGATTAGTTCTAACTGCATCCGAATATTGCCGAAATGGTGCTCCTAATAAATGACTGTATTTCTTTTGAAGTTCGGCTCATGGCTCATGAATTAATTAGGGCATCTTTCGGAAACTTCACAATGGTACCTATTGGACATTGGGGGATTGGTTGGACTGCAGCTTCAGTAGATCAGTAGGTGTGGCTTTTGATCCATGGCTTTTGGTACCCATATCTTCAGTGCAATAAGTTTTCTAAAAGCACCTGGACCAGTGGTGGGTTGCTACCGGTTTGCCCCAGTTCAGGCAGCGGCAGGGGGAGGCTCCGCCCACCTGCCCAGATGTCATCAAATACGCTCTGCACATGCGCGAGCGAACCGGTAACAAAGGTAAGTGAAACCTATCACTGACCTGGACCATGAAAATTAGGTTTGGGGAGGAGTTATGTGCATATTGTGGGCAAAAACATACATTGTGGTACACTTGCTACTTCATGTCTGTTGTACCTGTGGCAGTCTACAATAGCTAGGGGCATCTACAGAAAGGGATTTAAAAAAAAGTCAAGATGGCAACCAGACAAATGAAGCCCTCCAGCTTTTTAATGTGTGGGGCAGGCAGGCTTTTGATCATGCACTTGACCCCCTTTTTGACCCCTGCCCCTTTTGGGTGCCCAGAATCACTGCAAATGTGAGAGACAGGTAGGAGAAAACACAACAAAATTAGCTGCAATTCTTGTAAATGCATGAGAGGAGGGAAGCTGTGATTTTGAATTGACTGATCTGACACTAATTCATGGGGAAACTCTCTCAGTAGGCATAACCATAGCTGAATATTTTTCTTATGGCCCATGCTGGTTTCACATTAACATTGAACTGCACTGGAGGAAAGAGAATAATAGCTAAATCAAACAGGCCCACCCATTTCAGATTTTGAATAACATAATATGATCTGATGCAGCATTAAAAAAAAAAACGATGATACAGGGAGGGGTGAATTGTGCATTGAATTTGATAGCAGCAATCTATCTTTCTTTCACTAGCAATAATTGTGCAAGCCCAATACAAAAGCTATGGTTCCTCCTCCTCTCCTCCCTCCAAGGACAGAATGCTATTGCAAAGACTGTTCCTGCAGCCTTTCTACATTGCAGTCATCCGGTAGCAGTGTCTTTGAATGTTACCACTTGAACTCATTAGGCTGCTGACTGATAAAATGAGATGGGATTACCCTTTGGCAGCTGCTCTCGGCTTCTGAATGGAATGACCTTCAAGGGGTGAAATTGGCAGCAATCTATTGTTCAGGGTGGCCCCACTGTAAGGAAATGGCAGCTCGCATTATGAGTGGAATGCCTGAGTGCTTTGAGTCATCTTCAGATCAGAGGACCGTCAATCTGTTCAAAGACAGGAGGTGGTACTGAATGAACACAATATGAAGAGGCTTAGCAGCCCTGCAAAGATCAACTAATAGGCATGGCAGTCCATTTAGACACAAAGCAGCCTGACATTCCTCATTCATCTCTTTGATTCTGATGCTTTACCAGCTCAGCATAGTGCTTATACTGCCGAATCTCTGCTTGCATGCAGATTTAAGGCATTTTCTCCTATGCTTTTAACCGTGAACTTTCATAGACCCTTGACCGTCAGTGGTTTCCAATTTGAATTGGTAGGCATGAGATGGTTTCGATGGCTATGTACTCTGCTTTGGAACCTGAGATAAAGGAAAGGAGATTATAGCTTCATTATAAATTTATTTGAGTATTTTACCCAAGAGCAATCTAGGGAGTAGTAGTATGGTGAACATATTGAGATTCCAGGGAAATGAATCCTGGGTCAAGACTGAAACATATGCTTTACATGTATAAGGCCAGAGAGTCGGTTTTCCAATATTACTATTTCATGTGATAATGTCCACATGGGAAACTTTTTGAGTGCTTTGCATGTGCTTCTACTTATAATTGGGAGTAAAATTTCACTCAAGTGAAACTTGGATAGAAAATTATGGAATTATTTTTCAGCTGAAGTTGCTAAGACATAACCAGTATGTATGTGTGTGTGTGTGTGTATGTATGTATGTATGTACTGTATTAAAGACACCCAGCTTACATAAAGTATTTTGGGCAGCTATCACAATAAAAACATCAATGCAATAATAACATGGAATATACAAAACACATTAAAACAAACAAAAGAATTAAGGCCACTGAGGATAAACCCATCAGGAACAAATTGCCAGCATAGTCACAGCTATTTAATTAATGCAAGTGCGGGTTTTCAAAGGGAGTTTGATTTCATCCAAATTTACCAATTCAGGACTGATGTGCATCTTGAATGCCTGTCTGCTTCCCTGACTTGTTAAAACTTTAAGGAAAGGAATGATAGTAATGTTCTGATATTTGGCTTTACCAGTCTTCTGTCCAGTTTAACAAGCCACCTACATATGTCCCTGCACACGTCTCTGATAGAGGCAAACATGATTCAAAGAAACACTAAGGACCAGTGGTGTGTTCCGCCCGGTTCCGCCTGGTTCCGCTGAGCCGGTAGCGATAACGATATGACATCACCGAACCGGTTCTGAACCCCCTGGCCCCCCACCCCCCCGCATTATTCTTGCCTTTTATTTGGCCCTACCCCCAATCTATTGCTGCCTCCTGAGTCCCAGCTGATGGCTAGAGGGGAAAAAAACTGTTTAAACTCTTGCTGCGGGGTTTCAAAGGGCTGCCCTACAGCTGATCAGTGTTAAAAGAAAACAAATGAGTATACCGGTGCCTGCAAAAATATATGAGTAGATCAGTGCCTGCAAAAATACATGAGTAGATGAGTGCCTGCAAAAATAAATGGGTAGATCGGTACAGCCTGGTAGACCAGTACCTCTGCTAAATCCTAAATAATTGTCACATGACCATCAAGCAATGCCCACAAAATAAGCCACGCCCACAAAATAAGCCACGCCCACAGAACCGGTAGTAAAAACAATTAGAACCCACCCCTGCTAAGGACCACTTGATATAAGTGGCTTTCACAGGTCACTCTGAGATGTAAGCGCATTTCTGCTTCATGTAAAAGCATTAACTTCATTTCCCTTTTGTTAAAGCACAAAATGGGATATTTCTGGCTTTGATGGGAATATATGTATTTCTACATCAACTTTATCATCTTTCCCATCTTCCCATCTTTCTCTTTTTTTTTATTAAAGAGTTTTACAGAAAGAAAAAAAAACCAAAATTTTTTTATAAGTATTTCCCCATCCCTCCCTCCCTCCCTTCCTTCCCCCCCACTTCCCCCCCCGAACTTCCCAGAACAAAATACAGGGTATACAATTGACAATCATATGCTAAACTAAGCTAATAAACTAAGGATTCCTATCCCCCCTTCACACTTTAACTCCCCTTTTACTAACTAAGCATCAATACTCTTAATTTTTCTATTCATTCATAAGCTATTTGATACTTTTTAGTCCGATATTTGTTTTGAATATAATCAATCCATCTTCTCCATTCCGATATATATCTTTCTTGTGAGTGATCTTTCAAATATGCTGAAATCTTCGACATTTCTGCCAAATTCGCTACTTTTAATGTCCATTCTTCAATAGTAGGCAAATCTTCCTTCTTCCAATATTGTGCCACCAAAAGTCTAGCTGCAGTTATTAAATTTAAAATCAATTTAGTCTCTATAACCGTACAATCTGTGATTATACCCAGCAAAAACAATTGTGGAATAAACTTTATCTTCTTTTTAAGAATATTTTGAATAATCCACCATATTTTAATCCAAAATGCTTTAACCTTTTTACAAGTCCACCATATATGATAGTAAATGGCATCATCACAATCACATCACCAACACTTAGATTGTAAATTCGGATACATACAAGCCAACTTTTTAGGATCTAAATGCATCTATAAAACATTTTATAAAAATTTTCTCTTAAATTTTGTGCTTGCGTAAATTTTACGTTTCTAACCCATATTTTTTCCCAAGTTTCCATCATTATTGGTCCATCTTTCTCATCTCTCATCTTTCCTACTACCTTCTCCTATTGGTATATTATGACTGATCAACTGTTGTTTGTATCTTATGATTTATGATTGTATCTTATGACTTATGATTTATGACTTATCACTTTGCTGTTTGCTCTTTGTTGAGAGCTTATGCACAGGAGACAAATTCCTTGTGTCCAACCAAACTTGGCCAATAAATATTTCTGTCAGTTCGCTGGGACAGTTTAGAACAAGAATGAAATCAATATGTAAGAGGAGTATACCTGGTATTTTATTTTTCAGTTGCAATCATCTGATCATGCCTTCATGAAGAGACAATATTAGCTGCTATCATGAAGAGAGATGATTCACTTTAGTTTAATGGAAACACAACTGAGAACAGAATTCAGCCTATTTGTCTACACACCATGACGCTATGCTGAGATCTTAGCACTTGGTAAACCTCCAGCATGGATTCTATTTCCATGCTAATTTTGTGCTTGAATCTATCTCATCCCAAGTATTATTTAGGCTATTTTCAAATGGGGACGTATAAAGAGCAATTGCAAGCTTCGCCTGCTAATGTGTTTAATGGGATACTAGATATTTATTTCCAGTATGTTGACCTGTCATCTTCTGTAAAAGTGTTCCCAAGAAATTGCTCTCTCTCTCCCTCCCTCATAGCACAGACTTCTTTCTCGTTGATCATCTAAGTCTCTTGATTATTCAGAACTGTTTTTTCATACCATGGATGAAAGGATGTGCTAACCATACTCCTTCATATAAATAAATCTGGTTGTGATAATTTTGACACAGTGGCACCATTGTTGCTCTTTCAGGTTAGGTCTTGTTCAGATTCTTCTGAGGTGAAGAGCTTCTAGTAGAAGGCTAGGATCTCCACCGAGTTTACTTCTGGTGGTTTGAATTCTGATTTCCCTCTTCTTCTAAGCTGGAAAAGTACCATGTGTGTTTTAGAGATGATATTTTTCAGAATGGAGGATTTTTTGGTTTTTTTCAGAGAATTGACCAAAAAATCCATAGCTGTATATTCAAACAGTTCTGTGCAATTCCCACTTCAGGTTCCAGAACATATATCCTAATATTGTTTAGAAATAGTTTTGTGAAAATGGTCATAAAATGTTTGTTTTTCTCATCTTAAAATTTACTACTGATAATTACAAACATAATAACTGTGATCCATATTCTCTGACCAATTATTTGAAGGATTTGCTGGACACCGGGCACTTAGTTTGGAAACCTTTGTCCCATTAATACATCAACGATATGATGCAGTCCTACTTTCAAACTTAACAGTTCTGTTTCCAACCCCACCAACACATCCACAAAATCATGACACAGAAGGAAAGGAGTTGAACAACAGAAAAACTGTTAGAGGAACAATTCAAAGTTGCTTTGTGCAGTTCAACTGCGTAATGTCAGACTAATTTTCAATATGCTGTCAAGAGGTCTGCATGGATCACACACACTAATGCTTCGCATGCTAACTTGATATGCTAACATTGCTGAGGCTGAGGCTGAAATTATCCATATTGAATGCCACAAAGTAACTTTTCTAATATTCCAAGGGTCACTTTTAATAATGACCTTGCTGCCTACATTTTTCTGATAATGGATGATTTTATCCAATGGCTTTGCTCATTAAATTGAAAGCTAATTGAGTGTTCTCATTTTCGTGCCCTGTTTTAAAGGCTTAAATTGACTTTTAGGTTGAGATGGATAAAAATATTTGGTTGCATTTTGGATTTTAGTTGCCTGTTATTTTATAAAAAATGCAACTAATCTCTTAAATGTTCAGCTCATTGTTCCATGTGGAATGTTGAAGGTGGCCAATAATCAATTATTTAACAAGACATTAAAACAATAAACTGTAGCAATCAAAGAGCAATTTAAAAAAATTAAAGTCAGTTAAAATTATATTAAGATCTGCATTAAAATGCAAATTAAAATGCAGAGTAGCAAAGCAGCAAACAATGAAATAAATCAATTTGACAGAGGAAATGGGGCTGTAGAAACTTCCATTGGAAGCATATTTGCAGTCTGAGAGGGAGGCCTGAGAAAGAAAAGTCTCTTTTTGTGGTTTCTCCCCTGATACTTATTTGATGTAAAAAGGACTGTAACACCTCCTTCATCCCCCCCCCTTTCCTTCTGGAATCAAACAATGCAGGAGAGAAAGTGGGACCCTGTGTTCTATCTGCTTCTTTCTCCCACACTCAAGCCCCATCCCTGAACTCGGTGCTCAGTCCCAACATCTGAGAGTGAATTCTTTGTGTTCCTATTCAATGGATTTAGTTTTCAAGGAAGATTTGTGCTCAGTGGAACACAAAAAGAAATTCACTGGACTTCATTCCAGACTGGTTGCACACTCAGGGAGGTGGCGATGATAGTGGATATTACTGAATCTCTCTCTCTGTGTATGTGTGTCTCTGTGTCTCTGTGTCGCTGTCTCTCTCTCCCTCTCCCCCCCTCTCTCCCTCTCACATACACATACACATACACACAGTTCCACCATTGTTCCCATCACAACTTCACCCAATGCTTGACAGAATTAAAATGCAAAAGCAACCTCATGGGGAAATTAAATGAGTTAGGATTTGATTTGGTAGCTCTGCCACAGTGCAATTAGCAAGGAATCAGAGCACAGATTGATCATCTGTTGTTTATGAATTCACTAAGTATCACAATATATTTGTATTGTATCTATGACCAGCTCTTCCATTTGAGAAGCAAAGTGTCCTCCCTGAGGTGAAATCCAGCAGGTTCTGACAGGTTCTGGAGAACTGGTAGCGGAAATTTTGACTAGTTTGGAGAACCGGCAAATACCACCTCTGGCTGGCCCCAGAGTGGGGTGGGAATGGAGATTTTGCAATATCCTTCCCCCAGGAGTGGGGAGGGAATAGGATTTTGCAATATCCTTCCCCCAGGAGTGGGGTGGGAATGGAAATTTTGCAGTATCCTTCCCCTGCCACGCCCACCAAGCACACCCACCAAGCCACGCCCACAGAATCGGCAGTAAAACAAATTGGATTTCACCACTGGGTGGTGGTAATTTTAACAACTGGAGGCTCGTCCTGCATATGTGGCTGAGCTGGAGGATGGGAACGGGCCACGCTACAAAGGCCTACGTGAAGGGGTATCACCTTCTTTTGTAACGTAGGTCTTGTCTATCCCTGCACCAAGTCTGACTGCAATGAACCAGCTGTTATTTTGTTGTATATTTCATGTGTTGAAAAACAGAGGGAGCTTCTTCGAAGATTAGTGCCAAATTATTTCACAGGTATTAAGTTAAACAATCCAAACAAATCCATATGATTTCGAGTTTGTTTTTTTTTTAATGGCACTTTTAACATACGAGAGAAATGTTTCTAATCTTAGGCAAACTGCACTCCCCTCTATTACACTGACATTTGGAATGACAAACAACCGTGCATCTAATGAAGCAAAATATGTTTTTCTCTCTTTGAAGTCTGATGACATGCAATGCCTTTGAATATCCCTGTTTAATTATATGCATCTTGCTGTGAAAAGTTACAAAGTGCAACATCAGTGGCTCAAGCGTTCTTATTTTCTCCCATCTTTTTTCTTTTTCCCTGGGGAGAAAAAAAATATAAAAGACAAATGAAGTCTGCATGAATGTGGGAGGCTTTCTGAATCACTGAGTCAGAATCAGGCCTATGTTCAAATAAGGCACCCTCATCCCAAAAGATCAATCTTCCTAGGCTTACTTCATTTTCCAGTGGTTTGTGAGGCATCAAGTGGCTGTATAGTGTGCAGGCTCTAAAAAGGAAGATCCCTGATACTTTAAACATTTAATTTAACTTAATTTGGAGCAATTCTGGGCATCCTTTGAATAATTTCACCATTTGGCTTTTGTCTGCAGTTATGAAAAGAGAAAGAATGCACGCAGAAAGCTAAGGCTCATGCTCAGCAAGATTGGCTATCAGAGAAGATTCTGGTTGAGTGAGCAAGAAGCCGGAAAGCATCTATTACAGTGGTGGGTTTCAAATTTTTTTACTACCGGTTCTGTGGGCGTGGCTTGGTGGCCATGGCATGGCTTGGTGGGTGTGGCTTGGTGGGCATGGCAGGGGTAGGATACTGTAAAATCTCCATTCCCACCCCACTCCAGGGGAAGGATACTGTAAAATCTCCGTTCCCTCCCAATCCAGGGGAAGGTTACTGCAAAATCCCCATTTCCTCCCGATCAGCTGGGACTTGGGAGGCAGAGAATAGATGGGGGCGGGGCCAGTCAGATTTTTACTACCAGTTCTCCGAACTACTCAAAATTTCTGTTACTGGTTCTCCAGAACTGGTCAGAACCTGCTGAAACCCACCTCTGATCTATTACTAATGTGGTCTGAATTTGGTGTAAGCAAAATTGAGCCCAATATCAATAAGCAAGTACATGAAACCATTGATTTGAATTATTTCCTATGCCTGTCTTGATGGAAGTATAGTTGTACCATTGAAAGTAATGGTGTGAATTGGTCATCCCTTGAGGCTGTGGCTTCCATAGGTTAGTATTAAACACTGTTTAAGCACTGTCATGATTTAATATTGGAAGTGTTTTGGGGGGCAATCAACTGAAATGGCTGCTAAGGGATCAAAGCAGCATCATATTTTAACTGGATCAAAGCATATTTTGTGGCTTTTCTTTGATCCAGTAATTCTCCTTTTTTTTTGTTTTGGTTAACTCTGGCCCATCAGAAGTCCTTTAGGCATGCACACTACACATGCTGAAGCCATTTATCTTGAAGCCAAACAACTTGTTGAGGCTTATCAGCCCTGCATTGATGCTTTGTGAAGTGCGCTACCTCTAATGTAGTCCATTATGTTTCCCCAAATATTTGAAGCAAAGCTCTGATACAAATCACACCCACTTTGTACAGGCGTAATTATTAGTGAAAATTATCTCAATGTATTGATCCTTATAGAACAGCAAATTCTGATCAGGTGATGCTAACCTAGATGGCTGCAAATAATTATTTCCTCAAGGGTTTGGGAAGCAATGATTATATGTGGGAATAACCAAGGATGCAATCAATACAAGTTGATATGAACTCAAAATGGAAAAAGAGCATCCCATTTTCTTTCTCTAACCCATAGGTGTCTAACTTGTCATGTGACGTATCGTGACTTTTTCCCCCTTTGCTAAACTGGGCGTGGGCGTGGCCAGTGCATGACACATCTGGCCTGCAGACTGCAAGTTTGACATCCCTGCTCTAACCCTTATACAAACAAATCTATCCACACAGACATATGCTTACAGGTATGTCCTATTTATCATCTCTCCTCTCACACACCCACACTACCTCTCTACAACTCTCCTTTGTTGAGGCCATTGGTTCCTCCCAATGCAAATGATAGCTTTAGGAAGATTTAATCCTATGCCCACCACTGCAATTCTGATCTACATTAGGGCCTCCAAATTTGAATTAAGTAAAATATTCCAACTGGGACAAACCTATCAATCAGATACAGATATATAGGTGAGATGTTTGGGAGAGAAAGGCATGAATCTTTTTGCTGTTCTTACTGGGACACCCACATCTTTCTGTTTGCTTTGTTAGGAGACATACCTGAAGAAAAGAAGAAAAGGCAAAGGTAAGGTGAGTAGCCAGTGGCAACATTTGCTGAACTCTAGAATGGCTTTGAGTAATAGAAATATGGTACCTTCTTTAATAAATGTAATGGTGGTTGTTATTACAAGTAGGTCCTATAATTAGGTCCTTGATTTACAGCCATTCATTTAGTGACCATTTGAAGTTACACTAGCACTGAAAAAAGTGACTTATGACTGTTTTTCATACTTACAACTTGCAGCATCCCCGTGGTGCTCCAGTTATTTTGGGATTGCATCCAAGTCACTTATTACCATTGATACTGTCTTTGCTTTGTTTTGCCGTAATCTTTCTATTTGTAGGTCTGTGATTTTCTCCAGTTCTTTAGCTTCTCTTACACTGTCTCCAGGTATTGCCACATTCACTATCCACAACTTTCTGTCTTTCTTATCAACAGTTGTTAAGTCTGAGGGCATTATGGTGGCAGATGCTTGTCTGTTTGAATTCTAAAGTCTCAGCGCACTTTAGCTTCTTCATTTTCTATTCCTTTGCTGACAGTTCTTGCAGATCTTCCAATGCACCATTATTGCTATTTTGTCATGCCGTTGTGTGTAGCCAGTTTGTGCGATCTTCCTACAGCAGCTAATTCAGTGGTCTGTTGGTTCTTCAGCTTCTTTGCAGAGATGCATTTACGGTCTGTTGCTATCCATATAAAGTTATGGCAAGGTATGCATTTATTTTTAAAGCTTGGTCTTGTGCAACCAGAATTAGCCCTTCTGTCTCTTTCTTCAACTTTCCCGCTCTTAGCAGGTGCCAGGTCTTGTGTTTATATAAATTCACTGGTCATGTACTATTTTGCCTTGCCATGTCTTTTTTCTCTTCTTCATTTGGCCTTTCTTGTAGGCCAGTTGGGTTTCTCCAGTATTAAACCTTCATGAGATGCTATCTTCAGATCCTCCTCCTCCTCATCACCACCATCAAAGTTTGTATGCTGTCCAACTCTGGCATGTAGGCTGTTGCTTCCTTAGTCCCCATTTTAGTCCAGTAGTTCTCTCCCTTTGCCCTAAAGTTTAATCACATCTTGTCTCTCTCTCTCTGCCTTCCACTGATCCTACTCTTTTCCCTCTATATCTGATACACTCTTGTCCTAGTGCTATTATCTGCATCAAATGTAATTTATGAAAAGCCATGATAATCACACCAATTTAGGTTACCTAGGTTACACATAACTATAAACACTGTGAATGATAATAGCTTTCCTTGCCCTTGGATGTTTCATAAATGCTGGACTGTACACCGTTGCATATCCTTCTCTTGATATTTCTCAAATGATAACTTTCACTGGTAGGCAGCTCATTTCTCTCCACAGCTAATCATAACAATGTATGTGTTCATTAAAACTGAATAGTATTTTTTTTGTGAAAATTGACTTTTTTTTTTCATTAGGGCCCTAGCATTTATTCAAGTTCACAGAAACGGCTGTTAGCACTAGACTAAATTACATGTTTCTATATCATGTATGGTTTCATTTTCTTGCATATCCAGCTAACATTGCCCATTGTATAAAAAGGGATGGTATCTAGCATGCTCATGCTATCTTTTTGTAGCTGCCGCTGATCAGATCTGCAAGGCATAAATGATCCAACCTTGAGGTGTATTGGTGTTAGAATTGGAAATATGGTTATATATATATTTTGAATATTATTATATTACATTACATTACATTACATTACATTACATTACATTACATTACCATATCATACCGTATGTTAGAGTTTGCAGCAATCCAACCAGCACACAAGTAAACAATTCAGCAGGATTCATTTATATAAGAAACTTCTTTATATACAATACGATACAGCAGAAGCCAGAACCAGAACTCAGAATCCAGAATCCAGAAGTACAGAATCAATAATCACAGAAGCTATAGAATCACAGAAGCACTCATATCAGAGGTGGGTTTCAGCAGGTTCTGACCAGTTCTGGAGAACCAGTAGCAGAATTTTTGAGTAGTTCAGAGAACCGGTAGTAAAAATTCTGACTGGCCCCGCCCCCATCTATTCTCTGCCTCCCAAGTCCCAGCTGATCAGGAGGAAATGGGGATTTTGCAGTAACCTTCCCCTACCACACCCACCAAGCCATGCCCACCAAGCCACACCCAGAGAACCGGTAGTAAAAATTTTTGAAACCCACCACTGACTCATATATATACAGATCAGTGAACCTAAGCCACACTCAGGGTCCAAGCCGTTTGGGTCACCAAAACAGATAGAAAGAGGGAAGTCAATGGTCTGAAAAAGTCTGTAGTCTAAACAATCAATTCCAAGTTTAAAATTCTATCCAGGGCATACACCAAAGCTGCCAAATTGCATTCTTCTTCTATCCTGATCTATATCTTTTGTGACTCTTATTTACCTTCTCTAGTTCTTTCTCTTAAATTGTTTATTGATTTATATTTTTGGAATGAGAAATTGTGACTAGGAACCTTATTGCTAATGGATTATCTCTAATCAATGCAATATCCAAGAACATACAGAAACCTCTTTATTTTCTTCATTCCATAGACATTCTTAGTTGGAAATCTGAAGACTCCAAGATCTTTGCATTCATTGGAATTTAATTTTGTATCCAGATACACAAATGCATATTTCTCTCTCTTCAATCACTGAATTTTCTATATTTCAGGGAACTAAAAATGAAGCAAATGTAGCAGAGTGATCAGAACACAGAAAACCTTAACATTGCTTAGTTGTGAGATCTATTGCTATACATATATATATATATATATATATATATATATATATATATATATATATATATATTGCTGCAATCTGAATTAAAAAATGGAACATAATAGAAATGCCTAGCCATTATATCAATAACATTCTGTCTTTTTGATCCATGATACTGAATCTCCAACCAACAAACCAAATGGTATCTCCACAATAATGCACATTGATTTTTGACAGATTTATATGTAAATCAAAAGGGAAAAAAAGCACATTGTTACTTTTATTTTTAGAAGAAAAAAAAATAGAAAAATCAGGAAAAAGAATACCAAAATCAAATGCAGGGGTGGATTCTACTTACCTTTACTACCAGTTCGCAATGGGGCCGTGCGTGCGCTCTTCTGCGTATGTGCAGAAGCATTTTGATGACATTGGGGTTGGTGGGTGGAGCTCCCACTGGTTTTGCTACCGGTTCTATAGAACTGGTGCGAACTGGGGGCAACCCACCACTGATCAAACGGTAAGTATATTTTACTTAAAAATAAGACAGTGGATTTCTCCCTTATCTAAGAACAAAATGCCATGCTTGTAGAACTGATTACACTGATCTTATGAAATATTAAGCACACTTAAGCTGTCTTGAGAATCCTCATGGTTGATCCCTACTCACCTCTATTTCATCTGTGTTGAAAACTGACTATATATCAATGCAGGGCCAAAAAGAGATGGAAGTGAGAAGTTCAGGTTCATGGTCTTGATTCAGAAGTAATTAAATGACATTTTGCAGTTCTAAGAGTTATCTGTAGGTACAGGTAGTTCTTGACTGATACAGCCAAGACTTAGAATAACTTTAGAATAACTTTTTTGTCACTTTGAATGTACACTAATTGGCATACATTAAAATGAAATTTCATTGCCTACAGCTCTCAAAGGGTCACCATCTCCAATATACACTATATAAACATGACAAAATAAATAAATAAATAAATAAATAAATAAATAAATAAATAAATACAAAATTATGCACATACCCACATATATTATATAACACTGAGAAACAACATGGTTTGGATGTATACTGTACATGTACATGGCGAGAAAAACGAACCTTGCAAGTTTACCAGATGGTTGGCATAGGGAACAAAGCTGTTACAGAATCTGGTAGTCCTGCTAGAAATAATTTGAAACCTCCTCCAGAGGGGAGCTACAGAAACAGACTGTCACTGATGCATGTGTGGGGTCTCTAACAATGCTTTGAGCTTTAAGCACGTAGCTATTATCAGTATCCTGAATAACTGGAAGCGAGCTTCCTATAATCTTCTCAGCTGTCCTTACCACTCTCTGTATGGACTTTCTATCTGAGGCACTGCTGCCACTAAACCAAACCATGATGCAGTTTGTTAAAATGCTCTCAATTATGCCTCTGTAAAAAGTAGCCAGGACAGAAGGAGAAAGATGTGCTTTCAAACATTGTGTCTATAATTTCTGTTGCTAAGCAAGGCGGTTGTGAAGTGAGTTGTCCCTGATTTTATGACCTTTTTGCCATCATTAAGCAAATCACTGCAGCTGTTAAGTAAATCATATGGTTGTTTGAGCAAATCTAACTTCTCTAATTGATTTTGCTTGTCAGAAGCCAACTAGGAAGATTGCAAATCACATTCATGTGCCTCCAGGATACTGCAACTATTATAAATATATGCTGGTTGCAAAGCACCCAAATTTTGATCATGTGATTCGAGGAATGCTGCAATGGTATTAAGTGCAAGGACCAGTCACTTTTTTCAGTGCTGTTGTAACTTTGAATGGTTGCTAAACCAATGTTTGTAAGTCAAGGATTGCCTGTAGTGTGTAACAGTTTCTAAATTTGTGCTAGAAACAGAAGAAATGCAACACAGTATATAGTTGTTCAATATTATATGCCGTTGTAGGTTGTCAAACAAACAGCAGTTTTTTAAAGGCAGTCTTGTCAATCTGATGATTTGAATAGTTTCAGGAATTGGGTATATCTAGTTTAATGAAAAGGACTCCATGTGAGGTGATAACAGTGTTCTAATATCTCAGGGGCTGCCACAAAGAAGAGGGAATCAAGCTATTCTCCAAAGCACCTGAAGGCAGAACAAGAAGCAATGGATGGAAACTAACTAAGGAGAGAACCAACCTAGAACTAAGGAGAAAATTACTGACAAAACAATTAATCAGAAGTTGTGAGTGCTCCACCAAGAAGAGATTGGACAGCCATTTATCTGAAATGCTTTAGGGTTTACTGCCTGACTAGGGGGGTTGGACTAGAAGACCTCCAAGGTCCCTTCTGTTATTGTAATGAATTTCACCTTTTTTTAAAAAAAAATTGATTTGTATGCCGCCCTTCTCCGGAGACCTCAGGGTGGCTTACAATGCGTTAAGCAATAGCCTTCATACTTTTGTATATTTATACAAAGTCAGCTTATTGCCCCCACAAACTGGGTCCTCAATTTACCTACCTTAGAAAGGATGGAAGGCTGAGTCAACCTTGAGCCTGGTGAGATTTGAACTTACAATAATTGCAGACAGCTGGTGTTAATCACAATGCTATCAGTCTGCTGAGCCATTAGGCTCAGCAGACTGATCAACAACCTGGGGATTTAAGAGAGTTGAAGCCCAATACTTCTGGAGAGCACCAATTTGAAAAAGGATGGTGTGAGACCGGGAGTGATGTAAGTCGACACAGATGCATGATTTTTTCCTTTGTCTTTGAAATGTTTAACTAGAGTCTACTACTTGTGGATTTCTCCATTTTTCACACATAAATTCACACACCTCATTGATTTCTGCCCTATGAACACATAAGAAATACATATTCAGACTATTGACCCATTGGGTAAACATCCTAGATCATCCTAGATCAGTGATGGCAAACCTTTTAGAGTCCGAGTGCCCAAACTGCAACCCCAAACCCACTTATTTATCACAAAGTGCCAACACGGCCACACTGGACCCTCACGCCGCATGTGAGCCATCTGCCTTATCCCAGACAGGGGAGGGAGGAAGTGCTCCGATTGGGCTGCTGGGCAAATGGGCCACTATGCTTCCATTCCCAGAACACACCTTCCACTGCCCACCCTCCCCTGCTGCCTCCTCCACTGCACCTCTCCTGAGCACATTGCCCCTGCTTCTGGGTTCCAACTCCATCACAGAATCGCTTCCCCCCGCCAAAGGGGGTAAGGAAAGACAATAGGCTAGGGGAGGAGGGGTGGCCTTCCTTCCCCTTCTGACCTCCAGAGCCTCCAGTGGCTAACAGTGTGCTACTCAGGAAAGCAGTTGACGAGGCTCATCCTGATGCTGTGCCCCCGCACCCAACAGGTTGCTCAAGGCCACTCCGCATGGCACCGGGCCTGAAGAATTTGAACTGGACGAAGAAGAGGAAGCCAAGTTGGAAACGGCGGGTGGCGTGAACTGCCTGCTGCTTTTGGAGCTGGAGCTCTCTCATGCTGGAGAAGACTTCTTCTTGGCTGGCTGGCTCTTGGCGCTGCTGCCACTCTGCTGCTACTGTCTGCATTTAGCGTGGTTATGGCATGTGTGCCCACAGAGAGGGCTCTGAGTGCCCCCTCTGGCATGTGTGCCATAGGTTCCCCACCACTGTCCTAGACCAACCCAAGATCAAAAATGCCAAGGAATTTCTAGAAGCCTGGTCTCAGCCTGTCAGGGCAGGCCTGTCAGGGAACAAATGAGGCACAGAAGTAAACCACAATTGCGGCAAAACTGTGGGTTTAATCCCTATCAACAAGCCCAGCTTCAGAATGAAGTGAGTTGGCAATTAATTAGTCCATGTCTGCCTTCCAGTGCTGCTTATTACCTGTGTACCCCACCCCCAATCACCCAGTGGCCACACACACCCAGCAGCCAACATTCAGCTTAGTTCCTCGGTAGGCCAGGATCCAGTCAGCTCAAATAGTCCTGCAGCCTTCCCCAGCAGTGCTTCAAGCCAGCATCAAGCAAAATAGCCCCAGTTGCACAGAGCCGCCTGAATCTATGCCGGCAGCATCAGTTGTGAGTCAGAGGCCTGGCGGCCATGTGGAATCAGCTGAAAGGCGCAGGTCATGGCCAAGGCTCGTTCTCGGCGTGCTCATGGGTGGTGGAATGCTGCACCCATCACCACTTTGTCCGCCGCTGCTCCTGTCGTCCCAACCGCCACTGCCCTTGCTGTCATGCTCCCCCCAGCATGGCGAGCCCGTGGACAGGGCTCGACACTTGGCATTCTAACAAATTATCCATCAATAAACACATAGACATTAACAACATCTATAGATAAGAGACAATCAACCAGTTAAAAAGGGAACAAAAAGACCCAAGTATCTCTTTATCAGTAATCAGCACCCAGATCAGCATAGATTAACTCCAAAATTAACAACAGACCAACAATCAAGTAAACAATACCCCAATCAAGAAACTGCCAAAGAAGTCAACAACAAACAGCCCAACCAAAGAATCACTAAGACCATCCCCACCTACACTGATAGAACAAGCAACTAGAATATAAAGTGACAGCAAATCACACTTATTACTAGAACTGATGATGTTACCTAGTTTGGATAATGAAACAGCTGCAAGAAAACAAGCTTAGAGGGCACCAAGAACTGCACAACATCTGCACAACATCTTTGTAGAAAGGCATATTGAAGTCACCATGATTTATAAATTTAGTATAACACTCAGAGACAAATTATTTTTGTCTAGGTGGCTAGGATAAATAGTCCAGTATCTTGGGGTACAGATAGCTAACAATCTGGAATTGATCTCTCCACAAGTCATCCTTAGTGAAGCATGCAAACCAGCATCTGCATTTCTTGCGTTGGATGAGGAGAGCACATTTTTCTTTTGTCTTGACCACTTTTTACAGAGGCACAATTGAGAGCATTTTAACAAACTGCATCACAGGTTGGTTTGGTGGTAGCAGTGCCTCAGATAGAAAGTCCATACAGAGAGTGGTAAGGAGAGCCAAGATGATTATAGGAAGCTCGCTTCCCATTATTCAGAATACTGCTTATAATCACTATGTGCTTAGAGCTGAAACCATTGTTAGAGACCCCACACACCCACTTTACAGTCTGTTTATGTAACAGCTTTGTTTCCTATGCCATCTGTCTGACAAACTTCCAGGATTTCATTTTTGTTGCCATGTACATGTATATATCCGAACTAGATTGTGACGTTTCTCTGTGTCATATAATATATATGGGTATATGGGTACATGCATATGTATGTATGTATGTATGTATGTATGTATTTATTGTCATGTTTATGTAGTTTATATTGGAGGTGGTGGCCCTTTGAGACATGTAGGGAATGGAATTTTAATGTATGCTAATTAGTGTATATTTAAAGTGACAATAAAGTTATTCTAAGTCTAAATCTATAAGAGTAGAGATTCCACACAGTTCTGTTCCTAAAAAGTGTTAAAATAGCATTGAGCTGCTACTTCTTGCAACTCAGGAAAGTAAGTAACGTGATATTTCTAGAAGAAAGAGGATAACACTCCATAAGATAAGATTTTGAGTTAAAGGCAAGTCATCTTTGCTTTTTTAGTGATTTCCACATTTGTTTACTAGAGGACATCATTTTTTATTTAAGCAAATGAATCTCTATCTTTTATAATAGCCCCATAGTGTTACTTTAATACAAAATGAATACAAAACACATATTGTTCCCTAAGTCTTAAAATCCATCTTCAACTGCTGGCATTTCCATGCTGGATTAAAGATTTGCTTATGTTTTTCCGAACAAAGCTATCTGTAAACTCAGAAGATTTTGTTTTCTTTCAGTCTTTTTAAAATCTGAAGAACCTTCTTTGGCATTAGTCTCTGCAGCTGATAAGTTTTATCAACCAAATATCAGCAAAGTGATAAATGGAGGATGTAGCATGACTGTAGCATAAAACACCACAGTGACTTGCTTAGTGGTGCAGTGAAGAGTTCCAATAGCTTACGATTGGAAATATAAGCTTAATGGGGTGAGCGTGACCAAAGAAGTAGAATAAATGCTATCTCTTCCAACAAAGCACATGGAGCTAAACAAATTGTGTGAAATGGAAAGGAAGTTTTGAACCAGAGGAATTTGAATTTGAAAAGACAACCACAAATCTGATTTTTAAAAAATCCATACTTCCTTCCTTCCTTCCTTCCTTCCTTCCTTCCTTCCTTCCTTCCTTCCTTCTTTCCTTCCGTTCTTCCTTCCTTCCCTCCCTCCCTCCCCTTCCCTCCCCTTCTTCCTCAGTAATGACCACAGAACTTATTTTGATTCATGCAACCAAACACATCTATGTTTAAGATCAGCTGCATAATAAGCATGAGGTCCATTTCAGTTTTCATTGTGAAACATGACAAAAACATCCTTGAATGAAGAAAATATAATGATTCAAAGGAAGGGTATAACAGTCTACATACAAACACCACTTCAGGTTAGCTGTTCATACATTCTCATAAACCCCCAAATTAACACTTTCTGCTAGATAGTTAGGGGAAAAAGAACTGGGATTAGGAGTTGGTTTAGTTTCTCGCTGAAAGGTATTCACAGAGAAGGAAGAGAGGCTATTGGGCTAGCATCATGGAGAAAATCTCCAAAGACCAAATACTCTTGAAATCTTGTTGGTTCAAGGACAAATCTTGAGAAGATTGCAGAAGAGTTGTTGAGTGAAATCCGGAAGACTCAGTGAAGACTGGAAGAGAAGGATGCCCTCCAGGACTTTGTTTTTCCATTACATATGATCCCTCTGAGTTTGAAAACAATGGGAGATAAAATATTTTACAAACCCGAGCCAAGAGAGGAGAGCCAGTCTGAGAGAGAAGAAGACCAATGTTTCTTTATTAACGGGATTTATAGGCCTCCCCCCCCACTTCCTAATCTATGATGACACTTGGGCATTGTATAAAATACCTGTTGAATATGTAAATAGTGAGTGAAGCCAGGAACGTAGGTCCGGGACATTAGCATACCCACCACGGATTGGTCCGTTCAAATGGAGGGAGAATTAAAGCAATTGGTCCGTTCAAACGGAGGGAGAATTAAAGCAATGTCAGCGGCTAGACAGTTGGACAGCTCCCTTTAAAAGGGAGCGCTGCGGGCAGCCTGGCAGAAGTTTTACTAATCTTGAAATAAAGAGCTGAAGTTACTTGCTGGAGTCCTGCCTCTTTTTGCGATTCACCCACTTAATAATACCACAGTAAAAACACAGTGAAAACACAGAACACATCATCAAAAAGAGAATGTGAGGAAAACCAACATCAGTTAAATGACCAATGCTTCCCACAAGAGATCAATTAACCATTGTCACCCATTCCATTTAAAAAAAAATTATGTAAATAGAGCAAAATTAGAATTAGCCAGGTGCACGTACAGGCTAGAGAAACATTACAGCTTGAAAACAAGTGCAGTTAGAGCAAACGTAGGCTGCAGTCTTGAGTACAGAACAAAAGGTTCTCCTGAAAAGCCTTTTAATCTCAACTGTGGCATGCAGGGGAAAGAAGGGGGAGTTGAGATGTCCTTGCCTCATCTAGCAGTAAATAATCCTTGCCAACTCTTGAAAAGAAATGTGATGAAATTGAAAGTAGCATGCTTATTTTGATGTATTTTCTTAATAAGTTTTTTAAAAAAAACATCCAAAAGAGCTGCTTTTGCACTGTATCTTTCATCAAATCGTATAAATTTACAGGAAGCCCTTGTGATGCAAGGTATTTCAAAGTGAGTTTTATATGGTTATTTTTATTGCTACCATTATTTTTATGGCATGCCTATTGAATAGTACCTACTGAGATCCATTTGCATCTACCTTGCAAAAATTCTTATGAAATCATTGAGGCTTCTAAGTGAACATTGCACCATTGCACCAGGGTTCCATTTTGTTATCAAGAATGACCATTTAGATCGCAATACTAAATACACATATTTGGAAGAGCAAAGCTTCATTGCATTCAGTATAATTTACTTCCACATAAGATTATATCAGAAGTGTTCATATTAGAGAGACCATGAGGTGCATTGAAATAGAGGATTATTTTAAGAATAATCCAGTAAGAATGAAAAGGATACAAGAAAGGAAAGTGGTTAACTCTTGATTCATGATCCCACAAAATACAATAATAATTATGAAATTCAAAACAATAAACTAAAGGGCTTAATGTTGAAACTGAGTGTCTGAATATCATACACAGTGTGAGAAAGAGTCACATTCTAGGTGGTGTAACAACATTCCCATCTGGCTAGTTTAGCTACATACTGGCTTTTTAAGAACATGCCAAAATCCATAGGTGGTCAGGTTAAAACACACTTTTCCCCACCCACACCCTTAGTTTAGAAAAGGGAAAGTCAGGCTGGGAGGGTATGGGGAGAATCCAAAAAGAGGAGCTGTGAAAACAAGCAAATAAAGAAGGGGGAAGTGAATCCAATAGCTGTTGTGGTCCACCTGCAGAGTTGGACAGTGAGGAGCCTGGGGAAGGCTCGGGTGAGGGTTCTGTGTTGGAGGCAGAGATGGGGCCATCTGGGAGGTATGTGCTGCCTATGGAGCCTCCAGAGTCAGACCTCAGTAAGGCAGAGGAACAGGGGGAGCCTGTTCCCAGTGCACACATGCGCAGAGCTGCCAGAAGGCAAGAACAGTTAAAACAAAAGGGACAACTTGCGAGTAGGGCTTGGAGATGATTGGCCCCTCCCATAAGACTTAAAAGAGGAGCAAAGGCATGTGGGCTTTTGCAGGAAGCAACGTTAATTCTGTTCAGTTTAAAGCCTGAAGCTCTGTTTGATTCTGGACTCCGTGTGGCTCTGCCAATTAGGTCTTTGGCAGCGTGTCAAGGGAGATAAAGGTGGGTGATTATCCCGAAGGACTTATCCTGAAGGACTATTTACAACTATTTGAGACTCATCTGTGAATGAACAGAATTCACAGCTGTTTCAATAAAAGAGGTTTTTGGAATTGTTGCAATATTTTCAGGATCAGACTCAATAAAGATAATAGGAGTTAGAGCTTTAAATATATTTCTTTTTAATTATGATAGGCATTCTATATTCACTGAATATTCAAAGTAGAAGCAGTGAGAATGGTGAGGGTGGCTCCTTATATATACAAGGGGTGGAGCTAGGAATGGGAGTGGTAAGTTATGAATACATTAAAGTCCAAAGAATAAGTTAACCTCTGATGTTCCATATATACATTATTTACACATTGGAGAATAAGGCATTTACATCTGACAAATCCCCCTCTAAATGCCGGTTCGTTACACAACACCAATTACATTCTGATTCAGGATAATATAATACATATAATTTAGAAGTTAAATATTTGTGTTGTTTAGAAGGTAAGGGTTTTGTTAATATGTCAGCTAATTGTTCAGAAGTATCGCAATGTATTGCTTTAATGAATCCGTCTTGAGACAGTTGTCTCACATGCTTAAACTTTATATCAATATGCCTGGACCTTTGTCCAATTGCATCGGATCTGGATATTTCAATGGCCGCTTTATTGTCTTCATGCATAATAAATGGTAAAGTGGGTTTCTTCCAAACATCAGTGATCAGATCATTGAACCATACAAGGTTATTTGCAGCCTTGGACAAACAAACATATTCCGCTTCTGTAGTAGAAGTGGCTACTAGTTCTTGTTTACCAGTATACCAGTAAACTGGACAATCATTCAATAGAAAAACATAACCAGAAGTACTCTTTCTGCATGATGTATCACCAGCCCAATCTGCATCAGCATAACAAGTAATTTTTGGTTCTCTGTCATTATTGGGTTCCAACATTAAACAAAAATCTAATGTACCCTTCAGATATCTTAGAATTCTTTTGACAGCTTCCCAATGATACAAGGTTGGTTTACTAACATATCTTGACAATAGATTGAGAGGTAATGCAATATCTGGCCTAGTCCAATTAGATATATAAAGGAGTGAACCTATAACTGATCTGTAAAATGTGTTGTCTTTAAACTCAGGGGAAGATTCATCAGTGTTTCTAAGAAAATCAGTTTGCATAGGTGTGTCACAGGTTTTGGCATTATTTAAGTTACATTTGTTTAGGAGTTCGATGATTTTATCTTTCTGTGTAAGTTTGAATCCCCTTTTTGTTTTGTTAATTTGCACACCAAGGTATTTATTCACTTTACCCAGAGATTTCAGTGAGAAGTGTTCATTTAACTTATTTACAAAGATTTCCCTGCTCTCTTTATGCTTTCCAATGTACAGAATATCGTCCACGTAAATTAATACAAATTCAATATGATCATTACTCTTTTTTACAAAGAAACAGTTATCAGCAGTGGTGGCGTTGAAATCCATGGTCTTAAGTACTTTTACCAAGCAATCGTACCATCTTTTGCCGGATTGCTTTAATCCGTACAGACTCTTATTTAATAACCAAATTTCGTTCTTATTAGTGTATTGACTGTGTGGTGCTCTTACATATATTTCCTTATCTAATTTTGCATGTAAGTATGCGGTCTGTATGTCATATTGGAATACGTCCAGATTGAGTGCAGATGCTACTACAAGGGCTGTTTTGACACTCTCTGTTCTCACTGTGGGTGAATATGTGTCAGTATAGTCTTCTGGATATTTTTGTGCATAGCCTTGTGCAACTAGTCTAGCCTTGTATAAGGTATTGCCTCCTTCTAAGTTCTTAATTTTATAAATCCACCTGGTACCTATAATTGTTTTATCCTTAGGTGCGATCGCAGGTGTGAATACATTTAATCCTTGTAAACTTTCCATCTCTTTTTCCATAGCTAGTTCCCATTTTTCTCTTTCCTCATGTGGAAGTTTCAATACTTCTTCATATGTATTAGGTGTTATTTGTTCTCCATTCATATGCATTATGTAATCTTTGTATTTATTTGGTATTTGGTTTCTATTGTTTCTAATAGTTCTTTCAGGCTTGCTATAATTATCATGCAAATATCTAGCTTCCTTTTTTGTTAATGTGTCTGTCTTTATTTTATGCTGACTATTAGTCCAAGTTTTGGTTTTGTTCTTACTTTTGTTAATATTTTGATTTTCTGTTGTTCCTTCCTCGCAAGATATCGTATCTTTACATTTATTAGGAAATATTTCATTAAGGTGCAATTTTGACCAATTGGCCTGTTCATGGAACACAGCTGTTCTGGATACTATAAATTTGTTATTACTATCAATAAATCTGTACCCTTTGGTTCCAGTTTCGTATCCCATGAATCTTAATCTCCTGGATACGTTTTCTCCCTTTCTCCTCAATTGTTTAGGTATGTGTACGTCTGCAGTGACTCCAAATATGTGCATGTGTGATAATTTGGGTTTTCTATTGTACATCACCTCATATGGTGTCTTATTCACAATACTGGACCAGGTTCTATTTTGAGTGTAATTTGAATAATGTAATGCCTCTGACCAAAATTGTTTGCCTAAACCAGCATCCTCTAATGTGCATCTAATCATGGTTTGTAGTGTGGAATTTTTCCTCTCTGCGACTCCATTTTGAAATGCAGAAAAAGGATTGGACGTGAAGTGTAACATTCCTCTATCCTTTAACCATTGGGAGAATTCTTTAGACATGAACTCACATCCCCTATCTGTCATAATTTGCTTTATTCTGATATTATGTTGTGTTTCTATACGTTTGTAGAATTCCTTAAATTTCTGAAATGTTTCATCCTTGTGCTTTAATGTGTAAACAAAACCATAGCGGCTGTAGTCATCCACTATTGTTAGGAAGTAACATTTTCTATAGGTAATTGAGGGACTTAATGGACCAACTAAGTCCATATGTACCAAATCAAAAATATTGTTAGTTGATCTGTTAGATTTTTTTGGTCTGGGACTGGTTTTTAGTTTGGTGGATTTACATACTGAGCATTCCAAATAATTTTCACAATTTTTTATTTTGACACCTTCTGCGTGTTCAGTCATTTTTTGTACTACAGGAAAGCTTGCATGTCCTAACTTCCTGTGTAAGATGTGAGCACACTCATCATGAATTGGTTTACCTATTTTTGGTTTCTTTTCCTTGTATGTATTTTTGTGATCATGAGTTATTCTACACTCATCATTGTCACTGTTACTGACATTTTCATCATCTGATTCAATACAATCTTCCATATTTGAATCAATGTTATGTAAACATCTTTCTTTAGTTATCAGATAGGGTAGACCTCCTTTTATCATTACAGTACCTACATTTGTTTTGTTCTTTTCTATAGTCGCTTTCCCCTTTGAGAAAACTATATTGATATCAGATTCTCTGCTTAATTTTATGGCACTTAGTATGTTGTGAGGTATTTCTGGGATTAATAATACCCCCTCTATTTTCCCTAGACCAGGCAAGGTCACATTTCCTTTGCCTAGTACTTGAACCTTTTCTTGATTAGCTACCTTTATCACAAACTTATCTTCTATAAATGAAGATAATATACTTTTGTTGTTGGTGGTGTGATTTGTTGCACCAGAGTCAATAAGCCAATTGTTATTCTCATCCTGCTGTGTTCTGGTGCTGTCTTGTTTATTTAGCCCATTCAGTGACCCAGATTTCCTCTCTTTTGAATTTTCTCTACCCCCTCTACCTTCTTTGTAATTTGGTGGGCTTCTATATTTGTGTCTATCTGTTGAAGATTGTCTGTAATTATATTTGCTCCTATATTCTGGCCTATGTCTCTCTCTTGAGACTTTGGGGCAGTCTCTTCTACTATGTTCCCTGGATCCACAATTGTAGCATCTAAAGGCCTCATTATGTTTATCTTGAAAGACTACTTTCCTAAAAGGTTTGTGGTCTGTTTGGTTACTGGATCGATTTTTTCTTGAATTGTCTTCTGCTATCAATTTGTTAGATAGACTTTCTATGGATAAATATCCCAAATTAATGGTATCTAAGTGTGACATAAAGCTATCCCATGATGGATCAAGTGAATTGATAATAACACTTTTCATTGTTTGATCTGAAATCACTTCCCCCCTCAATTGTAGCTCAGCTCTTATTTTGTTTAGATTTATCAAATGCTCACTTATAGAAACCCCTGGTTTTACTCTAGAGGAAAAGAAATCCTTAGACATTCTTGTGGTTGTAGCTACGCTATCGCTGTGAAATAGATTAAACATGCATTGAATTATTTCTGATACAGTTAGGTTTGGTTTGATGCTATGGTACATTGCAGGAGACACGCTAGATATTATTATGAAAAATGCTCTATGATGTAAACAATCTATTTTTAAAGTCCAAGGTCTTCTTGGAGGGCTAGTTATAAAGAATAGTAAATTTTCTTTCATGAAAATAACCTGAAGCTGTTGATACCACTCTTGTAAATTAATGCCATCAATTCTAAGTTTTGGGAAGTCACTGGGTAAGTTACCTACATTATTCTGTCCATTACTTACAACCTGGGGCAGTCCGTGATCTCTCAAGTGCAGGAAATTACAGAACGGCATTGGGATGCTTGCAATGAGTCTGCGCGGTTCTCTGGCCAGTTCAAGTCCTTCTGGGTCGCCTACGTAGTTTCGCACATGCGCGTTGCTCATTTCTTCTTTGGTGGCGTCGTGGAAGGTTCTCTCCCTTTCAGCTCTCTCGATCCGCTCCTCCTCAGATGAGTCGGTCTCTGGCTCGGTTTTTGGGGTTCTGGTGGTGGCGACGGTTCTTTTCTTCCTTTTGTGTGCGTTGACATTCGATCTTGTCTGTGGTGTAGGGCGAAATCGGCATGGCTCTCTGGGCTCGGGCGTCGTCGCTTTCGAAGTCAGGATGGGAGCGTGCAGGTCTTGAGTCGCCGGTTTGATTTCTTGCTTCTTCGTAGATGTCTTGGTAATTTTCAGTCTTGGCCCAAAAGCAGCAAAAAGCGTTTTCATTGCTGATTTTACTTGAGATTTTGTTAAATCGTCTTCACTTTCTGATTTTGGATCATCTGAAGAGTTTGAGACTTCTTTCTCACTTTCTTCGTCTGATAGTGTTTTTCGCGCCAGAAATTTTGAACTGAGCGTTTTGATTGGCTCTGCTCTATTCTCTTTTGAAGTTCGTTGAAACCAAGATGGCTGCCATTCAAAATTTCGCGCGGGATCACATCTTTTCTTTTTAACAACTATTTTCTCAGTAGTCATCTCACTTACGGTTTTTTGATCTTTGAGTTTTTCTTTAATGACGTTTTTCTCTCTTGCTGCTCCGCTGTTCTTCAGCATCTCCTGGAGGTCCGCGATGAGACTTTCATCATTCTTTTGGCTTTTTAGTATCTTTAATATCTCTGACCTGAGTTCGTTATTTTCTATTTCGATTTCTTCTTGGTCATTATTTTCACTCATTAGTTCTTCTTCTTCAGTGGTGTATTCTTCGGATTCTCTCGAAATCGCATTGGTGGATTCGTTGATCATCTCTTGATCAGTTTCTATTTCTTTGCTGTAGGCCCTGGTGTTGGGCCTATCTTTCTTGGACATTTTTAATTACTTATTGAGTCAATTAACCATCCTCTGCTACCAGCTTGTTGCAATATTTTCAGGATCAGACTCAATAAAGATAATAGGAGTTAGAGCTTTAAATATATTTCTTTTTAATTATGATAGGCATTCTATATTCACTGAATATTCAAAGTAGAAGCAGTGAGAATGGTGAGGGTGGCTCCTTATATATACAAGGGGTGGAGCTAGGAATGGGAGTGGTAAGTTATGAATACATTAAAGTCCAAAGAATAAGTTAACCTCTGATGTTCCATATATACATTATTTACACATTGGAGAATAAGGCATTTACATCTGACAGGAATTACTTGTGTGTTTTACTGACTCAGGAAGCCTCGGTCAGAACAATAGCAATGGACTAACTACAAATAAACAAGAAGGCTGACAGTCAATTGCTAAGACCCACAAGCCATATTAGATAGTCTGTCTTGGCTCAATTCCTGCCTGGAATCTGACCTGGGTGCCCAACAGGAATATTGCTTAAGAGCAGGATTTCAAGCTCTCCTTGGAGCATAATAGCAACTTTATTTTGCAACTAGTTATAAACTTACTAAGATAGCACCTGAACCCCAATGAATTTAAGAACTTTGGAGGAAAGCAAGAGCTGTTTGTTTCTTTATGACCTTTCACTGTAAAAGGACTGAGCCATAAAGACTTTTATGGCTAAGGCAATTCATAAGGACCATGAGAGTAGAGTTCATCCTTTTCAGCCTGGAAAACAGCCAATTGTTGAAGAACATGTGTTTTAAAGTAGAGTATTGCATAGAGTTATCACCTAAGCTGCAGTGTATCCAGTCATTGATAAAATAATACTTTGTACCTATCCCCCCTTGCCCTGTTGTGAAGACACCTTCCTATTTCAAGATAACATCTATATCTTCTCATTAGCCAACATAAATAATGGTGTTAGATGCACTGTCCTGGAAGTGATGCTTTCCCTTTCATATTGGTTCAAAACTTTATAGCTAGACAACTGATGGCACATGGAGAGGTTTGAGATGATGGATTGGGAGAAACAGTATGCTTGGTCCCAGCTTGCTGACTATGGGACCATCCCCTTTCATCTAGTTCCTCGGCTCAGGATGGACAAAAAGCACTACAAGAGCATTTTTGTAGTGCTCTTTATCCACAAAGACAAACAAATTTTCTACTGGCATTTTTTAAAAAAATGTATTGGTCCATCACTGATAGAAGTGTCAAAGTTCTGAAATAGACTAGTGTTTCCCCCGGGTTAACACATACAGCTTTTATGCTTCTATAGCTTTTGTGGTGGGAATTCCTTCTCAGTGGTGACTGCGACCAAAGAAGTTCTGGTTCCTCACTTCCTTTTCTCAGGTAATATTCTGAGGATTATTTTGTAGCTCGCATATTAATACACATAGCTGAAGCCCCTTCTTAAACTCCATTTATTTTCAAGACAAAGTCTCCAGTGACTGTATCTCCATAAATCTGCATAAAATCACAGCACAAATCTGCACCACTAACCACTAGATGGCAGCCAAGATGTAAAAATGGAACTCTTTGCTGTCAGCAAGGGCCACACAAGTGGTAGTTATAAGGAATTTTGGAAAGTCCAACACACTTATTCTACAATGGGAATGGAGAAAAAAATCTCATAGTGTTATCAGAACTTTGAATATGCCAGTTAAGGATGGCTTTTCATACAATGGTTGAGGGTGAGCAGAGATGGCATTTCAGCAGAAGAAATCACTAAACATAGACCTTAAAGTATACTGCTTGTTAAAACTACATGGGCAAAGTACAGGCAGCATTCAGGCACTATGATGTTAAGGAATCACAGCAATGCAGCCATAGATCTGCTCTCTCTCTCTCTCTCTCTCTCTCTCTCTCTCTCTCTCTCTCTCCCCTATCATTTCCTCTCCACCCCCCCCCCCATGTCCTCTGTTCTCTGTCCTCTTTCATCCATCATCTATCTACCACCATCTATCACAGACTGGATTGGTTTATGTGTTTGTGCTAAGTCTGCCCCCCACCCAGCGCTTAGCTAAAAAATAAAGTTACCTTTTATTATACATTTTCTTTTCCTCCTCTGTTCAGAACTCAATTCAAAGACAATTGCTAAATTCTCTGATCACCAAATTCAAAGGAGATGTGTAGCTTACTGAGCTTTTGCCTCCACCCATCTTGTCATTGATTAGAACCCAATCTTTGAAAGAACTATATGGACTCTGACTTCTGGCCAACTACAAGCTACATTGCATGCCAGACTTTTTCCAGATGAGTCAAGTATCACTGGCTTCAATTCTTGACTAGGAGTTGGCTAGGATAAGTAACTCATGGACTTTCTGTGGAGTCATTAATCTCTGCAGGTCTGCTGTAGGATTAAACAGATGTGGATTTAGTTTAGTTCTTAAGAAGAGACAATGACAAGAATGAAATTCAAACCACATGGTATCATATGGACATCTCTTCAGATTTTACAATCTGTCTGTGCCAAAGAGTATAGATTAACTACTGTAGTCTACATTGTACTTTTCTGACCACTCAGCAAACATTAGTTCAGGACTCAAAGTCCTTTCATTTATATTTGCTCTTAATGTAGTTGTCTGTTTGCCAATGCATACGTCCTTCCAAGTGCATAGATATGGAGCATCAATTTCATCAATAGTATTGCCTGACACATGGTTTCTCCTATATTACTTTTTGTTAAGGTCAGGGGTGTTTTAAATGATTAAGTGTTCCAAGCTTCATAAAGAGGGAACATTTCACAGGTCACTTAGAATTGCATAATTAAAAATACCCCCCCACACACACCTTCATCTTTGTACTTGTATTAAAAATATAGACAGAGCAAACTAATAAAATGATTTAAGCTTTTGTTCAGTTTTATATTCTAGGCAGTCATAAACTGGATGATCTTTCAGATTCTCATTATTCTGACAAGAGAATGTATCCTGGAATTATTCAAAGGGGAGGAGGACGAAGAAAAATGTTCAAGCACCAGTTCTTAGGTTATAGATTTTATCCCAATCAGCTGGATTAGAAAAAATGGAGGTAGTTTTATGAAATAGATAATGGCAATAATTTTTAGTACATCTCATGAAGTTCACTGTGTCAAGGGAACTGAAGTTTGCCTATGGCAGCTTCACCTTTTAGCAATGACTTCTCTCAAAAATAGTCTCCCTTTTCTGCAATGAGACTTTGGAATAAAATACTTCAATTATAATAATGACAATCTGAAAGCCTTGCAAGATGGAAAAAGTTCTCATCTCTAATCAGCTGATAATGATTGATTTTTTTTTTAATTTCTATAATTATTATCACTGAAAAGCAAACAGGGAAAACAGTCAGGGCCTAGGAAAGATGAGTTGGAAGAATGGGGAAATATTCAAAATATTAAATAGAGGAATATCCTCTTAAGATGCAATTTCTCTCATAAGCAGACTGAAAACCTTTACTTAACTTGCCAATTACAACTAATGCCAATGTTTTATTCATTCTAAAACAGGAATTTTATGGTAATAACTCAGTATATAGGCAGATCTTTTTAGCATCTAAACAACATACAATACAACATACAAACAAACAAATGAGAAAGGAAACTCTGCCCAAAATAGATTTCTTTCATGGAAAAAATTACCCTAAGAGTTATTAGAATTGTAATGTCTTGAAGTGGATTTGCCCTAGAATCAGAAGAGTATGGAAGCTGTTCACCAAGACATATGTAGAATATTCAGGGAACTGGGATGAATAACTGAAATTTTATGAACAATAAATTGTTCAAATAATATAATAGTGGAATTTGGGGATTTGTGGCAGCTTAAGTGTAATGTTGCTCCTGCACCAGTAGAACTGAGCCCTTTTGCAAGATATTATGCAACCTGAGACATATTGTCAGACCATTGTTAGGGAAAATTTACATTTGTGTTTTAGAACTTTTTTTAAAAAAACACCACATGGAAGTAATAATTCCTTTCAAGTATCTGTTGGATGTATGGCACTACCTTTCTGGGACAGAATACGCTACAAAAAGGCCTTTCATTATAATATTTGAAATATTACTGTTTCAAACACACTTTCTGGCAGGAGAGAGAGAGAGAGGGAGAGGGGGGAGGGAGGGAGGGAGGGGGGAGAAGGAAGGGAGGGAGGGAGGGCAGACCTGGAATTCTGCTAATTAAGGAAGAATTAACTTTATCTGTGCAAAGAGCATTCAAACATCAGTAAGGAATCTTGGTGTTAAGAGTCCTTCCCTCCCATCCCTCTAGGATAAAGAAATAATAATGAATAATAGAATGCTGGATGAGAATCTCTTCCTGAAATTAAGGAAGGTATAATTAAATTATGACAATAAACCTTCCATAATGTGTGTTTGAACTGCCTAAAGTGAATAATTACTCTTTACCACCTAAGGGGCATTTATCCAAGTTGACAGTGCTATTCTTTCTCCTTAAAGATAGATGTAATTTTATCCCTTTTACGAGCTGGTCTTTGAAACTGAAACTGAATTAAATTAGGGTTATGATTCAATTCTGAATTCAGGGGCACAATGAACAAATGATAATAATGGCATATGATATGATACTGTTGTATGTGTAATTATTTGAGAACAGTAAGAATAAAAAACACTTAGGTTAACTTCAATTATCTATCAGGTGAGGGTTATCTATTAGAAAGGTAGAGGAGGAAAGTAATCTTTATATACGATGGTTTATCTGACATTCATAGGGAAGCAAGATACTGCAAGAAATTATGATATATTCATTTGAGGTAATTTAAAAAAATATTTTAAACTTTTTTCATTTATTTCATTTAGCAATGCAAGTTTTAAGGTAGGTATTTTTTTGTGTGTATTTTTTTTAAAAAAACTGACAGAAACACATTGGATATTTTTGTATCTTCATGTTACATATAGACTATGGAACAAGAATGAGTAATGTATTGGAGAGAAACAAAAAGGAAGATAAGAAGTGCAACATCTGAGATCCACACTGCTTCTAGAACTCTCCCTCCCTCTCTCTCTCTTTCTCCCTCCCTCCCTCCCTCCCCCTCTCCCTCTCCCTCTCCCTCTCCCTCTCCCTCTCCCCCTAGGTATAGAAGCAATAATATGCAAAAAGTGCATCCACTCAACTTTTCTAGATGAAATTAAGTTTTCTGAGTTAGTAGGCATCGAAAGAGATTCATAGTTTAAAAGTAGAAGTGCAGTGGTGAGAATGCAGTATTACAGCCTAACTCTGCCCACAGTCTAGAGCAGTGATGGCTAACCTTTTTGCCGTTGCGTGCCAAAAGCGGGGGGAGCATGGGAGGTCGCGGGTGCGTGTGCCCATAATTCAATGCGTCCTGCCCTCCTGCGCATGCGCACATGACCCCCCCACACTTCCCCCTGCTTTTGGCACACGATGGCATGGTGGGCCCAGTAGGCCCATTTTCCCCCCTTCCCAGGCTCCAGAGGCTTTCTAGGAGCCTGGGGAGGGCAAAAACAGCCTTCCCCATCCCCCCGGAGGCCTTTCTGGAGGCCAGAAACAGCCAGTTTCCCGGCTTCCAGTGGGACCGGAAGGCCTGAAAATCAGTTGGCTAGTGCGCGCATGTGCGCTGGAGCTGAGCTAGGGCAACACTCGTGTGCCCACCAATATGGCTCCGCGTGCCACCTGTGGCACCCGTGCCATAGGTTCGCCATCACGGGTCTAGAGTTTGATCCTGATGGACTAAAGGTTGGCAAAATGAGAACCACATTGTTGGGGCCAATATGCTGACTCTGTAAAGTGCTCAGAGAGTGCTGTAAAGCACTATGAAGAGGTATATAAGCCTAAGTGCTATTGCTATTGCTATATATGGAGATTTCTCTATTTATTTATTTATTTATTTATTTATTTATTTATTTATTTATTATATTTCTATACCGCCTTTCTCCCGTAGGACTCAAGGCGGTGTACAGTCAAGAAAAATATAGACACACAAACATCATAAAATTGCTAATTAAAATTGTTACTTAGTTTGGTCAATTAAATAAAACCCAGAATTAGATAACATCCTGTTCTGCCCACCGCAATGAAATTGTTTTGCACAGTTTGGCAAACTGGCAGAGAAGAAGCATGGCATTTGGAGAGAACCAGCCAGTTAGACGGTTGTGACTTTTATTATAATTATACCTGCCAAAGTAGCTGAATGACAGAATAAAAAGTCTATATTGATTGATTACATTTTAAACCACTCCTCAGCAATAGCTTTTACACAGTGTTTGTTGTTAGATACCTATTATTGTGGACTTCTGAAAGCTGAGGGCCTTTTCCACCCATTGTGGCAGAGCAGAAGACTTTTAAGTGTTGTGAAACCCTAATATGGGAGGATACTCTCCACATAGGACAGGTGTCAACCATGTGAGGTAGTCCAGGTAGGAGATACACTTAGATGAACTAATTCTAGTTCATTCTAGAAAAACTAATTTCTAATAAACATTGCATGTCTGAAAATATATTTCTTCCCCCTTGCCTTTTTCACCCAAGAAACAAGAGATGGTCCATTCTGAGATGCTTGTCACGTCCACATTCCAGCTGTGGGTTAAATTGCCTCTTATCTAACCAATTCCCTGGCTGAAACCCTTGCCCTGTGTCCCAAGGCCATTCCCATATACCATTACAATATGGGAGAAGAACTTATTTGCACTCCCATGTTTTCCAGCATAGCTTCCATTACGCAGGAAGGAAGGCTTAGATTGCATAAATGTGTTGCCAATAATAAACCAGAGCATTTTATTTGTGTGCCACTCTCAATCTGTGGGTGGACCTGAGTCAGGGTGAAATTCAAAATTTTCCCCTACCGGTTCTGTGGGCGTGGCTTGGTGGGCATGGCAGGGGAAGGATGTTGCAAAATCTCCATTCCTATCCCACTCTGGGGCCAGCCAGAGGTTGTATTTGCCGGTTCTCTGTATTACTCAAAATTTCCTCTGCCGGTTCTCCAGAACCTGTTAGAACCTGCTGGATTTCACCCCTGTCCTGAGTTGAGTATACATGTGAGTTGGGAAAAGCAAACCTCTAGTGAACAACACATGCAGAGATTGGATGATGCTTTGGGTCAATTGACCAATTGAGCATTTACAAATGAGAAGAGAGGAAATACCAACTTCTATAGGGGTAAGTCTAATTATTGGAGATTAAATGTCTGCAGGTTCAGTATCTAGAAGCTAAAAAAATCTCTGAGGCGGGAGGGGTTTTTTTGGGGTAATGTCAACACATATACAAAGGACTGATGCTTTGATTATACAGTTGCATCTTTTGTTTTGAGTATTTGCCCCTTCCCCACCCTCTATGAATGCATGGGTGATATTGGGCAGGAGGACAAAGAATAGAAGGAAGGAATGAAAGGCTAAATAACATTGCTATAGGATTTTTCCATCCAAATCTATAAAAGTCCCTCAACCCTTCAGAAAGGCCATCAATAAAGAACTCACCTCTTTTGGCTTGGCTTTGTTCTGCTGCCTTAAAGGAATGTCAGCTGGAAGATGAAAAGTTCCATCTAAACTTCTGTAGCTGAAGCTGGCATTCAAAATTAGCCTGTTGAGGAAGGGAAGGCCAAAAGGACATTGCCAAGGTTGACTTATCTCTGTAGTTGAAATTGATAGTTTGAAGTTTCAAAGGCAGGTTTCTTTTCATACCTATATCTGAGCATTTAAGAGATGTGTATTGCTTTCCTACTTTTGCAGTTGCCTCACTGCTTCCTGCCAATTCACTAAGAAGTGTTAGAAATTGGACGAATAGATCCACCCACCCAATGGGAGGATACAGCTGTCCCATGAAAAAAGGGCCAAAGAAGAAGTTACAGCTGTAAATGTTGGGTGGAGCAGAGCTTCATCACCAGCTTAAAGTCTTCTCTACATTGGTCAACAAACATCAAGCCAGGGTGAAATATTCAGAGAGCCAGCTCTAGTCCCAGGTTAAAAAATAGATTTTACCTGAAGATCGGTGAACAGGGACTGTGGATTCCATCACTGATTTTTTTCAAGTCATGTTCACCAGCTTTTGCAGTACATGTACGTTGGGTGATGAGGAATTATATCAGCAAATAAAAAAATCACCCTGATCTAATGGAGAGGGAACATTATGTGAGAAAGGAATGATCTTAATATGACTACATAGAGAAGGATAGAAAAAAGGACTGTAATTGAGAGCATCTCGAGCACATGAAGGCTATACTGGAACTGGAAGTATGCAGATTCTTGGTTCTTTTTTACCCTCCTCCTCTCCATCTCCCCTTTCAAAGTTGGCTAAAATGGAGAAAACTGAAGATATACATTCTTATTTCACAATGTTTGAAAATGTGGCCAGCACATGCAATTGGCTAGAATAGGCCACACAGCCACTTGTTTATGTTTGTTTATGTTTATTTAAATTTATATACCTCCCTTCTCCCGAAGGACTCAGGGCGGTGTACAACCAAAGATAAAAACATAAAATACAAAATTTAAAACAATTTAAAAATATATTAAACAAATTTGGCCCATATTAATTAAAAAAAACCCCTTTTAAAAAAACGAATTAAAAAACAATTAAAAGAGCTACGCCAGCCCTGCTTGCTGGAATAGAAAAGTTTTGAGGGCACGGCGGAAGGTGCATAAATCCGGGATCCTTCGTATCTCTGGGGCAGCTCGTTCCAAAGGGCAGGTGCCCCCACAGAGAAGGCTCTCCCCCTGAGGACACTGTTTGACCGACGGCACCCTGAGGAGCCTCTCTCTGTGGAAGCGTACTGGCCGGTGGGAGGCTACTGGTGGCAGAAGGCGGTCTTGTAGGTACCCAGGTCCTAAGCCATGGAGTGCTCTAAAGATGGTAACCAATACCTTGAAGCGCACCCGGAAGACCACCGGGAGCCAGTGCAGCTCGTGCAGGAGAGGTGTTACATGGGAGTGCCACGTCGCTCCCACAATTACCCGCGCGGCCGCATTCTGGACCAGTTGGAGCCTCCGGGCGCTCTTCAAGGGCATGAAGTCTTCCATGAAGACTCTCATTATCTTTTCTTCCTGAGGAAGTAGGGTCCATAAATTGATGCCATTTGAAAATAGTTTGAAAATTTGAAAATAGTTTCCATTAGGATGTATATTAACAACAATTTTAAGGTCATATAGTGAAATTAGTAGAAAAATCCCATAAAGTCTTGGCACAGCTTGCCAGAAAGTGACTATACCCTGAAACTCAGAATCCAAAGAAAGTGGTCAAATCCATTGTATTGGAGCTATTGGTGGCCATTCTGCTCAATTAGCAAGGCTTTGGGTCTTAGGACAGTAATTGGACAACTATAGCAATGCCCTAGGGGTCCCCAAACTTGGCAGCTTTAAGACTTGTGGACTTCAACTCCCAGAATTCTCCAGCCAGCTAAATTTGAAGACCTCTGCCCTAGGGATCACTATAGTTTATACAACAGCCCAGGCTACCATTGCTTCCAGGTCCTGTTTAACTGGGAGTGGCCCTCCAACTCCAGAAAGGAAAAGCTGCAAGGGAGGAAATCTATCAAAACACAGAATTAATTATCTTGGAAGGAACACTGAATAAAGAGAATGGTAGACAGAAAGACAGCCAGGAACATTTTTAACTTTTGGAGACTAGCTGCCATGTTTGTAGTGTTAAGAAACTATCATAGGCACTGTCAAAAATAATTGCCTTGTGAGGTGCCCTTTCCCAAAATGGTAGCTCTTAGATCTAGTGCTGAATCCAAGTTTGAATCCAAGTAACTTGTCCAAGATCTTAAACAACAGCAACAAAAAAAAGCTGATTTCATAATCCTCACCATATTTGATTTTGAGGAATCTGAGATATTTTAGCCTGATTCTTTCTTTCTTTCTTTCTTTCTTTCTTTCTTTCTTTCTTTCTTTCTTTCTTTCTTTCTTTCTTTCTTCCTTCCTTCCTTCCTTCCTTCCTTCCTTCCTTCCTTCCTTCCTTCCTGGACTACTGCAATACTCTCTACATGGGGCTCCCCTTGAGGAGCACCCGGAGGCTCCAGCTGGTCCAGAATGCGGCCACGTGGGTGGTTATGGGAGCGACATGGTGTTCCCATGTAACACCTCTCCTGCGCGAGCTGCACTGGCTCCCGGTGGTCTTCCCGGTGCGCTTCAAGGTATTGGTTACCACCTTTAGAGCGCTCCATGGCTCAGGACCTGGATATCTACGAGACCGCCTTCTGCCACCAGTAGCCTCTCACCGGCCAGTACGCTCCCACAGAGAGGGGCTCCTCAGGGTGCCATCAGCCAAACAGTGTTGACTGGTGGCCCCCAGGGGGAGGGCCTTCTCTGTGGGGGCACCTGCCCTGTGGAACGAATTCCCCCCGGAGATATGGAGGATCTCGGATTTATGCACCTTCCGCCGCGCCCTGAAGACTTTTTTATTTCAACAAGCTGGGCTGGCTTAATTCTTTTTAATTATTTAATTTTAATTTGTTTTTAAAAAACAGGGGTATTTTAATTAGTATGGGCCAAATTTATCTAATGCGTTTTAAATTGTATTTTAAATTTTATATTATATGTGTTTTATCTTGGCTGTTCACCACCCTGAGTCCTTCGGGAGTAGGGCGGTATATAAATCTAAATAAACTGAAACTTCCTTTCTCTCTCTGTCTCTCTCTCTCACCTATCTAATAACATGAATACTTGCCTCAAATTGGTTTCATATTCTGAAATTACACTAGAGTTACCATAACTGGTTATCCATTAGATGGCTGCAAATGCAGTATGAAAACTAACTCCTTAGATTTCATGTGTATTTTTGTGACAATAAAGCTAAACAATTTCTTTTGAAAATTTTCAAAGTTGCAGAATACTGTATCTCCTCTCAGAAATTGTTTTTTGCTATGAATTAAAAATAAATACATATTTACTTTTAGCCACAATTATGTAGCTTTTTTTTTGTACTTCTGTACAAAACAACTGAGCAAACAATAGATAAATTATTTTGAATTTCCTGTGTCACATTGTTAAAGAAAATATACACAAACATCTCTGTTAAAATTCTTGTGCAGAAAGACAAGGCAGGCAAGTAGGCATGGATATTATAATATAAATTTTAAATATTGCTTGAGCATGGTCTTTCTTTAGCCTTTGGACAATGAAACAAAACAAGAAAAATCTACTGCAGCACCTCAAGTGTAATTTCTTTTCTCTTATAATTTTTTTTATATTAATCATTTTGGTCAGCCTCATGTATAAAAGGTTCAGAATTCCTGATATTTTGGTAGTATTTACCAAATACTGGGGATATAGCCAAACAGAACACGAGGCATCCTTTCTCAAAATATTTTTCAACTTTTCATGGAAACAGACTTGGATACCAAAGTTATGAATACTCAAGCTACTTTTATGGTAGGGTTACAGAAACAGAATCTTGTAACTCCCTCTCTCCTCTGTGCCTTTATTTTAAAGAGAATCAGGGAGTGGCAAGTCCAAGACATTTTCTCAGATTGCATACAGGTAGTCCTCAACTTACAACAGTTCATTTAGTGACCATTACAGCACTGAAAAAAGTGACTTATGACCCTTTGTCACATTTACAACCATTGCAGCATGCCCATGGTCATGTGATCAAAATTCAGATGGTTGACAACTGGTTCATATTTACGAAGGTTGCAGTCAGTGATGGGATTCACCCGGTTCGGGCTGGTTTGGGCAAACCGGTAGTTAAATTGCTGGCTGGCCCCTCCATGCCCTGCCCCTTCCAGGCGTCCCCACATGCCCCATTTTGGCTCCCAGGTAAGTGCAGGGAGGCTTCCTAGGCCCAAAATTGGGCATGGGGGGGGATGCGGTGCACCCCCCGTGGCCTGTTTTTGCTTCCAGGCAGCTTCAGGGAGGCCTCCTAGGCCCAAAATGGGGTGTGGGGGGCGGCACAGCCTTCTTGCAGCCTATTTTTGCTCCCACAAGGCTGCAGGGAGGCCTAGGCCCAAAACAGGGGATGGGGGGATGGTGCGTCCCCCCCATGGCTTATTTTTGTTCCCAGGGGAGTGCAGGAAGCCGAGTGCTGCCTGTCACACTCCCTGGCCACACCCACTATGGCCACGCCCACCCAGCCAGTCCTTAGGGCAGAGAACTGGTTGTTAAATGATTTGAATTCCACCACTGGTTGCAGTGTCCTGGGGTCATGTGATCACCTTTTGCAACCTTCTGACAAGCAAACTCAATGGGGAACAACCATGTTCCTAACTTAGCAACTGCAGTGATTCACTTAACAACTGTGGCAAGAAAGGTCGTAAAATGGGGAAACATTCACTTAACAAATGTCTCGCTTAACAACATAAATTTTGGATGCCACTGTGGTCATCAGTCATGGACTATCTGTCCCTGATTTGGCTTGAGATTTCTCTTATCTGACTGTTATCTGGGCTGAGGCTCTTTCTCCTGTTCCTCAAGGTTATTCTTCAAGACCATTACAATAATCAGTCTAAAGGTCTTGTAACAATCCTGTTGATTTCACTCTCATATGTGACAATAATAGTGTAAATCCAGATGTTCTAAACTAAATAATATTATAATCTCTGGATTGCATTTGCAATAGGGAGGTAATTGCAAACCAACTTTACATTATCTGATGTTTTAATTTATACAAAAAAAAAAAAACCCACAAATGAAAAAACATCTTAAAAAATAATTTCACAATCTTTAGCGCATGCTTACCCTTGTTTGTTTATTTATTTATTTATTTATTTATTTATTTATTATATTTCTATACCGCCTTTCTCCCGAAGGACTCAAGGCGGTGTACAGTCAAGAAAAATATAGACACACAAACATCATAAAATTGCTAATTAAAATTATTACTTAGTTTGGTCAATTAAATAAAACCCAGAATTAGATCACATTTAAAAAATCATTCACATGTTCATATGTTTAGCCCTGCCTGTTTACCAGTAGATAATGATTGAGCTTGTTTCAAAGATCATATAAATAATTTCATCAGGTTCATCAACATCTTACCAAAATTAATTTCTTCCAAAACTAATTAGCACTATAGAACAGAAGTAGGAATAATATCAGAATCTAGTATATACTGTAATATATTGTAATATACCAAGTCTCTGACTTTAAAAAATGCAATGAAGCACTCTATGGCAAATCAACTTTGATATTTAAAACCATAATTGTTTGTAAAACAGCTTCATCAAAGCTAAGAGTAATAATGTAAAAAAGATGCCTGGTTTATTCATACAAGGGATTTACCAGCTATTTTAAACTGGAATTATCTTGTAATATAAGCTTTTTATGGGCTAAAAAGAATTAATGTACATCTGAAAACCAGTGTAGCAATAGCATTTAGACTTATATACAGAGTTATATTAGACTTATATATTACAGAGTCAGTGTATTGCTTCCAACAATCTGGGTCCTCATTTCACCAACCTCAGAAAGATGGAAGGCTGAGTCAACCTTGAACTGATCAGAATCGAACTCCTGGCAGAAAGCAGTGAGTCAGCCTGCAATACTGCATTCTAACAACTGTGCCACCATGGCTACATCTATTCTACATCTATAGCTATATTACAGTACTAAAAGTGGTTATACTTACCGTGTTTTCCTGAAAATAAGAACCTGTCTTATATTTTTTTGAGCCCTGAAATAAGCGCTTGGCCTTATTGCCATGCGCTCAAAAGCCTGATTGGGCTTATTATCAGGGGATGTCTTATTTTGGGGAAAACAGGGTATTTTAAAGAAATTTTTTTCCAAAAGCTGAATGACTTGCTATTCGATAAACAATTAAATAGACAAAGAGTAGGGAAACCTATTAAACCTAAATTTAAATTAGAATTGTCCAGAATGTTGTATTAGAATGCTGGCGATGCCCAGTACTAGAATACTAATTCACAGTCTTATATGTCTACTTCTAAACTGTCACTCTGTTCTTCAGCAAGCAAGATAAGTATTATTTTTGACAGCTTAAGATTTATTATTAGGGAAATTTGCAGGGAAAGTTTTATTTTACTTGCTCAATTTGCTTGATTTAATTATATGACTTTCTTTTTCAGTATGCTTCCGTGCATTGACTTTAATGATTGTCAGCTACCTGAATGGTGCGTATGTGTTAGAAGAATAAAAAAACAGATTTTTTTTTTAGAGAATAAATATTAGCTCCTTATTGGAAACCTCTTTGCTTCAGAAATTTCCAATCAGTGCAACATAATTATGTATATAATGACTTAGTTGATAGCAGAAGCATTACTGGGTTATGGAAAAAAAAAACATTTGTGGATCCAATCATAAATAATAAGTGGTTAAAATGACACATTCTACCAAGTGAAAGAAATATTCTTGTTTCTAATAGAATTCCAGTACAGGCACTGAGGATCCCACAAATAGTTCAGAATAAATGAATGAATTCTATCTGTAATTATTATTTTACTCTTAATTATTAGAACCTAACAAGCTGGAATTCAGTTCAGATTTTCTTGTGGGCTACTTAATTTTACAAAGAAAAGGTTTAGTCATTTGCCTTGGGGATCCACAGAAATCAAGCTGTATGATCTGCTGATGAACCACTTGGAATGACCTTCTTGCTAAGGTGATCTTTCAAAAGATGTCCGTCAGTGATGAGCAGTTAAAAAAGGAATGGATAGGCCTCTGGTCAAAAGATAGCAATTAACCAGCCTTCCAACAAATCTCGATATTAGTATTCTCCCAGGGGAAAAAAAAAGTATCTGTATTGGTATTTGGGTATGGGGAAAGGTATATTAGTTCACAAAAGAAGCTGATTATCATATGCATACAATGATGAGGAAAAAATGCCTTTTGCCCTCATGATAACTCAGATTGCCCATGTGCATAATAACTCCATTCACAGGTTGAGCCATAAATGCATATGCTCTAAGAAGGTGGGAAGCGCTCTTGAGTAAAAAAAAAAAAATAAAGCAGAAAAAGAACAAGAACAAGAAACCCTTGAATGTTATTAGATGAAGGAGCTCATGTTTAAAATACATAATGCATGTTGATCATAATTGCTTCTATAGTCAAGTTAAATAACTTGAAAACATGGACATGTCATTTCTTGTTAGTCATGTCCTAGAAATATCATATTGGAATTGTTCATGTAACAATCAGACAAGAGAAAACAAGGATTGTACTTGGCAGCTACATTCCTAACATCCATAATCTATTTGGCCAGCAAATAAAGGGGTTCTATGAATTATATTAGCATTACCACTGTAATGTTCTATTTCCCACAAAGGGTTTTGTGTATGTGTTGTGTATATGGGGAGAGAACTGAAGCACAACACCTTTTTGCATTGATACAAATGAATTTATATCAAAGACAGTCTACCTGTATCCTAATAACAGTAAATATGCTCTTGTTATCAACTGCAATTTTTTTAAAAGAAAAATTCTTAAGTTTCAACCAGTTTGTAGATGCTTGGAAATGATTCTGGAATGTTTTTGCTTATGGGTTAGCTTGTAAACGAAATGTATACAACAATTTCTATTGGCAGGATAATTACTGCTGTGGTCGTCAAGGTAATTTGTTTACAACTGCTCTTTCATTCATTCCATATACTACTCTTCTAGGTTCATTCAATTCTATGCATAGAGTTTCCACACTAAAATGAACAGTTAGCTAAATGCTAATTAAAACCAGTGTGCCAGTTTAGCAAGCTCAGCAGGAGCCGGAGCAAAACATCACACTCCAGAATTAATTTTTCCCCATATTTACTGTTATTTCCATACTGCCTTTAAAAAATGGAAGAAAAGGAAAAGAAATTATGCTTTTCTCCAGCTTATCTTACACACAAAGTCAGTATGCAGGTGAACAATCCAAGTTCTAATGAGGGCAGAAGGCATTTGACATGATCATTAAATTTTCAAAAAGAAGTCTTTGTGTATAGTACGGAACTATCTACAATATAGCACTTACAGGTAGTCCATGACTTATGACCAGTGGTGCTGCCGGTTCGGACTGGTTCAGGCAAACCGGTAGTTCTGACAATCAGCTGGCCCTGCCCACCCACCCCCCTGACCTATCCTGTCCTATATTTCCTTCTTTCTGGCTCAGCTGATTCACGCAGCATAACTGATTTCTGAACCTCCGCTGTTCTACTTACTGGGGCTGACTTAGAAGGTAAGCAGCTGAGCTTCAGATTGCTGTATTTTGAATGCTGTGCACAAGCACATTAGGTGCATGCGCGTGCAAAGCGCAATCTCACATAACTGGTTGTTTAGCTGGTTGCAGCTCACCACTGCTTATGACCACAATTGAGCCCAAAATTTATGTTGCTAAATTAGACACTTGTTAAGTGAGTTTTGCCCCATTTTATGACCTTTCTTGCCACAGTAGTTAAGTGAAGTTGTTAACTTAGTAACATAGTTGTTAAGTGAATCTGACTTTCCCATTGACTTTGCTTATCAGAAGGTCACAAAAGGGGATTGCATGACCCTGGGACACTGCAACCATCATAAATATGAACTAATTGCCAAGTGTCCAAATTTTGATCACATGACCATGGGGATGCTACAACAGTTGTAAGTGTGAAAAATTGTCATATCACTTTTTTCAGTACTATTGTAACTTCGAACAATCACTAAATGAACTGTTGTATGTTGAAGACTACCTATATAGGAATGGGTCCCTAGTACTATTCCTGGATTTCAAAATTATTTTGTTCTTCTAGTCAAGGTAGTTTTCATTTGTTCATCCATGGCATTCTTCCCATTGGGGAAGAAAATCCTACATGGAAAGTCAAAGTAATCCATTCCTAAGGATGAATATACATTATCTTAAAATGAATGCTACAAAGTTTTTTTATATTTATTTATTTATTTATTTATTTATTTATTTATTTATTTATTTATTTATTTATTTATTTGTATATACCTGCTTAGTAGGGCTTTTTGGCCTCCCCCAAGTGGTGTTCTATTTTATACAAAGTCAGTTTATTGCCCCCACTAACCAGGTCCTCATTTTACCTACCTCGAAAGGATGGAAGGCTGAGTCAACTTTGAGCCTGGTGAGAATTGAACTCACAATAATTGCAGGCAGCTGGCAGCTAAGTACTACTTTAACAGCAGTTTTTAGTCCGCTGCACCACCAAGGCTCTTATTGATCAGTAGCTAGTGGCTAAAAACACGAGTATGGATTTTTTTGTATAAAGTTACTCAAGCTAACAACATTTAATTGTGTGAGACTGTTATGTGATTTTCATTATGTATTTTATTTCCATGCCTTTTAAACAAATACCCAAGATTTTTAGAGTTTGATTTAGAAGAATTTGGCAGGAAACATTGGGAAGAGATGTATCAGTTCCTGCCTGAAAATATTTAGGTCTGATTTCCCTCTTGCGTCTCTCTATAAGAGGCCAACTTTGAGGCCTCTAGAGTTGGAGACTAGTCAACAATATCTTTAGTGTACCAAGAACAGCAAAGCTTCTGGGAAAGTACTTTATTGTAGGGGGCTTCAATACAACAGAATTATGCAATCCATAACTTAGATCGTTATGAATTATTCCATCATATTCCTTCCACCAGTTCAATAATCTCTAATCACATCCCAGTGTTTGGATACTGATGAGTCAGCAATGGCTTCCAGCAGTTATTGTGTGAAATATATAGCAAAATTCTATTGCTACAAGTTAATGAGCTCACCTTTTCTACCTCTTCTAAGGGAAAGATTGTCTCCTTCAGTTCCTGAAGCAGTCAATATCTTTTACATCAAAGGAGATTTTTAAAAATCCGACTCAGCTAATGTCTTAATGCCACGTGGAGGATAAAAAATGCCTTCCTTTCCCACTGAAAAGTACTCACAGGTCCTAAAACATGAGGGTTGATTGCCCTTATTATTACCTCAGCACAGAAGCTACAACTCTTACTAATGACCTTAAAATTATCTGTCTTTTTAAATTCTAACTCCACTCACAGCATATGTTTTAATGCCGTTTCTTCCAGAAGGAAATCCTGCAGATGGAATGAAAGCCATTTTTCTCTTCCTTAGCTCCAAGGTTTGCATTAAAACAGGCTTCAGCATATTTTTAAGAACTAAAAGCACTCATCAATTATAGCATTGCTGAGACCTGCAACTTTCTTCTTGTTAGTGTTACTAATATTAGCTTTAGTCATCATCCATGAACATGACAGTGCACAGGAAATTATGGACACAACAGTGCACAAGAAATGTGAGAATGGGTCCTGTCTTAAAGGTGTTACAATCTGGAAATGAAAAACTAAGAAGGCTTAATTTACTTTTCATTGTTGTCGTGACCTAAAGGTGCTTTTTCAGGAGACAACTGGACTTTCATGTTTCTCTTTGAAAATGTCTTGCTTCTCATCCAAGAAGCTTCTTCAACTCTGATTGGATGATGGGGAATAGAAGGATTTAGACTCTTTGCAGACAGCCAGTCATTTGCATCCTTTTAGAGAGTCGTTGAGGCCGCTTGGAAGTTTATGTGTCCTCAGGGTCACCCGTGTAGTGCAAATGGGTGTGGAGCCTTGTTCCTGCAGTCAACCTGCAGCCAACCATGAGCTGGATGACTGAGAATATTCATAGACACTGTTGTAATGAGTCCCTTCTACCTCCAGAGATTAGATGAGGCAGTAGCTACTGCTGTTTTTTAAAAAATCCTTTTAAAGCAGAGTGAAGAGGAACACTGGGGGTGTAGCACCTGTACATCCAACATCCATCAATGATGTGGCCCTCCTCTGTCTGGGAAAATGCAAACCAAAGATGCAACATGGAGAAATGATGTCACCTCACTAGGTTTGTTTATTGGCCAGAATCTTTAAAATGCACTTTGTAAATAAACCCCAAAGATCTTTAAAAGGAAACTGAAGAAAGGAAACTGAGATGGCACCTACAGATAGGGAGCTGATGTGATGTACTATAGTGAAACAGAAGTTCCCTAAGAAGGAGGGTACACATTCCAGAAAAGTTGTATGGCAGGGGAGGAGGTGGAGACAAGAGGGAGCACAGCCCAAAGCTGGATAGAAGATAGAGGAAGAGATTAAGGATAGCCACTCTCTAGAATTTCCCAATCTTATCTGTTAGGATGAAAATAGTAGGGATCCTTCTAGCAAGATTTTGTCTACTGTGTATAAGCAAATAAATAACTCTAACTGATTTATTTCTAGGTCATTCTTCAGCTTAGCCTGACACTTCCTTTTTTGGAGAAGGTTGTTGATAAAATGTGGGCTTTCAAATCCACGTTCCTCAGGAGGAAAGATATAATCTAGACCTGTTCCAGTTTCAGTCTTGATCACAGCACTGAGGCAATTTGATCAGGCTATGGTGGGCTCAGAATGGGAGTGATGTCTCTAGCCTAGCCCTCCTTGATTGTTGATAGTAGCTTTTGATTCCATAGAATATGGTATCTTTCTGAACTTGTTGAAGGGGATGGGAGTGGGAGCATGGTTCTTCAGTACCGTAGTTCTTTTTCTGACTGCTGTCAATCATTGTTGGGAAGAGGGGAAGGGTTCTACCCTAAGTCTCTGTTTTGCCCAACGTCATAGCGGTCAGCTTTCTCTCCACTCCTATTTAACATCTACATGAAACTGCAGTCATCTGTTCTCTATGGAACAATATCACCTGTGGCACCTATTTTTTTGTCATGGTACCTGCCTTATGGAACAGTCTCCTTCCTAAGATTTGAATGTCCCTGCTGTTTCATTGTGTGTTGGGGCAGAATGTTATTCCAACCAGCATATACATGCTGTTTTGATTCTGTTGGAGAAAATTTATAGGGACCAATGGTAAACTTAAATGTATTTTATGATACAAAATACAGTCCAGGAAACGGAACGTTTCTCCTCTGGTATTTACAAGAGGTACTTTATTATATAAACTACATACTCCTACCGGTGGTGTGTTAAGCCTATTACATACAGTTTATCTACTTATAGTATATGCTTAGTGATATATCTATAAGGGACAGTACTGAATCTATAAGGGACAGGTGCCAGAACCTAACAAGGTTACAAATTCCTTTCTTACATTCTGTTTTTAACTGTTCACCTTTCTAAGCAATAAAGACCTAATAGCAGTTTTTTTCCTCTCTCCATCCCCTTTTCTTGAGAGACTGGAAATATTTTTTTTAAATCCAGAATTTATTGTTCTTTTAGTTTATACTTGACCGTATATTTTCCTCCTCCCTTCTGCCCCTATACTTCAGTCATGCTGTAGGTTGACGTTGCCTAGTTACTTCTTAGTTTTCTAGCGGTTTATAGAAGAGTGAGAAAATGGTTATTTGTTTCTGGCTGGCTGTAGATATTATGAGTCTTTGGAAGCCTTGTGAGTTTGTAAAGTTCTGCTACTTCTTACTCAGTTGAGACTTTTCAGATTCTTGTTATTCACTCCACCAATTATTGATGTTCACTTCCATCTTCTTTACTCATGACTGGTTTCTCCCTTGGGTCTCAACTCAACTTCTTCTCTCTCTACCATCAGCAGCACTCATATGCATGCTTTCAATTCTTTGTTGATCTTTTTATCTCTTTGAAGTGCAGGTGTGGCCTTTTACTTTCTTACTGCAAAGTCCCAGGAGATGCAAAATCATAAAGAAGAAAAAATCACATTAGCAGCTTCAATTTTTTTTCCTTCCAGAGGATCTCAATTATTCTTTTTGTTTGGTTGTTGCTTATTTATTGTTTTTTTTTATCATTTTGTTTGCCACTCAGAATTACATTGGTGAAGATGGACAGACATACTTCAAGTTGGCTGTCTTATTTCAGTTCAGCTTTTTTTCATATATAGCCTTTAAATCTTGAATTGCAATTATCTATAGTCTCAAACCAACAAAACACAAGCATAAACTTTAAAATATAAGACAAAAGCAACCAGCAAAACAAAACAATCTATTGGTGTAGACTTTCATGGTCAGTTCCTGTTGGACTGGACTTCAAGATTTGGTGAGGAAGTTTTATTGTTATTTTTTATACTGTAAATATGTTGTAACATTTACTATAAATAAAAATAAATGTATATTGCTGTAAATATATTTTATGCTATACACCATCTGGAGTCACACTATTTGAGATGGGCAGCCTTATACAAATAATATATTGCTGTGACAGTTGGACCCTAAGGAAGGCTGAATGCTGAAGAATTGATGCTTTCGAATTATGGGCCTGGAGAAGACTCTTGAGAGTCCTTTGGACTGCAAGGAGATCAAAACAGTCAATCCTAAAGGAAATCAACCCTGACTGATCTTTGAAAGGACAGTTAGTGAAGCTGAAGCTCAAACACTTTGGTCACATAATGAGAAGAAAGGACTCACTGGAAAAAAATCCGGATGTTGGGAAAGATTGAAGGCAAAAGGAGAAGGGAATGGTGGAGGATGAGATGATTAGATAGCTTTGTTGATGCAATGAACATGAATTTGGGCAAACTCTGGGAGCCGGGGGAGGACAGGGGAGCCTGGTGTGCTATGGTCCATGAGGTTGCAAAGAGTCAGACACAACTTAGTGACTGAACAACAACAACAACAGCCTTATGCATACTGTAAATAATAAATAAAACAGGAAAAGGACTTCAGAATGAAATCATTTTGGGGGTGGGTCCCTTCATTTTTTATGATTTCTGCAGGAAATGAATAACTAAATACTTAGATTCCTATGCGTAGAAAAATTATTTAGAAGCATTTGCTACAAGGTTGTGTAGAGGGTTTTCTTAATGAAACAAAATAAAGATAATAAAAATTAAAACCAAATGCCACTTAGCTTTTCCTCTGAAATCTGTATTTCTACACAAGACAAGGGGAATGATCTGTGCTTATTAGTTTGATCTGAAAGCATAATAAACAAATACACAAGATAATTCTCTATCTGCGCTCTGAAGTTGTACAGCCTAATGATTTCCACCTCATTAGCCTCTTTGCAAGAAACTCCCTCCTGACTGCATGCTAGAAGAATTGTCATATAATTCCCACATGCCTCGAAAGAATGCCTGAAAAGGATCACAGATTGCAGGTTCGGTTGCAATCCCTTTGCAGACACTTGATGGCTACATGTATTTAAATGATAAAAGAGGCCTCATGCAAATCCAATGTACACCCCTTGAGCTTCTCATTGACAGGATCCTGGCCAAATATTTCTTTCACTCATGGATATTAGTGTATATCCAGAGCCTTGAATTTGCAGGAGCAGGAGGAAGCACTTAACCACCAAATATGTTGGCACTCTTGGGGGAAAGCAAAGCTGGCTTATATGCTTTAATAAAACCACCATCATTCATTATTTAAATGTACAAGGGGTTCCTATATTAGTTACAGACTGCCTGTCTCTCTCTATATATAAATACAATTCTGAGACTTTGAGACACCACTTTATAATGTCTCGGTAAGATCACACTTAGAATACTGAATCCAGTTTTGGTCACCATGATGTAAAAAAGATGTTGAGAGCACAGAGAAGAGCAATAAAGATGATTAGGGGACTGGAGGCTAAAACACATAAAGAATGGTTGCAGGAACTGGGTATGTCTAGTTTAATGAAAAGAAGGACCAGGGGGTGACATGAGAGCAGTTTCCCAATATCTAAGGGGCTGCCACAAGAAGAGGAGATCAACCTATTCTCCAAAGCACCCGAAGGCAAACCACGGCTTGCCTTCAAAAGTTGTGGGTGCTCCATCACTGCAGTTTTTCAAGAAAAAATTACACAGTCCAGAATGGTATAGGGTTTCCTGCCTGAGCAGGATTAGAAGACCTCCAAGATTCCTCCCAACTCTGTTATTCTGTTATTTCTGTTATATGGAGGTAAACTCTCAGGCATAGTACAGATTAACATTACTAGGCATTAACACAATTTCAAATTAAACCTAAAGCAAAAGACCTAGCAGAAACATAATCTCATACTATTCTGCAGTCCATGAGAAACATATAAATTCAAATGTGGGTTAGACAGCATCATCACCAGATGGATTCATAACTGGCTGACCAACCACACTCAATGTGTAGTCCTCAATGGAACTGCATCTACATGGAGGGAAGTATGCAGTGGAGTACCCCAGGGCTCTGTTTTAGGCCCAGTGCTCTTCAACATCTTCATCAATGACTTGGACGAGGGGATAGATGGGGAACTCATCAAATTTGCAGATGACACCAAGCTGGCAGGAATAGCCAACACTCCAGAAGATACAGAAGGATCTTGACAAACTTGAACATTGGGAGCTATCTAACTAAATGAAATTTAACAGTGAAAAAAGCAAGGTTCTACATTTAGGGAAGAAAAACAAAATGCACAGGTACCTTGCTCAATAGTAGTAACTGTGAGAGGGATCTTGGAGTCCTAGTGGACAACCATTTAGATACGAGCCAGCAGTGTGCAGCAGCTGCCAAAAAAGCCAACACAGTTCTGGGCTGCATAAACAGAAGGATAGAATCAAGATCATGTGAAGTGTTAATAACCACTTTATAATGCCTTGGTAAGGCCACACTTGGAATATTGCATTCAGTTTTGGTTGCCATGATGTAAAAAAGATGTTGAGACTCTAGAAAGAGTGCAGAGAAGCTGATCTGTCCCCGTACCCACCCACACACACACACAGGCAGTCGAGGGTTAAGGAAACACTTTGGAACGCACCCAGTTCTTATCTCTCACTTGGCAGCGATAGACACACCGTCTGCCAAGTGACTTTATTTTCAAAGTAAAACAGAAAGACAAATACTCAAGAGTCCAAATGTCCGACACTTTAAATCTTTCTCTCAGCAGTTCCGGACGAGGCTTTAGTGACTATCCAAGGTTTGCTTTGTTCGTCAGAAAAATCCTTGACCACCACCCTCTATTATATAGTCTCTGGGGTGTGGTCCAGTGACTCAGTTCTAATCCCTAGCACGCCTCCTAAGCTGCTGCAAACGTTTATGATGCCTTCGGAGGCGTGCGTCCAGGAATGATGTTTCTTTATCACTCTGATCTGAATCAGCTGTCTCCTCTCCCTCGGCCGGCACTTGAGACAATGCCAGAGGGGAGGGGCCTGGAGAGGGAGGCCTGGCTGACTCCTCTTCCTCATGCTCGGAGCTTTCTTCCTCCGATGGGACAGGCTCAGAGGGCGGGGCCACAACAGAAGCGCAACAAAGATGATTAGGGACTGGAGGCTAAAACATATGAAGAACGGTTGCAGGAACTGGGTATGTCTAGTTTGATGAAGAGAAGGACTAGGGGAGACATGATAACAGTGTTCCAATATCTCAGAGGTTGCCACAAAGAAGAGAGAGTCAAACTATTCTCCAAAGCACCTGAGGGTAGAACAAGAAGCAATGGGGGGAAACTAATCAAGGAGGGAAGCAATTTAAAACTAAGAAGAAATTTCCTGACAGTTAGAACAATTAATAAGTGGAACAACTTGTCTGCAGAAGTTGTGAATGCCCCAACACTGGAAGTTTTTAAGAAGATGTTGGATAACCATTTGTCTGAAGTGGTGTAGGGTTTCCTGCCTGGGCAGGTGGTTGGACTAGAAGACCTCCAAGGTACCTTTCAACTCTGTTATTCTATTCTATTCTATTCTATTCTATTCTGTTCTATTCTATTCTATTCTATTCTATTCTATTCTATTCTATTCTATTCTATTCTATTCTATTCTAATTTGTAAAATACATGCAGTGGGACATTATCGAACCAGTTATCTACACAACCAGAGCTAGGGTAGATGATTTTTGAGAAGACCCAAAAATCAGTTGGCTGGCGCATGCATGCGTGCCAGAACTGAGCTCGCGTGCCCACTGATATGGTTACATGTGCCACCTGTGGCACGTGTGCCATAGGTTCACCATCACGGACCTAGGCTTTCTTCAGCGCTTTGAATATTTTGCATTGTGTTTTCCCATCAAACTGGCAAACCCTCTTAAGAAGCTTTGTTAGGAAGACACTTCCTCCAAATCCCTATTGATTGTCTTGTGACACCCCTCCCACTCTCCAAATGTTGCAACACACACACTTTGAAACATGCTGGCTTAGTGAATTCCTGCTCTGAACATGAGATTAGACTAGGGTCCTATAAGCTAGCTTCCAGCTCTTTCATTCTGTGATTCTAATATACTACACCATATGCTTACCTACAAGCCTTTTCCAACTGTGTCCTCCAGATGCATCGGATCAACCAACATCAAGTGAGCAAATAACTGAAGACAGCTGAATGATTACATGAAGCTATTATATATGCATAATAAAGTGCTGTGTATTTTCTGGTTTTAAAGTCATTTAAGCAAGGCATGCAAGTTAGCTAAATTCCTGTTCAAACATCTGATTTTCTTGTAATTTATTTTTGAATGCTGTACTGGAAAGGGCTCTAGTTTAAACTGCTTCTTTTTTTCTGCATGTTTATCCCCCCCACCCTTTAAACGTCTTAACTTCAAATGGTGTGGAAGGTTTAAAAATCATTAAGTGTGGATTAAATTGGCACCATACGAGTATCCATTTTTCTTCAAGATAATTAAGCATATTGGATAACCATGATGGCTTGTTTTTGGAATACTGTTGATGCATTGGACAGCTGTACAATTGTTGTAAGGCATTCCTGAATAGGTCCTAGGCAAGCCTGGCAGATAAGTGGCTAATTTCAGTGTCACAAGATGCTGCTATCAGGAACTGAGGCTAGCATTGCCATCCATTGCTGGGCACCTGGCCACATTGGCAAGAGGCAACAAAGCAGGTGGATGTTGATACTAAAGCCATTTTGGAGTACATGGAAAGTCATTTGCCATAAATGTGCTTTTGAGATAGAAGCAGAATTGGCAGCAATGGCAGTTTACCTGCCTTGTTGAGCAAAGGAAGATGAGAAGGATGGATCAGGATTTGCAAATAGCAATAGCATTTAGAATTACATACTGCCCCAAAGGGCTTTATAGCACTCTCTGGGTAGTTTACAATGTCAGCATTATTTGCATATTTTTTTTTTTAATTTGATTTATATGCCGCCCTTCTCCGGAGACTCAGGGCGGCTTACAATGTGCTCAGCAATATTGTCCCCAATGAGCTGACTGCTTGTTTTACCAACCTCAGAGGGATAGAAGACTGAGACAACCTTGAGCCCATCAGGATCAAACTCCAGTAAAGTATAGTATACTTTAACCACTGTACTACCAGGGCTCCTAGTATATATAAAAGGTATGTATGTATGCATGCATGTATGTATTTAATTTATATTGCCGCCTATTCGTCTATGGTGACTCAAGGTGGCTTACAGAATATAAAAACACATTTAAAACAATAAAAACTAACAAAAATAATCAAATAAATTAATATAGTACAATATAACAAAATCACACACACCCCGCCCCGGTGACAGCACATCACATGAGCCATTTAATGGGCTCTCTCCAGCTCTGGGTTCCCCAGGCCCGCTGGCAGAACTGGGTCTTCAGTGCCTTCCAGAAGAGTATTAGAATGGGGGCCATTCTAATCTCTGGGGGAATGATGTTCCAGAGAGAGGGAGCCACCACAAAGAAGGCCCTTCTGGGTCCCACTAAGTGTATCTCCCTCGGGGATGGGACCTGTAACATTCCCTCCCAATTCTCTCTGATGGGCCAGGTAGATGTGACCGGCAAGAGATGGTCCCTCAGATAATCTGGTCCAAAGCCATGAAGGGCATTATTATTATTATTATTATTATTATTATTATTATTATTATTACTACTACTACTACTATTATTATTATTTCTATGCTGCCCACTCTCCGAGGACTCTGGGCGGTTTACACCAAAGACAGTATACTAAATAGTATATTGCCCCCAACAATCTGGGTCCTCATTTTATCCACCTCGGAAGGATGGAAGGATGGACTGGCTCACCTTGAGCCAGTGAGATTTGATCCGCTGATCTGTTGAACTAGCAGTCAGCTGAAGTAGCTGCAGTACTGCACTCTAACCACTGTGCCATCCCGGCTTTTTAAAGGTGACAACCAGCACCTTTAAAAAGTTTAAAATATTGCTGGTCAGTCCCATGAACGTTCTGTAGTATTCACCAACCTAGACCCTCTAAATAACCATAATCCCAATCAACATTGCCATTTTTTTTGGAATACTGAGCAGATTGTTCAGTTTTTCAATCACATTGTATTTTACTTTTGAGAGTTGTGTCTTATATATGGACATTTAGTGGTCTGCCACTATAGAGCTAATATTGGAGGAAAAGCTCAAAGATATCCAGAATTAAATCAATAACACAACTTGAGTTTCTTCAACTGGGAAGAGTTATTTGATTTAAAATGTATGCTTTCTTAGATGTTGTTGGAGTTTACTTCTTGTGGTTGATTTGAATATGATTTGAGTCTGATGAATCTTTCACTTTATGTTCCACTCAGAAATTTCAAAGTATATAGTTGCTGTTATACTGTTATAAACTTGAGAACTAGAATAGTTTAGGAATCATTACCAGGTCTCAGCTAAATATGACCCTAAAAAGTTCTATATATCTATTTTTATTATACTTTGGAAATCAGTGAAACTGAGAAAATGGAGAAAAACCTAGTAATTCATGAGCAAGTTAAACTTTAAAATACTATGGAGTTGTTTCAATGACATGGGTAGCTATATAGATTTGATAGACAGATAGACAGACAGATAGATAGATAAATTTACATCGTCTACTCAAGATAAAAATAGAAAGATCCATGCACATTTCATTAACATTTCAAGAGATTATTCTAAACGGTATCATGCTAATTCTTTGCCAACAGAAAAATGAAACAGATTCTTTTTTACAAAAAATGATTTTATCACATTTATCACGGGATCAGATTTCTAATCATCCTATCTTTGACTTCAAGATTTGCTCACTGCAATTTACAAGACCAGAAGACCTTCTCTTGACGACTTTCTATTTAATTAGTATAAAAACTATCTTGGGTTGTTGTTTCCTATTTTCCTAGCCGTCTGTATGTGCATTATTTTTCTCCTTTCAAATAAATCCCTATCTTTTAATTTTAATGAGATAAGCATCTCAGTTACTCCCAAGCAAAACGAGGACTTTATGGTATTTTCTAACTGTAGGCCTATTTCCTTGATCAGTTCTTTGATAAGGCTAAGCTTTTAATGCTAGTTTGGCCTGTAGAAATTTTTAACGATTTGCATCTCTATCTATCAAAGTAGTATCATCAGCACAGCAGAGGTTATCAATATTTCTTTCTCCAAATTTAAAACCATGCTCATCACTTGTCCCCCCCCCGCCCCAATCCAGCTTCTGTCAGCGTGCATTCTGCATACAATTTGAATAAACAAGGAAAGAGAGTATAGCCTTGTCTCACTTCCTGGAGCCAGACTATTTCCCTGTTGGATAATTCACCTTACATGGCCAGAAAAGAAAAGAATCTCAACATTTTTGAGTCTATGTGTTTGGCTGACGGTGCGACAAATTGTAAATAAATAATGTATCAAAAGTGAGTCTTAATAAGAAAATAGAATTCTCACACTTCACAGGGCAAAGTTTAATTGTTCTAGTCTTTGTGATTACATTCCTCACATCATTACTTAAATAATAGGAAGGTAATAAACCAAACTATTAGATGCAGTAGGTAAAAGGGTTCATCCACTTGTCCCTCTAACTCAGTGGTGGGTTTCAAAAATTTTTACTACTGGTTCTGTGGGTGTGGCTTGGTGGATGTGGCATGGCTTGGTGGGCCTGGCTTGATGGGCATGGCAGGGGAAGGATACTGTAAAATCTCCATTCCCTCCTGATCAACTTGGGAGGCAGAGAATAGATGGGGGCGGGGCCAGTCAGAATTTTTACTACCGGTTCTCCGAACTACTCAACATTTCCACTACCAGTTCTCCAGAACTGGTCAGAACCTGCTGAAACCCACCTCTGCTCTCACTATGGCACAAATATACTATGGTGGCAGCGGTGAAATCCACTTACCTTCGCTGCCGGTTTGGGAATGGGAGCGTGTGGGAGCACGCAGGAACGCAGAGTGCTATTGCTATTGCTATCTCTGCACATTAATGACAGGTAGCCGAATGCATCATTCCAAGCTCTTATGTAGCCCACCATCACCCCACCCAACATTAGAGACAGTGACTGGCATTTCCGCCCCCCCCCATCAGAAGATAATGCTTGAATGGGGTGGAGATAAGAAGAGGGAATCTGCCAGTTACTTTCCCTAACTTATGCTGCATTAATGAATTAAGCCCTGAGTCAAGCTGGAGATAGGGCAGCATATAAATCTCATTAATAAATATAAAATAAATAAATAAATTAAAATTGTAATGGCAACCACAATTACCAGCCATATTATTGTGACAAAAGGAGTTGGCAATTGGGGCAAATTATATAGCGAATATATATTTTCTACAGCAGAGGACAGATAAATTATGTGGTTGTCCGGTTGAACCCCAAGTGTTCTCCTTCATCTTTAAAGGTTTCTACAGCATCATAGTTTGTAATATTTAGTATTCGGGTCACCCTTGAAAAGCAAAAACAAAATAAAACCCAAAGGTTAAAAAAAGTGCAATATAAACTTTATTTATGAATAGGAAATGAATTATGGGAAATTTTAATCACTCATAGATCAGAATCATGAGATTTTGATGTAAAATTTAAGAAAAAAGATTCTCACAGGATACTGATATTGTTTATTGAACACGCAATGAGACAAGAGGCTCACCCATTTCTAGATGATCATAGGATACCCACAAAACCCACGTTTCCTATTTTAAAATGTTTTCTAATTAGCAGTTGCTATGATTGACATTTCTGGGTCTTGGTTAATTGATACCTTTATCTACTTTTACATGTTTCCCTAGGAGAAAATTGAACCATGCAATTAAACTCACATCGCTAGCAATATTTATTGTTGAAGAATATGTTTAGACAACTGTGTGCAGATGTCATTCTTTTATGCTGTCTTCATTATGCTTAGTTTGTGGTTTTGGTTCTTGTCCCAAGTTTTCTTTTCTTTAGTTTTTGCTGACTCTTATAGTTTTCCCTGCTGAACATAGTTGTTGCTGTTCTTATGTGCAGTGCAATTCCTTTGATTTCCTTTCTTTGTTTTTCTGTCTGACCTCTGTGGTCACCTATAGAGCAAGTGAATTGTTTATTTCAGGCTGTACATTGGATGCTATCAGTACATAATTAACCACAACTGAAAGATGTTTCCTCCTTTTCCAATATTCAGTTAGTAGTTTCTTTTATTTCTATTTAATTTCTTCCTTCCTTTTCATTCTTAATTCTTAAATGCATGGTTGTGCATTTATTTTTTATTTACTTAATTTTTATCCCCAGCCAGTAAAAAAATAAAAAATCATGATCTACTAGAACAGGGGTGTCAAACTCACATAGTTATGGCAGCGTCACGTGGCATATCAGGACCTTTTTTCCCCTTCATTGAACCGGGCATGGGTGTGGCCAGTGCATGATGCATCCGGCCCATGGGCCGGGAGTTTGACAGCATTGTACTAGAAGAAACCCTATACTTTCTTAGTCAGAGATTCAAGTAAGATTTCTGATAGGTTTATAAGTGCCAGCACCATGGTGATAACATGGACAATGTAATGGTATTTCAGTTATATTTCAAACCAGATGGGCAATCTGGCTCTCCAAATGTTCCTCAGCTGCAGTCCCTAGTAGCCCCTGCCACTGTGATCATTTGTGAGGAATTGAGAGTTATAATTTAGAAATGTCCAGCTTGCCAGAGGTCCCTTATCTTTTAAGTTCATGATAATTTCTGCCATGACAATGGAACACCCTATGCAACCAACAACTCTTTAAATATTTGGAAAGACCAGAAACCCCAATGAAACCAATAAAAAGCATCTGTATGTAGGATCACTTGGACGTATAACAGATAATCATCACTTTCAAGCTATAATGACAACATTTCCAAATGTATGTATTATGTATGCATGTTTCACATTTCTGAATAGTCCATCTCCCTCAAAGAGGGACTCTATTCATTTCTATTTTAAACAAGTTAAAATAGTTATTTAGTTAAAGAAACATCAAAGGCAGTGGTGGGATTCAGCCAGTTCGCACCTATTCGGTAGAACCGGTTGTTAACTTTCTAAGCAGTTTGGAGAACTTATTTTGTTTTTCCCCACTTTACAGGGCTAATCTTATAAGGAAGGCAGGAAGTAAACATTCTGGTGTTGTTTCTAGCCTAATCTTTATTGCCCTGCTTAGAGAAACTGCCTCTCTGGTTAACCCTTATTACATTGTGACAGCTAAGGTGAAACGCCCATCGATGTGAGTGATGTTGAATTGGCCCTGCCCACACAGTCACATGACCACTGAGCCACGCCCACCCAGCTGGTCATTAGGGCAGAGAACCGGTTGTTAAATTATTTGAATCCCACCACTGATCAAAGGGTAAAACCTATTCTAATATTCTACTTTGTTTTATTGTTCAGCTGATATACCAATTATTAAAAAAATATTCCACATATATCTATGCTTCTGCTTTTTGTGCGTGGTTCTTGTATAAAATATTTTTAAAGATCAGAAATAAAGTTCACAGTTAAAAATCAACAATTGCTTCCTAAAAAAGTTGTCATATGTGTATCACAAGCTTAATAAACAAGGAAGTGTTATATGTTTCATTTAACATTGAGAAATGAATACAAGTGACATTAAACTAAATATTTTTCATTAACACTAGTTGCAAACTTATGTATCTTTTGAGCTTTTGGAGCATGGAGATTTATAAATCTTATAAATATATGTATGATCTGGGGTAAATCCAAGTGAGATTAATAGGATCAACCTCTGACTAAACATGCATTGATTTGCAATGAGATACACTTGGTGGGACCCAGAAGGGCCTTTTCCGTGGTGGCTCCTTCTTTCTGGAACATCATTCCCCCAGAGATTAGAACGGCCTCCACTCTAACACTCTTCTGGAAGGTACTGAAGACCTGGTTCTCCCAGCGGGCCTGGGGAATGCATAGCGGGATGGAGCCCATGAAATGACTCATATGCTGGGGTGGGGGTTATTTTATTTTATTATATATGATTCTCTCCTTTATTAGTTTTATTGTTTTTGTATGATGTTTTTTATATTCTTGTAAGCCACCTTGAGTCACCATGTGCGAATAGGTGGCAATATAAATCTCCTAAATGAATGAATGAATGAATGAATGAATGAATGAATGAATGAATGAATAAATAAAAGAGGTGCCATGGATGTGTAGCAATTAGTAAGGAACAAATATTTTTTTTCTCTAAGGGGATTCCTTTGTCTTTCACACTTTGTTCCTAAGTCAACTATTCATTCCCTATCACTGATAATGCTTTCCATTTTTTCTAGAACAATTCTTCAAAAGCTGTACTAAATTCCTTATAATGAAAATCCAGATCCCCATAGAGAAGACAAATATTAGACTGTCAAGTTCTGTATTTTAGCCAGAGACTCATTGAATATCTCTTAATACTGCAGATGGCGCTTCAAAATTTAAAATTATGAGAAAGGAACTGATTTTATTGGTTGGGAAAGAATAGTGATACATACACTGAGCCTAAACTTTTAATATGAAGGCATGTTATTAATATAAAAGTTGTTGTCACTTTAGATCAACTGTGTTTTAATTGCAAAGCCACCATACAATGCCCATCGAAACAAAAAGAGCTAGTCAGGAGGGAAGGGGGAGAGGGGGTGTTGTTGTATCTGTTATAGAATTCTGCCCACAGAATGTTCTCTCCAAGGAAATGAAGAGCCTATTTTTACTGATTTCTCTTTACACCTCTGTCATCTGAACACTGCCAAAGGATGCAATAAGTTTGTGTGTGATTAAAAGTTATATGACTCATTTGCAGCTCTTTTTCTATATATGGAAGAGGATTTTTTTTTTCTATAGGGGAGAATATTCTAGATCTAACTTCTTGTTTTCAGACAACATAAGGATGTGTCATGGCAAGTACTGTCTTAGAAAAGGCACACTTTTCATGGTGTAACAAAAGGAAAGGAGTACGTCTTTCCAGTGTGTCAACTATTCTGGGAAATCTGCTACCAAGCTAATTAATTCAATGCTTCAAGTTTTAGTACTTTTCTGTTAATGATTAAACTCTTAATAGGTCTCCAAAACATATCCCTTGCACTGCAGGATCCAGTATCTAGTTATATATCGGAGAAGCAGACAGAAGCCTGTAAATGAGTTCCAACTCTTACCAATATTGGAGGAGACTATTTGTTCACTTGAGTCATCGGTTTAACACTGAATCAAAGTCTTGATATGAAGTAAAACTGACCTGATTGAAAATCCTAATTCATTTGTGGTGGACTATTCTGTATAGCAATGATGGTGAATCTTTTTGGCACCAAGTGCCCAAATCAAAACGTGCAGGCATGTGTGTGCAGCTGTGGTGGGTTTCAAAATTTTTTATTACCGGTTTTTGTGGGTGTGGCTTGGTGGGCACGGCATGGCTTGGTGGGCGTGACTTGGTGGGTGTGGCAGGGGAAGGATACTGTAAAATCACCATTTCCTCTCCAATCCAGGGGAAGGTTACTGCAAAATCCCCGTTTCTTCCCAATCAGCTGGGACTTGGGAGGCAAAGAATAGATGGGGGTGGGGCCAGTCAGAATTTTTACTACCGGTTCTCCGAACTACTCAAAATTTCCACTACCGGTTCTCCAGAACTGGTCAGAACCTGCTGAAACCCACCTCTGGTGTGCATGTGCGTGCACTGGAGCAGTGGAAAACCGAAGACCAAGTGGGCAGTGTGCATGCGCATGCCGGCCAGCTAGTCTTCAGGTTTCTGGCACGTGCATAAGTGCCAGCCAGCTGGTCATCGCTCATGCTGGAGCACAAGAAACTCAAAGACCAGCTAGTCGGCACGCGCATGCCTGTTTTTGGCCATTTTTTTGCCTGCTTTCAGGCTGTTTTCCAGTGCCCGTGAAGACCAGCTGGCCAGCATACATGTGTGTGCCAGAAACCAGAAGAACAGCTGGCGATGGCATGCATGCCCACAGAGAGGGCTCTGCGTGCCACCTCTGGCACGCGTGCCATAGGTTTGCCATCCCGGCTGTATACTTTACCTAACTTAGTGACCTCTAGATTTGTTATGATTATACTTCATACTTTCAGCCAACAGGAATATTGAAACAGTCTGTCTTTGGAGGGACTTTAGACATGGGATGGAATGGGATGTAATATTGGATGAATGTGGACCAGGAAATTGTGCCCCTATTTATTCAATATTGCTCCAGCATCTCTGCCAGAAACATCTATTTCACTCACAAAAGACTTGGTATGAAGGATGGGCTTACATGTGAATGCCTGTTTCAGGCACTGAAATGTGTGTTGGACTTATTCTATGTGCCTTATTCTATTGGAACTGCACACAAAACTTGAATAAACTAGACAGGGGTTAAGAGAATCCAGGCATGAACCACTTAGGCATGTCTAGCCAGTTATACTGTATCAACATTTTTGCCAAGATAGGACTGCTTCCACCCTGGAAGAGTCATTTTTTAAAAAAAAGATGCTATAGGAAATTAATTATTATTATCATCACTCTTCTGACATAAACATGACCTATTCTGCAAATGTTGCCTACCTATACTTGTAGGTGGATTTAGATTCAGCAATGCATTTTTATATCCATAACACATGCTTTATGATTACTTATCAGAGTTTAGTTACGATTTAACTAAGGCATAACCATGAACTTTAATTTCCCTTTCCATCAAAGCCAGTTAAAGGTACGGACATGCTGAGCAGCGGATAGAAATTGTTATTGGATTGCATGGTTCATATACAGCTCTCCAATATTAGGAGATCAAATACGGACTGTTATTAAAATAGCTCCGCTCCTTGTAAAGTAGAATCACAAGATGGCCATAATATTAAAGGCTCATGAGATGTGCAAATAAAGTGACTTTTCTCAGATAAGGCAATATACCTTCAATGCCTCATTCTATGTGGTGGACTGGACAGATTAGTGTTCCAGTATTATTCCAAAAGGTAGCCAGTTTGGTGTAATGATTAAAAAGAATTAGACACGAAACTAGGAAACCACAAGGTCTAATCCCCTTTTCGACACAAAATCACCTGGGTGACTTTGGACCAGTCACTTCCTCTCAGCCCCAGTTAAGAGACAAGGGCAAACCATTTCAGAAAAATCTTGTCCTGAAAGCTGCAGGGACTAGTTCAGGCAGTTACCAGGAGTCAACACTTAACTGAATGCAATTTTTTTAAAAATGAACCATTGCACATGGATTATTATAATGTGTTACATCTGAGACTATCTTTAAATGCAATCACACACTGATAGAGGTGTGAAAGATGTCATAAATGGCTTTCTATGGGATGGCATACAAGACCCCTAAAAGTGTACATTATCTGCCATAAACAATATTGAGACTAATCTACTCATATTTTATCTTTCTCTTATCAAAACATCTGAATAAAACTCAATTATTTATGAGAGACTTGTCAAATATATATATATATATATATATATATATATATATATATATATATATATATATATATATATATATATATGCATATTCTTTGTAGCCAGGTTTTACCTACGTAAACTGAGTTGTTCTACAGCCCTGGTTCTGTGAAATCTCATTCACAAGTTTCTGGGCCTTTTTTCTGCTGACAAACTGCAACACAGAGTTGCAGTTTGTCAGCAGAAAAAAGGCCCAGAAACTTGTGAATGAGATTTCACAGAACCAGGGCTGTAGAACAACTTAGTTTACGTAGGTAAAACCTGGCTACAAAGAATATGCACATAAAAGCCTACGAAAAAGGAAAAAAGACACATACACACACACACACACACACACACACACACACACACATATATAATTTATATTTTGCTGATAAAGAAATAAAGGGAGACTTTATTTCTTTATCAGCAAAATATAAACTTGGTATAAAATGGTTTGTTGTGAATGCGACTGCTTGAGGGCTCCTGGACTGGAGCTGAAAGGTGAAAGGGAGCAGAATGCCCCCTCCCACATGTTGGGGTAGTCCAGTGTCTCGATAGAAACATGCACACCCACACCCACACCAATGGTGGGTTCCTCCCGTTTCGGTCCGGTCCGGCCGAGCCAGTAGCGGTGATGATATGACGTCACTGAACCAGTTCTCCCCCCCCGCCCTCCCATCCCCCACCCCCCCACGTTATTCTTACCTTTTATTTGGTCCCACCCCCAATCTATTGCTGCCTCCTGAGTCCCAACTGATGACTAGAGGGAAAAAAACTGTTTAAACTCTTGCCGTGGGGCTTCAAAGGGCCATCCTACAGCTGATCAGTGTTAAAAGCAAACAAATGAGTCGGGTTGTAAGTGCGAGGACTGATCGTAAGTGCGAGGACCTTCCAGAAATGACTCTGACCAGCTAGCCACGCCCACCTAGTCACATGACCTCCAAGCCACACCCACAAAATAAGCCACACCCACAGAACCGGTAGTAAAAAAATTTAGAACCCACCCCTGACCCACACCCACATCCACACCCACCCATCCACCCACCCACACACACACATACTTCTGAATGTTGCACACAAGAAAATACTGTTACATAAAAATAAATATTATACCTTGGATAAATTTGTTACAAAGAGAAGAAATTAATATAATGAAGAATAGCATCATTCAATGTCATGGCTAGAGATGTGGGTGATTATGTGACTTTGGTCACACTATCATGAGCCATGGTGGCGCAGTGGTTAGAGTGCAGTACTGCAGGCTACTTCTGCTGACTGCTGACTGCCTGCAATTTGGCAGTTCAAATCTCACCTGTCTCAAGGTTGACTCAGCCTTCCATCCTTCCAAGGTGGATAAAATGAGGACCCAGATTGTTGGGGGCAATATGCTGACTCTGTAAACCACTTAGAGAGGGCTGTAAAGCACTGTGAAACAGTATATAAGTCTAAGTGCTATTGCTATTCTAGCATTTCTCCCACTCTTAGTGGCATTGTCCACATGTTCTCATTCAATTATCTCCCCCTCCAAAAAAATACTGTAATTACTTTGGTTATAGCATTCTGTTTCTTATCTTTTCTTCTATCATATTTCTCTCCCTCCTTTTTTTCTCAGCTTTTATGTGTTAACGGAAACTATAGACAAAAATGAATTCTGAATTCTGAAGTGATTAAAAAAAGGTACAAATGAAATTCTATTCTACTAGAACAAATAAACAAATAGGATTGCTTTACACTAGCCCAATTAATGGAATAAGTTCAAGTTGAAAGCATGTCAACAGGTCTGCTAGGCATATAGAAGAGCTGCTCAAAGTCTCAAGACAACACTAGTAGATGTCAGTTTTTTCCCAAAGTCAGTTCAAGATGATGCTTCTGTGCTTTAAACCTTGACTGGCCTGGGAGATTAATCATAACACTATTAAGGAGAAACCCAGGACATTTAAAGCAAGGTGATGAGGACAATGGTTTGTAGAGGAGAGTTTATGAAAAGGACATTTGCTAAAATAAAAATAGCTCATGCAAAAATCATGCAGATGAACACCTTTTGGACTTTGCATTTCCTTACCTTTGGGGAAAAAAATTAATTCTAAAGACATGAAAAGAGACACATTAATTGCTTCAGTAAATCTATATGACCTTATGACCTATGATGAAATGAAAGGAATGCATTATATATTCTCACTGTAGTTCACGAGGGATCATCATAATCACTAAATAAATGAGAAAGGCAATTGATATAATGGCTTCTGATTCAAGGGTGGTATTTTTCTATTCACCATTCATAGAAATGTTAGGTAAAGATCAAAAGATAAATTTATTCATTTTTCTTTGCAGTCTACCGTATTATCTCCTTTCATATCTGAATAGCACCTCTCCTCATGTTTGTTTTTTACCAGTTTTTCTTTCATATATTTGTGTGTGTGGAAAGTGGCAGAATTCTAATGGAAAGTTTTTGCTATTAGTGTTTCTAGAAATTAAACATTACAAATCCTAAAAATTATATCCTGAAATTATCACTAAAATAATAGTTGATATTCAGCTTTTGGAGTTTTAGTTCATAAATATGCTCTTTGATGGAGGAAATGCAGATCTCTTTTATGTGGTTAAATGTCATCAAGGATATTTCTCATGCTAATTATTACAAAAAATTCCTGACAGAACAACTTACAGATACAAAAAGCAAAAAACAGACCAACAACATAAAGTTGGGTTTATTTCAGGTGACTGTTATTTTTTTTTTAAAGTTTTGTTAGCTAGGTTTTTCCTTCATTTTGCTACTAGGATACAGCTAAGAAGCAACTTCGCAAGGAGGAAAATATAATTTCACTCTGTAAATGAGTGATTAATCATGCAGTTGCTTCTTTTGAGAACAAGCTACACAATTAAAATATGCATAATAGTGTCAAATTAATCTCGGTACATGATGCATTATATGTAAGCAAGTTATTGTTGGCACCTTCATTCCCCAGTTAATTTGCATTTCTCTGTGTTCATTGATATGACCTTAAGCATGAGATGATTCCATGTTACACCATGGAACCCTCCACCTGCCAAAGAGATGTGCATGTACATGGGAGTGAAGATCACATAAGGTTTTAGAAATAAAATGAATCTCTGTGTGAATAGATTTATACAGCTCTGTATGTTTTAAACTGAACACATTGTTTACCAATGAAAGCTTCTTCTTCAGTTCATTACCCTAGAAAAAAAAACTGGAATATGTCTCCAGATTCTGTCTTGAATTAAATAATCAATAAGAGAAAAATAATTATTCATCAGGAAAATGCCCCATGCATACTCTTTACGATGTACTGTGGTTCTGATCTGATCTGAATTCTCACGCTCCCATCCCAGACAGACAGATATTGGTTTATACACAAATGTAACCTGTTTATTTTATATTGTGATTGGTCATACAGTCAGCCAGAGGTTTAGACTGGATTTGGCATTTTTATCCACCTATTGAATCCTTCCCAAGGACCTGGGATTGGTAGATGTTGTTTGATACACCATCAAAGGTATTGTTGCAGACTATAAGTTGTTCCAAGTAAAGCTGCCTTTTGCAATTGACTGATGGTGAATTTGTCAATATCAGTAGTGTTCTAATAGTGCTTATTATTATTTAAATTTGTTTTAGCCACCCATTCTGGTATATTCAGGATAACTCAGAAAATCCCAAAACAATAAAATCATTTTTTTAAAAAAAATGCATACAACAACACTAATTTTAAAAAATGGATACTAACCTTATGATTGATACAAAAGCTATGAGTGGCGCAAAGAGTCATGGAAAGATACGTGCTCGGCATTACAAGACAAGATAGAAAGACCTGCACATGGATTAGAGAACAAACGAAAGTATACAATGTCCTCAAGAGAGTAAAAGAATTGAAATGGAAATGGGCTGGTCACATAGCAAGAAGAACTGATGGGAGGTGGACCAAGGCAGTCATAGAATGGATCCCACTTGATAAAAAATCATCCACAAAAGAGACCTAAAACAAGATGGATCAATGCCATCAGCATATATTGTGGGCCCAATTGGCAAAAGAAAGCTCAGGGCTGTATTGGTTGGAAACATGCAGAAGACGCCTTCATCCTGCAGTGGATAGACAATGGCTAGAAAGATAATGATGATGATGACGATGACGACGTCAACAACACAGGTAGCCTTGACTAACTCAACCAATACATTAACAAAGAGTCACAGCATTCTAACCGCAGGCTTGTGTTCAAAGATCCGGAAGAATTTTTGGAACACCAGGAGAGAGAGTACCATCCATATTTCAGGATGATATTGTTCCAGAGGTAAGGGCCAGGACAAAGAAGGCATGCTTCCTTCCCACTGTCAAAGGCTACTGTCTATCACAGCTTTTAGCATTTTCTAAAAGAGTATTGTGATATGGGTAGGAATGCATGTCACCGATATACAACCATTTAAAGGATACGCTTATTCAAGAGCACTTCTCAGAAGTTGGAACAAATCCATCCATCTTACCCATTCAGAACTAAGACGCATATCAGGGAAGAAAGCCAGTCCTCTCACTACCTTTGGGAAGGGAAAATTTTTGTCCTCTACTTTGGGAGTGATGGGGCTGTTTCCCCAATTTATATTATCCCAAACTGCTTCACTGCTCTTAAAAGCATCTCTTTTTGGCAAACTAAATTGAAGGCATAAGAGCAAATTAGACTGTCTAAAGGAAGCTCAGAGTTAAAGTTCTCATACCTATCTATTGCTTAACGCACTGTAAGCCACCCTGAGTCTCCGGAGAAGGGCGGCATATAAATCAAATTTTTTAAAAAAGGGAAAAAAGATATTCTTGCTAACTCTATTTAAATGACATGCAAAATGTAGCTTCTCCATACTTTGCTCTTGCTTACATCAATGAGAAGCATTATTTCAAAACCTCTCTCTGTTTTCTACCCAGCTAAACAAAACTGTTTAGTTTTTGATATCTAAACCAAATTAAATTTCTGCTTTCTGGAGTGAAAGCATTCTGCTATACAAGGAATGCTGCAAACATTTATTTTTTTTTAAGTCCAGGAGATATGCTTCCAATTTGGTCCCTCACTTTGGAAATGACAGAATGAAAGCTGATTGCTAGTCACAGAGCATGAACCACTGAAACAGTGCATTTCGTCAGTAAGAACATGACATATCCTTCTGCTTTTTATTTTCCTTGAATGAGATATTTATATTTCTAAGAAGCAAGCCTAAATTGGGAAGTATGCATTAGTGATCAGCAACAAAAGATAAAGCAAATCAAAGCTATTGCTAGCAAATACTGATCAGATGAGGAAAAATATGGCTGTAATTGAGACAGGTGAAGTGGTTAGTTGTTTGATCGCAAGTTACACAAAGCCTCTTTAATTGTACCCAATAATATCTTATCAGACATTCATAATGCCTAATTGGAATTGCTGAAAGTTGGTCACATTCCCCTCCAATTAAAGAAAGTCTGCCTTTATATCTTCCTAAACCAAGACAGCATATGCCAAGTCTTCTCCCAATATGGCAATCAGGTCTCCCACAGACCATTGTATGGCGCCACATCTTAGGGTCATCTTTAATATCAGAGAAGCAGAAAACTTTATAACTCATTTCAAACGATCCTTTTGGGTGAAACATTATTAAAGTATCAAATTAAAGCTCCCAAATGCAGCACTCTGGAGAGATTAAGAACTCATAAGCAGAAATCAAGTTCCAGGTATGGTTTCTACCATATTAAAGGATCTCAGTTAGTAGCTGGGCATTTTGGAAGTTATTGCCAGTCTGAAAGAACCTTAAGGTCAGTGTTCCTGATGGCCCAGTGATTTGAAGTTGGTAATTTAATATATTAAATCAGTTTTTAAATATTTTTCTTCTCTTTTTTAAAGTTTCTTTGCTCCTAAATATATGGAAGCTTGTTCTACAATTTACTCTTTACTCTTGGTTCTTGGATACTGTATATTCTTCAAAAGTATAATGGTTACTTTTTAGAAAGGAAGGAAGGAAGAAAGGAAGGAAAGAAGGAAAGGAAGGAAGAAAGGAAGGAAGGAAGGAAGGAAGAAAGAAAGAAAGAAAGAAAGAAGGAAAGAAAGAAAGAAAGAAAGAAAGAAAGAAAGAAAGAAAGAAAGAAAGAAAGAAAGAAAGAAAGAAAGTCTCCCTTAGTTCTTACAACTTGTCTGACTTAGCAGTTTGAAGCAATTATTTTCTGCAAAATTATGATGAGATATTCTCAGATGATTTTGGAAGACTTCCCATTGGCACAATTTGCAAATTCTCCAGGTGTTCAAATAGTAGGAAAAAGAAAAGGCAACAACAACATTTGGAAGAAAAAGGGAATGCTTTTTTTTTTTGTTTCAGAACTAGAAAGTATAAATTAACAAATCATAAACTTTGCATATCCTTTTCTTGCTGTGAGGTAATGCTTTTGATGCTTTTGAACAGTGATGAAATGTAAGGTTTTGGCTGAAAGTTCATAGTCTTTGTTCCTGACATAAAAGTGTCTTTAGTATCATATATTATTTAAATGCATAACCAACCATATTGATAATAGCATTTCCTCTTTGATTTATTTTTTTCAAGGTGCCACTTCCATTTGCTTGGACCTTTGATCCACTAAGTTGAAACATGAATCTCAGATAGAAGTTGAAATATTCCTAAGTGTGTAACAGTAAATGTCAGGTTTACAGGTCAACAGGTCTGTATAAAATGAACAGAAAAACCCCTTTTGTCTGTAAAAGGGCAAACGAAGTAATTGACAGGTGGAATCTATATAAGAAAGCTTTGGTTAATTATGCCATATCCTAGAATAGATCACTATTCACTCAATAATTCTATTTTGCAGACCTCATCCAAGAGGCTCTCTGCCCACGCACACAAACACACAGGCATACCTATTGTCAGAAACTTTGTAATGAGAAGCTACCCTTAAGTTTAGGAAATAGGGTATTTCTCTGATCATGCTGTCACATTTGCAATGAAGGTGTTAGTAAGTCTTAAGCAACTTTTCTGGCAGAGATAAGAAACCATTTCCCATGCTGCCTTTTTTAAATGAGTTGACCTAGTTTGTACTTCTCAGACCAATACGTAGATCAGAAATGATTGTTCTTTGGCGCTTGCTGCTCTCTGAAATCTGAGATGTAGCAGTCTGCTAGATAATATTCGAAAACCGTGTCCATTTGAGAAGGTGATATACAGAAAATGTAAGACGGCTATCTTTCTGGCTATAATAGGTTTATTTCTTGAATGACTTTTAGGATATTCTTGTAAGCTATCTTCAAAGTAAAAAAAGTCAATATATACCCTGTGAGAAAAGAAAGTATCTCTTTTATTGTGCGAAAGGAAACTTCACTACCCTTTTTACTTGGCTAATCAAAGAAGCCAAATTTCAAGCCAGAGACACATTTCTGGAATGAGGTAAACCTGTAAAATATTATGAATTGAAATTTAGAGCAAGGCTACCCATTTTCTCCAATCTAAACAGTATCAAATTGATCACCAAATATAGCGTAAACTTTAATTTAAAATGGGAACTAATTTTTGATTACAATTTTATACATGAAACCATGTCCTATACAAAATTTGGATTTTCGTATGTTGGGGTTAATATCTTAATGATGTATAGCTTCAAATGTTGCTTTAATCTGTTTATTGTTGATAGCTTTTTATAGCAACGTGTACCGTGTCAATGAACTACTTTCAGATTTAGAGTTCCACAGAGACATTTGTGTTTTCTTGTTTCAAAATGAATTTGAAATATAATGTTAAAAGTTTCCAGTGGTACAATGAAATATTTTTTTTTAATATGCTGTTATATTTCAGATATGTTTCTATTCACTTGTATTTCACTATCTGTGTCTTATTTTCCCACGTTTCATATGATCTATATCATCTTTCTTATATTGTTTTAAATATATATACTTTGTTCATCATAAGTAGATTTGAGGCTTTATGATTGCAGAACTGTCCAAAAAACCGATAAAAATCTAACTAAAATTAGATTTTTGCACGTTGAGGTCTGAACACTAATGTCAGAATTCTATCAGGCAGGGTAAACTGCTGTGAATTTTTGCACGTTGAGGTCTGAACACTAATGTCAGAATTCTATCAAGCAGGGTAAACTGCTGTGAATTTTTGTTTTGAAGCAAATAAAAAGTATTTTTTTCCAAATGTTACAATAGCTACAGTATAACAGTGATTCTTTCTCCTTTGTCTATTTTACATAATACAGTTTAAATCTAGTTTTGAATTCTGAAGTGTGGGTCAAACTGGAAAATATCTGCTTTTAAACAAATATTTGTAATCCAATTTGTGGTGAATGGGGGCCTTAAATCAGTGTTACCTCCTAGTGGCTACCTGACCTAGTCCCTGTTCTTGGCAAGGTTTTGGGGAAATGGCTTGCCATTGCATCCTTCCCAGGGCTGAGGCAAAGTGACTGGCCTATGGTCACCAAGCTGACTTTGTGCTTAAGGCAGGATTAGAACTCACTGTCTTCCATTTTAGCCTATACCCAGGTATGAACTGCTACCAGTTTGGACTGGTTTGGGTGAACCAGTAGTAATAAAAGCTACCAGTTCGGGTGAACTGGTAGTAAAAAAATGCTACTGGTTCCGACGAACTGGTATTCCCAATGATCAGCTGTGCCACGGATTTATATTCACAGGAAATCCTGCTTTCTAGTGAATCTAAATTGCACAGCACAGCTGTTCCCCCCCTTCGCTGTTCTACTTACCTTAGAAAAGGCTTCTCAAGCCTTCTTTTTCAGTGCTGTGCACTAGTGCCTGCGGCATGCATCAGTAGTGGGTTGCTACTGGTTCTCCCCGGTTCTTGCGAAATTTTGAGTAGTTCGGAGAACAGGTAAATACCACCTCTGCCTGGCCCTGCCCCCAGTCTATTCTCTGCCTCCCAAGTCCCAGCTGATCGGCTAGAAGGAAAAAAACTGTTTAAACTCTTGCCGCGGTGCTTCAAAGGGCCGCCATGCAGCTGATCAGCAGTAAAAGGCAGTGTGGTGGTAGACAGTGCGCTCAAAAAACAAATGGGTAGATTGGAACGCTCCAAAAACAAATGGTAGACCAGTGCCTCCAAAAACAAATGGGTAGACTGGTATGGCTCTGCAAGCAATTAAAAGCCTGGTAAACTAGTACCTCTGCTAAATCCTAAAGAATTGTCACATGACCATCATACCACACCCACAAAATAAGCCACGCCCACAGAACTGGTAGTAAAATTTTTTAGAACCCACTCCTGGCATGCATGTGAAGTGCACATTTGGCACATACTGTGCATGCGTGCGTGCAGCAAACCGGTAGCAGACCTCGGAGGATTTCATCACTGCTTACACCATTACACCAAAATGGATTTGTATTCCAATTTACTGAACCACAAAAACAAGTTTAAAGTGACCTGCTTATTGCTGCTAGTCTTTACAATCTATCTATAAGCAAATGTCTGGGAAAACTGTGGTTTTACATCTCAACAGGTGCTATAAATTAATAAAGATTTAAAAACATATTTTAATAAGACTTTTTTCTTTAAGCCTCATTGTATGTCTTCAGTAGGCATTTCCTTTGTTGAGAGGAAGATTCCCATTTCACAGCTAATAGACAGAGTGGTTTAGTGATGAAAAAGCTGAAGTAGGACTGAGAAAATCCATACCAGCTGTAGAACCTCACTGATATCTCTAGTGAAAGTCTCTATTTTGTGGCCTATCTGGCTATTATGAGAGTAAAATTAGAAGAGCGCTAAGTAAATTATTTCAGTTCCTATAGGAAAACCAAACTGTAAATCTAGTAGAGCTGGAGGTCCTCAACGTATGACCAATTGCTTATCATTTGAAGCTAGGACAGACCTCCCAAGGGCTACTTATGAACTGGAATCAAAATGTCCTCCCTGTAGGCATTGCCCAGACTGTACCCCACAAGGGATTATGGGGTCATTAAAAGATGATGATGGAAATGTTCAACAAGTGTCATTTTTCGTTTTTTCTTCCATTCAGTCATGTCTAATTCTTGAAGACCCCCTGCAGTTTTCTTGACAAGGTTTTTCAGAAGTGGTTTGCCTCCTTCCTAGGACCAAGAGAAAGGGACTGGTCCAAGGTCACCCAATTGGTTCTAGACTCTGAAAGGTCAGACCAGAATTCACAGTCTCCTGGTTTCTAATCTGGTGCCTAAGCCTCTATATCAGACTAGGCTCTCTTATAAATGAAGAAGCAGTCAGACATAAGGTTAACTGTTGGATTGAAAGAGGAAAAATTTGGTTACATAGTCCGATAATCTATATCATTCAGATTTAAGTTCATTAAATCTAAACCATGTATTTATCATCTTAATATATTCATGCTGAGCGTGAGTGGGTTTCAGTTCAAATCCTTCAGCTTTTCCAATGCGTACCTGAGCTAATTTCATACGAAGGAAGAAAAATACCATAGAGAAAGGAATAGGTGCTATTTTCTCCGCTAAATAACATCGACTGCCACATCAGAAGATTCTATTTCTTTCCTGTTTAATAAACCTCTGCTCTTTAAATAATGCAAAATGAGTCAAGCCGTTTTGCCTTCCTTTTAATGCTCTGTGCACCTCTCCTATTTTATCATTCTAACACGGAAAGTGAAGCAGAACTGAAGTTTTGAATACATTATATTAGGAACATAGACCGGAATAAAAGATAAGGCTCCAATAATGCAGAAAAGACAGAGTAGAAACCATTTTAAATGATATATGCCTGAGAATTAGAAGGTTAATAAGGGAAAAGTCTCTGTTTTTTCATGCAAGAATTTCAACACATTGATCTAAGTAAAGAATCTGATTGTAGGATAATTTGAAAGGGAATTTTTATTTTTAGGTTACATCAAACTCCTCTTTAAAAAAGTCTTTAAAACATGTTTTAAAATGTTTATATTTTATTTTAGTGTGCATTTTGATATCTGTTTATTTTGCCAAATAATTTAACAAAACAATAAAAAAAAATCTCTTGGATTCAGGTGTAGTTTTTTTTAGGGCACAAATGCAGCTGAGTGATTTTTTGAAATAATTGAAAATATTCTTTTTTTCAAATATTTAGGACACTGAATATTTTAATACCATAAAAGATGTACCCTGAGGTTTTTTTAATTGCTTCACTGCTTTTAGGATATAAAAATTTATTTTCTGAATGACCTCTACAAATGTAAGGTGAAAGAAAGATGTTAGTTTATCCCTGAAATATCTTTTTATATTGATTTATCAGGGAACAAAATAAAATACAGCATCTTTGTGAATCTCAATAATGTAAACCAGTTTTTACAAACAACAATGCAGAAAGAAGATCATTCCTATTCCGAGAGACGTGGGGTATGTTTGTTTTTGAAGTGAATGAGAAGTGTTTCTCCATGGCCTTTAAAGCCATGGTGTTCGGCATCATTTTATAACTGCCAGTGGGAACCAAACCAGAACATCAATAAATGACCTACCAATCCTCTTTTCTTGCTATCCTTGCTATATTTATATTTCTTTCATGTAGAACTTTTCAATCTGATTTCGGATTTCCTGCCCCCTCTTCTTCACCCTCCAAATAAATATTATCAGTTTGTATCATGAAACATGTCCATTTTTCATTCAGCTGATTTTCACTTAATACTTTTTATATAGAAACCTTTTAGAGACATGCTCTGGCCTTTAGGACTCCTCTCATCTATAAGTATTCACACAAGTTCAAGATAGTGATATTTTGATTATATGGTAGCTGGATTCTTAGAGCATCCATAGCTCAGTAATTGACTAAGGTATTCTGTTTCTGTCCTTGGCACCTTGAATTATTAAAACAGGAGTTTTCTGGATGGATTGGGAAAGGCACAGGGATCAGTACTGGGATGGCCTTCTCCAATATCAGTCAAAATCTTTATCCAAGCAAAGCAGCAGAGTCCTGACTCTGTGGTTGCTGCCTATTGCTACTGTCTTGATGTTCTGCCTTATCTGGATGAGGAACCCCAGGCAGGGAGCATCTCAACTCATTGCTTTGCCTTTGGACAGCTGTTTATTTATTTATTTATTACATGTATTTATATGCCACCCTTCTCCCGAAGGACGCAGGGTGGCAAACACAAGTTAAGAAACATGTACAATAAAATCCCATTTTAAACCAAATAACTAAATAATAAATAAATAAATAAAATCCGGAATCAGAGTCAGCCTATTTGCTTGAACAGCCAAGTCTTCAGGTCCCGATGGAAGGAGCGGAGATCAGGAGCCGTCCGGAGCTTGGTAGGTAACTCATTCCAGAGGGTGGGAGCACCCACAGAGAATGCCCTACCCCTGGGCACCGCTAGACGACATTGGCTCGCCGTCGGAACCCTGAAGAGAGCGAACAGGACAATGTAAGCGAACAGGACAATGAGAGGCAGGCAGGAGAAGGTCCTGCAAATATCCTAAGTCATGTAGGGCCTTATAGGTGAGAACCAGCACCTTGAAGCAGACCCGGAGAAACACTGGTAACCAGTGCAGCTCACGCAGGAGGGGTGTTATATGGGAGTAACGAGGGGCTCACATAACAACCCGTGCAGCTGCATTCTGGATCAGCTGGAGTCTCCGGGTACATCTCAGGGGCAGGCCCATGTAGAGGGAATTGCAGTAATCCAAGCAGGAAGTAACCAGGGCATGAGTGACTGTGCGAAGGTCATCTCGATCCAGGAAAGGGCGCAACTGGCGCACCAGGTGAACCTGTGCGAAGGCCCCCCTGGTCACGGCCATTAGATGGTCTTCTAGGGACAGCCGAGCATCCAGAAGGACACCCAAGTTATGAGCCCTATCAACGGGGGCAAGTTTTTCCCCATCTATCAAAAGTGATGGGGCCTCTGAAACCTGAGATGCTGGCATCCACAGCCACTCAGTCTTGGAGGGATTGAGTTTGAGTCTGTTTCTGCCCATCCAGGCCCGTACCACTTCCAGGCAACAGGACATCATGGAAAGGGCATCTCTGGGGTGGTCTGGGGTGGAGATGTATAATTGGGTATCATCAGCATATTGATGATATCTCACCCCAAAGCCATGAATGATCTCACCCAGTGGCTTCATATAGATGTTAAAGAATAGGGGGGAGAGAACCGACCCCGAGGCACCCCACAATTTAAGGGCCGCATGGTGGATCTCTGCCCTCCCACTCATACAAACTGAAAGTGACCCGAGAGGTAGGAGGAGAACCACTTTAAGACAGTGCCTCCCACCCCCAACCCCACAAGTCGCTGCAGTAGGATACCATGGTCGATGGTATCAAAAGCCACTGAGAGGTCAAGTAGGACCAGGATGGAGGAACAACCACCATCCCGAGCCCGCCAGAGATCATTCACCAGAGTGACCAATGCTGTTTCAGTGTTGTGTCCATGTCGGAAGCCCGATTGGTATGGGTCAAAGTATTCCGTTTCCTCCAGGAATTGTGGGAGCTGTTGCACCACTACAGTCTCAACAACCTTTGCGATGAAGCGAAGGTTGGAGACAGGACGATAGTTATTAAGTGAGTCTGGATCCAGGGAAGGCTTCTTGAGGAGAGGTCGAACCACCACCTCCTTAAGAGAGGTGAGGAAGTTCCCCTCTCTCAACGAAGCGTTGACAATTGCCTGGATCCAGTCTCTAGTCACCTCCCTGGCAGCCGAAACCAACCAGGAGGGACAAGGGTCCAATAAGCAAGTGGAGGAACTAAGTTTGCCCATAATCCTGTCCACTTCCTTGACAGAAACAGGGTCAAACTCAATCCAGATATTATTCTCAAGACCCACCCTAGTCTCCCAATAGGATTCTGCCCAGTCAGAGTCCAATCCGATCTAGATCTGAGCGATTTTATCATGCAGAAACTGTACAAAATCCTCAGCTCTGCCCTGTAAAGGATCTTCCCTCGCTCCCTGATTGAGGAGGGAGCGGGTCACATGAAACAGGGCTGCTGGGCGGTTTTCTGCAGATGCAATGAGGGTGGCGAAGTAATCTCATTTCGTTGCTCCCATTGCCACTAGATAAGACCTAATATGGGTTCTTAACTGTGTTCAGATTCAGATCAGGAGGACCTCCAACTCTCCTCTAGGCATCTTTTCCGATGTTTCATTTCCTGGAGCTCCATGGAAAACCAAGGAGCGATCCGGGATCTGCGTCAGGTTAGAGGCCACAAAGGTGCAATTCTGTCCAAGGCGTCGGTAGCCACCCGTTCCCAGGATGCCACCAGAGCCTCAGCTGAATTGCAGGATTGAGAGGTGGGGAATGTCCCAAGCTTTCTGGGTCCATCAGGCACCTGGGGTGGAACCATTTTATGGGTCCTGTCTCCCAGCGGCAAGGGTTGGCAGATTGAAAGTCCAGTCTAAGGAGGGAATGGTCAGTCCATGACAGGGGAGTGATGGAAAGTTCCTCCTTACCATGACCATTTATCCACTGCCCAGAGAGAAAAACTAGGTCGAGTGTGTATCCTCCCCTATGAGTTGGGCCCTGAATAACCTGAGTCAGGTCCATGGCTGCCATGGAGGCCATGAACTCCTGGACTGTCTCAGATGACTCGCCGATCGAAGGCAGATTAAAATCTCCCACAACCAAAAGGCTGCGGAGTTCGAGTGCCACTTCAGTCAAGACATCAAGCAGTGTGGGCAGGACTGTGGCAACATAGCTGGGAGATAGGTATGTGACCAACAAGCCCGACTGAACTCTAGGGTCCCACTTCAATAGAAGGGACTCACACCCGCCTATCTGAGGGACTGTGACCTCCTTAGGACTCAGACTTTCTCTAACAACCACTGCCACCCCCCCTCCCGCCCCTTCCCTGGCAGCTGGTGCAGGACACAAAAGCCTGGGGGGCATAAATCAGAGAGAGGGATTCCCCCCTCTTGCCCCAACCAGGTCTCCGTGATACAGGCCAGGTCCGCACCCTCCTCATCAATAAGATCTTGTTTAGTTTAGCAGCAACTAGGAAGAATGATGTGAATGGAGAAACACTTGTCTCTCAAGCTCTAGAATCAATGCTAGAAATGCCCCAATGCGAGTTCTTGTAAATCCTCTACTCTCGGAATGAACATATTAGATGGACCAGCCCTCTTGCTTAATTTAGAATTCTTTGATATATATAATGTTTAAATTGCCAAGATGTGTAGTTATTTTAAAATGTGTTGCTATATTTTTAAGAGGATAAAAGAACACGTCTCTGGGATACCAAAGTATGATGGTGGGTTATTTTTTATTAATGGGTTGTGTTTCTCTTTTAGATTTTGTAATCTAAAGTACAATATAAATTAAATGGTTTGATAAAAAGACAGAGGAAAAGAGAACATTCATAAAATCATTTTCCAAGGTGTAACTTTGCCCTGAAGAGTCAGTAGATTTAGATTTGACTGACAGAATCCCCTGGATGCTTTGTTTGTGTATGTATCAAAATCCAACTATTGTACTGAAATAATTTCAAATCTGGAATCCAAAGATCTGATTTGCAATACCTGGTTATGAACTTTCTATTCTTAACTTTTATCTGATGATTACTACATATTTAACTCTTCAGCATTCATTCTCTAATTGCTGCAAGAAGTTCCTAAAACTTTCCCAGAGCTCATGGTTCATAGAAATGTCTTATAAATATAATATACAAAATATATATAAATATTTTCCAAGGTTTCCTCATGTCCATAACTTTAAAATACATATGGTATGCTCGGTAGACCCTAACTCCAATGAAAATAATAGTTTTCATTGTTAAAGACCCTTTCTTATTTTCTTTTTATACTCCTGCAAACCCAAGCAAATGCAAAACTAGTGGAAGAGGTTCATTGCAGGCTTCCCCACCAGATCACAGGGAACCTCTGATGAGTGTGCTTACTGGAGTATGTAGAGACACCTTCCAGCAGCAAAGGGATTTGTTTCTAGATTTGTTTACAATTTGTAGGAGTAATAATCATGGCAATTACAGCACGGGTTATATAAACCCAAGGAAGGATGGTGATAAACCATACAGTCACCTTATTAATGACTGGCTTCCTGTCTGGTAACAGGTACACATTGATAAGTGGGCACCACCAGCTGGTTGGTAAATCATAACAAATGAAGATGCCCTTAAAGAAGTCACTGTCAATAAAAAAAAACAGACTGTAGTTTGCTTTATTATAGACTTGGTGGCTTACTGAGGGTCATAGTGCAGAGGGGTGATATCAGTTGCTCTACGGGGACCTTACAGGACAGACTTAGTTGACTTTCTGTAGGGACAGACACTACATAGCAGTAAAAGATAGAAGGAGCTAAGAAGTTTCATAGTGAAGGTTACCGTAGTTTGGAACTTCTAACTAATTGCTGGGTGTCAGCATTCAGTCACAGAAGGAAAGTTATGCTAATGAAGTAATTGGGTGCTTTCTTGCACAGTTGCCAAGGCAGCTTTTAAAGAACAAAGTCTTCTAGCATTTGAAGAGCAAATAAAACAAACAGCCTGTTTATCTACCAAAATGTAAGAGAAGGAGTCCCCCCCCCTTCCTATTCTTTCAAGCCATTATGCTAAAGGAGCAGGTGGGCTGTCAAGTCATGCAGACTTTATTCTAATTAGATTTCTCTGAAACTTTAAAACCAGAAAACAGGGTGGGGGAGCCAGTACTGATTTTGGTGCTGGGGAAAATAAAAAAAGTTCAAAGATAAAAGGATTTCCACCGTCGTTTCCAACCCTCTTTTGAAAATACAAGCTAGTTGTTCATTAAGCCAGGAGTTTATTTTCCTGCAGAGAGAAGTAGGTGGAAGCAATGGGGAAACGGATGCAGGAGTTCAAACGTGCTTGGGCTACTGAAGGTGCAGGCAGAGAACAAAACCCAGAGAAGTAATTAGAAGGTCAAACCCAGCAATAACAACACACACTTACCCACAGGGCAAGGGCAGGGGAGCTTGCAAGGCCCTGATATATTTACTGCTTAGCTTCATTACAGCTCTGGCTAACCAGCTATATTCATCTGAAGATTAATTTCATGCGAACATGGTGCCTTCAGCAGGGAGGATTCATTACATCTCTTCCCAATCCAATCTGAGGAACAGGAGTGTTGTTTGGAGATGAAACTTTAGATTCAAGCAGCGTTGTTGCCAGCAATAGGACCTCAGGGAATAGAAAGTAAGGTTGTACACCACCCTTAAGGTTCAGCATCTTGAGAAATAGCTCAGTTCAAAACAAAGAGATTGAAAGCTTTTTTTTTTGAGTTGACTCAGAACTGAATTGAGAACAGGATTCAGAAACGTACTATGTTTTTCTCCTTCTGGGCTGTCCCTGAAAATCCTCAAGTATGGAATATCTTTTTAATATATAGTTTATAAGAGGATAGGGTGCAGTGATGGGATTCAAATAATTTAACAACCGGTTCTCTGCCCTAATGACCAGCTGGGTGGGCATGGCCATGGTGGGCATGGCCAGGGGGTGAGACAGGCAGCACTCAGCCTCCTGCACCTCCCTGGGAGCAAAAATGGGCTGCAGGGAGGATGCGCCGCACTCCCTGCACCCCATTTTCAGCCTAGTAGGCCTCCCTGCAGCCTCCTGGGAGCAAAAATGGGCTGTGAGGGGACTCCTGGAAGGGGCGGGGCCAGCCAGCAATTTAATTACCAATTTGCCCAAACCATCCTGAACCGGCTGAAACCCACTGCTGATTGGGTGACATTTGCAAACATAAAAAAACCTACAAGAAGGGTGGATTTTTTTAAAATTCAGATAATAGGCACTGAGATGCTTAGATTCTTGAAATTTTGATTTGGTTTCAAAATGTCTGATGAGAACAGGACAGTAGCCTTTTCAGACAAATAAATGAACTGTACAAGGATAGTTTACAAGGAGAATGATGATATCATTAATCTCTTTTAGGATGATAGTGCTGACTTTTGGTGACTCTGTAAAATGAAACCATAACAGGGATTCACTTTCATGGGTCGTAGTGAATGAATTGCAATCTGCATGTAGGTTGATACAGATCAATCCACCTAAATTTGGAAACAGGTTCCCAAGGGGCAATGCCATTTTATATCTAACTGTGTTATTACTAAATATAAAACCAGACACTCAGCATCACAGTCAGAGCCAATATGGTTATTGCAGTTAACATGGTAAACTAGGAGTAGGGATACCCAGCCTCAACTTCTTTAAGCACAGAAGCCATTTGGGTAAGGAAAAAAGAAAAAGGAAAAAAAAATACTTGATGTAGAAATATAATATCTATAAGTGGACAAAAGAACTACCAAGACACTGCAAATAATACTTACTTTATCCTTGATTTAACTATAGAAAATGTTAAATTATATATAAGTAAATGTAATCAAGAGATATCTACAATAGTCTTCACAGTGGCCTAGTAACTATTTCTCTGGTCCTTCCTTATCCAGAAATGATAGGGTTGTCTTAAATAAGGGGGTGCCTCATGTTTTGCCACACTCTTTTCCCACCGAGTAATCCTTAACGAAGACTCTTATCCATGCTCAGTAGGATTCACTCTTCATCTTCCTAAAGAAGTCCTCTTAGTATCTTTTCTGTGATTTCATCTCCCAGAGCTCCTCTGAAATCCAGGCCCCTGTTGCTAGCTAATTCCAAGCAGTTGCTAAGGTCTCAATCAAACCATGCAAGGGTTCAGGGATAATCCCAAACTCTGAAACCTGAATAGGTCCATCAAGCACTTTGGGAAGACTTATAGAACAGGTTCTTTCTGCCTGGGGCAGGGAGCAGCAGCAGGAAACACCAATGTGATCTGTTCCCATCTGTTCCCATCATCCAGATCTTGTCATTATTGCTTTGAGATAAAAGTGTCTGATCCTGCTACATTGGGGCCTTAAAGAACTGAGTCAGGATCCGTGGTTGGCATGGTGGCCAGTGGTGGGTTGTCCCCAGTTTGCACCGGTTCTATAGAACCGGTAGTAAAACTGGCGGGAGGCACTCCACCCACTGACCCTGACATCATCAAAACACTTCTGCACATGTGCAGAAGAGCGTGCATGCGGCCCCGTTGCGAACCAGTATAAAGGTAAGTAGAACCCACCCCTGATGGTGGGTTTCTGACCTCCTTCTGACTTTGCACACAATGAAAGGAAATTGACATCCCCACCCTAAAAAACCATAAACCTGAGAAATTCCATTATGATATTGAGCAGCCCAGATAGGACAATAGCTATGCAGAAGTTTGTCCAGTAGCAGCAGTCCTATTTGGTCCCTAGAGGCCAAATTCATGAACAGGACCTCATATTCAGTTATAGGAAATAGGCAGAGTCTCTCTCACTCTCCCCTTTCTCTCTCTCACACAGAGATCTATACGCATTTCACTAGTCCATGATGTCATTATTTTTTTCCAGTTACTTGAGGCAGAAGAAGAATAAAAGATGGAATAAAAATATGCCGGACTTATTTAAAGAACCACCACAATAATGACAGTGTAACAGAAAGTTAGGTAGATCATGCAAAGAATAATAGTATTGTCATTTTTAACTGTTTTAATAGTATATTTTGATACCCTTGGCCATTCAGAGTCATTTGGAGTATAACATATTTTTCACATTTTTCATAATGTGATAATCTTGAACTTTTTTGATGCTTCTTATTCATAGGGATTCCATTCAGCTAACCAGTGGTAAATAAATGCTATGGATCAGTGGTCCCTTTGATTTGGAAAAAATCCAAGAAGACTAGAAAGAAAAATTGGCTGAATGTCAGCATCTCTAGAAGATATTTAGGGATTTCTTTTACAGGATTGCCAGATGTGTTTTTCTATACTGTACTATACTTACAAGCAAGTCAGATCTTATAAACACCCTGCTACTGATTTTCAAATAGAATCTATGGTTGCTTTAGAACTCCCCACCATTTGATGAGTGGAAGAATAAATGAATGTTAGCATTCTGTGTTTCACTGTATGGAATTCCAAAACAAAAAAGAAAGGTGGAAGGAGAAAAAAGTGTTTTGCTCTATGGAACCATCAAGTTAAAAGTGAACCGGAAGGAAAAAAAGAAATTCTAATTGTTCGACATCTATGTTGGGTGTCTAATTTTTGTATGACAATATTCAGCATCAGAAAGGCCAAAATTATATCTGAATATACATGAATATTCGATTGACTGCTGCCCCCTCTAGTACTTCTGTAATCTCTGTCCTTCCTGTTTGTGTCTATCTGCCTCATATGAAAACCCACAAAAGAAAACTAAAATCATAATTTACCCCAGACAGAGTCATTCACTGTAAACACATCTACATTGTATATTGGATTTGCATTACATCTGTTCATGGGCAACCATTTATATTAAAGTTGTGGTAGCTGCCAGGCAAAATCATCTGTTCATGAAAGCATGAAACAGGATAAAAACTAGCAATTTCCTATGACAGGAGGTGCACATTTTTTTTAGTCTGAAGGCCATGCAACCTTTGAATGGAATGCAGAGATTCATGTTCCAAGAGGCAGTTGAGATGAACCCAAATAAATATTTTATTTCATGTATATTTACTTTTTTAAAATTAAAATTATTTATTGATCTTTTTTTTTTATTTGTGAGATTTAAACAAGTCCATTTCCCCTGAAGAGATTCTGGGCAGTATGCAGTATTACCAGGTATTAAAACATTTTACAAATTCTTTTTTTTTTAAATTTTTATTAATTTAAGAAACCACATAATACATTTATAAAAGCAAGTAAAACAATTTACAACAAACATCATCTTTATAACATCTACCTATAATATCTGAATTGTTACAATATCAATATCCTATATTCTTCAATATACAATATTTCTCTCACCTTATATAATGATATTATTTTATTGATATCTCATGTCTCTTTCTTAAATTTCATTTGATTTAAAAATTTATTTTACTCTATTGATATCTTTTCTTTTATTCAATTTTTCTTTTTTTTCTTCTTCTCTTTTTTTTTCACTTCCCTTAACCATTTATACCATTTTTGCCAGACCAGATAATATTCTTTACTACCAGGTTCAAAACAAAAAAACAAACAAACAAACAAAAAAAACCCTTCATTTTCCACAGCTATTCTTTAAGAGAGATAATTTTTAAAATCATATAATGTCTGGGAAATTCCAAAGGGAAATTTTGATTGAAATAATTTCTGCTGGATATCCAGCAGACATTTAGCCATAATAAAATAAAAAAAACAATAAAATTGCTGTTGAGTTAGGTAACAATATCCTATGATTTCAATCCATTAAAACTATAATGTGATTGATTTTATGCAAAGCATTGATTTCTGTGTTGAGCATCTTATTTCTCATTCTCTATATTTTGTGTGTGTGAAATAGATACAATACATGCAGTAATGCCTAAGTTATCAATAACTGTTTTTCCCAATATATTGCCTCCTAATTCCATGGTGAAGACGTATAGTGGTAGCCAAACTTCCTTGCCGCTTAAAATAGTTTTTAACCTAAAACAAAATAAAACAAAAAAGACTGCAAAGGGCCCTTGAACAACCTTATACACTAATTCTAAATTGACAAATTCTCTCTCCCAGCTAATGGTGGGAAAGAAATGTGTATAGATCATCAAAACAATCAGTTAAAAGCTAATTCCAGCCTATTTACAAAGCTTAAGCAATACTTCAAGGTCTTAAATGTTGGCAGCTTTGGCTTATCTTAATTTGTCATCAGGGCAAAAATGTGGATGAAATGTGGCTTGAAAAGGGCAACATGCAATCAGCAAGAAACAGAAGGAGAACTAAATTCCTCAGTCTTCCATCATTGTTAAGTGAGTTTTATCTCAGTTTATGATTTTTCTTGCCACTGTTGTTATGTGAATTACTGTGTTAAGTTGGTTGTTAAGTGAATCTGGCTTCCCCCTTGACTTTATTTGTCAGAAGGCTGCAAAAGATAACATGACCTTGGGACCCTGCAACCATCATAAATATGACTCAGTTGCCTATCTATCTATCTATCTATCTATCTATCTATCTATCTATCTATCTATCTATCTATCATCTATCTCTATCTGAATCTATGTAGCATTTGTCAAAGACTGAAAGGATATCCTACGGAAGAAAAGTCAAACTCTCTTTTCTATTGTTCCAAGATTCAGGATCTAAAATAATGAATTCCAGTTGCAGGAAAACAAATACTGTTTGGATGTTAGTTTCACAGTGAAGCCAATTATTTAGAGATTTGATGGTCTCCCCTTGTATGGATGTGTTCAAGTGATGACAAACTGTCAACTGTCTGAGATGCTTTAATTTGGATTTTTACAAGAGGTGGACTGACTCACTGGGCTTCAACAGACACTTTCAATTCTATGATTTTTATGAGGAATAAAAGTTAGGGAACAAAATATTGAGTGCGTCATTGTTTAAAATGGCCTAGTTGTGTTGCAGCTCTTGCTGCTTGAATAAAATGTAAGAAACAAAGACATGAATGGAGAACCGCTTCTACAAATATGTAATGCCAATGTTATTACAACTAAGGAGGCAAGAACTTTTGTGAGCCTTTTTTTAAAAAATGTAATTTCTGTAGACATAGACAGATAGGTACAGATTTCATATGAATGCCTGTGTTAGAAGGGGAAAGAGAAAGTTGAACATTTTACTGGTTGTGTTTGCCTGAGCAAATTTATTTAAAGAAGCACTCTTTCCTTCTCCCCAATTTTATATCTACCTGTTCAACAGCAAGACACAAATATATGCACACACACACACAAATCAAAAATATATTTACCTAGAGGTTGTTTCACCAATACTAAGTTAGAATGCTGTGTGAAGTTCCTCATATACAATAATAACTTATAGCCTTCTCCAAGAAACAATTTTAAGCATGCAGGTTCATGCATATTTAATCGCATGGATAAATACAACTTCCAAGTATGTTTCTGCACATTCTTTTGAGCTGCAATAGTGCATCCATTTTCATTTAGAGCAAGGCTAATTAAACTTAATGAGACATGCTTCTGATGGGGAAAGAGGTTGGAAATATTTAACTCCTGGTGACTGCCTGGATGAGTCCCTGCAGTTTTCCTGGCAACATTTCAGAAGTGGTTAGCACTTGCTTGCTTCCCAGGGCTGAGAGAAAGAGTGCAACTAGTCCAAGGTCACTCAGCTGGCTTTGTGACTAAGGTGGGTCTAGAACTGGTTTCTAGCCTGATGCCTTAACTGGCTATGTATGTATAATCTTTGAAATATAATGAATAATAACCCTTTTCAATAATTATTAAAGCAGATTGTTGGGAATGCAGCCATTTCTGCATCATCATTGTTTCACTGGATGTTGTAGACACAACCCTAGTTATTTTACAATTCTTTGTTGCCCTGCTGATCCATAAGAAGTTCTTGATTATGTAATTATGTTCATTTATATATGAGGGATCCTTGATGCTCTCTGAGCTTGCTTGTTTTCTTGCAGAGTTTCATTACCCTAACTAGGTTACATTATCAGTACTAAATATATTAAGCTATTTGATCTCTAATTGCTTTAGAGATTAGAATGTCTAATCTCTCTTACTTTAGAAAAATGGTTTCAGGCCTTAAATTCTACCTGTATCTTGTACATAATTACTTTAGTTAGTTACTGTAGTTAGCTAATCAATTTATTTTAATCTGAGATATTCTGTATATAAATGCTCCATATATGTGCTCCAGATAGTATAAATTAGCACAAAAGTAACCTTCAATTTCAACTCCCAGAATGAATTTATCTCATCTACATCCTTAAAAGAAATTAGAGTCAAGCCCAGTCTCAATTCAGCCCTCGGGTCTCAAATTATGGGACCATCACATCTGAACTACAGAAATCCTGGTGACCACTGGAGAGCAGCAAAGACATTTAGAAAACTGACTCTCTGCTGCCATCTAATGGTTATTTGGTTTTATCCCTATGGAATTCCAACAGATCTTGGCAATTATTTTTTAGAATCTAGGAAGGAAAGAAGATGTAACAAAAACCAAGGTGGATAGCTGAAGTAACACTGCCATAGCTTCCATTCTCTATAAACTACAGGTTTAAATGAAATCCAACATTTCAGAAACTCTCAAGAGCAGATGATACAATAACAGTAAATAAATCCGCATAGCATAGCATAATTAGAGCAGCAACAGCTAAGAATCTCTGGAAGCTATAAAGCAATTTATCAATTAATGTTTAATATAAGTCATGGTGCTGCTGAGCCTCAGTGTGATAACTTGGTACTTTTTCCTTAAGAAAATGCCCACGAAACTCTTATGATTTTCTTCGGGTAGGAAGGAAATTGAGCTGGAATGGAATCTTTTCCATCCTTCATTCTGCATAAAATAGAATGAGGGGGGGAAAGTGAGTAGAAAATATGGCTTAGGAAAGAGGACCTTCATTGGTTTTGAATCTGAGGGAATTTGAGTGAAAATACTAAAGAGCTCCTAAATTCAATGTGATTTCAGACCAGTTCTTTAATTTTAATTGTAATCCCAAAATCATAACAAGCATGGGGGAGGGCTATCGATAGCTAATGGCACACCACTCAAACGATGGTAGTTGGATGAATAACCATCCTCCTAAATATTGGAGAGTCAGTTATTGAATATTATGTTTATTTATTATTTATTTATTTATTATTCATATTTCTATGCCACCCAACTCTCTGAGGACTCTGGGCAGCTTACAACAAGAACAATGTGAACAATATACAATAAAAAACGTTTAAAAAAAACCCCCATACACACTGCTCATGGCCGGATCTCGCAAAATTGCAGTGGCGAGATCAACGGCCCCAAGCCTGCTGGAAAAGCCAGGTTTTCACCATTTTCTGGAATGCTAGTAGGGTGGGAGCGGTCCGGGCCTCAGAAGGTAGCTGATTCCAGAGAGCCAGGGCAGCCACAGAGAAGGCCCTCCCCAGCGGACCCGCCAGCCGACATTGTTTGAATGTAAATTCATTTGTCACATTCTCTTTCAGTTTTGCTATTTTGCTGCAGGAAACCCTTTAACACTTTTCAGCAGGCTTAATATAAACTACCGTTTCCTCCCTCTACGTGGAATTCATTGGAAAAATGGGTATAGCATAGTGCAGTCCTGTTGTGTCATTCCCTTAGCCCAGGGGTCAGCAACCAATGACTCTGGAGCCATTGTGGCTCTTTCATCCTTCTGCTGCGGCTCCTTGTTGCCAGTCAGTTCCACAATTGATAGGGCTTTCGGTTAGGTAGAGGAAAAAGGACGCCACGCTAGGAGGAGACTCTATGGTGGTGGGGGGAACCAGACTTCCGATCGGCATAGGAAAAAGGACACCGCACTAGGAGGAGACTCTATGGTGGGGGAACTAGACTTCCGGTCGGCTCCAGAATTGAACTGCAATGGCAAGTGGAAATGAACATAGCAAAGAGAACGTGGTTTGGTCTTCTCCCAAAAGCACTCTGGGAATTTTGTATTACAGCGTATCTGTATGTGGGCATAGCCTTCCCTCCAGGAATTTCATATAGCCTAATGACAATTTAGCTAACTGGGACAGCACAATTTATTAGCACTAATACAGCCAATGTCCACCTCTTTCCAGGCAGCATAAAGAGAAGTTTCACAACTTTCACTATATAATGTTTGCACATCAATTAGTCAATCCAATTCCACATAAAACAGTATGTGTCTGCTCATTAAAGAAGAAAAAGTTGGCTTGTATGGGAAATGAAAACAGTATGATTTAATTATAGCACTCTGGGATGCCAGTGTTAGCTACGTCAGACTTTAAAGGAGTTTTCTTCCACTGCCACAATGGAAATTATGTAGAATAAGCAATTCTTAACCAAAGGATGTCTCCTGTTTCATATCTAGATCTGGAGTGGAAAGTATTCCCATTATTTGTTGAACTACAACTCCCAGGAGCTCAAATGTGGTCATTGGTGAGAGATGCTGGAAGTTTTAGTTCAACAATATCTGCAGAGCGACAGGTTCTGTGTTCCCAACCTGCATAAATGTTATAAATCCCAAGAAATCTCTTTAGTGTTCATTAAAGGGAAAGTGAATTATACGTCACTTAAGAATAATGAACAATTCTATGAAACTGCCTGTATGCAGAATGATTATTGTCCACTGTAATTAGCATTAGGTCCCTAGTGTAATAAATTGAGGGCGTTTCATGTTGTGTTGTCTGCAAACCTTTATCTGGAAGATAAATGAATCTTAAACCTTTTGAATGCAAATGTTCTGTTCAACCAATAAAGCGTGAATAAATTATCTGAGGATATAAGATTAGGAAAGCATGATTATTATCAAACATCTTTTCCTAAGTGGTACTGCATTTTTTTTTCTTTTAATAAGCCCTCAAGCTAAACTGGCATAAAATTAGGGTTGGGCAAGCATCAAGGAGATCATTCAAAAAAATCAGTGGCACCCAGCAAGTATTACTGTCAGACACCAAGAAGCCCTAAGGGCAGTGTCCAGCATTCATTTGGAATTTATCTAGTCTGACATACTGTTCTGTCCTGTGAAGAAGCAAAAATTAAAAGCTAGTATTTTTTCTGGTAATGAGGCAGATTGTTGAAAGATAATACTGGGCACAGAAATACCATGTTTCGTTGTTCTCTTCTACAACAGCTCCATGTGTCTGCATTAGCCTTAGGAGGGAAATACAGATAGGGAATGCTTTTTGTCAATAAAATGGCTCATTATATCTACCCTCAAACACATTTGTTTTGTTATTTTTCATTTTAGACTTGGTGTACTAAGCAAAAATTGATTAAAATTTCATTGGTGCTATATATGTTCTCCTATGCCTTGCCCTCAATCGTTCCCAGCATTAGGCTCTTCTCCAGTGAGTCCTTCCTTCTCATTAGGTGGCCAAAGTATTTGAGTTTCATCTTCATGATCTGGCCTTCTAAAGAGCAGTCAGGGTTGATCTCCTCTAGAACTGACTGGTTTGATCGCCTTGCAGTCCAAGGGACTTGCAGGAGTTTTCTCCAGAACCATAGTTCAAAGCCTCAATTCTTTGGCGCTCAGCCTTCCTTCTGGTCCAACTTTCACAGCCATACATTGCAACAGGGAAAACAACAGCCTTGACTATACGCACTTTTGTTGGCAGAGTGATGTGTCTGCTTTTTAGTATACCGTCTAGATTTGCCATAGCTTTCCTCTCCAGGAGCAAGCATCTTTTAATTTCTTGGCTGTAGTCCCCATCTGTGGTGATCTTTGAGCACAGGAAAATAAAATCTGTCACTACTTCCATTTCTTCCCCATCTATTTGCCAGGAATTGAGAGGGCCAGATGCCATGATCTTAGTTTTCTTAATGTTGAGTTTCAAGCCAACTTTTGCACTTTCCTCCTTTACCCACATCAAGAGGCTCTTTAGTTCCTCTTCACTTTCTGCCATTAGAATGGTATCATCTGCATATCTGAGGTTGTTGATATTTCTCCTGGCAATCTAAATTCCAACTTTTGATCCATCCAGCCCCGCCTTTCTCATGATGTGCTCTGCATATAAGTTAAATAGGCAGGGCGACAGTATACAGTATTATATTAATGAGATCTTGCAGATATAAAAAAATAACAGAACTAATAAAGCAGTGGATTTAAATTCTAGACTGATGGAACAGCGATTTTTGAATGTGTGTTTGTTTGTTTAATTTATATGGCCTCCTGTGTCAAGTACAAGGTTCTGGGCAGCTAAAAATTAAAAATACAATAAAAAAATACAACAAAAGAGTAAATAAATAAGATGGTTGCTGAACAATACCACTAACATTCATCTCAATGAACACGGTGAAGAAATGGGCTCATCCAAACCATCAGGGAAAAGGCTCAATGGCAAAAGTACCGTATTTTTCAGAGTATAAGATGCACCAGAGTATAAGATGCACCTTAGTTTTTGGGGAGGAAAATAAGAAAAAAGCTGATTGGCAGATGGATCGGCCTCCCGGAATACCCTCAATCGGTTGTTCCCAGAGGTGAATTTTAGCAACAGGTTCCTTGGTTGTGAGCTCTGTGCCTTGCTTTTTTTGCTTTTTTTACTGCCTCTGAAACTTCTGAAACTCAATTTCAGAAAAAACTTTTTTTCCTGCCTATGAAAGCCTCCAAAACAGAGCTTTAGAAAAAAAGCCTCTGAAGCTCTGTTTGGGGGCTTCTTTTCTGAAGCTTAGTTTCTGATGCTTTTTTCAGCCTCTGAAACCTCCATTTGAGAAGCTGGGTAAGGCTAGATTCGGAGTATAAGACGCACCCAGATTGTCACCCTCTTTTGGGGGCAAAAAGGTGCATCTTATACTCCAAAAAATATGGTAGGTCTTTGAGGTATTGTGAAAAGCATCACAGTTGGGCAAGGACATGATACTCCAGAGTAAGGTGACCAGACGTCCCGCTTTTGGCGGGACAGTCCCGCTTTTGAGCAATTTGTCCCGCGTCCCGCGGCGTTTTAAAAAAGTCCCGATTTTTCATTCTGCCTCCTGGTTCCCGGCTGCCTCCTGAATCCCCGCTGATGGCTAGAGGGAAAAAAACTGTTTAAACTCTTGCCGCGGGGCTTCAAAGGGCCGCCCTACGTTAATTAGCTCGGTTTCCCCCTCTCAGCTGATTTGCACAGGGCTCTGCTCTTGCTAAATTGCTCAGTTTTTTTTCCTCTTTGTGCAAACCAAGCTCAAAACGAAACTGAAAGTAAAACAGGCTATTGGCTTTGCGGTTTGCTTGCAACGTTGGAAAATTAGGCAGCAGATTTATTTTCCTTTTCCTCACCAAAAAAGGTAAGTGCAAACAATGGAAAATTATTTAGGGCAAAAGAGGAGAGTTCAAGATTTTAAAACACAAAAGAAAAAAAAGCTCTTTTTAACTAGGGAATTGTAATAATTGAGATATTATTAATTGTATACTGTGTTGAAAGCAGAAATGGTTAAGTTGTGGTTTGGAGGAATATATGGGGGAAATTATTTGGTTTATTATTATTGGTAAATATAATTAATTGATTTGTAAGAAATTGGATTGCATGGAAATAATTGGAATATTCATGTTCATATTGATTAATATACAAAAAAGATAGTTATATAACTAATTGATTTATATTAAAATGTTGAATTTGTATTAAACAACTGTATTACATAATTACATAATTAACCAATGTGAGGATGGATATAAAAATAGAGAAGCAGTTGTGAAATGAGTGACATGGTTGTTAAGAATGCTGCACGGGCATAAATGTGAGGATGGTCATAAGTGTGAGGACCAGTCAAAAGTGTGAGGACCTGTCAGAAATGACTTTTTTCAGCCCTCTGGTTAGTCCTTTTGTGCATATGGACTACTCAGAGGGCTGAAAAAGTTATTTTTGACTGGTCCTCGCACTTTTGACCAGTCCTCGAACTTACGACTGTCCTCACATTTTACATTTTTGCCCTATCTTGTCATCATGGTGAAGAGAAGCAGTTGTGAAATGAGTGACATGGTTGTTAAGAATGCTGCACGGGCATAAATATGAGGATGGTCATAAGTGTGAGGACCAGTCAAAAGTGCGAGGACCTGTCAGAAATGACTTTTTTCAGCCCTCTGGTTAGTCCTTTTGTGCATATGGACTACTCAGAGGGCTGAAAAAGTTATTTTTGACTGGTCCTTGCACTTTTGACCAGTCCTCGAACTTACGACTGTCCTCACATTTTACGTTTTTTTCCCTATCTTATCACCATGGTGAAGAGAAGCAGTTGTGAAATGAGTGACATGGTTGTTAAGAATGCTGCACGGGCATAAATGTGAGGATGGTCATAAGTGTGAGGACCAGTCAAAGGTGCGAGGACCTGTCAGAAATGACTTTTTTCAGCCCTCTGGTTAGTCCTTTTGTGCATATGGGCTACTCAGAGGGCTGAAAAAGTTATTTTTGACTGGTCCTCGCATTTTTGACCAGTCCTCGAACTTACGACTGTCCTCACATTTTACGTTTTTGCCCTATCTTGTCACCATGGTGAAGAGAAGCAGTTGTGAAATGAGTGACATGGTTGTTAAGAATGCTGCACGGGCATAAATGTGAGGATGGTCATAAGTGTGAGGACCAGTCAAAAGTGTGAGGACCTGTCAGAAATGACTTTCCAGCCCTCTGAGTAGTCCCTATACACATAGCCATGGCCACCCGGTCACATGACCAGCTAGCCACGCCCACCCAGTCACATGGCCTCCAAGCCACGCCCACACAATAAGCCACGCCCACAATGGTGTCCCTCTTACCAATGTTAAAATCTGTTCACCTTACCCTATACACATAGCCATGGCCACCCGGTCACATGACCAGCTAGCCACGCCCACCCAGTCACATGACCAGCTAGCCACGCCCACAAAATAAGCCACGCCCACAATGTCCCTCTTTACCAATGTTAAAATCTGGTCACCTTATTCCAGAGGGTAGATGCCACAAAAGAAATAGCTCTCTTTTTGGATCCTGCAAGAAGGCACAGGGACCAGAGCATGCCTTTCTGTGGTACATTGTAGTCTGGAGTCCCAGAGGGAGGCAGTACCTTCCAGGGCAGCAAAAGACAGTGAAGTTTGTGTGGAAGAAAGAGATTCAAGGTAGCTCCTCCCTAGGAGTACTATAAGTATGTGCTTAATGGTGCAAGTAGTCTGCTTTAGTTTGGCAAGATTTCTGTCTATAAATTAGGAACATTAAAGGAAATTACTTAGAAGAACCTCAGGGTGTCTTTCCTGGGCTTTTGGAACCTGACACCCTCCTGCTGAATCTAACAGGACAGGAAATATCCCTACTGAGAGAAGTACCAGGTAGAGAGTATGTCTCAGAAAATTTCTTTTATTATTTTTATGATCTCATTGTTGCATGATTAGTACCACAACTCCAAGAAAAGAGGCACAGTATGAGGTAGAAACACAAGTAAGAGGTAATGCATACAAATATTTGGGAGTTTGGGAACCACCAAAGAGACATTTTCTGAGGAGAATACCACTGGTATTCTCAGTATACCAGTATTCTCAGTATTCTCAGTATCACTGGATACTGAGAAAAAGTGTTGTCCTTTTGGCCTGAAGTCTCACAATAATAACCCTGCAGAGGGTTCTGCTCTAGAGATTCCTCCATGTTCTCTGCTCCATTTTAAAACCATTTTATTTTTTAAATCAAAACCAAATAATTATGAAGACAACACACTGCATCTTCATTTAGAAGAAGGTCATAGGGATCTAAGAACCCTATGTTTAGAAGCATACCATCTGTCAAAATAAAATAAAATGACAGAAAAAAATATCATAATAAAATAACTCTATATAATATAAAGAATTTTTTTAACTGTTCTGTTTCTGATGAATGAAATGTATTGACCTGCAAAGATACAGAAAGCAGAAAGTTTCTGCTTTTCCATCTAGGTGGATTGCAACTGTGTTTCAAAAAAGAAAAAGAGACTAAAATGTTCTAGGTAGGTGAGTGTTCCTGAGAGTGAGAATTTGACATAAGCTTTATTTGAAATAGATAATTTTAAATGGTCATTTGGGAATATTATTAATCAGAAGTAGGCCCTACATTTTTCTGTGTGTTCACATGAGTACTCTAGAAAGAGAGAAACTGTCCTGAGTAATAGTTAGAGAAGCATTAGTTAAGTTTGTGTTAATTTAACAGGATTATAGGTTAACATAACAGGATCTATAGGTTAAGGAAAGCTAAGTCACATCCTACACAAGGAAAGCTGCTTATCTCACATCGTCCCACAAGGTAAACATGCCTCTCTGTGAAACAGCCATGCGATGAGACCCATGAAGGAAATATGCCTTCTCTATCATAGCAACATACATTTCAACATCAGAATGGCACTGACCCTACCAGCCCTCTGTAAGATCTTGAAAACCTGAACTTACATGGAGTGTTGAGCCTAGGTATTGAATGAACCCATCGTGTAATATTTCTGGATGTGATTAGGTTTGCCTCATCTGTATTATGTTCTGGGCTCTTTTTTTAATTGGGATTTTGCTTCCTATTTTAATTCAATGTTTGAAATTTATGAGAGGATGGCCATATACATTAAACAAACAAACAAACAAACAAACAAACAAACAAATAACAATCATTGGCTTTGTATATCTGAGTTTGGAAAGAAGGAATTGAAATTAGCAATTCATGAAACAAAAAGCAGGCTTACAGAGAAAAAGGAGGCAGAGGGTAAATATTTAACTATCTATTTATTCCTCTCTGTCCCCTAGGTTAGTACGTTTTGGGATGCTAAAAAATCAGTGCCATTGGATTCATACCTCACCGAGAGGAAAGAAGAAACATAGATATATTTTAAAGATTCCAAGTTACTAGAAAAATATTAATAAATAACAAGATGTACTGAAATAAAGATAAAATAGCGCCAAGCGTGCATATTTTAATACAGTATAGAGAATACCATAAAACCTTCCAAACAAGTAGAAACTGGAATGAGACTGGAAAGAATGATCTGTCAGATGGTTCCCCCAGCACTGACCAAGTTGGGCTCAGGATATATAAGCCTTCACTGTAAGGACATGGGGAGATAGATCACAAGGCTTGTGTACTTTAGCCATCAGGCCTGTGGGCTGTCAGCCATAGGAGCAAAGGAAAATAAAACAGATTCCTGTACAGATGCCTAAATCTAAATCAAGACCCTGCAAAGGAACGGAGTAAAGTGACATAAAGAAAAATCACAAAGAACAGACGGCTTTGCTTTTTCTTGGAGAGCATAAAATAGGGGACGAGGAATGGATATCTCAAAAGGCGGAAAACAGAATAGGTACAGATGGGCACCACATGAAAAGGGAAGGATCTTTAGCTAGGAAACTTGGAGCCCAATACAAAACAGGGTTACAGAGCTGCACCACTTCGACCTGTAACAGGATCATCAGGAACTGGCCCAAGTATAGATTTCTAAAATAAGGCAAAAGTTGAATAAGCAGACATAGCAGTGGTTTCTACCGGTTTGCCTGGTTCGGGTGAACTGGTAGTGGCGGCAGTGGGAGGCTCCGCCCACCCGCCCTGATGTCATCACGGACGCTGTGCGCATGCGCAGAAGGTTCTGCACATGTACAGAAGCACCGCACACACACCCTCACAGTTCCAAACCGGTAGCGGAACCCACTACTGAGACATAGCCATGATTTTCAGAAAACAGATCATAAATCAAGCCCCTATGATCAGAGGGTCTACAAAGGGCAGTTATTTAAGATGCTCGGAATCTGCAGCTAGTTGGAAAATTAGCCTCTGGGCTCTTTTGAAGTCATCCTTCACAAAGCATGCATATTCCCCTCTGAATTCCTTTGTGAATTTGTTTCCATGCTCCATTCAAGAGGTTGATGATTGCCCTTCAGGTCAGCCTATCCCAAAGACTATCCCTTCTCTTATGAACCTGATGATTATTTCTCAACTTCTTCTGAGGTTACTATGCTCTCCCATCCAGAAAGGCAGAGTTGGTACAGTCTCTTTGGACTTAAACTATCGGTAGTTAATTACAATTATGTTTGTCTCCCTAAAACAAATAAGCTCTGAAATAAGACCTTTGTGAGTGACAAGCCTGCTACCAGAATAGAAAAAATATATCTAGACTTAATCTACAACCAGCATGCTTTTTTCTTACATTTAACTTAATTTAAAACTGTCTCTAAATAAAGTTACTAGCAAAAAACATCAACAAAGATCAAACATCAGATCTTTGTGTCAAATTATTACACACTCATACAAAATGAACTGAAGTAATTTCCATTAAAAAAAAATAAAGTCCCACAAATTTAAACTTCCACACAATAGCAGGTTGTTGATAAGTTGATAACTAAACAAGTAAACAAAAAGCATGTTCTTTAACCTACCTCATTGGGAGACTGAAGAGGCTGACGTTAAACAAAGCCTCTCCGAATTTCACAGGAGGATTAAACGGGAACAACATAATTTATATTTCAATTAGACAATAATTTGAGGTTCGGTGTAATCTCATAAACAATCATGAGAGAATGGAAAGCAAAGGGTCTAAGGAGATAACTGCCCTGTGAGGTTGTCCTGTTTCCAGCACGGGTTAACAACAGTTTCTCCCCACTTGTCTCTACCTATCCTACCCTATCTGATAGGAGGGCATTGTGGTATGGCTCAGAATGACAATCTTTCCTACTGTGTTGCCCACCCTTTAGCACATCATCTACCCTAGCTCCTGGTTGTGTAGATAACTGGTTAGATAATGTCCAACTGCATGTATTTTACTTTTAGAATAGAATAAAATAGAATAACAGAGTTGGATGGGGCCTTGGAGGTCTTCTAGTCCAACCCCCTGCCCAGGCGGGAAACCCTACACCACTTCAGACAAAAGGTTATCCAACATCTTCTTAAAAACTTCCAGTGTTGGGGCATTCACAACTTCTGCAGGCAAGTTGTTCCACTTTTTAATTGTTCTAACTGTCAGGAAATTTCTCCTTAGTTCTAAATTGCTTCTCTCCTTGATTAGTTTCCACCCATTGCTTCTTGTCCTGCCCTCAGGTGCTTTGAAGAATAGTTTGACTCCCTCTTCTTTGTGGCAACCCCTGAGATATTGGAACACCGTTATCATGTCTCCCCTAGTCCTTCTCTTCATCAAACTAGACATACTCAGTTCCTGCAACTGTTCTTCATATGTTTTAGCCTCCAGTCCCCTAATTTTATTTTTTATGTTACGCATTTTAAGCATTATTGTAAGCTGCCTAGAGAAATATATATGGAATTGATGGCTACATAAATCAAATCAATGTATATATAGTTGTATTCCTAATCAGCTTTAAAAGTATTTTTTAAAATTTTTTGGTCACCTCAGTGCATTTTTCCTGTGTCACATTATTTTCTTCTAAGAAACCTTTGCATTTTGATTGGCTATTTCACAGAAGTAGGAATGTCCCTCAGTTGAATCAATGGTTACCATGTACCAGTTATATATTTTTTTATAGAGGCACATTTAACTGTGGAATTTACTGGATGTGCCAATGGGCTGCCAATAATTTAAAAGCCTATAAGAATTAATGTTTTTAGAAGATTCCAGAATATACAATGTTGCTCCCTTATCTCTTTCCTCTTGTAGAAAAGATCAGAGTCAGCTTCTTAGAATAACAGAATAACTTAGAATAACAATTAGAGACTCATATATCAAAGCTGTGTTACGTTTCAAAGAATGCCCTTTACTATCTTCACACTTTGAATGATTACCCCCCTCCATCCCTCTCATTATTTCGAATTCTCATGCAAAGCAATTCTGTCTACATTTTGGAATCTGTGCTACTCATGTCCATGCTCACATGCTCAGACTGCCTTTGATCAACTTTCTATATGAGATCTATGTAAACTTGTGCAATCTGCTCCTGTTTGTTTGACTGCAAAAGCCCAGTGACTGACTGCAATCTGTTAGTTTTAGAACTAATCAAATGATTGTAGGATTCTCTCTAGTTGTTGGTGAGTTTCTTTTGGTGAAATTTTCCACCATAGATTACATTAAAAAAAAGGGGTGGGGGTGGGGGAAGACAATTCTATATTTTTGGGTTTAATACAAGCAGGCTCATAATATCCACTTTGAGTCACAATTTTGCACCATTGACATTATCTTTGACTATGATAATGGTGGGTTGCCCCCGGTTCGGACTGGTTCTATAGAACCGGTAGTAAAACCAGCAGGAGGCTCCGCCCACTGACTCAGACGTCATCAGAAGCGATCTGCGCGGGCACGATGCGAACCAGTAGTAAAGGTAAGTAGAACCCACCCCTGGACTATGAGTATATATATAAATAGACACGCACCTATACATAAGTATACTTCTGGTCGCTATCATGGTTTATAATGCAGAATCATTTACAACATTAAGTTGGTGCCATTTAATGGGTTTTCTAATGGCAGGCAATGTATCTCCACAGAGACTTCGAAAACAACTTGTCTGCATCTTTTCATTAAGTGCTTTCAATCATGTTTTAGTTATAAAATATTTTTATTTCATAGATCTTCTTAAATGCCATTGTGTTTTGTGGCTGGATAATTCTTTTATAGGGTAATTTTTCAGTAGTTTAATTTGTAGTAGAAAGACTTCCAGGGAAGGAAAAAGCTTGGGAAGCAGTATATATTCATGTACCTAGATCTAAATGAATATGCTTGTGCTTTAAAAATTCAATCAACAAAAGCTTATGTTTAATATACAATATAAATATATAATATAAACATATTGCTTAGAGCTCTGACTCCATTTGATGAAATATAACAACAATTAAAAACTAAAATATTTATACATATTAGACAGTGAAAATGAATAAAGGAAGCTGAGGGAAAGGTAAAAATAGATTTTTCTATTAAGACACCGAGGGCTCAGTTCCTGACCAAATTCTTGGACTGACACCTATCCTGAATAGCTCTGGAACCTGACTGGGGTGCCATCACATGGAAGATAGTCTACATTTCTCACTACCACCATCGTCTTTCATGTGTGATATAGACTGTGGAGACACAAGGAAGAGAGAAATGTGTTAATGTTTCATGTTTCTCATTGTAATGACAGACACCAGCCAACATATCAGGTTATGGGTGTGTGGTTAGGACAAGGTAAGATATTGTTGGACTATTGTATAGGATTAGAATATTTTATTTGAGCATGTATACTTTTATTAAAGCTCAAATGCCATGTCTCCTTTCATTTTTTTTAAGATTCCTGGGCCTTCTTACATTTCATTGTTCACAGACCTGAAAGTAGTTCACCCAGGGAAGTAACAAAAGGTGTATACATCCCAATAATAGTTTTTCCTTAGATAAGTGGCAGCACCTGCCCTCTGGAACAACCTACCCCCAGAGATACGCACGATACCAGACCTCCGGACTTTTCGTCGGGCCCTGAAAACTCATTTATTTCATCTAGCCGGGCTGGCTGGATCCCATCCTTTCAGTTTTAATTTGAAATTGGTTTTAACTGGGTTGTTTTAAATTGTGGGCTGAAATTATTTAATATCTTTTAAACTGTTTTTAAATTTTATATGATATGTTTTATCTCGGCTGTTCACCGCCCTGAGTCCTGTTGGAGAAGGGTGGTATAAAAATCAAATAAATAAATAAATAAATAAATAAGTATTCTCAGGAAACTTGGAGACCCTGGCAAGGAAGAGAGGAAATGCCTTATATGGAATAATGTGACTGGGTAAGGGGGATGGTATCATTAGCCGGGGCTGATTATATAGTAGACCTATACTAGATCAAGGGGTCTTTGCAGCTTAAGGTTAATTATTTGCTGTCATCTGCTCGTAGATGAAGAATAAAGAAATTAATTTCATGCAACTGCCTGGTGCTTTTGTTTTCCCCACCTCAGAAATGTACTTGGTAAGGAATAAATATTCCAACAATGTAGTGTAGGGATCTCAAATTTGTAGCTTGTGGGTCACCTGCAGCTTTCCGGGTAATTCCAGGTGTTCATTATCGTGGCAATCTCCACTTGCAGAAGAAATTTGTTCCTAGCTGTATTTACCAATTAACCAGACTAGAGATTTTATTTTTTCCTGTGCCTTTGAGCCAGTTTTGATTACAGGTGACTGCTTGGACTAGTCCCTGCAATTTTCTTGGCAACATTTCAGAAGTAATTTGCCATTTTCCGCTTCCTAAGACTGAGAGAAAGCATGGTCCAATATCCCCCAGCTGGCTTTGATTTTAGGTGGGACCAGAATCACAGTCTTCTAGTTTCCAGGCTGGTACCTACACCTGATTGGCTCTTATATTTATGGAATAAAGAGAGGAAATTTTATTCAACAAGATTCTTAGATTACCTAGAAGATACCTCCCTAGGTAATGATTTATAAAGAAGACCCAGAAAAATAATTAGCATTGCTTTTATAGGATTACAAAATTCTCTTTATTCAACAGTTACACTATAAGAAAATTTGTTATAAGCCAAACAAATATACCAAGAACCAAGTTCTCCTTAAGCTTCAATTTCCTCTGTCCCACTGAATCATGTCCCTACAATTTAGAGATCTTCTATTTTGCTAGGCAAAGACAGTGTCAAGCTTCAGAAGGCCCTTTTGCTGTTGCAACTATTATAGCTTCTCACCTTGCCAATGAACTATGGGGGGAATGAAGGGGGAGATAGAACTTAAATTCCTGACATCAGGATGCCAGATGTGAGAACCAAGGACATTTTGGCAGGTGTTTACCAGAGCCAAAGGACTTTTTCACAAAAATACCAGGAGACTCAATTGGACAATGTAACCTGGTCTTATAGGGGAGAGGGAGAACCTGAACTTTAATTATGTGGGTGTGCGCGGGAAAGGGTTAGATCTGGTTTTGCCCTCATCTTTGCCGATATGATGTACTCAATAAAGTTTTGCATTAAGAGATTGGATCGTCTCAGCCATGCTTGCTTTGGTTGGCTTCTTCAGTCGTAACGTTGACAGAAAGGCTGTTGAAGCCATTATCTTTGTATACCTTTAGCAAAGCAAAATTCCACAACATCATAACAATACTTCTTGAGAGATGAGGCCACTGCTCAGTGAGCAAATACATGGACATACAAGTTGGACCATGGAAGCAGTCCAGCAGGAGGAGCAGCCACCCTAGTGAATCTCCCAGCAGCTTCAGAAAGCCCTGCTTAGCTAGGAGAAACACTCAGCACCCTGAGGCCTCTCACCCTGAGCAGTGTCTCCTGGAAACCCCATTCTTACTGACATTCCATGGCTACTGCCACCCAAGATGGTGTCAGGCTCTGTGAATAGGGAGCCATGGAGAGAAATCTGACAGTGAAGGCTGACAGTGAGGAGGAGATAGAACTTTGGTGGCGCAGCAGACTAAAGTGCTGTTAAGTAACACCAGCTGCCTGCAATTACTGCAAGTTCAAATCTCACCAGGCTCAAGGTTGACTCAGCCTTCCATCCTTTCGAGGTAGGTAAAATGAGGACCCGGTTTGTGGGGGCAATAAGCTGACTTTGTATAAAAAAGAACACTGCTGGGAGGGAGGGGGAGCAAAGCCCTACTAAGGAGGTATATACAAAAGTATGAAGGCTATTGCTTAACGCATTGTAAGCCGCCCTGAGTCTCCGGAGAAGGGCGGCATATAAATTGAACCAATAAATAAATAAATAGGCGGGAAGAAAGAAAGGCTGAATCTGGCAAACGTATCATGAGGGTCTTTCTGTTGGGCAATGAGTGAGAAAAGGGTAGGTTGAGAAAATAAATGGATATTCCTTAATATTGACTTCCCATGATTCAAGTTGAGGACCATTTGGCATCTCCCTTCTTTTACCAGTTGACCACATTTTGAGAAATGACATTACAGAGTAAGATTACAGGGTGTTTCTAGAGCTCCAAATGCCTGTTTAGCTAAATGCTTCAGAAGTGAAGCCAGGAAGTGGATTTAATGGCTTTCTCAGAGTTTTCCAACAAAGTCTCATAGTGCACCACTGTTGAACACTTGAGCTCTCAGTCTCAAGAAGGATTCATCAGAGTAAAAATTGAGTTAAGATAGATTTATGAATATTGCTATGGCAGGAGTTTCCCATTTGCAAAATAGCCACAATAGTGAACGTGACAACTTCAAAACAACCATTTTCCAGAAAACAAATTTGTGATGGTAATCAGGAAGTAATTTATCTAAGGAAAAGGCAGAAATGGGATCTAATCTCTATAGCATTAAGTTGCCTTTCTTACAAAACTTTCCTGTTCTAAAACTAATTTCCCACAAGGGAAGCTGACATCAATCAATAAAAAGCAACTTAGCTAGGAAACCAAAGGCAAAATTTGGAGGGGTGGGGAGCAAACTAAGTCCAATTTATTTGCTCCTTAAAACAGAATAAAAATGCCCATTTTAAAGAAGACAATCATGCACTTTCACAAAAGAAAAACACTAGATAAAACCATGCATGTATACAAACACAAATACAAACACCCACAGGCACAAACTCTTTGGCAAAATATATCTGCACACTAAAAACACACTAGGTAAAATTACTCCACATGACACACAGCCAATTTAGGCAGATGTCCCATCCAACAATATGCAATTATTCATGCAATCTAGAGACTTGCATGGTCTTTGGTCAAAAATGAATTCCCAGGTAGAGAAGAGTAGTAAAATGCCAGGGGCATTTCCATCCCATCCTTCCATTTCATTCTGAAACTGGGTATCTGGAAAGCTTCTGTCACAGTTTGCCTGAATGTCCATTCACTAAAAATGAAAAAGAGAGATTAGCTTTCATGGCTCATAAAAATTTCTGTGATGGGAAGAGGACAAAGGAGAATATTGGATCCATTAACTGATAAGTCTGCCATCAAATCAGTGCCTCTGGTGATCTGAATGACATTATTTGCTGACTCTGCTTCTAGTATCTTGAACAAATGTCAAAATCATGGGGAATGGGGAGAGATGGGGTTGGTCTGCAGCTGGCACATTTATTAGCTAAGATGATACGTATAATGTCTAGTCAATTTTTCCCATTATTACTTAAAAATTCTTCCCATTTTATATCTTTCTTTTCATCTGCTTTCTATTGTAATTTTCCAGTTCCTTTTCGTAAAAAAAAAAAAAAAATGGGGAATTATTGAGTAGAAAAAAACCCTTCGTATTTTTAAAATTCAGTCCTAACAAGTATTGATTGTTAGATTCCTTTTTACATGTTTTTCAGGCTCAGTTCAAGTTTTGGGTTAATCCCTGATCTGCATAAATTGTCTCATGTTTACATTTATTTAAGTGGGTTCTTCTCCTGCCCTCAATACTGACCCTATGGTTAGGTTCATGGGCATGCCACATACGCCACACAAGATCATTCTCTCTATTATGATCCTTTAAGATATGCAGTCACTGCACATATCTTTGCCCTGACAGTTGCCCAATATTGTTACTCTGGAGCCAGTCTGAAATTATACAAAACAAAACTTGCATGATGCAGTTTACAGAACCAGAAATGCCCAGAAGTGAAGATATAGATCTGAGAAGTCTTTGACTTTTTTCTCTGAGGCTGGCTATGAATTTTATGTACAGTTCTCAGTCAGCTTTTGATAGTGTGTGCCATACCATGTGTGTTAATCAAGCAAGTGGTAAGGTAGTAGGGGAACTCAGACACAAAACAGGTTATGTAGAAAGTAAACAGAGGGTCATCCAAAAAGGATCAGATGTCTATTTATGCAAAGTATGAGAAATAAACAAGATGAATTAGCAATTCATGTAAATGAGGGCAGGTATGATATTGTTGCCATCACGAAAACTTGGTGGGACAAAACTCACAAATGGAATATACAGCTATATACAGGAATATATCAAATATTGAAGCTACAGGAACCTCAGAAGGGAGTGATTATACAATATTGGAATTCAATATTATGCAAGAACAAGCAATAGAATAATGTCAAACTAGAGTCTTGGACTTTAAGAAATAATTTCAATAAACTTAGAGAGAGCTTGGGAAGGATTCCATGAATGAGAATCCTCAGGAGGAAAACAATCCAAGAAGCTTGGGAAACTTTGAAAAATGAGATTATAAAAGCCCAGTCTAGCACAATACCAACAAAGAAGAAAAAATACAGCTCTCAAAAGAAACCAGCATGGCTGCATGAAGAACTCTCTGATAAATTGAAAGACAAAAAGGACAAGTATAAAAAGTGGAAAGAGGGAGACAAACTAAGGCAGAATATCATCAAATAGTCCAAGCCTGCAAAGATGAAGTGAGGAAAGCTAACAATCAAAATAAACTCAAAATGAAAGGCTTGCGACAAAACTCAAAAATAACAAAAAAGCTTCTTTCAACATGTAAAAAACAAGAAAAAAAATCAATGAAACAAGTGGTCCATTAATGGGAGAAAGTGGCAAGAAGGTGACAAGCAACAGGGAGAAAGCAGAACTGCTTAACTCCTTTTTGCGTCGTTTTTGCAACTGTGAGAGGAATCTTGGAGTCCTAGAGGACAATCACTTAAATATGAGGCAGCAGTGTGTGCTGCAGCTGCCCAAAAAGACAACACAAGTTCTAGGCTGCATTAACAGAGCGTTAGAATCAAGATCACATGAAGTGTTTATAATGCCTTGGTAAAACCACACTTGGAATATTGCATCCAGTTTTGGTCACCAAATGTAAAAAAGATGTTGAGACTCTAGAAAGAGTGCAGAGAAGAGCAACAAAGATGATTAGGAGACTGGTAGCTAAAACATATAAATAACGGTTGCAGGAACTGGGTAGGTCTAGTTTAATGAAAAGAAGAACTAGGGATGACATGATAGCAGTCTTTCAATATCTCAGGGGATGCCACAAAGAAGAGGGAGTCAAGCTATTTTCCAAAGCACCTAAAGGCAGGATAAGAAGCAACGGGTGGAAACTAATCAAGGAGAGAAGCAACTTAGAACTAAGGAGAAATTTCCTGACAGAACAATTAATCAGTGGAACAACTTGCCTCCAGAAATTGTGAATGCTTGTGAAAAGCTGTATTGCAATATTTCAATCATGTCTATCTTCTACTACATTCTCTAAAAGAGAAGTAAAATGGATTGTAGTATGTTATCTTCAATCTGAATTAGTGAAACACTGATGAAAATCCATGTTGCTCAAAGGGGCACTATGTAATTGCTATGTATCAGTCTCCATTGTATCTCTTGTCAATTCTTTGGCTAAAAGTACCAAAAAACAAAGTAGTAAAATCATTCACCACCCCATCTTCATCATCACTGCAAACTCAAGGTACATTCTTTTGGTATAGGGGACTTAAATACACATAAAATCTTCCTTGTGGGAAAAATATATAAACAGGAGAAAGATAGGGAATTGTAAAAATTACTGTGCAAATAATTAATCATATCAAATCTTCCAAACATTTTATGATAGATAACAAACTGATGATTGATGCCACAGCTACAGCCTCATGGCCATTGGGGACATCATTGCCATCTAAGCCAAGGTCACTGAACTTTATAACCTCCCAAAAGTTTGCAGAGACTTAGCTGACACTTAGGAACAAGGGCTAAAGGCAACATAAACTGTACAGCTAGCTGTCTGCTGCTGATCCTTGACCTTTCAAGAGGTTGAATTTTTTTTCACTGTGTAAACTTCTTTTCAAAACAAACAAGCAGACAGTAAATTTAGAAGATCACTTAATCTTAATTAGATAATAAAATAAGGCATTATATTTGATATTTTGAACCCATATTGAAAAGGTAGTGAGTGCTGTTTCTGGGATTTAAGGGCATCTTTAATGTTACTTTACCTCTGGAAATGACAGGCAACAGCTGCCTCTGATTTGGAATAAGCATTTAAAGGGCCTGCTTGCTGAGGCTGCTGCTACTCCTTTCCCTGCTTTCTCTCTCCCTTTATTTTCTTCCCACCTCACTTGTGGCTGAGCTTTTGCTAGTTAATAGGAACTGATTGTCTGTACCAAATTATTGCCTCTAACAGTTAAAAAGGCAAAACATGTCTTCTGCATATAAACAGGAAAAGAGATAGGAACATTTCTCTCTCTCTGTGTAACTAGGCATTGGAATTTTATGTCATACTATATAGTCCAGATGTCTTGTTCTCTGCCAGAGTCCCTCCCTATTATACTTCAGCTCCACCATGGCAGATGGCTTAACAACAGTACTGTAGGCAAGGATTTCCTCAGCAGAGGGGTTGGCATCCAAGAGCAGCAATGATAAATAGGATTTTCCTTGGCCTTGGAAAAGTTCCAAGGTGGTACCTGAAAAATACCACTCATGTATCCTTTTGCTAATCTGACATATTCTGCTTTACACTTTATGGTTTACTCTTTATAGCCTTCAGAAACCTGGTGTTTAAGCCACCTGAAACTGAATTTCACCATAGAATCATACCTTAAGTCAATGATGAACAGTACTTTAGAAGTCTCTGGATGAAGAAAGGTTGGGTTGAGAGCAAAATGTAAAAGTAGGTAATACTTCATAAAGCAACATTTACAGAACCAAAATACACACACAGTTTGATTCCCTCTTCAAATGAAAATGCTGATCACTTCCTGTCATGCAGGATTCTTAGGAATGATTCCTAAATCACAGACTCTGGAGGTTAATTTATGGAATGATCTGTCAAAGGTGCTGCATGTTTTCATCCACCATATTATTTTCTCAGGATGTCAGAAGGCAAAACTACATGAGCTTTAGAGAGGGTCATTGGCCCCCATTCACCTTTAGGTTTGATATGTGCAATCAACCCTCACTGAAACAATTGGTATTCCCCCCACCTCTCTGGTCATGGCAGGATTCTCCCTTAATACCAGGATTGCAGCAGGATGTAAAGGTTCAGGGAGCTGATAGCCTGGTGTGGAAGGCTTGTATTGCATTTTCTGTGGCCTATAGAGTTCCTCTGTCTTAGAGAAAATGGTATTTCTCTCAGGAGGTGACATACATGACAACCCTTTGAGGTAGTTCAGACAAAAAATAACTCATGAATGTCTTTTAAGGTTACAGTAATAGAACCTCCCTTCCTTCATGTCTATGGAGATTCTCAATCATCCAGGTCATGTTTGTCCCAAAGTTGCTTCTCCAAAAGGCAACTGGACTTTCTTGTTTTTTCCTTGAAAACATTTTGCTTCTCATCCAAGAAGCTTCTTCAGATCTTCAGAACTATATAAGAAGTGAAACGTTTTCAAGGAAAACACTAAGAATGTCTTTTGTACTCCCTTCCTTTACTTTTAGTTTCCAGAAAACTAGAGAGGGTCTCTTCCAGGTCTCTTCTACTTACCTTTACTACTGGTTCGTAATGGGATTGTGTGCATGTGCTTGCTTCGCTCATGCATGCGCCTTGCTTCTGCGCATGGACAGAAGCTTCTGCGCATGCGCAGATTGCTGATGATGACATCCGGGGCAGTGGACAGGGCCTCCCACTGGTTTTACTAGTGGTTCTTGTGAACTGGTCCGAACCGGGGGTAACCCACCACTGGTCTCTTCTGAGGCATTTCTCATGTCCCTTTTTTCTTTTGTGGGCTGAGATATCATTTCTATGATTGTTGTATAGGTTGTCGTTCTTCCTTGTCTCCTAAGATCATTCCTATATACCATTACAAGTGACAGATTTGGAGGAACGAAGCACTCAGCAAATATTATAAATCTGTATTAGGTTTAGGTTTAGTTTAGGTTTTATTTGATTTATATACCGTCCTACTCCCAAAGGACTCAGGGCGGTGAACAGCCACAAGATAAAACACATAAATACAAAATTTAAAAGCAAAATAAAACCGAATTAAACAATTTGGCCCAAGACAGATTTAAAACACCCCAATAATTAAGAACAGATTAAAATTACATTTTAAAAGGGAAAAAGGGAAAGTTAGGCCAGGCCAGCCTGATGGAATAAAAAGGTCTTGAGAGCGTGGCGGAAGGTGCACAGATCCGGGATCCTCCGTATCTCCGGGGGGAGCTCATTCCAGATGGTAGGTGCCCCCACAGAGAAGGCTCTCCCCCTGGGGGTCGCCAGCTGACATTGTTTGGCCGACGGCACCCGGAGGAGCCCCTCTCTATGAGAGCGTACCGGCCGGTGGGAGACTACTGGTGGCAGCAGGCTGTCCCGTAGATAACCACCCTTACATATAATATACATTCTGTTTCATCAATGGAAGAATATTCAGTCATGGTATAGCCTACGACTCATCTTCTTTTTATAGTATATTATACTGTTGTCATTTGGGCAATTTTGTCTGTTTCAAACTGTGTTTGATTTCTTGTGTTGTTTTTGTATATTAGTCCATTTCCTTCAGTGCACCAACCTAGTTGGCAATATATTTATTTATTTTTTTAAATTGAGCTAGGAATTGTATCACAAAATGTAGGACATAACAAATAAATTCTGGCCTACATAGAACTGGTCAAAAGCACCATTGGTAGGGCTGGGTGAAGAAACCTGTAAGGAACTGGCCAATGGCATTCTTGGTCTGCAAATCTTATGTTTTCAGATCCAATTCATGATGTGATAGTAGATGAAGAGTCTTATGTTGCCTGTTTTTGACATAAGTGAATAGGAAGTTATGATCTAAGCATCTTTGTAGTGCGCCCACTTTAGGATATGAAATACAATATTTATAAACAAACCGAAGACAAACAAACAAGGGATGAGACTAGTTGCTTGCAGGACCATCTCTCCCCAGTTGTATCTACCTCTCCAATGAGATCTACCAGGATAAGCATGCTCCAGGTTCTGTCTATTAGTGAATGGCATCTGGTGTATCTCCAGAGAATAGCCTTTTATATCATGGTGCCTGAAGGTTAGACTTGCCCTGATCCATTTTTGACAGCAAAGCCTTAAAAACCTGGCATTATTGATGAGCCTGGAATCCAGGTTGTGTAGCTGACCTTACAATTTGGTTATGTTGATCATGTTGATTGGTTGTATCCCTTTATATGTTTATTGTTTTATGATGTTTTAATCTGTATTTTTAATCCTTTAATCAGTCCTAGTTTGAAAAAGGGCAGCTATATCAATTGAGTGAATGAACAAATAAACAAGATACTGGCTTCAATATAATGCATGCTAATTTAATTGGCACACTGTAACAAGTGGCATGAACTGTAATGTTAGATCTTCCTTCTTGCTGCAGACCATTGCATGTCTTTCAAATACCATTTCTGAGGATTAAGGAAGTCTTAAGTAACCAACTTTTAAATCTTGACATGAAACATGTTTTTATATGTATGCTGTATGTATATAGGTGCCATCATTTTCATTTTTAATGCTTATCTGAACTTCTCAAAGACATTCATATTGATAAACGTGGATAAGAAGGGAGATGAATCATCATGGGTATAACAGAATTACCCAAGTGTGATGGGCAGTTTAGAAAATTGATAAATAATTTAAAATAAAATGTTCACCTTAACTGTACTAGCCAACCACATGGGAGAACGAACAGAAGACCACTTGAATGAATAATATTAATATTCATCAAGAATTTCTATCAAGAGGCTATGAGGGCATGCACTTTTGAGGGAAATCAGATTGTACTGTTTCTAAAATGCCAAATTCTCAACTTGAAGATGGGCTCTGGATTCTTCCTGGAGCTTTATTTGAGTGTCGTGGATATGCCTGACATTCATTTTTATTTGGTTTGGTACTTTGGGAATCAGTGATTATGCATAAATATTTGTCAGGGTTACTGGAAAGTCAGATATAAAAGAATGCCAGAAGTTGCAGCTATTGGGAAAGGAAGCATTACTTCCCAATATGATTTTGCTGACCTATTATTATATTACAATTCAGTCCTAAATGATTTGAAGACAGGATATGTGAAGATAATATCTTTCCATAGTATTCTTGCTAGTCCACAGTATTTTCAGGAGACTTCTCCAATACCGAAGTTCAAAGGCATTAATACTCTTCCTTATCTTGGTTCTTTAAAGTCCAACTTTCATTTTCATAGAGAGTCATAGGGAATACTAAAGCTTGCATGATTCTAATCTTTATAGAAAATACAAGAAAGACTCCATTGAGATGGAGTTGGCTTCCGTTTCAGAAACAACTCAAATTAACTGCTTCTTTTCCTGTAATTCTGATCTCTGTAGGTCAGAATCACAGATGTTTCTGAAATAGAAGCCAACTCTAGCTCAGTGGAGTCCTTCTTGAAATACAAGACTGAATAGACAATAACTGAAGATTTGCTTACCCATTTGCCACTTTTTTTTTTAATGATGATGATTCTCTATTCCTCTCTCTATGGGTCTATCTTCATCTGCAAAGTGCACAAGGAAATATGGTGTTTAAGAAGCATTTCAGTGAAATTTAGGTACTTCTCTGGTTGTTTAGATGTTATACTAAACAAGATGTCATTACTTCAAAGTGGCCCCTGGCCAATCTCCTCTTTTGCTAAATGTTTTAGAAGTAAAACCAACCATGATGATATGAGTGGGAACAGAGTTAAGGACTGTGTGTTTGTGTGAATTAATACAGTGTTTTATTTTTTATTTTTTTGTATGGATTCCATTGTTATAGGATTGAACCAGTGGTGGGTTGCTACTGTTTCACCCTGGATCAGGCAAATTGGTAGCAGCAGCGGCGGGAGGCTCCACCCACCTGCTTGGACGCTTCTGTGCATGCACGCAAGCGTGCGAGCGCCTGCAAGCAAACCGGTAGCAACGGGTTTTGAAACCTGATCCTGGATTGAACTCATCTTTGAGTACCATCATGAACTGTAGCTTTGTAACATCTTCTCAGCTCAAATGACATTTGTTCCTTGTGCTGGATCATAGGCAAGTGATGTAAACAGCCAATGGGCAAGATAAACTGAACAGAGAGCTTCCACATCTTGTGCTACTTAGTTTAAATATTTTCCCTATCTAAAATTTCAGGTGCACATTGAAGAAAATGAGTTAGTTGAAAAGCTGTACAGAGTGACATGAAGCAAATAGACATCATGTATCTACTGATTTAGTCAGAACCTCTTGAAAAGAGGGGTAGAGAAGGAGATTTTCACTAGAACAAATAGTATTAGATAATAGACTAACAAGAGTTGGAAGAGCCTTGGAAGTCTTCTAGTCTAACCTCCTGCTCAAGCAGGAAACCCTATAACATTTCAGACAAATGGTTGTTCAATCTTGACTTAAAAACCTCCAGTTTTGGAGTACCCACAAATTCTGGAGGTAAGTTGTTCCACTGATTAATTATTCTAACTGTCAGGAAATTTCTCCTTTGGTTGGTTCTCTCCTTGATTAGTTTCCATCTATTGCTTCTTGTTCTGCCTTTTCATCTATTTGGAGAATAGAATGACCTCCTCTTCTTTGTGGCAGCCCCTTAGATATTGGAACACTGCTATCAATTCATCCCTACTCCTTCTTTTCATTAAATTAAACATACCCAGTTCTTCATATGTTTTAGCTTCTAGTCCCCTAATCATCAAGCTTCTAGTCCCCTAATCATCAATCGTCTCAACCAGTGGTGGGTTGCCCCCGGTTCAGACCGGTTCACAAGAACCGGTAGTAAAACCAGTGGGAGGCTCTGCCCACTGATCCAGACATCATCATAGGTGATCTGCGCATGCGCAGAAGCTTCTGTGCATGTGCAAAAGAGCACACACAGGCACAATGCGAACCATTAGTAAAGGTAAGTAGAACCCATCCCTAGTCTCAACATCTTTTTTATATAGTGGTGGCCAAAACTGGATGGAATATTCCAAGTGTGGTCTTACCAAAGCATTATAAAGTGGGACTAACACTTCACATGATTCTATCCCTCTGTTAATGCAGCCTAGGATTGCATTGGTATTTTTGGCAGCTGCACACACTACTGGCTCATATTTAAGTGATTGTCCATTAGGAAAATATGAAGAAGTCACCCTGTTTAGAAGCAAACTACACTGCTAGCCCTGTGTATTTCTTAACCATCTATATTGAAGTTTCTTAGCGTTAATTAGCTAACAGCATGAGGTCACTTAAACCTAAGTTGTCCTCCAATTGGGCATCATAGAGGTAATGTGCTCTACTAATAAGCATCCTGAGGCATGTGGTGAAAAGTAATTTTATTACCTGGAAATAAGTCGGAGCTGCTATATGCTAACGTTGGTTCATGATGATATGCATTTTAGACTCAAAATGAGAGAAGAATGGAAAAGGAAGGTTATACTTGCCACTGGTTTACACACTGCATATGCAATTGCCTGACAGATTTAAACTGGATAAAATAATTTTTTTGCAGATCAAAAATTTGAAGAACAATTTATGAGCATCTTCTTGTAAAAGTTTATAAAAAGTTATTGAAATTTAAGCTTGAAGATGAATATGTGAAAAATTGTATGGTTAAATGGGCTACAAATTTTTGTTATGTTATGTTTGATCAATGGGAAAACATGCAAACACAAGATTTGAAATTCATGTTAAATTATAAAGAAAATGTTTATCAAATGACATATTGATAGTATTTAACTCCTGATAATTTATCAAAGATGTATAAGTGAGTCTCTAATAAATCTGAAGATTTATCACTTTTGGTGGACATTTTGGAATCTGATATTTATATTGGTTAAATTTTGAAAATGAATGTAATCTTGAAACCTCAAGATTTATTTTAGGAATGGTAGATAAACAGATGAAAAGAAAACATGGGATTTGTTTTTATATATGACATCAGTAGCAAGGTTGTTATACATCTGAAGATGGAAAGAGGAATATATACGCACAATGGAGGAATGGATTTTGCTGGCTGAGATGGCAAAATTGACTGTTTCCCTTAAAGACAAAAACTTGATTAAATTTTTCACAACTTGGAGAGCACTGTTAGATTTCTTACAAAGTAAGGAAAAGGCAACTGAACTTTCTTTCTTCTTACAGAACTACAATATTTCTTCTTCTTACAAAGAAAGTCCAGTTGCCTTTTGAAAACGCACCTTTGGGAAAACCATGACCTGCTTGACTGAGAATCTCTATAGACAAACAAGATAGGGGGCGTGGATCAATTTTTGACTTTGGGATTTGATTTAATTTGCTAGAGAAATATTGTAGTTATTTAAATATGTATTTATTTATTTTGACAATTTATTATATATTGGATTAAAATTAAATGAACATATTATGAATCCTGATTTTTTAGAATATTGATTAGTATTATTTTAATCATTTACACTTAAAGACAAATTGTCATATTGTTATTATTTCTGCACTACAAAAAGTCAGAGGTCATTTTTGTTATATATTTGCTTGATATATTTTTGTCACTTTTTAATCTATCCTTTATTCCCTTCCCTTCTTTTCTTGTATATTAATTTGTATTTTAAAGTTTGAAATGGAATAAATATTTTATACACACAGTCCATCCGCCCCTCCCCCCTTTCCCCCTCTCTCTATATATGTATATGCATGTTTATGTATGTGTATATATGTATATGTGTGTGTATAAACTGTGTGTGTGTGTGTGTGTGTGTGTGTGTGTGTGTGTGTGTATCACCCATCCTTTCAAACATAGTTTAACAATCCTGCAACCCATTAGGCCTAATTCAAGGGTGAGGTCACCCAGAGAACAGACAAACCTTCCTCCAGGTTAAATAAAGTATATTTAAATGAATAAATAAATAAATAAAGTGGCATGAATAAAAGAAAATAAAGGGCCCACTCTCACCTGTGGATTAGCTCTTTTTGCAGAACTTTGTTTTTATTAATCAAGCTATGACTCATTCATCCAAAGATCCTATGTTGTCTCTTTATTCCTATATAAGTGGGTGGGAAAGGCACTTAAGCATTGCTATAGGGGAAATAGAAAAAATGTGAAGCAGTGAGAAGAGAGGAGATAGGAGCAAAATTACAAATCAATCATATTTTCATGGATTTTAACAGGACTTAGACTTCTTATATGTTAACATTCCATCTGCTTTATTCATTGGAAATGATACATAATATTATATTCCAAAGTCCTTTATGTGTATGCCTTTCTATGAGCAGTTTATTCAGTGATCTTTACCATTTCTGAAAGATGAGCAGAAATTTTAAGACAGGGAAACACAAAAATGTGATAGTAATAACGCTGCTTCACAGTGATTTACAGCTCCCTCTAAGCGATTTACAGAATCAGCATATTGCCCCCAACAATCTGGGTCCTCATTTTACTGACCATAGAAAGATGGGTCAACCTTGAGCTGGTGAGAATCGAATTGCCAAACTATAGTCAGCCTGCAGTACTGCATTCTATCCACTGCGCCACCACAGCTCATATAAAATAATTGTTGGATGCACCTGTATCTTCCATGTAGTTTTCCAGCATTAAAGCAGAGATTTGGAAGGTTTCCACAAGTGGCAAGGGCTTAAGCTCTGTGTGTGTCCTATTCACTACAATTTTTGGCAATGAAGGCATGGAGATTCTCCAAATAGTATTTAGCTTTCCAACTGAGCAGGCAAATGTTGGCCTTGATTTTCCCAAACTGAAATTAAATTGTTTGGCTAGAAGGGCATGCTAAAAAAGCTTATTTAATCAACAGCATTTATTGATATAGAGAAGATAGAAAAATATTAACCTTTTCTTTAAAAAAAATAAGAAAATAACCCCCACCATGGGACCAGCAACAGAAGGCAATAGGACATAAATAAATGCATAAATCCAATGCATGTGCTGTTGTTATATCAAAAAGAAAAAGGGGGAAAAATCATGACTGAAAATAAAGTGGAAATAATGAAGTGATCACCATCTTTCTTTGGAAATATGTGTGGCTACAGTCAGTATTGATTGGAACAATTTTAAAGGATAAAGTGAGAATAATGGAGCATGTGAAAGGCCCTGCTCTGACAAAAGCTATAATAATTACTAAACAACACAGTGGTTTAATCACTGAGATGGAAAGACTATTGATAATTTGGTTAGACAATCAAAAACAGTGTAATATGCCTATTAGCCTTACTTTATTGCAAGAAAAGATTCAAAGACTGTTCAGCCAGTGAAGGTGATTGAGATGAAGAATTTGTTGTGAGTAGGGGTTGGTTCAATCCTTTCAAAGGGAGGACAAATTTAGGTAAAATTAAAGCAGAAGGAGAAGCCCCAAGTGCCAATATCAGTGCTGTACATGATTGTTCTGAAATGTTGGAAAAAATATTGAGGAGGGAGGGTTTTTGCCAGACCAAATATTAAATATAGATGAGACTAGGTTGGTTTGGGGAAAAATGCCTGAAAGGACCAAAGTTTTAAAAGAGGAAAAAAGTGCACCAATGTATATAACACATTAAAGGATAGGATAAATATAACTGCTTGGAGGTAATGCATCTGGGGATTTCAAGAGCAAGCATTTGCTTATGTATTGCTTGTGTTCCTTAAATTCAAGGGCACTTTGCTACACCATTAAAGCAACTCTCCCATTATTTGGAAGGCAAATGCAAAGGCTTGGGTTACAATTGAAGATTGGTTCTTGAACCATTTGTCCCTGCTGTTGAATATCATTGCTTGGCCAATAAAGCCCCTTTCAAATTTCTCCTTGTGCTTAACAATGCATTTGGACATCCAAGCAGTTTAGATAACCTTCACCCCAATGTAAAGGTAATATTTTTACTGTCCGACACTACATTGCTACTCAGAGAGTCATAGCCTCCTTTAAGGCCTTTAAGAGTTTTTCACAAGCAGTCAGGGCTACCCAAGATGATGTGATGAGCTTAAGGGAGTTCTGAAAGAAGTACTATAACTATGATGCCATCAAAAATATTACTGATTTTTAGAAGAAATTGGATAAATTTTGCAATGGTGGGAAAAGACCTAGATTAGTGAAGAAAATGTGGTATCAAAATCAAAAGGAAGGTGGATTAGGAATCCCCAAACTACTCAATTATTATTGGGCTTATGCTATGCGGACTGTAGTAAAAATATTTAAAGGTGAAGATAGTCATTGGAGAGATTTAGAATTAAAGGACATCAAGAGATTTGGTTCAACATGGTTTTTAGATAAAGCAAAATCAAAATGTGTAATTAATAGCTATTGGTTAAAGGGACTGAGTAAAATTTGGAACAAATTTGTTAAAATTTTAATTCCAGATATAATTTTCTTAGGGAAGACAATTGAAAATTGGCCAATTAAAACTAATATAAGTCGTGATAGGGTAATGGAAGATGAAAATATACAAACTATAATAGATTGGTTAAAAACTTCAGAAAATGAAAGGAGGAAAAAAGAAATCATTGAAAAATTGGGTTTAGGCTGGTTTGAAAAAATACAGATAGAAAAATGGACTAAGAAGGTAAGGGACAATTGTTCGATAAGTAGAAGTAAAACTGAATTTGAATATTTAGTATTCCAAATTATGAAAGATGAAATTGGGCTAAAGGGACTCGTTAGTAAGATATATAAGATTATAAATTTTGATGGAAAACCACAAAGGGTGATGAAGATGAATTGGGAAAAAGAACTTAATATTAAAATATCAGATTTAGATTGGAACGTGAATTGGAAGAGTAGAATTATGAAGACTTTATCTGTAAGGATTAAACAGCATAATTATAAGGTTGTTTGGAAATGGTATTTGACTCCATTAAGATTGTCATTGATGGATAAAAAAATTAGTAAACAATGTTGGAGATGTGACATGGAATTAGGGACTTATGAACATATGTGGTACAAATGTGATAAAGTTAAAAATTTTTGGCAACAATTGGAGGAAATGATATTTGAAATGATGGGGAAAGCAATAATATTGAGACCAGAAACTATATTACTGTTGATAATTAAGGAAATAGAACCAACAAAATATGAGAAAGAATTGATTAGAATTATGATTATAATGGGTAGAATTATAATAGCCAGATATTGGAAATTAGATGTGAATTTTAGAATAGAAGAATGGTATTGTGAAATGTGGAAATTAGCTTTAAATGATAAAATGACATGTGATATTAAAATTAGAAATGGTGACTATAAAGAAGATATTTTCTGGAAAATTTGGAAACCATTTGTGGACTATGTGCTGGGAAAATTGGATGCTTCGGTACCTGTACCCCGAGAACGTGGATTTTGGCGATCATGAGGATATATCTGAAGAACCAAATCTTCCTTTCTTATGTATAGCACAGGGTGAAATATTGTATATTTAAATTAAAAAATTAAAAAAAAATTAAAATAAAAAACAAAACAAAAATATTACTGATTTTTGGGATGAAGTGAAACAGTCAAATATGAAAGGCGTGTGAACAAATTGTGCCCACAATTCACTCATGTTTTTCAGGAGTTTATAACTCATGACATTGCAAAAGCCAGCAGCCTGTGGTTGGTTGATATTGGTAGTCAAGCGCAATTAGAAATCAGATGTAACTTATTTGCCTCCCATATTGAAGAAGTGACCAATGCAACTACAGTAGTAGATGATAGCATTTAAGGAAGAAAATGAGAACAAACAAATTTGAGAGCTGAAAATGTTTTTGATGAAAGACTTAGCTAAAGACTTTCATGTCACTGAAGTAGGGATGGCAAAGTTAGAGGAGCAAGATGCTAAAGCAGAAAGGTTTACCAAAGTTTACCATACAGTTATGAGGACCTCAACTGCTACAAGGCCCTTTTTGACAAGAAAATGAAAGCTGTGTACAAACCTGCCTTGATGGCTATTTTCTGTAGTACCCTCCCCCAACACCAGACCTGTCATCTGATATAGTCATCTTATCTTTAATAATCAAATTATTAATGTTCATCTAATGTTAGCTCACGAATGCCCCTTCCTGTACGCAAGACATCAGTGGAACCTGTATTTGGCCTCTTCCTATATACCCAAAATTGCAAGCTATGTTATCTCTTTGCTCTCTGTGAAGGAATCCCTCACTATTGTCACTCTGGACTACTTTCCATCACACCTATTGAGACCTTTCCAGGATAGGCAAATGTTATTTGATGGCATTAAAGGTATTGTCACAGGGGGTAAACTATTCCAAGTAAATCTTTTTTTTTTTGCAATTGATTGATGGTGATTTAGTGAATGCTGATGGTGTTCAGGTGGCGCTCCAGATGTTTTGAGATTGCACCCAAGTTGCCTATTACTAATGATATTATTATTATATGTAATGTATTGTATTAAAATAATGTAATGTAATATAGTGTAGTGTAGTGTATTCAGGGGTGAAATTTACTTATCTTCCTTACTGGTTCTGAAGTGCATGCTGTCATGTGCATGCACACACCTGCGCATGCACAGAAGGTAAAAAAACATTACTTCCTGGTTCCAGGAAGTAATGATACTCGGGCAGCAATCACTACCAGATCACTGAACCACAGGGAAAAATTGCTACCAGTTCAAGCGATCTGATCTGATCCAGGAGCATTTCACCCCTGAATGTATTGTACCTGGACACACACACACACACACACACACACACACACACACACACACACCACACAGATTCTCTCTCTCTCCAGAACAATAATACATGTAATTACTTTTACTATTGCTGTATTATTGTTATTGTTATTATTTGCATGTTCAAGGTGTTTTAATGTATTTGGAAATGTTTCTTAAGTGTTTTTATGCATAGGAATGTAATATATATTTACACACATTTGACTACCTGATGGCTAAATTCAATTTAAAGACAGACCTAGGAATGGATCTGGTTTATAATCTGGGAGCTGCCAATAATTCTCACAAGTTTGCCTTAGATCATTTATAATGGCCCAGGGGAAGTAGCCAACTTGCTTTACATACTGATCCTTTGATCTGTAGTATGTCTATTCCAATGTGCTGAGTGACGGCTGCACTATCTGCAATTCTTTCTCAATTAACATTTCAAATTATGCTTGTTCCCTGAAGACAAGGACATGTCAAGGAACAAAAAGAGTGATCGGACTGAAAAGCATGGCAATGAGAAGGAATCCAGGAGGATAGAAGGAAAGTCAGGAGATATATCTAACAGACCAAATGTGATTAGATCGGTGCTCACATTGATTGAGGTAGCTCTTCCAAGATTTCAGAAATGATTTATTCCAGCCATACCTGGAGATACCAGAGATTGAGTTTGGGATCTTCTGAATGCAAAGCATGTGCTTTGTTACCCAAATATGTCTAAACCTGCGGCAAAGATGAAGCTTCAAAACATATTTAGGCTCATAGATTTATTTAATAATGGTTTGGTAATATTTGTACAATAAAAACAATTGAAGGCTGCAGTGATGAAATTCAATACTCATTCTTTAAATGATGCTGTCAGATAAACACCAAGGCTCTGTGCTGAATGATTTCATTTTGTCAATAGTGAAACTGATGTGCTTTTGAACCTTTCATCACCTGCCATGAAGAAAAGAGGGATCTGATTTTTTTTTTTTCACTCCACATTAGTAGTCAGTGTATATAAGAGAAAGCATTCATGGATCATATTTCCCCCACATTTTTTTTAATGAAGCATTTATATAGCAATCCAATTTAAACTATGTAACTCTGTATCATACAAACTCTGTATCATACAAACTCTGTATCATAGAAAAAGAAAAAGAGAAATCATAATTAATAAATAAAACAACATATTTAATTAAAACATACTAAAACAATAAAATGGTGATCAGATCTGAAATCTTCATTGACTGGGGATTCAACTCATACAGGCCTCATGCACCAAGACAAGAGTCAAGGCTTAGCAACCTTCTTAAAGGCCTATAGGTTGGGCCCATCCATATATCAGGGGGATGATCATAGCCACAACCAAGAAGGCATATCTCCTGGGGTAAAAGTTCAGGAAATGACTTTTACGAAATACTCAGGAATTATTGCTCAGAGAAAATGGAATGAAGCCATTTTTGTAACATTTTTAAAGTCCTGGACAAGATAACACCCAGAAGCAGCTACTGGGGCTGACAGCTGTGTCATTTAAGATGACATTGCTTCAGTAAGGGGATGTCAGAGCATGTGAAACAGACAAATACCTTCAGGAGCAGGTGGTCGTGTGTATAACAAGGTCCTATGCTATGTAGAGCTTCACAGATACTAGCACCTTGAATAAGGTGACCAGATTTTAACATTGGTAAAGAGGGGCACCATTGTGGGCGTGGCTTATTTTGTGGGCGTGGCTAGCTGGTCATGTGACCGGGTGGCCATGGCTATGTGTATAGGGACTACTCAGAGGGCTGAAAAAAGTCATTTCTGACAGGTCCTCGCACTTTTGACTGGTCCTCACACTTATGACCATCCTCACATTTATGCCCGTGCAGCATTCTTAACAACCATGTCACTCATTTCACAACTGCTTCTCTTCACCATGATGACAAGATAGGGCAAAAATGTAAAATGTGAGGACAGTCGTAAGTTCGAGGACTGGTCAAAAGTGTGAGGACCAGTCAAAAATAACTTTTTCAGCCCTCTGAGTAGTCCATATGCATAAAAGGATACAGCAATAGAGAGGGATGAAGGAAGGGAAGGGAAATTAAAGTAGGAGTGAGGGTAAGAGAGGGAGGAAGAGAGGAGGAGAAGGAGAAAGGAAGAGGAAGTAGGGAGGAGAAGAAGAGGGTGGGGAGGAAGAGAAAGTAAGAAGGAAAGAAAAGAGAGGTGGTAGGTTTGAGGAGAAAGATTGCTGTACAATAAAAAAGATGAAAGGGAAGAAAGCCAACCCCAAACAAATATAAAGATATTAAGATAAAGAATGAATTGTTAAACTTTAAAGAATAAAAGAGAACAAATATGAATAAATAGCAATAATTAGAAACACACATACAAACATACAACGTATTTTCTTTGAACAGAATATTTGGCTGGTTCACAAATTTAAACAGTGTTTAGTCATTTCAATTAAATTTACAATTTCTATATTTCCTTTTTGCCATATTTATTCCTCATCTATTTTTTTAAAAAACCAATATTACTCTTCATCCTCATCTCTAATCTTAATCAAATTCAATTTTTCCCTTCTATTCTATATTATACCCCTTCCCATTGTCATCTATTTTTATATCCATCCTCACATTGGTTAATTATGTAATTATGTAATACAGTTGTTTAATACAAATTCAACATTTTAATATAAATCAATTAGTTATATAACTATCTTTTTTGTATATTAATCAATATGAACATGAATATTCCAATTATTTCCATGCAATCCAATTTCTTACAAATCAATTAATTATATTTACCAATAATAATAAACCAAATAATTTCCCCCATATATTCCTCCAAACCACAACTTAACCATTTCTGCTTTCAACACAATATACAATTAATAGTATCTCAATTATTACAATTCCCTAGTTAAATAGGGAATCTTTTGTGTTTTAAAATCTTGAACTCTCCTCTTTTGCCCTAAATTTCCCATTGTTTGCAATTTTGCACCTACCTTTTTTGGTGAGGAAAAAGAAATCTCTCTCTGCCTCATTTTGTCACGTTGCAGCAAAGACCCTGCTTTACTTTCGTTTTCGCTTTTCAGCATAGCTAGGGGAAAAAAATCTGCTCCAGGAACTGTTTGCAGCCAGCAACAGAACAGAGCCCTGCGCAAAACAGCTGAGAGCAAATCAGCTGAGAGTGTGGAAGCCGAGCTAATCAACTTGTGCTAATTAACCTATGCGGAAGCTGTAAGGGGCTGTTTTTTTTATTTTTGCAGGCATCGGTCTACTCATTTGTTTTCTTTTAACACTGATCACCTGTAGGGCGGCCCTTTGAAGTCCCACGGCAAGAGTTTAAACAGTTTTTTTTTCCCTCTAGCCATCAGCTGGGACTCAGGAGGCAGCCGGGACTCAGGAGGCAGAATGAAAAATTGGGACTTTTTTAAAATGCCGCGGGACATGGGACAAATTGCTAAAAATCAGGACTGTCCCACCAAAAGCGGGACGTCTGGTCACTTTAACCTTGAATTACATCTAGAAGGTGACCAGGATTTCCTTCACTGCCCTATAGGGAAGCACTAAATGGCAGCAGAAAAGTGTCCTGAGAGCTTTTCCAGTTACTTTCAAGTGGCAAGTAAAAGAAGCTGCCATGGGCCTTAGCAAAGCAAGACAAATGGAGAGCCAAGGAATTGGAAGCCACAATGAAGTGAGAGTTTGCATGGGAAATGGCCAGTGGTGGGATTCAGCCGGTTTGGGCCAGTTCAGGTGAACCGGTAGTTAAATTGCTGGCTGGCCCCACCCCTCCCCTCCCTGCCCCTTCCAGGAGTCCACACGTGCCCAATTTTGGCTCCCAGGTAAGTGCAGGGAGGCCTACTAGGCCCAAAAAGGGGTGCAGGAGGGGTGGCAAGTCCCCCCAGCCCATTTTTGCTCCCAGAGGGGTGTAGGAGGCCAAATGCTGCCTGTCACACCTTCTGACCATGCCCACCATGGCCACGCCCACTCAGCCGGTCATTAGGGCAGCAAACCAGTTGTTAAATTATTTGAATCCCACCACTGGAAATGGCCAACAGATGGTCAAGTCTCATGTCTTGGACTGAAGGAGATGATTAGAAAAAATTACATTTATTGGTGGCTGGAACCACAAGAGGTTCCATGAAAAAATGAAAAAAAGAGTTTGAGATTTATAGCTTTGATGAATAGACAGAGTAAATTATAGAAAATCTATTATATGAAAGAAAAGAGATTAAATTACAATGTAACTGGAGAGAGAGAGAGAGAGAGAGAGAGAGAGAGAGAGAGAGAGAGAGAGAGAGAGATTACAATATACTTGTACTTACACAATTACTGTGAAGAATCTTTGCACCTTTTTTCCTTCTTTTCTATTTTTTCTTAAATATTATTTTTCTTGAAGTTTTTGCTTTCTCTTGCTTTTTACTATTTCTTTTTTCTTCCTTCTCTTCCTTACTGTATATTATTTTGTATTCATTTTTAGTCTGGATTTAATTTTCTGTTCAAAGAGTTTCAATAAAAGTCGTATAAAATAAATGGAAACTGGAGGAGTTCCAATCGCTCCTTTGCTGCAGCTGAGCTGCAAGTAAATAGGCTCAGCTGTCCATCCCAGATAACAGCATGGGAGCCAAGGAAAATAGTGCCAACTTGAAAGTGATGCCAAAACCTATGCAAAAGCCTTCAAAGATGGAAGGATCTTGCTTTGCAGAATCTTGCTTGGATCACTCATTCCTTCCATGGAGCTCAAATGTGGCATATGAGGACCATCCTGGGCAACTACAGGATTTCTTCCTAAAGGTTGACAAAACAGCAACAGAGGATATTGTAATTGGCACACACAGCTTCCCATCTATTTTTGTCATGTGCATTTTGTCATTTAATCCACAACAGGAACACAACACTGCAATTTTAAGGCTGTATATGGGAGGTCTTTTTTAAAAAACACCATTCCTTTTTCATAAATTGAGCAATATCACAATTTTTTTTCCCCTGGAAAAGGATGTCTGGGCTCAGAGAGGAATATGGGAAAACTTCCATATAACAAGTCAGATTATGGTCTATCAGTATCCCACGCCTTCTAGGATTTCAGACATTTTTTAAAAAGCCTACCTGACGACAAGGATTAAATCAGAAATACCTACTGTATTCATTTTCAGTTGTTTCGCTAGTGAGGCAATCCTTTCACTTCATTGGAAGCAAAACATTGGTGATTATTTTGTAAAGAATCATAATTGCTTGATACTCATATGGTGAGTATCATTTAGTGTATATTAATATAATTGACCATTGTTAGAACTCCCTTTTCTTGATCAGTCACTTTTGGTTGGATAAAATAAGACAATGTTTACATTACCTGAATGTTTCATTAGTTAAATGCTCTTAGAATATCATGTTTGTTCCTGGAACTTCAAATTTTATTTGTTTTGTTTTTTTAAGTCTGATAGCATCGAAGTACAGGTGCATCTTGATAAAACTACCAAGATATGTGGGTTTGACTTGTAAGAAATTTATATACTTTCTTTTTCAATAAATAATATTAAGATCCAAAAACACATTTCCACTCGGGGCTAAAATTCTCCACAGTTAAATTCTAAGAAAGCTTTGAAGTCCTCAAACTGTATTGGAAATTAACCATGGACCTGATGGAAAAAAGATTGATGCATAATTCAGATGAGACAGAGATGCTTCTTGTCAACCAATAGCAGGCCAAGAAAACGTCTGTGTTCTCTCTCTCTCTCCCTCTCTCTCTCTCTGTCCCTCCCTCCCTCTCCCTTCCACTCTCATGTAAGTATAATTTTCTTAGGTTCCTTCAAACACCCAAGGTCAATTGATTATTTTAAAATGCACCCCTGCTTTGCAGATAATGCTCAAGAAAGTTAAGTCTATATTTGTGTGTGTGTGTGTGATTTTTTTTAATTCTTTTTTTCAGTCACTCAACACCTGAAGTGGTAAAAGAGAAAATAAAGAAGATTCCTTTTCATAAACTGAGCAATTGAGCAATATCACAAATATGCTAAAGAATTTTAATAACTGAATTGCTTACACTGCAAGAGAGAGATTGATTTCTGAGAGGTCATATGCCACAGAGCTTCAGTAGCAAAGTGTGCTATAAAATAGATAGCCCACTTGGCAACAAGAAATAAAAATGTATAACCTTGCTTGTAAATCCCCCTATACTTTAATAAATGTGAATTTTAATTCATTCAACTTCACCTACTACTCTCTTTGTCTAACTCTCTCTCTCTTATTTCTCTCTCTTTCTCTCTGTCTCTGTCACAAAGACTGTGTTTCTTAAAAGAAATAATTTTAAGAACACACAAGGAGTCTGGATTTCATTTATAGAGCTGCTATTAGCAGACAATCATCCTGCCTTAAGGATTTGGTTGTAGGGACTAGTAGATTAAAAAAAAAGTGTTCCAATTTTAAGAAGCTCCAAAAATAGCAACAAAAAAATCAAGGTTTAAAAATAAGATCTTAATTAAAAAATAATACAAAGTTATTACCTCACCTTCTGTCTTTGCTTTTGAGTAGATATGCCATTGCCCATAGCTAGAGCAAAAGTTGGACTTCTGAAGTGCTCATTATAAGACAGCAGTCACTACACATGAAGCATGCTTTTAATGAATGTGAATTTTCTTCTCTGGACAGAATATATGCCAGTTATGGCTTGTCTATTCAATGTATGGAAGCTCCAGAAAATCTGAAATAGGAGCAAAGAAACAACTCTGTCTCTTGGCATCCAGAAAGGTTAGAAAATTGCTTCTTTTGTATTTTTCTTTTTAAAAAAAATGCCGTTTCTTGTGAAGCCCCCCACAGCATGTTCAGGCAATCTCCTATGCAATCTTGCTGAGATAAAAGTCTGTCTAATGCCATCTGCTTTTGACTAAGTTATAAGGACTATTCATTTGGGAAATGAAGGTGTCTGGTCTTAAATTAAGGTAATCTAAAATATGCCTCCATATCTTTTCAGTCTTTACAACTGACCCAAGCAGATCATCAGAGGATTTTTTTCCCTGTCCCAGCTCTTAGGATAGTTATCTTTAAAGACTCATGACGTATGAAAGTATGACCTAGAGTCAGAAATAGCTGTATAATTATGGCTGTGTGTGCAAACTGCAATGAGAAATGAAATGAAGGAGGTATAGACAGTAATAATTATCTTATTGATCATGGACCTTCACAACACCGTTATTTTGTTGTGTCAGTCATGAAGAAATACAACTTTATTACCTTTGGGCTTCTGAGGCAATTGTTATTCTGACTTCTATGCCAGCAATTAAAGATCTTCCTTTCCATGGTCTTTTTTCAGAATACATATCATGCAATGTTTACACTTGACTATATCTTTTTTTTTTTTTTTTTGAAAAACAGCATTTAAATAACTATTAACATCCAGCAGGGGGAAAAATATAATAGATATCCTGGCATACCCAGGGACAAATAAGTTATAAATATTGAGCTGCCAGAATGCCTGTATGCAATTGCTTTTTTATCTGTTTATGCAATCTAAATCTATGGCAGTACATCTGTGATAATATTGTGATCTTAAATAAAACGTTTGCTTCAAGATGTTCTCCTGCATCTGTTAGATGTTTGTGAAATAGGTAGGGTTGTTGTCTTTCCCCCACTTGGAGCTTTTCAGGTACTCTAGCAGACGAACAGCTAAAATAGAACAAAAAGCATAGCAGCAAACAAAAGGAAAAATAGAAAAGAACTATACTGTATGACCACATAGAGCAGTGATGGCGAACCTTTTAAGGATCGAGTGCCCAAACTGCAACCCAAAACCCACTGATTTATCACTAAGTGCCAACATGACAATTTAACCTGAATAATGAGGTTTGGTGAGGAATTTCACTCTTTCACAACTTGACTTCTCCCTGGATTTCTTTAACAACACAACTCAGGAATGATGGGAGTGTAGTGCAGTAGCCTTCCTTCCTTCCTTCCTTCCTTCCTTCCTTCCTTCCTTCCTTCCTTCCTTCCTTCCTTCCTTCCTTCCTTCCTTCCTTCCCCCTTCCTCTGATTTCATTTTCCTTCCTTTAATCCTTTAATTATGGTTCATTATTGTTAATATTTATTAAAGAATGCTGTGTAACTTAGAAGCTCTCAGCAAAAATAACAGCAGCTGTTGTTTGTGGCTGAAGCTATCCCGGGCTGTTATTTACACCCACCCACCCACCTATTTTTATTCCACTTTCCCTGGGTCCTTGGAAAAGGAATCACATCTTTTCCTCATCCCCGTCTTTAATAAACCCAAACCTCCCTTGCAGCCTTTTAGTTACTATGGTCCCACCTTGCTTCCTCCTCCCCTTAAAATGAGGCTAGGGAAGAAAACTGGGAGGGGGGAACCTAAGGGGGAGGGAAGAAGAGACCCAGGCCCAGAGACCCTCTCTGGATAGTCTCCTGCCCAGATTTCAACTGATTTCCTCTCCGATCCTCTGATGAACAGAACCCCACCCCCCTTTTTGGACTCTGGTTTGCTGGGCCTTTATTTTTCCCATTTATTGGGGGAAATTGGATTTTTACTGGGTCTTTCCATACCAAAAGGAAAGCCAGCCAGGCTTCTCCTCCTAGAAGGCCCACTACCCTTCCGCCTGCTCCCTCCTCCCTTAAACCTGGCCTCCCTCCTCCCTTCTCCCTACCCCCCCACTCAATCCCACTTCGGGACAGAGCCGCACATGCTGGGGTGATGTGGGAGTGCACCTTCTGATGCTCTGGTGCTTGGCCCACAACTCTCCGTGCTCCTCCAGGCCCGGCTTGCTGAGGAGGTGGGGAGCAGCCTGATGCCTCCACTGCCCCGCCCACAGCTGCAGCCAATGTTGCCTGGCTTCCTCAAAGGCACAGTGCATTTCAAAAGTTTGAGCTCATGTCTGGAGGTACCAAACAATATCCCGCTGTGAGAGCCAGGCCAGGCCTCTCCACCATCTAGGTCGCCAATGGGGGCGCTTCTGTTTGGCCAACCCCCCCCCCACTGGGCTTTTGTGCTCAGTGCTTGGCCGGGGGAGGGGAGCGCTTCCCCATGCCACCCCCTTCTTTCTTTTGGCTCTGCCGATGAGGGAGGAGGAAGGCCAGGTTTAAGGGATAGCCCCCACCCTGCAAAATCCGTCCCCGCTATCCTCTCCCAGCCCTCTTTGTTGGCGGCAAGAGCAAATGTACCGCAACGAAGGTGGAATTCTCTTGCCACACAATGGCAAGTGTAGTGGTGCTTTGCTTCTGCACTAAGGCTCTGGCCATCGCCACTGCCGCAACAGGGCGACAGCTCTTTTATCAGTCTGCTGCAACAGGGCAACAGAGAGTTGCAGCAGAGGGGTGAAAGAGCTGTATGGGTCACATTGTGGCTTGCCGTCATAATGGGCTTCAGGAGGAGGACAGGACCCCACCTCCCCCATTGTGAAGCATGTGATTCTATGCATAAAAAGTTCACTTAACCAATTCCAACTTTGTGAGATCTTTTTCTTTTGCGAGAAGTTGGAATTGATTTAGTGAAATGGGATGGAGAAACACGATTGGAGCTGTGCTGGGGCGACAGTATTCATGCCCATAGAGAAGGCTCTGCATGCCACATCTGGCACGTGTGCCATAGGTTCGCCATCCCAGACATAGAGGAACTCATTCAGCTTGAGTTTCTAAACAGCTTGAGTTTCCTTAAACTTTGACCAGAAGGAATAATAATGCTTCCATTAGTAGAGACATAAATAAAGAGAAGACAAACATTTATCAATCTAACATTGTAAATTGGGAACTGTGTTGTATATAAAACACTTTTTGTTGCTTCCATGCCAGATAAATACATAGTTCTTCATATAGTGATATTTTGGATATATTATACAAAAGGATATTCACATTTACAGTCACCCCTCTTAAACAATATCTGTGGTATTTAGTATATATGAAAAAAGTGTTGCTGAATTGTCTTTTCTTAAGAATGTAAGAAGCATCCCTTGATTTTTCATCATTTATTTATTAAAAAAAGATACTACAATTGTCCATTCCATACCTTAACCAGTGCTCTTTGGTTGTTTATGAAAAGCAATATGTTTAAATAATTTATTTAAAAACAAAAAAAAAATACCTTATTATAATATGTTTTGGATGACTGACTGTAAGCTTAATAAGAATTTTTAATAAGAGTTTTAATTGCTGGTAATGGTAGAGAGCCTGTTTGGTGTCATGGTTAAGGTACTAGACTAGAAATCTGGAGATCATGCCTTAGGCCCAAAATCAGCTGGGTGACCTTGGGCCAGTCACTCTCTCAGCTGTGGGAAGTAGGCAAGGGCAAATCCCTTCAAAATAACCTTGCCAAGAAAACTGCAGGGACTTGTCTAGTAGTCAAGACTGACACGAAGGCACACACAGATACAGTAGCAATAACAGAGTTGGAAGGGACCTTGGTGGTCATCTAATCCAACCCTCTGCTCATGCAGGAGACCTGTACTAGGGATTTGAACTGCCAAATTGCCAACCTTTCTGATCGACAAGCTCAGTGTCTTAGCCACTGAGCCATCTAGAACACATATCTAATCCACCATAGCTATTTTACACAACAAATGTGGCAAATCCTTTGCACTGCTTATTCCTTTCCCTTTTAGTATGAAACTGACTACGGGCCTCACAGTTTATAAATTGTAATTTTAGTATAGTAGACCATGTGTAATTGATAGACTGGATTTTATCTATTGACTATTATTTTATTCTAGAATTTTTAATTGTATATTTACTGAGGGTTTTTATTTGCTCTGGTCTATGACTGTAATAAATTGAATTGATTGATTGAATTGATACAAATGCATCCGAACAGATTATGAAATTAAGAGAAGTTTTAGCTGAATATATACCCCTTGCAATTCTAGACAATTCAGATGCCTCTTGTTCAAATAATTTAAAAATATGATTGGAAACACAAGGCCACTAGTTAGAGACTACCTTACATGTGTTGAATTTACTCAAAATTTCCAAAAATAAATATTTACCTGTAATTTGCAAACTTTGATTGTCCTTCAGAATGGGGAAAGGCTGGGAGATAATTGGCAGCAGGCATGAATGGTAGCCATGGGTAGGATAAAATGGCCACACCTGTGCAAAGACAGGAACAGAGTTATTAAAAGTATCTTCAACCCTTAGTAAAAAACCAGGACAAAATTGGTAGAGGAGCGAAGCAGCTTATTTGCTGAGAATAGTGTGTGGTTGCCAGAAATAAGGTATTCACAGAAGCTAGGCTTTTATAAAACCAGTTGAATAAATAGATAATATGATTTAAACTGTGTAGTAGCCCTGACAGGTCATTTAAATTAGTCATTTTAAGTAAATGGTCAGTTACCACTGAAATAACATCCAGGCCCTTAAAACATAATAGTTCAGTAATAAATTTTAAGGAACCTGTATCCCTAAAGCCCTTTTGGGGAGGAATGGTAATATTTGTGAAAAGATTTGGCATGGTCATAATTGTGGGAAGAAGAAATATAGACCTCAAAATTTGTTTATATGTGGGATCGTGAGGAAATCAGATATTTTAAATAACCCCAAATGTTCGGCTGGCTGGCTGTTGTGGCAGAGCTGCATGTTCTCCTCTCTCAAGGAAAAAGGGATGTACAGCCAATTGTAATGCGTTTCTCTTTGTTTCCAAAAACATAGAAGTGGAAGACTAAGTTATATCATCTATATGACTCTGCATATATGTGTCCTTGAGATAGATAGATAGATAGATAGATAGATAGATAGACAGACAGACAGACAGACCCAATTTCTATCTATATAAAAGAGCCATGGTGGCACAGTGATTAGACTGTAGTATGCCAGGCATACTCTGCCCACTGCTAAGAGTTAAATTCTGACCGGCTCAAGATTGACTCAGTCTTCCATCCTTCCAAAGTCGGTAAAATGAGGACCCAGATTGTTGGGGGCAATATGCTGACTCTGTAAACCACTTAGAGCATGGCTGTCAAACTCCCAGGCCGTGGGCCGGATGGTAACGTGCTGGCCATGCTCATGAAGGGGGGGAAAGTCCCAATACGTCACATGACACTTCCATGATGACATGAGTTTGACACCCCTGACTTAGAGCATGCTGTAAAGCAGGGATCTCCAACCTTGGCAACTTTAAGACTTGTGGACTTCAACTCTCAGAATTCCTCAGCCAGCTTTGCTGAGTTTTGCTGTCTGAGAAATTCTGGGAATTGAAGTCCACAAGTCTTAAAGTTGCCAAGGTTGGAGACCCCTGCTGTAAAGCACTATGAAGTGGTATATACAGTAAGCGCTATTGGTATATAATCTCTGTCTCTGTCTCTAAGATACATTCTTAGCCCTTTAGGGAAGACCACACAAATAAATAGACACAGTGCAGACCTAAAAGGACTTTTATGAGAACTAGGATACTTTTGTTCCATAAAGCAACTGAAATATAAGCCCACCTGTAAACCAGGGAAGCTAAATCCTGTTCCACACATCATTATGATATTGGTAATATAAATTCTGGAGAGATATTCTTCCCAAATAAAACTTTTTAATATCCTATCAGCCTGCTTACCATAACTTAAAGTCATTTGCATAGAAATACCTTTAGGTATTTTTATGGTACCTTATTTATTCGTGATTGAGATATATCTTAATTTTGAAGAAGTAATCATTTTTACATTTAACTTTCCCCATAAACTAAATGGCATTTTAACCATTGTTTAATGTTGAGAAGAGATTTGATATGTTAGAGCCTATAAAAAAACTAAAAGATTTTCATTGTGAATATATAACTTATGAGAACAGAAGTACAAACAAGTACACAGGAACCTTTGATCTATACCTCTATTAGCAGCTCTGATCTGTAGCACTAAGAAACATAATGCTGTAACGATTGGAAATTTGCCTTCCCTATTATTATGTTTTGGAATTGGCTTCACACAAATTTATCTATTAACTATTTATCACTATTCAGATGTATGACACTGGGAAGTAAACTGTCAAAATAAGATTAGAAATAAGGAATTTGAAGTAATTTCCTAAATGCCATTAGGTCCTCATCCAGAATACCCTGATTCTTACCTCTCTAATAATTTCTGACTCTATTTTCCTATAAATTGCTCACACTCTTCAATAGATTTATCGTGGGACTGAAGTTTTGCATTGGAATTATATATGTCACATTTCCAGAGTTTTTACTTTTATATCAAGTGTTCACTTTACATATCTGGGCTGAAAAAATTCATTAGTTCCCAATTAGCTATTGAACCAAGTTCGAGATTTGTCTTTATGTATAATGACCCAAACACATTTGGAACCAGAACACATTTATTATTACAGACCTGAGTGATCCCTAAAATGATCAGAGGAGGACCTGGTCCAGGTATCAGATTGACAGAGAGGCAGCTGATGATTACTCGTAGACTGACTTCCTCTGTGAGAGGGCCAGGAAAACTCTGAAATGTTCTCATCCCTGAACTGTGAGAGGGACCCTATGATTACATCTTTGGGACACCTATTCAGGAGATGTTTTCATTCAGGCTTTGCCACAATGAATAGAGAATGAATGAGTCCAGTCCCTTTTAGTTTTTCTTTTCTTTTACCTTTTTAATCAATCTATTATAATATATCTATGGAGATTCTCGGTCACCCAGGTCATGGTTGTCCAAAGGAGCTGAAGAAGCTTCTTGGATGAGAAGTGAAACGTCTTCAAACAAAAACCAGAAAGTCCAGTTAAGCACCTTTGGGATATTATAATATAGCTTTTGTTATGATACCGTATTTTCCGGCGTATAAGACGACTGGGCGTATAAGACGACCCCGAATTTTCCTGTTAAAATATAGGGTTTGGACTATACTCGCCGTATAAGACTACCCCTCTTCCAACGCACACCAAATAAAAATTAAAAAACATCAGCTGGCTCACTCACAATGTAAAAGCAGCTGTGCTAGACCCAAAATGGCCCCTGCAACAAGCAGGAACAACACACAGCCACAAAAAGGCCAAAAAACCAACTTTCACACTTTACACACACACAACACAACACAACACAACTGGCTCACCCACAATGTAAAAGCAGCTGTGCTAGACCCAAAATGGCTCCTGAAACAAGCAGGAACCTCACACAGCCACAAAAAGCCCAAAAACCCAACTTTCACACTTTACACACACAAAATTCCACATACAGCTTTGTGAGATTTTGTGTGTTTGTGTAGTTAGAGTGAAACACTACAAAAACATACTAAATCTCACAAAGCTGCACGAATATTATTTTATTTTATTTTATTTTTATTTTTATATGAAAGCTAAATTTAAAACTCCCTAAACTTTAAATGGCTAGGTCTAAAAAAGAACAACTAAAAAAAAAAACCCAATTAACTATTTTTTTTAAAGATCCCAAAGGGGAAAAAAACTTACCCAATAGAACAGGGGTCTCCAACCTTGGCAACTTTAAGACTTGTAGACTTCAACTCCCAGAATTCCTCAGCCAGCTTTGTTTTGCTGGCTGAGGAATTCTGGGAGTTGAAGTCCACAACTCCCTGCCTGCTTGATTGCAGGCAGGGAGTTGCTTGCTGATGGAATGCATTCAGGCAAGTGAAGCAAGGCAAGGCAAGCAGCTAAGGTAAGCAAGCTGGAGGGGGAAAACTGGCTCTGGCAATCCCAACTGAGTTGCCTGATTAGCAGATCATCAGGGCTTGGATCGTCAGAGCCATGTGAAAAGGGAAAAGTTTTTCCCTTACCCGTGGCTCTGGCGATCCCAACTGAGTTGCCTGATTAGCAGATCGTCAGGACTTGGATCATCAGAGCCATTTAAGGCTCGTCAGAGCCTTTCGGGCTGGTCTGCCTGGTTACAGGAGAACAACACCCGTCATATAAGATGACCCCCGACTTTTGAGAAGATTGTCATGTGTTAAAAAGTCGTCTTATACGCGGGAAAATACGGTACCTTAATTACTTTTACCATAAATTGCATCAAGATGTAATGATATGGGAAGCTCTTAAACTAGTTAAATAGAAATAAAATAATTACTAAATTTGGAAGTTTCCCAAACTAAGGAAAGATCACTTAGAATCTGTTGAAAGCATCAGTTTCCTATGCTTGAATTTCAAACTCTATTGCTTCTTTCCTGAAGTTCTGAGTAGCTGTTTAGATAGTTTTGCAGTCTCCCCTGGCTGAAAGTTCAGTTTCCAAATCCCCATGCTCTGTGGAACCAGTTACTCACAGGAATATATTCCATTGTCAAGATCTTAAATTGGTTGAAATTACTTTTTCATTCAATGAAAGAAAAGTGCATTTCCTCTTCCTCTTTCTTCTCCTCCTTATCTTTCTCCTCCTCTAACTGTAAAATTAAAAATAGAAATCAAAGATCTGGATATTTTAATGTGTTCATTTTTTTAGTTCTTTTTCCAAATGTTCAGAAATGCTATGGGCACTTGGATAGTATCTTCATAGCTCTTGATATTCCAAAGATTATGTATGTGTGTGTCCTTACAGAAGGTTTTACATAAGTGCATTATTTTGTAATGGATAGAAATATTGACCACAATCTGACCAAATATTTCTTCCAGAGAAAGGAAAGCAAATACCTATATTTAAATTGCAAGTCTCTGCTCTCTATAAGTAAATCCTATTGTCTTCAAAGAAACTTCTTTATAGGTGTGCACAGATGATAAAAATTCACAAGGTTGCTTGTGAGCATTTTATGATACATGAAAGGTGATGTTTACAGGACATAATTCATATATAATTCCCTCAGTTCCCCACTGATCATAGCTTTTTTCCCCTCTCTATGTGGAAAACTTTGTTGTTTTGACCATAAGATAGCAGAATCTGCATAGGTTTGCACTCCTACATTGTTTCGAGGGGGACAAAGAAGAGTTTTGGAGATTGGAATATATCACTGTGCAGGAGAACGTATCCGTCAATTTTAAACTCTGATTTCACATTTTTGTAATAATAATAATAATAATAATAATAATAATAATAATAATTGAATGGTTACATCCAGAAAAGTGAAGAACCAATGATTAAGGAAGTAAATAAAGGAGGCCTTTTAAAGACAACTAAAACAAAAGCAGAATATAAGAAAGAAGTAATTGAGCAGCGAGCTGAAAATTGGAAACACAAAGCTCTGCATGGCCAATACTTGAAAAGTATTGAAGGCAAAGCTGACCAGAAACTAACTTGGAACTGGTTAAGATCAGGAGTACTGAAAAAAGAAACAGAAAGCTTTATTTTGGCAGCTCAAGAACAAGCCCTAGCCACAAACTGTATGAAGGCAAAAATTCAACATGTTATCACCAACAGCAAATGCCGCCTCTGCAATGAAAAAGAAGAGACAGTCGATCACCTGATCAGTGGGTGCAGCAAAATTTCACAAACTGACTACCTACAACGCCATGACCGTGTTGCTAAAATCATTCACTGGAAATTGTGCCAGAAGTTTGGATTTGAGTACAGCAAAAACCACTGGGAACATCAGGTTGAGAAAGTTTTAGAGAATGAGAAACTCAAGATCTTGTGGGACTTTAGGATTCAGACTGACAGGCACTTGATCCACAACACACCTGACATAACAATAGTTGAAAAGAAAAAAGTATGGTTCATTGACATTGCAATACCTGGTGATGCACGAATTGAAGATAAGCAGCAAGAAAAAATCACAAAGTACCGGGACTTACAAATTGAAGTTGAGCGACTGTGGAAAAAGAAATCGTGTGTTGTCCCGATTGTAATTGGAGCCCTCGGAGCAATACCCAAAGGGCTACCCCGCTATTTAGAAATTCTAAATTTGCCGGACTTGAACATTTTGACTCTACAAAAAACCACCTTACTCGGAACAGCTTACATCCTCCGACGATACCTTAACAGTTCCTAGGTCCTTGGTTAGGACTCGAGCTGCTGAGCTATTAACCAGCCTCAAAGGCTGTGAATCTCACTAAAGATTAACCAATAATAATTGCATTTTTGAATGTTCAGTTGACTGAGTTTCTTGTTTAATGAATAAAGTATATAATAATAATAAAAAATGAGGCTAAGGGATGATCAAATAATCTGAGAATAAAAAAAAAAACTTTTGGGAGGAGCTCATTGTAAAGATGATAGCCACATCACCACTTTCCTTCTTCTCTGCTCCTAGATGATGCCCATCATAAGGTCCTGGTGGCTCAGCAGACTGATAGCATTGTGATTAACACCAGCTGTCTGCAATTACTGTAAGTAAGTAAGTTCGAATCTCCCCAGGCTCAAGGTTGACTCAGCCTTCCATCCTTTCTAAGGTAGGTAAATTGAGGACTCAGTTTGTGGGGGCAATAAACTGACTTTGTATAAATATACAAAAGTATGAAGGCTATTGCTTAATGCATTGTAAGCCGCCCTGAGTCTCCGGAGAAGGGCGGCATATAAATCAAATTAAAAAAAAATAGTCCAGAATGATAGCAACTGTAATAGCACTTAGACTTATATACCGCTTCACAGTGCTTTACTGCCCTCTCTAAGCAGTTTACAGAGTCAGCATATGGCCCCCAACAATCTGGGTCATTTTACCAACCTCGGAAGGAGGGAAGGGTGAGTCAACCTTGAGCCAATCAGGATCAAACTGCAGAACTGCAGGCAGCCAGCAGTCAGCAAAAGGAGCCTGCAGTACTACATTTTAACCACTGCGCCACCACAAATCATAATGGTGACCCTCCCCTGTTTTATGTGTGTCACACATGCAACAACTGTAAAACAAAAGGGGAGTGGCTTTAATCTCATGATTGCAATTTCTATATTGATTTTTTCATCTTCTCCCATGAATGCCTTTTCACTTTGCCCTCCTATGTCCTATTTTATGTTCCTTTGGCATCATTTTATAAAGAGAATCTTTAATAACTGTCTTAAAACTGAACGTGAGCAGAATAAAAACATATCTGGTTCTGAAAGCCAGGAAACAAATGGGAAAACCAAAGTTAAAAAGAAAAGCCAAAATATCAGACATAATCCCAGCCTTTCAAAGTTGTCCCTTTAAAGAGAAAAATGGGAAATTGGCAGGTAATTTGCTAATTGACTTGCCTGGATTAAGGAGGAGGTAGCCAAGGAAAGGGGCCAGCCATTGCTTCTAGGGAAAATGGGTAGTCTGATCAGTTGGTAACAGATGGCAACATGTCTCAGCAAGGTGATAGATGAGAAAATTGTGCCACATAAATGTCTCTGTATCCCTTAAACAAGCCTCCTGAGTTCAAGTTCACTGGCGGATGCTATCACATTGCTCATGTTCAAGAAGAAAAAAAATCACCTCCAAGTCTCATCAAGTCTCATCTCCCTTTGGGGCTGGATTTTCTCTTCTACCCTGCAAGCCAGTGGTGGGTTTCAAATTTTTTTACTACCAGTTCTGTGAGTGTGGTTTGGTGGGAGTGGCATGGCTTGGTGGGCATGCCAGGGGAAGGATACTGTAAAATCTCCATTCTTACCCTACTCCAGCGGAAGGATACTGTAAAATCACCATTTCTTCCCCACTCCAGGGGAAGGTTACTGCAAAATCCCCATTTCCTCCCAATCAGCTGGGACCTGGGAGGCACAGAATAGATGGGGGTGGGGCCAGTCAGAATTTTTACTACCGGTTCTCTGAACTACTCAAAATTTCCGCCAACGGTTCTCCAGAACTGGTCAGAACCTGCTGAAACCCACCTCTGCTGCAAGCCATTATTCTGGTTTAGCACCATGGGAATTCAGCCGTGGTTCCTTGCCTATGACAAGATAATCAGGGTTAACAAACAGGCTTGTTAATGCAGCCAGAGTTAAAACAAGCCATAGCTTAGGGCGATGTGTGAACTTAACCTCTACATCACATACCATACTGTCCTAGTCAGTATAAACTCATATCATGCACACAAAAAAATACTGAAGATTGAACAATCTGGAACTGCTCAGTGCCATGGTGGGAGACCACATGGAAGCTTTATCTGCTAGTCTGAGTTTCATGCAGGGATATAAATAAAATAAATAACATAATAAATGACCTTGAGCAATTGTGGGGTTTTCAAACAGCATAGCTGAAGTCAAAATATATGCGCTCCCCTTAAGGGGTGCATGCAATCAGAGCAGATTCTGATTGCAGTGACATATGAATGCAATAAATAATAAATAAATACACCAATAAACAAAGCCTCCTGGAATTGTCTCTCAACAAAGACGCACCTATACCTCATAAACATAATGATTTCACTACAGTTTCAGGATATAGCTGTGTTCAGGAAAACAACAAACTTCTGATATTAATTTTCTGGGCGGTCTAACGAAACCATTTACTTGCGATGTATATCTGCTGTACACACCAGATGCTATGTTCTCACCAAATATTTGACAGCAGTCTGGAGAGCAGGTAACTCTTTTCAGACACAGCTGTAAAGCTCCCCTGGAGAATTGGGCTGCTTAAATGAATCCCCTACTTTCCACTAAACTCAGGATATGCCAACCTATCTAGATGTAATTTAGGAGTTGGCGGGTCAGTGCCTGCTTTTAAAAACTTGACATGCTTCCAAATGGAGTTTCCTGGTAGGCAGCCCTGAGATGGATGGCTTGAAAAATGCTATTGCTCAAATTAATTTCCATGAGATGGGATGTGATGTAGCAATTTGCAAGAGGATCAGCCTTTTGCATCAGATGCCTTTCAATTACACCCTCCCTTAATACAGTTACGATGGTCCTTTGGGACAGAGTTTCTCAACTTCTTGTGCTGTGGAACTTGGTCAGCCTTTTAATTCTCTTACCTTTTTGCAAATTATGTCCTCCAGATGAAGAAAGTGAATATAATTTCTCTTTATTCAGTATTTTAATACACTGTAAGCAATATCATCACTGTTTCTTGGCAACCTCCCCGCATTAAATTGGTCTTACAATGAATCTTATAGCTTTACCACAGAGCTATTCTAAAGCATTATAGTGAACTTTTTGGGGATAAAAAGAAGATTCTGTTTCAATCCCGGGCTTGGATTTTAAGTGTTGTGTATTCCCAGAAAGCATCACTCAGTTCTTCTAGCATTTGTTCGAGAATCTGTAGATTCATTGCTTGAAGGCTCTGATCCAAACAGGACAGGAGTTGTGTAAATCAGTTACTAGGGAAGCGCAGCTTTGTGGAAATCTGGTCCATATTAATATATTTAATTACTTCTTTTATAAAATACTTAGTTTCTAAAAAAAACCAACAACTTAGGAACAGATGAGAGACGTTTCAAAACTGGAAAATGAGTAGTCATATCATGTTGACTCAAAAAGATGTGACAAAAAGACCCAGGATGAAGTCCTGTTCTATTCCACTCTCATTGTAATGTAACACACATGTACAAAAGTAGTTGAGTAAGCACTGTGACATTGCAATACAACAGGGGTGAAATGCTACCAGTTAGGATCGGTTCTCCCGAACTGGTAGTAAAATATGCTACCAGTTCGGGCAAACCAGTATTTCCGATGATCAGCTGAGCGATGATCAGCTGTGATGTGTGATTTATATTAGTTACAATCATCGGATTTCCTGCTTTCTAGCTAATCAAAATCATGTGGCACAGCGGATTCCCCTCCTTGCTGTTCTACTTACCTTTGCAGACTTGGAAGGCTTCAAAATGTTCCTTTTTTAGTGCTGCACGGGCATGCCTCAGGCACACATAAGTGCAAAGTGCGCATGCACATGCAAAGCACACACTCGGTAGCAGGCTCACAGAACCAGTAGCAGTATGAGGCTCACAGAACTTCAGCAGATTTCACTCCTGCAATACGTCACTTGTACCCCTTTCTTCCCTTCACTTTATGGATGTTCTGATTGGGACAAGAGGCACTTTCTAACTTAGTCTCTAGGTTTTATTTTAAAGACTTCTCAGAACATCTTAACTGAAATAATATATACAGGTAGTCCTTGATTTACTATTCTAATTGAGCCCGGAATTATAGTTGTAAATTGTGCCTACCACTAAGCAGGTCAGCATATGATTGTGACTGATTTTATGATTTTCTACAGTCATTAAGTGAACTTCATGGTTGCTAAATAGATGTCAGGGTTGTTAAGTAGTCATTAAGTGAACCCCATTGTTGCAATATTTTCAGGATCAGACTCAATAAAGATAATAGGAGTTAGAGCTTTAAATATATTTCTTTTTAATTATGATAGGCATTCTATATTCACTGAATATTCAAAGTAGAAGCAGTGAGAATGGTGAGGGTGGCTCCTTATATATACAAGGGGTGGAGCTAGGAATGGGAGTGGTAAGTTATGAATACATTAAAGTCCAAAGAATAAGTTAACCTCTGATGTTCCATATATACATTATTTACACATTGGAGAATAAGGCATTTACATCTGACAAATCCCCCTCTAAATGCCGGTTCGTTACACAACACCAATTACATTCTGATTCAGGATAATATAATACATATAATTTAGAAGTTAAATATTTGTGTTGTTTAGTAGGTAAGGGTTTTGTTAATATGTCAGCTAATTGTTCAGAAGTATCGCAATGTATTGCTTTAATGAATCCGTCTTGAGACAGTTGTCTCACATGCTTAAACTTTATATCAATATGCCTGGACCTTTGTCCAATTGCATCGGATCTGGATATTTCAATGGCCGCTTTATTGTCTTCATGCATAATAAATGGTAAAGTGGGTTTCTTCCAAACATCAGTGATCAGATCATTGAACCATACAAGGTTATTTGCAGCCTTGGACAAACAAACATATTCCGCTTCTGTAGTAGAAGTGGCTACTAGTTCTTGTTTACCAGTATACCAGTAAACTGGACAATCATTCAATAGAAAAACATAACCAGAAGTACTCTTTCTGCATGATGTATCACCAGCCCAATCTGCATCAGCATAACAAGTAATTTTTGGTTCTCTGTCATTATTGGGTTCCAACATTAAACAAAAATCTAATGTACCCTTCAGATATCTTAGAATTCTTTTGACAGCTTCCCAATGATACAAGGTTGGTTTACTAACATATCTTGACAATAGATTGAGAGGTAATGCAATATCTGGCCTAGTCCAATTAGATATATAAAGGAGTGAACCTATAACTGATCTGTAAAATGTGTTGTCTATAAACTCAGGGGAAGATTCATCAGTGTTTCTAAGAAAATCAGTTTGCATAGGTGTGTCACAGGTTTTGGCATTATTTAAGTTACATTTGTTTAGGAGTTCGATGATTTTATCTTTCTGTGTAAGTTTGAATCCCCTTTTTGTTTTGTTAATTTGCACACCAAGGTATTTATTCACTTTACCCAGAGATTTCAGTGAGAAGTGTTCATTTAACTTATTTACAAAGATTTCCCTGCTCTCTTTATGCTTTCCAATGTACAGAATATCGTCCACGTAAATTAATACAAATTCAATATGATCATTACTCTTTTTTACAAAGAAACAGTTATCAGCAGTGGTGGCGTTGAAATCCATGGTCTTAAGTACTTTTACCAAGCAATCGTACCATCTTTTGCCGGATTGCTTTAATCCGTACAGACTCTTATTTAGTAACCAAATTTCGTTCTTATTAGTGTATTGACTGTGTGGTGCTCTTACATATATTTCCTTATCTAATTTTGCATGTAAGTATGCGGTCTGTATGTCATATTGGAATACGTCCAGATTGAGTGCAGATGCTACTACAAGGGCTGTTTTGACACTCTCTGTTCTCACTGTGGGTGAATATGTGTCAGTATAGTCTTCTGGATATTTTTGTGCATAGCCTTGTGCAACTAGTCTAGCCTTGTATAAGGTATTGCCTCCTTCTAAGTTCTTAATTTTATAAATCCACCTGGTACCTATAATTGTTTTATCCTTAGGTGCGATCGCAGGTGTGAATACATTTAATCCTTGTAAACTTTCCATCTCTTTTTCCATAGCTAGTTCCCATTTTTCTCTTTCCTCATGTGGAAGTTTCAATACTTCTTCATATGTATTAGGTGTTATTTGTTCTCCATTCATATGCATTATGTAATCTTTGTATTTATTTGGTATTTGGTTTCTATTGTTTCTAATAGTTCTTTCAGGCTTGCTATAATTATCATGCAAATATCTAGCTTCCTTTTTTGTTAATGTGTCTGTCTTTATTTTATGCTGACTATTAGTCCAAGTTTTGGTTTTGTTCTTACTTTTGTTAATATTTTGATTTTCTGTTGTTCCTTCCTCGTAAGATATCGTATCTTTACATTTATTAGGAAATATTTCATTAAGGTGCAATTTTGACCAATTGGCCTGTTCATGGAACACAGCTGTTCTGGATACTATAAATTTGTTATTACTATCAATAAATCTGTACCCTTTGGTTCCAGTTTCGTATCCCATGAATCTTAATCTCCTGGATACGTTTTCTCCTTTTCTCCTCAATTGTTTAGGTATGTGTACGTCTGCAGTGACTCCAAATATGTGCATGTGTGATAATTTGGGTTTTCTATTGTACATCACCTCATATGGTGTCTTATTCACAATACTGGACCAGGTTCTATTTTGAGTGTAATTTGAATAATGTAATGCCTCTGACCAAAATTGTTTGCCTAAACCAGCATCCTCTAATGTGCATCTAATCATGGTTTGTAGTGTGGAATTTTTCCTCTCTGCGACTCCATTTTGAAATGCAGAAAAAGGATTGGACGTGAAGTGTAACATTCCTCTATCCTTTAACCATTGGGAGAATTCTTTAGACATGAACTCACATCCCCTATCTGTCATAATTTGCTTTATTCTGATATTATGTTGTGTTTCTATACGTTTGTAGAATTCCTTAAATTTCTGAAATGTTTCATCCTTGTGCTTTAATGTGTAAACAAAACCATAGCGGCTGTAGTCATCCACTATTGTTAGGAAGTAACGTTTTCTATAGGTAATTGAGGGACTTAATGGACCAACTAAGTCCATATGTACCAAATCAAAAATATTGTTAGTTGATCTGTTAGATTTTTTTGGTCTGGGACTGGTTTTTAGCTTGGTGGATTTACATACTGAGCATTCCAAATAATTTTCACAATTTTTTATTTTGACACCTTCTGCGTGTTCAGTCATTTTTTGTACTACAGGAAAGCTTGCATGTCCTAACTTCCTGTGTAAGATGTGAGCACACTCATCATGAATTGGTTTACCTATTTTTGGTTTCTTTTCCTTGTATGTATTTTTGTGATCATGAGTTATTCTACACTCATCATTGTCACTGTCATTGACATTTTCATCATCTGCTTCAATACAATCTTCCATATTTGAATCAATGTTATGTAAACATCTTTCTTTAGTTATCAGATAGGGTAGACCTCCTTTTATCATTACAGTACCTACATTTGTTTTGTTCTTTTCTATAGTCGCTTTCCCCTTTGAGAAAACTATATTGATATCAGATTCTCTGCTTAATTTTATGGCACTTAGTATGTTGTGAGGTATTTCTGGGATTAATAATACCCCCTCTATTTTCCCTAGACCAGGCAAGGTCACATTTCCTTTGCCTAGTACTTGAACCTTTTCTTGATTAGCTACCTTTATCACAAACTTATCTTCTATAAATGAAGATAATATACTTTTGTTGTTGGTGGTGTGATTTGTTGCACCAGAGTCAATAAGCCAATTGTTATTTTCATCCTGCTGTGTTCTGGTGCTGTCTTGTTTATTTAGCCCATTCAGTGACCCAGATTTCCTCTCTTTTGAATTTTCTCTACCCCCTCTACCTTCTTTGTAATTTGGTGGGCTTCTATATTTGTGTCTATCTGTTGAAGATTGTCTGTAATTATATTTGCTCCTATATTCTGGCCTATGTCTCTCTCTTGAGACTTTGGGGCAGTCTCTTCTACTATGTTCCCTGGATCCACAATTGTAGCATCTAAAGGCCTCATTATGTTTATCTTGAAAGACTACTTTCCTAAAAGGTTTGTGGTCTGTTTGGTTACTGGATCGATTTTTTCTTGAATTGTCTTCTGCTATCAATTTGTTAGATAGACTTTCTATGGATAAATATCCGAAATTAATGGTATCTAAGTGTGACATAAAGCTATCCCATGATGGATCAAGTGAATTGATAATAACACTTTTCATTGTTTGATCTGAAATCACTTCCCCCCTCAATTGTAGCTCAGCTCTTATTTTGTTTAGATTTATCAAATGCTCACTTATAGAAACCCCTGGTTTTACTCTAGAGGAAAAGAAATCCTTAGACATTCTTGTGGTTGTAGCTACGCTATCGCTGTGAAATAGATTAAACATGCATTGAATTATTTCTGATACAGTTAGGTTTGGTTTGATGCTATGGTACATTGCAGGAGACACGCTAGATATTATTATGAAAAATGCTCTATGATGTAAACAATCTATTTTTAAAGTCCAAGGTCTTCTTGGAGGGCTAGTTATAAAGAATAGTAAATTTTCTTTCATGAAAATAACCTGAAGCTGTTGATACCACTCTTGTAAATTAATGCCATCAATTCTAAGTTTTGGGAAGTCACTGGGTAAGTTACCTACATTATTCTGTCCATTACTTACAACCTGGGGCAGTCCGTGATCTCTCAAGTGCAGGAAATTACAGAACGGCATTGGGATGCTTGCAATGAGTCTGCGCGGTTCTCTGGCCAGTTCAAGTCCTTCTGGGTCGCCTACGTAGTTTCGCACATGCGCGTTGCTCATTTCTTCTTTGGTGGCGTCGTGGAAGGTTCTCTCCCTTTCAGCTCTCTCGATCCGCTCCTCCTCAGATGAGTCGGTCTCTGGCTCGGTTTTTGGGGTTCTGGTGGTGGCGACGGTTCTTTTCTTCCTTTTGTGTGCGTTGACATTCGATCTTGTCTGTGGTGTAGGGCGAAATCGGCATGGCTCTCTGGGCTCGGGCGTCGTCGCTTTCGAAGTCAGGATGGGAGCGTGCAGGTCTTGAGTCGCCGGTTTGATTTCTTGCTTCTTCGTAGATGTCTTGGTAATTTTCAGTCTTGGCCCAAAAGCAGCAAAAAGCGTTTTCATTGCTGATTTTACTTGAGATTTTGTTAAATCGTCTTCACTTTCTGATTTTGGATCATCTGAAGAGTTTGAGACTTCTTTCTCACTTTCTTCGTCTGATAGTGTTTTTCGCGCCAGAAATTTTGAACTGAGCGTTTTGATTGGCTCTGTTCTATTCTCTTTTGAAGTTCGTTGAAACCAAGATGGCTGCCATTCAAAATTTCGCGCGGGATCACATCTTTTCTTTTTAACAACTATTTTCTCAGTAGTCATCTCACTTACGGTTTTTTGATCTTTGAGTTTTTCTTTAATGACGTTTTTCTCTCTCGCTGCTCCGCTGTTCTTCAGCATCTCCTGGAGGTCCGCGATGAGACTTTCATCATTCTTTTGGCTTTTTAGTATCTTTAATATCTCTGACCTGAGTTCGTTATTTTCTATTTCGATTTCTTCTTGGTCATTATTTTCACTCATTAGTTCTTCTTCTTCAGTGGTGTATTCTTCGGATTCTCTCGAAATCGCATTGGTGTATTCGTTGATCATCTCTGGATCAGTTTCTATTTCTTTGCTGTAGGCCCTGGTGTTGGGCCTATCTTTCTTGGACATTTTTAATTACTTATTGAGTCAATTAACCATCCTCTGCTACCAGCTAGTTGCAATATTTTCAGGATCAGACTCAATAAAGATAATAGGAGTTAGAGCTTTAAATATATTTCTTTTTAATTATGATAGGCATTCTATATTCACTGAATATTCAAAGTAGAAGCAGTGAGAATGGTGAGGGTGGCTCCTTATATATACAAGGGGTGGAGCTAGGAATGGGAGTGGTAAGTTATGAATACATTAAAGTCCAAAGAATAAGTTAACCTCTGATGTTCCATATATACATTATTTACACATTGGAGAATAAGGCATTTACATCTGACACCCATAATTGTTAAGTCTACATGGTGGTTGTTAAGTGAACACCATAATCATTTAGCAAATGCTGTGGTAGTTAAAGGAACGCTGCAGGACAGTGTAAATGGCTGTTAATATGGGCTGATTGCTGAGTGCCCAAAATGTAATCATGTGACCAGGGAGGCAGCATTGGAACTTCAAATCTGGATCATAAATAGCCCTGGGGAGGACCAGCCTAAAGCAAGTGGTCGTAAGTCAAGGACTACCTGTATTTGCAATTTATTTTTGCCTATGCAATGTAACAAATGAGCCAAGTAAACATTTTTTTTAGTTATGCACCTACATGATATCTATTTCATTTAAATGCAATTGTACTTATAATATGTTTGTTTTTTAACTTGATTGAACAGAACTTTTGAAAATTTGCATTGATTTTTTTTGCATAAGTTACGAAGCTGATGAGGCAAGAATGTCCGATTCTCATATTTGAGAGAATATTTTATAAGCAAGGAACAGATGGTGGAACCCTTAAGATAGGAGAATGAGTAACAGCATCAGTATTGTCCAACAATATTGTCTTTTTTTTTTTAAGAAATGAAGAGATACAAGAGGCCAACTTTAGAATCTTCCTTAATATTGTAATTCTGGAAGGTTTCTTTACATATTTACTTTTGTTTTAGTCAAATTAAGTCCCTTGGTATCTCTTCTTCATTCCTCCTATCCCTATCACTTGAAATATTTAAAATATTTTAAAAATATTTTTGATAAATATAATTTCAAGAAAAATTATATCAGCAAAAAAAGAGAAAAAAAGAAAAAGAGGTATAAGAGTATGATGCAAATGAAAAAAAGAACCAAGGAATTTATAAAGACCATTGAAAAATTATTATTGTTTCACTTAGTCGTTAATTGTAAGTAACAGTGTATTGTATAATTTTGAAACCCTGAAAATTATCATTAAACTCTAAATAGAATTTAATGTCAGGAATCATGGTTTGCCCAATATGAATCATGAAGTGAAATGTTAACTATGAGAAGTGTGTTTATATTGCTAACAGTCTATTCTGATTTAAGAAGTCCTGGTAAATATTTTCAGATAGAAGTAAAGTATACTGATTCCTTCTTCTCCATTTCCAAAAGTTCTTTTTCCAACTGGTTTATATAATTTTCTTCTTCCTGATCTTAGCTTCACAACAATCCTCTGAGATGGTTAGTGGGGAGAAAGAGAGCAATTATCTAGCTATGCTAGCTATGAATTATGGGACCCGAAGTGCAACAGAATTAGGCAATTATAGATGCAGGAAGGCAGTGATTTATGGAAAAGTGATATATATGATATGGTAGGTGGAACCTAAGGAAGAAATTGCCAAGTCCGGACTTAAGTGCTCAACTTTAGTTTCTTTAAGTATGGTTTGCTAAGTAATAATTCATATTAAGAACAATTGTGGATCACTGGCCTAAACTTCCATTAATCTTGGCCAATATTTTTCTACATTGGCTAGAGAGCATGGCAACAATAGCCAAACATCTGGACTTCAGGCTGGGAAAGATGCTTTGGAGGACTTAAGGGGTTCCATCACTAGAAACACTTGGAGAATGCACTGTATGAAGAGCTAATGGCTTTCGATTGTTTACTTGTTTGTGTTTAATGTGTTGTCTAAAGCTCACCATTGTAACTTATTGAATAATGAATGACATTGAAACTAATTGAGTGAAAGACTGTTAAATAATGAAATGACTCCTTTTCTGACGGATAGGGAGATTAAGATAATTCACTTTAAATGAACGCCTTTTGACCATGAATCTCAACATTCCTGCAGTGTGGCTAGATCGCACGCCTTAGCAAAAATATTTTTCATCATATTGATGTAAAACTCTTTGACAGAGAGGGCTACCTGGAATACACAATATACAATGTGCAATAGTGTTGGTAGCACTATTGTGCTGGCAATGTTTGTCTGCACTTAATTTCATTAATTAGCTTTTTTCTTTAGATCTGTGATTTTGCTTGTCTAAGCAGCAGCACTGAGTAGTCCCTATGACAGAATTTCATTTCATTTCATTTTTTTCCCCATCTGGGGTTCCGTTTCATTTTCTTCATGATGTATTTTTTTAATTAAAGTTTTCAAATTTGTAATTTTGTTTACCTTTCTTTAAATACAGCAGTCATGTTGTGAGTGGCCATTATCTCTTGGCAGTCATCATACATCATTTATAGTTACGTTCTACAGGTTTGGAAAATAGATGCTTGGGAAAATTCTTTGTAAAGTCAGTCCAGTGTATCTTTCTCCCTGATTACAGTAGTTGGGAAAGTCTTAAGGTTTTCTTTCTGGCAATTTTGTAGGTTGGTGTTTCTCAACCTTGGCAACTTAAAAATTAAATTTATTGGGGTTTTAAATCTGAGCCACTTTATTTAATCATTTTAAATTTTATATTGTTGTTTTGTCTGTGTTTTTAAATAGGCTGTACACCGCCCTGAGTCCTTCGGGAGAAGGGCGGTATAGAAATAAAATTATTATTATTATTATTATTATTATTATTATTATTATTATTATTATTATTATTATTATTATTATTATTATTATTAAAAATGTGCAGACTTTAACTCCCAGAATTCACCAGCCAGCATCTAAAAGTTGCCAATGTTGAGAAACATTGATGTACTGGGATTTGAGTTACAACCCAGGTGTCATAGCCTTAAATTATGCTCCTCAGACTTTCCAGAGAAAATGATATTGAGAGAGGTTGCTTATTTAGTTAAGGTCTCAGACTTCAAAATCTAGGAAACTTTGACTGGTTTCTAAAATTCTAAGGACAAACTGGACAGATTTTGTAATTAGATAGAAAAAGATCAAGCAATTCCAGTATTGCTGGATTTGCTACCACTGGGAAATTGAACAAAATATGCAGATGAAGTCAGTGGCAAGCCATGTCCATATTTTTGCCAGGAAAACAACATGGATAACTCCCAAGAAACATAGGGAGTTGAGCTTGATATGAAGGTTTTACCTCTTTATGTGTTTAAACTGTGCAGAGAGAGAGAATATATACTATAAAACAGAGACAGCTTTGTAAATGTGTAATACTTTTAATTTGGACTTAAATACAATTTAATGGATGAGAAAATGTCGTCATTGAAAAGGGAAAAATGAGATTTTCCCCCAAATAATCAGTAGGCAGAAAATAAAGTGAGAGAAAGTCTTTCCAGAAAAGGATTATTTAGAAGAAGAAGAAAAAAGAAACTACAGTACAGCATCATTTAGGATGTCAGATAATTGCTTTTCATTTTAAAGAAAACTGCCAGGAAAACAGAAAGAAGTTAACTATACAATATTAAGTAAATGCATTATTGTTCAAACTTTTGATTGGTGTTTTGATGCATTTGCTTAGTTGCTTATTTATTATTATTCCACTACTGTGACTCTGTTGTAATAGAATAAAGTGATAGAGAATATCTCCACTATTGACTTGTAAGTTTACCAGTGTTTCTACTGATAAAGTGCTGCCATTAAAATAAGCCTGAACATTCTGTAATTAAGAGATGAGCCTTCAGCTTCAGGTGAAGTGTACAATAGTATTCCAAATTCAGCTTGTTCTTCCCCCAAATATATCTACCTAGCTAGCATATAAATATTTATCTTTATTGATAATGACTAAAAATGCCAAGAAAATAGAATACAGGGCTATCAAATATGAGCTGCAACAATCCAACCAACTATTAAATGGCAGTATGTACATATGGAAAATTCTTTGATGCCATGTACTGATCATCTAGAATTTTTTAGCCATCTCTGGTAAATATAATCGTAAAGGCATACATATTATGATGCATTCACAGAATGCCTTCACCATCCAGGTCAGTGTCAAACGGGACATGAATGCATCCAATATACATTCAATAAGTGGAATTTCCCCACTTATTTCTTGGAGATGCCCATGAATTTTTATCTGATGCAACCCTGAATAATGCTGCATCTGCAGAAACTATTTAAAGCTGTAGAAACATATGCTACAAGTTATATTTTGATTGAACTCCTGAGTCCCAGCCTAGCCAGAGTAAAGCATTATGAAGCATCTGTTGTTTCAATGAAGATTTATATAGGTGTTTACATCTCCTAGTGAAATGAATAATACTTGGTTACGTTTGCAGACTCCTGAAGTAGTTGATTCGATTATTTCAGGTTACTACTGCGACAATGACTTGTTTGAATTGCTCATGCTAAAGAGAATAGTTTTACTACTCTACCACTTTCATGCTTCTATATTTACTGAGCCAGTCACAAATTTCAAAACATTTCTGCCAGGTTTTAGTAAAGTGAATATGTTAAAAGACCTGAATCTCCTTTTGACTTTGTTTGGCCTAGGGAATAATTTCATATGAAACCCGTGGTAAGATAAATGTACCTTATCTGGCTGTGGAGCTTTTAATTGCCTCACCAAGTGAACATATGCTAAAAACAGCAAGGAATAAATTGAAGGAAGGGACATTTTTTTACTTCTCTGTTTTAGATAGTTTGGAAGGTTTGTGGTAAATAATTGGAAACTAAAAGCCTGACTGGATAAGGTGGCAGAGGATGGACAAACCACTTGGTCAATTCCTGTTACTACCAATAATCAGCATTCAGTTTATCCCCCCTGCCCAAATTTGCAGGAAAATGCTAGGAAGGAAAAAAATGAAATAGGATGAAATGATTCCAAAAGAACTTCTGATGCATGCCTAGGCAACAGGGCTACTTCCAAGCTATTGAGAAGCTTTTGAGCAATATAAAATAATATTTTAACACAATAAACAATTCTAAAAAAAAAAAAAAAAGCCAATCTCAGAATCTCCCTACTTTGCTTTTGTTCATGGTGGCTGAAAATTATGGAAACTAAAATTTAATGCATAAACACTGTGCTAGGTTGAACCCAATATGTTTTATATGTTTATACTTCAGGGGAAAATATCTACATGTTCATATCAAGCAAGGACTGCCTACATACTACACTTCTTTGCAAATCATTTCACTGGGTAGTGACCACTGAAATAAGGTATTTCTTACTGCCCACTTACTTTCCTAATGTTCATTAAAAGTGACCAGCTAAAGCCTAAGGAGTAATTTTTGCAAATTTGATTGCTCACTGGAAGGAAAACAAACCCATATTTAGTTATAACTTTTTTAATCAATTTTCCACAGTTAAAAAGAAATCACAAAGGAGAGGATTAGCTTGCTTGTTTTGTGTATACTTTCTAAAATTTATAATGACTGAAAAGGAGGATCTGAATGAAAGGTTGCACTCTATGAGGTTAAAAATGTGCCTTATATTATTCTCTGTGGAGATGTTTTAGAAAAGAAGATAGGACAAAAACCCTGAACCTAAGATGTTTGGTGCTTTAAAGAAAATCAGGGGGAGATTTAGGAGGAGGAGAAGAAGAAGGAGAAAGAACCTTTCTTATTTGAAAAGTGTTCTCCTCTAATAAAATTAAGAAGTTCCTAGTCCAGGTTTTCTTAAGGCTAACATGTCTGAGATTCAAAAATATGTATCACCTTTTGATAGCAGGAAAAAGCTACAGAAAACTAACATATTTTATCACTAAGTTTTGTCCTGAATATAGGGCCATTTTGTTGTGTTCCTCTCTTCCTTAAATGAAGACTGCCATATCTGAGCTGTTGCAAGCATGAACAACCAGATCCACACATGCAGAGTTCAAGATAAAACATAGTTTATTATGTTCTGCCTATAATACAAGAATCTCCAAAGAACTTAGGAGGATTTGATCCTAGCCCTTTTGTGGTTGCAGTGTGACTCCAGGTTAACTCCGTGTTTCATCTCTCCTCCTTGCCAGGCTGGGTGCTTCCCAACAATTGTTAAAACAGTACTTAGTATCTCATTAGCCAGCTGGAAATTTTTAGACCATATATAGTAACATTGCTTAAATTAGCTTCTCTTTAGTCTGCTGAATGGACTCCAAAGGCTGAGTGGTATTTTTTTTAAAGTTCTATAGCCCAGAAATTTTAGCTTTCTTCCCTCCGTCTTACCATCACTGATATTATTTTAACTCTCAGGGGTTCAGGAATGAATTCATATTGTATAGCTTCATAAAAGAAAAGATGCCTATCAAAAGCCTAATGTGCTAATGGAGCCCAACCAAGTGCTAAGGACTTATAAAAATTAACCCGCTGTGCAAAAGTAACATGCAGGACAAAACATTTTCATGTGGCTATCAAAGAGAAAATGAAGTATGATGCCACATTGCGCTTTGATAAAAGTAATAGATTTGGTTTATTAGAAAGGCAGTTCAGATGTAGTGTATTTTATTTATACTTTGTTTTATAAAAAAAAATCGTTCTTCTTTCCCTCCCCTCTACTGCTCTTATTAGGTCTTGTAATAATTGGAAACAATAGGTATGCCATTACTATAGGTATATATGTATTTGAGGGGAGTGAAGTTAGATCTAACAGACTTGCAAGGGTTTCAAATTCCATTTCACATCTCCTATTTCATTCCTATAGATTTCAGGTACTACCCTGCATCCTGATTTTCTTTCCTCACCCAGAAGGACCCCTATTCAACATATGATCATTCTTGAGACAAAATCATTAAAGCCCTTTCTTATTTTTTAGATGCTGTATTCAAGCTCTCTTCCCTGTGACCTAGATCTGTTCCTTTTAAATGGCAAGTGTGATGGAATCTCTAAAAGAATCCAGGAAAGGAAAAGAGAAAAGACTATTGCAAAAAAAAAACAAACAGCTTATTTTATTTTAGCGTGAGAAATAGATTCAGAGCAACTCTATCTTAATTATGCCAGATACAATCCAATCTCTTGATCTGGAGAATTACTCTAACCAACTTCCAAAGTTCTGTTATATTACCTTATGAGCAATAATTTTTTTTTTCAGAAAACCAGTAGTTCTTGAGTTAACCAGTCTTGTAGACTTGTCAGCTGGTTGCTTCAAACTGCCTTAGAAGATCTCCACTCATTAGAACCCAACTGAACACAATCAATTCAATCTGAAACAAAAACATAGGTGGTTCTATTATTTGATGTATAGAGAAATCAATCCTAGGCATCAAACTTTGGACAGCAGTAAGCAATAGAAATACTGAAAGCAATAGTACTTAGATTTATATACCGCTTCACAGTGCTTTACAGCCCTCTCTAAGCAGTTTACAGAGTCAGTCTCTTGCCCCCAACAATCCGGATCCTCATTTTACCTTTCTCGGAAGGATGGAAGGCTGAGTCAACCTTGAGCTGGTGAGAATTGAACTGCTGAACGGCTGGCAGTTGGCAGTCAGCACAATGAGCCTGCAGTACTGCATTCTAACCACTGCACCACCATGGCTCTTAAAAAGGTTAAACTGGGAGTAACTGAAAACCAGCCTGCTTACCTGAAGGTGTGGTATCTTGTATTTTATATCAGGTAGGCAACAAACATATTTGTCTACAATGTGAAAAAAGATAACTGTCAATAAGATGATTGTTTGCTTGAAATAGACCCTATTGTGCAAAACTATATCAGTGTCTCAAAACTGAAGCAATTTTATACAGCAGTGGTGGCCTCTGTGGCACTCTGTGGCCATGCACGCCATCTCCCCAGCTCTGTTTTGGATCTGTGCCACTCATACATCTGCATGCCTCCCACCAGCCAGCTGATCTTTGGGTTTCTGCCATGGGGTGTGCACACATGCGTGGGGCGCAGAGGCACATGCACCCATGCCTTTCAGTTTGGGCACACACACGCACTTTGGGCACTCAATGTCTAAAAGGTTCACCATCACTATTATATAGCATACAGGTCAAACCCTACCTTGAATAAAGACGCTGATCATGAAACTGATGCTTTGCTGAAATCAGTACACAGCTGAATTATTTACATGGGGTTTTAACACACTTAAATTTCTTGTTTCATAGATCTTGTCCTGAATGTGCATGTTTGAACCCAATAAACCCAAGTTTGTGGTATAAAGTGTGGTTTTCCAATTACACATTATTTTGTATTCTTCTGATGTAGAGTCACAAAAACATTGAAAAAAATATTATGGGGATAACTACAAGTTTAGTCTGCATCCAGCACACTCCCAGTCAATTCCTGTATCCAAATCAAAGAAAGCACATACACATACCCACACAAAAGGCAAGAGATAAAAAGTTAGAAACGATAATCTATATTTTCCTATATCTCTATATCAAAAAGGGCAGAAATTTCCAAAATCTTGGGGAAAAATACTGTGGGTAATTAGATTATTCTAGCTTTAAATGTTTTAATGTACATGGCAGTCACAATCTAGAGGTGGAAAGAAAGACACCAGGTGATCTTTCCTCTGTTCCATACCACAAAGAAACAATTTGGTGAATGGGGTAGATGGACCAAACAGAACTTTTCACTTCAATCATAGAGTTTATTTTTGTTAAATGAACTGTTAGCCGATCACTTTTCTATGCCTGGAAAACAGCGTCCTTCAAACCTTTGCTCTGTAAAATGCAGGAGTGGTGTGATTCCTTTGAAAAAGAATTTTCTTTAAACCTAATTTTTCACTGTGGACCAAAATGGTAACAACAGCAGCACACGCTGGAGATCCCCTCCCCCCGAGAAGAGTGTAAGATCCAGAGACTTGATTTTTCCATGCTATTTCCTGTATGTCCTTTCTTCTGAAATAATCCCCCTTTCACAAGCTATACACACTTGTAAAAGGGCAGTAGTTAAGTGGGAAGAAGGAAGACGGTAAGCTGGCTCTTGATTAGTACTAAAATGAGCAATCACAAGGTAGTGTGAAATTTACTAAGGGACCAGTTTCACACGGAGTGGATTCATTGCATTTGAAACATGTCCAGTGAATACATTTCAAAGAAAACACCACTGCTTTAATTTCTTTTGGAACTTGTTTTATTTATTTATATTTAATCTCAACACAGAAAACTTTTATTTTATGATTTGAGTAGAGGAAATTTTGCTGAAGAGTGACATTATGCTTGTGCCATTTCTCTCCCACCCCCTTCTATATAACTCTCATGTTTTAATCCCTCAAAACTGCTTTAGGGACTGTGAAAATTAATAGGCATTCAAACTGATGTGCTATTTTAAAAATAGCAAAAGAACAGCATAATTTGTATTAATATACCAGCGTTTGCATCTGTGACTATATTGCTGCTCAGAAATATGCAAAATTTTAAGCAAATTATTAAGCAAATTAATCTGAGTGTGGAGGGGGGAATCAATAATCACAGCACCTAATCTCATCCACTTGAGTTCAGTGGGAAATATTCTAAATCTGTTTGCAAAAGATTGCTGATTATGAGCCTATTCAGATATCCAGTTTGCTCGAGGATGAATGGAGGCTACTGGCCATTTCTTAATAGTAGAAGAGGAAAATGATTGGAATGGGGAACCTCAGGGATCGTGTCTAAAAAGGTGTTAAATTACATAGGTGTTGACTCTCTTGATAAAGAATATGGATTTACAATCAAAAGACTTGCTTATCATTGGAAATTCAAACCAGCTATTCAGCAATTTGCAGAATTAGTTACTATAGGGTAAGACTATACAGATGACTGCAATGGATCATGGCCTCTAGTTATTGATATAACTGCGAACTCACATTTTGCATGTTTTTATGTTTTTGTTTCTTTTTTTCTTTTACAACTTTATGAACTTTTTCTATATTTAGCTAATTAGAAACAAAAACAAAAAGGAGGTCAAAGAAACTGGCCAAAGAACGTAATCATATTTGTGGCAAAGTTGAGAGTGCCAAGGGAAGATTTCAGGATCCATGACATGCATCACACTGTAAAGTACTAAAAATCAAGATAGGGGAAAAGTCTTTAACATCAACGGTTCCTGAACTGATCTTCCACTGTGCTTTTAAAAGATATAATGCAAATTCTGTTGCTATGGTATATCTTTCTTGAAGCTTAAAATGTCACTGCAGTGTTTAATGGAGCTATATAAATTTCTGCTCTGACTGAAACAAATGATGTACATGTAATCCCATTCTCAAAAAGGCTCCCAGCAGCCTATGCTGTTCACTTTGCAAGTCTACACTAAGACTCAGCTTTATGTTAGAGAAATTAGTTGGACAAGTCTTCTGTCTCCAAAATAGCAATGGGAAATCAGCCTTCCATGTTAAAATCTAATGCTGTCTATCCCTGAAATGATCTTCTTACAATGAAGTGTATCTATGTGCAGTTATGTATTGGATCATTCAGTGTAGAATGTAAGTCCCTACTCTGAGAAAGTCACCTTGAAACTGCAACTCAAAGAGACCTGAAAATATACTGCTCTTACTAGAAGATGTATGACCTGTCAATCTTTTTTACCTTTTACCTCTTTCACCTCTTTCAATATAACATATCCAAAAATATTCATTCAAAATCATAATCAATTTGTATGTTAAAATTTGGGGGCCTTGTATGATTGCCTTACCCTGCTTCCAGAAGCATTCATGTTGAAGATGCAATCCCAATAATTAAAGGCTGATGACATATCTCTGTTTTATTAGTTGTATTATTTCAAATTATCACTGAAGACTCATCTGGAGAAAGATCAACAATTACATTTATTATTGATTGGAAACCCCTTATGGATTTTTTGCTAGAAAAAAAGAAAAGAAAAATGAACTTGTGATTAGAAAGGATAGTTTATGGAAATAAGGAAATCATGATGTAATCTTACAGAAAGAGGGTACATATAAATGTATATAACATCTATCAAGAATATAAAAGCTGCTTATCTTTATTCAACTTTTTTTTCCTTTTCTACTTCTTTTTCTACATTTCTTTTTCACTTTCTTATTACATTTCTTTTCTTTATTCTTCTTTAATTAGAAAAATGTGCTTTTTAAAATTCTGTTGAAAAAACTTATTCAACAAAACTTATTACTTTTTCCCCTTTAATATTTCAATTCCCTCCAAAGAATTTTCCAGAATTAAAATCAAATCATCAGCAAACATCTGTAATTTATATTGTCCCCCCTTTAATCTTTACTTTAGGAATTCTTTTGTCTTGTCCTATATCTCTATTCAGTACTTCCAGAGCTAGGATAAGTAACAATGGCAACAAGGAATATCCTTGGTTGTTTCTTTCTGTTTCTTATAAGGTTTTGTTATTTCTCCATTTACAATTATCTGTGCCTTTTGTGAAGTATAAATTGATTCACCCATTTAATTAAAAAATTCACTAAAGTCTATATATTCCAAAATTTCAAAAAACAAAGTCCAGTTCAAATTGTCGGGGGCCCTTTTTTTGCATCTAGAAAGATAAATTTTAGTGACTTTTTAAATGATGTTTTTTGTCCTTTTATGTAAATAACTGATGTTGAAGTCTGGTAAAAATTCTATTTAAATATCGGTTCCCAGTTTTGATAGCAATTCTGGCATGTAGATGGCAGACAATGTTACCTTGTCAGACTTGTTAAATTTTATTTAATGCTTGCTTTATATTATTAGTGACTATATTAATGGCACTTTATTGTTAACTTCTAAGTATCTGGTTCAGCTGCAGCAATATGCAAAGATATAGCTAGCTAGCTAGCTAGATAACTAGAGATAGAGATAGATATGTGTGTCTCTCTGTGTGTGTGTATGTTTCACAAATATAAAATGCTTGACACCCTCTTTTGCTGATTTCAGATTTCTTTTTTTCTGCCTACGGTCAATGTGCAGTCTTTTAATTTGTATCAGTAATATGGGTAAATACATTTCCCTTTGATAAAATAAAACCTTAATTCTCTTTCCAGAGGATGGCAGCCCAGATTCATAAAACTTTGGCTAGTTTGCTTTTCTCCCTGCCCCACTTCATGCCATTATTGGTTAATAATAAAAATAATAATACTATCTCTATAAGGCTCAGAGCCTTGGAATTTGCCAGCTCTCTTTGGAACAATCACTCAGCTTCACAACCGATCAGGTGTCATCAGCAGCACTCAGTTCTCACTAGATTCAATATGGAAATTACTTCTTTTTTTATCACATTAATTACATGTCAAACTGAATTGCTTTTTATTAGTCTCTGCAAATAATCAGGTGGTGACTGAATCTGAGGAACGTATTTATAGACGCAGCATAAGTAAATGGCTGTGTGTGTGCGCATGTGTGTCCGTGTGCGGTGTGCAATAAATGCAACATGAGCTGAACTGATAATTACTCTCTCTGTTTCAGAAAGTGAGTCTGTTATTCCCTTTGGTTTATCTGGCTAAGAAAGATGGTGCAATGTCACTTTGTTTATTAGTATATCAGCATTCAGCAGGGAGGCTGATAAATAAGGAATCATTGGCAGAATCTGAGGGAGTTTGGGGGTGGAGAGAGAGAGACTGAATGACAGAGAGCTTGGTGGATACATGTCTTGCTTGAAGTGGAAAAAATTAAGCCGGGACCAGATTTATCGGGTGGGAAAGAAAAGAGGAAAGCCAATAAATCTTTGAAAAATAACAAATGACTAAACAGTTAATGGGGCTGTTTCAAAATCCCACACAAGAAGGAAGATATACCACCTACCCACCATATCGATTTTGTCCCCCAAATATTCATCTTAAAGTATTGTAAGACGAAAACTGGATGAATCCCGGGGTGAGAAACCTGGCCATCCAATGGCATTCTTGAATTAGGGGACAAGAAAGAGGGGCTTTCAGACTAACCTAAGGAGCTTGAATGCTTAACACTGTCCCTTTTCTTCCTGAGCAATGAAATTACATATCTGCATCAAAGGGGTGGAGCTTACAGCACACAGCTGTGATATTGAGATCCTGTGTACACTGTTGTTCCATTACATATGTAAATCACATGGTTAATGACCGCTACTAAAATGCCTCCCCCCCCCATGTCTTTTTAGGAAAGAAAGATGCTAGCAATAACTCCTGGTGAGATATTTCTGGCCATTGCTTTATTCCTTAAATCCCCATTTGCACATAGCCATCATCTTGGGTTTTGTTTTTTTTACTATTGTATGTGTTGATGGATGGCAGGAGAGCTCTAATGAAAGTAGGAAAAACAAATTTATTTCTTTTTCTCTCCTCTAACCAGATGCACTTCTGTTCTCCCATTTTAGTAACAAACTGCACCGGAATATGGTTGCAATACTATTTTTAAGGGAAAGAGGAAGTGATAGATGTTTGAAACTGTGAAAATGTGGAAAAGAGGAAGTGATAGGTGTTTGAAAATGAAGACAAGGGAGATGAGAAGGTCGATAGGTTTGTCTTTTATTAGCGTTTATGTTTTGTTCTAGAAATGAATTACAGGACACATAAAAATTAAGATTTGTTCTGGATGCTGTTCAAATAATTGAAAGCACAAGTTTGGTAGATGTTTTAACTGGCTTCCTGGTATCCTTGTTAAAGTTGAAGATCTAATTTTCAGAATGCCTGTTTATCCATTTGTAAAACTCAACTGGGAGAAGTTTCTTGGAATGCTATATAACCGCGATGGTGAACCTATGGCACACGTGCCCCACATGGCATGCAGAGCCATGTTGCCTGGCACACGTGGCATCGCTCGTTCCTCTTCCAGGTTTCTGGCACACATGTGCGTGCAACGATCAGCTGGCCTTTTTATGTGCGGCAGTGCCAGAAATTGGAACAGCTGGTCTTCTGTTTTCCTGCATGAGCATGCACATCAGACAGCTGATCGTCGTGCGTGCATGCGTGCCAGAAACCTGGAAGAGTAGCTGACTGAAACCAGAAGTTCAGTAGCTGAAACCAGAAGTTCATTTTCAGGTGCGCACATGTGCCCTGGGAAGCTCCTCTTCCGGGTTGCGGCCCAGACGCGCGGTGCCGAAAAGGTTCGCCATCACTGCTAAATAACATCCATGGGCATTCACAAGACAGGATCAAAATCTACAAATGGCAGGTGTGGCAACACAATCCTATTTCTTTTGTATAGAGTGCAGTGTCAACACACGTATAAATCATGTGGGGTTTCAATTACTGTATTGTGCCTGGCACCTTGCTGATTTGTTTTTGCTCTGCAGACATAGCTGAAGTATCTACAGATCCTCCAGACATATTGGAACTAAACCCCCAAAATTCTTAGCAAATGCTGATTGAGAGTTATAATCCAATGACTATCTGGTTACTAGAGCAGAGCAAAGAAAACGAGTCTTTCATATATTTCTCCATAGTATTATGTTCTTGTATTTGCTTGCTACAAAGAGGTCATAAATGGAACTGAGCAAGATAATAACCTTGGCAAAAAGATCACACAGTTATTGTAATCTCAGTGCAAGCAACCACTTGTCATTTAACTGTCAGGTAACATTCAAAGTAATGCTCAGAACCCACAAAGCCTAAAATTGCTTTGGCCCATGTTTCTTAGAAAGCATATTTTCAAATCAAATTCTAAATTAGATTTCTTCTTATATGAAAACAAGAATTTGGCACCCGTAACATTGATGATGGTCAAAAACATTGACAATCCCAGGGCAAATTCTAGGGGATTTAAGGATTTTACTTCTAATAGAATTTCAATGAAACCTAATCAGTGTGCATGAACTATATACTGATATGATGAAAAATTAAAAAACAAAACAAAGCACCCAGCCATGGTTAATTCAGCCTATGGTTGGTGATTCTGTCTGCCATAGAAGTAAATAATGCTTTTAATCCATAGCAAATCTAGATTACATTAGCCTAACATTTCTAAATATCACATTCTCAATATTATTCCATCAGATGATCAGATCAGATCAGTAAACAATTGTGAGGAATTATTGTACCATACTATACTATAGTATTTATATTAATAGTTTGTAGTTACTATTATTTATTGTTATCAACAAAGAATACAGTTGTAACCTAACATATCATTATTCCCATTATTACATATGGGAAGATTCAGTGTGGGACAGAGGTTTAAATGTTGAATTAAATTCTGGATTAAGTTTCAAGTTTAGCTATGAAAACTCAGGGATAATTCTGATCTCATCAGAAAAAAACCTATTATTATTATTATTGTTAGCGCTGAAAACATTTGTAGGTGGGAATGCCATGTAAACTGCCTTGAGTTACTAAATGAAAATGAAAACCTATTAATCAAATCAAATCAAATCAATCAGTCATAGCCTTCCTAAACCCAGCCTTTTAGTACCTGTTGCAACAGTGACAAAGATGCATACGTACAGCTCTATCATGTTGCTGGTGATCAATTACAAACATACTATGTATTATATTATTATAGGAATATGGAGTGTTGATTTGATGATTTTAACTGCTCTAGGAAACCGAGTCAGTTTAATTTTCTAGAATGGTTAAGAAACAAAGCTTCTATGCAAGCAAAGGAAAATAATTGATCATTTGATCATTGATCATTTCAGTTTAATTTACAGATTCAGTCCAATTAGTTTTGAATCAACACTTCTATCAAAGCTTTATACATATATATAGGTTATATCTGATCATTGTACTATGTAAATTTTAGCAGCTGTTTTTTTTTCTTTTAAATTTGTACTGATTTTAGCTATGGTTAGATATGAATTTATGTGCCAAAAGACTGTATTCATATTTTTTCTTTTCTGTTTTTCTTACTGTTTTTTCTTTTCTTCATATTCTCTTTTCTTATTATTACCTTTGGGGTTTTTTTGAGTTTGTACTTAGTTTCACTTAGATTTTTTTTTCTTTCCTTTACTGTTTGCATAAATAGCTCAAGGTTGGAAACATATCTAACATATCCTCCTATTTTTCTTACCACAGCAACCCTGTGAGGTGAGTTGGGCTGAGACAGATTGAGCAAACTTTTTATTCCTAAGGACGGCCCAGAACTCATAGTCTTATTTCTAGCTTGAAGCCTCAAACACTAGACCAAACTGGCTCTCTTTCTAGCTTTGTAATTTTAATTTTTAATAAAATTACTATTAAAAAAGATTTTTAAATATGCATTCCTTTAAGTAGATTGCCTTCTGCACTTGTAAACAGCTTCTGTTATTCTCCTCAAAGAATTTTGATTGAAATATAAATTGAAGACATTTAGTCCCTCAAGAACCCTCATTCTAGCATTGAAAAAGAAGATGGTTGGAAAGTTAAAATAATTATCCTTCAGTGCTACAGCAGGGTAGGTCTGTTCCTTGCAACTTCTTGAACTTGGACATTTTCTCTTGTCATGGTAAAGGGGTGGCCTTTCCAGACAAAAGTTACATTTGTTCATTTTGTCCATAACCATACTCAAGAGTAAAGATTACACTTCAGTTTCATTGATTTCTGTTCTATGTAAACTATCCCTTAGAAGACTCTTGTGCATTTTTAGATATGCCTGTAAAAATATATTTGAATTTCATTTAAATTTTTATAAACTGTTGTTTTTACATCAAGGTTGTTTCTATGCCACCTTTCTGGGAGGCAAAACATTTTACAGAAATAAACCATCAAAACTAATTAAACCGTTGCATAAAATGCCTGTGAAAATAATACAAAATAAACAAAGACTTCTCTTAAAAACTAGCAAGAAAAATTGTGGACACAATTTTGTCCCTCAAATTTGCCTCAAACTAGTCATACCTTGTAAGGACCTGAATTGTTGATCAAAAGGGCAAAGCTGCTATAAAGGAAAAGGAGTGATGTAAAAATAGAAATTTCTGTCTATTTTTCTCTCTGTGGAAATAAAACTGTCATTTGAAGTATTTAATAATATCTTCAAGCAATAAGGAAGGATTGCACTGTATGGTTACCTGACCTGCAAGGACAGCATATTGCAGAGTTTTAAAAGATCTTTGCATGGTGACTGTAACATGTAAATTGGCCCAAAGAGGAACATTTACCAAATGGTAAAAAAATGTTACCAGCTGCTATCCAGCCTCCAAGGACTTTCCGTCTTCTTCTGTGTTACAGATATAATAAAAATAGTTAAATCACAGTTATGATTAACTCATTTTAGATGGAAAAGGTTCCATTCCTGCTTTCAGGAGTGTGAAAAGCCTAGGCATTACATCAGCTTCCTAATATTTGGGATGTAAACATATCTAAGGATGAAAAATCCTATTCTTATGATTGAAAGCAGTTCAATTCTGATCAGAAGCCAAAGTTATATTTTAATTTGGCCAATAAAAACATTTTTCTATATTTTATATAATTCTTTCAGTCTTTGCTTTGAGCCCACACCAGCCATCTCACAATGGCAGTAAGAGGCTATTAATACAACAGTTGAAGATAATGTGTTCTACTATCCTTTTCAATGAGCGAATTACATGATCAACAATAGCATAACTTTTTCAGATTATGTCAATTTTGGTATTCATATGGCTAGATAGCATTCTCATCTTGCTGGGACAAATGGATCTATGACATGTTCTCGAAGTACATAGGCCAGATGTGTATCTTTTCAGTTAATATTATTTTTCATCTCAAATGGGTAAAAGCTTATAATGATATTTCACAAAGCACTAACCGTAATCACACACACACACACACACACACACACATATCAGAAAAGAGACAGAATGATAGAGATTTATTTATTAAAATAGAGCCCTCATTATTAAAATAGAGCCCTCATTATTCCACCCAGCATCAATTAAATGATGTCTGGGATTCATAGCTATCAACAGGAATTGTGAGATTGTAGCCAAAATTATCTACAATGAAAAGTGTAGATAGCATCAGATATGAGCCACTACAAAAGAATATGTGAATTCCAAGATAGTGAAATTAATAGATATAGATATTGCATAACAGGAGGAAATGTATGACAATTCAACAGTTTGTCTGTTTAAAATCTAAAATAAATCAGAATCAAAGTAACTAGTCCACCCCCCGCTCAAAAAAAGAGTATGTTTTTCTTTAAAATGAGTTTCACAATATTCTAACTGCAGCACAAGGATGTCCCAGGAATAATTTTCAAATGGCTACTCCTCATGATGCTGTCTTCATCTCATCCCCAGGCCAAAGTAGGTGCTCTTTAAAGTCATCTCTAATGTTCTAATTTTAAAGTAGACTTTTCCCTCTCATCCCCATTTTTTTTTTTTGCCTATTTTTTCAATTGTCTATTTGAGGATGAAATCAGGGAGTCAGATCTGCCCACTCCAGTTAGTCACAAGGCTGATATGAGCATACACCCTTGCCATTTCTTTCTTGGGCTCTGCAGTCCATAATAATTTTGAGTTGGGTTACAGTAAAGACTAGACTGTAGCTTCCACAGATGCATTTGCTTATATAACGGCTCACCAGTGCTTTGTCAAGTATTGTATTGCTGGGTGTGTTTTATAAAAAAAAAAAGCACCCTCTTGAGAAAAAGCTAGTTCTGTGCTGCACTGAAGATTCAGTTGGAAGGAGAGCTGGCTTCTGCCCATTCCAGTTGGGCTGTGTGTTATTAGTTTAGCCACCAATAAGCAAGTTACAGATTTTCTGACAGGTTTTTATTGGACAATGGAGTGATAATCCGTTTTGCCTACTCCTATGCCATTATGCTTAATCCATGGGCTACCTTCAGGAACTGCTACCCATCACCAGCACATTCCCTTGCAGAAACAGTTGACATTGAGCTTGCTGACTATTGCTTGACCCTGAACCTCTCCTCCACACCTGTACACCTGGTAGGTCACACGTATGGAGGAAGGCTGGAGAGAGAGGCGGGCAGGAGTGCCTCCAATCTCCTTACAACCCATCCTCAGTCTATTTCTAAATTAGAGTCTAGCACTCTTCTTCTCAAAAAGCATCAAACTTGTATCTAAACATTGCCTGGATGATGGGGAGACCAGAACACCTCCATGCTTGCCACCTGTTAATTTAAGCAACTTTACAGATAGGTTGAATCTGTAATTCAAAGTGCCCATCTACATTGGTCTGATTCTGTCCCATAATACATTAAAAAGAATGATTTGGGTTAGCTTTTTCATCAGGAAATGATGCTCAGAGAGAGAAATGAAGCCTGGAGAATACATCAAACACTTTACTTGTCTCACTATAAGGACAGTTGCTGAGGGTTTGTCTATCAGGACAGGGCACTATAGACTGATGATACTACCAGTACAGGAAATGGAAGAATGCACATTAATGTGGCCATGAGAAAGAGCCTCTATGTCATACATATCTATTTTAAAAATGACATTATTTGAGGTAAGAATCTGAAATAAATACTCAAAATGTTAGCTGATTGCAAGGAGATAAAATTTTGAAGTGGGGCTTGTAATGGCTGTTGCTAAGGGAAACTATATCACAATCATAATTTCAGAGTAATTCTCTTTTGTCCTCTTGGGGGGAAGTTCTTGCAATAGAAATACAAGAATAAAATAAAAAGTAATCAAAGTTGCTGGGTGGGGGGAAGTGTTACAAAACAGACAGTAGTCAAAATCTGTGGAGTTTCTGAATAATAAATCTGTGTTGAGTCCAGCTCTGTATAGTGATCTTTAAGGGGCTGCAATTCTGAATTTCTTAGAAGATGGCAAAGAGGTTTCCTACGCAGGAGCTATGTATTTGTAACTTACAGCACAGCCTAGGGATGAAAAGGGAAACTTTTCTGTTAATTTGTGCCAATGTTGTGGGCCTTCATCCATAAATCTATTTCTTTCCATCTCAACATTTAATTACCATTTTTTTAAAAAAAAATCTGCCCCCCAACACATGTTTAAATATACAGTAGTCTCAAACCATTTTACTATTGGTGTTTCAAATTTCCTATCACAAAACAATTGTTGAAACACGGAAAGTAGTGGGGAAGGGAAAAGCAAGAGTTGGACATAGAAATCACGAGACTAATTTCTTTTATATGCTTAGCTTTTCTTTTAAACGATTAATAACTTAAAAACAAAACAAAGAAATAATCCAAAATTGTGAAAACGTTCCTTGGGGTTATGGCTGAAAATATTATTCTGAATCCGGCCAATTTATAAATTCTTCCTGCAAATGAAATACAAAAGTGCAAAGTCAGGGGCACAATTCATGGGTCTTTTCATAGTCCCTAACATAGTTTCATGGTTAAATGACTATGAGGAAGAAAACCCAGATTTGATCTTTGGAAGTATTAGTATTCATGTTGGTTCATCCTTTAATTCTTCATACTCTCTAGTATTTTTCTCTCCTTTTCTGTTTTTTCCGTCTCTTTGTTCTTTCTATTAATTTAGAAATCCATGTTTACCATCATAACAAAACAACAAAAGCATAATTAAAGCAGTACAAACTCTAAGGAGTAAAATATTTTTAGCTTATTAGCATAATTTTTAGGGACGAAGAAGAAGAAATCTGTTGCAGCTTCCAATTTGCTATTGTACTATTATTTTAAAAGCTTTGGCTAACAAAAAATCCAGTTTATCTGATTGCTGTTTTTTTTTTTTTTTAATTTGATTTATATGCCGCCCTTCTCCGAAGACTCAGGGCGGCTTACAATGTGCTCAGCAATAGCCTTCATCCTTTTGTATATTTATACAAAGTCAGCTTATTGCCCCCACAAACTGGGTCCTCATTTCATCTACCTTAGAAAGGATGGAAGGCTGAGTCAACCTTGAGCCTTGGCGAGATTCGAACCCTGCAGTAATTGCAGGCAGCTGGTCTTAAGCAGCTTAATAACAGGGTGCCTTAAACCCTAGTACTACCAAGGCTGTTGTGCCTTTTCAAAAATACGAAAGTCAGATTGAAGTCATTTCTAAACTACTACTCATGTTTTCACCTTCATTCTTAAATACATCTGACTATGCCACAGCAGGAGTGTATATAAGCAATAATTCACTGCTAAACCAGCAATAAATTGTGCTTCAAATGCACAAAAATATGAAAAGATGTTTCCACTTCTGACATAAATTAGCTCCCAGAAAACTAAGTAAAATGCAGGTAGTGAAGTAAGTAGGTAGATATTACATGATAGGACATTATTCTGATTTATATTCCCTATTTTCTAAAGTTGTGTAAAAATATCAATCATTTATCGAAGCTAGTTCATTATTCTGAGCCACATTTCTTCTAATATTTAAATATTTCTTCTCAGGCAAGACTTTTCTCTATCATCAGTGCTTAAATGTTATCTATCCAGTTATCTATCCAACATCTCTCCAGTTCTGCTTATTTTCCATTTTTCTTTTTGTCTCTTCCACCAGCTTTTCTTTTTTTTCTTTCTCATTTAATATCTAATTTTATTACCACTATTAAATTTCTCCACATATCTCCTTGATGCTATTTCTTGCCAATAACTATTCATTTTCATTGGGTCTCTCTCTCTCTTCTCCAGCATCATCCTCTGAGTCCTTTCAAATAGTCAAATATGCTACAGTCCCCTTGTTCTCAAAGCAGTATCTTTAATCCTCTTTTCCTTTCCAAATGCTGTTCAATGTATTTTCCTCCCTTGCTGCTATTTAGTTCTGGTATCATTTTTCTCTCTTCTTTTTCTGTATTTCACCCTCCCTCCAATCTGTCTTTTACCTGATGGCTTTCTTCTGAAATTAGACTCGTGACAATTATCTCTGGATTCTATTCAGTCTAAGGAATGTTCTATGCCTTGATCTTTTTTGTCACATTCCATGCAGTTGATCATTTTGCTCTACTTGGTTTATTTCAGGTTGCCATTTTCTGTGATTATGCTAACAGTTAATTCTCATTATAAGTGTGCAGAGGCTATACCTCTTGCTTCACAAATGACTTGATCAATGGCCAGATGTAGAGCAAAATTGGAAAAGGAGGAGCTTCATGATCCTCTAAACTGATAAAAGAACACAGACTTTATAGTACCTTGTATTTGTTTTGAGGAAGAAAGGGATTAAAAACTAAAAGTTAAATAGATATTATAAGGAGGAAATGAAGCACTCCTTGCTTCATAAAAGTGATGTAGAACATTTGAAACAATAGTCCTTGAAAAATGAAGGTTTTTTTTTTTTAAAAAAAGGAAATTAGTGATTTGGGATACAGTATGATGATATTCATAGTGCTTAGAGACAATAAGGTGAGTCCGATTTCCAACAGTTATGTTGATATGTGCCTTATAGATAGTGAAGAGATATATCTACAGAAGGATATGACCTTTTCTAAATTTAATGGAACTCACCAATCTCTACCTTTTTCATTATCTACTGCTGTTGAATATGGTACTGTGAAAACAATAGAGGCTGTCCACACAGAGCAATAAATGATAGATAGATAGATAGATCTAAAGATGATAGATAGATAGATAGATAGATAGATAGATAGATAGATAGATAGATAGATAGATTACCAGAAGTTTGTCTAATTCAACTAAAAAATAATGCTTTCACATGACTACTCAATATAGAGACTCGGGCAGTGAAGGAGACACATAAAGACACAAACTAAAAAAAAAACACCCCAAAAACCTTAGGGAGCTCTCAAACTGTATGATTTTTTTATTTTCCAAAGCATTGCAAATGGTTACCTAACTGCCAAAATTATTGTAATCTGAAGGAAGTCTGTGAGTAACTCAAATCCAGTATGTCTGCCTTTGCCTCAGCATAATGTTTTATAAATTTTCCCCATGATGCTGCTTTTTCAAATTCCGAAAACCTCTGCCAAAACAGGTCATGTCTGGAGACTCAGTGAATCTTAGAGATGGAAACGGATGGGTTCAGATTTATCCATTCTGCCTTGGAGGAATTAAAATATGGTCTGAATCACTCCATTTTCAGATCCAGATTTGGTAGTATCCAATATATATTGCCTTTTCACCTCTCTAATCCCTCTTTAGATGGTTCCGTAGTCATTTTTATTTTTCAACATTTTCCACCTATTTTACTGGTGGTCCCTCAAGGTTCTGTAATAGCTTAACAACATTACTTCTCTCTGTATTATCCCTCATAGCCTTATCCATTATATTATGGATTTCAGAATTTACTCTGTAATGGTGAGACCTAACTCTGCCTCTCTGCCTAAGACCTATCAATTGGCCTCTGATATTTCTTCTTGATTCTTCACTATAATCTTGGATTCAGTATGTCCAAGAATTACTTTCTGCTAAAACACTGATTTCTTGTTCATTCTTCTCATCCATTGTCATTACCAGGCACCAAGCTGTGATTTTATTTTTAGCTTTCCCCATCGTCTTTCTCCTTAAATTCAGGTAATTACCAAATTCTAAGGCCCTAAGGAGGACACTCATGGATATTTTATGCTGTCTATCAGATGTTCTACTGAATTTGTTTTTTTTTAAAAAAAAAATTCAAAAGTGTTTTGATTTTAAGGAAATTAGAAGTTTGCATGCTGGAAAAAGAATGTTACAGCCTCCAGCATTGTCAGTATTCCAAGAAGAACAAATTATCCCCCCTTCCCCATTTATCTGACAATATAATTGCTGAGGTTTTGTGATTGTGTTGTATCTTCGCACCAGTGCTATTTTACAATTGAACAAGGAACTATTGTTTCAATCTAATGAATGCTGTTTTAGAAATGGCCCCCCCGCAAAAAAAAAACACAAAACCTAAAGGGGAAGTTTCTCTGAGGAACGCAAGAAGCAGTTCTTGCCTTTCTCTATTTCTAAACTTCCCATAACAATATGCTATCATAGTTGCAAAGGCTGGGACTGGGATGTTAGCTATTGCCTTGCACATGTGAAATGGCTGAGGATCTTTAATATATTTGTTTGTTCATCTATTGATTTTTTTAACAAACTCCACTCATAAGCTTTTACTTATTTTTTATTTTATTTTTCATGTTCATAATCTCTCAGGGCTTTAATAACTCTGCAAATAAATTGAACAGTCCAAGTCACTTTCAGACATGGGCTAAATAGGGTTGGGAGATAAGAAAATTGGTCATCTAAAAGCCTCCAAACTGAACTAAATAAGACAGCAGAGAAATTTTCCCATTGGCAACGAAGAACTTTTCTTATATTGGAACTTTATTTGTTGGATTCCTTTATCTGATACAACAACCTAGTTCTGCTTGTTGAAAACTAGCAAATATAATGTTTCCAAAAATATTTTTCTGAAAATGAAGAAGTTTGGGATGTAGCCACTTATGGCTATCATGGATCTAAAGCTCTTCATTGCTCTGTAAAATTCTCAGATTTGACATTTGTGTGAATTCTCTCATTACTTTCAACTAGAAAAGGGAAATATTTGCTAGAGCGAAAAGACTAGAGATGTCCCTCACACATACACATCTTCTGCCAGGGCTAGCAGATTTTGCAATGAAAAGATAGATCCATCACTCTTGTTATACCTGGACCGACTTCAGATTCTGCTATAAAATGGTGCATATCATTGGGAATTATATGTATATAGTTTTCTCTTTCCAGCTATGGAAAATGAAGTGAAATCTGAATTTAAATACAATGTATTGTGAACATAATATGATTAATGTTCCTGTACTATTCCCTACTGTTAAAGTAGATTTATCTGTTTATTAGAAAAAAAATAAAGTCATTAATAGGTTCAAGTGATTTTGTACCTAAGCGTTTCTCAAGGAACAGGCTCATTTGATCTGTTTTCAAATGAGCCCTGATGGACCATTCTAATGGTCTAGCTATAAAGCAAATGAACATGAACCTGTGAAGAAATATGTGTTTTCTTCCATGTAATTGGGAAATTTCCAGTAAAGTCTGTTTATTTTGACAATTAACAAAATGGTTAACATGTAGGTTTCAGTCTTTTATTTTATCATTTTACACATTGGGGACAAATTCAGCTGTCCTAAACCAAAATAGCATTCTGTAACAAGGAGGATGGACACCTGCCCCATCTCTTGGAGGAAATGATGCTTCTTGCTTAATTTTGGAAGCTGTTTTTAAGCGCTCAAACGACCAGACCAGATGGTATTCCTGCTAAGAGGCAGCTTTTCTGTTGCTATGCTCAGTTATGCTATATGGCTGAGGCTCAGAGGCCCAGTTTTCAACCACCAAGAATAGCCAATATTCCTTGTAGTAAAACCAGTACCAGCACCCACTGCCAGGAAGAATTTAGATGCTATTTCTTCTACAAGTTCCAGGGAGTCAAGATCAGTTATAAATGGAATGGACAGAACTCTGACTGTACTGCACAAAAAGTGCTTTCTCTTCTCTGGGACTGATGTGTCAGAGAAACCATCCCAGGTACACAGCTTCATGCTGGAATGAACTTGGACTTTTCATATTTAAACAAAAGCTTTGTTCCTGTTAGTGGTCTTACATTTTCCCTCATGTTGCAGTTATTTGCAGGAAGTCTCATTCCCACATCAGGGACTATGTAATTGAGTAAGATCAGGGGTGAAATCCAAAATTTTTCCCTACCTGTTCTGTGGGGGTGGCTTGGTGGGCGCGGCAGGGGAAGGATATTGCAAAATCTCCATTCCCATCCTACTCCAGGGGCCAGCCAGAGGTGGTATTTGCTGGTTCTCCGAACTACTCAAAATTTCCACTACTGGTTCTCCAGAACCTGTGAGAACCTGCTGGATTTCACCCCTGAGTAAGATCCTGCTCACTTCCTTTATTTATTGAGCCTCAGGTAATCGAGATAGTTCTTGAGTTACAATGGCAATTGGGACTGGGACTGCTGTTGCTAAGTGATTCACTTGTAAAGCAGAATGTCACATGAACACATTGCTTAATAATAACAATCCCAACAGCCCTGGTTGCCATTGGAACCCAAAGACATATGGGTCATTAAGTGGAAATGGTGGGAATCCCAGGTGAAGAGCACAATGTGTTATGGGGGTGCCGCAGAGGGATAGGTTTCATTGTGGTGGAAAATGGGATGGGGGCTTGGGAGACCTGACATAGGTGAGTGTAGGAAGGCCAGAGGGTGGATGGTGTGGCACTATGTGACTACCGAAGGGACTTATCAGAGTGACTTGCAACTTTACCTGATGGTCTCCTTATTATCTTTGTTTGAGGGCAGTTGGCAGGGAAGGTTGCAAATAACAATTATAAATAACAATTACAGTATATGATTTCGGGACCCTTCAAATGTCATGTGACCTGGTTGCCAAACATCAAAATCATGATTATAAGGCCATGGGGGTGCTGCCAGAACTCTGAGGACTGGTCATAAGTACCACTTGTTCACAACTTTGAATCATTGCTGAACAAGTTAGTGGTAAGTGTAAGTGTAAGTACATAACTAAAGAAGGTAATGCTATACTTTTTAGAGCTTTCTGAGCTGAGTTTTGGGGATCTATATATTTCATTATCACACTAGGTAAATGTGATAAAATTCTCTTCTTCCTCCTCCTCACTATTATTTTAATTAAAAAGGGTAATCCTGGGATTGTTTTTCCTCAGTGTTATTAGAAAAAAATCTGCCCTTTATTGGACAGTTTTTGCTATCTCTCTGAATCTCAGTTTATAGGAAGAGGAGAAATGCTATTAAATACCAAGATGAAAATATCCATTACATTCCTAAGGTCAGTTTGTGGGATGGCATAACAGATATTGAAAAAAGAAGGTGAAATGGCAAATTCTCTTTTAATGTGCCTACTATGAATGAATTGGAATTTTTCTCTGCTAAATGATATGCAATAGTCTGCCCTAAAAACAGAAGTTTTAAAAAGTACTGAATTGCATTGTTGCTGTAAGAGGGATCAAATAAGTAGAACTCTAGAGGAGAATTTGACAGAGATAATTTCATAAGCATTTCATAACATTATTTCTCCTAAGCATAGAGAAATGTTTGTGTTAATGGATGTGTGTCTGTGTTCCTTCTATATCTGTTATATAAAGCCATATAAAATTGGATTCATTTAATAATTATATTGCACAATTGTTAGTGAATCCAGGAAATTGTAATATTCATAATGATTAAAAATAAAATTTAACACCACTTGTTAAGTTTGGTTTTGCTGTTCTTTGGGAGCATTTATTTTTTGTTTTATTTAATGCTTATCAACTACTCTCCACAAAATGGAACACGAATGCATTGTGTAAAATAGTTATTACACGTAAGACTCGGTAGAGAGATTCTGGAAACATTGGTAAAATTTGCTTTCAGCATGTATGCTAAGGTTGTTGATTCTAGCTTATTTAGTTAGTTAATTAATGTAACTATGTTCCATAGTAAGGGGAGGACAATCATCTGATTTGAAATGTTTAGTTTAGAAATATGAAGGCTTAATACAATCAGAATACTAAATGGACAGAAATATTCAAGAGTATCAATCCCATTCAGAACATATGCAACAGAAGTATATTATATAGTTAAAAGTATAAATACATCATAGGAGAACTGGGTCAGAGAGATTACGGTCTCCATATCTTAGCCGCCATAGGAAGGCTAATACTACTTTTAATTGAGAGTGACTATAATTACAGAATCTTGCAAGTTTGATTGTTGCACACCATCTCAAATTCTTATACAATGTAGGGTAGGTGTTTGAGCCACTTAGACATATTTTGTATTTGTTTCCAATTTAGGCCACATTAAGTTACACATTGCTTTGGTAATGCAGCTGGCCTAGCCCTATCAAAGTCATTTTGATTCCTCTTTACATCTCCTTCAAAATCTTCAGATATCACCAGGAAAATGACTGGTTAGAGAGTTTTAGAAAGTAGCAAAATTTGGATGAGGACAGCTCTTTGCTTTTTCCACAGGGAAACTGTCAGTCTGAGGCAGCATTAGATCGTTTCATGATTGAGAAGAGGAGAAAGACAATGAACATGCCTGGTTTATCATAGGCCTACCAGTTGGCCACCTTTCGGCTTGTCTTGTCCCAGTCCGTGCGAAAGGGAAAAAACTATAGCAGGCTAGCAGGATTCCTCAACGTAGATAAACAGTTTATTCACTCCCCCATTGTAAGTGTCCACGGGTGGCGAGTCCCGGCCAGGGCTCGACACCACCATTGGTTCCAGGTTAAAATCGGGTGGTTTAGGTAATGCACAGTTCAGTTCCAATAATTTAGCATGCATTCAAGGTTTAAAACTATTATCTTTAGGGTACCAACTAGGAAATAATTCAAGGAAGAATTAGTTTTCATTGCCAGCCAAAAGCATACTTCAGTCAATCACGGCTAGCAATGCTGGTGCTGAATTAGCCTTGTTTACTCAGGACTGAGCTTGGGCTTACAGCCAATCCTTTTGTCGGCCGGTTGCAAATCGAGCAGCTTGGCATCAGGTTTGCACCTCGGGAAGTTTATTCTAGCTAATTTAGCATCTGATCTTTTAATGTGCCACATTTTTACAATAAAATCCAAGCTGAGAGTTCCAGCCGAGAGAAACTTGCGTTGAGTTTCCAAATCCCTGCTGGGCAATCTTAGTATCTTGTTCCTTTTTTGATTAACAGGGGGAAAGATAGCTCTTGGGAATACCTGAACCTAAAATGAACTGAAAAATGTATTAACATCTTTCCACTCGCCGAGCTGTAGAGGAAGAATTCACACCAATCCTATTTTTCTCAACAGCTGTTCTGCAAGGTGATACTGCAAAGGCATCTCAAAATGGAATATGGCATATACTTGCTCTGCATGGTTCTTGGGGTATTTTGGTGATCACCAGCTGGCTTCTAATTGTGTTTTAAATGCAACATTAAAAAGAAAGAGAAATGTTTTTGTTAGCATTCTGGTTTCGTTTTTTTTTTTTTTAATGGACTATGCTTAAATCAAATAATAAAACATGATGTACAGAATCTGGATCTCATGCAAGAATATCCTTATGTTAATTTGTCAATCCAATTTTGGTCAAATTTAAATCTTAATTGAAATCATATGGATTAAATTAGTAATGACTAACTTGTCCCATGCAATTACATTTAATTGGATTAGAGCCTGTAAAAAGTTTTTAAATAAGAGATTAAGCAGGAGTGAACTCAGATGTCCTTGTTTGGGACTTGGGGATTATTTTTTTCGTCAAACCAAAGGAGACCTTGCTAATGTTGATTTCATTAGCAGAAGTCCTAGACCTATACTAAGCAATGAGAATGTTGGTGTGCATTCATATTCCAAGATTGGCACCAATCTTCTAGAAATCACTGCCAAAGCAATTTAATAATTTTAACAGAGAACTGTTCAAATGTCTTTGAGAAAACTTTCTTTTCATTTAACAAAACATAGAGGCAGGTCAAAAAGGTAAAATAAATTAGAAAAAGAATACACAAAAAGGCCATGCTCTGTATTTTTTCATTTTATACATAGTAACCATTTCAATCTAACTTAATATTATCTGTACTGTTGACTTTAATTGGAGAATTAGTCTATTTTGCACATTACATAGAGGCACACCTAGCTTTGCCACTGATGACAGCTTACTCATTGCTTACTATTAGACATATTTGTTTGATGTGTACATGTGTGTGTGTGTACACACACATACTTCTAATTGTATATTTAAATTTTACGTTTTAAAGTATTCTTTTTTACGTAGTTAAAATTCTAATGAGATCCTTAAGCGAGTGATTTGCTGTCTTTACCGATAAACCATAAATAAGTTCTAATAGTCTGGTTTAAATATACAGTATTAGTTTGGGTTAAATGTAATATTAAGCAAAAATGGATGATCATCTTTCATACTAAACCACAAACTACATTACGGGTCATTGTCAACTGATTTTAAACTTGGAATAAGAAACCTCAATAACCTGCAAAATGCATTTTCAGCTACTATTTGGACAGCTGAAATTGCAAATAATCTGGAAACCCTATGTATGAAAGTCAATGAGCAAAGCAAAAAATGGATTAAGAGTAAATGTAAAAGAGACCAAACTCATGAGAACAGATGCAGAATCCGCCTTGGGATAATTGATGAAAACAGTGAAAGGGGGCATAAATTCTGCCTTTTAGGATCAACTATCAGCAATAAAAGGACCCGCAGTCAAGAAATGCACTCCAGACTTGCATTTGTTAATTAATGTGTTGTTCATTAATTTTATGATCAGAAAATGAAAATGGTATGTAGAATGCCTTGGTCTTTCCTTCCCCCAAACAAAGAGGGGGGAAGAGAAGGAATAACAATTTAACCAAAATTTGCCATTTTCTTCAGATATGTCATGGAAGGATCACTCCAGCAGAAGACATCAGGTGATTAAGTGCCTGGATTGAATTTCTGAACATTTAGCCATATATGGGATGTGATCAGGTGAACATAAATTTTCTCATGGATGGCTCCTTAGAGGGTCACAGAGGGTTAAGAAGCCTCTCTGTTATTTTTGGGATATTCCCATCTCTGAGGTGAGATCTAGCTATGATAAATTAATTAGACTTCAAGAGAAGGTATATCTGAGTAATCAAGTCCATAACCCAGCCTGTCAGACTGATTTTGAGGTTCATTTCCTGACAGTGGATTTCAGTGTATATTTAGATCTCCTGTTTATGGAATTATTTCATTATTAACTTTATCCCTATCCATGTGCACCTTTGTAGAGAAGCCAGTTTAAATGAATGCTGTTTGAATGAATGCTTTATTAATTGTTTATTATAACCTATGCTAATAAACATCGGTCATCCTGAACAGAGGCTAAATTGTCAATATCCTCTCTCATAGTTCATATGTTTAACTGTTTACATTTTATTCGTGTTGATGAAGGCAACATAGCATAGAATTCCACCAGTTCTATTCTTTCTTCTTCTTCTTTTTTTTTTTTGTATAGAGAAAATAGCACTTAACACTTAGACTTAAATACCGCTTCACAGTGCTTTATAGCACTCTCTAAGTGGTTTACAGAGTCAGCATGTTGCCCCGAACAATCTGGGTCTTCATTTTACTGACCTCTGAAGGATGGAAGGCTGAAATCAACCTTGAGCTGGCCAGGATCGAACCCCTGGCAGTCAACAGGATTTGTGCAGATGTCAGGTGTGCCTCCTTTCAGTACTCAAGAAAGAAAAACCCTGACTCGATTTTCATAGAGAAAGGTACTTTTACTGAGTATGAACTGAATGCAACCAAAGAAAAGCAAGGTCTGAGGCAATAGGCGCGAAAATTGCATATAGAAAGCATCCCTAAAACCTTTCTCCCAACCATCCAGTCAGGATTATCCAATCCACATTCCCTCCCAGGGGTCATGTGGGGTGCAGCATCCGATGGTGCCATCCTCCTGGTATGCTACGACGGTTGACCTTGAGTAGTTACCAGTTTCAATGAAAATGCTGAAGAAAACTTTCTCTTCTCTTCTCCACCAGCTCACTTCCCCACTCCCAGACATTCAAACAGCTCCCCCCTCCCCCCGTTACAATGGCAGCCAAGCAAGCAAGCGGAGGCTGACAGCAGTACCACATTCAGCAGGATTTGCGCAGTGCCACTACTCCATATGAGAATCTGGATCCCAACAATCATGCTTTAAAATGAAACCAATGCAGAAATTCAGCTCTATAAGAAACATAATGAAGTGGACATCTTGGGTTAGTGTTTATAGAGAAAATGTAGTTGTGGATAGATCAAATGATGTGCAAGGCCTTTAAACATTTTCATTTGAGCATTTTCATCAAACATAAGGAGTAAAAGGCAGCTGAAAATGGAAGAGGTGATACGTGGATTAACCATCCAACAACATATAATATTGTTCTGTGGCCATTTTTAATCATGGAATCACTAAAAGCACAAAAACTGACCATAAGGATGTTCAGGGATGTACAAAATTGTCCCCCCCCCACTATTGTGTTGCAATGGGATGAAATTAGATGGCACAGCAAGCTTGAATTTTGTTGTAGGAGCCATTCTTGACTGATGTTGTGTATTACCTGATCCCAGATTTCTGTTCAGCTACTAAATATCCACATCCTCCATCCTGGTGTCCATTCAGTGAAAATACAGAGCTAACAGAATTGGTTTCTGCTGGTCATGACAATTTAAGCACCTCTGATTACTAGATAAACCACTCTTTGAGTGATTCTGTGGTTATTAATGGCAGTCTGATGGTTCCCATGACAGAATGCCATTTTACAGCTGTTATCACAAGTGCTTCATTCTACATGTCCAGGTAACACACACTCAACTTCATGAAGTAGTAATCCTGAGGTATCAAATTCAGTACCAAGCCTAAAAAATTATCTTTCTCCAGTACTGCCAGACATTTTTATTCTCATCTGCATTTGCACCTGATTCAGGATAGGCACAATCAATCTAAGATGCAGGACAACTTAAATTTTAAGAAAATTGTTGCACTTTTAAGAAAAATTGTTTTGAAACCATTCAATGATTTCATGTTAAGTCACTCATTGTATATTTAGATGGAGGAAAGAAAGAGAAAGAGAAGGAAGGAAGGAAGGAAGGAAGGAGGGAGGGAGGGGGAAGGAAGGAAGGAGAGAGAGAGAAAGAAAGAAGAAAAAGAAAGAAAGAAAGAAAGAAAGAAAGAAAGAGAAAGAAAGAAAGAAAAAAAAAAGACAGAGGAGCTGGGAAGCATGATCTTTTTGAGGCCATGGAGCCCTATGTGCAGATTTGCTTCAACAATAAAACTATATAAGAATATCCAGCAATGAATGTGGCATGTTGAAAGACCCAGGGAAAGGGTGAATAAAGTACCTTCTAAATTATGGGGCTGCAATTTCTCTGCTGCAGTCTAAATCATTAAAGTGAATGCCAGATTGGTATAAAGCAGCATAAATGGAAGCATTCTACTTATAACTAGTTGGAGGTTTACAGGCTTCGTTACAGCTGATTGCACAGAGCAGCCAAATTAGCAAGCTTCAATCTGACAAAAAGCAGAGCAATCAAGGCCTTTTGTGAATTCCATTATGAAATTCCAGATTCCAGTATTCAAATGAAAATCAGTGGTTTGATTTGGGGTGTGTGTGATTTTTTTTTTTTTATTTGTCTCATTCTAGGCTGGTTTGGAGGGTGTTAATCTCTGAATGAGCATCTGTGTCTTCTAACAAGGAGAATGGAAAGGCTCGGAGTAGTTTAGACAGTATTAATGGACTGTATCTGCTTAAGACTGGTGATTGTACATTTGCAGATACAGGTAGTCCTTGACTTACAACAGTTCATTTAGTGACTGTTCAAAGTTACGACGACAGTGAAAAAAGTGACTTATGACCATTTTTCATACTTACAACAGTTGCAGCATCTCCATGGTCAAATGATCAACATTCGAATGTTTGGCAACTGATTCATATTTATGACCGTTGCAATATCCCGGGGTCATATGATCACCTTTTATGACCTTCTGACAAGGAAAGTCAATGGGGAAGCCAATTTCACTTAACAACCGTGTTACAAGCTTAACAACTGCAATGTTTCACTTAAAAACTGTGGCAAGAAAGTTAGCAAAATGAGGCAAAACTCACTTAACAAATGTCTCACTTATCAATTTTGGGCTCAATTGTGGTCATAAGTTGAGGACCAGCTGTATATTAAAGGAGTGAGCAAGGGTCAATGTTGCATTTGAACGCCCGTCCTTTTAGCTTTGTTTGAATGTAGCCTGTGCTTTTTCCATGAGAGAATAGGTGCTCCTATAACCACAATCTGCTCGCTAATGACTTATTTTATATGTTCTTCTGTAATGAGAAATGATTGCAAGAGAATCTAAGAACTGTCTGCCAATTATAAATCATCCCGAACAGGGGGTGTCACTGAGAGAATTGCATCTGTCAGAATCAAACAAATTTTGATTAACAGTTAAGATTGATTTTTTTTGGCATGCATAATGATGGCTCAATAAATAAATAAATAAACCAAAGGGCAAAATATTTTGTGCAATGAAAACCATTGAGTGTGAAATTAAAAGAAGAATGGCCCAGTGCCCTTAGTATTCGTTCTTTGTTCCGTTTCCAAGCTGCATTTCCTTTCATTTCTCATTTTACACAGCGGGTACATTTTAGAACCCAAAATAAGCCAATTAATATCATCTAAACACAAAGGGCAAGACTGAAATGGAAGAATTGGGCCTTGCTGGCTTCTATCTTTTCCAGGTTTTTATGAATTTGAGCAGAGAAATGTAAAAACTGCAAATATGATCAGAAGGACATTTCTGGGGGTGGGGTTGGGGGGGAGGCACCAGTTGCTGACAGGTACTTTTCAGAAACTGTCTCTGGTGACATATGTGGCTAAATGTGAAGTCAGCCATAAAAGTACACGGATGAGAAAAAGGCTGGGGATGACACTGGAACAGAATGGAGCTTGTCCCTCAAGAGGCCATGAAACACACATCTTGCATTCTCCCCCCACTCTTCCTGCCCCCTTGTCAGGACTCTTGTCGGGATGGAAAAAAGTGATGTGAGTCTCAATGAAGTCTCACATATATATTCAGTAAGACTGGGTACCAGCAGACCATGCAATGTGATAGCCTCCTAGGAAAGCTGGCAGGAATAAACAGGAGGATGTACAGTATGCTGGAATAAACTAGGACCATCAGTTTTGCTTAATTGTAAGTCTACTATCTGCAGCGCTAGCTATGTGAAATTCACTGGAGTCAGGAAAAGGACATTATCCCAATTGAGTCTGCCCAGTGATATTTGCGGTAAAGCTCATCTCTAAATTAAATAAAATGTGTAGTTTGAGCTATATCTTGCCCTGGGAGTTAATACCAACTTAGGCAATCTTCCCAATCCTCTAAATATTGCACCCCAATATTACATTTGACTTTAGGGGACATTGTTGGCTCATCTTTCTTGATTTCACTGCTTGCCATCAGCAACTTCCAATTCAGTTGTAATCACAGAACTGTGATTTATCTCTCAGTGGGGATGCAGATTTTAATCTTTTGGCTATTGTTCAAACTGTGCTAATATCCTTTGCCAAGACATTAAACCTTTATTGGCCCTTTAAAGGAAAATGTGCATATCATTTCTGCCTGACCTGGAACAGCCTTAGGTTTATAACTGGGTTACAATGGGCTGATTTATAGCCGGTGATTGTCATGCAAGGGAAATGTTGATGCTTGACCCCACCCCTTGTTAACAGTTCTTGGGTAATGAACTCTAAAAAATGGAGCATCGTTAATAAAGCCATCATAGCCCGAGATTTCAGTTCAAATGACAGCAGAGCAAGCTTTGCTTGACCCTAGGGAACAACTTGCAAGATAATTACACAGTAGATCTGTGAAGTAGAGAGACCAACTCATTGCAGTGCTTTGAAAGTCAATAAGACAATTTCATGTATGATTTAATGGGCAACTGTCTGCCAATGTTAAATTTGGTGTGAGTGACATAGTGTGAAATCTCTGACTGCAATTCCTGAGAGACAAATCTTGGGACCTGCCTTTCTTCAGTAGCTTGGGTATAGTGGTGGCGAAGGTGGGAGACAGAACATTTTTTTTTTATGGAAATTGGGGTAAACTATTTGTCACTGGCCAGCCCTTGTTTGTGTACAGGATTTATACTCCAGGGAAAAAAAATATCCAGCTTTAATTGCAATCCCTCAATGTTCTGTGAAGAAGAAGCCAGAAAGGAAGGAAAAGCAACTAGGATCTTATGTCCATTTAGAATGATTATTTTCTAAATATTCCAAAATTTGAGTTATACTCAGAAGAAAGAAAGGAAAGTCACTGGCAAATCCTGGTGAGCCCTATTTTTCCAAGAGAAAGACATGAAGTTTATCTAGATCAGGATGTGTCACTCACTAGCTACCCCCATCCCCATTTTAGCGAAGGGAGAAAAAGTTGCGATACATCACGTGACGACAACATGACGATGTGAGTTTGTCACCCCGATCTAGATCAACTGCCCCACTACAGGAATTCACCACTATACCATCCCTGAGAAGTGGCCATCAAACCTCTGTTTCAACACATCCATCAAAGGAGAGTCACCAGCTCCCGGGGCAGCTGAATGCATTGATTTAGAGTTCTTAACATTAGGAAGTTTTCCTAATGGCCATCTGAAATCTGCTTCCCTGTAAAATAAACTCATTGTTTCTTGCCTTGCTTTTTGGAACAACTCTAAGTTTTCTTTGTATATTACATCACATCCTTTTGGGTAATTAAGACAGGTATCATGTCTCCCTCAAAGCCTTCCTTTCTCTGGGCAAAATACAGGTGCTCCTCAGTTTACCACCATAATTGAGCCCACAACTTCTGTTGCTAAGCAAAGCATTTGTTAAGTGAGTTGGTCTCCATTTTATGACCTTTTTTTTTGCCATAGTTGTTAAATGGATCTCTAAAGTTGTTAAGTGAATCATCCAGTTGTTAAGTGAATCTGGCTTCCCCTATTGACTTTGCTTGTCAGAAGCCAGCTGGAAAGATTACAAATAGTGATCACATGATCTCTGGATAGTGAAATTGTCATAAAGACATGCTGGTTGCCAAGTGCCAAAATTTTGATCATGTGACCATGGAGATGCTGGCAGAAAGGAGAATTGTAGTTTTTTTTTCTTTCTCTGAAAAGCAAGCTCTCCCTCTTACCTAAAAGGAAGAAATTCTATGGGCCATGGACACCAAATGACATAAGGCTCTGTAGATGTCCTTTAAGTTATATCAAAAGTATATCTGGATAGCAATAAACTTTCCATTAATCACTGAGATTCTTAGTCTTTGTGCCTCTTCACATACATATCTCCATTGCAAATTGCACTGAAGAAACTGGGATTTGACAGTTTCATAGTTGCTTTCTAATAGGTGTAAATTAAAGGGGAGGGGAAACCCATGTAAACTCATGTGAGATTTTGAAACAGCGTAAAATATTGAAGTGGCTGGCTTTATCAGGTTTAGAAAAAAAAAGGAATAGAAAACACTTCATGCAGCTAGTAATTACTTAATGCTTTAAAGACTTACACACTAAACTTTAGTTATCATCCTAAACATATTGAAAGAATAGGAGAGCATTTATAATGGGAAGATACTTCTCAGTATTCCATGGCAGATGACATGAACCCTCATGTTCGGACCACATCTTTAAGCAAATGGATCGAATTCCTGTTTCCCAGACCAATGTACCAATCAGAGTAGTTTCCTACCAGATTACTCATGAGTCTGAATTTTGCAATGCAGATCATAATATAAAAAGTGTACATAGAATGTAATTACTTGAAAAAGGTTATTTACAGCACTGTGTACATTCAGGAAATATATGAACCCAATGTATAAGCTGATAAGCTAAATTTCCTTGGATTGGATGTGTGACAGCAAAGACAAATGCTCATCATCTTAACTGCCTCCAGCAATAAATTGTAGCTTTTTTTAAAAAAATGTATATATATTCTTCTTATCTCCTTGATATCATCCATACATCTAATTACTAGTCTCTCCTTTCTTCTAGTTTCCCCCAACTATGTCAAAGATTGAACTGGTTTTTTTAGTCCATTATCTGCTTACATCACTGCCCCAAATACACATGTTTCTCTATGCGCTGTTCATTGCTGTGAGGCAGCCAGCAGACAATGTTTGATCCAAAACTGATTGAGTCCATGGCAGTCCATAGCTCTCTTAATAACAGTCTGTGCATCCACAATTCAGAGGCATCTATAACTGTGTTGCTGATTTTCATTGCCCAACTCTCACTGTCATGCAGCTGACTTATATATAAAAATACTGTGTTTCTTGTGATTTAAAAAGATCAAGGTTTTGAACAGCATGGAGTTTGAAGAAAATATAGATGAAATTAATCGTGATTGGATAAAGACACCAGGCAAGCCAGATTTAAATGAGAAAAAGGTTGTTGTTGTGGTCTGCCAGCAGCCTGCGGAGCTGGCAGTGGAGTCAGACAGTGAGGAGGCTGGGGAGGAACATGGGCCTGTCCTGGAGTCTGGGGAAGTCCTGGATGAGGGCTCTGCATCAGAGGCAGAGATGGGGCCAGGGCCATCTGGGAATGATACGCGGACTCCGGAGCCCCCAGAGTTGGACAGCAGAGAGGCAGAGGAACAGGAGGAGTGCATGCATGCGCAGAAGGCAAGAGCAGCTAAAGCAAAAGGGACGACTTGGGAGTAAGGCCAGGAGATGATTGGCCCCTCCCATAAGGCTTAAAAGAGAAACAAAGGCACTGAGGCCTTTTGCAGGAAAGCAACGTTGCGAACTCTGTTTCCAGTCAGCATCTCTTGTTTGTTTCTGAACTTCATGAGCCTTTGCCAAGTAAGGCCTTTGGCAGGGTGTCAAAGAAGATAAAGTTTGGTGATTATCCCGAAAGACTTCTTCCGAAGAACTTGTTTTGCAACTAATTGGGACTCAGCTGGGAATGAACGTAATTCTCAACTGTTACAATAAAATAGGCTTGTTTGGGACTAATTGTGTCTTGTAGTGACTCAGTAAGCCTAGGTCACAGCAGTTGTGTCATAATTATGGATAACTAACAAGCAAGAAATGGGACAATTTCTTCATCCTAACAACCACTTTGAAATGCCATGTTATGGAATTAGGACTTCTATAGTTAAAAAAGTAAATTATAAGAGTTGTACATCATAGATACTTAACAAAATGTAAATCAAAGCATATTAAAATCTAGTGTCTATGTGGAAGAGTTCATTGATTCTTTTCATATGTGGTAGACATGTGTAAAAATTCAATTATATTGCAAAGATATAGAAATTACTTATAAAGAAGAAAATCTATCTGCATATTATCCATAACATTAGGAATACTGGTAATATTAGTTATTATTTTGACTTATTATTTCAAGTTATATGACCACCCCTCTCACCACAGCAATTCTCACTGCCAGCCTTTTCTTATTTAATAATTGAAATACTATAGCAAGAACAGAAGTGATTGTAAAGTGGGAAATCTGCAAAGTCCTTCTAATAAATGATTAACCTGAAGCATTTTTAATGTACTTTTTAATTAGTCCCATCATTAAGAGCCCATCTGGCTAATGGGGCTAGGAAAATCTAAAGATGGAGAAATGCCTTTATCCAAAGCTGCATTATTTCTTTTCTTTTCTTCTTTTACTTTTCAGGGTTGTCTTTCAAATTCTCTTTTCTCCTTTGGTTTGTTTGTTTTGAAAATTATATGCCACCTTCAGGATTGATATGCATTGACCTGGGCTTCCTAAGTGGGTCAATCCTCTGATGCTTTTTTTAAAACCCTCTAAAACAATCTGCCTTGTATTTTTCAACATTTATTTTGTAAATTATACCTTTATTGTATATTGGCAACATGGTAGATGCTTGTTATGACTTTGAGATAAAACTTGTTTCATAAAATTAAGGGGGAAAAAATAGCATAAAGGACCCAGGCATTTGCAGAGAAGTAAAGTGATATTAGGTGTGCATGGATTTCTTAGAATGAACAGCACAGATGACTAATTTAGCAATAGCATTTAGACTTATATACCACTTCACAGTGCTTTACAGCCCTCTCTAAGCAGTTTACAGAGTCAGCATATTTCCCCCAACAATTTGGGTCCTCATTTTACCCACCTTGGAAGGATAGAAGGCTGAATCAACCTTAAGCCTGGTGAGATTTGAACTGCCAGTCAGCCGGAAGTCAGCAGAAGTAACCTGCAGTACTGTACTCTAACCACTGCACCACCGTGGCTCAATTTACCTTTTTCTGTAATGATATCATAATGTGTGTCACATTAACATAGGTTATCCTATCTCCTTCTGGTAAAAGATCATTTGGGCCACACTTACGTTGCTTGGCTGGACTTGGAATGAGGCAGGAAAAGAAGAAAAGGCAAAAGTATCAGACAACTAATTTGCAGCTGGACTGAAGTTTTGTAATGGCATGATAAGGACACATTCAGAAGGCAGGATAAGTAGAAAATATTGTGAGGTGTTCTTGGATACAATCAGTGGTGGGATTCAGCCAGTTCACACCAATTCGGGAGAACCGGTTGTTAACTTTCTGAGCAGTTTGGCAAACTGGTTGTTGGAAGAAATCATTAGGGCAGAGAACCGGTTGTTAAATTACTTGAATCCCACCACTGGATACAACGTTTGCATAAAAGAGGAGAACCAGGAGAACCAGCATATTATAGCAATGGCATTCTGCATTCCCATAGTTCTTTTTGGGCAGAAAGAGCTACATCAGGAAACTGTCTATACCACAAGGAAGAACTAAGACCCTAGTGGGAAAGAGGTGGAGAGTATGTTCTCCTCCAGCTTCTTAAAAAACAGCTTAAATCAGCAGTGCTTAATCCGATGCTCTCCAAAGTCTGTGAACTTCAATTCTCATTAGACCAAACCAAAGGGGCCAATAAAAATAGTTTGTGGGAGTTCTAATAAAAAACACCTGGAAGAGACCAGGTTGCCTATCAGACGAGAATATGTGATTGGCTGAACTTGTACGCATTCAAATGTTACTGAACTGAACTGTTAGGCAATCCAGTTGCGGCAAGATTTGAAAGGCAACCGATTTCCCATCCATAACTGAGAGGAAATTGGAATCGTTCTGATAACTGGCTTGGAAGGAGATTTGAGGCTGATACCAATTTTATCTGGCCCTCCAATTTTTCCGATCAATGGCTTATTGCTACAGTTTCACTTTTACATTTTAGATACTTTTACATACTTTGGTACAGTACTTTTAATACCTTGGTACAGTACTGGGTATAGTAGATATACTTTTGAATTAATGAGGTCTTATTTGTGAAATAAATCCAATAACATGTTTTTGAAAACACTAATAGAATAAGGCAAGTCAAGCTATCTCGCAGATGGATCTTAAAAAATTCTCGTGTTAGCCTACACTTTGAGATGAGATCATATTTATAAATTCACAATCATTATATTTATCTCCTGAATCAGCAAACATATGCTTAAAACAGATTATCAAATTTTTAAAGCAGGGTTTGTAAGCTTGTGTGGCTTATCAGGTGGTGAATAGCTTTTGCAGTATTGCAAATATCCCCTATATTGATTCTTTTGTTGCATTCTATTTTAGCGCGTAATGGTTGGTAGAACCAGATATTAAAAAAGGAATGCAGTATTATATGTAAACAGTGAGGATTGTGCCAAAAAGTGGGAAAAGGTAATGAAGTTAGGAATGATATTTTATCTGGATGAAATCAGCAGTTATTCAAAGCATTAATTTACAATAAGGATTTTAGAGAAATTGACCACATAGTTCTTTTCACAGAACATTAAGTCATCTACCAAAATCCACTGGGATTTAGAACTGTAGAAAAACACTTTGGAAAAGTTCTGTGTACAAAATTGTATATATTATAGAAAGCTGCATGCAATCTGTGTTTTATGGTAAAACTGAAAATAATCTCCACATTTCTATGAATGTGGATCTCCCCTAATATTATTTATACTTATTACATTGACTGAGTAGAATAACATGAGAAATATTACATTTATCTGTTGTATCAATAAAAATGTATTGAAAAACAAAGTAATTGTGTTTGACAAGGAAAATAAAATGGACATGATAGATACATATGCATGGTGAAAAAACAGAGGAATATGTCTATCACAATGAAATGTTTGCTAAAGATAGAAGAATAACATTTTTTACGTATATATTAAAGTTAGATTTTGAGTCAATTTGATTATTAGACTTCCTCATCTGAAATATTTGTTTATTCTATATAGTGTTTTTGTTAAATAAGGTTGGGAAAGCTTATAACTATTTGTAAATCCATGATGTAAGGGGAGTAACAGTAACAGAGTTGGAAGGGATCTTGGAAATCATCTAGTCCAACCCCCTGCTCACGCAGGAGACCTGTACTAGGGATTCCAACTGCCGAACTGCCGACCTTTCTGATCGACAAGCTCAGTGTCTTAGCCACTGAGCCACCTAGACAGGGGAACCTCTCTTTTTATTTTATTTTACTTTTCAGCATCCAGCCCGGGATGGATTCTTTATGTTTAATGTCAGATCTATTTGACATTTTGATTTTTTTTCTCCCCCCCTTTTTTTTGATACACCAATTTTTCTTCTTCTTGTTGCTAGTGTTGGATGATTGTTTATCTGTTTTTTCTGTTTGATATTTTATTCTTGTTGATAATAGAAATTATGTTAACAAACAAGAAAAATGACTGAGAATAAAACTGTCCTTTTCTCCCCCTTGTTATATGGATGTGAAAATTGTGGGGTTCAAAGAAACAGAAAAGTAAGGTTGAATTCAGTGAGAGCAGGGCCGGATTTAGATTGAAAGAGGCCCTAGGCTATTCCACTTATGAGGCCCTTTCACCAGTGGTGGGATTCAATTTTTTAACAACAGGTTCTGTGGGCGTGGCTTAGTTGGGGGTGTGGCTTGGCAATCATGTGACAGGGTGGGCGTGGCTAGCTGGTCACGTGACTGTGTAGGCGTGGGTAGCTCGTCATGTGACCGGGTGGGTGTGGCTATGTGCATAGACTTTTTTCAGAAGGCTGAAAAAAGTCATTTCTGACTGGGCCTCGCACTTTTGACCGGTCCTCACACTTATGACCATCCTCAAATTTATGCCCATGCAGCTTTCTTAACAACCATGTCACTCATTTCACAACTGCTTTTCTTCACCATGGTGACAAGATAGGGCAAAAACGTAAAATGTGAGGACAGTCGTAAGTTCGAGGACTGGTCAAAAGTGCGAGGACCAGTCGAAAATAACTTTTTCAGCCCTCTGAGTAGTCCATATGCACAAAAGGACTACCCAGAGGGCTGAAAAAAGTCATTTCTGACTGGGCCTCGCACTTTTGACCGGTCCTCACACTTATGACCATCCTCACATTTATGCCCGTGCAGCTTTCTTAACAACCATGTCACTCATTTCACAACTGCTTCTCTTCACCATGATGACAAGATAGGGCAAAAATGTAAAATGTGAGGACAGTCGTAAGTTTGAGGACTGGTCAAAAGTGCGAGGACCAGTCAGAAATAACTTTTTCAGCCCTCTGAGTAGTCCATATGCATAAAAGGATACAGCAATAGAGAGGGATGAAGGAAGGGAAGGGAAATTAAAGTAGGAGAGAGAGGGAGGAAGAGAGGAGGAGAAGGAGAAAGGAAGAGGAAGTAGGGAGGAGAAGAAGAGGGGGAGGAAGAGAAAGTAAGAAGGAAAGAAAAGAGAGGTGGTAGGTTTGAGGAGAAAGATTGCTGTACAATAAAAAAGATGAAAGGGAAGAAAGCCAACCCCAAACAAATATAAAGATATTAAGATAAAGAATGAATTGTTAAACTTTAAAGAATAAAAGAGAACAAATATGAATAAATAGCAGTAATTAGAAACACACATACAAACATACAATGTATTTTCTTTGAACAGAGTATTTGGCCGGTTCACAAATTTAAACAGTGTTTAGTCATTTCAATTAAATTTACAATTTCTATATTTCCTTTTTGCCATATTTATTCCTCATCTATTTTTGTAAAAAACCAATATTACCCTCATCCTCATCTCTAATCTTAATCAAATTCAATTTTTCCCTTCTATTCTATATTATACCCCTTCCCATTGTCATCTATTTTTATATCCATCCTCACATTGGTTAATTATGTAATATTACAGTTGTTTAATACGAATTCAACATTTTAATATAAATCAATTAGTTATATAACTACCTTTTTTGTATATTAATCAATATGAACATGAATATTCCAATTATTTCCATGCAATCCAATTTCTTACAAATCAATTAATTATATTTACCAATAATAATAAACCAAATAATTTCCCCCATATATTCCTCCAAACCACAACTTAACCATTTCTGCTTTCAACACAATATACAATTAATAGTATCTCAATTATTACAATTCCCTAGTTAAATAGAGCTTTTTTTCTTTTGTGTTTTAAAATCTCCTCTTTTTCCCTAAATTTCCTGTTGTTTGCACCTACCTTTTTTGGTGAGGAAAAAGAAATCTGCCTGCCTAATTTTCCAATGTGCAAAGCCAACAGCCTGCTTTACTTTCTCTTTCGTTTTTCAGTATAGCTAGGGGGGAAAAAATCAGCACTCTTTGCAAGCAAGGAGCAGATCCGTGAGCAAAACAGCTGAGAGCAAATCAACTAGGGGTTGGAAGCCAATCTAAGCAAGGGCTAATTAGCCTATGCTGAAGCTCCGGGGGCCAATAAAATTACAAAAAAAACACTGAACCCTTTGTTAAATTGCTGGCTCCCCCGCCCCTCGCCCACCACTATTTATTGGCAATAAATAGTGGTGCGGAGGGGCGGGGCAAGCCAGCAATTTAACAAAGGGTTCGGCTGCAGCACTGGCTCTAGGGCAGCCCTTTGAAGCCCCGCGGCAAGAATTTGAAGTTTTTTTTTCCTCTAGCCATCGGAGGCAGCAATAGATTGGGAGTGGGTGGGGTAAGCGAACAGCCGACGATCCAACAGACCAGAGAGTGAGGGTGAGTGAAGGCATGGAAGCGGCTTTCTCCATCCTGCTCTCTTGAGTCCGGAGCCGGTGGGGAATCACGTGGCAGCCCATGTGGATCCCAGGCAGCAGAACTCAGGCTAGGGAAGGGGTGGGCAATTGTGGCTCTTTTACAACCTGTGGCCTTCAACTCCCAGAATTCCTCAGACAGCCAAGCTGTCTCAGGAATTCTGGAAGTTGAAGTCCACAGGTTGTAAAAGAGCCACAATTGCCTACCCCTGGCTACGGTAGGCTGGCACCGCGCGGGTGGGAGGCGAGGGGCGGGCGAGCCAGCAATTTAACAAAGGGCTCGGCCGAACCCCCTAGAACCCCCAGAATCCCACCACTGTGTAGGCCCCTCTTAATCTTTTTTTTTTATTGTAAAAGTTTTACAATTACATTTTCACCCCATTTTCACCCCCCTAACCCACCCCAAACTCCCCAACCCATCCTCCCTAACCCCCCCTAACCCTCCCCTCCCCCCCGGACTTCCATAGAGTGTACCCCCATCATTATCCCCTTTATATAAAAAAAAACCCCTTGAACTTTAAACCCCCCCAACCCCCATATCATTTTTCATCTTCACATAGTTCAAATATTTCTATCTTAATGTAATATAATACTATCAATAAAAAGCTATTTGATACTTCCTAGTTTGATATTTGTTCTGCACATAATCTATCCATTTTTTCCATTCACATTCATAAGTCTCTTGTGAGCGGTCTTTTAAATATGCTGAAATCTTCGCCATCTCAGCGAAACTGGCCATCTTCAAAGTCCATTCTTGAACGGTGGGCAAAGCTTCATTTTTCCAATATTTACCTATCAACAATCTCGCTGCTGTAATCATATACAAAATCAACTTTGTTTCATCCACTGTAAAACCCTTAGCTATACCCAATAAAAACAAATGTGGAGAAAATTGAATTTTTTTCTTCAAAACATTCTGCATAACCCACCAAATTTTTATGCAAAAAGCCTTAACTTTCTTACAGGTCCACCAAATATGAAAATATACACAGTCGCAGAATTTGAGGGAAAATTTTTACAAAATGTTTTATAGATGGCATCTAGACCCTAAGAAACTGTCGTGTATGTATCCTAATGTTCAGCCAAAATGTTGGAGGCCCCTCTTAATCTTGAGGCCCTAGGCTGAAGCCTAGTTAGCCTATAGGAAAATCCGGTCCTGAGTGAGAGTGGATTACTTAATAGAATTACCAATTTGGGGTTGCAAGTGTCCAGATGACCATCTCTTTGCTGTTCTTGGTCATCTGTGCTTTTGCAGCCAACAACTCTAAATACTGTATGTTGGTGGATGGGTTTCTGAATTTTTCAGCCCTAATCTTAAGAAGTGTGTGTATTCGATATAATTAAACAACCAAAGGGGGAAAAAGAAATGGGTGCTGAATAAATGTGGACTAAATGCAAAAGAGGGGTGGCAAATTAAATAAGTAAATAAGAGCAACAAATATAAAATAAGTATGGTAAAGAAGTTTGATCATATAAATAAAATGAGGACAGAATTGCTAAACAAATATATGAAGAAAGTGTGAATGGATTAAGTGGAAATGGAAGAGAAAGGAAATCATAATTAAATAGAAAGCAACCCATACTACTAAAATATAATCAGTGAAGGAAAAAGAAATGGGGGGGGGGAGGACTGAAAAATATTTTGGACTTACAAAACTAAGCAATAGGCAATTTGACAATCAATGTTGAAACCAATGCTTTTATGGTTTTAGTGTTTATTTGTACACCACCCATAGTTGCTTTGTGAGGGAGATGGGCAGCCCCTAAATAAATAAATAAATAAATAAATAAATAAATAAATAGACAAACAAACAAACAAACAAACAAACAATAAATGTGATGAGATAGATAGTAGAGAAATACAAATCCATTTGAATGTTCAAGTCATTTGAGAAAAATCTATCCATATAAAAGTTTGAACTGATTCAGAAAATCAATCGGATTCAGTTTTAATGCCGAGGCTGATTTGGACTGGGTGGAACCCAATTTTATTTGAATAGATTTAGATTCTTAAATAAACACATATCTCCCGGAGTCAAGGTGTTAGTGGACTGATAGTCATTATTACCTCTTCAGGACATCTGATATTTCAACAGTGTATGGGGACTTCACATGTGACAAAAAACCCTGAAACAATACAGAGAAGATTGAGTTATTACTAAGTCTGTAACTGGACTTCAGGATTTAGGGGATATGGGGAAATAGCTGTTTTGGATAGGCTGCACCCCATCCCACCCATCCCTCATTAAGCATGGGTTTTTATCTGGGGTGGGGGGTGGGCTTCCAGCCACTTAGCATTAGTAGCGAGAATAGTTTTATTATTATTGGCTGGAAAACCAACCAGATCCTTGCCTGGAAGAGAGAAAATGGACTTCTGTGGCTAAATTCAAGGTTGGATTATAGTTATTTGATTGCAGATGACTTAGAGCTGCTGAGAGCTCATATGGTGAATGTATTGCTCAGTGGGAGGTAAAAGGAACTCCTCCACAGGCAGTTAAAAGGAAGAAACAGCTGCGATCACACATTGCTCCTAGAAGCATGAAGCCGAAAACACCAGCCTGAAGATGACGAATGAGACTTCGTCGAAACGTCGCCAAGACACTTCCAATTCTATGCGGGAGAAAACCCGAATAACCAAAGACCTACATAATGTATATATTACATATACTATATTACAAAACAATATATGTACATATTGTAATATTTATATATAATATAATTATTACACACACACACAATCATATGTATCATTTAAAGATGTATGTGGTTTTAGGTAGATATGCCTATGGAGAGATGATTAGATTTTTCTTCAATATTTCCATCCAAAAAGAGGAATGTCAGCAGCAAAATGGGTGGACTTGGTTACAGTGGTGATGGGTACCCAGTTGGAAGAGTGAGGTTAACAACAAATATTAATGAATAAAATATATTGCTAAGAATTGACATTAATTCTTATCAGACATCATTAATTCATTAATAATATCATTATTAATTCTTATTTGACATCAGTCAAAATCAAAAGTTAAAATTCTAGTCCCTCAACCTGTGGGCATTCAACCTGTTTATTTGGTATTACTTGACGTCAACAACTGTGTCACAATAGGAATTATCACCACTGTAATAAAGCAGCCATTCAATTACTAAAGATTATTCTTTAGCTGATTTAAAAATAAAAATACAACAAAATAAGAATTATTACCATGCCCATAACAACTCCCAAATTGATACCAGGTCACAAGACAGAAATCCACTAGCTTTTTTAGATCCAAGGAATAAGCTTCACTTAGAATCTTTAAGGCATCATTTTCATATCTATTGCTCTAGGTGTTATTAGTCTGCTTGTGTTTATAATTTTCATTGTAATGATTTTTTTTTTGCAAGTGACTTGAATCCCTGTGCTTAGGCCAGGGGTGGGTTCTAAATTTTTTTACTACGGGTTATGTGGGCTTGGCTTATTTTGTGGGTGTGGCTTATTTTGTGGGCATGGCTTGATGGTCATGTGACAATTATTTAGGATTTAGCAGAAGTACTAGTCTACCAGGCTGTACCGATCTACCCATTTTTTTTTGCAGGCACTGATGTACTCATGTATTTTTGCAGGCATTGGTCTACTCATGTATTTTTGCAGGCACTGATCTACTCATGTATTTTTGCAAGCACTGATCTACTCATGTATTTTTGCAGGCACCGGTCTACTCATTTATTTTCTTTTAACACTGAGCAGCTGTAGGGCAGCCCTTTGAAGCTCCGCAGCAAGAGTTTAAACAGTTTTTTTCCCTCTAGCCATCAGCTGGGACTCAGGAGACAGCAATAGATTGAGGGTGGGGCCAAATAAAAGGTAAGAATAACGTGGGGGTGGGGGGACAGGGGAAGGGTGGGGGAGCGAAGAGGGGGTTGAGGGGTTTTTTAAGTAAATTGGGTAAATTTTTAAGGGGTCCCAGGGGGGGGGAGGGAAAAATTGGAACTAGGGTTGTGGGTTTGGGGGAAGACCCACCAAGGGGAGGGTCAGGCCTGGCCACTATGCACGGCGGAGGGGATGGGGGATCCGGAGGTGATGGGGGGGGTCGAGCTTGTCCAGACTGTGTTTCTATCATCGGTACTGTGAGTGGGAGGGGTAGATATGGCGGGAGCAGGGGGCCATATCATGTTAAGGGAGCGCGCACCCGCTGTCTCCGAGCGGTAGCGTGCTCCGGCCCCCAAGGCTCCACTCGTTCTCCAGGTTGTACAGACCCTCAGAGCCCGGGCCTTCGACTGATGCTGTGCAACGCCAGGTCCGTAATACATAAAGCCCCCCTCATTTGTGATCTGGTTCAGGAGGGGGGAGCGGACCTGGCGGGTATTACGGAGACCTGGTTGGGCCCGGAGGGGGGGGTCCCTCTGGTAGAAATGTGCCCACCAGGCTTCCTGGCATTCCATCAGCCGAGGTCACAGGGGAGGGGCGGGGGAGTAGCGGTTATTATTAGAGAAGGCCTTAGGCCGAGGGAGGCCACTGTCCCTCAGACGGCCGGTTGTGAGACCCTCCTTGTGAAGTGGGGTCATGGGGTTCAGAGGGGTTTGCTGATCACGTACCTGGCTCCCTGCCACGTGGCAGCAGCCCTGCCCGAGCTACTCAACGTTATCGCCGCGGTGGCGGTTGATACCCCCAGACTAATGGTCATGGGGGATTTCAACCTGCCGTCCGTGGGTGAGATGTCGGAGGTGGCTCGGGAGTTCATGGCTTCCATGACGGCTATGGATCTGACCCAACTAATTCATGGCCCTACGCACATGGGGGGAAACACACTGGACCTGATTTTTGTCTCTGGACAGTGGCTGAGTGATCTTGAGATAGGGGACATAGTCATCGAGCCCTTGTCATGGTCAGATCACTCTCTCCTTCGCCTTGACCTTCGAACCGCTGCACCCCGCCGCAGGGAGGCGGAACCGATGAGATGGTACCGCCCCAGGCGCCTGATGGAACCTGATAGGTTCCAGACGGAGCTTGGGCCAATTCCTGAGGTTCTGGCTCACGCCTCGACTGGAGACCTAGTGGCCGCCTGGGATAGGGCGGCCGCTGGAGCTCTGGACCGAGTCGTGCCTTTGCGGCCTCTGACCCGGCGTCGATCTCACCTGGCTCCTTGGTTTACTGAGGAGCTGAGGGAGATGAAGCGCCGGAAAAGACGCCTAGAGAGTAGTTGGAGGGCCAGTCGTACTGAATCTGACCGGACACTGGTAAGATCTCATATTAAGAATTACCTAGTGGCAATAAAAGCAGCAAAATGTACTTATCTTGCTGCTCTTATTGCGTCATCAGATAACCGCCCGGCCGCCCTGTTTAGGGTGACCCGCTCCCTGCTCCACCAGGAAGCGAGGGAGGACCCCTTGGAGGGAAGAGCCGAGGATTTTGTTCAGTATCTGTATGATAAAATCACTCAGATTCGGGAAGATCTGGACTCTGACTGGGTAGATCCAGCGGGGATGACGGGGGCAGGTCCTGAGAATGTTATCTGGGATGAGTTTGATTCTGTGACCCCTGAGGACGTGGACAGGATTCTGGGTAGACTGAATGCGACCACATGTTTGTTGGACCCGTGCCCCTCCTGGTTAGTACTGGCTTCCCGGGAGGTGACGCGAGGCTGGCTCCAGGGGATTATAAATGCTTCATTGGGTGAGGGTGTCTTTCCCGCCGCCTTGAAAGAGGCGGTGGTGAGACCTCTCCTCAAGAAGCCTTCCCTGGACCCGGCAATATTGGCTAACTATCGTCCAGTCTCCAACCTTCGCTTCGTGGCGAAGGTTGTTGAGAGTGTGGTTGCACGACAGCTTCCCCAGTACCTGGATGAAACGACGTATCTAGATCCGTTCCAGTCGGGTTTCAGGCCCGGGTACAGCACGGAAACGGCATTGGTCGCGTTGGTGGATGATCTCTGGAGGGCTCGGGACAGAGGTTGTTCCTCTATCCTGGTCCTATTAGATCTCTCAGCGGCTTTTGATACCATCGACCATGGTATCATGCTGCACCGGTTGGAAGAGTTGGGGGTGGGAGGCACCGTATTACGGTGGTTCTCCTCCTTTCTCTCCGACCGGTCGCAGTCTGTGTTGACAGGGGGACAGAGGTCGACCCCGAGGCCCCTTATATGTGGGGTGCCACAAGGATCGGTCCTCTCGCCCCTTCTGTTCAACATTTATGTAAAGCCACTGGGCGAGATCATCCGTGGTTTTGGGGTGGAGTACCATCAGTACGCTGATGACACCCAGCTGTACATCTCCACCCCAGACCACCCCAACGATGCCCTTGAAGTGATGTCCCGGTGCCTGGAGGCCGTACGGATCTGGATGGGGAGAAACAGGCTCAGGCTCAACCCATCCAAGACCGAGTGGCTGTGGTTTCCGACGTCCCGATATAGTCAGCTGGTGCCATCGCTGACTATTGGGGGCAAAGCATTGGCCCCCACGGAGAGGGTTCGCAACTTGGGTGTCCTCCTGGATTCACGGCTGTCTTTAGAAGAGCACTTGACGGCCGTGACCGGGAGGATTTTTCATCAGGTTCGCCTGATTCGCCAGTTGCGTCCCTTTCTGGATCGGGACTCGTTACGCACGGTCACTCATGCCCTCGTCACCTCCCGTCTGGACTATTGTAACGCTCTCTACATGGGGCTCCCCTTGAGGAGCACTCGGAGGCTCCAACTGGCGCAGAGTGCGGCCGCGCGGGTGGTGATGGGAGCAACGTGGCGCTCCCATGTAACGCCTCTCCTGCGCGAGCTGCACTGGCTCCCGGTGGTCTTCCGAGTGCGCTTCAAGGTCTTGGTTATCACCTTCAAAGCGCTCCATGGCTTAGGACCTGGCTATTTACGGGACCGCCTGCTGCCACCAATAGCCTCCCACCGACCAGTACGCTCCCATAGAGAGGGGCTCCTCCGGGTGCCGTCGGCCAAACAATGTCGACTGGCGGCCCCCAGGGGGAGAGCCTTCTCTGTGGGGGCACCTACGATCTGGAACGAGCTCCCCCCGGAGATACGGAGGATTCCGGATCTGCGTACCTTCCGTCGTGCGCTTAAGACGTTTTTATTCCATCAAGCTGGCCTGACCTAAACTTTTCCTTTTTTAAATGGAATTTTAAATTTGGTTTTAATTTATTGGGGTTTTAAAATGTCTCAGCCAAATTTATTTAATTAGTTTTATCTTTATTTTAAATTTTGTATCTACATGTTTTATTTATGGCTGTTCACCGCCCTGAGTCCTTAGGGAGTAGGGCGGTATACAAATTTAATAATAAATAATAATAAAAAAAATAAATAAGTGTGGGCATGGGGGGGGGCAGAACCGGTTCGGTGACATCATATCATCACCACTATCATCTCGGCGGAACCGGGCAGAACTGGGAGGAACCCACCACTGGCTTAGGTGCTCTTATCAATGTTGAGCTACTCATCATTTTTGTGTGTTGTGAATTCAATCTAATTCTTCACCAATAGTTTATAGATGCAAAATCCTCAGGGACCTCTGAGATAACAATAGCACACACCTCTGTTTAACATGTAAATAAAATTCTAAGGTTGCTCAATGGATGTTGTAATACTGCATGGAAAAATAACATTATTTGGGTTGCCTATATATAGTCCACTTTTCTACATGTTTACTCAAAGATCAATCACATGGAGTACTTTCCATCTTCCACCATATAAATCTGCATGAGGTTGCAATTTGACTTGGATTTTAAAGCAGCAATAGAATTGTAAAATTGGGACTTGGCATTTATATTACTGGGTCTAATTCAGTGCAGAATCCAAATTTAGATGATCATCTAGCTAGCATCTGCTTGGACTCATCCCAGAAAGAGTTGATCACCACCTTGTATTTGGTTTCATTGTTTTTACCATTGCTTTTACTGCTTTTACCATTAGGATTTTTTTCACTAGCATTCAACAAGAAGCAATCTTCCAAAAACAGGGGTAATGTTTTATGTTCTATAGGCAGAACAATACTTTTCATTCTTGCTTGGAAATAAATTTTAAATCTATGTCTTCTAAGGAAGCTTGCAGTAGTTTAGACTGCTATCTAACAAAATGAAATTCAATGTAGAGAAAAGAAAGGTTTTATAGTTAGGAAAACCAAATGTACAGGCACAGATTAAATCTGGCTCAATAGCAGTAACAGTGAGAGGGATCTTGAAGTCCTTGTGGACAATCACTTAAATGAGATAGTAGTGTACGGAAGCAGCCAAAAACAGAAGGATAGAATCAAGATCACATGAAGTATTAGTACTGCTTTATAAAACCTTAGTAAGACCACGCATAGAATATTGCATCCAGTTTTGGTTTCCAAAATCTAAAAAAGATGTTGAGACTCTAGAAAGAATTCAGAGAAGAGTGACAAAGATTGTTAGGGGTTGGAGGCTAAAACATATGAAGAAAGGTTGCAGGAATTGGCTAGTTTAGTGAAAAGAAGGACCAGAGGCAGCATAATAGCAGTGTTCCAATATTTGAGGGGCTGCCACAAAGAAGAGGAGGTCAACCTATTCTCCAAAGCACCTGAACGCAGGACAAAAAGCAATGAATGGAAACTAATCAAGGAGAGAAGCAACCTAGCTGCATCTACTATTTTGAAACTGGTGATTAGCACAGCAGCCCCCCTGTAATTTGATCTTTCTTGTGTGAATCACAAACAATTTCCAAATTATCTTACTTTTCCCAGATTCTCAAACTATTTGTCTTGCCTGCAGTATAATATCTTTTTATCAGCTTTTTTGTTGCCACCTTTCACAGCCTTTCATGCACCTCCCCTATCTTCTGGTTCCATCTGGTTTCTTCTCTGCTTCTGCCTTGACTCCCAATGGGTGAGCTTTTCATGGCAGCACTAATACTAGTAACACCCAAACTTTTCCAACTTTTAAAAAATGTTGCACAGCTGCATTTAAAACTTTATTCCCAGAAGAAGCTAACCTTGCCATTGAGCCATACTCAGCCTGCCTACCCAGCAAAACAAAATAATCAGAAGCTGATGGACATTTGATTTTTTTAGTATGATTTTACTTTTCAAACATGTGTGGAAGATATTTTTTAATAAATTGGACACTTTTGTTCACAGTTTACCACAACATTTTTTTGGCAGTATTTGAAGGCCGCTCTACTATCTTTTTCTTATTCCTACTAACCATGCCAAAAAAAAAAAAAAAAAAAAAAGGCACAGGATGGGTTTTTTTAAAAATGTTTCTGTGAACTACTTGATGTTACAAGGCTGAAACTTGGCTCAGTTAATGTTCTCTAAAAATATCACCATCTGTGATATTTTCTTCCTGCTTTGTCAAAAACTGAAGTATTCATGGATAGCTTTTTCCCCCTTCCCTATAGCCTATGGTCATATCTTTTATTAAACTGAATTTCAGGTCTCAAGATCAATTCCGATTGAATCTTCTTGCTGCTAAAAATTGGATAAAAGTTCAACATTCATATGTTCTTAGCAATTAATTGTAGTTTATACTGCTCTCTGTTTTTCCAAAGATAAGATTTTTTTCTAGATTTTTGGAGGCCCAAATGATGGACAGTTATGAGCATCTGTGCACTGTTGACATTGCCACATGGAGCTTAATGAGGTAGAGGTTTCATTCTAAAATTACTCTTTAAATTCATAGGTTTACCAAAAATAATTATAATAATTACAGTTATAACTTGATATTAATGTAGCAATTCTTTACAAGCAGATTCAGGTTCAGACAATTCCTTTCAAAAAGACCATGTTTGAATTTTGTATTGCAAAATGATATAACGTACAAACTTTGACAATCAGACAGAACTAAAAAAAATAATAACAGTTGCACTGGTGTGTACTTCAAGAGACAATTCAGAAAGCTAAAGCTATTCTGAAATGAGTAACCAGTTTGCCCTCTACACAGATCTTTCTTATCTAGGGCCATGGTGGCACAGTGGTTGGAATGCAGTACTGCATTCCAGGGCTAACTCACTGCTCACTCCAGGAGTTCAATTCTGAGTGGCTCAAGGTTGACTCAGCCTTGCATCCTTCCAAGGTGTGTAAAATGAGGACCCAGATTGTTGGGAGCAATACGCTGACTCTGTAAAATTCTTAGAGAGGCCTGTAAAGCACTGTGAAGCGGTATATAAATCCAAGTGCTATTGCTATCAACATTCCTTTTGGTGCACAGCTTTCCTTTCAACGTGTGTCATTCTCCCCGAAAGATTATTTGTTAACAGTTACACATTAGGAATCAAAACACCATCTCTCTTATACTCCCACTTTAATATCCTGCACAACTGAGCCCAGCTATTTCATTAGGCAAAAGGAAGATTGGGAATTAGGCACAAGATGGGACTGAAGAGACAAAAAGGAAAAAAAAATGAGGATCAGAAACTAAGAAATTACACTGAAAATGAATCTCTTTGCACATCATTAAAATGATAAAGGTAAGATATCATATATACTCATTTCCTTCCTTTATGGAGACACCACCACCACCCATTTACAAAGCAGTACATCGATTGCTCTAAATCAGGGGTGTCAAACTCACATCATCATGGTGGCATCACGTGACGTATCAGAACTTCCCCCCCCTTCGCTAAACCAGGTGTGGGCATGGCCAGCACATGATACATCCAGCTCGTAGACCGGGAGTTTGACAGCCCTGTTCTAAATGTATAGCCTGATACCATATCAAGTAATTAGCCAAAAATATTTGGTATAATGATATACCACGAGGATATCATAATGTTCTCTGTCTTGTTCTTTTGTAGGTGGACAAATAATGGCTAGATATCTCTACAAGACCCCTTTGAGCTGCTATTCTCATGGTCCCCCACCATTGATATTTTTTTAAACTGTTAATACACAATTCACCGCAAGAACATGAGACAAATCTGTGTTAGGCAACAGAGCAAGGGTGGTATTCACTTACGTTCACTACTGATGTGCAAATGTGAGTGCGCATGCATGCAGGATCTCCTGTGCATGCGCAGAGCATTAAAAACAGGACATGATTACCGCCGCTACTGTTTTGCCCAATCCGGATAGAACCGGCTGAATACCACCACTGCAACAGAGGGTAGTGCATCTATTGCAAGCAAAGAAATCCATCTGTCTGCAGCCCAGTGGTGGGATTCAAGTAATTTAACAACTGGTTCTCTGCCCTAATGATTTCTTCCAACAACCAGTTTGCCAAACTGCTCAGAAAGTTAACAACTGGTTCTCCCAAAGTGGTGCAAACTGGCTGAATCCCACCACTGCGGTAGTCCAATACCTTAACTATGATTACAGTGCTAAGACAACTGAGCATATATTCCTGGCATGTGTTGGCAGCTTTATTGCTAGCAAAGCATGGTAAAATCAGGCTGCTTTGGAAATGCATTTATGTGTCCCCTCCAATCAAACTCAGGGCAATGAGAGAAGAGTTTCCCTGCCCTTAGTGACAGAGAATCTGACTCTGATTGGCTGTGCAATGATGCTCTTGAGTTAGAAAGTAATTTCTTTGTCTTCATTGTTTGAATGGTGAAAGAGACATAATTTGGTGTTTCTTACATTTTCTTGAAAAAAAAAATCCTGAAGGAAAAGCTTGCTCCCTTTTGCCTCACCCCTCTCAATAATGTCTTTTATTCACAATTAAATCTCAGTACTCTTAAAAATAATAATCACATAGGCAGTATTAAGTAATAATCATATGGATCATGTTGATATGGACAGAATGCTGAAAACCTCTCCCATTTCTGTTTCATCTTGGCTGTAGGGCAGAATATAAACAGGCAAGCAGAGGGTGGATGAAATGCCTTTAGATCAACAAAGGATATAAATACATATAAACCAAAGAAGAAGAATAATAAGCACCAGATTTAGTAATATGAGCCCAGTCCCTGAAACAAAAGGCCTTCCCACACCCCAGAGAATTTTTGATCATTGGCCAAGATTGAATCTCTGAACTTTCATATTATGATTTACAGCTCTGACCTTCTCTGCATTGGTGGCAAGAAAGAACCATACAGTAATATCCATTTTCTTCCATCATTTCAGAGTGCTTCTTTTTTTTCCTGTTTCTTATTTCTCAATTTCTTCTATTCCTATTATCTGTGTCTGCCATTCATTCAGGATGCTTTATGCTTTCCATTCAGGGCTGCCTCAACTGACCATTTCTTTATGTCAGGTGAGATACAATTATTACTCCTTTATTCCAATATTTGGCTTTTCCTTCCGTGTACTATTTTAACTGACTGACACTGACCGGTTTTTCTTGCTTATCAGTATTGTACGTCTGCCCTTGGGGAGCCAGGCTTTCAGGCCCTTCATTGGCACAATTTTATATTGTCCTTCTTTCTCCTAACTCATTTCTTCATGCCACTGTGTGTCTTATCTGTCCTTCCACAGGTCCTGCATTGGTGTCTCTGGATACAATTAGAAGCTCAGAAAGACCCAGACAGATGGAACTATTGTGTTCTGGAGTTACCATATCTCTTTTTGCTATCCTGATCAATTAGGCAGATGGAAAGAATTCCTTTCCCCAGACCATTGAAATGATAATAGAGATGTAAATCAAAGCACTATGATTGGGCAGCATCTACTATGGCATGAATAGCAGCAAATAATGGAGTCCTCTGCTACCTATCAATCTAGAAAAGACTGTAAGGAACTGGAAAAAGCACTCTACTCATATGCATACTCTTCACATGCACTCACGGTGTTCATATGTAATCTGTGGCAGGGTTAAGAAGCTAGTTTGGCACTAGGGAGATCTAGTTCCAAGTCCATCCTCAGCCATAGAAGCTCAATCAATTTGGTCCAATCAATATATCTTAGTCAAACATAACTCACAAGATTGTTGTTGTGGGGAAAAATAAGAAAGGAGGACTATATCCACTGATTGATATTCTCCCCGGCCCCCCTCAAAATTATATAGGAAAAAAAAGGGAAGGGAAGAAGGAAGGAAGGAATTAACAAGGAAGAAAGAACCCCCATGTAACTTCCTCTCACACAAGCTCCCCTCACAGAAGGTCCCCTGACGTGTGCCTTCCCCCTTCATGCCTTCCCTGACTGACATCATCCCCATATATCTTCCCTGACCCACACAACACCTCTTGCACACTCCAATGCACATTTTCTGATCTATGCTGCATACCATGTACCTCCCTTCTTGGGCACCCCCAAACACCATCCCTGACCAGTGTAATACCTCTCACACACCCTTGTGACCTTATGCAATCTTCTTTGACTTGTACCATCCACCCAGTACATCTTACCAGGTTCACACAGCACCTCTTACACACTCCTGGGCACTCTTCTCGACCTATGCAACCCATCCACTCATCCTCCCCAATTTATATGGCATCTTGGGCGCACAATCACACACCCTTCCCTGCATGGCACCTTGCAAATTTTCCACAACCAAAATAAATGGGAAACCAGTGGGAATTCAAGGGAGGGAGGGAAGAAGGAAGGAAGATAATGAGAATAAGGCCAATGCTGAAAGTTCTTAGGTGTTATCAATCTCTCTCTGTTGCTGAAAATGAGTTCAGAAATAAGAAAGCATTTGTTCCCCACTAAAGAAAATGATAATGCAGATAGTTCTTCATCTCCTACCAAATTTTATTTTGGAAAGAGTAGGGGGAAAGGGGAATTCTCACAAAATACAGGTAGCCCTTGAGTTACGACCATAATTGAGCCCAAAATTTATGTTGCTAACGGAAACATTTGTTAAGTGAGTTTCTCCCATTTTATTTTCCTTGTCTCAGTTGTTAAGTGAATAATTGCATTTGTTAAAGTTAGTAACATGGTTGTTAAATGGATCTGGAATCCCCCATTGACTTTGTTGGTCAGAAGGTCGCAAAAGGGGATCACATGACCCCAGGACACTGAAACCATTGTAAATATGAACCAGTTGCCAAGCGTCTGAATTTTGATCATGTGACCATGGGATGCCACAACAGTCATGTGGAAAAAGTCCCTTTTTTCAGTGCTGCTGTAACTTTGACTGGTCACTAAATGAACTGTTGTAAGTCGAGGACTACCTGTACAGGGACTATAAAATGGGGCAGTTACAAATTGGCAATTAGCACAGATCTGTTATCATGCATACAGTAGATCCATTACCAACTTTTCTCCCCCAACAAATCACAAATGTAACTATACCACTCTCCCTCCATGCCCCAAATGCTGTTTGCTTTTTTCATTTTTTATCCAAATTAGCTCTTAGCAATGCTGCCCGTGCTAGAAAAAAAAAAGAGAAGCAACCTAAATATACATTATGCCTCCAGCAGCTTTGCAAAAAAATAACATTACTTCTCTAGATTGCATCCTTGGTAGCTGATCTGCTGTAAATGATATTTGAAAGTCCCTGGCATTATTTGTTCTTAAGTATGATTGATTGATTATTCTTTATTATTGGATGCCGTTCTATTTCTCCTTCTGACTGAAATTTCTGTTCTCTTTCTACATTTGCAGTATAAATGGACATTACGCCTTAGGCCCTTTGCAATCATTTCCCTTGCCTCCTTCTTCCTTTTTTGCTTTTGTCTTAAGCCTATGCATTTTCAGAAGGTTCTTTTTTTTTTCCTGAACAAAAATATAAAGGATGTTTTCTCTTGCTGCTTCTCTCGCTCACTTGCTTACTTTCTCATCACTGGATGCGAATATGATATTTTGCTGTCATTTTCTTCCTCTTGAACATTCTGTCTTTTAGAGTGAGTTTGTTCCATGAACTAAATCTTAACTGACTCACAAAAGCTTTAGATCTTGCAGACACTGTTGGTTTCTGTTAACTAATGGAACTACACCACCATCAAAACCTAAGGCTATGTAGATGAGGAAAGAAGGAAGGAAGGAAGGAAGGAAGGAAGGAAGGAAGGAAGGAAGGAAGGATAGACAATGAATTTGTCATCTGTTTTAAGGTTACCTTAAATTCTTGATCTGAAATAAATCATTCTTCACATAAAAAGTTTTGATTTGCTTTCAGAAATCAACAATCCAAACAGTATATCTAGTTAAATTGTTGCCTAATGTCATTTAAGCAAAGTGGGGTCTCTCGGTGGCCTCCCAAATGTCCTTTCTTGGCAATCACCAGTAAGTTATGTGAAGTTATGTAAGTTATTCTTACACCTATTTTTCAGACATCTTTATATATGTATTAATTACATCCATTTTATTTAACAACTCTCTTCATTGTAGATCTCTGAATATACCAGCTCTTAAACTTCTGCTCTCCACTTCATGCTTTGTGTTTTTACATGAATAGAAAAGGAACTTTTCTAACAATAGAGGGCAAGTTGGAGAAAATAAATCAAATGTCTGAGGTGACTTTTCTTACTGAATGAGGCTTCTAAACATCTCTGCCCTACCTTATGAACCTCATGTTTTATTTTATTTTTTGATATTTGGTAAGAACAACAACTTGAAAATCTCACCATCTACACAAGAATGTGCAGAGTGACTGACAGCAAACTTTGAAATAGGTGAAGCTCATGAAGCAGAACAAAATAAATAGAGCCACTCCATCTCCCTTGGCACTCAATCACATGGACAAAATCTCAGCACAGAGGAATATGTTTGGATTGACTTTGGGCTTATGCTTTTTGTTTTGACACAACATATGTACATTATTTGGTTCAGAAAATGAAGTTCTTACTGTACATTTTCTGCCTGATACTCAGAGATGGGCTTCACATAATTTAACAACCAGTTTACCCAGAATTGAATGTGAGCGCGTGTGCGCCTTGCGCACATACACGCTGCATCAAAAACACGGCAATTGTAGAGGAGAGAATAGCTTCACTCACATACGCACCTTGCACACATGCGTGCTATGATTGTGTAAGATGGGATAGTGCAGGGGTGGGTGGGTGGACCCAGCCGCTAGCCATAACTACCGGTTCTCCCAAACTGGTCTACAGGGGCGGCTGAATCCCACCCCTGCTGATACTATCCAGTTATCAAAGCGTGAGAGGGAGAATCTTCTGTTGTATTCATTCTTCATGTTGTAGGTATAAGTTTTAGACACAATTACATGATATATTCAGGCACAGTCTTCCATACAGCAGTGACAAATCTGATTAATTTCCAAAAGATATATGAAAAAAAAATGTGCATGACTTTTCTTTTTTTACATATTGTGAAGGGAAATGGGATTTCTTCATCTTTCTTTTTGATGATCTGAAGTAATGTCACTCAGTGAGAAATCTGTCCCAATTACAGAAGGATCAATGAAGGCATTTTGTAGATAAGTTCCTTTAAAATGTGTATTCTTTCTTTCTTTCTTTCTTTCTTTTTTGAAAAAAGAAAAACTGGAGAGGAGTCATGGCTCTTTTACTTTTAGACAGAATTATTCATTTGCAAAAGATTGTTTTCCTGTCACAGCATTGTGACTGGAGAGCTCTTGTTAAACAATTCTTTGTGATTAGAAGGTAGTTATCAATTGCTCTCCACCAATCTTCTCCCTCTCAGCCCCCATCCCTAGCATTGTAGAGAAAAATGTAAAGCATGAAAAATAAACCTTTTTTTTCAGATGCAGAATCTTTTCACTAGACTTCAAATGTTGAATCATATAAAACAAAAAGTTGTGTGGTGATTTTAATTCAGTTTCAGTTACTTCAGATGAAAATACTTCAGTGATTCCTAAAACTGGCCCAAAGTACTCTGAATTGATTTTGGATTTGACCTATTGGAGCCTTCCATTTTAATCTGTTAATGTCTGAGGTCAGTAGGAGAAATTTCCAATGAATTTCAGTAGAATGTTTGACTGCATTAAGAGGCAATTAATACATAGTTATATACTGCCTTTCTATAATGCTGTCATATACTGGGATATATAATGCAAAATTAAAATGGAATGATAAGGGGGAAAAATAAAAATAGAAAATTCATGTACCAGTACTTTCTTGCTAGGCTTCAGAATGTGGAATTGCATAAAAAAAGTCTTGTGTCATTTTAATTCACTTTTAGCCGACATGGAATCTGGAGGAATCAATAGTTGAGTGGAGAAGCCAACAGGAAATTGAGGAAATTGGTTACAACTGATGAACAGACACTTATTATCTTCCCTCTTCAGAAGCACCCAATTTCCACGTTTTCCAGTTTGACGATGTGGTGAGATTGGATGCAAGGAGCGGGGCTCCATGAACTCACGCTGAATCTTCCTTGTTGGGGGGGGTCTCTCAAGAGGCTAAAGTCACCCTGTAGGGGTGACAAAGAAAGGAGGGGCCCCCTGCAGGTCGCGGAGAGTGGCGGCTCTCCAGCTGGACCCAGGGATTCCCTCCCATCCAACAACAAAGAGGATTATGGCTGCCATGAAGTTGGGGCAGCCGAAAAACAAAGAATGCGCTGGAGTGGTGTAGATGAACAGTGATTGGAACTGGGTGAGGTGATTCTGTTTTTACCTAGAACCTAATTCCAAAGAAAATAAACCCTGGAAAAGAGACTCTTTGAAATGCTTGTTAAAGTGGCAAAAAATTACAGAGAGAAAAATTATGAACCAAAAAGAAAAGGAACTAAAGGGAGAGCACAAAATCTTTAAAATATAGAAAGGTTGGATTTTTAAACTTTATTGATAAGGCATTTTAAAATGCTGGAATTATTTGTCTGAATATTGACTATTTGCAAAAAAATGAAATAAATATTTGTCAGATTTTGTGCAACATTGAAATTTAAACTGAAGGCACCATCTACTGGTGAATGAAATATATACTAAACCTTGGGAAGTACTGAAAAGAAAAAGGAAAAAAAAGTGGGAATAAATAACACCTGGAGGATTGTTGTGCTATCTACTGTTCTATATCTGTCTACTTCATGGTTATCAGAGGTTTAACTGTGAGATTATGGAAGACATCTAAAGAAAATGACTTTTAAATGCCAGGATCTATGACAGAATTTACAGAGTGGATTTAAGGGAGAGGTGAATAAGCAGTGAGCTTATTCAATAAGCTGCTGCCAGTTCGCACCGGTTCACGTGAACTGGTAGTTAAGATTCTGTGCAGTTTGGCGAACTGACAAATCCCACCACTGGCTGGCCCCGTCCCTACTTTTTTTTTTTGGCCTGTTTGAAAATGGCTCCAAAAATGGCCCAAGCACCGGTAGAAAGTGGCATGAAAAACTGCCTAAAAATGGCCCCCAAAATGACCTGAAAATGGCCTGAAGAACAGCCCAAAAAACGGCCTGAAAACGGCCTGAAAACAACCCCAAAATAGTCTGAAAATGGCCTAAAAATGACCCAAAAATGGCCTGAAAATGCCCAAAAAATGCCCCCAAAACAGGCCAAAAAACAAGCAGGGTCAGGGTCAGCCAGCGGTGGGATTAGCCCCAACCAGCTGAATCCTACCTCTACCTTTGAGGTGAGTGGCCAGGAGGCGGGGCTGGGTGTGATGAGTGACGTCAACCACCCAGTCACATGACCCAGCCAGAAAACCCAGCCAGAGAACTGTTAAATTATTCAAGTCCCACCACTGACTTAAGGAGACATTTGGAAATCTTCCTGGATTACCTAAATGGAATTAATTGACTAACTGTGGGACACAAAGAACTATAACTATTGCATTCCCCTGAGGAGCAAAGCTAGGATTGAGCAAACTGTTTCTAAACTGGCTTTCTGAGGTCATAGACAATTGTGACTTTGGGGCGGTGACAGACTATTGATCAATATTTGGACCTATTAAAATAAGACAAGATGTTGCATCAGGGGGAGATGAATGCTCTCAAATAGAAGCTGAGAGGCAGCCAAACCTTTGGAGGAAAAGACCTTGCTATCTCACCTATGAGATCCAGTGAAGTAAAATAAGGGTAGATACCATTCTATTTGGGAAGAAGCTAAATGGCCATTGGTCTAGAAGGCCTTCTTGTTCCATTTATATCTCCTTTATCTCTTTGCTCTTTCATGGTTTAGTGGCTTAGTGGGAAAGTGTAACAGAGGGAGAAGGACTCGAGAAAAATCCCCTAAATTCAAACACCTCAAGTTCTTTCTTTTTCCCTCCACAACTTTTCTTCTATCCCCTTCTCTTCCACTTCACCAATGTCTTTGCAGCTCCAGGAATGGTAGTCTTGGCCTTTAATTGCTACCATTATTTCATGACCTTGTCAGTCAGCTAAATCATGAGAATCTGTAACGCCTTCAGATGAAGCAATTCTTGAAGTAAGTCATGTGTGACATTTGATCATCTTTACTATGATGTTTAATTTTAAAAAGAGGGACAGTTGCCAGGATACCTTAGGCTAGCTAACAGATACCTCCCTAGAGAGTTTTTTCCCCTTTCTTCCTCCGTCATGCCCTTTCCAAATACATACCTAAAATGTGGTATTTAAAGATATCATCTTCATCTTTTCTCTATTAGATTTTCAATCTAAGGGCAAGCAAGTAATATCTTGCTGGTAAAATCCCATAAATTTGATCTTGAAGTCTGGAACATCTGGAAATATATGGCTCTGGCAAGTATAGCTACCTCTGGAAGATGATGATGATATCCTTCTCTGTTAGAGTATGTAGCTTTTTAAATGTGGCTATGATAGCTTATCTGTTGAACCTTTTTGATACAAATTGATGATAGATTTCTATAGGTTCATTTTCAGTTACAATGCATCCTGTTCACTGTACATTTAGAAAACAAAACAATAAAAGAGGACTGGATTTGCTGGGCCAGTAGAAATGTACTGAATATATGTAGATTCTTTTTAAAAAAAAACCTTCATTAAACATTTATTGCTTAAAATGAAAACAATTTGCAGATGTGCAAACACCACTTGGGAAATTCTCTGAAATTAGAGGGGAGCTAAAAAGGGGGATCAACTTCATTTCTTCTTATGTGGCAGTCATCACCTTTATCATTTAATCCCTGATTTTGTTCAATTTCTTCTCCATTCATTTAGTTGGCCAAATAGTGATGTTCTTGGAAAACCAGTTAAATTTCAAAAGAATTGCTGACCTGTTTAATATTCTCCTTTGATTCTGACACAAGATACAGATTTCTGTGGCTGAGAATTTGAGTGACTCATGTGCCTGGCTCACTGGATACTACGTTTAGAAACTATATTTCTAAAACTTGAGAGAGGCATTTCACAGCAATGTTCTCCTTATTATTTCATAGCAAGTTTTGGGACTATTGCAGTCATCCTCTGTATCTCAACGAGCATGTCCACACACTTAGCAACTCTATTTAAGATTATTGCTTGAGTCAGACAGGCTAAAAAGAAGCCAAACATCCCTTTGCTTCCCTGGAGTTTAACAGAAAAATTTCAGAATTTGCAATTATTTCTATATCTTCAGTTGGCCTAATGCCACAATAGCCTAATATAAATTTCATCTCTTCTGGAGTTGTTCAAACACTTACTATAGAAATTTTTACTATAATATGAAGGGTGAAAAGAATTTAGAATTCTTTGGTACTCCACTATCATTATTGCAATGCTTTTCATTTTTAAAATATTTACAGCAGCAGTTCTCAACCTGGGGGTCGCGACCCCTTTGGGGGTCGAACGGCCATTTCACAAGGGTCGCCAAAGCCCTCTCTCGCCCCCCCCCACGCCTTCATTCACCCTCACCCTCTGTTGGATCGCCAGTCCCCGTTCGCTTATCCCGCCCACTCCCAATCTATTGCTGCCTCCTGAGTCCCAGCTGATGGCTAGAGGGAAAAAAACTGTATAAATTCTTGCTGCGGGGCTTCAAAGGGCTGATCAGTGTTAAAAGAAAACAAATGAATAGACCGGTGCCTGCAAAAATAGAAAAAACAGCCCCTTTCAGCTTCAGCATAGGTTAATTACCATAAATTGATTTGATCAGCCTCCCCACTCTCAGCTGATTTGCTCTCAGCTGTTTTGCGCAGGGCTCTGTTCTGTTGCTAGCTGCAAAGAGTTCCTGGAGCAGATTTTTTTTCCCCTAGCTATGCTGAAAAACAAAACTGAAAGTAAAGCAGGATCTTTGCTGCAACGTGACAAAATGAGGCAGAGAGAGATTTATTTTTCTTTTTTTTTTTCCTCACCAAAAAAGGTAGGTGCAAAACTGCAAACAATGGGAAATTTTGGGCAAAAGAGGAGAGTTCAAGATTTTAAAACACAAAAGAAAAAAAGCTCTATTTAACTAGGGAATTGTAATAATTGAGATACTATTAATTGTATATTGTGTTGAAAGCAGAAATGGTTAAGTTGTGGTTTGGAGGAATATATGGGGGAAATTATTTGGTTTATTATTATTGGTAAATATAATTAATTGATTTGTAAGAAATTGGATTGCATGGAAATAATTGGAATATTCATGTTCATATTGATTAATATACAAAAAAGATAGTTATATAACTAATTGGTTTATATTAAAATGTTGAATTTGTATTAAACAACTGTATTACATAATTACATAATTAACCAATGTGAGGATGGATATGAAAATAGATGACAATGCAAAGGGGTATAATATAGAATAGAAGGGAAAAATTGAATTTGATTAAGATTAGAGATGAGGATGAAGGGTAATATTGGTTTTTTACAAAAATAGATGAGGAATAAATATGGCAAAAAGGAAATATAGAAATTGTAAATTTAATTGAAATGACTAAACACTGTTTAAATTTGTGAACTGGCCAAATACTCTATTCAAAGAAAATACGTTGTATGTTTGTATGTGTGTTTCTAATTATTGCTATTTATTCATATTTGTTCTCTTTTATTCTTTAAAGTTTAACAATTCATTCTTTATCATAATATCTTTATATTTGTTTGGGGTTGGCTTTCTTCCCTTTCATCTTTTTCATTGTACAGCAATCTTTCTCCTCAAACCTACCACCTCTCTCTTTTCTTTCCTTCTTACTTTCTCTTCCCCCCCTCTTCTTCTCCTCCCTACTTCCTCTTCCTTTCTCCTTCTCCTCCTCTCTTCCTCCTTCTCTTACCCTCACTCCTACTCTAATTTCCCTTCCCTTCCTTCATCCATCTCTATTGCTGTATCCTTTTATGCATATGGACTACTCAGAGGGCTGAAAAAGTTATTTTTGACTGGTCCTCGCACTTTTGACCAGTCCTTGAATTTACGACTGTCCTCACATTTTACATTTTTTGCCCTATCTTATCACCATGGTGAAGAGAAGCAGTTGTGAAATGAGTGACATGGTTGTTAAGAATGCTGCACAGGCATAAATGTGAGGATGGTCATAAGTGTGAGGACCAGTCAAAAATGCGAGGACCTGTCAGAAATGACATTTTTCAGCCCTCTGAGTAGTCCCTATACACATAGCCATGGCCACCCAGTCACATGACCAGCTAGCTACGCTCACCAGTCACATGACCTCCAAACCATGCCCACAAAATAAGCCACGCCCACAGAACCGGTAGTAAAAAAATTTAGAACCCACCCCTGGTTGGGGGTCACCACCACATGAGGAACTATATTAAAGGGTCGCGGCATTAGGAAGGTTGAGAACCACTGATTTACAGTGTATTTTGCTGTCCCTCTACTTTTGAATCTGATATAATTCACCATCTTATTGTCTGGTAGAAAGCAAAAATATTTCATTTAAAGGAAGCCATTGGACTTTAGCTTTTTGTTGTACATCCTTTTTCCAGTAAGGGAATTCTGGGTTTTCGGAAATTTAAAGGGAGCATCTGAAGTCATTTGTACATTTGTTGTATTTATTACTTTCATAGCTGTATGCTGTGATTAGTGCGATCTTTATTTATTTGTTTGTTTGTTTGTTTGTTTGATTGATTTTTTTACCACCCTTCTCCAACAGGACTTAGGGCGGTGAACAGCCGAGATAAAACTTCTTGAATACACAGGAAAATCTGGGTAGAAATATATTAAGTATCTATACTTCTTATAAATGGTTTTTTTTAAAGTCATCAAACCTGTGAATTCATGCCTTCTTTTTTGAAACACATGCCTCACACTCACCCTAAAATTTAAAGATGAGTGGAAAGAGAAATAACTCCATATAGTAAAATTAACATGTTGGGCAGATATGGGGAAGGACTTGATTAACATTCCCACATATATATCTATGGAGATTTTCAGTCATCCAGGTTGTCCCAAAGGTGCTTTTTTAAGAGGCAACTGGACTTTCTGGGTTTTCTTTGAAGACATTTCACTTTTTATCCAAGAAGCTTCTTCAGCTCTGCATAGCTAAATGTCTATGGAGATTCTCAGTCATCCAGGTCATGGTTGTCCCAAAGGTGCCAGTTGCCTCTTGAAAAGCCCCTTTGGGATTCCTACATATATTTCTTTTGGGGGAAGAAACTGAGCTCTATTTAATATTCACAGTGAATTTTGCTGTTCCTCCACTAAAGAATTCCATTTTGAATCGGATATAATTCACCATCTTCTTGTCTGGTAGAAAGCAAAAACATTTCGTTTAAAGGAAGCCATTGGATTTTAATCTTTTGTCGTACATCTTCTTTCCAATAAAGGATTCAATGGGATTATTTTAGTCTGTGAATAATTTTAATATACTCGACTTGTTCCTAATTGGTTTTCATGATTTAAAGGGAGCATCTGAAGTCATTTGTACATTTGTAGTGTTTATCACTTTCATGGCTGTGTGTGTTGTGTTTAGTGCTATCTTCTTGAATGTGTAGAAATGTGTTAAGTACCTTTACTGCACAGTAAGCTAAATTACCATCTGTTTACAACCCCTATGATTCCCAGTTAGTTCTGCCAATCACTCTGATTCATCTAAGTATAAAACTTTAGTGAAATGATTCTCTAACAATTATTAAACTGCAATTATTTTATTCAAGGATGAAATGTTAACAATTAACTTTTAAGGGACACTGGTGTCCATCCTGCTTCCCAGATTTTTCTGGAGCTTCTTCACCTTCCAAAAGAAATGTACTATATGTACCGCCCTGATTTCACTTGAACATTTCTGGTTCAGATATTATTGTTGGATTCTTCATCCCTTTCCCTTCCCTTCCTTTCCTTTATTTCCCTTCCTCCTTTATTACGGAGAACTAGATTGGTGGGATTTGGTTCCATTTGTTTAATAAATTAATTAGCAATGAGAACAGCAACAACATAATATTCCTTGGGCAAATCTAAATGTAATTTTGAAACTCATCTAAAGGTATATTGCAGAGGATAGCAATTACCAGAGCAATAGAAAGAATGCCACAGGTTTCAGTATATTGTTTTAATACTTGCAATTACCAGGTGAAATTAACTCAGCATTTCAAAGACTTTCTAGTCATATCTTTCAAAGTAAATTGAAAAGAACATAATAGCTGACATTTAGCACAATATTTTCTCTGTTTGAGTGGGCACATTAGAAAACACTGAATATATATAGACTTAAGCATAGTGTTTAATCCAAGAAATATGAACATTTCTCTTTTTCATTGTTTTAGAGCATATTAGTAGGCCTCTCAATATGTCACTTATTCTACTCTTTGATTTTGCATTGCCCCATGGTACCATCCCAACAAAGATATATGTTGTGATTTCTGTATCTTGATTCATGCCTTTTGGTTGCAGAGATATTTATACAAACATAGATTATGATATGTGGTACCATGAGATCATGGGTCATCTTGACTCAAAAGATTTAAAAAAAAATTGTTTGAGAATCTTTGAGATGTGAAACTCCTTTGTGTGTTTTCCTTACTTATATGTTTTATTTGGTCTGATTTAGTTCAGTTTCCAAAGCCTAGTCTATCAAACTTCTCCCATTATTCTACAATTTCAAAAAATAAAAAATAAAAATGGTAGCAAGACATGCAATGTAAAATTATGACAAATATGCCATCTGAAGTAAGTAAGTAAGTAAGCTTTTATTGCGGTCAGAGACCAAATTAAAATACACATAGAAGCGGAGTATATTTTACAAATATAAATAGATCATGTGACAGTACACCATCTACTGCCTCAGATACAATCTGTACTATCAGTACTAGTGATCCTCTGCCGTAGGGGTTACCCATCTCTTCCCCCATTTTTTTTCAGCCACGACTGCAGCAAAATTTTTTGCCACCTTTGGAGTTATATTGGGGTCTGTGTCCTGGAGTAGGAAATAAAGGCTGAACAGATCAGGTGAACCAGGGAATCTCTGGAAAATAGGAGAAATGAATCTTGATCTTATGTCTCGGTAGTGGGGACATACGAATGTAATGTGGAACAGAGAGTCCGGGGATCGGCCATCTGAAATATCCGTGTGTTCTGATCTGCATACTATCAAAGAAGTGTGATTTAGGCCAGTGTAGACCAAAAAATTTTTTTTTCTAGTATCTTTATTCCCAAGGCCATTAAGAGCAGCACATAGAATATATAAAATATATAACAGTACCTTGAGCAAGACACTATTTGAAATGGGGGTGTTGTTTGAGGTAGATATAGAAATCTCTCACTAGCATAACAAACCGCATATACAAGTCAATGCCCAATCTAATTTTTAGGTTGTGCCATTATATTACACTGATTTAGAATATTTTGATTGATACATGTAGTCCTCTACTTACAACAGTTCATTTAGGGACCATTCAAAGTTACAATGGCACTGAAAAAAAAGTGACTTATGACCTTTTTGCATAATTATGACCGTTATAATATACTCATGGTGACATAATCAAAATTCAGATGCTTGGCAACTGGCTCATATTTATGATAGTTGCAGTGTCTCAGGGTCATGTAATCCCTTTGTGACCTTCCGATAAGCAAAGTCAATGGGGAAGCCAGATTCACTTAACAGCTGTGTTACTAATTTAACAACTGTAGCCGTTCACTTAATAACTGTGACAAGAAAGGTCATAACATGGGGGCAAACTCACTTAACAAATGTCTCACTTAGCAACAGAAACTTTGAGCTCAATTGTGGTCATACATTGAGGACTACCTGTACATGCAAGACACAGAAGAATGAGGAAAAATTGTTTTCAGGTTTTTCTAAAGTTTCTTCTTTAATTTCAAAAGAGAAGGAGAGACTCAGAGGACATGGTACTGAAACAGAAAGAAACCCATTCAAGTCAAGGTAAATGCATCCCACTGTGGTTAATATTAGTGGTACTTACAGAAGATTTTCACGATGATATCTGGCTACAAAACATATTGTAGAAAAACTAACCTCCCCGGTTGGACAAATTTTACTGACCGGTTTCTCATCTTTTTGTTTAGTGTTGATTTATTCTAAAACACGCTCTAGTGTATTTTGAAATTCAGTTGATTTTTTTTTTCCTCAGGTTGGGATATAATTACTTGAAGGTAATTTGAATTCATCACCACTAGAACCATGGAAAATTAGATAAGAACCATTTCAGGTTAAGCATTTGCTGCTGTGTTTCATGGGAAGAGTCAGCCTTTAATTCATCTCAAATTCTGGATGAGTTCCTGTAACAAAATCTACCCAAATCTTCCCTCTGGCAAAGTCTGCCTTTGTTTCCGGAGCAGCTGACAATGTTGCTAGGTATTTTTTGTTGCTCACACAAGCATTTGCTTGGCCTTACGGATGTTTTTAGCTCCAATTCAGAGAATGTGTGTGAAGAGATAGAGCAGTTCGCTTTCCTATTTCGGGGTAAAATATATTATATTATCTGATAAAGGAAATGGATGGGAGGAAAAGAACTTTGATCGGCCCAGTTGATCAAAGACCCATAAATTACAGAGCTCCATATAAATATTCCCACAGGCAGGGATGGGAAAAGAATCAAATGGCTTTTCATCTTAGTCTTCATCTCTACTGGTTTTATTTTTTTAGTTTCAGAAGCTTTGTTCATCTTTAATGATTAGGGTACAGGAGAACAAAAGAAAGGCTGTGTGCCAATTCTTATAAATGGTTTTTTTTTAAAAATCATCAAACCTGTGAATTCAAGGCCTTCCATTTTGAAACATATACCTCACATTCACCTTAAGATTTACAGATGAGTGGAAAGAGAAATAACTTTGTATAGTAAAATTAACATGTTGAACTCAGGGGTGGGCTGCTGGGGGTTAACAGGGGTTCGGGAGAACCTCTGGCTAAGATTCCATGCAGTTTGGAGAACTCCCAAATCCCACTCCTGGCTGGCCCTGCCCATCCCTCCCTTCCCAGGAGTCCCCACGCGGCCCATTTTGGATGCAGGTAAGTGCAAGGCATGCATGGAGGCTTGGGGAGGGCGAAAAACAGGCCTACCGGAAATTCAGGCCTGTTTCTGGCCTCCAGACAACTTCTGGTGCCTGGGGAGACTGTTTTCACCCTCCCGGAAGTTCAAGAAAAACCTCAGGAGCCCAGGGAGGGCAAAAACAGCCCCCCATGGTGCAGGAGGCTGACTAGGCCATGCCCACCATGGCCATGCCCACCCAGCGACCTGGAAGAGAATCCCTTACTAAAATTTTTGAAGCCCACCCTGGGTTGAGTTGATACAGGGAAAGACTTGATTAACATTCCTACATATTTCAAGCTTTTGATGGAAAGAAACTGAATTCTATTTAAGAGTTACATTAAGGAAGAAAGCAGAGAATGCTACAAGAATCTCCCCGAGCTCTATGCAATGTATTGATCATGAAGATGATGATATATCTCTGATCAAAATTTAGAAATCTGTAACAGTAATCAATTCCTACGGTTTGAGAGATAAATAGGTATCTAGAAATAAATCGGCTGGAGCTACTGACTCTTTAAGCAGTCTCTTTAAGAAATATTAAGCAGAAGGGTTCTTAGGTCATCCACCATAAGAGGATGGTTACAGCAAAGAAAAGAAAACATTTATTTCCTAAGATTTTTCACTTATGTCTCACTTTATCAAGACAGAGGTAGTAAATTTTGATCCAGTTTGCAATCTGGTGCAGACTTATCTACTTTATAAACTCCGCTAAACTCAGTAAGACTTACCTCTAAGCAAGCCAGCATTGGTTTGTTTCACCAATGAACTTCGCAATACAAGAAAGATAAAGAATCCAAACACACAATACATACATACATGCACATACAAAGATATACATACACACGTAATCCAAATCCAATGGTCTAATAAGAATGCCACAAATTATGTAATGATAGAAGATGGTTCATCTGCAAGCACAAGCTTATCTCTTGTCATTTCCTTCCTGCGGAACAAATAAAAACAGACACGAGAACCCGTTGCCTTTTTATTTTCACAAAAAGGTTTCAGGCTAGACACAGCGGTGATATATTTACAAAACTTCCATGAGTGAATCTAAGGTTTTAATATCAAACCACAAGTCTCTAGTTCCATAGAGCTTTAATAATGATTTGTCAAAAGGCTTAGGATACTGTGCGAGCAGATATCAGAAAATATTTGTGTCCTTAGGGAAGTAATTTTTTCCCCCCTCAAACCAATATGCACAATGCTGTGCTAGGGAAATCAAATGGAAATCGGCATAGTTGGGGCTATTGGTGATGAAGTTAGGCTGCTCAGAAATAATTGTCATGTATTTCAAAATGTGATTGATAAAGAGAGAATGAGAAAAACAGACAGAGGAAGCATTAGAAAGGATATGGTGATACTGTTCTGAATGAAAAAGAATGAATAAAATTAAATGGATGTGAGCATTGCTATGATGTACACGTGTATGTATGGGTGGGTGTTTTCGTGTCTCAACAAATGTTTTCCTTCTCACTAGAATAAACTTCATTAAAAACATTGATGTCCCCTGTTTTTTTCTCTCTTAAGCTTAGTTGTGGGAGGATAATACCTCAGGGAGTCATTGGATCAGAGGTGGGTTTCAGCAGGTTCTGACCAGCTCTGGAGAACCGGTAGCAGAAATTTTGAGTAGTTCAGAGAACCAGTAGTAAAAATTCTGACTGGCCCCACCCCCATCTACTCTCTGCCTCCCAAGTCCCAGCTGATCAGGAGGAAATGGGGATTTTGCAGTAAACTTCCCCTGGATTGGGGACAGAATGGAGATTTTACAGTATCCTTCCCCTGGAGTGGGGTGGGAATGGAGATTTTACAGTATCCTTCCCCTGACATACCCACCAAGCCACCCCCACCAAGCCACACTCACAGAACCGGTAGTAAAAAATTTTGAAACCCACCACTACATTGGATCATGTGTCTTTCCCAGTCTACCATGGGAAAGATTAATTCCTTATTCATGTAGATCTTTGCTTATAGAAAGTTAGCAGGCCAGGAAGAAGGGTTGTCTTTCACCGTCCAATAATATTCAATATATGTGTAGCCAGTGGTTTTTATATAGAGAGCTTGCTTATGCTGATTTACTGTATAGACTTAATAACAATTTGATGATAATCATTTTGAGGTATGTTCCATTTAATGGAACTTATTCCAGGGGCAATTTACATAGGGCATGACATTCTCAGATGTCATCATGCTATGCTGTCTCAATGCTAATAATTTTTTAATTCTAGAGATGATTTCTTCTATGCTCCTAGAATAGATGGGTTTATTTGTCAGAGGAATCATCTAGACCAGAGGTGTCAAACTTGCATCATCACAGCATCATTTTTCCCCCCTTCGCTAAGCCAGGCATGGGCATGGCCAGCATGTGACGCATCTGGACCACTGGCCGGGAGTTTGACAGCCCTGATCTAGACTATCTTGTCTCTTTCCTCAGAACTAAACTCCTGGGATGAAACTAACAGTTTTCCCCAACAACAACCTTGAGAAAGTGACTGGCCCAAAGTACCAGAGGTGGTATTCAGCAGGTTCTGACTAGTTCTGGAGAACTGCTAGCGGAAATTTTGAGTAGTTCGGAGAACTGGCAAATACCACCTCGGATTGGCCCCGCCCCCATCTATTTGCTGCCTCCCGAGTCTCAGCTGATCTGCTGGGTCTTCTTTTGTTGTCCTACCCAGGAGAATGGAGCTGGAAAGCAGGTTAAAGGGGGGGGGAGGGAAGAGGGATTTTGCAGTAACCTTCCCCTGGAGTGGGGAGGGAATGGAGATTTTACAGCATCCTTCCCCTGCCATGTCCACCAAGCCACACCCACCAAGCCACACCACGCCCACCAAGCCATGCCCACAGAACCGGTAGTAAAAAAAATTGAATCCCACCACTGTAAAGTACCCAGCAAATTTCTGTGATTGAGGATGAAGTTGAAACTGTATCTTTCTGGCCTTTACCACCTCATTACACTGGTTTAAAATAAGTCAACTAAATTTTTCAAGTAGTCAGCATCTCATTTTTCAAGGCAACCAACTGAATTTTTCCAGGAGAGTCCCCCTGCTGCTTAGTGCCCGTATGAATTTTTTCTAGGATTTACTGTAGAAGATATCTAAAGTGGGATATTTTCTTTCACAACTAGAATCACTAGTTTTATTAACACATATAGCTTGTTTGCAGCGTATTTATATGTACAAATTGACTAACACAGTTTATTTTTCTCTCCCAAAGATGATTTGCAAATTGCATAATGCATGGAGCTTCGTATCTAAATCAGTGTGAGCTTTTATGGAATGTCAAGCTTCATAAATGCAGTCTCAGCCAGCTTTTTCCCTTATAAAGCTTATAAGAATCGAAACAGAGGGTGGAGATGAGATAGGTGGGGGAAGAGAAATTAAACATTGCAGCTGATGATTTTACTTATGTTGCTCATCAAATTTCTTGAGACACTGAATTATTGAAGTTTCCAGAACAACAAGAAATTGCATGTTGTCAATAAACATTAAGCATCCATTCCTTTTGCAAACATTAGGTTGTATTTTGTTGAAACTGCTCATAATGGCAACATGTTCCACTGATGCTGAAATTACATTTCCTAACTGACTATATTAAACTGTTCTACTGGAACATGGTTGTACAAATGCAACATGATTAAAGTCTTGATGCAGATGAAAGAGAAGTTAAAGTGACAGAGAATATTTATGTGTAACTGTTAAACAGGGATGCATGTAGCAAGGGCGAGAATGTAATTATATTTACAACGGCAATTGCTGTTGCTCCTTGTTTCTCTGAGGTCTATATTGTGGTGCTCTCTAAAATAATCAGGAATTTCAGAAGAAAATGGAGAAACCTGTTGACTCTTGAGTTGGAGCACCACTGGCTAATAAGTATTACCTCTCAGCTTTCTCAACATGGAATGACTCTATCTTGCAAGGTTAAATTTGAAACAACTTAAACCTGTTAAATTAGGGCAGATCTTGCCATGATCAAGAAGGCGATAGGGGATTTTACTCTATTGTTCCTTTTTAACAGTGTGCAGGAAGAAGCAAGTGGCTTCAAATGTCACATTGCAACTCTGGTTTTCTCCCCTTTCCAATTATGATTTGAAGTCCGCTGATGGGTCTCAAAGAATACGTTGTGGGGCATATTGGGAAAGGGGAAGAGTGTACTAAACTATGGCCAGAGCAGAAGCTAAGTACATTTAAAATAAGAATTACATTGTTTTAAAGCCATTGTTTAAATATTTTAGTCACTATGTAAAACTGTAGACTTGTAAAGTTGGAAACACCATAAGGATTATCTAGTCATATTATCAAATTTTAATTTTAACTTAATGAAAGTTGAAACTTCTCAAAAAAGCTCCAGAGTCCAAACAAAATCTTTTGAATGGATATCATCAGGTCCCCTTGTTTTATTTTCTTCTGTTTTAAAGACATGACTGTGTCATGTCACCTGGTCTATGTCCATGCTTCAGGTGGACAGTGCCATCACAACACTGAAGGGATTCTTCTGGCATTCAACATCCTAAGGAAAAAATATATTAAGCATTCATCTGGAAAGCTACCTTGAAAAGGATAATAAGTCTATGCACGTATACAAATAAATTGTATATTTGCATACTTATGTAGAAAATATTGTATTAAACTACTCAGGTAAGCAAAGAAGAAAAATATATGGAATATTGCAGAAAAAATATACATAAACAGTAGGATAGCTACACATATCCCAATTTTTTAAAATGATTCACTGCAAAATCCAAGAAAATAATATGAATGTACTACTATGTATGGATATGTACTGTAATTCACATGTCCCAAATATTGCTTTTTGAATCAAGATAAATTAAAATGTAGAAGTTTAAGCTCTGGACAAATATCTTCTATGTAACTGTCAGTCTTGTAAGGTAGCCCAGACAAACAACCGATGCAGAAGCTCTATCTTTACTACTAACTCTATCTTTGTGGTAAGGCTATAATAACACATTCTTGCAAGTCTGAACATCACTCCTTCCTCACTTTTACAGTCCAAGAAACTGCAGAGGGTTCCTTTTGATATTTTTCCATGCCCCCATTTATTCTTCAGGCTCATCTGCCTCTTATCTTACCACTGCTGAATCTGTGGATCTTTCTCCTGTCTCCCAAATTCATTCCCAAATACCATTACATCAACCCAGAATGTTGCCTGAGTCAAACTTTTGCCTCATAGTGTCACCATTAAATCTAATGAACTCTTCAAAGTTTCAAGCCAAAATGTTGATGATTCTTCAACTGCTGCTTCTTTTTACTCTGAGGATAGGGGGGGGGGAAAACACACTTCAACTTTTTGTATGCTAACAATGTGCTTTGATGCTAAACTGCATCCTTCTCTATAATTAATTTCCTCAGAAATCAACAATTAATATTTATTGCACTATGCTTGTTAGACATGGAATAAAGCCATTCTTCCATTTAGAAATTATTGTAGACCCAAATACAGATTTGCCCTAATCCACCACTTGACAAGTTTCATCTAGAACAGATGTCAGTATGACTTCTCACCATGCTTGGCAAAGAAGGATCCTTTGAAATCAGAAATGTAAACTGTAAGAATGTTATTATTGTTTAATTGAAATTGTATTTGACATCATTAACGGATTGAAAATTTCTTGAGGGAAATGTTTTGTAGGAAGGAGAGACTTCCATCAGAATTTCAAGCAGTTACTTACATTCCTTCAGAGCTACAACTTCTTCATACATTTTTTGTCCCTGAGATATTTAGTTCCCCCCAAAAATGTTTGAAAACAAATGACAAGAAACAAGAATAGCCTTCTTGGATCAAGATAAAGTCCACCCTATCTCAGCATTTTATTTCTACAGTAGCCAATCAATGGTTGGCTGAAGTGCTTATAAGAAAGAGAAAACCTGGACTTCCGGTTTCCTCGTCTTCGGCGGCGGCGGTGCCTTTTGAAGCTCCGCCAGCCCCGCCGCTTGTAGAGCCGCTTTGCGACTAAGAAGCGGCTCGAAAACTTCAAAATCCTTAGGATTTTTGAAGAGAGATCGCAGGGCACAGGTTGAGCCCCTGCAACCCCCCCAGGGAATAGTTTCTGGGGAGGGAACAGGAGCGGCTCCCGTTCAACCTGCTGGAACTCTGGGCGGCGTGGGACAAGTCTGCTTTTGCAGAACAAGCCGGCTACAGGAAACTTCAAACTGAAAGGAAAGGAACCAGCCTTAATAAGCAGCATATTTTTACTTGAACCCTGAAACTCGGAATCACAAGTATTAGAGTTTTCTTGGCTTTCTAATCTGAGTGAAAAAATGCGGATGAGTGAAAGTGAACTGTAAAAACATGGCGCTTAGCCTCAGAGTTAACGAGCTGGCGAGTGTGGATTGCTGAACTCATCTTGCTTTGTCACAAAGTTTCTAAACTGTTACGAAGTTGCTTCGCTTGTAACAAGAGAAATAAGAGAGAAATTTCTCCTTTTTCAATACTGGACTTTGCTTTACTTTAGTTCCTATTTGATTAAATCTGGGGGACTTTTTCAGAAGGCTTTGTGGAGGTGGGAGAGGAAGAAGAACTTCCCTTTTTAGTAAAACCAGCCTACGTGGCAGGATGGCCTCAAAGAAGCAGGAAGCGAAGGCAACAGGAGGTGGATCTCCCATACATAAAACACAGCCTCCCCCTGCACAACAGACACAGACTCAGAAAAAAGATTTTGATGTGGGAGATTTAAAAGAATTTATTTCTAAAATTTTGGATGATAAATTTCAAAAATCTCAACAGGAGATAGATGATAAACTTCAAAAGTCACACCAGGAATTTATGCAGGAAATTAATGAAGTTAAAGATATGGTGAAACAGAATCAAAACAAGGTGACCAAAAAAATATCAGAAGTGGCGTCTGGCCTGGCAGAATTTATTATTAAAGTTGATTCTAAAGTTGAAGAATTTAAATCAGAAGTTAATGTTAAGATGAAAGATAATGATTATAAATTTGCTGATGTTGACAATAAAATGCAGAGAGTTGAAAACGAAATCGTGATGGTACAATTCAGGGCAATGGAGTTTGCAATACAGCTTCGAGGAATTCGAGAAGAGGATAGACAGGATTTGAGACAGGTTTGTTCTGAGGCTCTGGCTAAGATTTTAAAAGTTAATCCTGATGTGGTTTTTCACAAAATAGATAAAATTTACAGAGTGAATTCTTGGGTGGCCAGACAAAGACAATTGCCCAGAGATGTGGTCATATATTTTACAGACAGAGAAATAAGAAATGACATCCTGCAAAAATCCTTTTACACCTCTGTGCAAGTGGGGGGCTCACGAATTGGAGTTTATAAAGAATTACCTCCTAAAATGTTGAAAACCAGAAAAGACTTTGGCTTTCTCGTTAAAGAATTGCAGAATCAACAGATACCATTTCGGTGGGATGCCCCAGTTGGTATAATTTTGAGATACAAGGGAGAAAGATATCGTTTGAATACCGTGGAGAAGGCAGAGCACTTCTACACTACTACTCTTAAGGAAAGAACACCATCTCCACGTACATCTACAGCTTTGGAGATTAAGGAGAGTGATGAGAAGCAACCTCAACGAGAATTGCAAGAACAGTCTAAGCAGGAACCAGAGGAAATGCAAGGCGCAGAAGGAGGTTTTTTGGATGAGCCTTTGCTGGAATCTTCTCCAATCTTGGACCCGGTTCGGATGATCGAAGTTAAGGATCAACGTATAACTCAAGCTCAATCTAAGTTACTTAAACAAAAGCAACAACAACAACAGGAAAGACAAGACAAGAAGGGAGCTAAGACTACTATACAAGAGACTGGAGCCATGGGGGGAGCGACTCCGAAGATTTTGGATGATATTTGGTTATTCTGCTCTTTGCTCCAGAAAGATGAAGATGACGCTTAAGTGCTTATCTTGGAATGTGAATGGGTTGAATTCAGCACAGAAAAGGAAGAAATTATTTACATATTTGAAACAATTTAATAATGATATAATTTGTCTACAAGAAACGCATATTATAGTTCAAGATCAAAAATACTTGATAAACTCCAAACTAGGAATACATTTTATATCTTCAACGTTGCAAAAAAAGAATGGTGTGGTTATCTATGTAAATAAGAAATTTACGGCTAAAGTCATAGAAACAGATGAAGATGGTAGGTTTGTAGCAATTGAATTATTTACAACATATGGTCAAATTCTTTTGATAGGAATTTATGCTCCCAACCAACAACAGGATTATTTCTATAAAATGTTACATACTAAAATACTACAATGGGATTATAGATCTATTTTAATCATGGGAGACTGGAATGGAGTAATAGACTCTAAATTAGACAAAAGGAGTTCAGCGAAATCTAGGATTAGGTTACCTCAGACCTTTTTTGATATGAAAGAAGATTTGGAATTAAAAGATATTTGGAGAATACATAACCCAAAAGAACTGGACTATACTTTTTTTTCAGATAGACATAGATCCTTCTCTAGGATTGATTTCATTTTGTTGTCAGATGATTTACTTGTCAAGACAAAAAGAACAAAGATTTTTCCAAGAACTTTGACTGACCATAGCCCAGTATGGATAGAAATTGAGATGGATAAGATTGAGAGACGTTCTTGGAGATTAAATGAGAACTTGTTCAGATATGAAAAAAACACAACAGAACTTAAAAAGCACTTGAAAGAATTTTTTGAAATAAATTTGAATAAAGGTACCCCAATAGAAATTGTGTGGGATGCAAGTAAAGCTTATATGAGAGGGGTGCTTATCTACATGAACTCTAAACATAGACTGATTCGACAAAAGAAAAGATCTGAATTGGAAATAGAAATAAAGAATAAAGAACAGTTACTTATTAAAAATCCAACAGATGAAAGAATATGCGGTGCTATAAAACTTTTGAAAGATCAATGTCAAATGCTTATGGCGGAACAAGTTGCAACAAACATACAATATGCGAAGCACAATACATTTTGTAACGCTAATAAACCGGGCAGATGGTTGGCTTACACATTGAGGAAAAAACAGAGTATACAGACTATTGATAGTATTGATATTGGAGGGAAAGAAATTTTTCAACAAAAATTAATTAAAGAAGCTTTTGTGGACTACTATACCAAACTATACGCCAAAGAGGAGGTGCAGAATGGACTTATAGAAAAATATTTAAACGATAAAAGAGTTACAAAAATTACTGATCAACAAAAGGAAAGAATGAATTATCCTATAACAGAGGAGGAGATAATAGTAGCAATTAAACAGTTAAAAACAGCCAAAGCTCCTGGCACGGATGGTTTGACCGCAGTGTATTACAAAACTTTGCAAGCTGAAATGGTGGAACAACTTAGAGATTTATTTTGCAATATTCAACAAGGGGGTAAAATACCCCCATCATGGACAACAGCTTATATATCTTTGATACCAAAAGAACAAGTCGGTCCTAAAAAACCAGAGAATTACAGACCAATATCTCTTTTGAATACAGACTATAAAATTTATGCGAAAGTATTAGCCAACAGGTTGATGCCAGTAATCCAAAAGGTGATTCATGATGATCAAGCGGGATTTATCGAGGGCAGATACATGAAGGATAATGTAAGGCAAGTAATAGATTTATTGGAATATCTTGAGAAGAATAAACAGATTCCTGCAGTGCTGGTCTTTTTGGATGCAGAGAAGGCCTTTGATAGAGTGGATTGGAATTTTCTACTAAAGACTTTAAAAAAGATGGACTTTGGGGATCAATTTATACAGGCGATTTCAGCAATTTACCAAGAGCAAAAGGCACAGATCATTATTAATGGAAGTTTGACAACAGAGTTTAAAATTGAAAAAGGAACAAGACAGGGATGTCCGCTGTCCCCACTTTTATTTATTTTAACACTAGAAGTCTTGCTAAATACAATACGGGACCCTAATATCCTGAAAGGTATAATGATTAGGCAAGAGGATTACAGAATAAAGGCATTTGCAGATGATCTGGTTGTTACCCTATCACAGCCAATGGAATCAATAATCCTGATGAAGGACATTATACAAGACTATGGTAAAGTTTCAGGTTTTAGACTGAATCCAAAAAAGACTAAAATGATAGCTAAAAACATGACACAAGATCGTAAACATGAGCTTGAAAGGAGGGCAGGTTTTGAGATTGTACCAAAGGTAAAATATCTAGGAGTTCAGGTTGCAGAATCAAACATGAAATTGTTTCAAAATAATTATGAGGTGTTGTGGCGAGAGGTGCAGACTTACATGGAGACTTGGAAAAAACTGCAGCTGTCTCTACTTGGAAGAATAGCAGCAGTTAAGATGAACATTTTGCCAAGATTTCTTTTTTTGTTTCAAATGATTCCGGTGCTTAAAAGTGATAAACAACTGAAAGAATGGCAAACTGGAGTGAATAAGTTCGTCTGGAACGAGAAAAAGCCGAGAGTGAAATTGAAAATTATGCAAGATGTTCCAGAAAGAGGAGGTCTTAAACTTCCAAACCTACAGCTATATTATGATGCAGCAGCTTTAACTTTAACAAGTGATTGGTTTGGAAGGAAAAAGGCTGGAATATTGAATGCAGAAAGTTTTGATCTTGAATTTGGATGGCATGCTTACTTATTTTATGATGACAAAGTTGATAAAGTATTTAAAAGCCATATACTTAGAGACTCTTTGATGAGAGTTTGGAAGAAGCACCGATTCAAATGGGATTATAAAATACCGCTATGGCTGGATCTTGGTCATATTTTGTGGAATACAAATATAATGTCACTCGGGGGGGGTTTATACAAAGAGGTTCTTTTTACAGATGCGGGCAGATGGCAGTTGAAGACATTGCAGACACTGTTGGACGAAGGGATTAATTTAACTTGGTTACAATATAATCAATTACAATTGAGATGGAAAGAGGACCAAAAAACTGGTATTACGTTGCACAAGGAAGAATTGGTTAGACATATAAAAGAGAAAGGTCCAATGCATATCAAAAGGCTTTATAATGTTTTGTTAGAAAGGGATTCAGAAACCGAATTAGTTAAAGATTGTATGATTAAGTGGGCACAAAATTTTGAAGAACCAGTGATGTTGGAAACATGGGAAAAAATTTGGGTTCAGAATGTTAAATTTACACAGTCGCAGAATTTGAGGGAAAATTTCTATAAAATGTTTTATAGATGGCATTTAGATCCCAAAAAGTTGTCATGTATGTACCCTAATGTTCAGCCAAAATGTTGGAGATGTGAGTGTTTGGATGTTACATATTATCATGTTTGGTGGACCTGTAGGAAAGTTAAGGCTTTTTGGATAAAAATTTGGTGGGTCATGCAGAATGTTTTGAAGAAAAAAATTCAATTCTCTCCACAATTGTTTTTATTGGGTATAGTTAAGGGTTTTACATTGGGTGAAACAAAACTGATATTGTATATGATAACAGCAGCAAGATTGCTGATAGGTAAATATTGGAAAAATGAAGCCTTGCCCACTATTGAGGAATGGACTTTGAAGATGGCCAGTTTTGCAGAGATGGCGAAGATTTCAGCATACTTAAAAGATTGTTCACAAGAGACTTATGAATGGGAATGGAAAAAGTGGATAGAATATGTTCAGAACAAATATCAAACTAGAAAGTATCAAATAGCTTTTATTTGAAAATAATGTATAATGTATAATGTATTAGAAATATTTTAATGTAATGAGGGTAAAAAGAAAAATTATAAAGGGGAGGGAGGGGTTCAAGTTTTTACACAAGTTTTATATTAAGGGGTTAAGCTGTGGCTCTGGAGCTGCATGTGGTTCTGTCATCCCTCTGCTGCAGCTCCTTGTTACTGGTCAGCTCCACAATTGATGGGGCTTTCGGTTAGGACAGGTAGAAGAAAAAGAAAGCCACGCTAAGAGAAGACTCTATGGTGGGGGAACTGACTTCCAGTCAGCAGAGGAAAAAGGGCTAGGTGAAGACTATGATGGGGGAACTGGACTTCCGGTCGGCTCCAGTATTGAATGGGGGCTTCTGGTTAGGATCTTTGTGGCTCTTTGAGTGTTTAAGGTTGCTGACCCCTGCCCTAAAGAAAATGAAAGCCCACTCTGTTCATTGTTTGTTGTTGTTGTTTCTATTTTTTTTCTCTTCTCAGGCCCCAAAGACCTGATGACGCTGTAGATCAACTATTTGCAAAATTCATTTCACAGACTGAGTCACAGTTGGAAATTTATGGGGTATGCTGTGCAGACAAATTTTTAGAGTAAAAAAAAAAAATTTTTTTTTAAAGAAACAACTCCACAAATGCCGAACAATTTACACCGGTGCAAAATAAGTGCAAAATGCTAAATGACCACAGCAGCAATTTATTTCTACTTCGAAACTCTTATTGCAGTAATGTAAGCAGCTATAAAAGCATTATGCTGGGAATCAGAGGCTGAGCTGACAATGTGAGATTCATCTAATGGGTATAATATAATTCATGACCTCAAGGCAATAAATCAACTCAGGCTGGCAATTTCATATGCAACTATCACTCACTGGCATTTCTTTCTTAGCTCAGCTTATATAAGTTAAAATATTGCAAGTCTAGGTAATACTGTTTTAAAAAGCATTGCCTCTATTTTCTTCCCTCCAGCCAAGTTTCATTTGGTAGAAGGCATGCACCATTCCTGGGTAGCCATACCCATTAAATATAATGGATAATTTTTAATTAATCATGGGCAGATCAGCCAGTGTGAATTTCATGTGTTTTTATTTCTAAATGTATGAGCCGCGGTGGCACAGTGGTTAGAGTGCAGTACTGAAGGCTACTTCTGCCTGCTGGCTGCCTGTAATTTGGCAGTTCAAATTTCACCAGGCTCAAGGTTGACTCACCCTTCCATCCTTCTGAGGTTGGTAAAATGAGGAACAAATTGTTGGGAGCAATATGCTGACTCTGTAAACCACTTAGAGAGGGCTGCAAAGCACTGTGAAGAGGTATCTAAGTGCTAACCTAAGTGGTATCTAAGTGCTATTGCTATTTTATCCTAAACTACTCCTTTTGTGTATATGTATGTAAATGTGGATATACACATTGTTGTGGCTCCGATCACCGAGCCTGTGTTATCAGCAGGAGAGGACTCTGAGAGTGAAGGAGAGGAGTTGGCAAGGCCTCTCTCTCCAGGACCCTCCTCTCTGGCAATGCCTCCGGTGTCCTCCAAAGGGCAAGAGATAGGGCCGGGGCCAAGCACTTCCACGCAGCCACAGGTGGACAGTAATGATGATGATGATGAGTCTTGGCTGGACCCTCGACAGCGTCGCAGAGATAAGCGCGTGCAGCAGAGGAAGAGGCGTGCCAGGGATTAGGCTGTGTTCTATCCTAGAACAAAGGCATGGACTCACGGCTAGGCTTAATGATCTCTTTATTTTTAAACAACAATACCTAGTACAACGAATACCTCAGTAACTCACGAACGAAGAAACTGCCTGACAGCTGCTTAAATAGCGAGCTGTCAAACTAGAACGTCCAATCATAAAGGTGTATTTCTCCCGTTCGGCAATCCAGTGCGACTTAGCCAATCACGGGAGGGCAGCAACAACAGAGTCTGCTGGCGTCGGTACTGTGAGGACTTAACACTCCTTCCCACCTGGACCGCGCATGCGTAATCTTCTAAGTACGCAGGCCGACGTCGGCTCCGCCCAGATCGTCTCAGTTCAGGGCTGGCCTTCGGCGTAGGCGGAGTCATGGTGCTGTCCTGTGCCAGGCTGGAGTGCCGAGAACGAGGAGTGGGCGGAACAACTGTCAACGCGGGAGAATCAACTGGAACAGGTGAGTTAACCGACGAGAACGCATCGGGTTGCAGAGAGGCTGTAGGTTGGAATTGTGAGGCCGGCCTAGTGGGTGTATATGGTGGCTTAATGGTCTCCAGTGCGACTTAGCCAATCACGGGAGGGCAGCAACAACAGAGTCTGCCGGCGTCGGTACTGTGAGGACTTAACAGGCTGAGTCACTGGTCCACACCCCACAGGGTATAAAAGGGGGTGTGGTGGCCGTTCAAGCTCTGTGACAAGCAAAAACTGATATTGAACAAACCTCTCTGCATTGCTGGACTTTTTGAGTATTCTCTTATCTTTTGTGTGTTGACTTTGAAAACACTCCCTTCGTAAGTAAAAGACTCTTGGCAGCCAGCCAATTCTGCTCTTAGAGAAACCTTTGTCGGCTGGTTTATTTCACTATTGACTGTCTGTGGGGGTGCGTGTGTGAGACGGGGCCAGAACACACATGTACATCTTCTCTCTGTGTGTATATGCATACAAGTGTGTGTGTGTGTGTATACACAGATACATCTTTTCTCTCTGTGTACATTCATGTAACTATATGCATACATGTGTACATTATATATATAAAACACACTTACGGTAATAATTATTTCTTTATATATGAATATAAACATATTTACAAATGTATTTGAGCATACTTTATCACCAAATTCTGGGAGGAAATGTTTACATTTCTCAATCTATTATTTAATCATTTTAAACAAGGTCCTTTTAAATGCATTTTGGTAGTCATTTTTGAACCAAGAGCTCCATTATCTCAATAGCAAGGATCAAGGACATCTTGGGCATTGAAACTACTATATAGGAGTCATTACCTTTAAAGAAGCCATAATTGTTTTATTCACACTACAGCAATCTCCAATCCAGTGCCTCCACCCCTACCCCGATATCTTAGATCTACAGTTTGTGGCATTCTAGCTGAGGATTTGGGGGAATTCTAGTCCAAACATTGTATGAAAATAGCAAATTGAGACAGGATTGCCATCAACAATCAGCAAAATTCTGGGAAACTTGTAGAGGCAAATTAGACATTCCTGTTACTCTTTGCAATTTCCTGGAGGTTTTCAGCCCAGATGGTGCAACCTTGTCTCTGCAAGAAATGATGGAACAAGATAACTTGACAGTCCTGCTTCTGTCTGAAAAGCCCTTAAAAAAAACAGCTATCTCAGAAACTTAATGGTACCAGTTTTGACCCATGGAAAAATCAGTACAGGTGGTCCTCGACTTAACAGTTCATTTAGTGACCATTTGAAGTTACAATGACACTGAAAAAAGTGACTTATGACCATTTTCCCCACTTACGACCATTGCAGCATCCCCACGATCACATGGACAAAATTCAGGTGCTTGGCAACTGCCTCATATTTATGATGGTTACAAGCAATCACCTTTTGTGACCTCCCTTTCAAGCAAAGCCTATGGGAAGCCAGATTCACTTAAAAACTGTTAGTAACTTAACAATTGCAGTGATTCACTTAATAACTGTAGCAAGAAAGGTTGTACAATTGGGAAAACTCGTTTAACAAATGTCTTACTTACCAACAGAAATGTTGGGCTCAGTTGTGTTCATAAGTTGAGGACTACCTGTAGTGAAAAATGGTTCAGAAGAAGACAAATGTGGCATGCCATGTTATGTAGTTACTTGATAGTAAACCCCTCGAATATACCTAGAATTCAGCAGTTTGCAAAGAAACTTAACAAGTGGTTATAGTTCCAAAAACATAGCCCATCTGTGTCTAGGACCTGTCAGCATTTATACAAAGGAAGAATAGCAAATAAGGGAGCAGTGTCTTTTAAGGCAACACTTTTTTAAACCATACACTCTTTATTCATAGGCACTTGCAGCAAAGGGGAAAGGCTAATTTCTGAACAGAAGTAAAGATGTATCTAATATTTCCTTTTTTAAAAGTGGAATTCGTAGCGACCCATCATCTTTTTTTTTAAAGCTGTCCTTATGTGTTATTCTCAACTGCCACAGCTGCATGAGCTTACCTTGTTTTGACATTCTTCCATTTAGCTAGTTTCTGACTGACAGGGCCCACTTAAAAATTGGTACAAATAGTGTAGAAGCTAAATCATTCAGACGCAGGGTATTCTGATCTCATCAACTAAATACATGCATTACAGGGAACAATTTGGCAAGTGGGAGAGAGGGAACAAACAAACAGATGCAGTGATAGCTTCCTGGCTGGGAATGGTCATCCTTCCATTTATAATTCTCCCATTTCATTGCATAAATGAATTGCCTATCAAAAGACAAGGAAAAACGTTTATATATATATATATATATATATATATATATATATATATATATATATATATATATATATGTATATGTATATATATATATATATATATATATATATATATATATATATATATATATATATATATATATATATATATTGGGATCAAGCCAGCCTGACTAGATGAAATAAATAAGTTTTAAGGGCCCAACGAAAAGTCTGGAGGTCTGGTATCATGCGTATCTCTGGGGGTAGGTCATTCCAGAAGGCAGGTGCCGCCACAGAGAAGGCTCTCTCCTTGGGAGTCACCAGCCGACATTGTCTGGCCGACGGCACCCTGACGATGCACTCTCTGTGCGAGCGTACTGGCCGGTGGGAGGCTATTGGCGGTAGAAGGTGGTCTCGTAGATACCCCGACCCTAAGCCATGGAGCGCTTTAAAGGTGGTCACCAACACCTTGAAGTGCACCCGGAAGACCACCGGGAGCCAGTACAGCTCGCGCAGGAGAGGTGTCATATGGGAGTGCCGCGTCGCTCCCATAATCCCCCACGTGGCCGCATTCTGGACCAGTTGGAGCCTCCGGGTGCACCCCAAGGGGATCCCCATGTAGAGAGCATTGCAGTAGTAAGTAGTGGTAAGAGGACACTATGGATTTATCATTTTATGTGTGTAGTTGGGTGTACATATTGAACTTAAAAGGAAGGATAAGAAAGAATCATAATTTGCAGATTGACAAAAATGTAAGAAGGATTTATAAAAATGGAACAAACATTCCATAATCATGTAAGGTGTTTCAAGACAACATTTTAAACAACATATAGTATCTATCCATTTTTCCTCCTCCTCAGCATTCAGATTTGAATAATATAGAAATGTATTACACAAATTTGACAATGTTCATATTTGTAAATTTCATAGTATGTTGGATTTATTTATTTATTTTGGCCAGAAAGAAATAAAACCTCTCCAGGGATTTGGAGCACCAGATTCCTAGGCCACTTCTAAAGTGTCAAGTCTATAGCTTGATGAATAATACTGATCTGCAAATCTCACAGCGCTGATTCTGGTGAAAGGCAAGGCATTTTTTAAAAAAAAATTATTGTCAATAACTTCTGCAAAATTATGTCCACCTTCCCGAGGACCAGCAAGAGGTCTTTAGAAATTCATTGTAGTTTTTCCCTATCTTTTAAACTAGTCTGTACTTCCCTAATAACCAATCTGGTGTAGTGATTAAGGCACCACATTAGAAAGCAGGAGAGCATGAGTTCCACTTTAGGCACACATCCAGCTGGGTGATCTTGGACTAGTCACTGTCTCTCAGCCCTGGGAAAAAAGAAATGGCAAACCACTTCTGAAATCTTGCCAAGAAAACTTCAAGGTTTCATTAAAGCAGTCACCAGGAGTGAACAGCAACTCAGAGACATCTAAATTAATAAAGAAATGCTTCTCTAAACAAATAACCTTCAGATTGGCCTACAATTCTCAGAAACTACCAGTTGAGCTAGTGATACTAAATTTTGGAATGCACTGTCTGGAGATGGAAGGAACCTAGTAACTTTGTTGTCAGCCATGGAGGCCATCTTTTTCTTTGGCTCTTCAGGGCTGCCACACTTGGTGGATGGACATGCTATGGGAACTGGGAGAGGGGCTGGATGGTGACGGGATGAGATGTATAGCCATAACAACAACATTCTTTCACTGGGAGTCAAGGACTGTTCAGCCTGCACCTGGAGAGGCGTGACTGGAAAACAACTCCAGTTAGGATGGTGACCTGATTGGACCATGTGATGGATGTGTGGGTGCAGGGGAAGGGACTTTGATTTTCCTTTGGGTGAGGAAAACCTGAGAGGCTTCAGATTCGGGTTTTCCCAGATGTGCCAATATAACATCTCTAATAAAATGGAGCTGCGAGGAAATGCCTGCCTTGGAGTCTTGCTTGGTTGGAGGGTGTTACTTGGAACCCTGACATTTGTTAGGTTTTGAAAAGATCTTCAGATGTATCTTCTTTAATTGACAATTTTAATTAAGAATGTTAATCCTTAATTCTATCTAGATTTTTACTTTTTTAAATTGCCATTTTAACTATTTTTCATGTTTTATTGCTGAAAAACATTGGGATTTAGAGCACCATATAGGGTTAAATAAATTAATTTTATTTAATTTTTAAAAATCAACTCAAAGCAGAGGGTAGAACAATACCTAAAGAATGACCAACATCATCATCCTACCAATAGATACAAGACAAACCACCATTATCATGGACAGATCACGATATGTACAAAAAGGGAAAGAATTACTAGAAGACAAAGAAACTTACATCGGAGTGAACAGAAATCCAATACAATAATTAGATAACCAGATCAAAAGAACTCTCAGTGACTTCACCAAGGAAGGTCAAATCACCAAAGAAAATACAGCAGATGAAAAATAGTGGACCCATTCTCCCACGCTTCTATGGACACCCCAAAACACATAAACCAGACATACCTCTACATCCAATTGTACCATTACTATAACATCACTAAAGGATTGACAAAAAAGACTGGAAAACTCATAGAAGCAAATACTCTACCAACTGCATACTACAGTGCCTCCAAAGAATTAAAAACATGATAATAGATGAAGATGAAATCATGGTTTTATTTAATGCTGCAGCATTTTTTCAATCCATACACTCAGAATTAGTCAACAATCCATGACAGAACTACTAGACAGCACCAAACTAACCAAATACACCAAGTTTGAAATGACCAGAATCATGAACCTTATCAACATTTGCCTAACCAGATACTTTCAGTTCAATGGACATATATATATATATCAACAAATCAAAGGAACAAATCAACAAATCAAAGCCCTTTCAGGACTAATAGCAGATAATGTAATGCAACATCTGGTATCTATAGTACTTAAAATACGAATCCAGTACTTAAATGACATTTTTATCATAATAAAAAAGGATTGAGTAGAGAATACACATAAAACCATCAATAATATCTTCAAAGGAATAAAATTCACAAGGGAAGAAGGAAACAACAACACACTACTCTCCTGGGCATCAGCAGCAGCAGACGCAATGATGACAAACTAGAAACACAAGCTTATTGTAAAATTATACCAACCAAATGCTCCACTACCAGAGTAACAATCCAACCTCCTACAAGAGAAACTGTGTAAGAACACTATTTAAATGAGCACAAACACACTGCAGCAACCTGGAACATCAGAAAAAGAAAAGTAATCATCTATACAATATCTTCCAACAAAATAAATATCCACACAACTTCATCAAAAAGTGCCTGACCACTCAACAAAATATTAGCACAATTGACATAAATTGTGAAAAGAATAACATTCTCAAACATTAAAAACATCTCAGAAACCATCAATAGACTATTACAACCACATAGCTTCATTATAGCACATAAACCAGCTAAAGCAGGGGTGAAATGCTACCAGTTTGGACTGGTTCAGCCAAAATGGTAACTATGGCAACAGGTGGTTCAGAGAACCAGTAGCAATGGCAGCACAAGGCTCCGCCCACCCGCCCGGTCATCATTACTTCCTGGTTTTAACCAGGAAGTAATCTGTTTTTTACCCTCTGCGCATGCACAGAAGGGTTTGCGCATGCGCAGAGGGACCACACGCGCACGTGACATTCATGGGGCATATGCCCTTCTGAACTGGTAGGGAAGGTAAGTAGATTTCACCCCTGAACTAAAGCCCTCCAAAACATCCTAAGTAAATCAAAAGACCCCCAGCCCCAGAAGGAAAACAGAAGTCATCTACAACATATAGTGTAAGGACTGCAACATCCACTATGTAGGACAAACAAACTAGCAGATAACATCCATAAGCATCAATTTGCAGTCAGAAAACATGATTAAAACACCTTAATTTCATAATATATAGTCAGATTTAATCATAGTTTCATTTGGGAAATGGAGAACATCCTAGACAAAGCTAAGTCCAAAAATGCTGTAAAATTCCTGGAAGCCTGGCAGTTAGACAAACCAGTCATCAACAGGCTCATAGAGATAAATATCTACATACCATTCAAAAGAGACAATCAAAAAGCCAAAACAGAAACATACTGACCAAAACATCTGCTCACCAGGAATCAACACCCAAATGAGCAGAAATTAACATGAAGATCAATATTAGATCAACAATCAAGAAGCAAGTCTTCTTCACCAGTCAAGTCTATTCAGACAAACAAGCTAACAGCAAACAACAACCCACTCAAGGAACTATCAAGACCACTCATGCCAACACTGACAAGGAAGCCCCTGGCACATAAAATGAAAGCTCTTCTTCTTCTGGGGGAGAAGAGGGGAATGTAACAGATTTTAGCTGAGATCCAGTGTTTTTCAACATTTTTATTAGTGACTTGGAGGAAGGTGTTTGGTGGATGCTTATCAACTCTGAAGATGGCACAAAAGATTTCACAAAACTGGGACAAGAAGCTAAGACTTTACAGGACAGACGAAATATTCCAAAATATTTAGACAGTCTTGAATAGTGAAACAAACAAAATGAAATATGGCAGAAGAGATATAAAGTTCTGCATCTGGAGAGAAAGAAGAAAAAGCAGAATTGGAGGATGGGGGACACTTTGATTGGTAATAGTTCATGTAAAATACCGGGTGTCTTTGTTGATCCCAAATTAACCATGAATCAGGAATATGATGCAGTGAAAGCTACCATGAAGTTCATTAACAGAAGCGAAAAGTCTAGAAATTGAGAAGTCATTAATCCACTCTATTCTTCATTAGTCATATCCCATTTGGAGTACTATGTCAGATTCTAGGCACTACAGTTCATAAAGGATAGTGACAAACTGGAGTGAGTTTAGAGGAAAGCTAACAAATTGATGTAGGAATTGGAAACCCCTACATTGTGAAAAAAAAATTCCTATGAGAAAAAAATCAAGGAACAGAGTAGACTGCAGAAAACAGGGCTGTGGGAAGCAGTCTTCAAATATCTAAAAGGAGATCACTCAGAAAAGACAGGAACCAGAAAATAAAAACAATACAGAAACATATTCAAACTAGACAGTATGTAAAACTGGACAAACCAGGAAGAGGCTACCACATTTCATTAGATGCCTTCAAAGAGGCTGGATGACAATTTCTCAGAGATTATCATGCATTGAACAGGATTGCCTAACAGTGTTCAGAGTCACAACAAACAGGCACAGGGTACTTTCTTCCACGTCTGGTGGCTTTGCCCCAAAATTAGGAAGTATTGGGAAAAAGTAAGAATTTGGCTAATAGAAATAACATCAGAAAAAATAGAACTTATACCAGAGATTTTTCTACTAAGGATGATTAAAGAAAATTATAGGAAAGAAATAAAGTATTTAATATTACACATAGTCACTGCAGCCAGATTGGCGCTTGCCCAATATTGGAAAACTGATCAACTGCCAACAGACCAATTGATAATCTAAAAAATCTATAATTGCATGGAAATGGACAAACTAACATTTGTAATGAAGGACAAGGTAGACTCAAAATATTATATAGCGTGGAATAGGTGGTATAATTGGATATACTCTTAGAAATGAGAGTAAATGAAAAATTTTGTACGATAATAATAATTAACAAGTATGCACCGTTAATAAGATAATGGACATGTGACCAAAGTCACTTTTTCTTTTTATGTATTGTCATTAGTATTAATATATATATATATATATATATATATATATATATATATATATATATATATATATATATCTTGTATATACATAGTATAGTATTTTAATTTTATATGTTTAATAAAGTTTTGTTTTTAAATTTTTTTAAAAATAAAATAAAATAAAAAGAACAGGATTGCCTGATGACCTATAGAGTCCCTTCCATTTATGGGTCTAAGATTCCTCTACAGTGCTGATTTAGGATTCCTAAGATCTGATCTAAAAAGGTGACTTTCTGTGCCCTTAAAAAGGAGATTTTAATAACAATGTTAATTGTTTTGAGCCTATAGATATAATTGCCAGGAAACTGAATTATTGGATTATGTTGGAAAGCTCGAACAATAACTTTTTTTCTTGCCTGCATTGTTCTAGTGATGACCTAGATGGTTCCAATCTATTATGTGTTTGCTTTAGACAAGCAATTATTATTTTTAAGTGTGCAATATAGTAAATAGAAATATTTCTTGGAAGACAATATGTATGAGAAAATGCACCACTGATGGGTTTTCATAGAAGAACTCAAACAAAGAAACAACTTAGACTCTCAGTTGTTATTAGCCATATCTCCCTGTTCAATTAGAAGCAATAGAAAAAGCAAAAATATATTAGATGTTTAAAATGCTCACATTTCATTGAAATCCAAGCGTAAGCTTAGTGGTATTATTGAGAGCATCTGGGTCAAAATAAATGGAGGAAATAATAAAAAGCACTGTTATTGGTTTGTGCTAGTAACCACTTAACCATAGAGAAAACTTGGACGATGTTTTCCAAAACTAAATTGCTGATAGAGTAGTTTAAAGTAGGATTGATAGGAAACCTTAATTACCCTGTGGGAATTTTGGGAAGAAACGACTGTGTAATGCTAGAATTTTTGACATTTAGCAAAATTAAAGTTAGTCAAATGTACATCTTTAACCTCAATAAAAGATATTTTATAAATCACAGCAATGATAGGTAGAATTTCATGATAGAAGAAATTAATTTGAAAAGAAGTTTTGAAAAAGAAGATACTGAAAGAACAATACAAACTATTTCAGTGTAGAAAGGAAGGGAAATCAACAGGAGAAGCCAATGTTGCTGCAGAAAATAAACAAGTTTTTGTCAAGTTTAATCTTGATATTTAGGACACGCCTACTGACCTCAAAGAAGCTTAACTTTCCAGAGCTAGATGGATTGCATCCTAAAATACTGAATGAAATTGTTAACCCTCTTGGCACAATATTCAGGATCATAAAACCATGTAAGTGCATAACTGAAAATGACCATAAAGATCATGCAGTGCAACCCTCTGCAATGTGTAGGAAAACCAGTTGAACCATCGATGACAGGAACTGGTCAGCTTCTTCTTCTCACCCCCACCCACAAGATACAGAACCTAAAAACTTCATAGGCTTGGTATTCCACTTTTGCTAGATCCACCAAGATATGTTTAAGAAATCCTGGCGAATTGGAGGAATGCCAGAAAACTGGAGCAAGGCAAAGCCCCTATTTTCAAGAGAAAGAAAAAGGAAAAGTAAGGGAACTGTAGACCTGACAGCTCATATTGATGCAGGAAGATGCTAGACTAGATAATAAAGCAATTGATCTGTAACCACCTTAACAGGAATGCAGTATTGCTAGAATTCAGCATGGATTTGTCATTAACAAGCCTTGCCAGACTAAATTTATTTCATTTTTCTGACTGGCAAACTTCTTTAGTAGGTTGTAGCAAAGCATTTGATCAAATATCCGATGACAGCCTGCTTAGCAAACTAGTTGAGAGTTGGTTGGATGACATGGTTTGTTATATTAAATGAAGACACAGTTGGCTTGAAATTGTATCTGAAGTATGTTCATCAATGGTTGTCAATGGATGCCTTGAATTTAGTCATGAGCCTGCTGCTCTTCAACATTTCAAGTAATACTTAGGATGAAGAGTCAGAAGTAATATATAAAGGAGGCATAACTAGAAGACAAAAGATACCTTCAAACTGATTGTAATGAATAAGGGAAGTGGCTGAATCAATAGATTTAAAAAAAAAAATCATGGGAAGCAATAATTCCACTGTATTCTACATAGTCAGGAGGCTCTCCTCACAGTCACTCATACCCTTGTCACCTCACGGTTAGATTATTGCAACGTGCTCTACATGGGGCTACCCTTGAAAGTGTTCAGAGACTACAGTTGGTCCAGAACGCAGCCACAAGAGCTGTCGTGGGTGCACCTAGGTACACCCACATTATACCAATTTTCTGTGAGCTGCACTGGCTCCCTATTAGTCTCCGGTTACAATTCAAGGTGTTGGTTATTACCTTTAAAGCCCTACATGGCTCAGGGCCAGGGTATCTTCGAGACCGCCTTCTACCGCATAGCTCCCAGCGACCGGTAAGATCCCACAGAGTTGGTCTCCTCAGGGTCCCATCAGCTAAACAATGCCGGCTGGCGGGCCCGCGGGGGACGGCCTTCTCTGTGGCTGCCCCAGCTCTCTGGAACCAGTTATTTCCTGAGGTCCGGACCATCCCCACCCTATTGGCCTTCCGAAAAGCAGTGAAGACCTGGCTCTTCCGGCAGGCCTGGGGCCGTTGATCTCGCTGCTGTGCTTTGGCGAGATCCGGCCATGAATGGTGTGAATGGGTTTTAATTGTTTTTAATGGTTTAACTTTTAATGTTTTATATATGGTTTTTAAATGCATTGTAAGCCGCCTTGAGTCTTCGGAGAAAGGCAGCATACAAGTTGAACAAATAAAAAATAAACAAATAAATAATCAGACTTCACCATGAACACTACCCAATTCTCAGCTTTTGACTTTCTCTAAATCATTTTAGGACAGACTTAAAGAAACTAGGCCAATGAAGACAAGATTAGTGAGGATCAGGGAACTAGGGCAAAATCTATAGTTGCTGCTTTGTCCATTGCTGGGATAAGCACTCACCACTATATAAGTATAAGTATCATCCTTCTCACACTCCCAGCCCATTGCAAATAGCCCTCAATCATACTCCTGTTTTTGGCTTCAATCCAAGCTTGTTGTTTTCCAGTCTGATCTATCTTAACCTTTATAGAATCAATAGGATTTTTTTTCCAGCTATCACAATGCAGTTCATCTTTTCTTAAATTTGCAGAGCAAACAGTTACAGATGTTACATTATTTTGTGTCCCTGTGTATGAGACTTTACATATTTTTCACCCCCATTCTCGAGGGATATTTTTTTAAATTATTTTATTTTTTAATATTGTAAATGCTATTTGAGAGGAATGGTTGTGGGAATGGTTGAAGCCTGAGGCTAGAAACTGGGAGACTGTGAGTTCTCATGCCACCTTGGACAAAAAGCCAATTAGATGACCTTGGCCAGTCATTCTCACTCAGCATTGGGAAGGAGGCAATGGCTAACCACTTCTGAAAATACTGCCAAGATAACTGCAAGGTGATTCTCTAGGCTATTGCCAGGAGTGTAGGTGTGTGTATGCTTGTGTATGTGTGTGTATATATCTATTCATTTCTTCTGGAATTTTTCCTTTAAAAGGCAATCTTTAATCAATATGTATTTATTACATATTGATTAAAGATTGCCTTTTAAAGAAAAAAATCCCAGAAGAAATGAATGAATATATACACATGCACAATGGTGAAATCCTGACGACTTCCTGTTTGCTGTTTGTCGCTGCCAGACGTTCCTTTGGGATCGTCAGCTTCCATCGCCTGTCAGAGCCGCCTTTACAACGGAATGGTGGCTCGAAAAAACTCCGTTTCCATGAGGAAACGGAGATAGAGCCGGCAGGGGTGGGTAGAACTCTCTGCGGAGTCCCAAAAGTTTTTTCTTTACTTTTGGGACGGAGCGGATGAGATGCCCCGTATCCCCAGCCGTTGCTCCGGGCTTTGGGAGACCTCTGCTGATGCAGAGCCAGGCGTCAAAAGCAAGCCTGCAAATTTAACAGACTACTCAAAGAAAATGTGAGCTGGACCTGTAATATTGAACTGCAAGTATTTTACTGATTTTTTAAAAGAAATTATTTAAGAGAAAGGAGGAAAAGAAAGAGGAAAAAAAAAGCCTTTTAAAAAATGGCGTCGGCTGGAGGAGAGGGAGAAAGAGAAAGTCCTTTCGTTTTTTATTACTACAATGTAGCGGAATAAATACCACTGGCTACATTTGTAGACAAAACTTCGCTCCTGTGTTTTTTTCTCTTTTTCTCTCCCTTGGAGACCAGATATTGTTGTTGATTGGAAAGAAGTCTTTCTTGCTTTTTTTTTAACAAAGTCTGCCTGGGCAGAAACATGGCACCGAGACTCATAAAGTCAGATAAACAAGAAGGGGGGGGGATTCCCCCACCCACAACTTAAAGGAACAAGTCTTAATTCTTCAGTCTGAGAAACCTGATTTTAATATAATAGAATTTTTTATAGAAGAGATTGAAAGAAGGGAGGAGATTGTGAATCAGCAATTTGAAAAATTTAAGCAGGAAATTAAAGAATTGGTGAAATCTATGGCTAATGGTTTTACAGAATTTATGATGCAGTTGGACACAAATACTAATGTACTAGAGTCTAAAATGGAAGGAATTCAAGATAAATTGGACAATAGAATCCAAAAAATTGAAAATGACTTGATAAATATTCAGGATAATAGCTTAGAAGAAAAATCTAAAATGAATGCTGATCAAAAGTATGGTAATGCAGAAAATCTGCAACAGAAGATTGAAAAAGAGATTTTAATGGCACAATATAATTTCACAGAATATGCGATAAGATTAAGAGGTTTGCAGGAAAATAATAGAGATGATTTAAGGAAAATATCTTCTGAATTTCTAGCTGGGATTCTAAAGGTTCAACCTGATGAAGTGTTTTGTAGGATTGACAGAGTTTATCGAATTAACTCCTGGATTGCTAAGCATAGGCAATTGCCTAGAGATGTGGTGATTTATTTTACAGACAGAGAAATTAGGAATAACATCGTGCAAAATTCCTTCAATTCTAAGTTGCAATTGCATGGAAGAAAGATTTGGATTTACAAGGAACTCCCACCTAAGATATTGATGGAAAGGAAGAAATTTGGTTTTCTGGTGAATGAGTTAAAAAAGAGAAATATCTTATACAGGTGGGACGCCCCAGTTGGTATTATATTTAGATATCAAGGAGAAAGATATCAGCTAAACACTGTTGAAAGAGCGGAAGAATTTTATCAAAATAGGTTGAAAATGAACTTAACATCTTCAGGTATAATACAGGATAAGCAGAAGGAGCCGGAAATAAAGGTAAAATATCGAAATATAGAGATTGTACCAGAAAAATTGCCTTTGGATTTATTGGATACCCCAGCTGGACTATCTACAAATCTGAGAGAAGTGGCATCTAACCTTAAGGTGATGACTTATCAAGGCAAGGATAAGCATGGAAACCAATTAGGTGAAATACAAGGGATAAAAAAGAAATATGAGATACAAAAACAAAACCAACAAGACCAATCTACAAAGCAGAACAAAATCCGACCGGATGATACACAATTTGTAGAAAAGAAACCAGGATGGAAAACAAACCCACAAAAAGAAAAGAAAAGAAAGAAATAGGTGGCATAAAAATAGAAATTTCTAAATCAGGCAACAGTGAAGCCAGTGACTTTAAAATATGAATTATTATGTGTAAACACAGAAGAGGCGACGTATTGGTTAATATCATCCTGAAGATTGTGGCAGATCTCTGCATGGCCGTAATTTGGGGACGTGAAATGAGCCTTAAACTGATGGATTTGAATTATCCATTTTGGAATTTTTTTTTTTGTGTTGATAAATATATTATATTATCTCGAATTACAAGGCAAGAGAATTATGTTGGGGCATGCAGAAGATCGGGTTGTTACCCACTACGATGACGGGAATTAATAATCCTGATGAAACCCATAATTATTACTATATGGAATATAATTATAATGTCACTCGGGTGGTTGTTTTTACTTTTATATATATAAGAAGATATTTACTACTGATGGGGGCAGATATGATTGAAGATCTTGAATAAACTGTTGCACCAGCAAGTTATGTTACCCGATTATGGATGTTGGTTTTACCAATCCAGTGGAAAGATCTTAAAGAAGATACTATATGGATTATAAATTTAAAGTTATTGTCTTTTCTTTTTTTTTTTTTTTATTTAGATATAATGGAAAATATAGACATAGATTTTTAAGTAGTGTGGGCAGTGAGTCAATGATATTAAGAAATGTTGTGTATGGTAATTTTGCTTGATAGTGGGTGAATAAGCTAGTTAGTAGATTGATTAGTCTAAGAAAAGGGATTTTTAAGTGATATATTTAGGGGAGTGGAGGAAATGGATACAGTGGAATAAATGTTAAACTAGATTTGATGGGGAAGGCTGCTTTGAAATGTCATAGTAATATACATAGAAGATTAAATGTTAAAGTAGGACTTATTGTATAGTTTTAAAGTGGAGAAGTTATAATGTCATAGTATAATGTCTTTTTTTTTTTCCCTTTTTTTTCCCTTTCTTTTCTCTTTTCTCTTTTCTGAAATGTATGGATAAAGGGGGATGTTATAATATTAATAATATTTTTTAGTAAGTAAAGGTCAATATCTAGAGGAGGGAGTAAGTAATCTGTTATGAATTAGGTTTTTTTTTTGTTATGAAGAAGTCACGGGGGGGATGGGTGGGGTGGGGAGGGGGGGTTAGGGAGGGGGAGGGAGAGGGGGGGAAAAAGGGGGAAAAATCTGTATTTGAAAACTTTTTCAATAAAAAAAATGGTGAAATCCTGCCGGTTCTCTCTGGCTCGCACGAGCCAGTAGCGGTGGTGGCGCGTGGTTTGGTGTACCGGTAGCGGCAGCAGCCCAAGGCTCCGCCCACCCACCCAGACGTTGTTACTTCCTGGTTTTTAACCGTCTGCGCATGCACAAAGCCTTCTGTGCATGCACAGAGGATCAAAAATTGGACATGATAATGGCGCGCGCACTTCCGAACTGGTAGGGAAGGTAAGTAGATTTCACCCCTGCACATGCAATACATCTGTGGCAATGAGGATTGAGAAACTAGGGTAAAACCAGCAGCATCTAGTTGACCTTGTCTGGCTTTAAAAGCTAGGTAGAGTCAGATTTGGCTCTTAGACTCTTGGATCTTGGACAGGGAGACATCTAAGGCAGTGGTCATCAACTGATGGTCCGTGGACCACTGGTGGTCTGTGAGAAAATTTTGGTGGTCCGCAGAAAAATTATTTGCAATTTTTTATATTGCACTAAATCAAGGGTCCTCAAACTATGGCCCCTGGGCCAGAGACGTGCAATGAACGTTTGTGTTGCTGCAGAGAGTTTCCCCCTTCAGTGTCTTTTTCTGTGGGTCAGAGGGGAGCAGAAATTCCAACTTGGAGTGTGCTTCAGCCTCCTGGTATGGGTCTTTGGGCAAAGGCTGGAGGGAAGCGCTGCTGGTGACGAAGAGCTGGAGGGCCTCATTCCAGTGGGACTGCATCATGGCCTGAAACTGTCTGACCATCTCAGCCCGCTGAGCCTCCAGGCACCGGTACTGGTCTTGTACCCCCGCAGGTCTTCCCTCTGCTTGGAAAGCCTGTGCTCATAGTTCTCAATGAGGTGTTTCTGCTGAGCCTCCTTCTTGGTCAAAACCAATTTGAACTGAGCCAGCTGTTTTCCCAATTCTTTCTGGTGGTGGCTGCTTAGCTCCAACAACTGTTGGTCCTTAAGAAGCCTGGACAGGGAGGCAAGGAATGGCTGGCAGGGGAGGGGTGAGTAGAGGCTGATGAGGTGCCCCTCAACGTGAGTGACATTGAGCTGGCCATGCCCACCCAGTCACATGACCACCTAGCCATGCGCACCCGGTCATTAGGCAGATCATATTAGCAGTCTGCAGGATTTAAAATTATGAATTTAGTGGTCCCTGAGGACCGAAAGGTTGGTGATCCCTGATCTAAGGAGTTTCAAGGCTGTAGACAATTCGGAGAAGTCAACATGCATCTCACCAAAAAAGGTAAGGAGAAGCCATTTCTGTCTAACACCAAAATAATCTTGTAGATGTCACAAGGAATTGAGCTTGATTTAAAGACAACTTTATTGGATACAGGGTGCTGAAAGAAAAATTTCCATCCTGTGCATTTATAGAGTCTTAGGTCAATTGCTGTAAGTCTCCAACGTATTGCATTTTGCTCTCTATTCCTAAATGCTTCATTGTTTGTGTTTAACCTATCTTCTTTCCATTTTTAGAATAAAGATTGAACACCGTTGCTTAAATCAGATTTGTTTACCCCTATGGCTTGAAAATGATGGAATTGCTGATTCATATGTTTTCTACTGTGCCTTTCATAGAGTTTTGTGCAATTATAAGCCTTCTTTATCAAAGAATTTCCTGGATGCTTTGACCACTTCTATGGAAATGTTCTTGCAGACCCAGATATGGAAGGTGCCTTAGAAAATAACTAAATTTTGTTTAATGGCTATCAAAATGCAAAATTTAGAAGCAGCTGTAATGAAGTAGGAATATACTATGGTCATCTTTAGAAAGTGGAATTATCTGGCAAGGAAGAAGCCCAATTTTGCTCACAATGCTTCAACTTCTGTTTTTCGTGTATCTAATGTAAGCACATTCCTAAAGCTCTGACTCAAGCTGAGAACAAAAACATTTCAGTGTATTAAAGAAAGGAGATATTGAGGTTTTTCTTTGAACTCAATTGTGGTCTGAGAACTGTTGATGAATGCCAAGAACAAGAAACTATATGGGGGCCATCTGCTACTTTTTTGCAAGTCAAAAAGTATCAGGTCCATCCTTCCTTCCTTCCTTCCTTCCTTCCTTCCTTCCTTCCTTCCTTCCTTCCTTCCTTCCTTCCTTCCTTCCTTCCTTCCTTCCTTCCTTCCTTCCTTCCAACATATGAGTGCTGTTTGCTTTATTTCAATTCAATTCAGTTTATTATAGTCATAGACCAGAACAAATAAAAACACTCCAATTAAAAATTGTAGAATAAAATAATAAATAACAGATAAAATCTATGATAAAATCCAGTCTGTCAATTACACATGGCTCTAACAATACTAAAATTTCAGTCCATAAACTGTGAGGCCCATAGTCAGTTTAATGCCAAAGGGGAAAGGAATAAACAGTGCAAAGGGTTTGCCACATTTGGCTTGCTTTATTTAATAGGCATTGTAGACATGCCTCTATCAACTCCATATTTGTCTTTATTGCCTGATCAAATGTGTTACAATGTGTTTCATTAATGCTGGAAGAACTGCTATCTTTTATTTGCTTATTTATTTATTTTTAAGTGATTGGGATTTAGCTTATTATATGTATCAATTATATTGGTCTATGACTGAAGGAAAGTGAATTGAGTTCTCGTGACATTGCAGGAAGACTGAATGTCAAAAAAAAAAAAAAACACTCCCAGTTCTAAGAGTAAGAGCAGCCATACTGAGGAAGGTAATGGGATCCTCTTTTTCAAATGTGCTCAGGTGAATCCAGACAGCCATTAATCAAAGATGCTTTAATTTGGAATTCTTCATCAAGAAAAGGGGTTGGACTGGGTGAGGCCATGTGGCCCCTTTCATCTTCTCATTTCTATGGATTTGGAAATGAATGGATGGAGGAAAACATAATATAATGTGACATTAAATTGGCATCACCTTCCACCATTCTAAGAATAGCTATTGTTGATGAAGGAGCATAGAGGGGAATTCTCAAGCAATTTGGACAAATGTCCTTACATTTTTCAAGCCCTTTCCCCATCCTTTATAATTATTATGGTTTGTTGCACAGCCAACCAGATGTTTAGACTTGATCTGGCATTTTTATGTTTCCATTAAGTCCAGTCAAGTTAATAAGAAAAACCAGTATCTAATGAATAATTCATTTTTTTTTAACCTACCGGTACATGTTACCAGAGAGAAAGACCAACAATGGGTTATAATGACTCTGTGGACATTATCCTAAAATTATTGGCTGTCCCTCTACTCTATCCTATATTCATTTCAATCCTGCTGGAACTTGAATAGTGGTTGAGTTCACCCTGTACTTTATGCTATGTTGCAGATGGTTTTACATTTTATATTTTTAATAGCCATTGAGTGGTTCACAAACTGCTAAATTTAGCAATTTAAAGGTTTATGACCATAGGGTTTAGATTTACATATCATACTAATCCAAACCCAAATACATCACATTATGTCTTAGTGCAATATGTGAATTCAACCATTTATTTGGCTGGCTGCCTTAAAGATATCAGTTGCTTACCTAGAATTAACGTAGGATAGAGTTTTCTATATTCTGGGCACAGAAGTATTATTGTTAACTGTATGACTTGCCCAACATCTGTTTACCATGACTAGAGCTGCCAGATCTCCCTCAACCGGGCACATAGAATTAGAATTTTATGGTCTCTGACAGAAGATGTACCAGGATATATGCAAAAATTCCTGTGCTCCTTCATCTCCTAGTAGAGCTGGGAAGATACTTGGCCAAAATCTTGCAGAGTACTGACAATTTCTCACGGACAGCACTGAAATGGAGTTATCAGTGCTTTGAAATAGTGTAAGGCATATATACAGTATATGGCAGAGAAAGGAGGATCTCCTATTTCATAGCTTATATCTGAGGGGGTGGGTCCAGGGGTGGGTTCTACTTACCTTTACTACAGGTTTGCAATGGGAGTGCGTGCGTGCATGCTTCTGCGCATGCACAAATCATCAATTATGACGTCTGGGCAGGTGGGTGGAGCCTCCTGCCGCTTTTACTACTGGTTCTAAAGAACCGGACAGAACCAGGAGCAACCCACCACTGGTCTGGTCCTGATCTGGTTAACCTTCTGTAAGACCTTAAAGACTTGGCTAGATGAAATGTGCTGAGAAAAAAAACATAATTCCTGAAATTCTAGTTATATAGATGTCTTATTTTTGTTTTTGGTCTTCTGATTTTCATTTTGTTCTTATCTTTTATGCCAGATAATGTTTAAAAATGGTCTTTGATCTAACATGGTAGAACCATTGAATCACTCTAGATATCTATCATCTAATTTGACTATAATATGTTGAGCAAATCCCCTTAGCGGAGAATTCTGAAATCAAGATTTGTGCCTGGAGATGCTGATACGTGCCCTATAAATTATACAACAGAAGAAAACAAGCTGTTTTTTTTAACAATAAACTCTCATGTTATATTTACTTGAACAATTTTAAATTGTCACTCTCCTTGTCAGTTCTAGGATATAGTTTTATCACTAGCAATTATTTCCATGCATTTATGGAACTGCACAATATACCTGGAGAAAATTGTTCCTATACTGTATTTACAAAAAATATACATAGTATAATTGAATGCTGATGTCATTTTTTTTTTTTTTTTGAAGGGATGTCATCTATTCCCATCAATCCATGACATTTCTTCTCTAACACACATAACCAATTTTGCTTTCTTGGGGCCACTAAGTAGCTGAAAAGGGGCTCTTATATAGCTTTACCCACTTGAGTTGTAATCTGGATTTTTGCAGGCCATGTTTTAGAATCTTTTTTCCCAAGGAGCCAGTTGATTCAATAGGAGAGTAGACTGCTCCAAGTAAGAGGTGCAGTGGCTCAGTGGCTTAATTATGTTAGAGATGATCTCTGCTCCAGAGGTTTGAGTCCTAGCACTGCGTGTCAGGGTGAGCTCCTGTAACTCACCTCAGCTTCTGTCCACCTAACAATTCTAACCTAACTAATCAAGAGAAGCAACTTCCTGGCAGTTAGAACAATTTCTCTGTGGAACAACTTGCCTCCAGAAGTTGTGAATGCTCCAACACTGGAAGTTTTTAAGATGCTGGATAACCATTTGTCTGAAGTGGTGTAGGGTTTCCTGCCTGGGCAGGGGGTTGGACTAGAAGACCTCTAAGGTCCCTTTCAACTCTGTTATTATTGTTATGTTATGTTATGTTATGTTATGTTATGTTATGTTATGTTATGTTATGTTATGTTATGTTATGTTATGTTATGTTATGTTATGTTATGTTATGTTATATTATAAATTTGACAGCATGTTCTATGCAAGTAGATACCATAAATAGATACCACTTTGGTGGGGAGACGAGTTGGTGCTCCATGCAGGTCAGATTCCTGCCGGTTCTGAATCTTTCTTGTAATGGCATCCATTTGTGAGATGGCTCCAGGGAGGGAAGGGACCTTGGATGCTGCTGCAGGAAGGGCTGCTTGTCTTTCTGGTTTGAAGCCAGGTTGCCCTCCTAGGAAACACCTGAGTGTATCCTACAACAGAGCTGGTAAATTGGCAGCCAGATTACTACTGTGCAATAGCATTGTGGTGTCCTGGCTAATGTAACAATGCCATACGCTAACAATAACGACAACTACTCCAAGTCACTAATAAAACTGTCATGAAGAACTTATCTTTGTTGAAGTATCAATTTCGCAAATGGATGCTTACTTACACAAATGTATCACAAATGGACATAAGTTTTATAGCTGAAGGCTAACTTCTGGAAGGAATTATTTGTAGCAGCTGTGGACCTTGAGGAACAGACAAACAGCATCATGTCTTAGAAAAGGATGCCTCTTTTTTGAGTGAGTTTGTTTCACATTCATTAAGCCTTTCTGTGAGTTTAGCTCATATCATGAGCTATTTTCGACTTTCCACAAAAAAATAGCAGGTCATAGAGTTCTGGAGGAATGTATTCCTGGGTCTGCAAGGAAGTGATCAGTGGCCATCTAGAATTTGCAGGCTGAGAGCAATATGTTAAAATTTAGCTTTCCATGTATAGCCGCAGATAAAGCACATTCGTGGGACCACAGGCATCTGGGAGTTTGTGCAAAGGGTGCAGATGATGATCTTGTGCGAATATGTCATCTCGCAAACACTGTGACTTATATATTTGCATCAGACATTGGGATGCAAATAGGGAGGGCATTTGCATAATGACATCTCTGCTTACCAATTTTGCAAGATGATGGCTTGCTGCAAACATTGCTGCTGTGTCTCCTTTGACTATAATTTTGCATCCATTTATATACAAGTCAATGAGATTTACCGCTAGTAGATACTTGGGCACAACTTGACTTTCTGAAATGCTACACCCTTCAGCCTACATTTATAAGTGCTCATTTGTGGTCAGCTGATCCTGTAAATCATTTAGCTGGAACTTCCTGGTTAATATAGTAAGTTTCTATTAGAGATCACTGGTTTGCCCTAATCAATCCGTTACAGTTTAGGAATTTGATACTGTCATGCCTTGAGTGGAGACTTTTTTTTTTTACAGTTGCTATGGCAACCCAACAGAACAGAAATATAACTGGGTTATTAGACTTGAATGTCCACAGTATTTAGATAATTCATTGTGTGGTTTCTTTTTAAAGTAAGCATTCAATTTTGGAGAATAATATCATAGAATGGGAAAGTTGCCTTTAGTTTAATATGATTTCCACATCTGTATCACTATACTTAACTGTAAGTTTCTCTTGGAATTCCCTCTCGCCCTAGATAGGAAGTTTTCCAATCATTAATTGGATGAATTGGTCATGTCACTTGTAGCTCTATTTTCTTTTGGGGCTGCAAACTTCATAAGAGGGGGAAAAGTTAGTAAAGAGGTCCTGAAAGTTGAAATATATTATCTGCACTTATATATACAGCTGTTTATCATAAAGGAAACCACATTTATGGGTCACTTAACTGAACATAATTTATCCTTTAAATTTGGCAGAACATCTGGAGACAAATAAATTGGAAGATTCATTATACCCAATGAATGTTAGTGAGATCTAGATTTATTTCTTTTGTGCTGGAAAGTTTTCTTTTCCTGTTTCAGATCCTGAAAACTTATATGACTAGCGATGTCAGCCAAACAAGTGAAAATAGTGTTTGTGTATACCACAAACAACACCAGCTTATATCACATTCAGTTTTCCTTGAGTTATGAAAAACTCAATAATTTAACCTTTGTTTTAGCCATTGTAGGTTCTGCTGAATACTAATTCAGGCTTTGGTAATTGAGAGATTTGGGGCTGGTTTTTCCATCACCTTAGATATTTGATTCTTGATTCCTTTTTTTTTTTAATTTTGATTTATATGCCGCCCTTCTCTGGAGACTGAGGGCGGCTTACAATGTGCTCAGCAATAGCCTTCATCCTTTTGTATATTTATACAAAGTCAGCTTATTGCCCCCACAACTGGATCCTCAATTTACCTACCTTAGAAAGGATGGAAGGCTGAATCAACCTTGAGCCTTGGCGAGATTTGAACCTGCAGTAATTGCAGGCAGCTGGTCTTAATAACCATCTTAATAACAGGGTGCCTTAGATCACTGTACTACCAAGGCTCTTTTTTCCTTCCCTCCCTCCCTCCCTCCCTTCTTTCTTTCTTTCTTTCTCAAAATATATTACTACCAAATAAAAGTCTGTCTGCAATGAATAGGATAAAATAACATAATGTATGTGGTCCTCATTTTACAAACATACAAGTTGTTAAGTGAGCATTCAGATTTAAAACAGTGCTGAAGAGCTATACCTAATTCTTTAAATTGCAGGTGTCCTAGAACCAGTGGTGAAATCTGAACTGGTTTGCTACCGGTTCACTGGCCGTGCATGCCCAGTACACGCCAAATGTGCTGAAAAAGGAGGCTTCAGAAGGTAAGTATAACAGCCAGAGTGGGGAACAGCTGTGCCGTGCGACTTAGATTCATTAGAAAGCAGGATTTCCTGCTTTCTAGCAATTTTACAGCACAGCTGATCATCGGAAATACCGCTTCGGAGGAATCGGTAGGTTTTTTTTTTACTACCAGTATGTGCGAACTGGTAGGATTTCACTGCTGCCCAGGACCCTTGCAGTCATGTGATTGCTATTCAGATGCTTGGAAACCAGATATCCTGCAATCACATGGTTACCATTTGTTACCTTTCCTGCCACCTTCCTACAAACAGAGTCAATGAGGAAGGTTATTGACAAGGAAGGTCACAAGTTGCTTTGGAAACTTTCTCCCACCCTTTTTTCTCCAATGATCTCCAGATGGCAGCCAAATGTGGGCCACACTCATATCATGTGTACCCACACCTAGCCTTGCTGCACTTCCACTGTGCCACACAACTCTTCTCTCCCACCTAGCAGCATTCTGTTGCTCTCATCCACAGCCTGCTTGTGAGCCACCCAAGGACTATGACTTATGACTTCCTGCAGGCTTCCCCACTGACTGTACTTGTTGGAAGCTGGCAGAAAGTCACAAGTTCCGTTAGATGGGGTACTCGCTTAAAGTCCATGTCCTTCCCTTAAAGATGCCAATGGGGATTGCAGTAATTGACTCAGGAAGAAATTCAGTCATGCAACAATCCACTTTATGGCAGCTTCATTTGCTGACTGAAATTCTTTATCCCAATGACTGTCATTAAGTAAGGACAGCCTCTAAAAAAAAAAGATAGAAAAAATACCTTGGGAAGGAAAAAAAAGTAAATTCACTTTGGGAAGGAAAAAAGTAAATTCACAATTCAGATACAGATTTCTTTGGACCTTAGATGTTGAAAAGCTTTTATTTTAAATTGCCTTACAAAAGGCATTGCGATATTTGAATTTGCATTGCAGTATCATGATACATATTTGTACATTTTTAAAAAAATCTATTATTCTTCTTTTACAAAAAAACAAAGAAATCTTTGTTTCTTTGCACTAAAGAAAATATGCTTCATCTGTGCTCTTTTTTAAACAAAATTCTCAGCTTTTTTTCAGATTGGCTTAAAAGCTGATAATATTTGAAGAGGAATCACTCTGTCCATCTGTGTAACTTATAGTTAGTTTATTAGAAATAAAGTCATAAACTAGTCAATACAGAAATACAGAAAATACAGAATATACAGAAAAATAGAATTTACCCATCATCACTTCAACTAAATGTTGGTGGGCAGTGATAGCGATTGTGGGGAACTTTGATACTTTCTAAGATGCAGCTAACCTGATAAAAATAAAAATAGCATAGATAATCCATCCTGCCTGGCATTTTAAAGATGTATTCTATAGATGAGATGGATGTCTTTGTACCGGTAGTAGAGATAACATAGGAATATGTGACCTACCACCTATATTTAAATAAGTTCCATGGGAAAGTGTATCCAAAAATAGGTGTGTTACCACATTTACCCTCCAACAGAGCTGATATAGAACATTAACATTTTTCAGTGTAAAAGCTTTTTGTTTATTTGTAGTAGGACATTATAAAAACAACAAGAATAAAACTTGTTCTGCAATGCGGATACCTAGGATAAATGTGCATTATGTTCAAATCACTTTGATGATCAGGGTCCCATGCTCATTTAAATGCTGATATGCAACACAAACAAACAAACACACACACCTTCAAATCATTTTTTTTTCTCCTGGTGATTACCTGGATTAATCCCTGCATTTTTTTGGGGGGGGGGGGCAAGATTTCAGAAGTGTTTGCCTTTGTCTACTTCCTAAAGTCAGAGGGGAGTGAGATTGAGTGATTGACCTAAAGTCCCTCTTAACTAGCTTCGTGGGCAGGATTAGAATTCATGTGTCCTGGTTTCTAGTCTGATGCTTTAACCATCACACCAAACTGGCTCGCTAAATGTTGATTTAGTCGTATCAAATCCTAAGGCTATTAAAGATGGGTTGGGGGGAGGAGAAGGTGCCTTTGAAGATGCAATGTTCTTCCAAAGAACTTCTCCAAAGGGATGATTGGTCTAGGGGGCCTGGTGGGCCTGGTGGCTCAGCAGATAGCATTGTGATTAACACCAGCTGTCTGCAATTACTGTAAGTTCAAATCTCACCAGGCTCAAGGTTGACTCAGCCTTCCATCCTTTCTAAGGTAGGTAAATTGAGGACCCAGTTTGGGGGGGCAATAAGCTGACTTTGTATAAATATACAAAAGTATGAAGGCTATTGCTTAATGCATTGTAAGCCGCCCTGAGTCTCTGGAGAAGGGCAGCATATAAATCAAATAATAATAATAATAATAATAATAATAATAATAATAATAATAATAATAATAAAGGCACCAGGCCCTGGGGAAGAATGTTAAATCAGAAACTAAGTAGCTGAATCCATGCTGGTGCTTCCTTTGAAATGTAACCTATCTCTAGATGCAAAACTACCTATGATACACAAGACAGTACAAAGATCGCCCTTAGGAATTTTGACTGAATTATTTCTAATGGACAATTACTTTTTTATAAACATAGCTGGAGCTCATTCAAATTGCCTTATCCTTCTTAAATTATGGATGCTGTAGAATGAAAAGCATTAAGAAGTAGTGGCCACATGCACTCTTACTTGCATATTCTGTTTGCGAGGAAGTAATCCTCAGGTGTTTAAAGAGCATGACCTGTTCAATGGTAATTCCATTGACTTGACACCTATGTTTTATTGGTCTCTTTGCAAAGACTATAACCTTTGCCTTTGGTAATTTAATGCCCAAGTCTTCTTTTTTCATAAGAGGCGACAAAATGCTGCAAGGCTCTCTCAGACCATTTTTGGTTATATCACCCTATCATCTGCATATTCAAGCACTTCAGGAGCTCTATCAATCTGGGGTGGGGTGAATACACACACACACACACACACACACACACACACACAAACACACACAATATTTATATATCAGACAATCGGGGAGTGGGGTGAAAATAGATAGATAGATAGATAGATAGATAGATAGATAGATAGATAGATAGATAGTGTTTTTCTATCGAGACATCTGGTCTACCCCAACATGTGGGAGGGGCATTCTGCTCCCTTTTGCCTTTCAGCTCCAGTCCAGGAGCCCTCAAGCAGTCACATTCACGACAAACCATTTTATACCAAATTTATATTTTGCTGAGAAAGAAATAAAGGGAGACTAGTATAGATCTATTTCAAGCTATTTAGCTCTCATCAGCTAGCCATACCCTTACTCCCTGGTGTTTTCGGCTTCGTGCTTCTAGGAGCAATGTGTGATCACAGCTGTTTCTTCCTTTTAACTGCCAGTGGGGGTGTGAACTGATTGAGTGGGAGCTTGGCTGTGTTCTGATTGGGTGGAGGTGTGTTCTGATTGGGTGGGGGCTTGGCTGTGCTCTGATTGGATGGGGGGTTGGCTGGGCTCTGATTGGATGGGGGTGTGTTCTGTTTAGGTAGGGGCTTGGTTGTGCTCGGGTTAGTCTGAGTTGCAGGGGGATTTGAGCTGGTGAGCTGCGTTGCTGTTATTTGGCTTCACGTTCGTGGTTGTGCCACATCTTCATGGTGGGTGTCAGTTTGCTTCATGTATGGATTGGAGGGGTTTAAAGTGGCTAATGATGCAGCTGTGGTCTGGCTTCTGGTTTGTGGTCGTGCCTCATCGGTGTGGATTTGGGTTTGTTTTTTGCATGGATGTGTGTGGTGGTGACATCCTGTGTGGTTTTCATGAGTGTGGGTCTTCTGTCATTCTTAGTGTTAGGGACTCGTTTGTCAATAAGGGTGGATTTCCAAATGGCTGGTAGGCAGGAGGTATCATCTCGTTTATTCATGCTGTGTGGGCGTTTTTTTTTCTCGATGGCTTCTCTGATTATTCTGTTGTTAAAGTGTTCAGTTTTGGCGATAGTTCTGGTCTTTTTAAAGTCAATTTCATGTCCTGTGGCTCTAAGGTGCTGGACCAGGGAAGAAGTTGGTTCTTCTTTTCTGACTGAGTTCTTGTGTTCTTCAATGTGTGCACTTATAATCAGAGAAGCCATCGAGATAGAAAAACGCCCACACAGCATGAATAAACGAGATGATACCTCCCGCCTACCAGCCATTTGGAAACCCACCCTTATTGACAAATGAGTCCCTAACACTAAGAATGACACCAGACCCACACTCACGAAAACCACACAGGATGTCACCACCACATATCCATGCAAAAAACAAACCCAAATCGACACCGATGAGGCTCGACCACAAACCAGAAGCCAGACCACAGCTGCATCATTAGCCACTTTAAACCCCTCCAGTCCATACATGAAGCAAACTGACACCCACCATGAAGATGTGGCACGACCACGAACACGAAGCCAAACAACAGCAACGCAGCTCACCAGCTCAAATCCCCCTGCAACTCAGACTAACCCGAGCACAACCAAGCCCCTACCTAAACAGAACATACCCCCATCCAATCAGAGCACAGCCAAGCTGCCACCCAATCAGAACACACCTCCACCCAATCAGAACACAGCCAAGCTCCCACCCAATCAGTTCACACCCCCACTGGCAGTTAAAAGGAAGAAAGCTGCAATCACACATTGTTCCCAGAAGCACGAAGCCGAAAACACCAGCCTAAAGATGACGAATGAGACTTCGTCGAAACGTTGCCAAGACACTTCCAATTCTACGCAGGAGAAAACCCGAATAACCAAAGACCTACATACAAACACTCGCGAAAACCTCAGAAAACAAATATATATATACATATACATACATACATACATACATACATACATACATACATATATATATATATATATATATATATATATCAGACAATCTGGGAGCGGGGTGAACACATACACACACACACTGGGTTAATATGTTCCTTTGCCCGATTCCTCTGTGTTTTGGAATTAAACCTGATAGTTGGCTGTCAAAGTTGTATTGAGAAATTATCATACAACATTGATTAATGTTGGTAGATATTTCTACCACCTAAATATTTGTCTATATGAAATTCTTTCATAATCCATCCCTGATCAAGATTAGATCAAAAGCTGATCTGAGAGCTACAAAAGTTAGAATGAAGTGTTCCACCAATTCCATATATATATATTTATATTATTAGGCAATGGGAGATTAGACTCTGCTCAAAGTTGATTGGTTTGCTGCAAATCTCTCATGATCATTTTAAGAATATTTTTTTTGTCCAATCCAGCCAAGCAATTTTCATAATATAAATGTCTGTTATATAGTTTGCTGATAATGTTAAGAAGGCTGATGGGGTGGTAATTGGCTGCTGGATCAGATTTCTTCCCCATTTTTAGAGATATGGGTAATAATAGATAAACCCTAATCCTTGAGTCTATGATGACATGTGATCAATGAAGGTAAATAGAGTTGCCTGAACCAGGACTAGCAATCAATATCTGCTTTAATTAGTTCTTGAAATATATGATGTCCCCTTAGAGCTCTTCTTGTTTTTATCTGTACTACAATATCTGCTTAATTAGCTCCAATGCAAATCTGGATTCCAATGAAGCAGAAGATCCAGATTTTGCTCAAGACAATGATTTATTTGGTTTCCTATGAATGTGGGGAAAATGTTCTCCATTTATCTGGAAAGAGAGAGGGGGGGAGAGGGAGAGGGAGAGAGGGAGAGAGAATGGCCAGCTATAATTCAGTTTTGTTGGTGTAATGTTTCTGCTCCAATTTTCAGATCTGTAGAATTTAGAATGTAGTTCAACAGCTAAGGACCAAAATAATTTCAGCAGTCAATCTGATCCAGATAAAAAGAGAAAATGTTCAATCAATCTCTCTCTCTCTCTCTCTGTCTCTCTCTCTCTCTCTCTCTCTCTCTGTCTCTCTCTCTCTGTGTCTCTGTCTCTGTCTTTCTCCCTCCCTCCCATCCACCCTCTCTATCTCTCTGTAAAGAACCATGAGGAAAGTTGGACTTTTTCTTACTTGGACAGCTCAGTGCTTCCGAGCAAGTTTTGTCACCTTCGAAGTGCTATATAGACTTTGTTCTTATTATTTTCACACCCGTGAATGCCTTCGTTGCTAATTTTCTTTACAAAGTGGTTTTATCTTCTGAGTGGTAGAAATTATTCTCTATTAAAACTAAACAATAGACTGTGCTGAATTGCTGAAACAGTCATTCATATTTCTTGGCTTACCACTTTCATTATACTTTTTGATCAAATTTCCTTTGAGCTAAATAACTTTTCATAAAACATAATCTGGGGGAATTTCAACTGAGTAACCATTGTTCTCCATTTTGTTTTTACTTGCAATGCTTATATTTCTTTCTGAAACCATGGAAAAGGTTCTTTATCTGGATGTTACTTAAAGAGGCCTTTATATGGATGTGTGCCATTACCCTAACTATTGAGGCTTTCATAGCCAATAGCCTCTATAATCTGACTTTTGACTAGATTTCCATTCTCATTATAATATAGCATGCAAAAAAGCAAAGGCAAAAAGGATTGCTGTGAATGGGAATAAAGAATCTGAGAAGGACAAAGACCGAAGTTCAGTTGCAATTATCAAGATGCATTAAAAGGTATTTTGCCCATTGGGGCATTGGTAGCTAGACAAATTTTTTCTCCTGCTGAGAATTGGCAGTCTATGGGGAAATCTGCACAACGGTTGTGGATAGGGCAAGACATTCCTCTTAACTAGATGATTCTTGCTATTCTAAAGAGGTTCTGTTTATGGTAAGTGTTTCCATTTTAGAGCTAACTATTAAGCCTTTCAGCAGACCGCATGTGGAATTTTAAAGCTGTTCTCTCTCTTTGCAGAGGCAATATGGGGCTTTTAACATAACACTTTCTGCAGCTCTATAGAAAAACTTTTCACTTAAAAAAATAACAATAATATAGATAATTGCTCATTGCTGATTCAACCACTCAGGTCTGCAAGCTTACATAAAAGTTGACTTATAAGAGGAACATAAAGTCCTTTAGCAGTTATATTTTAGGTGGCAGGTACACGTCATGAATATTTCAGGACAGATTTATAATAAACTGGCACACCATGTAAAATTGCAGTCCAATTTATTAAGTAAGAATAACATAATGTGCCAATCTAGCTACCAGTCTTGGTGCTTTTAACTGTCCTCCCCTTTTCTCACTACAAAGGAGTGCTGGTTTTTTCTCCTACTTTTTTCTCAATGTGTTTTAGATTTTCCTCAGAATTTATTTTGAAGATCTGTTGAGGTTATTTAGTGTTTCTCAAGTGGTGGAAGATGCAGGCATGGAAGTGGTAAAAGGTGTAAACATCATGGATGTCACAGATTTCCCCAAAACAGCAGTGTTCTCAATAGAAATGCCCATCTCTGTCAACTTGGAGATCATAAATCAGCAAAAGCAACCCATCAGGGGACCGACAGGTGGCACACATGTAGCATGATCTTTTGGTCAATAAATGTCAAGCACTGTGGAAATAAGAAGATTCAGGCAGTTAAAATGTATAAGGATTTATTGCAATGTTAAGCTTTCTACAAGAATCTGAACTACTAACGGTCAAGGAAAATTAGCTTAGGAGTTAAGAAAGGAATTCAAGTGGGCTGGACTTAGGTTTCTTGCAGGCATGCAGGGACTCATGACTATGAAGAGTTTGTCTCCTCCCTCAGGTTCAGTCTGTTCATCTCCTACAATAAGATCCATATGGGATTTGATCAATTCAAGACAAAAGACTCCACCTTTATTAGACAGTTTGCACATAAATCAATCTTTTCTATCTTGCTTCATCTTCACTTTCAGCTAGCTACCTAAAGTATAGTAGTAAAAGTACGATTAGTGACTAAATAGATTGTCACTTATAATTAAACTTGGCTTAAATTTAATATTTTCTACAATCTTACTTTTAAATTGCATCTATGGCATGTTTTCATACAGTATGAGGGTTGAATGAAAATAATGCTTCCACCTCCATAACTTTAGTTTACATATTGATATTTTGATATATGAAACAGGAAAATGATCCTTGAAATTAGCTCTTTTGTTATCTGTTTTTTCTTTTTCACATAATCACCACTTCTGCCAACAGTAAATAAGCTTTTTAAAATGGTCAAGTAAAAAAAAAACCAAAAACCACAGTTTGTATCTTCCAACATGACCTGATAGTCATTTTCACCTTAGTCAAAAAGATGTTCTCAAATATATTCCTTCAGTTTTGATGGAAAAGATTAATATTACATGACATTAAGTTTGGAGTCTTTGGTAAATAGAGTAAGATGGTAAGATCTAACTTTGCAATTATCTCTAGGATAGCTCAGGAGGTGTGAGGCCTAGCATTATCACGTGGCAACAAAATTCCTGTTATCTTGCCGCTTGTTGTTTTAAAGAAGTTGGAGTTGATAGCAATGCCGGGTTCAAGAAATTTATATGGATATATCATCTGTGTCCCAAAAAGACACAGTAAGTATGAATTATCCTGCTGGTGCATAAGTTTTGATTTAAAAAAAAAAAAAAAAAAACAAAGCTTTATGATGATATTCCAAAGGACTAGCACTAAGTTTCTGGGTCCTAATATTGAGCCATGTTTCCTTGACTGTTATGATGCTGTGAAAAAAATTCCTCACCTTCATTTTCATAGCTTAATAACAACTGTTGGCAAATTCAAATCCTTGAAGCTGTCAGAATGTGAGGAACCCAATTTATACGGATCTTCTGTTATTGAAGAACTTTAGTAATATGGTGCACGCATTCCTGTGTAATGCCAAACCTGACAGTAATTTTTCCTTTAAGTGAATCAACAATTGTCCTTAATCAATTCATCAATCTTTCTTATGCAAAATTTATCAGTTGCTGTCATAGGCTGTCACTTTATTGTTGATCATATAATTCAGTGTTTCCTGGTTTACCTTCTTTTCATTTTTGTCCCAGGAATGCATAGTACTCATTCAACACAACAACATAATTATTACCATAAACAACCTGTATTTCAATCGGAGGGACTTCATCAGCAGTCAAAAATACAATCACGGCATGTTACTTAAAGCACATTGACAAGAATTCGTTGCTGGTTTGCATTTCACAAACAACAGCAACCAAACTTTTTCTCAGACCAACTTCTTACCTGTTGAAGTGAAAGAGCAAACACTAAAGAAAACATTAGGGCTTGTAGCATATCACTCGTTAGTGTCTTATAACATTGGAGCAATTATTTTTTTGTTCAATCCTACATTTCAGTTTTGGTTTGATACCTGCATGATTTCAATTTTTCCCTCTGTCAATCCTGCAGGGAAGACCTGATTACTTTTGTTTTAAAAATCTAAATAATTAAATAAATGTCTATGTCTCTTCCTAGACTAGGTTTGCATAATAAAAGGCAGAAAGTTTACGTATACTTATTATCCATCTTGTAACTGAGGAGGGTGTAAAAAACTCATGGTTCATCCAGGAGAATGTTATCAACATCTTTCCTTAAAAAAAATAGAGTTGATTTTGCATCAAATTGATCGAGATTAGTTAAAAATAAAAAAGGCTGTCAGCAAAGCACTAATTCTACTTTCTATTTATATGTTGGAAACTTGCCTACCCGATATTATAAGTTTTATCTCATTCTGTTACAATAGTGTCTTAGTAAAAACAATTAAAATTTATGTAAAAACCAAAAACATGCGTGCAACAGCACTGAAAAGTAAAAAGTAAAAGTTTTTTTCCCATGCTTTACCTTGTGTTGTTAAGAAAGCTGTTTCTAAATTGTACGCAGACAATATACCACATTGTATGATAGTGTAACTGTATCAGCTATTAAGGATATTATTTCGTTATAATGATACAGTAGCTAAGCAGCTATCCCTGGTTGGGTAACATGAACTGGGTTTAACCAGCTTGGGAAGAAAGAGTGAAAAATGTGCCGCAAAGAATTGGCAACTCTCTAGTTTGGAAACTGGTGTTTAGAGAAATCATTATAGCTCAATAACTGTTTAAACATCATAAAGGCAAAGTTGGACCATTGGCTCAACGCTTCTGCATTCCAGCATGTCTGCTAAATGACTACAAGAGATCATTAGCCACCTTGGCCACCTAAAAATAAAAATAAAACCAGAATAATATTTGAAGATTTTCTCAAAACCTAAGTGACATATAGCTGAACCTATCCATTGCTGGTTTCGAAGGTACACAACTAATGAGGGCAGTAGTATGAGAGGCTGAGCCTATTCCAAGGTAGGATTTGATTGGTTTGACTGCATATGATTATGTTTTGAAGGCTTTTTTTAAAAAATAGTATGCAGATTTCTACTGCCTGTAATAGTGATTTTAATGTCTGCTAGCTGACATGGTGATGCAAGGAGAGTGGTAGAAGAGGAGGAAATGGCTAGGGAAAGGTCCCCCACTGGGGCTAAGTTCTAATCAGCTACAACTGTGAGAATAAAAGGACAATTTTATTTTGAAGTGAAAAAAAAAAGATCCTTCTAATTTATATTGCTGGGTTTCTGGAAATGTATTTTGAAAAACCAAGACATGCATTCATTGAAGTGTCCGAGTTCAATAGGAAGACATGAATTCATCACCCCCTTTTAGTTTTAAAGGTCATGGTATTGTTGTGAAGATATGATGGAAGAGGGAACCATGAATTCTTTTCTGAGATGCACAAAAAGGTGAAATATGAGTGGATTGGTTTTTAAATGGAAATGCTATGTAAAGAGGTCAGCTGAAAGTATTTTCTGAACAATGCAACTAGAAATTATAAAATGCTGGCCTTAGCATGAAAGGCAGGTAGAAACTTAAAAGTTTTACAGGCCATCAAATGCCTTGAACTGATAGGTCCATTTTATAATAATACTGCCTTGCTGTATTGTGCTGGGAGCCCCTACAAAAGTTGGCATTATTACTTTCTCCTCTGGTACCCTGTCTGGTTGTTTTATATTTCCTTGCCACTACCTATGATTCTTCTTATTGTCAAGAGGGAGCCATAAATGTATTTGATGGGTCATCCATGGTTTTACTACAGGCGCCTGTCATTTGGAAATGAACCTGCTATTGTAAAATGTATTAAAACAATATTAATATTGTTCCACAGACAGCCATGGTAGCACAGTGGTTAGAATGCAGTATTGCAGGCTAATTCTGCCAACTGCCAGCAGTTCGATTGTCACCAGCTCAGGGTTGACTCAGCCTTTCATCCTTCCAAGGTCGATAAAAATGAGGACTCAGATTGTTGGGGGCAATAGGCTGACTCTGTAAAACCACTTAGAGAGAGCTGTAAAGCACTATAAGTGCTATTGCTACAACTGGTCAACGATGACTCATTATTTTTGTTATTTCTGAATTTTGTAGGCTGATTCAGATTTCAGAATGTCAAGAGCACTACTGTAGGCCAAGCATTGTTAAAATGCTAGGCTTCTCCCTTTACAATAAAGCATTCTGAGCAATGGACAGAGTAAGAAAAAAAGGTTCAATGACAGAGCCATATAGGTATTGATAGTTAGGTAGGATTTTGAATGTGTAAAGCAATTATAGACAATTGGCTCTCATAAAATGGAGACCAACATTACACTCAACATTCCTGAACATAAAAAGCTAGCTATAACACCCAACAGGCTCTCTGTGCATTGGTCTCTCAAAAGGAAAGATTGCCAGCATTTTTAGGATCCAGTCAAGATGCACTTGTTTGCTTTGTACATATCAGGAAGACTTCCTTGAAACAGAAAAAACAAAACTGGTTTGAGGATGTAAATGCTTAGGAAGCAAGGCATGTGCTGCAGGCATCAAATAAAAATACTATGTGCCTGAAAGCTGGGGGAACTTTTACTCAGCTATTTGTGGTCCACAATGGAACCAGCTCTTTAATTTGACCTATTCACAGCTGGTTAATTCTAGTTAAATACTTTGGTAAGCTTATTCTTGGTATGTGATCTTGGCATGTATATACAACTCAGATATTTGGAATAGCAAATGACAAAACCAAGGAAATATTGTTGTTCATTGTTATTGACAGATGTATTAAGCCTACCTACAGAGATAACTTGCTTGACACAGTATTATTTTACTTGGAAATAGCTTCATGTAGTGAGCTCCAAAGACAGCAAAACAAGCTAAGGGAAATACCCGCATCCTTATTAGTTTCAATTTCCTAGCCTAATTGCCAATTGGAATTGTGAAGAAGATAATTTCCTTCTCCTCCCTTTTCTTCATATATGGCAAAGGGTGCATAGAAAATAATTGGTCTAGGGAAATTAATTTTAAAAAAATCAAACTAATTTTAGACATTTCTTATTAACCTCAAAAAACTGTTTTTTTCCTTGGGTCATCTTATTTTCAGTATGAAATGTCAGAATTTCCCAGAATATAATTACTTACGTATTTGTGTCTGGCAAAGAATGCCCTCCCTCTCTTAGCCTCCTCGTTCAGATTATTAATGCAGTTTTTCACTTCATTTCATACATCAGTTGCTTGTCATAAAAGACATTCTTTTCAATGTGAGTGTCCAGTGACTGCTGTGAAAAATTCTGCGCTTTGGGATGTCACTTATATATGATGTGACTACCTTTAAGGAGCTCTCTTAAACAGGATATCTTATGGGGGAATTTTATATTTTTCGATTATATTTAGAGGCTAATATAGTTCCTCAACCTTGTTACAGTTCTACTGAAAAGTTCAAGTTGTGCAGTTGGGCATGAGATTCAGGAAGTAAACAGGAGACATAAAAAGTCAAATGTGATGAGGACTTTCTTTATGATTCCTCCTTCAGAGGAATCCTTCTCCCCCAAAACCTGAGGTTCAAGAAGCCCTTAGAGGTGTTTTGGTCTCAGTGGTGATGTGAGAAACAAGGTAGATGTAAACTCTCCCAGTCTGAAGAGCCCGCAAGATGAGTTTCATGGTATTTAAACAGCACCAGGACCAAAATCCCTTATTAGAGATGGCAGAAAACAAATAGAAAAAAGGCACAGGTGAAAAGCAGAGCGAGGGCCAGAAAACAGACATCAGGGGAACAGAAGTTTGCCAGAGGGCCACTTCCTCTATGCCATCTCAATTCAGACAAAGCTGCTACATGGAATATGGCATTAGGGACAATGTTTGAACTCCAAGGTTTGAAAGTGAACTACTTGGCAGGCATGGAATGACAGTATTTTTGCATGATTTATAAAAAACTAATTCTTAGATTGCAGCAGATTACATATGGTTCCAAATGCTTCAGAATAGGTTTCCTGTTTTTGGTAAAACATGAATTGGGGGTTTCAAATTAGCTTATAAGTAAGTTCAATCAGATCTCCTTGCTGTTGACTACCTTCCAGAAAGTTTTTTTGCTTACTTGGATCTGGGAAAACAAATGATATCTTTCACCATTGTTGATTTAATAATGCTATTGAAGATTATATTATACAAATAAAACTAATACAATCTGCTTAATATAAAAATACATATTAAAAAAATAAAATAAAGATAAAAGTGTGCAGGGGAAAAAAAGAAAGAAGAAACTTCTCTCTTTAACTCCAGCAAGCATAATCAATACCTGCAATTTATTAGTAACTTGTAAAGCAAAACCAACCATCTCTTCATCCCATATCCTTATTTCATTCTCAATAAACTAACCTTTAAAATCTCATCTCTCCATCTCAGCAAAAGTCCATTGAGGGTTATCAGAAATAACATAACTATTACCAACTAGATCTATTAAAACCAAATTGAATTTTTCCTTTTATATTTATATTTCACTTTCTGTTTAGAAATATGCCTCCCCCTAGTTTTTCTCTACAAATAAGCAAAATCTTTAAAACATTGTCATGCAGTCCTAATTAGCAAAAATCCACTAAACATAAAAAAATAGCACAAATCATTTATGTTACTATTGATCAAATAAACCAATGTTGTATTCTTTTGTAGTTTGTGTTCATAATATCTCCCATCTATAATAACATATATAATAGTAGATAACTTTGTGATTTCACCCATTCATCATAAATCTCTCTTAAAGTGGTCATTAAATATTTATTTCCACCTAATTTATTTATTTATTTATTTTATTTTGTCGCACTTCTATGCCGCCCAACTCCCAAGGAACTCTAAGATAGGTCAAAGTCATCTTATCAGCTGTTTCCAACTATAAACATAGACAATTCCAACATGAAAGGAAGTATTCTTTTAATTAACCTCAAAGTCTTTCCTTAATTCAAGTCTATCTGAACCCTTATAACTTTTTTAAAATCAACACTGTAATCACCTTTCTGCTGTATATTTAAAAAAAAAATCTTGCAAATTTTACAACTTGTAATTTTCTTAAAGGATTAAATGAAAATTCACCTTGTGAGTAAAACTGAAAGTTTCCAACAACAACAACAACAACAACAACAACAACAACAACAATAATAATAATAATAATAATAATAATAATAATAATAATAAGAAGAAGAAGAAGAAGAAGAAGAAGAAGAAGAAGAAGAAGAAAAGTGTATATTTGTTGATTTTAACAGTTGCTTGGTCGATTGTTGTTGTGAGCTGTCCTGAGACCTTGGAGATAGAGCGGCATACAAATTTTATAAATAAATAAATAAATAAATAAATAAATAAATAAATAAATAAATAAATAAAATTCAAAGTGATTTAAAAAGTGTGGTTTTGGTTAAATCTAAATTCTCTGAGAGGCTACACTAATGCCTCAGAGCTCAGTGGAATCTTGTATCTCCCAGCTGTTTGCAAGAGACCACAAACACCTAAGTCCCTGCCATTTACTCACATAAAGAAAAGAAGAAAACCTCCTATACTACCACCTCTTACAATACGAAACAGCACAGTATCAACTGTAGAGTCCTTCAAGTTTCTAGGTTCTATCATATCTCAAGACTTAAAATGGACACCTAACATCAAAAACATCATCAAAAAAGCACAACAAAGAATGTTCTTTCTGCACCAACCCAGAAAGCTCAAACTGCCCAAAGAGCTGCTGATTCAGTTCTACAGAGGAATTATTGAGTCTGTCATCTGCACCTCTATAACTGTCTGGTTTGGCTCTGCAACCAAACAAGACAAACACAGACTTCAACGGATAACTAGAACTGCAGAAAAAAACAATTACTACCAACCTGCCTTCCACTGAGGATCTGAATATTGCACAAGTCAAAAAGGGGGCTGTGAAAATATCTATAGACCCCTTACATCCTGGCCATAAATTGTTTCAACTTCTACCCTCAAAACAACGCTATAGAGCACTGCAAACCAGAACAACTAGATACAAGGACAGTTTTTGCCCGAATGCCATCACTCTGCTTAACAACTAATTCCCACAGCACTGTCAAATAATTTACTAAGACTATATTACTATTATTATTCTCTTCCTTATTAGTATCTATCTCTTTCCACTTATTACTATAACCATGTTTCTTGTATCTTTCAATTTATATTGTTTTTACTTGTTTCCTAGTACGATTTGATAGCTTATTAGTAACCTTGACTATCACTAAGTGTTGTATCTTTTTATTCTTGATGAATGTATTTTATTCTCTTTGTGTACACTGAGAGCATATACACCTAAGACAAATTCCTTGTGTGTCCAATCACACTTGGCCAATAAAGAATTCTATTCTAAAAAAATTAGCTGTCCTGAATATGCAAGGTGTTGTGAATATAATACAAGGGTAATCTCAAAGACTCTCCTTTCTCCAGAGAGATAGTTTGTGGTCTGGATCTTGGATCCAGCTGCCTTTTGGACTGTAATATCTTTTTCTAACGGTGGGATAACAATTTGCCATCCCTCACTGGAAGCTCTTCCCATTCTTCACCATTGAGGAAAACCCAGAAATCTGCTAAAAAAGGCCTTGAAGATCTCAGTATTCAGGGAGGTTCATCAGGGAGAAGGCTGCTGTTCAACTGACCTTGTAAATAACAGTTTGAGGCTTTAAGCATCAATTATGACATTTTCTCAAATGTTTCTCTCTGCAAGATAAAGAAGAAAATATTGAGGCACATACAAACACATGAATATATACACCAAAATAATATTTTGTAGGTGTTTTTCTGTTTGTTTGTTTGTTTTGTTTTGTTAAATTTAACGAATTTAACGAATTTAATGAATTTAATGAATTTAACGAATTTAACGAATTTAACGGGGTCACAACAGGGAGAGAGAGGGAGGGAGAGAGTACAAGGACTTATTTAATTATTTTATTCTTTAATTTTACATAACATGGGTTTATTTTAAATAGCAGCAAAGGTTGCATCAAAACTTTTTTCTTCAGTTTTGCTATTGAAGCTCTCACTCAGGTCTTAAAATTCAAAGTGGAATATCATTTAATGAGCTGAACTCAACACTTCAGAGCAGAGCCCTCTGGAGACAAATGAGGAAAGCAACCATCTCCACTTGTCTGACTTTCACAGTTGGCCTCTTTCATGTCTGAGCCAGGCAATTAAATAATGAATTTCTGGGAAATCAATGTTTTAGGAAATCTTCCAGGCAAATGTAGATACATACCTGACTGAACTTCAGATATTTTTCTTCACCAGAAGATTACTTATTTTAGGCAAAACTCAGAAAATTCTATGTACACACATAACTATGCTGAGGTAGTCCCAAATGTTCCTCCATATGCCCAGGTTTTGCTAGATTATTTTTGCAGATTTCAAAAGTGTGGAAATTGGTCAGATCAAGAAGTATTGTAAACTAGAAATCCATGGCCTCGCCCGCACTATGGAAATATAAAGTCCGTTGTGTTAACATTAATAATTTATTGCCATGATAATAGGTAGGTGATACTATCATTCAGAAATTTGGAAGATCTCTGTGTCATGTCATTAATGATATCCTGTGAGTCAATTCAGCCTGGGACCAATCAACCCAAGTCAGCTATTAAGAAAACTTTAACATCTGAACTGACTTATATTTTAATAAAACATATATCATTAGTTAATGGGAAATTATAGACTTGGGACTGTGCCACTGAGGATATAAAAGTATTTACCCTTACAAACTGTGGCCTGAGCCTACAGCAGATAAAATATGTCAAATGTTCCCTGAATAGTAATGAATGCATCCATGATAGATGACAAGACAGGTCACAGTGCACCGTATGTTATATTTTCTTCCTAAGTTTGCTGCAGCACTGAGTATGTTGTTGATAGTATTTCCTTTCCTACTCTACACCTTCATTTCCTTCCTCATCCTAAACTATGGGCCATAGTTCCCTCAAGGGATCTTATTATACTTTTAGTTCTGCACAGCCAAACAAAGATAAGAGACAATTCTTAAAGTTCAATATACAGTATTATCTCTTCATATTGTTCTGAGTGCAGCTATTGCTGCAGGAGAGTCATTGACTTAACATTATTAGATGGTACAAGCCAGTGGAACCCTGCTCTTTTGTTGAAGTGCATTTCCTATCTATTTTATTTATTTTATTTTATTTATTTATTTTTATATGCCGCCCTTCTCTGGAGACTCAGGGCGGCTTGCAATGCGTTAAGCAATAGCCTTCATACTTTTGTATATTTTATACAAAGTCATCTTATTGCCCCCAAAAACTGGGTCCTCATTTTACCCACCTTAGAAAGGATGGAAGGCTGAGTCGACCTTGAGCCTGGTGAGAATTGAACTTGCAGTAATTGCAGGCAGCTGTATGTTAAATGCTGCCTTAGTAGGAGACATTAGCCTCCTACGCCACTCAGGCTCCTATGAAGCAAGTGAAGGAACTCACTACAAGTAATACATTTCCAGAGGTGAAATGTAAAAATGTTTGCTACCAGTTCTATGGATGTGGCTTGATGGGCGTGGCTTGATGGTCATGTGACTGGGTGGGCGTGGCCACCCAGAGATCACTCACAGTTAGAGCCAGGAGCTGCACATTTTGAAGCACATTCTACCCTTCTGAAGCCCCCAACACTTTGAGTTTCCCTCTGCCCCCCAAGTGAGCATTGGAGCCTTCTCTTGCAGAAGCAGAATCCAGGCACAGAAATGGAAAAACGAGGAGGGGAATGGGGAGGAGAAGGTGTAAGAAAATGTTTCCTTAGATCGCTGACGCTCCCAATAATGAGTTTCGTGGTGATCTAAGGAAACTTCCAGCTCTTCCAGCTATTCAAGATCAACTTTAAGCCAATAGCAAAAGTAGTGGCGGGGGGGCAGGGGCATGTGTGTGTGTGTGTGTCCCTCCCTCTGCAAGGACTTGGAGGCAGACACTGCCCCTCTGAGGAAAAGAGGAGGCAGCGAAGCCCTGGCTGTCACCTGGGAGAGGACTGCGGAGGGACACACACACACATGCCCCTGTTGCCCTGCTGCAGCTACTTTTGCTGTCGGCTTCTCGGTGCTCTTAAAGTCGATCTTGAAGAGTTGGAAGACATTTTCTTAGATCGCTGATGCTCTGAACAATGAGTTTGGCAGTGTGGAAGGCAGGGAAGCATGGCAGGGCTGCGGGGAAGGGAGTAAGGTGCTGGCTCCCTTCCCCACAGCCCTGCCATGCTTGCCTGCCTTCCACGTGGCCTTCTGCTTGCCTGCCTTCGCAAGCTGGCCCCGGGAAGGCCGCATGGAAGGCAGGAAAGCATGGCAGGGTTGCGGGCCATGGTCCGGTTCGGGGGTGTGGCCAGACAGCAATTGCTACCGGTACGACAAACCAGCCCCAATCTCCACTACCGGTTCTCCCAAACTGGTAGCATTTCACCCCTGATTTCAGCCATTACTGTGTTGATGAATATCATCTGTTGTTGTTTTAATAAACAATGTGTCACATTTTATGACTTTAATTAAGTAAGTAATTAATGAGTCCAAGGTGGTACCATTTTACCTTAGCTTTTCTAACACTATGTCACTTCAGACATGCTAAAACATTCTATATATACAATATATGTATATATAAGTAGATATAGATATAGTTTCTCAAGTCTCAAGAAAAATTCTACAAATCTTTGCCCTTCCTGTTTGATAAGCCAAAGAGTCGAGGTGGCACAGTGGTTAGAGTGCAGAAGTGCAGGCTACTTCATCTGACTGCTAGCTGCAGTTCGGCAATTCAAATCTCACTGACTCAAGGTTGACTCAGCCTTCCATCCTTCTGAGGTCAGTAAAATGAGAACCCAGATTGTTGGGGGCAATATGCTGACTCTGTAAACCACTTAGAGAGGGCTGTAAAAGCACTATGAAGTGGTATATAAGTCTAAGTGCTAGTGCTATAATGAAGTGAGATGCATAAAAGCCATTTTCTTTCCTGACAACCTTAACCAACAAGGTTTGATAATATATTACCTAGTCAAGGTGCTTGACATTTAGGCAAGTAGCATCATGCTTTTACTTTGCTGTCCTCCTAGAGGAGAAGATAACATCATAGTTGTAATCTATAAATCTTTCCCCCACTCATTGCTGACTATAATTTGTGCTTCTCTGACTTAAAATATCCAGACCCTATCTAGCATTAAAGCCAGCTGGCAGAATATTAGTCAACTAATGTCACTTTTGGCTCAGAGTCATGTGCTTTATCTTGAAATGTGTGGAAAGCAGACATTGTATCCTAACCTCTACTTATCAGAGCTGATTTGGAAAAAAGAGACTTGTGCCACAAGAGGATAGAGAAAAATTACTTTCAGATGGCACATTTTATTGCATTCTTGGGCCTGGTGCAGTCAATGATTCTCATTAATTGTACACGTTGACCTCCAAAGTCAAACCTTGACAACTTAAATTCTTGGCTGAGTGACCTCTAGCAAAAGCAGTATTGTTACATTTCCTAGGCAATTTCCAAGGGAAATATTGAGAAACATTTAACAAACAAGAAACAGTGATGGTACTCAGCCTCAGTTTAAAATATGTTGCAGCGTGTGTCTAAATTCTGAACCAGTCATGTCCTTCAGCTGCCCTTCCTTTCTTTTTTAGCTTAAAATTTGAGAGTCATATACACACACACATACTCACTGGAGAAGAGCCTAATGCTGGGAACGATTGAGGGCAAAAGAAGAAGAGGACGACAGAGAATGAGGTGGCTGGATGGAGTCACTGAAGCAGTCTGTGTGAGTTTAAATGGACTTTGGGGGATGGTAGAGGACAGGAAGGCCTGGAAGAACGTTGCCTATGGGGTCGCGATGGGTTGGACATAACTTCACGACTAACAACAACAACAACATACTGCTGGCAATCCATTGAGTAAAGTTCTTTTGCACATTGTAATTCTGAAAAATGTCTTTCTATTACTGCACAAATTCCCCATTTTTAAAAAAACTTGTTTTCTGATTTATTACGTTAATACTGGATTGATGTCAGATATGCTAATTTACCATTTTTCTCACATAAGGGCTTAATTTGCCCTCACTGACATGAAAGCCAATCAAACTTTGTTTTAATAAGCAATGGTTTTATTCAGAAGAAAGAAGTATTTAAAATAATAACAAGACTACTAAAACTGTAGCTATTTATTGCTAAAATACCAAAACAAAGGAGAAAAATGGCAGGTTTGAGGAGAAGAAAGTCTGTTTCCTTCTAGATACAGCTGTAAAGTACAAAAAGTGCTTTTGAAGAACAAGTATCGCAGCCATATAGAGTAATCAAACATTTTCCAAAGGACTTAAAAAAAAAAAAAAACACCAGGAAAGTTAAAGCATTTTTCTGCACTGAAAGCACAACATATTGGAATGGGTGAACATTTCATTCAAATCACTTTTTAAAGGATTACAAAATTAATACATTTTTTAAAGAATAGAGTTTCATTTACCCTACCACTAATATTATTTATGACATTTTATCTATAATGAGTCCTAGTTATCTATAACCTTTAGATTAGTCTTTGTAATTTTATAGAATTCTTTCATGTTTTAAAAGCTTTTCTCTGTAATTTTACCTTAATAATTTTATCTTTACCTTGTTTTATTCTACCAATTTTCCTTTTTATTTCTATTTCTTTTTTATTGTAGTTTTTATATTATTAGTTCAATGCTGGTTTACAACTGAAATAAAATTGACTGATATGTAAGTGTCTGTAGTTTCCTGGAGAATATTTTGGGATTCAATCAGATCTCTGACATGCTTATTTAAAAACAAAACTCTTTTTGAAATCAATGGGTCTTAATCACCAATTAACTTGCATAGCTCAGCAAGATGTATTATTGTAGAAATAGGAAGAAAATAAGTCTAATAACATGAAGGAAGGAAGGATTGAAAAAATGCGATAGATAACAAGGTTTGAGAACAATTTCTTAGGATACCAAAAGCTGAACAGAGTCAGGAAAAGCCATGATGGGAAGGAATGGTTGCAGGGGCAGATAATGAAATGGGAACAATTATTGTAGTGGCTTTATTTTAAAAGTTTTATGTTACATTAAAAATATGGCTCATTTTTTATGCCTTGATATTCTAGGTAGTATATCTGGGAAGCAGCGAGGAATGATTTCAGTGCATTAATTAGTTCACTAGTTTCAACATGCCCCCCTCCTCCAATAAAACAAATAATGACTAGTTCCTCAAAATGAATCTATTTGAAATTAAGAGCTGGAACAAGGGATTTTTTTTTCCTCTCATCATTTGCAGGGAATTTTGTGTGAGAGAAACATGGAATATCTGGCTCATTAGCCTCAGCTTTCGTCTGACTGAATGTGTACACTATGACAGGTGACATGGACAGCGAAATCTAGGCTGCAATGATTGCAGGAGAAAAATATTCTTCATAGAATCATTGCAAAATTTTAATTTGGCTAACAGAGTTCTCACAATCAGACAGGTTAATTTAACATATGGACAAGACAGTTTTAAATCAGGTTTTGATGGGAAAAAATGGCCTAGTTGCCTCCCTTGCAAAGATCACCTGTCATTCTGAATATAAATTCATTTGATTGGAAATATTATAAATATATATTAGCTTTGACTGATTTTTTTTTGGGGGGGGGGAGAGAAAGAGAGAGGTGGGTGACATAAAAATTGAATTTCTTTTAGCATTCCATTGGTTAAACATTGAGATATTAAAGAGTATAATTACATCCTTATAAGTTTAAAATACAGTGCTATACCAGCCTTTTTTCCAAGCACGTCTCACTATATCTTGCTTCTATTAAAATGGGCATAGAATTCCAGACATTACTGTTGTGTGGCAACTAAAATGTAAAACAAAAACAATTATAAACCAAAATATACTTATGATAAATGAAGGTAAGTCTTAAATGAACAGGATGGTGGAGAAAAGTTGAGTTGTTGGAAGATTTACCTCAAATAACTCTAGCCAAAACTTCTTTACTAAGACTTTACTAAGATGAAAATGTTAAGTTACAGTCACTCTATACCTAATCTAGAAGCAAAATATCCAATTCTGTTGGGCTATGTTCCATAAGTTATTTTCTTCACAGTTAAAGAATATTAGTGTTAATACTGAAGAACACCTAAAGCAGAGTCTAAAAATACAAATCAAAATTATGGTCTTGTCTATCTCTGAACCTGCACACTAAGAAATAACAATAATTTTATAGAGTAGGTGGTTTTGTTTAAAGATATGTTTTCCATTAAGCTATAAGATTTAAAATGTACAATTCTGTTCAACAGAAAATGACATGCTTAATATTCAACTTCTTCCTAAACAAGTTAGGAAGCAGAAAAAGCAAATGATATTGGTTTTGAAATATTAGTCTTCAAATCTGGTATCAGAAGATGTAGGAAAGATTTGACCTGCCAATAGCTTTAGAAAGAGCCTAGCTGACTAGATGGCTCAAGTCAATATTGGCCATTTTTTCATATTTTCAGGGCAGGCCTCTATTGCAACTATTAAGACTACTGAATATCATTGCTACCCTAACAGTCACTTATTTCTTGATTTTAGAAACCGTATGTCATTAGCTACCAATGCTGCAGGTATAGCGCACTGAATTTAGGAAGCTTATGGTGGTGCCATCATCTCTACAGAGTCTATGATGCTAGTAGAAGGAGTGTCGCAGCAAGCCCAGATTGATGAACTTTGCTGAAGGGACACTAATATTGGGCATTATCTTTGTCAGTCACTTATTTTCCGTCTTATAATGTCAAGAAATGATTTGTGGACCTTTCTCTTCTTCCTTAACTACCAGATGATTCAAGCTTTTCTGATGTCTGATTGGTTGGAGTAGCAAGCAAGCAAGCTACTATGTTTTCCTCCATTATGGATTACTAACCTGTGTAAGACTTAATGGATAATGCCAATAAAGTCATTGCTTTAAATTAGTGGTTTGTACCACATTTATTCAACAATCAAATGCCAGTCCCACCGCTGTATCCACGCTGAAATAGGAAAGCTAAAAGAAGTCACCTGAGCAACTATTTCCCCTGAAATATACTTCCTCTTTGATTATTTTACAAGGAAGTAGAAGTAGTTAGATGTAAAGTAGCTATCAAAAAGGAAGTTGCTTTTAATTCCTAGAGGTAGGAAAAGGAGAACCAGCTAGAAGAGCAAAAGGGGGATCATCCTGAAATAGTTACATAGCCACAAACAGAACTAAGCCCAACCTGCTTTGATTGCTGTTGGCCCTTATCTAACAATAAGAGGGACTGACTGTTAGTTGAGAAGATTCATATGCATAGGCTTTTAGCAATAAATCAGTTAAATTGAAGCTTCTTCACACGTGGACCTGGTCTTTCATACCTGAAAATAGGAATGAATGAAAGTTTCTGTAATTTGGTTGTTTTCATGCAGACATTTCATTACTCAGCTCAGTAACATCATCAGTGCTAGAAAGAGTGAAGTTTGTTCTGTATTTTTATACAAGTGGCTTCCCCTGTCTGTGTTAGTGGAAGTGTTGTTTCCTTCTTGGTAGTTCCTTGATTAGAGTATTGAAGGAGGAAACAACACTCCCACCAACACAGATAGGAGAAGCCACTTGTGTATAAACAGAGAGCAAGCTCCACTCTATATTAGCACTAATGCAGTGGTGGAATCCAAATTTTTTTTACTACCGGTTCTGTGGGCGTGGCTTGGTGGGCATGGCAAGAGAAGGATACTGCAAAATCTCCATTCCCACCCGACTCCAGGGGTAGGATACTGCAAAATCCCCATTCCCTCCCCACTCCTGGGGGAAGGATATTGCAAAATCTCCATTCCCACCCCACTCTGGGGCCAGCCAGAAGTGGTATTTGCCGGTTCTCGAAACTACTCAAAATTTCCGCTACCGGTTCTTCAGAACCTGTCAGAACCTGCTGGATTTCACCCCTGTGACTAATGACGTTACTTGGCTGGTTAATAAAATTGGTGAAAGAAAACAATCAATCCCAGAGAGCACCATGGACAACACAGTTCGACCTTGAGCTACAAATATTCTCTTCTATTAGTCCAAGAGGAATTTTGCAAGATCTATGCCTTGTCATCTTACTGAGGAACATTGCTGATTCAAAGAGCATTGTTACATTCATAGATATAACTTACAACTCATAAGCATCAGGGTCATGACCAGGCACAGGGCAGTCTCAGGGCAGACAAACAATGCAATGCTTTATTGGGTAGCAAAATGTAGAACAACAATTTATTTTATAAGCAAAGGTGGAGGGGAGGGAATCAGTTAATTGGGAAAGGATTTTTTATGCAAACTTTCCAACGCCCCCCCCCCTCTATTTCTCACACTTTGCAAAATTTTACATTCCCTCAGGCTTGACTACCTGGTGTCAGAGTATGTGTAATTCCCCACCACCACTTTTCTTTCACTGACATGATATTTTCAGTGAGCATTTGGAATGTCTCATTTCCCCCCCCCCAAACATCTGCAGTATCTTAGACAGGGAAGAGTGCTGTCAGTTATTTTAAATATTTCTGAGCCAGAAAAATAAATGCCTAGCGATCATTTCAATGTTCTTTTCACTCCTCCAAATAATTATTTGACATAAGTGGAGCTGCGTCCATTTCACTGTAAGTGAAGGAGTTCGGGATTGAGGGGGAAAAAAAATCTTCCAAATGTCACTAACTGACAGAGGAAAGTTAGAAAATAGATCACAAGTTGCATGCAATTCTGACAGATGTAGTTAGAGTTATACGTACAATTTAATTCTGCTGCCTGTTCCTTCAGTAGAGAGGCACATCAGTCCAGCAAAAGTTTATTCCTGACTAAATTCCATTTTTTAAAAATTTTATTTATATGCCGTCCTTCTCCGGAGACTCAGGGCGGCTTACAATGCGTTAAGCAATAGCCTTCATACTTTTGTATATTTATACAAAGTCAGCTTATTGCCCCCACAAACTGGGTCCTCATTTACCTACCTTAGAAAGGATGGAAGGCTGAGTCAACCTTGAGCCTGGTGAGATTCGAACTTACAGTAATTGCACACAGCTGGTGTTAATCACAATGCTTTTAGTCTGCTGACCCACAGTCAAGACATGGGAATGGTGTCCAAATCCTTGGAAAGATTATTGAAAGGTTCCTATGGCTGCAATAATAATAATAATAAATAATAATAATTTTATTTCTATACCACCCTTCTCCCGAAGGACTCAGGGCGGTGTACAGCCTAATTAAAAAACAGAATAAACATCAATTTAAAATAATTTAAAAATATTAAATAAATTTGGCTTAATTTAAAACCCCAAAAATTTAAAACATCCAATTTAAAATTATATTGCTAATGACAACTCTGTATGGGAAAGCAAAGGCTAGTCATCACTGATTTTCTACAAACCAAGTCAATGCATCCATTACTGTTGTATTTACTGCTCCTGTTAAAGTTTGGACTGATCTTTGAACAATTTTCACTTTATGGGCGGGCAATTCGTGGCTTGTAGGGTGAATGGGTCCCAATATCCTTTCTTTGTAGATTATTATGTGAGTGCAATTTTCTATTTATTAAAAAAGAGCAATATTAGTATTACTTTTGAAATTCATCACCACACACGTGGACATCCCCCCCCCCAAATTTCTCCAGGGGAACAATCTCTCAAAGATTCTTCTATAGCACGGGTGTTAAACTTGCTGCATCATGTTGCCATCACGTGACATTTCATGACGTTTTTCCCATTCACGGAGCTGGGGTGGGCGTGGCCTGTGTGTGATGCATCCTGCCCGTGGGCTGCCAGTTTGACACCCCCATATATAGTGTTGAGAATACTAATGCTGAGTGAAAATGAAAATACAGGAGTTTGCAAGTGATTTAATTTAAATGTAGGAACTGCACATCACAATCTGGAAAAACTGATGAAAATGTGCTGTTTTTCAGCTGCATTTCAAGAACATAAATTGGAGATGTTTGAGATGTGGGCCACAGCTTGCAAGCTATGTGTTATCTCTATCTGGTCTAGCATAATGTGTGAACTTCAACTCCAAGAATATCCCAGCCAGCATGCGCACACATATCTTAAAGATGCAAACTAGCTGAGGAATTCTGGGACTTGAATTGTTCAGAAAAAAAGAGGTAGGATCCATATATTGTTCATTTAATAATATTCTGGTTACATTCAACTGGCTCTTTTAAGAATGAAGAGAGATTGTAAACTAACCAATGAACATCCAACAATATATCATTTAAAGCTCTGTTAAAGTGAAGTAGTATATAAGTTATATAAACAAATAAAACTCATCCACTTGTTGAACAAACTCTTCAAATGTGTTGTATAGAAAAGACCCAATGAGTACAAACTACTGTGCTGAGTACACCAGAGATCACATATAGTGTGATCTCTGGTGGAATTGTCTTGCCTTGCCTGACCTTGCCTTTTCCAAAACCAGTCATAGAAAGCAAGATACAAGCATCCTGGAAGATACAATTTTGATTGTCAAAATGGCCCAGGAGGAAAAGGTTTGATGATTTCTTAGTAAGGGATGGTGCTGCCAAAAAAATAAAGAAATAATATCTAGGAGAGCTGCATTTGAAGACTTTTTATTTTAAAAATCAGGAAAGAGATGTAACTATTGATTTTCCTGTATAATGCATAATCTGGACTTTAGAGTATGCAATCACTCTCTATTACAAACTGAAGTAGTCCTTATTAGTGGTGTTGCACAGAAAACATTACATATGTTTCCATTTCTCTGATAAATAATTGCTTGGATTCAGCATGGCAGACTGATATCTCATTCTCTACAGTAGGTTAGTCTGACTACATTTTTGCCAAAAGTAGATAGAATTGGTAGGCACATTGGTAGGCACTGAGAACTAACTCTAGATGCATAGCTGAAAAGAAGCTTATGAAAGGAGATTTTAGGGTAATCTGCTTTTTATTCACTGGTTATATTGTGCATAACTTTTTTAAACCTGATGTGAGGTGGCAGCATCTACCTGACTGGCTAATCTAAAAAAAAAAAAAAAAGTTAAGCAAAATCAGGACTGCTAAGGTCTAGGATGGGAGGTTACCAGGAAAACTCAGGACTTTAGTCTCTCAATGTTTCTGAGTCTTGACCACTTTAAAATGAGTGGACTTCAAGTCTCAGAATTCCTTAGCTAGCTAGGCATCTTTAAGATATGTAAGCATCTTTAAGGTAAGTGAGGCTGGAGCAGGGGTGAAATTCACTTACCTTCCCTACTGGTTCGCAAATGTGCGCATGCCATGCCGGCACTCGCTTTGCACATGTGCAGAGGTTTAGAATGTTGCAAAAAAGTGATGTCATTACATCCGCGTGGGTGGGCGGAGCCTCCCGCAGCTGCCGCTACCAGTTCGCCCGAGATGGATAGAACCGGCTGAATTTCACCCCTGGGCTGGGGTATTCTTGGAGTTGGAGTTACCCATGTTACACTGCTATTGAGAAACTGAAAAACACTGGTCTAGGCTGAGCATTTAACAATAATGCAAACATCAGAGCACATTAAAAAAAAAGGCCAAGGCCATTTCAAGATTGTTGCCCTGTCCATGTAGGCTTGAGGAAACAGCACAACTTGAAGATGTGTTTACCTTTTGCATATTTGCTCCTGTGTTTCAGAAGGAGAGATTTATTAGTTATGGAGTTGCCTGTTTCTTCTGGAATAGGGTTAAAAAAAACCATGTAACAGTGGAGTTCATCTTTAGTCTTTATTATAGATAGTTACCAACAATGGTTGACTGGATGATCAAGTATCCAATTTAACTCCCCTTTCCAGCAAGTTCTTTCCTCCTCTCTTTCTTTCTGTAGTATTTCTGTTTTAGAAGGGAAGATAAAAGTGGCATTTTAACAGCCATTCAGTTATAGCTATCCTAGTATTATCTCCCTTGGTATATAAATAGGGGAGAAATAAGACTACGGACCAGGGAATCAGATGTTTATGTCACAGTTGTGATTTTAAGACAGGTAAAGTGATAGTAGTCCCCATTCCAGTAAAAAAAAAAATCGAGGAGACATATCACAAACGAAATAGAGGGCAAGACAACACTATGTTCTGCACGTAAGAGCAAGAACTCAAGTGTTTGATAATAAATGTCTTACTTCTGGTCACACAGCTTTGGCACCATATATGTACCTAATTCCTCAAACAATATATTCTGAGTGCAACATTTTAAAAGTTTCCTGATACAGTACATTCTGCAAATAAGATTTCTTTCCCAGAATTTCAAACTGGATAAAAATGGACAATTCACAGAGGGCCTTTTTAGGAAGTCAAGTCACTATTCTAATTCAATCTTTTCTATATTTATCGGGACGTAATTCCTACCAATCTTGTTAAATCGTGGGCGATTGAAGGAAGACTCGAAACAATGTAACTGTAACTCTTTTATTTAACTCCAGAAACAGCAATGGCAATTCAAACCCCGGGCAACCCTTTATATAGGAAGGGGCTGTCCCCGGCTGCAACCACTGACGTGCCTTCTAATTTCCCGCTCTCAGGACTAATTCCTGATTGGCTCATTTGAACTGTACTTGATATCTAACACTCCTCCCCCCTAGTTCAGTGTCCGCCCGTCCGGGGTCTCTATGCTACGTAGTCGCGTAAGTAGGCGGGTCGCTTGGAGGTTCGACTGGACCTGCGCAGTTCAGTCGTTCTGGTGCCTTCGGGTTGAGAGGTTGAGGTCCGCTGCTCCCTCTGTGTGGGCTCCGGAACTCTCTCGAACTCGGTCTCCGGCGTGGATTCGCCTCCTTCTCCCACTTTACTTGGCTGTCCCCGCCGGCTCCTTTCGGCGCCTGTCACCTCCTCCGTGGACTCAGGTACATGCCCGCTGTTATCTTCTTCCGGGCTGGTGTTAGGCGTGTCCAGAACTGGCGTTTGTGTATTGGCCCGCTCTGGTACCGCTTGCGTGTCTTTTCCTTCCCCCTGGTTGTTGTGCTGGGGTTCACTCTCGACTCTCGTTAATCTTCCCCTTAGCTGGTCGATGTGCCTTTTCCAGTGCTGGCCGTCTGTTGTCTGGACCCGGTAGGACAGGGGCCCCGTCACCTGGGTTATTGTTGCTGGTACCCAGAGTGGGTTTCCGCTCAGGTTTTTTGCGTAGACTCTGTCCCCTGGCTGGAACTCTCGGATTCTGCTCGTGGAGTCGGTTGGCTTCTCTGTGCTGTACTGCAGGTGCAGTCTGTCCAGAGGGGATCTCAGCTTACGGCCCATTAATAATTCTGCTGGGCTTCGGTGGGTCGTGGCGCTTGGTGTAATGTGCTGGATGGCTAATAGTTTATCTAATTTGGCCTGAATGTCCCCTGGGCCTAATCTCATAAGCGTCTCCTTTGTAGATCTCACCATCCGTTCCGCCAAACCGTTCGTCGAAGGTTTTTTGGGGGCCGATAAGGCGTGCCTTATTCCTTGGTCAGCGAGGAACATCTCGAAGGTGTTTGATGTGAACGGCGGCCCGTTGTCGGAGACTATGAGGTCGGGAATCCCATGTGTGGCGAATAGGCGTCTCAATACTTTAATCACTGCGTCTGCTGTGGTAGTCGACATGAGCACTACTTCGAGCCACTTTGAATATGCGTCCACGATGACTAGGAACGTATTCCCTTTGCACGGCCCTGCGAAGTCGATGTGCAATCTGGCCCATGGTGTTCCCGGGTTTTCCCAGTCGTGGACGGGGGCTGAGTTTGGTGCCGCCCTCGACTCTTGGCAGTTTGCGCAGGAGGACACCCACGTCTCGATTTCCTTGTCCATCCCGGGCCACCACACGTAGCTTCTGGCCAGGGCTTTCATCCTCACGATCCCCGGGTGCCCGTCGTGGAGTAATCTGAGTGTCTGTTGTCTTAGTGTGTTTGGAACAATGACTCTATCCCCCCACAACACGCACCCCCTTAGTCCTGACAGTTCATTTTGCCTCCGTTTGTATGGCAGGAACTCTGTGCTTATGTCTTTTTCCTCCGGCCACCCCTTCCAGATCCAATTTAAAATTCGCGCCAGTATTTTGTCCTTTGCGGTGGCCCTCGCGATGTCGGCTGCAGAAATTCGGGCTTCCTCCATCGTCTCGATTAGCAGCGTGGTCATCGCTGGCGCTGGATCCTCCCCCGTTTCTGGAAGTGGGCACCTGCTGAGGGCGTCTGCATGGTCGATTGATTTTCCCGGGTGGTGGAGCAGTGTGTAGTTGTAGGCCGCCAGAAACTCCACCCATCTTAGCATTCTGGGCAACAAAACGGGGGGTGTTGGTTTGTCCCCTGCTATGATGCCTAACAATGGCTTGTGGTCGGTTATTAGTTCAAAGCTCCGACCGTAGAGATACTCATGGAACCTTTTTATTCCGGCTACTGCGGCTAACGCCTCTTTGTCCAATTGGCTATAGTTCCGTTCGGGTTTTGACAAAGTCCGGGAGAAAATGCAATGGGGGCCTCTGTTCCGTTAGGCATCTTGTGGCTCAATACAGCTCCGATGCCGAAAGGGGATGCATCGCAAGTTAGTCTTATGGGTAATGTCCCGCTGTATTGCACTAAAACTCTGTCTGACATTAAAAGGTTCTTTATGTCTTCGAACGCTTTCCTCTCTCGCTCCCCCCATTTCCATTCTGCCTTCCTGTCCAGTAGCCGGTGGAGTGGTTCAGCAGTGGTAGCTTTCTGCGGTAGGAAGATATTATAAAAGTTAAGCAACCCCAAAAATGCCTGCAGTTCGGTTTTATTTTTTGGGGGGGGGTGCTTCCTTGATCACTCTAAGCTTCCCGGGGGTGGGTCTAATTCCCGACTCATCTATCAAGTATCCCAGGAACTCGACCTGAGTCTCTGCTAGTTGGCACTTGTCCCTTTTAACTTTGAGTCCCACTTTCTGGAACCTTGTCAGCACCTCCCTCAGTCGCTGCTTCAATTGAGTCATGTCCCTTGCTGATATTAATACATCGTCGAAATATGGGACGACTCCCTCGATTCCCTGTAGGAGTCGTTCCATCAGGCTTTGGAAAAGCCCGGGCGCTACACTCACCCCAAATTGCAGTCTCTTACATTTGAATGCGCCCCTGTGTGTAACGATGGTTTGTGCTTCCACGGTGGCTTCATCTACGGGCAGCTGCTGGTATGCTTGTGCTAAATCCAATTTTGTGAAGATTCTTCCCCTCCCCAAGGAATGCAAGAGGTGTTGGACTACTGGTACAGGGTATGCGCTTTGTTGGAGCGCCTTATTTAATGTACTTTTATAGTCTCCGCACAAGCGTATTGACCCGTCCGGTTTAATCGGTGTCACGATGGGGGTTTCCCATCTCGCGTGGTCTATTGGCTCTAACACTCCCTGCGCGACCAGTTTATCTAATTGTTCGTCTATTTTTGGCCGTAGCGCAAAAGGGACTCTCCGGGGTTTGATTCGGATTGGGGCTACCTGGGGGTCTAAATTGAATGAGATTGGGGACCCTTTGTACTTGCCTAGTTCGTTGTTAAAGACCTCTGCGAACTCCCTCATCAGGTCCTCCTCCCAGGTGTCGTTTCCGATGTGATCGACGCCGGTGATGGCTAGCCCCAATGGCTCGAACCACTCCATGCCCAGCAGGCTGGGCCGGTCTCTGTCCACAATCGTGAGGGGTAGCGTGGCTTTGAATGTCTTGTAGGCTACGTTGAACTTGCCAATGCCTACCACAGGAATTCGGTTCCCTTGGTAGTCGATGAGGGTGAGGTGCTGTCGTCTGAGGTCGCGGGCTGTGATGTGTGGCAGGAGCTTCTTGATTGTTCTCCAGGATACCATCGATAGGCTGGATCCCGAGTCCACCTCCATTCTGCAGGGTCTCCCCTCGATCAAGACTGTTGCCGCCATCTTATTTGCCCTTCCCGCGCTGGCATGGCCGATCACGATGGTTTGATGGGTCTCGCCTCGATCCGCCCGATGGTCATCGTTTCTTTGTCCTCGCCCAAACGGTTGTCTCTTCCCACTTGTCTGGAATTTTCTGTTGTTTGTTGGCGATCGGGGGGGTCTGGTCTTCCTTGAGGCTGGCTGGGATGCCCTGCAGACCCTCGCTATGTGCCCTTTCTTTTCGCATCTTTGGCAGATAGCATCCCGAAATCTGCATTCGGCTCTCGGGTGGTTCCCTTCGCATCCCGAGCACCAGGCCTCTCTCTTCCCCTGTTGTCTCTCCTTGCGATCGGCTCGGAGGTGATGGACTTCATCCTCCTCGTCCTCTTCCTCCGAACCCGATTCCACTCTTTCATAGTGCACGGCCGCCTCCTCCTTTACGGGCGGCCCGCTTTTCATTTTCTTCATAGCCGCCGCCGATTTCTGGGAAGCTTCGATTGCGGATGCTTCTTCCAAGGCCTCCTTGAATGTAATTTGAGGCCGGGCCAGCAACCTACTCTGTAACGTGAGGTCCCTCAGTCCCAGTACTAGACGGTCCCTCATGGCCTCTTCTAGATTCAGGAAATCGCATGCAGCAGCTATTTCCCGCAAGGTCGCCACGAACGCACTGATTGTCTCTCCCTCTCTTTGGTCCCTCCGATAAAACTCATGCCTTCTTACGAGGGATGATGCTTGCGGTGTGTAGTGTGCCTTGAGTATTTCTTGCAACGTTGTCCAGGTCATGGTCTTCAGATCGGCTGGGGCGGCAAGCGCTTTTGCCATTTTAAAAACTGCCGGGCCGCAATGGGTGAGGAAAAGGGCCCTCTTCCTCTGCTCTGATAAGCTCAGCAGATCGTTCGCCTCCATGAACATATAGAATCGCTCCATGTAAGCTTCCCAATCTTCCCCGGTTGGGTTGAATGGAGCGGGCGGTGTGATTGCAGACATCACGATAGCCGATGATCTGACCGGTGTTTCGGTGGATCGGATGGGTGGCTGATGATTGCTTGGAGATTGATGTGCAGTCCTGTTCCTTCAGATCCCACCTTCGTCGCCAATGTTAAATCGTGGGCGATTGAAGGAAGACTCGAAACAATGTAACTGTAACTCTTTTATTTAACTCCAGAAACAGCAATGGCAATTCAAACCCCGGGCAACCCTTTATATAGGAAGGGGCTGTCCCCGGCTGCAACCACTGACGTGCCTTCTAATTTCCCGCTCTCAGGACTAATTCCTGATTGGCTCATTTGAACTGTACTTGATATCTAACAAATCTCAGTTGGATTTATTCCAGATTAACATTTGCAGAACTGCTGCTTCAGCCTGCCTTAGAATTCCTCTGATATTTGACCTAAGTAGAGGAATAATTCTCAGTTCAGCAATACAAGAGCACTTGCTTTGCATGCAAAATGTCTCAGTTTCATTCTTTGATGTTTACAAGATAGGGTTGAGAAAAGGTCCTTTCTGAAACTTTAAGAACATCTACCACTTAGAATATGTAACATGGTACTAGTATGAACTAATTATTATGGGCTATTACTTAATGACGCTTAAAATACTGATATATTGTAGACACCTACATGTAAATCCAGACTAACTTAAAGCTATTTATTAGACTGGGCCATTGGTGGGTTGCCCCCGATTCGCACCAGTTCTATAGAATCGGTAGTAAAACCGGTGGGAGGCTCCGCCCACCAACCCCAATATCACCAAAACGCTTCTGCGCATGTGCAGAAGAGTGCACGCGCGTGGCCCCACTGCAAACTGGTAGTAAAGATAAGTAGAACCCACCCCTGGACTGGGCCTAATCCAACCATGACTAAGATTGGATTCAATGCAATGGAACTGTGAAACACGGGCTTAAACTCCTTGAATTTCATTGTGGGTTGTAATTCAACAAGTCTTTCTTTATCCTTCCCTCCCAACCTCTCGCTTTCCTCTCTTTCTTTTACATACACACCAGTGGTGGGTTGTTCCCAGTTCAGGCCAGTTCTATAGAACCGGTATTAAAACTGGCGGGAGGTTCCGCCCACCTGCCACGACATCATCATGGGTGATCTGTACATGTGCAGAAACATGTGCGCTCCCACTGCAAACTGGTAGTAAAGGTAAGTGGAACCCACCCCGATACATAATCACAATTTCCTTTTATTTCCTCACCCCAAGAAAATGTCTTGTTAGAATGTGTTCAAGGGACCATTATTTCTCCTTTCATAATACAGATTCATTGTTTTAAAGTAAAAGGTTATGTTCCCAGTGCATTGTAACATCCCTGCATCTCGTTTCAAACTAAAAAGTTAACCTTGAATCATGTCAGAAAACAGCTGGTGATAAAATCCATGATGTAAATTCATCAGGCTAAAAGCACTGCAGAAAGATTTGAAGCTACTCATCACCATGAAAATCTAGAAAGCTGAAGATAATCAGCAATAGCCGTTTTCTTCAGAAAATGAAATATATGTTTTTAATTTATTTGCCTTTTTATTGTTAATGTGTTATCCAGGGTTTTCCAAGCTTAGCTGGCAAGACAAGTAAATTCTCATAAAAATATGGACTTTGTAAATGTGTACTTCGTTCTTTATGTGTAAGGGGACATAAAGGAAATTACACAAACTGGAATACATCCAATTGTTATCCAGTATTTATAAAATACTGTAATTAAATTGTGAACAGAATCATTTCTGTAGAATTTTATTTAATTGTAATAAGTACAATCAGTTATTGAAAGTCAAGGCAGAGAGGAAATTGTATGTTTCCTAGATGAACTCTGACAAAAAAAAGATTGGAAGAATTTTTTTTTTCTGGATCTAAACAGAGTATTATAACCAAAATTCATTGCTTTTCATCTTTCCGAATGAATTCTTCTCACAACTTCATCCTTGTCTCTTTCCATGACCCTTCCAATAGTTTTCAGTATTTTGATGTTGCCCTGTCAGATCTGATGGCACAATAATCTCTTAGTCAGTACGAGTCATGCTCTAATTATGAAAAAGAGTCTTTGGGACCACCTCTTGTGAGTTTTCACATGTGAGCAACATCTACCTAAGTATTCTTTTGTACTTTGAATTTGGTCAAACCCAGATATGGGAATATCTTCTCAGCTATGGTAACACTATACGCAGTGGTGGGTTGCCCTCGGTTTGGACCAGTTCTATAGAACTGGTAGTAAAACCGGTGGGAGGCTCCGTCCACTATCCCTGACATCATGAGAAGCAATCTGCACATGCGCAGAAGCAAGGCATGTGCATTAGCGAAGCAAGCAAGCAAGCGCGATCCCGTTGTGAACCGGTAGTAAAGGTAAGTAAAACCCACCCCTGATTATACGGAGGTAAACATTCACCAAACTCATGTGTGCTTGAGTATGTGCTCTTTGTTGATTTAAGTAAGTGCTGATCTCTCTCTCAGTTCAATTCACCTCACAGGGTTGCTGTTGCAGGGAAAATAGGAGGAGGAGGAAAGTGTTTTGGATATATTCACTGCCTTGAGTTGTTTGTAAAAATAATAAAGTTGGGACACAAATAATTAAAATAAAAAACTCTGAGCAGTCAAAAATAGAATTGAATGGGCTTATTCATAGATACATGCAAAAGTGACATGGACAAGGTGCTACCTGAATCATTGGGCTACATGCATTGTCAAAAGCAAATTTCATTTGAATTAAAGCCACAGTCCAAGAGCCCTTCAAGGCTGGTCTATATGTATTACAGTGTCCCCCCACACCCCCCATCTCAGCAGAACAGTGATAAGAGTTTGCCCATTAAAAAAGGCTCTTAGGAGCTATTTTACACAAAATAAGGGCAGTACATTCAGGTGGCAAATGAATAAAAAACATCAGAACCAAACCAAGGTTTGCACGTGGGATTGGTTGGAAGATATCTCCTTCTTCTTCAATGTCTGATTCCAGAACCAATCCTGTATTATATATAACTGTGACATGGGGACTGAACTTGTCAACTCCCTACAATGACATGGGACTTGAGTTGTTTTTTTTAAGTGTGCTCTACCACCATGACAGAAATGTAAGGGGAATTAAAGACGATTAAAAGGAAAACAAACAATTGCTTCAGAACATATAGTTTGGTTTTAAGCAGCTTGGTCTCGTGCTTTAACAGGGGGATAGATACTGGAACACCATAGAAGCAGGAAGTAGCAATTGATATTGATTAGTTGGGATTTAATTTATAGGAAAATTGCCTGTTTACAAGAGTGCAGCTGGTGTGGTGACTAACGTTGATCTAGGCCAACATGAGGAAATTAGGGTTGTTTGTCATTTTTAAGATAATCAAGTGTCACTAACTGCACTGTTGTAAACAAAATCCTGATGTTTAAGTAACATATTAAGATGAATTGTTCACATAGTAAATCTTCATTTATTTGGGAGAAACGCTTCTGTTAATTACATTTCCTCAAATAAAAATCTCATGAACATACTCTACTTTAGTATTTGAATTAATTAACTTATTTAATTGACAGCATCAACAGCTAATTGACCAAACACCTATTGGTTGACAGCTTTAACAGGAATTAATGTTTGCCAATGGCTAACTATAAACATCAACTGTGACTAGTAAAAACCCTACTCTTAGTCGCAGAATGAAAACTTGAATAACTCATCTGCCATGAAGAATTCTGTTAATGGAGATTGGAATTTTTTTTATTTAATATAATTATTCAATGATTAAATAAGCAACAAAAAAATTATCACAAAAATGACTAAGTCAATGAAGGTAGGCCTTTTTTTAAGTGCACTGCACGCTTTTAAAAAGAGGTGGGACTTCGTTACTATGTTTACCATTTTTGAATCAGTCATGATCACCATGGGCAGCCTGATGCTTTGTGGCTGGGAGAACAGTAAGAATTATAGATGGGTGGTAAGAACAAATCATGTCTTCTGAGCTACTTTGAAAGTTCTATATGTAAAGAGAGGAAGCTGGAAAAAATGGGCTCACTCTTTTCTTTTTATCATTTTTAAATTTTATTTATATTAGATTATTACCATGGTAATAGTGCAATATTTTATCTATTATATAATTTACAAGATGCCTTTCCCTTTATTCCATCATCCAAGACAGCCTACAACAATCAAAACAAAAGCAACACCTTATGAAAATATAACGCCCACTTTAATGCTTGATTTTAATTGTATGGATTGTGTTCTGTTTTAATATGGTACATTTTAAATGGTATAATTAAATCAACCTTGGGTGATGAAATAAACAGAAAGGCATCATATAAATTATTAAACAGATAAACAATTAGAAGCTTGACAAAAAGAGATGACTATGAATATTTTTATCATGGTCACTGATGAGAATTGTAAACAAAAACACATTAAAACAAAAACAAAACAAAACAAGACTGTGGTGAATTTGTCAATGGATAATAAAAGTCTGCTTAATTTTTCAGGCAGTATAACAAAATTTAGCTACTGATCCAAGAAGACTGAATCATACTGATGTGACAATAACTTCTGTACTTCAATCAGAATTTTCCAAATGTTTTACTATGTGAAAAAATATTTTAGTACATAAAAAAGACTCAGAAACTCAGGTCTCTGAGTCTTTAAAAGAGGATACAGTACCACAGGACATGAGCTGTAGTTTCAACTGCCCCTTGTCACAGCCTCATTTCATAATGGATTTGTTTCAGCCCTCCAAAATGCTGTGGGGAAGGGTATTGAAACGTGCTAAAATTAGTGAAATCACACACAGAGGAATATATCATTCAAATTACTATTTATTAGCAAGATTTATTTCCCAACTCAAAAAGGAAATTAATTGCAAAATATGAATTATGGGGGCCTTGGTGCTCTCTGAGCATGGTGGTTTTCTTGCAGATGTCTGATAAAGTTACCTAGTTTGGTAATGAAACATCTGTAAAAGAATCATCAAGCTTAGAGAGCACCAAAACCCCCACAGTTATTTGAACTACAAATATTCTCTTCTATCAGTACATAATAGTTATCAAAAATCAAAAGAGGGTGGGGCTTTGAACACCTGATCACGCCTACTATTTTAATATTGTTGACTCCTAAAGAGACTCTTACTTAGGTGCCACCAGCTAAACTACAGAGAGCTGTGTGATCTGTTTGAGAATAAGATTCTTAATATAGATTGAAGCAGGTACTGGTTTTCTTATGTTCCATGTTTTTACAAATCTGAAATCTATAGCTTAATGATTCATATATATATATATATATATATATATATATATATATATATATATATATATGCAAAAAATTAAAATCTCGGGTGTTTTCCCGCGTCATGTTAAATAAGTTAGTTAAAATATTTAAAATTCTGATTAAAATCCTAGCTTAAAATCTTCTAAAAATCCTTACAGAGCATTCTGCAAGGTCCTTTAAAACCTTAGCTAAAATCCTACCAGTATCTTAAAAGTTTTTCTTTCTAGCAACGTTTCGACAGGCTCACAACCCTGTCATCTTCAGGCTCTTATCTAGTTTAGAAGCTGCGGGTGTGTTGCGAGGTCGGAGCTGTCGCTTTTCTATGTTTGCTGCTGCTGACGTATTCTGGTTAGTCTGTAACTCTATGTTGTGATTGGAGGACAGCAGATTTTCTTCCTGCTTCTTCATCCTGGCTGTTTGGCTGCGTGTTACAGGCCTAACTTTCTCAGGTTCTCTATTATTATCTGTCTGCTGTAGAGAGGAAAGGATTCTGGTAGGCATCCCAGCACCCTTGATAGTTGAGATCTCAGCCTGTCTTCTGGCTCGATCCTCTCTCTCTCCCTATTGCTAGCCACCCTCTGCAAAGAAGGAAGAATTCTGGCAGGCCTTATAACACCACTGGTTGCTTGTTGGAATCTCTGCCTCTCTTCTGATGTTAACACTCGAGTTTCTCTCAGTGCAGGTCCCCAAATACTTGATAACCTAGAGGCATCATCTCGTCTGTTCATATTCTGCGGCCTCTTTTCAATTTCGATGGCCTCCTTGATTATTCTTTTGTTGAGATGTTCCTCTTTCGCCACTGTTCTGGTTTTATTAAAATCAATATTGTGTCCCGTGGCCTTCATGTGTTGTACCAAAGAAGAAGTTTGCTCTTCTTTCCTCACTGCATTTTTATGTTCTTCTAAACGCACACTTATTCGTCTATTTGTCTGTCCAATATAAGATAACTGACAGGAGGCACATGGCACTTTGTATATCCCCTGGTTTTCCAACTCAATTTTATCCTTAGGGTTTCTCACCATCATCGATATTTTTCTATCTGTACGGAACACTATTTTTATTTTTTGTTTCCGTAATATCTTACTAATTTTGTCGGTGGTCTCTTTTATATAGGGCAGGATAGCAGTTCCCATATTCTGTTCTTCTTCTTGGGTTTTGCTCTGTCCTACTGTCCCTTGCTGGATTATAGTTCTAATTCTATTTTCGTGGAACCCATTTTCCATTAATACTTCTGTGAGGGTCTTAAGTTCTGTTTGTACATGTGCCTCACCTGCTAGACATTTAGTTCTAGTGATTAAAGTTTTTGCCACTGAACTTATTTGTGAGGGAAGATGGTATGAGTGTGCGTTCAGGTAACAATTTGTATGTGTCTTCTTTTGGTAAACACTGTGTCATTCATATATATATATATATATATATATATATATATATATATATATATATATATATATATATATATATATATATATATGACCACTTGAAAGAAAGGGAGGGAGGGAAAATCAGCCAGAAGTCTCCAAAATAACAAATTCCAGGCAAGTATGCCCAGACCTCAATATTCCTCAAGGTGAAGCAATGACATAAAAATTATGACTTCCCTTTATATTTTATTTGTTTTCCCCACACTAAAATATTCCTGCAGCCTGAGGCATTAGTGAGAGCAAACCTCCATTATCGCTCCAGAGATTTGGCACTTTGCTCATTAGGCTTCTAAGGTTCTGACAGAGTGACCTTGTTTAGTGGAAAGACACAGATGGAGTCTGTCAGTAAATCTTGTTAATGTAACAAGTATTTCCATCCTTAGATGAGCATTGCACCTGATACAAGCATTTCTTTCCCAAGTAAACATATTTTCCTTCTTCCCTATAGATAGATTCCCTCCAAGGCCTGGCAGCCTAAGCATTTCATGTCATCAGGTGCTTTGCTATTTATTTGTTGTCACAAAATGCATCTTGCTCTCTGTGTGTAGGCCACTTAGTCTCTTTAAAGAAAGCTGGTGGTTGGTTTTAAGAGGACGGAAACTGGCTTAAAAAAAACTGCTCTCAATCAACACAGCAATTTTCTTTCACGTTATTCTTGTTTTGTGGACTTTAGCTCCACTCTGCGAAACTTGATGGTCCTATGAGGTGGTGCTCTCTGAGCTTGATAGTTTTCTTGCAGACATTTCATTATTCAAACTAGGTAATATAATCAGTGCTAGTGACTAATAAAACGTCTGCAAGAAAACCACCAAGCTCAGAGAGCACCAAGGACCCCTCATTTCAATCCCGAGTTACAAATATTTTCCTTTAATGATGGTCCTATTTTCATTCTTGTCCACATTTCCATTCTTTTCCCTAAGGATTTTTGTAATGGTCTCATGATTGTGATAATTAAAAGATTATGCTAGGGTTATGTCATCTCCCTCTAGCAGTTGGCCAGTCTTTTGTGCAGGGAATTCTGAATAATAGTATGTATAAATAAAGGTAATAAGCAAGGACTTTGCTATCATTGATGCTGGATGGGGTTGAACTGAGGGTCCTTTTGGACACACAACTCTTGTCAAAGAGCAAATGGCAGCTGTTGCTCATCATTACTCACACCAGTGGTGGGTTGTCCCCAGTTCACACCGGTTCTATAGAACCGGTAGTAAAACCGCTTGGAGGCTCCGCCCACTGACCCCGACATCATCAAAATGCTTCTGCACATGCGCATGTACGAGCAAAGCAAGCGCACGTGGCCCCGCTGCGAACCCGTAGTAAAGGTAAGTAGAACCCACCCCTGATTCACACCCTAGTTACCCACTATGGTAGTGCACACTACACGGGGCTGCCCTTGAATAATATCCAGAAGCTTCAGACACTCAGAATGTGGTGGCACTGTCAATTAAGTGTGCTTCTAGAAAAAACACATATTACCACTTATGCTACACAAACTGCATTGTTTGCCGTTTTGTTTCTGGGTCTAATTCAAAGTGCTGATTTTGAAACCCTTCATGAAAGGGAATCAGGTTATCTGAGGGACCATCTTTCCCTGATTAGATCTACCCATTCCATCAGATCTGGTAAAGAAGGCATGCTGCAGGGACTTATTCTTGGTGGGTCTGAGGAGGTAGGCCTTCTGTTCCACAGTGCCTGCTTTATAGAACATTATCTCCCTGTGAAGTATGGTTAATTACATTCCAGTTAATGTTCTGGAAGTCCTTCTAGATTTGGCTATGTCATTAATGAGATTATTCTTTTTTAGAATAATCTCAATAAAAGCACAGAAATAAGGATTGTTTAGGATTCAAGCAAAGCTTTTGTAAGGGGATGTTTTATATAATGCACCAGTGAATTTAAAAAGAGAAGGAAAGAAAAAATACAGATGAGTTTGGATGAGACTAAGAAAAGGAAGAAGATTTTTAAAAAATCTTTAATGATAACAACTATTACTTACCAAAGTAAGCTTTTACAAAGGCAATTATCTATGTTAACAATGAGAAATTAAAATGAAGAGGAACCATGAAGAATAAAGAAATGTTGAATTTGTAAGTGAATGAAGGGGATGCTTGGCATACAATTTGGAAAAGGAAAAGAAAATACAGCAATATTAAAATTACAAGAAAGGAATACTGCAGTAACTGATAATGCAAATGTGTGAAAAATGTTTTATCAGTATTATACTACTTTATATAAAGGTCAAGAAATTTCCTCAGACAAAGTAGATAAAAGCACAACAGGATGTACTGAAGATAACAGACATTCAAAGACAAATTTTGAATGGATCTATAACAATAAGAGAACTGTGGAAGCTAACAAACAACTGTCGAAACAACTAAAACAGGAAAGATACCAGGTTTGGATGGGTTGCCAGCCTTTCAGTTTAAATGTTTTGAAGATGAACATTTACAACTGTTAAAACAAACAATGAATATTATTCAGTGATTATAAACTGTTTACCATGAAAGCTTGTAAATAATTTTACAGGATTTTATTTATCAAGATCAATGTGGGTTTTTACCTAAAAGACAATTATGAGATAATATCACAAATGTTTTAAATCTTCTGGAAAACCTGGAGCAACATAATAAAAAACAAGCTGCATTGATATTCTTAGATGAAAAGAAAGCCTTTGACAATTTGAATTACACTTTTGTTTTGGAAAATATGAACCTTGAAGATAATTTTATTAAATGGGTAAGTTCAATTTTTTTTCTTTTCAGAAAGCATAAATAATTGTTAATGGAGAATTAACACAATCTTGTGAGGTTCAAAAAGAACAAGTCAGGGATGTCCATTACCTTCATTTTTTTAATTAAATTTGGTCCTTAAAGTTTTGAATAGACACTTAAAAAAAGATCAGAAAATTATGGGAGTTAAGATTAAAATAGAAATGCATAAACCAAAGCCATTTTTAAATGATTTAGTTTTAATTTTAGAAGGTCCACTAGAGAAAGTAGAGGCATTAATGCAAAAAATTAAAAGACTTTGGTATATGAACAGGTTTTAAGATTAACAATCAGAAGAAAAAGATGTTTAGAAATTAGAAGGTCAAATATGATGGATGGAAAAAACTGGTTTTAAGATTGAGAAAAAAATAAAATACTTGGTATTAGTATATAAAATAAGAATTGTATGATATTTAGAAATAATTATATTAAGACATGACTTGAAATTAAGAGAGACATCTTAAAGCAGGATAAATTAAAATTGTCACCATTGAGGAGAATTGCCATGATAAAAATGAATATTTTGCCAAGAATGGTGAGTTTTGTTTTTCTTACAATGCCTATTTGACAATGGATGTATTGTGTAAACAAACTTAATTTAGATACATTTAAATTTATATGATAAGGAAAACCACTAGTTAAATATAGAAGTGATATAGGATGCAAAGGAAGGAGGAGGATTGGGTTTACAACATTTAAGAAATATTTTGCTATTGGGATGTTGCTGGGAAATATGTGAACTTTAAAAATCATTTTATTAGGTGTGTCATATTGAAAATATGGAATTAATGTTTCATATCTATTTGCAGGTTGTGCCTGCAAACAAGGTTATGAATCTCAGCTCAAAAAGCATACCATAAAATAGAACTGGCAGATAAAGATCAATGATTGACATACTGGGACTGTTTGGAAAACTATCAAGAGAAATTTAAAATATAATCTAAAGAGTAATTAGTAGCTGAAAGATATAGTTCTCAGTGATTTCCTCATTTACAGTTATCTGAAAGATTTAAAATGGATAGAAAGATTTATGCTATGGAGCAAAGTAAGTCAGAATTTGAAATACAATGTACCAATGATGAAATGTAGAAACTTTTGTGGAAATTTGAAACAGGTTAAAAAATGTATAATGAAATAGACTAATATAATTTTTGTTAATATACAGATGGATCAATGTGGTTCAAAGGGTTGGAATTAATATTGTGTTATGAACTCATAGATATTTTTTATAAAACTTGTGATTCATGATTTTGATGATTAGAATAGATTATAGATTATAGAAAGAAGAGTAATATGATATAACTTTAGAGACAGAAATTAACATACATTTGTACTTAGAACTAGAAGAATATTGGAAGTTGTTTCCGTATATCTTTTTTTTTTTTCGCCTATTTTTCTTCAGTTTTTTTCTCTTCTTACATTTTGTGCTGCTTCTTTTGATTTTTTTCTTTTTTTCTTTTCTTCTTTATTTTATATTAGTTTGCATTAGCTTTTGTCCTCTTGTTTAAAAGTTTCAATATAAATTATATATTATGTGGAAGTAGAATGCAGTGTTGCATCAGCATCACAACTGACACAATTTTTGGTATGCCTTCCAGTCCTAGCAAAGCTTTGTGCAACAAATGAGCACGCCTGAGGCAGCAGCAAAGAAATGGAGCCTGAAATTCAAGTTGTCCATGTTTCATAAAAACAAAAAACAAAAAAACACCAACCTTTTTTCTCTTCAAGGTATTTTGGGTTGCTATTTATATTGCTGACCTACTGTAGCGTGCTCTCCCTCCCTCCCTCTCTCCCTCACTCTCTTTCTCTTTCTCTCTCTCACCCCCAAGAGATAAAGATATGTTAAACCTCTGGATCTCTTGAATCCATTTGAATCCACTTGTTCCACTTTTGTAACTTCTGCAGTGCTTCATCTGCCCTGGGACATTTGAAAACGTCTTGAAGACAAAGTAGCCCTTTCAATTCTAATCTCCATCCTTAATGCTAAATGTCATTGGGGCTAAATTATTTGAGGGACTGCCCCTCCACAATTAGGTCCTATCTCATTAAGTCCAAGAGGAGAGGCTTTGGCTCCTGTTAGTAGGAAGTGTAATCTGGTTGGGCCCAGAAAGGCAGCATTTTCTGCCATGGGGGCCACCCCTTTGGAACATCATCTCCCAAATGTTAGATAATTCCAAATCCTGTTGGCCTTTCCCAAGGCTTTAAAGAAATGCTTTTGTCACCAAGTTTGAGGATCTTGCTCACAATGGTTGTGGGTTGTTCTGTTTCAACCTTGGCTACTAATTATGTTTGTGAATGTTTTACTGCTACATGTTTTATGGAGTTTTAAATTGTTGTTAGCCAGAGTCATGAAGCCGAGATGGTCCGTCATATAAATTAAAATGATATAAAGATAGATGATATATGATCGGTAGCTAGCTAGCTAGATGATAGATAGATAGATAACCACTAAGGATAAAGGTATAGGCAGCTTGTTAAATGTTTGCAACTATATTTTCCAGTTTGTTGTCGTAGTCCATAGTCCACTTTAGTCCAATTCAGTGGCAATATAAAGCATCTTAAGAGTCAGTTTGGTGTAGTGGTTAATCAACAGACTAGAAACTGGGGGACTATGAGTTTTAATGCTACTTTAGGTAAGAAGCCAATTGAGTCACCGTGGGCCAGTCATTCTGCCTCTTCTCTCTGGGAAGCAGTCAAGGATAATCTACTTCTGAAATCTTGCCAGGAAAACTGCAGAGGCTACTATATTCCAGGCAGGCTGCAGGAATCAACACACACATACACAAATATAGCATTTTCTGGGAGGGCAAGGTGGGATGTCAAAATATGTTATGCTGTCACAATGCTGTACCCAAATCTAATATTTTCATTGGGCTCAAATAAAAATGGTTGAAGCTTTGGTTATAAAGTATGTTTCTTTCTTTCTTTCTTTTTCTTTTTTCTTTTTTCTTTTTTTTGTGGGGCAGGCGATGGTTTGTTCCAGGCACAACTGAGCAGCAGTTCTTTGAGTCTAATTTTTTTCAGTTCTGCAAGCAACGGAAGTACAGCTCCTTATCAAATATAAGAAGAGCCATGCATCATCATATAAGAAGACTATATGCTAATGTTACTCTCATGTGAGCTGGGGCTTCTTTTATCATCTGAGGTATAGAGGGAAGTTATGTTGCAGTGATCCCACATCACAAAATATACAAGACAGGATTCCTCAGTGAATAAAGTTTCTCAAAAAGGAAGATGTTGTGCATGATTTATCTCTTGAACATTAGCCATGTACAGTACTATATTTGAACAGAATATTTCTAAGTTATTACAAAGACAGGACTATGATTTAGAGACTCATATGAGAATGTCACACAAATTGCATCCACTTTACTCTTGCTTGCTTGCTTGCATGCATATTTTGCCGAAGCAAAAGGTAACATTCAGAGGGGGAAAAAAAGATCTGGCCATACTTCTGAAGTTTGATTTTGATCCACATCAATCCTTTTGCTCTCGTATGCAACACAATTGTGGTATATGGTGCTGCTGATTAAAAGCAATTTCCAATCAAGAGGGGGGGAAATGCTGACTGGTTTATTCTAATCAATTTGTAAATATGATTCTGTGATGAGTTTCAGCAGCCCAAATTTTCCTCTGATTGGGTAACTACTACTGAGCCACTATCAGCATTCCCAGCAAAGTCACTTTCAGAACAAAGGAAACACTTCAGCATATGAGGTTACTTGATTGGTTAAACATATGCAATTATAAGTTATATAAGTAACAGTTTTAAGTCTAGAAGAATACTATATTCCTATAGAACCATGATAGCGAACCTATGGCACGTGTGCCACCTGTGGCATGTGGAGCCATATCTGTGGGCACGTGAGCATTGGCCTAGCTCAACTCCAGCGCGCATGCCAGCCAGCTGATTTTCGGGCCCTCTGGGCCCACCGGAAGTCAGGAAACGGGCCATTTCTGACCTCCAGAGCGCCTCCGGGGTGGTGAGGAAGGCTGTTTTCGCCCACCCCAAGCTCCAAGAAAGCCTCTGAAGCCTGGGGAGGGCAAAAACGGGCCTACCGGGCCCACCGGGCCCTTGCCTGCCAAAAGTGGGGGGAGCATGGGGGGTTGCGCATGCATGCTTGGGGGGTGGGGCGTGGGGGGCATTGAGTGTGGGCACGCATGCACGCAATCCCCCCCCATGGTCCCCCTGCTTTTGGCACGCAACGGCAAAAAGGTTAGCCATCACTGCTATAGAAGTTCCCCAAATATTCTATTATTTGTTTATTTAGTCAAGGTTTTCTCATTCCCCATTCCCAATTTCTCATTCCCAAGTCATATCATCATTCACACAGTGCTGTGAAGTAGTTTACCTGGATAGTTCCAGGTCAACCATTGAAATTAATGGCTCCATGGAAATTTAATTTGGGCCGTCCTAAGGGTGAACTGATATTTAAAGAAAAGTCTTCATGATGCAATAAAGATATTACACTTAAAAATGAGCAGGTTAAAATAGTGTGGGATTTCAGAATACAAACTGATGAAGTCTTGGCTCATAACCCACCAGATATAATAGTGATTTAAAAGGAAACAAAAGTGTGGATATTTGATGTGGCAATACCAAGTGACAGTAGAATAGCAGGCAAAGAACTGGAAAAGATCAAAAAATCAAAATCTGAAAATAAAAACTCAAAGATTATGACATAAACCAGCCACAGTGGTCCCAGTGATTATTGGCACACTGAATGCCATATCAAAAACTCTTGGACAGCATTTAGAAAATATGCACATTGACAATTCCCATCTGTCAATTGCAAAAGACCACACCGCTTGGATCTGCACATATACTATGCTAATACATTATGACATCCTAGGTTCTTGGGAAGAACGTGATGTGTATGAAGGCCAACAACAGCTTAAACAATTAGTAGCTGTGATTCTATGTTATTCTGTATATAATATGTAAATAAAAAGGTCTGCAAATAGAAGTAGAATGGATGTAACAAAATAAAGCCAAGATACTAGGCTTCAATATTAATAGGTGCCTTGGGTGCAATCCCAGTAGAACTGGAGCACCACCTGAACAACATTGGCATAAACAGATCAGTGTCATTCAATTGCAAAAGGCAGCTTGGAAGAGCTTACATCCTGCAATGATACCCAAAAATATCAAAACAACATCTGCCTATTCCAGGTTCTTGAGAAAAACTCAATAGATGGCCAAAAATCCCAAACCTAGTCCCAACATTTGGCCAACTGTGCAATGAACCATAATAATACTGTCTAGTTGGTGGAATCTTGAACTCTGTCTGATTGCATGGAAAAGACAGAAACTATTGGAGATCATCAGATTTTGAGGGGAAAGTCTTGGATTTTTAAAACATTAACTGGGTAAAAGATTTACCATCACTAGAACATGTAACAGAAATTGTGTAAGTAATAAAATATGATGGCTTAATGTAACTGGGAAATATCTATCTATCCCTGACTTCATTTAAGCAGTATTTTTGACAAAATGCCATTATATCACTTTTTATAGCTTGGAACTAAGGAAAAAAACACATTCAATCTTTTAACATTGATTTTTTTCAACTTTGGCACACATGTTTTTAAATGATGAAGTATATGAGCTACTGGCATGTGTACCTCCTATTATTGTAAGGGCTTACTAAGGCATTTTTAAAAGGATATGACATCCCCTCAAAGGCAAATAGAAGACTTGGTAGTTCTAAGTGATTTTCACTTGAAGGTCCTTTCCTTTTCTTTTCTTTCCTTTCCTTTCCTTTCCTTTCCTTTCCTTTCCTTTCCTTTCCTTTCCTTTCCTTTCCTTTCCTTTCCTTTCCTTGCCATTTGCCATTTGCCATTTGCCATTTGCTATGGTATATTCTTACTAAGTCCAAATTTAAATCATTATTAGACCAATGTAAGATTTGTCAGTGTATCATCAATATTATGATTTTAGCAGAGCAAAATGAAAAGACAAATTTAGCATAAACCTGAATGATATTGGAGGGGAGGCTGGAGGTTCCATGAACTTTCTATTTAATTTTTAGTTGCTACGTTTTATATATTACAGGAAAAATAGGTTATATGTGTTATATGTATTATGATATATGTGTTTATCACATATGACTATCCAGTCTTCATTAATAACTTCATAAAGTAAAATTTCACCTCCTTTTTTTCTTTCTACAAAACCCTTTACCTTTAAAGGATTCCTATCTCCCCAGCCCTACACCTCTGGTCATAAAATTTTAAGATTAACGAATATTACAGTGAGGTGGACATCAAACAAATTTAATAATAATAAATAAAATATTGAATATTTTGTTGTAGCCATGATTCATGCAAGCGATATATTACTTTTAATTAAATTGCTTACAGAGAAGTATTTTTTTAAAGTTGCAGAATAAACAAAAAAGAAATATATAAGAAATCTAGATTTTTCATTCTTCTTTTAGGATCCATGATTAATAGTTGGAAATATTGAATTCCTAAATTTTATATTGGCTGGACAGCTAATGGGCACATTTTGAGATCAAGTTGTACATGTTTCAACACTTATTCCTGTTGTTCTGTACCACAGTTATTTTGCAGAAAAAGCCTTTTATTCCTCTGTGACTACAATTAAGCAACAAAATGTGGTATCTGCAGAACCTGATTACTCTTAATTAGTTAAGAATATAATTATGTCTCAGATGTTTTTTTTTCCCCTCTCTCCCCTCCGCTCCCATCTTTTTAGGCATTTAGCAGGATGTTTTAATTTTCTTGATTAGTTATGTCTCACTAGAGAGTGGTTTTGTTTATTTTTTGCCCAGGATTTTGTGTTATTTATGTCAAGATGTTGTTGAGTTTAAAGGGCAATTTGAGACAATCATTTTATGACAATAAATCATCACCATATGCTGACCTTTTCTCACCTATCCCAGGATGAAACTTCCTTACAAATGCAATGCTGTGGAATCATATTCAGACTTCACTCTGAACTAAAAAAAAAAAAAATGATCAGAAGATACTTTTCTTCCAGATGCAATAAAATATAAATCAATCAGTAGAGCTGTGTTTGCCCAAAGGTCTTTTATCACAGGAGAAAGAATGGAAAGGTCACCATTCCAACTGTTTCCTTCTTGTGTTGACTGTATTATAATTTTGTCCTATGTTAGTTTTGTCACCAGCAGTGTTTCATACCCTTAGCATTCTAAGGCAGAAAATGTAGAAATTACACTTAATAAAAAAAGTATGTTTTATTTTTATTTTTTTTAAAAAAATACATTCTACTTTGTATTTTTAATCCACATTTTGGTTTAATCACCACTATCATTGTGAAGTCTGATGCACATTTCCCCTTTTGAGAAGACAGACCTAAAAAAAAACCCTTATTACTGCCATGAAATATAAACATGTTATTTATTAATATCCTATTATATTTGGAAACCAGAGGGAAAATACTAAATATCCTGCCAGGTTTAGAAGATATCAGAATATGTTAATCTGTTGAAAAAAATATATGAAATGAGTCTGAGTTCCTTAGAAGTTTATACATAATATTCACATTTCTAGATGGCCTGAATCCATATATGACTATATGCTTATTCGACTTTTCTGACAATGTAGAATAAAAATATCATAGCTTACTGAAAATTAGATCCAAAACTACATTCATCAGCATTATATTTGGGCTAATTTGAATGTACCTCTCACCCCTTATCTAGATGATAGATTAAGGAGAGAGGGAACTTGCAAATTCTCCCTGCTTTGTAGCAAATAATATCTATTTCCATTATTGCTGGTAGTACATTTTCTCATAGCTGATCTCAAATCATAGAAATGGCTTGTCCTTGCCTTCTTCTGGGATCTTTTTTGACTATTCAGCCCGGCTAATAACTGGAAATTCCTGAGTAATCCTTAATCTGAGTATTCAACCCTGTTTAGTTTAGCTAGCTGCTGCCAACTGTTATAGCTGATTACTGCTTAGATGTGTAGAGATCATGTAGTAATTTGCACAGAATGATATTGATCAGACCACCTGGTATTTTATCAAGGGTAGACATCAGTTTGGGTCAATGTATGTAACTGTGTGAGGCTTAGTCTGGATCAGGAATGCAGTGTGGAAGAGTTAACAGAATAACAGATTTGGAAGGAACCTTGGAGGTCTTCTAGTCCAAACCTCTGCTCAAGCAGGAAGCCCTATACCATTTCAGACAAATAGGTTTCCAATCTCTTCTTAAAAACCTCCAGGGTTGGAGCACCCACAACTTCTGGAGGCAAGTCATCCCACTGATTGATTAATTGTTCTAATTGTCAGGAAATTTCTCCTTAGGTGGTTGTCTCCTTGATTAATTAAAATCTGACATTCACTACATTAGAACTTTGCTGTACAAGAAAAGTAGATTCTTATAGGTTAGTTCTACCCATGATCTTAAAAAACCTCTGCAAATGTTCTAGTCCCGTTATGGCGAACCTATGGCATGTGTGCCCGAAGTGGCACACAGAGCCATGTCACCTGGCACACGCAGCATCGCCTGTTCCTCTTCCGGATTTCTGGTGCGCATGCAACTATCAACTGGCCTTTGTGTGTGCAGCAGTGCCAGAAACTGCAAGAGCATGCACGCCAGCCAGCTGATCAGCGCACATGCATATTCGGCAGTAACTGGAAGACTTGTTGGCCAGCGTGCATGGGCGCCAGAAACCGGAAGTTCATTTTCAGGGGTGTGCATGCGCCCTGGGCAGCTCCTCTTCCTGGTCGTGGCCCTGACGAGCACACATGCTTGAAGTGGTCCCTTTTCGGCACTTGGTGCACATCACTGTTCTCAGTGAACAGTGCGCATCACTGTTCTAGTCAGATCTCTGTCCCTGTAAACAATGGAAAGGGCCCAAAAGAGGATGAAAGAGGGATGATTGTCAGAGATCGGTACCATACACAATTGAGTGCTATACCGGTTAACTGCTTGCTTCAGTCCTGCGTACCATTTGGCCTCCAAAGCTGAGGAATGTGGCCTTTGGCCCAGAAAAGTTACTATTCGTTGTTCTAAGATATATGAAAAGAATAAGGGAACATAACTACTAACTGTATATTTACATTTTTATGTAATATGGCCCTTGAATTGATGTAATCCTGACACCTATGACATTTACTAGACTGAATGTTTTTACTCATGCTTGATATCAATATAATTACAAGATTTCAATTCTAGTATTATATATGTTTCCATATGTTTGGAGTAGGTTTCTTTCCCCTTGTGTTTACAGCCCTTTACCCTCTGTTTCTCAAGAGCTTCAGTAAATTGAGTGAATTTTCATTTTTCATATGGATGCAATGACATGGGGATAACTGTTCCATCTTGAAATCTGGGATCATTTGAGGCTATTGTGCAATGAAATAAATTCACTTTTCTTCTGTAACTGTTCTTGTGTAATTATGTCCTACTTTCCAAGCGGAATACATACTTTAAAGGTACTTACTGCATGGAAACAGTTCTTTTTTAAGGCATTTTTTCTAATTTCAGTCTCAAAACTAGACATAATAAAGTTAAAATGTGGGGTATGACAATCTTTAAAAAATGTGCACAAACACACATATATGCATCTACTGACAGAGTAATGAAAACAATGTAAGCATCAACTTAACAAAACAAGATCAGAACCTATATACTTTCACCTATATAGATATTACAGTTTCTAATTCTAATTCTGATCTGTGGGAAATTGTGAGGGAAAGACAACTTTATATTATATCTCATTGGGAAGTATTTCAAAGTTGTATAATGATGTCGTTTCTTGCAATTATGTTTTTATTTTGTGAATAACATGACCTGCTAGGAAATTGGGTAATGTATAAAGGTGGAATAAAAAATAATGCCTCCACCTCCATAACTTTATTTTAAATAGGAATATTTTAATAAACCAAAAGTACTTGAAACATGCTCTTTTGTCACTTCTAATTACTTCTCCACATACTACCTGCTTCTGTTACACGCTTCTGCCAATATTAGATAAGCTTCCTAAAAATATAACAAGAACTCCATACTTTATCCCTTCAACCAAGTCCTGACAATCATTTTCACCTCTTCATCAATCAAGGAGATGGAGATATTCCTTTAGTTGTGTGAAAACCTGTAAGTTGCATGTTGCCAAAACTAGATTGCAGGGTAGATGAGGTAAGACAATGAAATTCAACTTTGCAATTGTCTCTTGGTTGACTCAGGAGGTCTGAGGCTTAATATTGTCATGTTAGAACAAAAATTCATCCTTGAACATCTGAACTCTTATAGTGGTTTCAAAGTTTTGAGTGTTGGAATGTAATGCTCTGAGTTGATAATGGTAATATGTCCCAAGAAATTCACAAGAGTAACACCACCTGCTTCTGAAAAAACTTAGTCATAAAATTTCCTATTGAAATTTAAGATTTTGATTCCTCCCCCCTTCCAGTAGATGAAGTTTTGTGATCGTGTTCCATGGACTGACGCTTCATTTCTGGGTAATAATACTGAGCTCATATTTTGTCAGCTGTCAAACTGTCAACTTGTCAAGTTGACATTTGTCAACTGTCTTGTTGCTATGCTGTTCTTCACCTTCATCCTCAGTGTAGCAACTATTTGAAAATGTCAGTGCTTCAAATGTTCATGAGTGCTTATCAACATGTGAGGATCTCATCTTGCATAAACTTTCTAATATTGAAGAATATCAATAATGCAACTCTGTGAAATAACAAAGTTGACATAAATTTCCCTTTGAGGGATACCCATTGTCCTTAATCAATTCATCAACCTTGCTATTGTGAAACTTGTGAGTTGCTGTCACAAGTCCTCTGCTTTGCTTTTGATCACAGAAAACTGTTCTTTCCTTCGTTATATTTCATCTTCTTTACTTTTTTGGCCCAGTGTTGCCCAATATCAACATCACACAATCTGCATTTTGTGGTGACTTTCAGTTTAAGGGACATCTTCAGCAGTCAAAATTTGAGCTACAGTACACTGCTTAGACAGCACTGATGAATACTTATTTTAGGTTTGCATTTCATAAACAATAGCAACACAAACTTTTTCCACATCAACTTTGCATCAGCTAAAGTGAAAAAGAGTTGCTAAAGAATATATTACTTTAAGTGCATTGGAATTGCCATCTGTTGGCAGCTTATAATTTTGGTAAAAGTACTTTTCATTCAGCCCTTGCATTATTTCTTCTAAACAAAAAACAGAGATGGAAATCTTGCCTCTATTCAGTATCACCTAGTGACACTATCAATCTGGTTGTAAAAGGGCTCTAAAGAGAGAATGTAGCAATGGAATGGATTAGCAAAAGAAAGTTTTGCCCTAAGGATATATGAGTCTTGTACAGGTTTTCTTATGACAGTATGTTCTGATTTTCTCTCCTACAGCAGGATGCACCTATCACATTTCCCAATATTTTCCTGAATATCCCCACTTTTTAAAGAGATTTTGTGGGGCGCAAGCACTAAGGAGTAGTGCAGAATTGCCTCTGCAGAACAGAGTAAATGCAATGGATATAGTTTGTATGTGCAGGCCTACCTTTATAGTTCTACTAACTGAATACCAGTGCTCTGCTACGAAACTATGTGATCAGGCTTGATAAATTGACACTTACAGCTTGAAAATTAATGAGTAGTTACGATCAGCCTCTCCTCTCCCCTTCTCTCCCTCAGGATTGCCCCACAGAAGCATCCCCTATTCTATCCCCTGCTTGCTGCTGTGAAAGTAAGACTGAAACTGAAACTCCTCTCCTCTGCTTGTGTTTTGCATTTGGAACAGATTTCTTTTCAGGTGGGGAGTGGGAGTAGAACTCTTTAGCATCAGAGTGTGTTAATCATAATATAGGAAATACTAATGCTCTGATGGTCATTTTGAAAAATCCTTTCTTAGTGAGCACCTAGAAGCCAAGAGGAAAATACATGGCAAATTTCAAGTTTGTAAGCTTTACGGTTCTGGAGATTTTGTGATAATGTGTGAGTGGTATTTTGCTTTTATATACAGTATATAGGTGATATAGTTAGCAAGATCCCTAAATTATCTTTAATCCTCATGCCAACATATTTTATATTGAAACATATATTCATTGTATTGAAATAATGAATACACACAGAGAAAGAGAAACACAAACATATCCAATTTAATCTCGAGATTCTTCCCTTTGTCTCATCTATTAAACAAATCAAAGTTTAAGATTAACACGATGAGCCTTGCCTGGAGTCCTCATGTTATCTCAAGAGCTTCTTATAACTTAGATGGTTGCTCATTGTAAGATGAATTTATGGCAAATAAAGCAGCTCATTATAAACAATGTCAAAAGAGACTGATATGTGTAGGCCTCTACAGTTTTCTACTAAATGTCCTTTGAAATCCATCTTTCCGAAATTCAAAGATACATTTTTCAGTGTGAACTGCAATGCTCAAAACAATGTTTTAATCCTTCCTTTATTTGGTGAAAGGTTGGGATAATGTCAGCTATTTCTATTCAAAGGGAGACATTGGTGAAATGAAACAGACATTGTGTGAAGTATGAATAGTGGCTGGCTTTTGTTTCTATTTGGCAGGGGGAAAAAAGATGCTAAATGATAAGACAGTTGTAGGGCTTCTTTGGATTTTTTTTTAAAACCACAGCTATGTTAAAGAATTATTCCCTAATTAAAGAGTTTATTTATTTATTCGATAATCCATTCACTGTATTTATATCCAGGTTTTTTTTTCCCCACCAGAAGCTCTAGGTGTCATTCATGAGAATGTCGTCTAATTTTGCTTTCCACAACAACAGCACTGTGAGTGACCTCTGTGGTTGAATGGAGACTTGAACCTTAGCTTTTCTGGTCCAGGTTGGAACCTTAACCATGAAATAACCTTAGTGGGGTTTTTTGTTTTGTTTTGTTTTAATGTCAGTGGTGGGAATCCAAGCACACTGCTTCATAATTCTATATTTTATATAGAAATATATAAAATATATTTTATATATTTTATTGCTGAACTGCATTATGTGTCCTTCATAAAGGCCAGAAATATTAGACTGCCACAAATGGTTTGGTAGAGTCTTTACTTTTTTCATTTTTGTCCATTGATTTAACATTCAGTTGAATAACCAAAGTTTCAAGTCTTCATAATATACTTTTTTCTTTGCATTACCTCACATAGAAAAACCTGAACACTTTCTATAGCCTGGCTAGGTGGCTCAGTGGCTAAGACACTAAGCTTGTCAATAAGAAAGGTCGGCAGTTCGGCGTTTCGAATCCCTAGTTTAGGTCTGGACTAGATGACCTCCAAGGTCCCTTCCAACTCTGTTACTGTTATCAGCACTTGACAAAATAACCCACATTATTGTCCTGATAAGAGAAGGCAACATCTGGATCTAGGTTTGACCCTCAGGGATAAAAAAAAATTAAAAAATGTGTGTTGGGTGTGAGAAATAATTTAGGACAACAACCCTTGAAAAAGTTGTCTATCTGTTAGAAGAGTTAAGTGATTAGTACAGATCTGACATAGTTCATTGTATAGTTTTGATTTAATCCAGTTCATCTACCAAAAAAAAAAAAAAAAAGGTAAAGCTTTGAAGCAGTACTGGTGGAGAAAAAAATACTTATTTTATTACAGCAACCATCTTCTGATAAGAGATAGTTCCTCGTTTGTGAAAGTATCGCTCTTGCGGCAGGATGGGTTGCAAACTAATTTCATAATTAAATAAACTTTAAAAAGGCCATGCTATCTTCTGGCAAACAGCATTAATACTGAGCCCACAAGTTCTTAAATGGAATTAGTATTTTATTTGAGGGGAGGGGAAGTTCCTTGACTGAAACCAGAAGCAAGACAAAATTGCAAGTGAGATGAAAAGCTTTAAAATTAAAAAGGAAAACTGGTGAATTCCCCATTCTTGGGGAAACCAGTTTACATGTCAGAGTCTGGGCGTTTCTGAAAGACATCTTGACCTAGAAGTCTCACAGATGACACAAAATTATATGGTACCAGAGAATAAGAGATCGAAAGCATTTGTATATCATCTTTCTGATTATAATTTTTCCTGATTATACTTTCCAAACATTGGAGCAATCCTCACAGAAAGCCTTCAAGAGCCACAAATGACTTACACAATAATTCCATGTTTTTTCCCCATTTAATTACACTCGAAAATAAGTTATCTTCCCCTTAGAGGAAAGGAAGCCTGTATTCCCAATTTCAGTCTTCGTAACAAGACCAAAGAAAACTTAATTAATAAGTTAAGACAGGTTTACTCCAGAGTCTGAGTAATTGATTTTGCTTGTATAACAAAACATAATTATATGTCTTTGCTAGGACAACTTATATAGCCACTTGTATAAGAATTCACACTGAACGCAAGAGAAAAGTATCTGTTGGATATTTTAAAATGGCTGAAACAAAGTTGGGAAGCATGACAAAAGCACACAAAACAGTAGATAATAAGACTAATGTTATATAAATAAACTGAGAATAACAGCAGAAAAACTGGGTCAACATCAGGGGTGGGTTCTACTTACCTTTACTACCAGTTTGCAATGGGATCACACACGTGCGCTAGCTTTGCTCATGCACGCACCTCGCTTCTGCGCATGCGCAGATCATTTCTGATGATCAGGGTCAGTGGGCGGAGCCTCACGCCAGTTTTACTTCTGGTTCTATAGAACCGGTCCGAACTGGGGGCAACCCACCACTAGTCAACAGATGTGATGAAAGGCAGGGAAAAATGTTGATATGACAGGATATTGAGATAGGAGGGAATTGCAACAACAACAGCAACAACAACCACCAAAAAATTCTTTCTCGGGGATTTAAAACTACAGATGTCGACAGGAAAATATTTGTCTCCAAATATTATGGAAAAAAAGAATAAACAAAAGGCAGATTAAAAATCTCCATTCCAATCCTAAAGGTAGTTTTTAGCTTCCAGCTGCCTGCAATTACTGCGAGTTCAATTCTCACCAGGCTCAAGGTTGACTCAGTCTTCCATCCTTTCTAAGGTAGGTAAAATGAGGACCCGGTTTGTGGGGGCAATAAGCTGACTTTGTATAAAATATACAAAAGTATGAAGGCTATTGCTTAACACATTGTAAACTGCCCTGAGTCTCCGGAGAAGGGCGGCATATAAATTAAAAAAAAAAAAAAATCCTAACATATTTTTATTCAAACTTTCATGTTACAACCCATTGTGCTTGAGGAATGACAATATTGGATATAGCTTGTGGATGTATTTTATTAAAAAATACAAACAAAACAATTTAAATATGGGGAAAAAAAACTACACAAAAGTCCAGCAGAAACAGTCATAGGAGGAAAATAAATAAGGTAATTAGTTTTCATAGAAAGCATGACGGGGAAAAATCATAATCCTTCCAATGGTATCAATGAAATGTTTTAATTTGTGTTACAGTTATTGGATTGTGATGAAATATAAAATGATAAGAATCAGTTTGGGAAACTGTGAGTTTTAGGCCCATCTTAGGCACAAAGCCAGATGGGTGACCTTGAGCCAGCCACTCTCTTGCAGCCCTGGAAAGTAGGCAGTGGCAAGTCACTTCTAAAAAATGCCTTGCTAAGAAAACTGCAGGAACTTATCCAGTGCATCTCTGGGAATTGAACACGACTGAATGAAGAAAAAGAAAAGGTGATAGATAGTAGATAGATAGATAGATAGATAGATAGATAGATAGATAGATAGATAGATAGGCAGGCAGGCAGGCAGGCAGGCAGGCAGGCAGGCAGACAGAGATAAGCAAGTTCCTGAAACCAAAGTTTCACTGCTGAAAAGCACATTATGATGTATATATGGATAGACAGTATTACTGACAGATAATAAGGTTAGATTTAAAGCCATTAATTCTTAAGACTGAATGAGACTATTTGTTAACTATGTTAACAAATACAATTATGTCAAGTATTTAGCAAGCTTTTCTTAAACTCTGATTTCAGGGGCATCTGACCTGGAATAAAATGAAACATGGACACGTATAATTTAACTGTAGTAAGTCACAGTTGGTGGTGGTGTTAATATTGTGACTTAATTACATTTGAGAGAACAATAAAAGAGAATTTACGTTAAAGTTGAATCTCTATCTGCAACAAAGATTAGTTTAGAAGCTATTTTGAGAAATAAAAATAAGTGAACTGCTCATGTTGCAATAATTTAAGTAGATATAATCCACATAAGATTTTATGAACAAGCTGATATTTCTTATTAATGAACAAGAAAAATGACAAGAACAGAGTTTCTAGAAGTACAGGCTTTTTCACATGTGACAGACTGACAAGTCATAACCAAGACTGTTACCTCAGTTGCTGTGTTTGCAATGTTGCAATGAAACATTTTTTTGTAAATGAATAAAATATTTAATGGGGTGGGGGGGAAGCATCATCTCTTTATTTTAGTTTTGTCCTGCTTTTCTTTTAAAAGAAATTCAGAATGGTGCACAGAAACTGAGCAATAAATCTTCACCCTCCCAAATATTCAATAAAAGAGTTAACAATAAAACTTTTGGCTGTTAAGCCAGACAATAAAAACAATAGAAACGCAAAAAGGAGTTATCAAATAATTATAGGAAAAATCATTTGAAAGGCAGGCTGGTTCTGGTGAAGTTATTATGCTCAGATTTTGGGGAGCTAGCAAAGGTGCAGAATAAATGAAACACAGCAGTGGTGGGTTTCTACTGGTTTGCCCCGGTTCGGGAGAACTGGTAGTGGCAGCGGCAGAAGGCTCCGCACACCCACCCGGACATCATCACGGATGTTCTGCACGTGCTCCTGGTTCCAAACTGGTAGCAAAGGTAAGAGGAACCCACTACTGAAACACAGCTATTTTAGGAACAAATGCACAAGTGATTGGAGGAGATGGGGTACATTATTACAGAATAGCCAAAGGATATGTCACTGCAGTTCAGAATCACAGCACTACCATTAAATGAACAGACATAATCCTCAGGACAAGGTCAGTGTTTGCTTTCTAATCACCAAAACACTGATATTGTTGAGTCTGCTTCACTGCTACTATTGTTAGTTGAGCTCCAGACTTCAAAGACCCCTTTTTCTCAAAAGACACTCTTGCCTTCCTTTAATTTCCCTCCAGTTCACAAATTAGGGACCATTTCTAATCCCTGCTTTGACCTGAATTTTAAAGATACCAGGCCACTGGTCCCAAATGCAGTCTGTCACAGGCTGTGGGTTAGACAACGTTTCTTGAACCTGCTGTGCAGTTACTATCTTCTTGATGCACTCAAAAAACAGATCAAAGTCATCAGATGGAGGAAATGATAAGTTAGCATAGAGCAACAAAGCTTATTTTGGAAAGATGGGCATTTAATAGAAGTTCTCTAAACTTTGTGGAGCTCAGTGAGAAGCAGGGGTGGGGGGGCATGTGGATTAAAGAATTAAATTAGAATAAAATATAAACCAATAAAGGCGAGTCTTTGTAGTTCAGGGTTGAATTCAAGGGTCCTTGGTGTTCTCTGAGCTTGGTTGTTTCTTGCAGACATTTTGTTATCTAAACTGGATAATATCATCAGCACTAGTAAGGAGTGGAGTTTGCTCTCAATTTATATTTTACTGGCTTGCATGAACCCCAGCTAGCAGTCAGAAGACATGATAAAAATTCTTTAATTTAACAACATGTGGACAGACTTAACCATAGTTTCAACTGGGAAACCGTGACTTGGAACCCTGACACTCTGAAAAATCAGACACTAACCTGCCCGGACATCATCACAGATGTTCTGCGCATGCGCAGAAGCGCTGCACGCAAGCAAAGCAAGCACATGCACATACGTGCTCCGCTCACAGTTCCGAACCGTAGTAAAGGTAAGTGGAACCCACTACTGCTTAAGAGTTAAGAGGGATACAAATATTAAGAAATGCAAGTTAAGCTAAGCTAAACTAAGCTAAACTAAACTAAACTAAACTAATCTAATCTAAACTAAGATAAGGTAAAATAAACTAAGCTAAACTAAACTAAGCTAAATTAAGTTAAATTAAGTTAAGATAAGTTAAGTTAAATTAAGTTAAGTTAAGTTAAGTTACTATAAGTTGGATACAAATATTAAGCAATGCAAAATGGAAACTTCTTTTTAGCATGTGAACTTCTAGTACATCTGAAATACCTATATATTTGGCCAATAAAACTTTTTTTGGAATAAAACCTTGATCTCCTGCCTAGTTGCCAAAATCCCTTATAAAAAGAAATCTACAACAGGTTCTTTATACTTTTAATGTAAAACCAATTAAATTTCTCTCCTGGCTGTGGAACTAACCCAGGGAGGATTTGATCTGTGGATCTCATCACAGTTTCTGAACTGATCTCATTATCTTTTAAATTTTAATCTGTTCTTTTCAGACCATTCAACTGCTGACAAAATGAATATACATTAAACATAGGTTCTGGAGTTTTTATGATGTGTTTATTTGTAAATTCTATTATGCTTGAGGAGGATTAATATAAATATGAAATGTGCTCTCTAAATTAGATACCGTGGACTGGTTACACTGCATCAGCCATACAGCAACAGATAACAAAGATGCCTTTTATTCTCATTTTATCCAGATTTCATCTTGGTAGCTACAGTACTTCAGAGAAAGATGTGGATTTTAATTTCCCACTCTAAATTTTAAATTTTAGGGAGATGGACAAGTAATCTGCCACTTTCATTTGCACAGAGTTTCTAGTTTTCCCAAACAAGTTCTTTGTGGCTGTGCTGTTTAGGTATTCATACTTGGTCATACATACATCTCATGTTGTATATATTTCTGTATGCTTCTCTGAAAGCACTTTTTCCATGTTTCTCTTAGGAAAAAAAAATGTGTGGATATGTACTTTTCTTTATTGTGAGCAAGTTTTTGAACAGCAAACTACATTTAAACATTCTGAAGGTGCATATCTAAGGGGAATGGAATCTTTATTGTCCAATGACCATAATAAAAATAATGATGTTATAAAAAGACTACATACTGTACATATGTGCAGGAAATGTTCATCATAAAGCTAAGTATGCATGTTGAGCATGTAGCCATGTCCTTTTATATATAACATAAGAAAATCTGGCTACATTTAATATGACAGAATCACACTTACAAAATTTATTTATTGTAAGTGTGAAGTTATCAGTACTATAAATGTATATCACCATAAAATGGGTAACATAATAAAATGTGATTTACATTTTTATTAGTCCTTCCACTGCATAGACCTTAAACAAATTGAAATATCCGTGCATCTCCCTTTCAAGAGTATTTTAAGGGTATTCTTATACATCCCCATTTTTCCTACTTAGCCAGATTAAAAACAGCAAAATTGGACTGAAAATTCTGATAGATCCTCATTCATCTTAGTTTTAATTGGTGAGCCAAATGTTCCGCCTTTTATCCATTATTTAATAGAACATTGTAGCTTCTGTTGTACAAGAATCCCACACTCATGACAGAGAGAAAAAGTATTCATTTACATACATCTTTTCTGTTTGAGGGTTAGAATAGGAATTTGCAATATTCTTAAACTGTCCCTGGTCGATGTATGATAAGCTAAAAGTGCATATTAAAATAAAATAGGAGGAGACAAAAGAACATTTTTTAAAAAAAAATCACTTTTATGTGATAATTTTGTAATAACTTTCCACTTCTTTCTTACTGAAAAAAATTAAAGTTTTATACCATATAAAGATTCTGGTTCTGGTAGTTAGGTTAAGTAAGGTTTGGGGCAGGGGTGCTATTCAGCAGGTTCTGACAGGTTCTGGAGAACCGGTAGTGGAAATTTTGAATAGTTTGGAGAACCGGCAAATACCACCTCTGGTGGGCCCCAGAGTGGGGTGGGAATGGAGATTTTGCAGTATCCTTCCCCTGCCACGCCCACCAAGCCATGCCCACAGAACCGGTAGTAAAAAAAATTGAATTCCACCACTGGTTTGGGAGCTAATAAATCCCTTAAAACTCTGACTATGTGACTCTGCCTTCAACAAAACGACATTGAGTTTGCCTTTTAGTCAATTATTTGCATCACAAAGTTTGTGTTCATCTATATCCCAATCTTTTGCTAACTTCAGCAGCCTAGCTCGGGGCAGCTATTTTCCAAACATGATGAAACCCTTTTCCTATTTCCAAGTAGAAATTAAAATTTAGATTATATTGTATCTTCTCACACATCCATCTTATACGATCCAATGTTAATTTTGCAAATAAAATTCATTTGTGCAAACATGTCTAAGTTGCATAATTTATTTCCTATGGCAGAAGTTAGGCTACTGATTTGTACTCTTTTTAATTTAGCATTTCAGAGCCCAGGAATTTAGTCTTCATTTCATCAACAAATGGAAATCAGTGAATAATAAAAGAAAAACACAGGCTGCATTATGTTTTAAAGCCAGGATGAATTAGTGTAAAACACATTGAAATAAAGCTCAGAGTTTTATACTTAATCTAATTTTCTTTTCCCAATTACAATCTCTGGAGAAAGCATATATTTTTACACCTCTGCTTTCAAACTGATACATTGCCATTCTTAATGACACATTTAAATGCAGAAGTATATCAATGAGTGGAGAACATTACCTTCTAAACTGGACTGCCTAAAATGTCTCCAAATCAGTTATCATAATCTGCAGGTGTATTTTTTCAGCAACATTTTTTTTTCACTTAAAAAGTGCCAAGTACATTAATGCAAAGTTATAACAAAATGAAGAATGAATGATGACAGATGAGGAAAATGATTATGGGATGGGAGGGAAAACGGGAGACTTATTTGGCCTCAGTTATGCAACTGATGTTTACCTTTTCAATAAGCCGCATAATTTTGCATGGGGAAAACAGTAATTAAAATATAATGAATCACTACTGAAGAATGGCAAACACAATAACTTCCCCAATTTGGTATCCTCCAGAGGTATTCAGGGTGTTTGTTGAAGGAGATGACCAAATGAAGTCTTGGCAAGCAAGTGATTTTTACACAAATGGCAGCTATAGACTGAAGAATAGACAGCTGATTAGATGAGCCTAAAAACTGAGGACTACAGAGTTGAATCCTCCTAATATTAACAATTTGGATGTAAAATTGCACGGGTGGACATTTTATCCAATATAGCTTAATTTAACCTACTACAAAACGTTGAAGATATATAACACATTGTTGTGGGCCATACTCAGCTCTTTAGAAGAAGATAGAGATACATGTAGAAGGATAGTTGAGTGAGTGGAGTTAAAAGAATGATTTAATAGGGTGAGTGGGGCTTCTAGCATTCCAGTTTTTGGAGCTAGCACCCTTTCTCCACCCCTCTGATTGTGAGCAATCAAGAGCTATCCCATTAAGATCTACAGTTTCCTCAGGAATGTTATTATGCAATGAGATTAATATTGGAACCTTGATATCCCTAGAAATTTATGGAGAGAAAACATGGAATATATCCTATTTTTAGGGGTACCCTAAAAATCTTTCCTTTTGTTTTTTGCTGTTCTCTCTTACCAATAACCATTTATCTTCCTTTTGTTCTTTCAGAATATTTTCTCTACTTTTTTTGTTTTGTTTTTTTTTTTCTCCTTCAGCATATTTAAGCAACATATTATTGTATCTCTCCAAGCTTAGAGCTCAGGAGGGCCCACTGAATTATGTTGTCAGTAAAACTGTAAATTATTGCAAAAGATATAACCTCTTCTTCTCCGATTATCAGCTCAATGGATGCCCTTATAACTCTTGAGTTCTTTAATACCTCCAAGTACTTTATTGTTAGACTGATTGGCAGCAACAAAGATATAACAACAAAACAGAGATAAATCACAAGAAATAGAAATGAAAGGAGAAACACAAATGCAATGGGGATATGAAGTGACTGATCATAGATATGATAAATCCGATCAACTGCCCATCAATCAGTCTCAAATGATGTTTCATTGTTGCATATACTTACCTAGATATATCTGATTGAGGAAATGTACTTACCACTGAAGGTCATTTTCTCCTGGAAGATGTGATAAAATGCTCTAATTACACAACATTTCTACACAGGGATTGTAGAAAGCCAATCCCTGTAGAAATTAAGGGATGTGGAGGCATCACCAATTCCACGTCTAAGGAGCTGAGAGAAATCTTCCTAGTCAGGCTTAGAGGAATTGATCCCTGGAGGTGGGCATCATTCCAGATAACTAAGCTTCCTCATTATTTGAGGTATATTGTAGAAATGGCCCAGAGGGTTAAAGAATGTGGTTCAAAGTTGCCTATACCTGGTAACCAATGCACAGAGTGGTTTGCTTCTTTGTTTTATGACACTAGATGTTTTTTTTTCTCACTTCCATTTAAATATGGGTCAAACATGCCTCAATATCATTTTCCTCTGAGGTCCTCATGATCTCATTCCATCCTATACTGAGATAGTCTTAAGACATGCACATGTTAAAATGGCAACTCCCCCCCCACCTCAACTAGGGGTGAAATCCAGCAGGTTCTGACAGGTTCTGGAGAACCGATAGCGGAAATTTTGACTAGTTCGGAGAACTGGCAAATGCCACCTCTGGCTGGGCCCAGAGTGGTGAAAGAATAGAGATTTTACAGTATCCTTCCCCTGGAGTGGGATGGAAATGAGATTTTGCAGTATCCTTTCCCTGCTATGCTCACCAAGCCATGCCCACCAAGCCCCACCATGCCCACAAAGCCATGCCCACAGAACCAGTAGTAAAAAAATTTGAATTTCACCACTGCCCCCAATCTTCCTTATTTCAAGAAGGTTTTGCCACACACAATCTGATGCACTTTTTTTTTTTATTTGATTTATATGCCGCCCTTCTCCGGAGACTCAGGGCGGCTTACAGTGCGTTAAGCAATAGCCTTCATACTTTTGTATATTTTATACAAAGTCACCTTATTGCCCCCACAAACTGGGTCCTCACTTTTGTTGACCATTCTATCAGCATCACGATCACTTAAAGTAATCCTTGAGGGTATGTTCCATCTGATATCTCTGTGCTGGTTGGAGTTGAGATCCTGGGCAATCTCCTCCAAAGCTCTTTTACTTTGGGCAGTAGGATAGTCTGGTACTTTCATATTAGGATCTTTTCCTGATCCAAATCTTTACTGCCAGGTTTTTTTGCTGATCCCCAGTTCAAAGAGCTGCATTGATTTGAACCATAGTTGACCTGTGGTAGTGGTGGGAGACAGGTTGCACAACGAAGGGGGAAGGACAATCAGTTCTCTCTATTGCTTCATGGTAAAACTCAGAGGTGAGTTTCAGCAGGTTCTGACAAGTTCTGGTAGTGGAAATTTTGAGTAGTTTGGAGAACCAGTAGTAAAAATTCTGACTGGCCCCGCCCCCATCTATTCTCTGCCTTCCAAGTCCCAGCTAATCAAGAGGAAATGGAGTGGGGAGGGAATGGAGATTTTACAGTATCTCTCCCCTGGAGTGGGGTGGGAAAGGAGATTTTACAGTATCTTTCTCCTGCCACGCCCACCAAGCCATACCACACCCACCAAGCCATCCCCACAGAACCGGTAGTAAAAAAATTTGAAACCTACCACTGGTACAACTCTCCTGGTGCCTGCCAGTACTGAATGGTCCACCTTTGAACACAGAGGTAAATCAGCACTACATTCATATAAAGTAAAGGTGTTAATTACAGTGAAAATCAGCCAAGGATGGGATTCCCAGTCAATGCACATGTGGAAAAAAAACTTTGTTAAAATTAGAACAAGTTTTGATATAAATTACATTCATTCATTCATTCATTCACTCATTCTATTTATGTAGTGGCCCATCTTATAACCAACCCAACTCTAGCAGGTTCCCAGGCAATGATCTGATCTCATCATTTGTTAAAATACAGCTCTTCCCAACCCTAGCTCTCATTAAGGAAAGTGATTGTTGGATACTTCCCTGCTGGTTGGGAATGTTTTGTGGGGAAACAATACTAGTGTATTTCACCACTCCCCACCCTTAATGTGCTGTGTCCATTGTAAATGAGGATAATACCATTTGCCATCACAATTTGCTACTGTTGCTACTGATAAAAAATAGTAATTAGCTTTCACCTTGTGAAATGTAACTTCTTGAGTTTCAGGCTTGAGTTAACAAGACAAAAATCATCTTAAAAGAACTTGATTTAAGACAAGGAAAGTTGTTTATCCTTCCTTCCTTTTCTCTCTTAGATCTGCTAAAGAAAGCTGTCTTTAAAAATGAAACTCAGATTTCAGGAATTGTTCAAGAGTAAACAATTTAATCCTTCTCATTAGAAATATGACAGGTGGTTACTCCCACGTCTTATTTCTAATGACAAATTTATTTAACAAAGCTGTAAATTGCTTTCATTGATTTATTTGATATCTAGATTAAAATTTATTTAAAAATTGTATATTTATTTCTTATCCAACCTAAGCTCAATCAAATCAATGAACTATTCATTTTATTCACTGAGTAATAGGGTTGCAAAGATTAATTCTTAGCATTGTGGGGCATTGTGGGATTGCAAAGTTTGAAAAAAAAATCCTGCTATAATTCTTGAAAGGGAAATAATAAATGGAAGATTGGTGATAATGATGTTGAAGATGAAGACAGATAGATACTGTATTTTTCGGAGTATAAGACGTACTGGAGTATAAGACACACCTTCTTTTTTTGGAAGGAAAATGGGGGGGGGATTCTGCCTACCAGGTATCCACCTGGCTAGTTCCAGCACATTAGTTCGCTCATTGGTTTTGAGGTTGGGGCTGGTTGGGGCGTCATCTTCAGCACATTAGTTCACTCACTGGTTTTGAGGTTGGGACATCAACTTCAGCACATTAGTTTGCTTGCTGGTTTTGAGGTTGGGGCTGGTTGGAGGGAGCAGCAATTAGAAAAGCAGGCAGAGCACAGAAGATTGCTTCGCTCATGTTGGGGCTGAAAAACAGCTTCAAAAGCACAGCTGATCCTCAAAGGGAGCTCCAGTGACTAAAGCAGGAAAAGCACGGAAGGGGTAAGAGAAGGCAGCAGCTGTTCTGGGTAATCATTTTGGGCACTGCGGGGTTACATTTAGAGTATAAGATGCACCTAAATGTTCGGTCTCTTTTAGAAGAGAAAAAAGTGTGTCTTATACTTTGAAAAATACGATAGATAGATAGATAGATAGATAGATAGATAGATAGATAGATAGATAGACAGACAGACAGACAGACAGACAGACAGACAGACAGACAGACAGACAAGCAACACCATTTTTTTCGCCATAAATGTTGTGGGGAAAGATTGCTACACAATCTTTACTATTCTGGGTGTGGTCTGGGTGTGGTCTGAATTAAGGTAGATACTTTTAGATGACTCAAGCAAATAAGAGAAGCCAAATATTCCAGAGCTCCAGAAAGCCCTTTTGTCTTTCATAGACAGTATTCTCAAGCTTGTTGAAGTTTGCAAAGATGAATAGGCTATCTCCATCATGGCAGTAACTGTATATTTCACAAATTGAAAGAAAACAATGAGGGTGAATGAAGGTTAACATCAATTTTCCTGAGCTCCTACTTCCTTGCCTCCATGCTTGTTTGATATATACTGTATGAAGCTATACAGTGATACATTTATACAGTTGTTAGCTAACAGAAGATAGAGAAAAGGGAATGACTGAGAACAAACTAGAGGCTGTGAAAAGAAAATTGCCTGAGAAAAGCAGACAAAAGAAAGAAATGCTGCAGAGCTAGTTCTGGGACAACCTCCATCTAAACAATCAAAACTTCAATCAAACCTCCTATTCTGCAAAGAAACTGCAAGTAGTTCATTTCTTGTTTCAAATAGATATGAGTCACTTGAATGGGATCTTCTCCAAACAGAAATGGAAAAACAACCATTATTTGAGAACTCAAAGAAGTTCTAGTTGAAAAACCTGGTTTTGTTATTAAGCCTGAGGCTCCTGATGGTCTGGGTAAGCTCATCATGGGTGTGTTAAATGCATCTTCTCAGTTGCTGTATTAATGTTACACTATTTCTGTTGCTTTTAATTTTGGTTGCTTTGTACATTTTTATCCTATTTCATGTGTTAGCGAGTCATGTCCAGAGTCATGCTTATCAGATACACAGCCATATGAATAAATACATAAAGAAATTTAATTGAGAAGTCATTTCTTCTCAATTTCCTTTCAAATCCCTTCATTTCTCCCTGCTAGTCCATTATGGTATTTTCAAAGGAGTCAAGAATATATAGACACACAACTAGGGGAGACTGTTTCACTGGGATGTCTCAACTAAACTCATGGCTAAAGAATGTTTTCTAACAGCAAAAGCAATAATATTACTTTTTAAGTAAGTACATCTTTTCTAAGCAAGAACTAGGAGTATTGAAAAGTTATTTTGAGTGGGGATTGCAAAAAGAATGTTGAATTAAAGCTCAAGTGATTGGGAAAATAGATTCCCATTTTTGGGAAAGAGGGCTGAAGAATTTCAAGATAATGCAACCATAAAAGTTTATAATCATGTTCAATTTAAATACTCTTACCCCACTATGGAGATGAACAGTGGCATTTCTGTTCATCATAAAATTTCCTTAGGTATAAAAGAAGTTACCCCACCAAAGTTTGTTCATTCTTTGCAAATAAATCAAGTGGCTCGAAGTGAAACTTTAGCTTATTATTTTTCAAATCATATTTGAGTCTTCCATGATGGACTAGTAAATTATTTCCTTACTTTTTTTACCCCTACCAGGCTACCGAGTGCTTCAAAAAATATTCCTGTTGCAGTTAATTATTCCTTGTGTTTGTCCTTGATAGAACGAAGTTTTGAACCTAACATGCAGAACAAGGTGAGACATCATACTGTTGAAGCCCACCTAGTCTGTACCTGAGGCATGTTGCCTAAGGTTGTTCTACATCTGCAGATGGGCATGGTCTCCAAAGATGTTAGAATTTGCTATTGTTTTCTTAACTTCCGCTTAAAGCTAATTTTCTTCCCTATGAGTTTAGTCCTCTTGGTGTTTCAAGAGCATTTTAAGTCAATATAGCTTAACAAAAAACTGTTAACGAACTCTGCTCCCTATGATTCTCATTAGGAGATTTCACCCACTAGGTTTGAAAGTGCCAGACATTTTCTGAAGCAGCATATCTGGAATATTTTCAAATGAATTGAAGCTTGGTCCTTTACTTTACTTGGTCCTTTTTTTATTATTATTGTTTTCAGCTTAAGAGGACCTTTACTCTGACCAGGCTGAATTCATTGCCCTCTGCTTTTCTTGGAACGTTACAAAAGCATCCTCTTTATATCAAGAGATAAGTCTTTGTGAGGTTGGCTTAGAAGACTCTTTGAGCCATATGCTTTTTTTCTGCTCTCTTTACAGGAAATCCCAGGAGTTGTTCATCCATGGCATCCTGATGAGTTTCCCAGGTAGAGAGCATGACTTCTATCTGTCAAACAATATGTATGACCAGGTTTCAGGTGTATCCTCTTCGACTATTCAATTTTGTGCCTCTATATGTACATCCATCTTTCACTGTGACTGAAGATTTGCAATAATGTATACAGTACTGTGTGCTTTTCTTTTATATATACATACATGCGTATACTTGTTTTATTCTATTTGACTTCTAATTTCTATGACCATAATATAATAAGATTAATTAAGGGTCCCCCCCCACACACAAGGGTGTTGTTTAAATCAGTAAGAGCATGACACATATATTATATAAAATATACCCTGGTATTTACTTCAATCAAATCTGTTTTGAAGTAAATTAGTCTCAGTAACTAAAGCTGAACCCAGCTGGGCTCATATATTGCAAAAATAAATGGCATTGTTGTGTAAAAATTAACTTAGAATTTATTCTTTATTTTAGGAATTTATGCCATATTTTGTCCTGAATACCTATGAATGCCTAATCCAAATCAAGACTATAAACTCCAGCAATTTAACAGAATTGTAAATTTTCAACAAATGCCATTGACCTTGATGGTGTTGATATACTCTTTCAGAACCTTACTATCAATTGGAAGGACTCCATCCATAGTTCTATGTATATGTGAAGCATTACAACAACAGCAATAATAAGCCTCCTTGTTTATTTACATAAATATAATCCCGAATTAGAGAAATAATTAAAACATGAAATTGCAAATGTATACCAATACGTTCTCATATCCATGATTACTTTAGATTCAGTTCAGTTTTCCTGAAAGTTAGACATCTTTCACAAAATGATATGATCTGTAAAGGAGAAACATCAGCAATAAATCCTAATTTCAATCTCTGGCAACTCCAGTTAAAAGCTTTTTGTTTCAAAAGCTCCAATTCTACCTTCATGTTTTATGAAAACTATAGCTAGACACCATAGCCAATAGTACAGATTAGTATTTCTCAAACTTGGCAACTTTAAGATGTGTAGACTTCAACTCCCAGAAGTCACCAGCCAGCATGTTCACTGAGGAATTCTGGGAGCTGGAGACTACACATGTTAAAGTTGCCAAGTTTGAGAAACACTGGTGATATATTGAAGGTAAAAGAAGAGTGGAATAGCAGAGGGTCAGATGGTTAGATAATGTCATTGATACAATGATATGAATTTGGGCAAACTCCGGGAGATAGTGGGGGATCGGGGGATGGCATGGTGTGCTATGATCCATGAGGTAACAAAGAGTTGGACATGACTTAGCTGAGTGATACAATTATAACACTAATGCTTTTGTAGTAAGAGCAAAAAGAGTGATATAATTAAACACTAATGCTTTTAAAGCAAGATTTTAAAAAAGCTTCATTTTAGTTCTCATCTGAGTTAGGATACCAAAAATGAAATCTTTGACATACCCCAAAGAACTTGAAATACTATTGTCCAAAATTCAGCAGAATTCTGGGGTGAGTTCCAGGGAGCTCACTTAAGCTTATAAGTCTTCAATGATTTGTATGGCATGACGATAGAATCCTGTTCTCTTTTCCCAGGACCCTCTTTAAGGATAGTCATCCTGAAGTTCCAAGACTCATACTTATAGCCCCCTTTTTCCCTCTCAACACCATTTTTATTTTATTTCTTGGCCAATTATTCTTTATTTTTCTTGAAGGCCACTCGATAGGAGACATATTGATATTTTGAAATCAGCTGCAAATCACACTCTACGAGGCATGAATGGTACTATTACATTATCTAGTTATAAGGCAGCTCAGTAATGTATGAAACTGGGGAAGATAAATTCACTGCAAAACACTTCAAAGGTTTGTTTGTAAGAAAAGCAGAGAAGGCAGACAAAAATACAAGCCAGTTTTTACTTCCTATAAATACCTATTGTAGCCAACCATTTAGTTACCAATAGACTCAGCCACCCATATAATCATTTTAGGACGTTACAACATCCACAGATGTTAAGATTTATGACAGGAATTCTTTTCCTTTTCTTTTCAGAGGCTAAATTATCCATATTTATGGAATGATGACAAATCTGCCACCTCGGCTGTTGTGATTGTTGCCGAATACATTGATGTGTTATTATTATAGGAGGTGCAGTGAGGTCTCACAATTTCCGTTTCACACCATACACTTACAAATTATTCTTTTGCTTGATGGCAGACTATAATCTTATACACCAGTGCTCTCACCTGCTGAGAAGCAAAGCTTCCTGGAACTATATTTAAAATACCTTAAGGGCTTAAACAAACTAGCAGCAGCCGAACAACTATGTTTTCAGTAGTAGGGCTTTAGTATTATTTATTTAGTTTAAAGGTTTCTCTACTTCATAGTACTGGAGAAAGTACAATAGAAAGAAAGCAAGAAAGAATGAGAGCAGCTTTAATTTTCAAAAGAGAAAGTTGTGTGTGTGTATGTCTGTGTGTGCTCTACCTGATTCAGTTGTTTCAGCTACAACTTTTCACAGTTTCAGTCACAAATTGACTTCTGTGGACCTTAAGTGCAGTGATGGGATTCAGCCAGTTCGCACCACTTGGGGAGAACCGGTTGTTAACTTTCTGAGCAGTTTGGCAAACTGGTTGTTGGAAGAAATCATTAGGGCAGAGAATCGGTTGCTAAATTACTTGAATCCCACCACTGCTTAAGTGGTTAGTAGAGGGGGCGTGCACAAGTGCACTAACGTGCCTATCGTCCCTGTCATTGTATTTTTATTCTTTTATTCTTGTTCTCGTTTTTGTTTGTCAAATTCTAATAAATAAACAAACACACACACAAATCTACTAATATGGTTTCTTTGCCTAGAGATTACAATTGGTACATTTATTCTGTTTTTTTTTGTAAAAGATTGTACAAAACACCAAATTTCAACAGATTTTCAAGCATAATTGTACATAAATAGAGGGGGCATGATGGCTCAGTGGTAGACGCCGAGTTTGTCAACTGTTGACACAGTTTGAGACCTGAGCTCCACACAATGGGGTGAGCTCCTGTTATTTTCCCCAGCTCCTGCAGTTTGAAAGCATGCAAATGCAAGTAGATTATTACCATTTTGTAAATAGAAAAGAACAGAACATATTATACTGTATATCATTAAGAAGACAGACATATCCACAATTAGTGCCACCATCAATGATTTTGGACAGAGTTAGCCACTGCATCCATTTCCTCTTACTTATGTAGCCATGGGAAGAAGGGGATAGAGCAAATTGTGATCTATTTTTTTTTAAAGAAGCAGCATTGCAAATTCTGGAGATATATATAAAGATCATCCTTATTTATTTCTTCATTTTCTTCCTCATGGTATCATTTATATCTCCACTTTTTCTTCAGGAGGTGAAGATGATATAAACATGACATTTTCACCTTGCAACAATTGGATTAAATCTTTCACTGAACTCTAGGGCTAAGTGCGGTCTTGTACAGTCCAATATTTTCAGGAGCATTTTCTCAAAGAGATAAATCAAGTCAATTCACATGAGGATTTGCAAACATAATTACCCTCCCCTACCTCATATATAGAATTACAGAATAACAGAGTTGGAAGGGACCTTGGAGATCTTCTAGTCCAACCCCCTGCCTAGGCAGGAAACCCTACATCACTTCAGACAAATGGTTATCCGACATCTTCTTAAAGATTTCCAGTGTTGGAGCATTCACAACTTCTGGAGGCAAGTTGTTCCACTGATTAATTGTTCTAACTGTCAGGAAATTTCTCCTTATTTCTAGTTCTCTCCTTGATTAGTTTACTCTCATTGCTTATTGTCCTGCCTTCAGATACTTTGGAGAATAGCTTGACTCCCTCTTCTTTGTGGCAGCCCCTGCGATATCGGAACACTGCTATCATGTCACCTCTGGTCCTTCTTTTCCTTAAACTAGACATACCCAGTTCCTGCAACTGTTCTTCATATGTTTTAGCCAGAGGTGAGCGGCACATGAATTAACAACCGGTTTGCCCCACACCAAAAATGTGAATGTGTGCCTTCTACGCATATGTGCGGCCTTCTGCGCATGCACTTTGCTTGTGCGCAAGCTTGCACACATGCACATGACTTTAAAAATGTGGCTAAATAGGAAGGCATAGTGCACAGGTCACAACTACCAGTTCACCCGAACCGGTCTGAACCGGCAGCAGCCCACCACTGGTTTTAGCCTCCAGTCCCCTAATCATCTTTGTTGCTCTTCTCTGCACTCTTTCTAGAGTCTTCATATCTTTTTTACATTGTGGCAACCAAAACTGGATGCAGTATTCCAAGTGTGGCCTTACCAAGGCATTATAAAGTGGTATTAACATTTCAGGTGATCTTGATCCTATCCCTCTGTTTATGCAGCCTAGGACTGTGATTCATTGCTTGCTTATCTTTTCCAGAATCTTCCCTGGTATTGAGGTCAGGCTGATAGGTCTGTAGTTTCCTGGATCTATTTTTTTCCTTTTTTGAAGATAGGAACTACATCAACTCTTTTCCAGTCCTCTGGCAGTTCCCCGGTGCTCCAGGATCTTTGAAAGATATAGATCAGTGGTTCTGAGATCTCGTCTGCCAGTTCCTTCAGAATCTTGGGGTGTAGTCCATTTGGTCCTCATGATTTGAACTCGTCTAGGGTAGACAGGTGCTAACTTACCATTTTCTTCCCTATTTTAACTTGTGTTCCTAGTCTGTTTTTTTGTGGTGGTGTTTTTGATAGGTTGTGTTGTTTTTTTGCTTTTGTGTAAAGACAGATGCAAAAAAATGAGTTAAGTAGTTCTGCTTTCTCCCTGTTGCTTGTCACCTTCTTGCTACTTTTTCCCAGCAATGGACCAATTGTTTCCTTTACTTTTTTCTTGTTTGTAACATGTTGGAAGAAGCTTTTGTTTGTTTGTTTGTTATTTTTTACTTTTGTTGCAAGCCTTTGTTCATTGTGAGCCTCAGCTTTCCTCACTTTATCTTTGCAGGCTCGGGCTATTTATTGATATTCTGCCTTAATTATTTGCCCCTCTTTCCACTTTTTATACTTGTCCTTTTTGTCTTTCAATTTATCAGAGAGTTCTTTATGCAGCCTTACTGGTTTCTTTTGAGAGCTGTTATTTTACTTCTTCATTGGTATTGTTCTAGACTGGGCTTTTATAATCACACTTTTCAAAAAATTTCCAAGCTTCTTGAGTTGTTTTCCCCCTTGAGTATTCTCATCCATGGAATTCTTCCCAAGCTCTCTCTAAATTTATTGAAATGAGCTCTCTTAAAGTCAAAGACTCTAGTTTGACTTTGTTCTATTGCTTGTTTAGTTTAGTTTAGTTTAGTTTATTTGATTTGTATACCGCCCTACTCCCGAAGGACTCAGGGCGGTGAACAGCCAACAATAAAATACATAAATACACAAAATTTAAAAACCCGATAAAATCAAATTAAATTATTTGGCCCAGACAAATTAAAATACCCCAATAATTTAAAAACAGATTAAAATTTACATATTTAAAAAGGGAAGAGATTAGGCCAAGCCCACTTGATGGAATAAAAAGGTCTTCACAGCACGGCGGAAGGAGCGCAGATCCGGGATCCTCCGTATCTCCGGGGGGAGCTCATTCCAGATGGTAGGTGCCCCCACAGAGAAGGCTCTCCCCCTAGGGGCCACCAGTCAACACTGTTTGGCTGACAGCACCCAGAGGAGTCCCTCTCTATGAGAGCGTACTGGCCGGTGGGAGGCTATTGGTGGTAGTAGGCGGTCCCGTAAATAACCAGGCCCTAAGCCATGGAGCGCTTTAAAGGTGGTAACCAAAACCTTGAAGCGCACCCGGAAGACCACCGGGAGCCAGTGCAGCTCGCGCAGGAGAGGTGTTACATGGGAGCACCATGTCGCTCCCATTACCACCCGTGCGGCCGCACTCTGCGCCAGTTGGAGCCTCCGGGTGCTCCTCAAGGGGAGCCCCATGTAGAGAGCATTACAATAGTCCAGGCGGGAGGTGACGAGGGCATGAGTGACCGTGCATAACGAGTCCCGATCCAGAAAGGGACGCAACTGGCGAATCAGGCGGACCTGATAAAAAATCAGGTGATTGCATAATGTTGAATTCCAATATTGCATGATCACTCGCCCCCAAGGTTCCTGTAGTTTCAACACCTTCTATCATTTCATCACTGTTAGTGAGAATTAAGTCCAATATGGCTGATCCCCTTATTCCCTTCTCTACTTTGGGAAACAAAGTTGTCTGCTAGGTTTGTTAGGAACCTGTTGGATCTTCCACTTGGTGCAGAGTTTGTCTCCCAGTTGATGTCAGGATAGTTAAAATCCCCCATTACTATTGTGATGTGCTTCCTACATACCTTAGTTAGCTGCCTAGCAAATAGTTCATCTACATCTGTATTTCCTCTGTTTGGTTGGGTGGCCTATAGTATACACCTATGGCAATATCATTCCCCCCCTTTTAATATTGACCCAAATGCATTCAAGATAATCTTTGTCATTGTTGTGCTCTATTTCTGTAAAGATATAGTTATTTCTTATATATAATGCAACTCCACCTCCTCTTTTATTTGGTCTATTTAAAAAGTAATAATTTAAATCCCTTTAGCTGCATGTTCCATTTGTGGATTTCATCCCACCAAGTTTCCGTAATGGCAACAATATCATATCTGCCCTCATTTACTTTAATTTCTAATTCACCCTGTTTATTCCTCATACTCTGTTCATTGGTGTGTAGACATTTGAATCCATTTTGATTGATCCTGTGTTTACTGTCTACATAACCTGTGGTGTGCCTGACTGCCCCTACTTTCTTGCCACCAGTTTGATTAGTGCACATGGTATGGCATTCACTATTAAATGCTTGGTTTTGCTTGACAGCAAGGTTGATAATCTTACCCACACAAACATCTATGTTACATGCACTGATAACCGTATTAATTTTAGATTGCTGGGGACAGATATGTTCTGTATCAATCAATTCTCTGTCCCCACTGTTCAGTTTAAAAGTTTATCCAGAAAATCTGTGAATTTAATGCCAAGTAACTCAGTCCCTTTCTTTGATGGATGCAAACCATCTCTTTTGTACATGTTTTCATTGGACCAGCTGCAGACATCATGACTAATAAAACCAAAGCCTTCCCTTTTACACTACTCCTTTAGCCACACATTAAACTCCGCTACACACTGGCCTTTCCTTTTTTGTTCCTTATATATATTGGTAAAACCTCTGAAAATATAAGCCTACAACCTATACTACTAAGTTCATACCCCAAGCTCTGGAAATCATACTGCACAGAAAGTACATCTTTTTGTGCCATGATGTATAATAGCATCAACATCATAGTTCTTACTGGCATTCTTGACTATCTTTAAAATATGCCTCTTGTCTCAGCTGGCAGTGCCACCTGGCAGACACCTGACATCTTTCATAACCTCCATATCCTTTCCTAAATTTGCATCCCTTACAATTGAATCACCAACAAGAAGGTGGCTTCTCTTTTTGTATACTTTGCTCTTCTTGTGTGACTCATGTGTAATACCTGATTCACACTTTCCCTTTTCCAAAGTAAGTTCTTCATGTCAGATCATGATCTCCTGCTTATTTGAGTTATCATTATCTCAACTACCACTTTAGTGTCCCTATTAAGGTCAGCAAGGACACTGTATCTGTTATGCTGGGACACAGTGAAAGCTTTGTGTTTATGGAGGCAGGCTCACTCACATCACTTCCCTTAAGTTATCCTTTTTGAAGAGGAACCCTGTAATTAAACAAATTTTCTAGAAAGTGAAGGAATTCTATTAATCTTCCCTTATATAGTTTGGGGCCTCTTGTTTTGGAGCTTTTCAGTAATGATTTTCAAAAAAAAAGTTACTGTATGTTGCTTTTTGTTTGCATAAAGGCTTTCTACTGAAAACCTTCTAGAAATATTTCTTTCTGCAGAAATGTCCCTATTTTCATATCTGTTAATCCTTGGAATTATCCAATATTACCATCACAAACTATTTCCCAGTTACTACCAGGTCTACAAGTGGAAGAAGGTATTTTTCCTTGAAATCTGTTTTATACTCCCTGGCACTATATGATTGACTATAGTGCAATTTCTCAAAATGGTGCATTACATTAAAAAAAAAAAGAAGATTCTTGCATAGAGAAACAAAATAGCATTAAAACATATTAATTGCAACAATAGAGAGAGGAGGAGGAGGAGGGGAGGAGGGGGAGGGGGGAGGAGATCCAGCAATAAAGTGAATAGATTCAGTTTCAATGGCAATGAGAGAAGTCTGAAAGACAAGATTAGCAACAGATCATTGTGAATAAAAGTCCATGTATGTGGTTGCTAACAGTCAACCATGATTTGAAGGCATGTTATCAATTAATCAAATAAAAACTGAACTGTTGATTCATACATAACAAGTAAACCAATTACAGAGTCCGGTATCACTAAAACATTTTATGTATATGGTAGTATAGGAATAAGCACTCTAAGTCCTATCCCAAAGGCTTACAAAATCCACATTTGTAACACTGAAAATGGGAGTTAAATAATCTATATCCACATTTGAAGAATAAATAGTTTGTTAGACCTCACCAGTGGTGGGATTCAAATTTTTTTACTACCAGTTCTGTGGGCGTAGCTTGGTGAGCATGGCAGGGGAAGGTTACTGCAAAATCCCCATTTCCTCCCGATCAACTGGGACTCGGGAGGCAGAGAAGAGATGGGGGTGGGGCCAGTCAGCGGTGGTATTTACTGGTTCTCCAAACTACTCAAAATTTCCGCTACCAGTTCTCCAGAACTGGTCAGAACCTGCTGAATACCACCTCTGGACCTCACCCAATGGCTTCATGTAAATTTTAAGCAAAAAAATAGGAGGACAAAGTCCTGAGACACTCCTAATCTATGGCTAGATTGCTCTCCCACATGTACAACTCCAATTGCAACTAACCTAAGAGGAAGGAGAAAAATCACACTGGCAAACCCCTGAATTAGTCCAGAAGGATATTATGGTCAATGGTATGAGAGTCTCTTGAGCAGTCAAGGAGGAGTGGATGCACTTATCCCATCCTGAGTCTATCAAAGTTCATCAACAAGCATGACCAAAATTATCTCAATACTAGGTCCCGCCCTGAATCCAGACTGAAATAATTGTGCTGTAACTAGGCTCCCCTCCAGTCTACAGATGCAGCTGTGCTCTGATTGGCTGTTTGTATTCAGCCACGAGTATATAAGGAGCTGTCAAAGGCTGACAGCTGCTGTTCCTGTTAGCCGAGCAGCCATTGCTGGTCGCAATGCTAGCAAACCTGTTAGAACAATGTTAGTGAAATAAATCCTGTTAGTTTTTACCTCAACCTGTCTTGCCTCAGTCTGTTCGTCCCTAACAGGGACATAACAACTGCATATAATCTATTTTCTTAGAATTACTAGGATCAAACTTCTCCCAAGTAATAACCCAAGTACGTGTCTCAGGCAATTCCATTAACCATGAATAATTGGAGTCCAACTCAGTGTGGATCCTCAGAGGAATAGTTCTCAGCATTTGGTGGTGGTGGTGGTGGTGGTGGGGGAGTAGTAACATTTTAAAATGTAATATTTAATATTTCAACTTTCTTCCAATTGGCAGCAATACTAAGTAGACCCTCAGGAAGCAAAGACATTTTTCTTTTTCCTAATGTCAGTTCCTGTAAAGGTATTCAATAAATATAAAGTAGGATTAAGTGACACTTTTACACACAGAACTTTGGTCAACATTCTTCTATAGCATAGCATGTGCACTGTAAAGAAAAATAGATAGACTTTTCCTCACAGCCCTGTCAGCAGTTGGATGGAATACATCTGGAAGTGTGTACAAGCTGTACTGATATGCATCTAAACCTTATGTACTCTAAGTGATATGGACCAAGCTACCTTAGAAATCTCTATCATGGCCCATCTGTATCTGTAAAGGTTATATCCAAATATCTCACCCAACAACCCATTACCACTTGCAGATGAAGTTCTACTCAGATAAGAATAGATAGCAGCTGAAGTTATATTCCTTAGCTTCCAAAAGTAAAATAAAATAATAATAATAAAACAAGTGGTGTAAGATTTCTGTATGTGACAGGCTGAACTGTCAAATCTGACAAGAAGTCTTGAGGTTGTACAAATTCAATCCCTACTAAATGTAGGGAAAATAAGAAAATAAGAGTGATTGTTTCATATTAATTGGTTTTTTAGACTTGTAAATGTCTTTAGCTTTAACATGCCGTCTGTAATTGCTTTACCAGGGTTTTTTTTTAAACCTGTAAGAAAGATAGATGGTTTCTAATAGGATGTAATAGGAAAAGGGCACAAAAGATCTGAGATAGAACAGAACGTAAAAGAGTAATTAGTGAGTTACTTTGGTTTGTTGATTTTAGGTAACTTCATGAAAGGATGAATATTTGCCAAAAAAGCTGCAGTCTTGTGTCAATTCAATTTCTATTTGTTATCCTGTAGGTATCTCAAACCAATCAACTGTTTTAAATTAAATACATGAACATAATTGTATACATTTGGAAATTCCACCTTCCATGTACAGTATGTAGAAATTTAATGTTTGTTCATGAATTAAAAAGAGGAATTCTTATGTGTAAGCTGAACACATGAAGAAGCAGAGTTTGGATTCACTAACTGCTGCTTTTCCACTCTTATTACTTTTGACAAGTAAAGGGCAATTTTTGACTAGGAAGCACATTCTCATTCCAAGTGGGTTAGTGGGCTCTTCCTCTTCTATCCTCCATAACTTTTCTCTTTTCTCATCTTCAATCATTTCATTTCATTTTATTCATTCATTCATCTCAACAGTCTTCATTCATTCAAATTTGGTCTCTGAATCTACAGCTTCAGTCAGTTATTGAATGACTTAATACCTCTCATCAGTTTTGACTTCTGTTCATATTAACAAAACCTGGAGGACCAGTTTCCTCATCTCTGATAGAAGCTGTATTGTGCATTGTGTGTTCAATGATGTATATGGATGTCATTATTACCTGCCATCATGGTGCCACTAGATGGCGCTGTATTTAATTGTATCTAGATGGAGTAAGCATTCGGCATATAATCTCTTCTTGCTGGAGAAACAGGAAAATTTTTGTACAGCTTCTCAATTATAGTGAGACAATCACAAAGAAGAATCCCCAACCTCAACCCAGCAAAGACCAGGCCACAAGTTAAAGTGGCTAGGTTAACTCTGAAGCTCAACTGTCTGAACTGAAAATCTTCCACTCCTTCCAAATATTAAGGGAAAGAACAGCCTGTTCACTTCATCATTTAAATAGCAAATAATTGTTGTATTATATGTGTCTCTTCCAGTTTAGATGAAAGTTCCATGGTTTATACAGCATTTTGTAAAATTAGAGAATTATTTACAATGTCTTGATCCAACTCATGCCCTTGTTATTAAAAGCTATCAATCTAAACAAGTTGCTAAAGATGGAAAGTCACTCAGTTTTGCGCCAAGCAAGAAAATATAAGGGAGGGAAAAGAACAAGGGAATTCATTTGCAGCAATGAAGCTGTAATGGTGGATACTGTATCAGCAGCATCACAAATCAATTTTGCCCATGGCAACACTGATGTTTTCAAAGAAAGAAAGGAATAAAATAGCTTTGGAATATATCAGGTCCATGTTCTGGCCTTTCCATTTAAAGGGTAGAAAAAATTATGGCCAGATTTCTGTAAATGATCACAGGGCTGTATAAGAGAAGATAATCAAGACTAGAAGAGTGAATCCATAATTTTACTTGGCAAAAGCAAGCTCATATGACTGAAATAAACTACAAAACAAGCCTACCAAGTATTCTGTTACAAATTCAGCTAAACCATTTGACACCATTTTAAAAAAAAAAACAAAAACCAGCATTTGCTGCTTGTGAAACAAAATGGAGCCCATGACTAATTCAGAAAGAAAATTGGTTCCAGCTGAGAATATTATACATCTTAAGAAAAGACTGAATACAATACTTTTGAATCTGGATTTATTGCCCAAAATGCTATTATGTTGCAAACAGGTACACAGACACCACTCCTAGCTGCAGATACTTTGGGGATTCACAACTCAAGATATGCAGTATGCATGAGTGCAGGCAGCAGCAATACTACAAATGAGAAATCTTGACTTTTAATATAGATGCAGTTTCATCGCACTCCTTGACATGAAATATGCCTCTGCATATTCACAGGCACACACAGGCACACACATAAACCAATACAATCAGATCATATACTCTCGTCCCAACTCCCATGCTCATGATATTATTTAGGTCAAAGACTCTGTCAGATGTAAATGCCTTATTCCCTAATGTGTAAATAATGTATATATGGGATATCAGGGGTTAACTTATTCTTTGACTCTTAATGTATTCATAATTCACCACTCCCACTCTTGGCTCCACCCTTTGTATATATAAGGAGCCACCTTCACCATTTTCTTCGCTTCTATCTGTGAATATTCAGTGAATATAGAATGCCTGTTATAATTAAAGAGAAATATATTTAAACCTCTAACTCTTATTATTATTATTGAGTCTGATCCTGAAAATATTGCAACAAGCTGGTAGCAGAGGATGGTTAATTGACTCAATAAATACCTAAAAATGTCTAAGAAAGATAGGCCCAACACCAGGGCCTACAGCAAAGAAATAGAAACTGAACAAGAAATAATCAACGAATCCACAAACGCGATTTCGAGAGAATCCGAAGAATACACCACTGAAGAAGAAGAATTAATAAATGAAAATGATGACCAGGAGGAAATCGAAATAAAAAATAACGAACTCAGGTCAGAGATATTGAAGCTATTAAAAAGCCAGAAGAATGATGAAAGCCTCATCGCGAACCTCCAAGAAATGCTGAAGAACAGCGGAGCAGCGAGAGAGAAAAACATCGCTAAAGAGAAACCCAAAGATCAAAAAACTGTGAGTGATATGACTACAGAGAAAGTCGTTATGAAAAAGAAAAAATGTGATCCCGCGCGAAATTTTGAATGGCAGCCATCTTGGTTTCAACAAGCCTCCAAAGTGAACGAAGCAGAGCCAATCAAGATGCTCAGTTCAAAATTTCTGGCGCGAAAGACGTTATCAGACAACGAAAGTGAAAAGGAAGATTCAAACTCTTCGGAAGAACCAGAATCAGAAAGTGAAGACGACTTAACAAAATCTCAAGTAAAGTCAGCAATGAAGACGCTTTTTGCTGCATTTGGGCCAAAATTAAAAATTTCCAAAGCGCCAACGAAGAAGCAAGCGAACAAGCCGATACTTCAAGACCTGCACGCTCCCATCCTGACTTCGAGAGCGACGACGCCCGAGCCCAGAGAGCCATGTCGATTCCGCCCTACACCGCAGACCGAAGCAAGTGCCAACGCACCCAAAAGAAAGAGAAGAGCAGTCGCCGCCATCAGAACTCCTAAGACCGAGCCAGAGACCGACTCGTCTGAAGAGGAGCGGAGCGAGCGAGCTACAATGGAGAGAACCTTCCACGACGACGCCAAAGAAGAAATGAACAACGCGCATGTGCGAAACTACGTAGACGGTCCGGAAAGACTTGAACTGGTCAGAGAACCGCGCAGACTCGTTGCGAGCATCCCCATGCCGTTTTGCAATTTCCTACACTTGCGAGACCACGGACTACCTCAGGTTGTAAGTAATGGACAAAATAATGTGGGAAACTTACCCAGTGACTTTCCAAAACTTAGGGTTGATGGCATTAATTTGCAAGAATGGTATCAACAGCTTCAGGTTGTCTTTATGAAAGAAAATTTACTATTTTTTATCACTAGTCCCCCAAGAAGACCTTGGACTTTAAAAATAGATTGTTTACACCATAGAGCATTTTTCTTAATAATATCTAGCGTGTCTCCTGCAATGTATCATAGCATCAAATCAAATCTAACTGTTTCAGAAATAATTCAATGCATGTTTAATTTGTTTCACAGCAATAGTGTAGCTACCACCACAAGAATGTCTAAGGACTTCTTTTCTTCCAGAGTAAAACCAGGGGTTTCCATAAGTGAGCATTTAATATCTTTAAACAAAATAAGAGCTGAGCTGCATTTGAGGGGGGAAGTGATTTCAGATCAAACAATGAAAAGTGTTATTATCAATTCGCTTGATTCATCATGGGATAGTTTTATGTCACACTTAGACACCATCAATCTAGGATATTTAACCATAGAAAGTCTATCTAACAAATTGATAGCAGAAGACAATTCAAGAAAAAATCGTTCTAGCAATCACATAGAACACAAATCTTTTAGGAAGGTAGCTTTCCAAGAAAAATGTAATGAAAATTTTAAATGCCACAATTGTGGGTCCAGGGAACACAATAGAAGAGATTGTCCCGAAATTTCAAAGGAAAGACATAGGTCAGAATATAGGAATAAATACAATTATAGACAGTCTCCCACAGATAGACATAAATATAGAAGCCCACCAAATTACAGAGAAAGTAGAGGGGGCAGAGAAAATTCAAAAGAGAGAAAATCTGGTTCACTGAATGGACTAAATAAACAAGACAGTACTAAAACGCAACAAAATGAGAACAATAATTGGCTTATTGATTCTGGGGCAACTAATCACACCACTAATAACAAAAATATATTGTCTTCATTTACAGAAGATAAGTTTGTAATAAAGGTAGCTAATCAAGAAAAGGTTCAAGTATTAGGCAGAGGGAATGTGACCTTGCCTGGTCTAGGAAAAATAGAGGGGGTATTGTTAATACCAGAAATACCTCATAACATACTAAGTGCCATAAAACTAAGCAGAGATTCTGACATCAATATAGTTTTCTCAAAGGGAAAAGCAACTTTAGAGAAGAATAAAACAAATGTAGGCACTGTGATGATTAAAGGAGGCCTACCCTATCTGATAACAAAAGAAAGATGGTTACATAACATTGATTCAAATATGGAAGATTGTATTGAGGCAGATGATGAAAATATTAGTAACAGTGACAATGATGAATGTAAAATATCTCATGATATCACGCAGATACACACAATGAGAAGAAACCAAAAATAGGTAAACCAATTCATGATGAGTGTGCTCACATCTTACATAGGAAGTTAGGACACACAAGTTTTCCTGTAGTACAAAAAATGACTGAACACGCAGAAGGTGTCAAAATAAAAAATTGTGAAAATTATTTGGAATGCTCAGTATGTAAATCTACTAAACTAAAAACTAGTCCCAGGCCAAAAAAATCCACCAGATCAACTAACAAAATTTTTGACTTAGTACACATGGACTTAGTTGGCCCATTAACTCCATCAATCACTTATAGAAAACGTTACTTCCTAACAATAGTAGACGATTACAGTCGCTATGGTTTTGTTTACACATTAAAACACAAGGATGAAACCTTTCAAAAATTTAAGGAATTTTACAAACGCATAGAAACACAACATAATATCAGAATAAAACAAATTATGACAGATAGGGGATGTGAATTCATGTCTAAAGAATTCTCCCAATGGTTAAAGGATAGAGGAATGCTACATTACACGTCTAGTCCATTTTCTGCGTTCCAGAACGGGATTGCAGAGAGAAAAAATTCCACATTACAAACCATGATTAGGTGCACATTAGAGGATGCTGGTTTAGGCAAACAATTTTGGTCAGAAGCCTTACATTATTCAAATTACACTCAAAATAGAACCTGGTCCAGTATTGTGAATAAGACACCATATGAGGTGATGTATAATAGGAAACCAAAATTAGCACACATGCACATATTTGGGGTCACTGCAGACGTACACATACCTAAACAGTTGAGAAGAAAGGGAGAAAACGTATCCAGAAGACTAAGATTTATGGGATATGAAACTGGCACCAAAGGGTACAGATTCATTGATAATAATAACAAATTTATAGTTTCCAGAACAGCTGTGTTCCATGAACAGGCCAACTGGTCTAAATTACATCTTAATGAAATATTTCCAAATAAATGCAAAGATACAAAATCTCGTGAGGAAGCGACAATAGAAAATCAAAATATCAACAAAAATAAAAACAAAACCAAAACATGGACAAATAGTCAACACAAAATAAAGACAGACACATTAACAAAAAAGGAAGCAAGATATTTGCATGACAACCATAGCAAACCTGAAAGAGCTATTAGGAACAACAGAAATCAAATACCAAATAAATACAGAGATTACATAATGCATATGGATGGTGAACAAATAACACCTAATACATATGAGGAAGTATTAAAACTCCCTCGTGAAGAAAAGGAAAAATGGGAACTAGCTATGAAAAAAGAGATGGAAAGTTTGCAAGGATTAAATGTATTCACACCTGCGATTGCACCTAAAGATAAAACAATTATTGGTACCAGGTGGATTTATAAAATTAAGAACCTAGAAGGAGGCAATACTCTATACAAAGCTACATTGGTTGCACAAGGTTATGCTCAAAAATATCCGGAGGACTATACTGACACGTACTCCCCCACAGTAAGAACAGAGAGTGTTAAAACAGCTCTAGTAGTAGCATCTGCACTCAATCTTGATGTATTTCAATATGACATACAAACTGCGTATCTACACGCAAAACTAGATAAGGAAATATATGTAAGAGCACCTCACAGTCAATACACTAATAAAAATGAAATTTGGCTATTGAACAAGAGTTTATACGGATTAAAGCAATCTGGCAAAAGATGGTACGATTGCTTGGTAAAAGTACTTAAGACCATGGATTTCAACGCCACCACTGCTGATAACTGTTTCTTTGTCAAAAAGAGTGATGATTATATTGAATTTGTATTGATTTATGTAGATGATATTTTATATATAGGAAAACACAAAGAGAGAAGAGAAATCTTTGTAAACAAGCTAAATGAACATTTCTCGTTGAAATCTCTAGGTAAAGTAAACAAATATCTTGGTGTACAAATTAACAAAACTAGAAGGGGATTCAAACTTACTCAGAAAGATAAGATCATTGAACTTCTAAACAAATGCAATTTAAACAATGCCAAACCCTGTGACACTCCTATGCAAACTGATTTCCTTAGAAATACTGATGAATCTTCCCCTGAATTCAAGGATAATACATTTTATAGATCAGTCATAGGTTCACTTCTTTATATATCTAATTGGACTAGGCCAGATATTGCATTACCACTCAATTTATTATCAAGGCACGTTAGCAAACCAACAATGTATCACTGGGAAGCCGTCAAAAGAATTTTAAGATATCTGAAAAGTACATTAGACTTTTGCCTAGTATTAGAACCCAGTGATAATAAAGAACCAAAGCTTACATGTTACGCAGATGCGGATTGGGCTGGAGATATATCATGCAGAAAAAGTACTTCTGGTTATATTTTCCTATTAAATGACTGTCCAGTTTACTGGTACACTGGTAAACAAGAACTGGTAGCCACTTCAACCACAGAAGCGGAATATGTTTGTTTATCCAAAGCTGCAAATAACCTTGTATGGTTTAATGATTTAATTTCAGATGTTTGGAAAAAACCTGCTTTGCCTTTTGTTATGCATGAAGACAATAAAGCAGCTATTGAAATATCTAGATCCGATGCCATTGGACAAAGATCCAGGCATATAGATATAAAATTTAAGCATGTGAGACAATTGTCTCAAGATGGATTTATCAAAGCAGTACATTGTGATACATCTGAACAATTAGCTGACATATTGACGAAGCCTTTACCTTCTAAACAGCACAAATATTTAACTTCTAAATTGTATGTCTTATATTGTCCTGAATCTGAATGTAATTGGTGTTGTATAGCGAACCGGCATTTAGAGGGGGATTTGTCAGATGTAAATGCCTTATTCCCTAATGTGTAAATAATGTATATATGGGATATCAGGGGTTAACTTATTCTTTGACTCTTAATGTATTCATAATTCACCACTCCCACTCTTGGCTCCACCCTTTGTATATATAAGGAGCCACCTTCACCATTTTCTTCGCTTCTATCTGTGAATATTCAGTGAATATAGAATGCCTGTTATAATTAAAGAGAAATATATTTAAACCTCTAACTCTTATTATTATTATTGAGTCTGATCCTGAAAATATTGCAACAGACTCACCTTATATTAAAGATATGGTTGCCAGGAAAATGATGCCAATATGTTGAATTGTTCTTCTCAAATTCATCCTTGTGTATATTGGTTGCACTTGGCAGTATATGAAAGACATGGAAGAAAACACAGATCTGTGAAATCCTTGGTGCTTTCTAAGCTTGATCTTCTTCTCGCAGATGTTTCATTTCCTCACTAAGTAACATCACCAGTGCTAGAAGGGGGTGGGTTTTTCTCTCTGTTTATATACAAATGGCTTGTCCTGTCAATGCTGGTAGGAGTACTGTTTCCTTCTTCCATCCCTAATCAAGGAACTACCAAGAAGGAAACAACACTCCCACCAACACTGATAAGGTAAGTCACTTCTGCCCTTTGGAACATGTTACTCCCAGTAGTGGGTTTCAATTTCGTTCGCTACCGGTTTGCTTGTGGGCGCGCTCATGTGTGCAACACTTCTGCGCATGCACAGAGATGTCCGGGTGGGTGGGCGGAGCTGATCTGGGGCAAACCGATAACCCACCACTGGTTGCTCCCTCTCAGAGTGAAGATCAGCTCCCATCCTTCTGAACTTCTGTAGGGGCCTGAAGACCTGGCTCTGCCAATTGGCTTGGGACCCCAATGGGGGAGTATCATGTTGGAGGTGGTTGATGGACCAACAGCAGATCCCACCTCATCCCCTGCACACCCTGTTCCCTCCCACCCCATTTTTAACCATAATTCCAATCAGAATTTTCTTTTGCTATTAGATATATGTATGTATGTGAATACACATACACACACAGAGAGGCATACATAGATAGTGTATGTATTTATGTATAATTCTGTAGCTGCTTTTAACCTTGTAAGCCACCCAGAGTAGCCTTGTGGTGAGATGGGAAGCAAACAAATTTAATAAATAAATAAATAAAAATAAAAAGTGACTGTTCTAAGACAACAAACACTGTTAACTGCATGAGCTCGTAAATCATCAGATCTGTAAGAAAATAAAATCAAGCATCAGTCAAGTTTATTGAGGATGTTGTCCAAGATAAGAGGAGACTACGTGGCTAGGAGAGACACAGGAAAAGCATTCATTAGTACAAGTATTCAGAGATTTCTGGATTCAGGACCAGTTCACATATATTGCAAAGTTTTATATCAGATATTCCATGCTGTATATGAATATTCCAAATATGAAAGAACTTTAAATGATGTTCGTATTTCAACTCTAGAATATTACATTGGATGCTAATTATATTTTGCCCATAACTCTTGAATATAATTGGAGTAGAAAAAAAGGAACCTTCAAATTAATGTATTCTACATCTGATAAAGCCTTTCCTCTCTTTTATCTACTATTGCTGATAAGAAAGTTGTGCTAATTTCTGGACAGCATCACAATGCCAAATTAGTGTCCCCTTTAGTGTCTTTCATACTCTGGGATATGATCCAGAAAAAACATTCTGTTTTATGAGATTTACTTGGCTGGCCTGGTAAAGGGGCTGCAAGGAAAGATAACACGGATACAAACATTTTGTTACCAAAGAAATGTTGGTGCCGTCTTGCTGAAAAAAAATTGAGATTAATATAAAACTTTCTTGCCTGCATAACCCATAAATTACAGAATAGAGCCAGAAAACTGGAAGAGGCTTAAATGTGATTTATCAAATTTAGAAAGAAGGTGCATTGAAGAATCTACTAAGATCTGTTGCCTTTTGCTCCTGAATGTCTTTCCTTCGTTATAATCATAAAATGAAACATTTTTAATGTTCATGTAAACTATCATGCTCGATTACAGTGATTTATGACACATTTAACAAGGCCAATTTCACTTGGTGAATTCCTGTGGGCAAATAGGTGTTGCAAATCCTGAACCTGCTGCAGCTATTCCTTACATAATTCAGATGGCATCAAGTTCAGTTACTTTCTAGTTATTGTAGAAATTTTAGATGCTTAACCATAGCAAGGATTAATCGGGAGGCATAGGTGATAGTATAGAACTAAATAGAACTATAGAACTAAATAGCAGAGCCTGTGGAAAGATAATATGGTGTGTGTGGGGGGGGTGCGTGCGCGCGCGCACACACACACACACACACACACGCAAATAAATTGGTCAAGGAAAGAAATGACAGATTTCTTGAATATTTCACATGGTTAGTTTCTTGTTTTCTTTAAAAATTAGACTGAATAATTTCTTATAATTAAGTCTGTTTTTGTTATTTCCTTGTTGCTCTTTTATTTCTTTGTGGCTTTCCTTTTTTTATTTTTTCTCTTTATTTGTTTATTATTTTGTAATATGAAATCAATAAGGAAAGAAAAAGATTGATAACCATATATTTAAAGGATAACATAACTCAGCATAAAATCCAAAGGACAGGACTGGTTACAATCATTAACTCATGTTGTAATCATTAAGTGTTGAGTTTGGCTTTTGTTACTGTGATAGAAATTTTAAGAATGAAGGCTTTATTTACTTTATTTACTTAATTAATTAATTAATTTCAGTCTTAGACCAGTATAAAACTAATAACAAAACAGTTTAAAATAGAAGTAGGAATAAACAATCTTATCAATAGAATAAACTAAATTAAAAATAAAACTGTTAATATAAAATTACAAAGTACAGGGATTAAAACCCAGGAGAGGCTTATAAAATTACAATCAATTTTACAATTGTCTGAATGCAATTGTAACTACTAGAATAGATATCTAGACATCTAGAAGTGTCGAGACATAAGAAGGACATAAGAAGTGTTAGAATTTGTAAAGAGTTTTGATGATGTGAAGATATACTATTAGATAATTATGATTCAACCAAGTACCATGAAGAAATAACAAAATAATACATATACTTTTTAAATATACTAATATCATTCTATAGAAAGATATGAGTATATTTAAAAAGAAAAGGAAAAAAAAATAAAGGTAGTGCTTGATGATTCTGACCAAAAGTCTGTCCAGTTCAGTATCACATTTCATGCTGTGGTCTCTAGGCAGGTGGCACCCAAGTCTAAGGAAAGCAAACACACTTAGTGATCAAAAGCCATTAGTAGTCTAATCCTCAATATATTTGCCAGTTCCTCTCAAACAGTCTCCTAATTAGTAGGAGTCATGATCATTAAAGTTGCACAAAGCTTTGAAAAGATGATGATGAAAAAGGACCTGCCTGAGTTAAATCTCTGAACTGACTTGAGACTTTTGCCTTCAAATCATCACATCATTTTTGGAGACAATTACCTTGGTGATTCGATGGAATTCAATTGAATGTCTAGCATTGCAAGGAGTTGCCGTTTTCCTCCATTATAAAGACAAAGGTGATGAGCAGTTGAGTCATATTATGGGATGTCTGAATGCTGACATGAGCCAATAGGTTTTATCACCTCCATAAATCTTGTCAGTCAGGCCTTTAAGAAGTGTTGCTCTGCTATTTATGTTTCTCTCTTCTGCTAGAATTTGTTTCAGAATGATGGAAGGATATTGAAAAAGACACTCTCAATTACTTTGTTGCTCTTTTTTGATCTGGTTTGACCTTGTGTGATGGTCTACCTTTGCCCAAATGTCTACTGCTTTTCATTCATAAATTCCTCAATCTTCACTCTTTTTTTTTTCCTGATGTGATCTTATAAAGGAGCCCTGGTAGCGCAGCAGACTAAAGCACTATTATAAACATCAGCTGCCTGCAATTACTGCAAGTTCAAATCTCACCAGGCTCAAGGTTGACTCAGCCTTCCATCCTTTCTAAGGTAGGTAAAATGAGGACCCAGATTGTGGGGGCAATAAGCTGATTTTGTATAAATATACAAAAGTATGAAGGCTATTGCTTAATGCATTGTAAGCCGCCCTGAGTCTTCGGAGAAGGGTGGCATATAAATCAAATCAAAAACAAAAATACAGCCCTCTTCAACTAGGGGATTCCTCGTGGAATCATTCCAGCTCCAGATGAAAATTTTCTTTTGTCTAAAGCTCTAGAACTGAAGAGTTGTATCACTACAGTAGTGGCCAAAATTGTGGAAACCTTTTGGGAAAAGTATATTTTTGAGGTTTGATTGCTAATAACACCACTTTTTTGGGGGGGAGTTTCAAGATAATCATATTCCACTACTGGAATGGCCTGGGAATAGCCTAGACTTTAACCCAATTGAAAATCTATGAAGCCGACTAAAGAAACGTGTTAGTCAGAAGCGACCCAGACATAAAACCCAGTTAATAGAAGCAATCATTCAATCTTGGTTTCACATTATAACAGCTGCAAAACTAAAAGGCTTGGTTCACTCCATGGGAAGAAGTTGTAAAGCTGTAATTCATGCTAAAGGTGAAGTATTAACTGACATGGTGATAATTTTTGTATATCTCGTGTTTTCTATGGTGATAATTTTTGTATATCTCATTCTTTCTACATGTTTCACTTTTCTTCTTTATACTGTAACTGCTATTCTCATAGCAAATCCTTCATAAAAGCTATTGCATTACATTCTTGATTAAATTATCTTTCTATTGATATATAATTTTATTACTTTTTGAGTACTACTCAAAAAAAAAAGTGGTTTTATTAGCTAATTTTAGAAAATACACTTTCCCCAAAAGGTTTCCACAATTTTGGCCACTACTGTAGTGTGAGCTGTGGTAGAGTAGCTACTTTAGCAAGAGTATCAGGAGATAAGTGCAGCCATTGTCTAGGAAGAGATTATACAGGTAAATTGCCCTGTTGTCCTGTTGTATGTTATACAGCTAGTCAACAATAATGGGATGAGCAAAAGACTGTGAATTAGCAGTAGGCAAAAGCGGAAAAGAAGGATCCATTTTGCTAAATGACTGGAGCAAAGCTTCTTCAGGTAGCATTCTTACGAGCAGTAGCAGCAGTAACAAAATGCAGACAAAGTGCTACAGAACCTTTTATAATTATCATCTTCAGCAGCAGCAAACAATTTCCTTCTCTACATTCCTCAGTGTCAACAGAGAAGATGGATTTTTTATTGAGGCATGAGGCATCCCAATCAAAAAAGGTGAATAAAAGCACCATAAAGGGTGCTGTTTATGGACTCAGTTTGAAGGAGGTGACCATCCGGAGGCCACAAAGCTAATTGTGGCTCAATTCATCTATATTTGCTATATTTACTAGCTTTAAATCAGTGAGGCAATTTTTGTGATATTTGGAATTGAGTTGATGGAACAGCTCTTGTTCCCTAAAATCAGCCCATTGTGTCCAGTGTTTGTTTGCCTTGCCACTCTGCTGTACATTGATCAGTTGCTTGATAGCTTGTTTGTTTTGAGTGAAGTGTTAAATAGGAATTTTCATCTGTTTGACACAAACTTTGAAACTGTGACTGTCTAGACTACACATTGATTCAGGGCAACATCAGATATTCAGATGCTCCATTGTGGCCCATAGTTGCAATTTTACTGAACTGAATCGCAAAGCATTTTGAAACAACCTTCTAGTCTTTGAATCAGTTTGATTCTTGCCATCTTAAAATCTCTCAGGTCTGAATTGGATCTTATCCATTTGCATGACCCTAATTGAATTCTGTAGTTCAATATCAATTGGAAAGAAGGTTTTTATACTTATTTTTCTTTTAATAAAATATTTAATAAAACAAGGAGAGTAAAGAAGGTTGACGAATGCCAGTCTAAAATTATGCTTCTGCTTTAAAAATATCATAACTAGTGTCAAATAGTGAAAGCTTCTGATTTTTTCCCCAAGCAATTTTCATTCAGTTTGAATAATTGACATAGTTTTGTTAAGAAGAGACTTTGGCTTAATTCTCATGAGTAATAGAAAGTTCCACAGAAGGGTGACAAACCATGAATCTCAGTAACATAGAGTAGATTTCACCCTTATATATTTGTGTGTGGCATTGTGAAATAATAATAAAAAGGTGGATTTATGTTGTGATATCACAGCACATGTTTCACCATTTTGATATTGTTTCAGATTATATTTGTGATATGTGTTTAGATGTGAGGTGATTGTGTCTCTGTGTGAATGTTCTATTTTTCATTGTGCATCATCTGCAGCCTTTCTGGATCTCTCTGCTTTAATTAAATCCTAAGGAAAATGAAAGGATTCTTCATGCTGGGCTGTTTCAGATTGGGAAGCATGAGCATTCAGGGAGACATGTAACAAAGGAACAGAAACTCAGCAGTTACACTACCTCCAGAAATAAAACAAGCTCAAAAGTATCACAGTCTTTTTGTGAACAAGTAAGACTACCCCAACCCCATTCTACAACATTTGATTTTAAGATCAACTCATAAATATGCCCACTGGCCAAGAAGGTTGGAGACCACTAATATGAATCTTTGGATGAGCAGAGTTCTGCTGTGAATGCTTCAACTAATGTATAGTATATCTGCGGTTAGAAGCCATTTGTGCTTTTAAATGTTGAATGTTCCAAAGCATATCTGAGCTGCTACATATCATCCAGCCTACAACGGTGATGGAAGAACATGTGTGACAGCTTTTAAGAGCGCCCTAGAGACTAATTCTACAAAAGGCTAGCTCACTGAAGCAGTCAAATCCAAATTTATTGCTGTCATACTAGACTACTTCTCAGTCTACCAGCACCAAGATACCTAGGGAGCGCTATTTGAAAAGACAGTTCCATATGAGAGTTTCATTAGAGTTTAGATTCCTCAGTAGGATTGGAAAAAGGGCAAAATAAATGGCAAAAGGAACTTGGAAAATCTGCAAAGAGACTTTTTCAGATAACAAATGTTTAGGTAAAATTCGGTAGGTAAGAATTTATCATTGCAAGAACTTTGAAAACTCACAAAGAATAATAATATTAAGAATTCATCTGTGACCAAAATCAGAACAAGGATAGTCCAATACTTATGTATATATTTTCTTGAGGTGCGTATCAGTGTATTTAATTGAACCTAACAATTAAACTTCAGTTTCTCAAACTTCAGTTTCTTTCTTGGGTACATTAAGATGTGTGAATTTCAACTCCTTGCACGTTGGTTGGAGAATTTTGGGACTTGTTCCACATATTTTAAAATAGCCAAGATTGTTGCATTTCATTTATTTAGTTCTTATACTCATTTCTATGGCATTACCATCAAAAGAACTCTTGGCAAGCTTACCTAGAACCAAATACAATTTCAAACATCCATGATAAAAAGATGAAAACACAACAAATTATACAAGAAAGGCCCTTTTGTTTCTCTTTTAAAAACAAGGAAGGTGTGTTGCATACACCTTGCAGGGAGTGGTTTTTCAAAATTTTCATCAAAGAAAAGTACCCTGTAAGCATTTCTGCAATGGTACTACCATCAAATATACTGATATTGTATATAAGCTAATCGACATTCAGTGCCAATGCTAGTCCAAAGCAATTGATAATCCTGTAAGGGAATTTAGAGATGACCTTGGGGGAGATATGAGACAACCGTTTAGGGAGGAAAGAAGAAAGAAGCCATTAGGGAAAGACTTGGAAAAGAGATTACACAATCTGAAAGTAGAAGGAGTGCAGGCAACTCAAAATAACTCCACTCTGATTTAGTTCAGTATAAGATGGAACCAAGAGAAATTTATGTAGGCTTTTAATACACATTACAACAATAAAGTAGAGAAAGACAGTTTGATGTAATGGCTAAAGAATCAAGCTGGAAATTGGGAGACCTTGAGTTCTAGTCCCACCTTAAACACAAAGTCAGCTGGCCCAGTCTGTCTCTCTCAGCCCTGAGATGCAGGCAAGGGTAAACCATTTAGGAGGTCTTGCCAAAAGAACTGCAAGGACTTGCCCAAACATTTTGCCAAGAATCAAGATTGACTTGAAGATAAATAAACAAATATTAAAGTAGCATTCCCAGAATTTCCAAAGAGTCTGTTTCTAAAGAGTCTGATCTGGCCTACTTCAAAGGCCTGACAAATATATTGACAAATACATTAGAAGCCATAATTTGATTGCTCTATTTCATGCTTTCTGAATATCTTGACTAAAACTGAGGGAGGGAGGGAGGGAGGGAGGGAGGGAAAGACGTTTCATCAGTTATATTTGTGCAAATATTGTTCTTGTGCATTAACTTGTTCACCTTTAAATAAGAAAGCATCAATCTTGCTTTCTTTCTCCAGTGTAGAAACGTATAACATTTTTGTAATTATTCTAATTTTAATCTCTCCTAAGGTCTCTGAATATTTTAACATCAACAACAAGTATTCGGGAATTTGTTCTTTGTAGAATTTCCTCATTTGTGACTTATGAGATACAAAGAATCCTTCTGAGACAATAGGTTGGGTTATGAATCACTGGATTGTAGCAAAGTGTTCTAGGACCAAATCTGGTCTCAAAGATTATTGAAAGAGTGATCATTGGTTGGCAACAAAGAAAATCAGAGAGGCATGCAAAATGCAAACCATATTTCTTTCCAGGACCTTTATCAAATTATTGAAGCACTCCACATTCAATTAAGAGAAAAAGAATAGTGAATGATGCATGGCAAAGTATTATATAAGATATAAAATTGGGAAGGTCCTGGTAACCTTTTCGCCATAATTTAAAGCCAAACCCACTAATCATTCAAAATATATCTCTCTCATATTGGCAGGGTACATTAGAGCCATCTTTTCCAGGTATAATCTGCTCATCCTACAAGGTCTAGTAGAGATATCTCCAGGTGCCTGCTTCCGAGAAATCATGATGGAGAGATCATGCAAATGACATTCTTAAATGACCACCCTCTCTGGAACAGAGTGCTCTAATTCTTACTGGCGATTTTTAAGATCACGATTTAATGGCTGATTTTACATTAATATATTATAAACTACCTTGACTTTTTTGAATAGGCTACATAGATTTTTGTGTATTACTGTAATATATTTACATTTAGGGACAAACAAATAATAGAAGAGGTTCTATCTGCCTGTTTATAAAAATTTCGTAAATGTAAATTTGACAGGAAACTATCTTCACATTAAAATGCCACAGAATCTCTCCAATGCAACCTGCTTCAATTCAGAATAGAACTCAATTTGCTGCACTTAAATGCCTATGATTAAACTCTTTCTAGCTTTTTCTCAATATTATGCAAAATGAGTTGCATAAGATACCCCCGCCCCCTGCCCCCATCTGCAAAATTACATGTAACTTTGCTTTCTTAATTCCTCAAATAAGTGTTTAATTCCCTCCAAATGACTACCGTTTAGAGATTCTTCAGTGAGTACATTTTCTTTAACCCAAGCCCTTATAAATGTGGACATTTTGCAAGAGACCTCAAAGAGGCTACTATTCAAAAGAAATAGATAGGTTCTATGCATTTGTTACAGCAAGTTTGCTTAAATGCCCATTTGTTTAATCTCTGTCATTTGTCACAAATTCCCTGGCACAATGAATGATATCATTTCTCCTTACTGATTCCAGTGGAGAAGAAACACAAAGATGGAATAATGCTTTATGTGTATCTTAGAAATTAACAACAACAAAAACAGCAACCACAAAGCCAAACACCTAATATACTGTAACAACATCAAAAGCCATCTCTGTTGATTGTTAAGAAAAGGCAGATCAGATAGAAAGAGACTGCTTGAAATGCCGCTGCTTTATATCATTAATACTTTAGAAATCTATATATAAGCCTTACAAGCTATTGAGGACCCATGCCTAGTTCTTCACAATAGAAAGGTAACAGATGGCTGAGAAAGGCAATATAAAGTGCCTCCTGGAGTACCCTTATAAGACCTGAAGAGACCTTTCTCAGAAGATATTTTCCAGGGGAAATCTGTTTTCTTGAATTTTAAAGAAAGAACACAATTTTTTTCAGAATTTTCTCTAAGTATTCCTCAGAAGGTTTGGGTGGTAGCTTTCATTGTCCCATCTCACGCTGAATGCAAGGTACAGTTCACAGTGTACGAAGCACAAATCAGGAATTTGTAGACATGTAGAGCTCTGCATGTTGCTGGTGAGATGCTGCACTAGTCTAAGTGGCATGGAAGGCCACATAATCACCACCCACTACAAGTCTAATTCCCACTTGAGGAATTAGACTTGTAGCTCTTCTGGCTTGAGGTGACAGAGCTTTTGATTCTTCTTCATGCTCGCTTGCTGAAGAGCTTCAGACATTTCTTTGCAAGCAGCTCTCCTTGCTCCCTGATGCTATGTACAAAAGCATGCTAAGATCAAAAAGGACAAGATAAGGAGTAGCTTTAAATAAAGAGCAGATTTTCCTCATACTTTACTGACATCACGGTTCTTCTTGCCAAAAAGCCAATATCTCATAAGGCACTTGTTGCATTTAATTGGTCCTTAAAATACTTTGTGATTTAAAGCCATGGTGATAACATTTAGTCCAAACAATCCTTAACAGTCCTTAAGACATGTATTAAGTCATAGCTCCTTGGAGCTGGAAAGGGCTATGTAGGTTATCAAGGCCCACTCTCTGCTCAGAAAGAATCCAATTAAAGCACAACAATCAAACTTGTAAATTTTCTCCCATTTTAAAATTCTTTTACATCGAAATTTTAATTTGTTTTAAATCATTGGGATTTTTTAATTGTCTTGGGCTAAATCATTTAATCTGGTTTTAATTATATCTTTTAACTTTTGTATTTATGTATTATATTTTGTGCCTGTTCACCGCCCTGAGTCCTTCGGGAGTAGGGCAGTATATAAATCTAATAAAAGAAAGAAAGAAAGAAAAGAAATATATACCATAGTATCCTGCAGGTGATGGTGGGAGACTTTTCCATTTTTATCAAGTGAGACCGAGATTTTTTGATAGATTGACTTGAGGATAAAGAGGCTGAAAACCAAAAGAATCATATAACAATGTGGTTATTGCTTGAATGACAGCAGAATGAGAGAGAGAAAAAAAAGATAGAAAGAAAAAAAGTAGTATCTTTGATACTCTTAAAGATGAACCTAACTTCATAAAAATTCCTACTATCTGCAGGGGAATTCCTTTGTTTACAAATCAATAACTGTGATAGCTCTGGGAAGATGAATGTTGGATATCCTATACTCTGGTGACATGGGTGCTATTCAGCAGGTTCTGACAGGTTCTGGAGAACTGGTAGCGGAAATTTTGAATAGTTTGGAGAACCAGCAAATACCACATCTGGCTAGCCTCAAAGTGGGGTGGGAATGGAGATTTTGCAGTATCCTTCCCCCTGGAGTGGGTTGGGAATGGAGATTTTGCAGTATCTTTCCCCTGCCACATCCACCAAGCCACGCCCACCAAGCTACACCATGCCCACCAAGCCACATCCACAGAACCAATAGTAAACAAAATTTGAATTCCACCACTGTCTGGTGATTATTGTCACCATGGTTACATCTCCAGATGTATAAAAACCTATTGAATAAAAACCTATTGAAAGAAAAAGAAGACATAGCATGGAAATGTGATGTAATGTGGTCACTGACATAACATACAGTAAGTCAGAAGTTTTTGGAAATAGAATTTTCCAACCGTTTGTGGCAGTATGGAATCCTTGTTGCTGAGCTTGGTTGTGTGATTGGAGATGTTCCAATTCCCAGCTAGGTAACATCATTAGTGCGAGTAAATGTAGGTTTTCTCCCTGTTGATATAAAGTAGCTTGCCTTGCCAATTTTGGTGGGGGGGTATGCTTTTCTCCTTGGTAGTTCCTTGATTAGATTGTTGTTTTCTACTTGCCTGTGTATCTAGTGTTAACCCTACGGATGGCTGATTTGTCTAAATACCAAGCTTCCAGAAATTCCAAGAATTCCCTAGCATTTTTAGGAATTCTTTATCAACATCATCATTACCTCCTCATGGGAGAATTTAGAACAGTTAATTGTATTAATTACAATGCAATTAAATTGTACTTCCCCATTTGTCTCCTAATTTTTCCATTCAGTGAATAAACAGAAAAGAAATGACTTTTTGCCTAGTTATTTTTCAGGACCTCAGAATTAACGTTTCCTAAATATAGGAATGGGGCTGACATTCTAATGAACATTCTCAGAAGATTTCGGAAAATAAATTTCCAGAGAATTTCAGCCCTGCTCTAGTTTGATGCACTTATGACTTCTTTGACTCCCTCTCCCTCAGCCACCTTCTTCGTGTGTAAAGGAGAGGTTCCATAGGGAGGAGAAAAACAAAGGAAGCTAATGCTGTACTGTGCTGAAGGGACTATAAAGCAATGACATTTAAAAGTCATATGCATAAATTGTTGAAACGTGATATTCAAAGTAAACCATTAAATGGTGCATGAAGCAGGTGTTCCTAACACATTCTCCAGAATGGAGCAGAAACATGACTCCTCTAAAAAGAAAGTTTTAACCAGCTATTATCCAAGATAGCATGCTGGGTATGTGAAAGAGGAAATCCATATATTCCAGAATTTGTGAAGTACTTTGCAATTGAAAAGGCAAAATATATATTAAATTGCAAGAAAGGAATGTGAAAACAGTGCAAAATAGTTCTTTTTTTTTCTTTGCCAGATAGGAAGTAGAAAAGAAATTGTGGACTATTAAGAGGCAATAGAACTGCTTCTAAGACAAGTTAAATACAAGTTGATGAAAGCTATCTCAATTAATTATTATAGTGGTGGACTTTAAAAAATGGAATTCAGGAAACTAAATGGACAGAATTGGAGTATGGTTTGTCCTCAGGGCATACAATAAAACAGAAATGAGATTAGTATATCCCTCCGGCAAATTTACTCAGGATCACCGTTTGAACCATTATTGAAAACTAATCTCTTTATCTGCTTGCTACATTTTTCTCTGTGAGAAAATGTAGGGCTTAAACTCATCGAAAGGGAAACTGATTGAGGAAAATATACATCACAGCACAAACTGTGACTAAGCATCTTCAGTAACCAAATAGTGCCATTACATTCCCCTATGTCTATTTTCAAACTTTTCAAATTCTCTGTTGCAAAATGAAGGAGCAGACAATGGGAGAACATTATTAGAAATTGGAATGCAATTGTTTATCTCAGCTCAACAGATTTTTAATCTGTAGAGATTGGTCTGAATCTTTTTCTTTTATATGTTTTGACCAGTTTCCTAATGTTTATAAAATCAGAATGAACTTTCTTTCCAGTTATTTTTCTCAAGGTGAAAACATGAGAAAAAATTTTAATGTCTGCTTCACTAAACCCATTGTCTTATAAAGATGAATGTCTCAATGGAAAGGAATTAGACTTCAGAAGAGCCAAAGTTGTGTTATAATACTGGCAGTGGCTACAGAAACATGAACAAACCCCTCTAAGTCTCTAGAGAAACTGAATAATAACACATGTTTCCTTGTTTGCAAGGTGTGGGATGTTGCACAATGTTTGGATTTATTTATTTGTGCCATTTGACAAGGTGCCAAAGTAATTTACTATCTGACTTTTTTTTTTTTAAAAGAAAAACGGATTAATTTAAAAAATATTTTAAACATAATACCCTTTGTCCAAAATAAAGGGAAAATCAAAGCAAATGTGAGGAGAGAAGAGGAGAGGAGAGGAGAGGAGAGGGGAGGGGAGGAGAGGAGAGGAGAGGAGAGGAGAGGAAAGGAAAGGAAAGGAAAGGAAAGGAAAGGAAAGGAAAGGAAAGGAAAGGAAAGGAAAGGAAAGGAAAGGAAAGGAGATCATCCTGAATTTATTCTGTATCAAGGCTCCAGAATACAAGATGCTTGTACACATCTTGATTCCCCATTTATTTCAAGAGAAGGAACAAATTTATGCTCGTATCTTTTTGTTTCCATAAGTTTGATGTTCTCTGCTGAAAAAGAAATTCTATGCATGCCTCATCAAACATTGTCACAGAGTATTCATAGTGTACAGAGTATGTACACAGAACTTCTCAAAAATAGAGGTGTGTTCAGTCATGAGATTAGGGTTGGATCATGACTGAATGATTTGATTTGTTTGTTTTTTTTTTTTTTGAATTTTATTTTTAAAACATAAAATATAAAACAACATCTTTTTGGAGCAAGAGTTTGGCCCGGTATAACATAGGTATAAATTCCCAATTTCATCGATTAACATCTTAAGACAAACAAACAAACAAACAAAAACAAAAACAAAAACAAATCTAAACCCAATTTTTATCATCCAATCTAACATAGTATAGTATAGTTTATTGAATAGCCCGAAGGCCTTTTCAAACAAAACAGAAAAGAAAAAGGGAAAAAAGGTAAAACGGTTACAAAAATAGCAATCTAAAAATATATGATAGATGACGTTAAAATTTTACAATATCAATTTTCAGTAGCTAAGTTGCCAAGACTAGATAACCCAAATAGGATAGCTCCTCTCTAACCGAGCTCATCTTCCTTACAATCGATAAAATGTTTTTTGATATAACTGGCTCGTATTGCTGTCATTCTTTTAAGATATCGAGTGATCGCTCTTACCAGGGCATCCAATCTAACATCTTATTCTAATATTTAAGTTTTTATTATGTAGTCACCCTAACTCTTAAACTTCAAATCCAAACAGCACTTTATAGTATTCATTTATCATTTTAAACAATCAGTATTTCATGTATTTTCTGTACTTCAAAGACCCAAATCAAATCAATGTTTCTTTTAGAACACATCTAATAACCAATATAAAATATTTCATTCCTCTCTGAAAAACATTTTAAGTCAATATCCATTCTTCAAAAGTATCTCCTTCATTCCTCCTAGGTTTATTTTTAGCTGGATTGCATCTTAATTAGCTGGTTTCCAGGGATGCTTTCCTCCACTCCTAACCTTATTTATTGGCTGGATCACAGTTAGTTTTAACTGCTTCCAACATTTTCTCCTTCACTCCTCCTAGTTTTATTTTTAGCTGGATAACAGCTTTTCAGCTGTTTTCCAGGGATGCTTCCCTCCACTCCTAACCTATATTTTGCTGGTTCACAATTTAGCTTTAACTGCTCCCCAGTATGTCTCCTCCTCTCCTCCTAGGTTTATTTTTAGCTGGTTCACAGCTTAATTAGCTGTTTTCCAGGGATGCTTACCTCCACTCCTTACCTTATATTAACTGGTTTGCAGTTTGGCTCTAACTGCTCTCCAGCGTTGCCTCCTCCACTCCTCCTAGGTTTATTTTTAGCTGGTTCACAGCCTAGACAGCTGCTGTCCAGGGATGCTTTCCTCCACTCCTAACCTTATATTTAACAAATTCACAATTTAATTTTAATCATCTAATTCCCAAAATCATACTTCTTTAGCAATTTAAGATAGTAATATGTTTTGAAATATATCTTCTCTTCTACTCTCTCTAGGCCAATTCACCATAGTTATAGAATCTATAAACAAATCTTATTGTTATTCAAGAATTCATTCCCATTCTCTTGTTTGTTATAGAAAAACAACATTTTAAAACAACTTTCAAATCCATTTTCTATAACCATTAAAATACTTATTAATTTTTTTAGAGAATTCTTTCAAAGTATTCACATTTTTTCTATTAATCACATTTCTCGCTTTAAAAATGGGCGTGTCTAAATAGTTCCTAACAGTATTCAAAGCTTCATTCACATTCTCTTATTTTCTATAAAGCACAATATTTTTAACCATTTTAAAGAAACAATTTTTCTGTAATTATTAAATCTATCAGTAAGTCTTATTGGTAATCAAAGATTCATTCATAATTTTCATATTTCTTATAGCTTACAGCATTTTAAACCAGGCTTATTAATAAAAATTTTTTTAAAGAAATTTCTTTCAAAGTATCCACATTTTTCTATAATAATATTCCTCATTTTAGAAATCATCTATAAATAGTTCTTAGCAATATTCAGATATCCACATTTCCTTACTTTCTATAAAAAAACAAAAGAACAGTTTTCTGTAATTATTAAATCTATCAGCAATTCTTGTTAATACTCAGAAAGTCATTCATAATCTTCATATTTCTTGTATTTTTTTCTATATTCCCATTTCCCCCCCCTTTTAAAAAAATGCTTCTTTTAATAATAATAAAGATTATTATAAAAAAAACTTAAGAAAGAGAAAGGGAGAGGAAAAAAGAAATAGAAGTATGACAAAAAATATCAAAGGAAAAGATTCAAAAGAAACAAAAAGGGAAAAAGGAAAAGCAAAATGAAAGGAATGAGATAGAAAAATAATACAGAGCAAAAAAGAAAAAGGTAAAAAGGAAAGAGAGAGAGGAGAGAGAGACTCTCTTCCTTACATTGTTTAGGAATCAAATTACATTAAAAACATTTACATCCATTTTAATCAAACTATGGTTTTTTTCTCATTCTGTCCAAACTCTTTCTTCTTCTTTTTTTTTCTTCTCCTTTTTCCAGTTCCAATATCCATAAAGTTATAAAGACTAACAGATTTAGTTCTTTTGTAACCATATATGGTATCATCATGTCCTCTTCTAGGGGTACGTTCTTCTTCTTCATTACAACACCATTAATCAGCAGTTTTAACTGTTCCAAATAGCTTCTTCTTCCCAACTGTCCATAAGTAATTCAAAAATAAATTGAATATATCCAAAATCAGACCTCCTTAGTTTTTCCTCAATATACTCCAGTTCGAGAAATAAGAGACAAAGTTTCTTCTTCAAACAGCAAGGAATATACAATTTGCAGTTTCCACTTTCACTTCTGTTAACAAGCATCCATCTTAAACTTCCTCCGCTTATTATCCTTGGAGCTTTTAAAAAGACATTCCGTTTCCTCTTCTCCTTCCTTCTCTTTACAGCTAATCCATTCTCCTTAATAACCAAAAATCCATCTAAAAAAACATTTAATTCCAAAAGCAGATAGTAGATATTTATTGTCCTTTAAAGGGTCTTCTCTTCTCCTTGTTAATTATTTTAAATCTTTCACCCAAATAATTCTTAGCCGCTGTTAGGGCCAGGGCATTGTTCGTCCCAAATATTTGAAAGATGTTCCCGCCTGGGCTGGTCTTACTCACCCGGCATTCAAACAGCTTGCTCCAGCATCTCCTCCTGCACTTCGCTTGTCCCGGCTGCCATGGCTTTGGGGCAGCCGCCATAGCTGCCTCTTCCGCCACACTGGCGTAGAGGGTTATCCTCTGGCCTCGAGGAACCTGCTCGTTCCTCTTGGCTGTCCGAGGAGGTCCCTCTTTGTCCCCCTGTCCCTACAGGACAGGGGAGGTCCTCAGACCTACTGGCGGGGGCTTGGCAGATGGGATTTTGTGGGGCTCTGAAGAGCCCCGCTATTTCCACGTCCGAATCACCGTGGCACCAACTGGAAGTCCCCGGAATGATTTGATTTGTTGACTTCTAAGCAGATTTGGAAGCTGCCCAATCCAATTGTCTCTTCCACTCATTGTCATGGACATCAAACAAATGACTATAACACTTTCTCCCTTCTTTTGGTTTAGTATAAATGGAATTTATGTACAAAGTAGTGCCTTGATGAAGAATAAAGCCTAAGTGTAACTTCATTGGACTATTAAAATTGCAGAAATAAATGAAATTTGCAGATATATTTGCCTCTTTAAAGAAAGAAAGCATGCTAATTTCATGTTAATGTAATCATGTATATTTATGCATATCTGTATGTATATTATGTATATGTATACATAATTGTCACTAGCAGTGACAATTCTGCCAGCGTGCAGCTAGGTATATTTTCTTATTGACCACAATGTGTGTCTGTATCGTTCAAATATTTTAATAAACTTTTGTGGGGTTCTTATTTTAATAAGCCTGGAATAAGATCCAGGAAGTATGTAAAAAGAAAAGGATAAGAATATTTAGTCCTGAATGATTTTAAAGCACATGTACCCAGACCCACTCACATTCACCCATCTGTGCACACAAAATTCTTCTAATGCCATTGTTCATGTGAACAATTCCTGCAACTTGAACTCCTCTGTTTTGCTGTAATCCCATTCTGTCTCTGTGTAACAAAGATTGCTAGAGAGAGAATGATAACTGTTATCAGTCAGATAATAACAGATGTGCCTGGAAGCTACAGTTTGGATCATGACCCTATTGTGTACAAACACCAAGCAGGAATTACTCCACTAAATAGAGTTCCACAAATGTATTTTAAAGGAATGCATAATAAACAGCAAAGCAAATTGTAAGAGTTTCTTTGCAAGCTATGTAGTTTATGAAGGGCATAAGAGAAAATATGTAGTAGAACAAATAATTGGGGAGGTATTTTAAACTCTACCTACAAGGATTCTGCCCAGCATCCTTAGAGCTCTTGGATACATAGATTTATTTTGCCATGAATAGATCAGAATATTTGGAAGTGACACTTAGACACTGATGGGAGAAACAAGGAGGACAAGTGACAACAATGTAATGCAAATACAAAAATGCAGATTTTGTGTTGTGATGTCACAACATTCATTTCATTATTTGGTGTCCTATTTGGAAACTTACAGCCAATGCACCAAAGTCCTTTAATTTATGCATTAAGTGTTTAATCTAATGCTGAGGATCTTGTAAAATCAAAACTAAATCATCAGCTAAAGCCCTTAATTTGTAAATCTCTGTTTACATTTTCAATCCCGTTATTTTCTCATCCTATCTAATGTCTCTGTTCAACACCTCAAGAAAACAAGAGAAAAAAGCAACAAGAACAGAGAACATTCTTGTCTTGTCCCCTTCTGTATCTCACATGATTTACTGGTAATTAAATTGCCATTAAGAATAATATGTGCTTCTGAGATGTATATGTATATAAAATTCTCCCCAGAGTGCATGTCTTCCAAAACTTTAAAAATAAATGACCAGTTTGAATTACAATTTTATGCCAAGGAGGTTTCTTACCTACCAATAAAATATGCTTACAGAATCATCTCCAAATGTTTTGTTAATTTACACTTCCTATATTTTGTGAAGAGAACCAGGTTGAAATAGTGGTTAAGGCATTAGGTTAGAATCTGGACGACTGGACAAACTGGTTCCAGTTATGGAACTTCATTCCATAGTTATGAATTCTAGTCCTGCCTTGAGCAGTAAGTCAGTTGGGTGATCGTGGGCCAGTCACTCTCATTCAACCCCACAAAGAAGGCAAGGGCAACATTGATTCCAATACACTCACTCTCTCTCTCTCCCCCACCCCCCCAGATGACCAACACAATCTATAAACCTACTCAGAAAATGTGAATGTACTATACATAGTTAGATTAATCTGAGGAATATTTGTAGCTCCCTTTGATAAGGACGAGGGATTCATGGCTATTGAAGTGATGCACTTTTCTGTCCTGTATTGACATTCTGGTGAATTTACCACGCCTTTTTTTACTGCTTTCCTTTGGATGTTTTCTCTATATGTTATGTTTTGCAGTTGAACTTATTCTTCTGCTATGCTTTGCTTAACAAACCCTTTCAGCTTTTATCTCATTTGTGTGTTAATTACTATTGATTCCATAAACTTCCTAGCTACATTTAACCTAACAATAAGTTTTTTAAAAAAAACCAGATTTCTTCTCTGGGGAGGCTGGAAAAAGTCAGCCGAACTTGTTCTATTTAGAATCCAACTATGAATCTGCTGGAAGCGACAATTTTAAATTCTCTCCCACTAAAGCTCACCTTAATCCAAATCGCTATGGAATTCATTCTTTCAACACAGAAAGGATAATAGAGCCGATGCATTTTAACTGCACTCTTAAGTCACTTAGCAGGGCTCTAAAATGGTGATACTTCCCTTCCACTATCTCAGGTGATTCACAGTACGCATTTTCATTAGACTGTATTTTATGTGTATCTGTGTACTTCTGCTCAGGTTACATGTTAAACGGTGTCCTATTTGGAAACTTACAGCCAGGCTGAACAGACACATGCATCTGTAATTGCCAAGGCAGCAGGTAAACAGTGCCAAAGTGGTGAAGGCAGTGCATTCAAATACAGACGGTATGCTTGCATCTAATAAGCACAGTGGGGAGACAATTGGATTTGAAAGGGAAATTAAATGGGTTGACCTGAGTGAGTGCACAGGCATTTATTGTTCAGCTCAGAATTTTCTCTGCCACAGTTATGGCAATTCTGTCTTGTAAACTACCAGTATGAAAGCACACTAGAATTGTGATTGAGCATCAATTAAAGCAGGGAAGTCACAGTAGGAAATACAAACACTTTTTAGAAAGTCAAACTCAATCAACTTGTACCTTCAAGCTGCTAAATTTTGTTTGCCTTTAATCTCTTGTGTTTTCCTCCTAGCATGATGCTGGTTTGAAATCTAACTTATCAATTCTAGTGCTTGGTGAGAGCACAAAGCAGACAAATTATACAATGATCACAAAGGCAGATGAATTAATATAGCCTTGTGTAACCTCAAATAAAACCACACTTTGTAAGAACATTGTCTTTACTATATGGATGGATGGATGGATGGATGGATGGATGGATAGATAATATATTTTTAACCTAGTTTCTATTTCCATCTAATAATTTCAAAGCAAGTATTAGTCAAATTTGGCATTAAAATATCACACACACAAAATCCAGCGATAACATTTGTGCATCCTCAGTAATTGCCTCTATCCAAATATAAATAATTCACAGGAGAATCCACAATGATTTGCACTCAGTTTAACTGTCATATTTGATACACAATGTGGATGCATCTTTCTCTAATATGTGCATAATTGCAATGTTGTAGCTAATTCTGAGCAGAAAAATATTATGAAACAAATGCTAATTACTTCTGCTTGTTTTTACTGAATGGATACTGTTTGGATACATATCATATTTCAGGAAAAGAAATCCATGGCCAAGTTCTCTAATATCCCTTCTTCTCAATAAATATGTCTCAATATCTGTGATAACCAGTAGTGGTAGCAATAGTCACAATCATACAGGTTTTATTCCAATCATAACAATATGTCTTCTTTATGAGTGGATTTATAGAGACCAAACAGTAGAGTACCTTCAAGTGACAAATGTATCACAAGATTAATATCAGCATCCAGCATCTTTAGGCAGCTGAGAGTCTCCAACTAGGATGAAGGTTTCACTGAGCACATGATCCCAATCCTGTCAATTATCTGTGATAAAGTAGAACTTTCTTTACTGCCCCATGGAACTCCTTTAGTTACAATTGTTAAAAATGGATGTTGAGGCAAGAAGCAGAAATCTTTCAGGATAAATCTTAAAAAGGGAAGGAAGGAAGGAAGGAAGGAAGGAAGGAAGGAAGGAAGGAAGGAAGGAAGGAAGGAAGGAAGGAAGGAAGGAAGGAAGGAAGGAGAGGAATTTTCCCCAAATACAAAAAATTGAAAAGATCTACCTCACCTATTTGTTTCCATAGAAACATTATCCATAGAAGGTAATCTCTGGGGCAGCTAACTCATTATGTAAAAGGAAACACAATAAGGAGTACATTTTATGACTTACTTCAAGCCATTCAAACAACTTGATCTTGTTTAATTGAAGCTGATATGCAAATTAAAAGAGAGACAGAGAAAAAAGGAAAAGAAGACAGAGAAATTTCAAGCAAGCCAAGAGAGCATGAGATTAATTTTTTGCAGCATTTCCTAGTCTCTACTCTTATTTCCAACACTATCAAGCTAATATTATATTATTATAATAGACATAAACACACACAGAAAAAAAATGATATAATAGATCTATCTATATGATAATAGGAATATTTTTTTTGACATTTAAGCCATTAAATGAAAAAAAAGATACCTTGTCTTTAATGTGATTGTTAAAGGTTTGCCTTGTAAACTTCCCAAGATATCAACCCCTATCTCAAAACCAGAATGCAGATAATCCAGATCACAGCCAAAGCAAAACAGATGATCCTGGTGATGAGCCATGTACGTGAAAGCAAGACAAAAGGATGTCATGGGTAATTATAAAGATGCATCGGGTCCTTGGCTACTTTTGACAAAGCCGTTTCAGTGATTTATGGCAGGTGCTTGTTTATAAACCTATTTCTGCTGAGACATGGTTTTGCTCATTCATCATGCTGCCCACTTCTCATTATTAGATCAACGTCACTTAAACCGAACTGAAACAACAGAATTTTGCAACCTGAACACAGCCGTGAATGGCTTCTATCTCATGCCTGTTTATTTATTGATTTGTTTGTTTTGCCTGACCTGGGGAAGCCAGGCTTTGTTTGACCCTTATTACAGTGGCCCCATCAGTAATTCCACAAGCATAAAGCAAAGGAGTCAGTGTGTTGGAGGTCACCTAGCAGCAGACAACACTTACTTCAACATTGATTTCTGTTCATTGTCAATGCCTTCTCCTTTTATTCCTAGAGTTGTAGTGGATCCCTGATGGCATTACCAGATCATTCTTTTTACATTCACAGGCTAATATACAATCAATAATTCCTCTTCTTGCCCGCTATTTTTTTTTTGGGGGGGGAAAGACTACACTATGAAAAATTATAATAATTCCTTGTTTTGTAAAATATTTAAATTGCCCCTCTCATTCTGATTCCAAAAACCATGGTTATCTTTTAGTGGCCATGTTGTCTTCTTGTTGTCAGAGCAGTTGTGTTGAGTGTTGTGGTCTGCCAGCAGCCTGCAGACCTGGCAACGGAGTCAGACAGTGAGGAGGCTTGGGAGGACAATGGGCCAGTCCTGGAGTCAGAGGAAGGCCAGGATGAGGGCTCTGCATTGGAGGCAGAGATGGGGCCATCTGGGAGCAATGTGCAGACTCCAGAGCCTCCAGAGGCGGAGAGCAGAGAGGCAGAGGAACAGGAGGAGCCTGTTCCTAGTGCACACATGTGAAGAGCTGCCAAAAGGAAAGAGCAGCTGAAGAAAAAAGGACAACTCAGGAGTAAGGCCAGAAGATGATTGGCCACTCCCATAAGGCTTAAAAGGGCAGCAATGAGCCATTGGGTTCTTTGTAGAAAAGCAATGTTGATTCCCATGCTTCTTGTCAGTGTCTCTTGAACTTTGTGGGGTTTTTGCCAAGAAAAGCCTTTGGCCGGTTGCCAAAGACATCAAAGGTTGGTGATAAGGCCGACGGACTGGTTATTAAGAATTTTGTTTTGGACTAAGCTGAGAATGAATTAATTCTCAGCTGTTTTAATAAAATAAGTTTGTTGAGGACTGAATTGTGTTTGGTAATCACTACTTAGGCCTTGGTCACAACATTGAGGAACCATGCAGAATCTATATTTTTAGTGAATTACTATATTCTTCTTTGCAAGGAAGAAGGATTTTTTTCTTTGTGTAGATGTTACCGAATTACAACTCCTTGCAGTTTCATCCAGTCTGATCATCAGTGAGGGATGCTTAGAATTTACTTATTTTTTTTAATATTTTTTTTACTTTTAGAGAATTTATATGACCACCCACTCTCGGTGACTCTGGGTGGCTTATAAAAAATTGTAAACTGAGACATTCCCAATCCCTGCTTTACAGACTCCTGATACAGAGTGATACTAGCTAGTAGATAGGCAGACAAGGGAGTCTGAGGTTCTAATCCCTTCACACTTTTGATGCTCGCTGTGTCTTATCCTTATCAGCCATGCAGGGATTTTGAGAATAACTGTAAAGTACTGCGATGAGTGAAGAGTTATTATCTGGGGAAAAAAGCAGATATTTGCTTCCTTGAAACACTCTGGAAACAAAAAGTCTCATCTAGATAGTTACTCCAATAAAGTGGCTCTTTGTAGTTGGAGGTTATAGAAGGTATATTTTATACTTAAAATAGATCATTATTTTAATTAGATTAAAAAGTATGCTTTTGATTGAAAACCAGAGAAAATTATTATACAATGAGAATGAAATTAAAATGGAGAAATTTCACAAGAGAGTAAGATAAGTATCCAAATAACTGGATTTTGATTTTTAAAAAGGAGTATCTATACATAGTTGCTGCACTTTCTTAGTCTGGTGCACTATGTACTGAATTTCAGCTCCTACAGCTACATTGGTTTGAATTCCTGGGAATGAATTAAAATATCTGCAGAACGAGGACTTGAGAAAAGTGGTTAGAGTGCAGAACTGCAGGCTACTTCTGCTGCCTGCCGGCTGCCTGCAATTTGGCACTTCAAATCTCACCAGATTCAAGGTTGACTCAACCTTCCGTCCTTCTGAGGTGGGTAAAATGACCAAAATTGTTGGGTGCAATAAGCTGACACTGTAAACCACTTAGAGAGGGCTGTAAAGCACTGTAAAGCAGTATATACATCTAAGTGCTATTGCTATTTTAGCCCCTTTGCTAATGTCCATGTTTCCATGATTTTTTATTGGTTTACAAATTCCGGGTTCTATAAAGTCTGATGATAGCCAGTTCATTTTTGGATAATATGACAAGCTGTGAAGCTAAGTTGGGCATAATGGGAAGGGAATTGGAAATTCATGCTTCTTAATCAAGAATTTAACTTAGCATGTTGTGTGAACTCCTATTAATCTCAATGCTCCAGTGGAGTAATATTCTGAAAATCTCCATTAACAAAACTAACATCAAATTTCCAACAGTTTGATTATCATTAATTCCACTATACTTTATAAGCATTTTAAACATTAACTAAATCTTTCTAACCCTACTTATGATTTTTCCCCCTATAAATTAAATATTTTGCATATTATTTCTTTTTACTAGTGTTTAAAATATTTTATTGCATGTTTCATTTGCCAAGCTTTTGCTTTATGTATTGCCTTTCTAGGGGGGGGGGGAAAGCAAAAAAACAATATATGACTTTCTCTCCCTCCCTTCCCCCTCAGCTTCTCTAATAAAAATATGGGAGGGGAGGAGAAGGCCATACTGTTTCTATGTGGGGTTTTTATTTCTTCTGAAATACCAATGGTTATACATAAATTATTCATTCAAAAAATAAATTAGCTGAATTGTCTAAGTAATATGATCAAATATACTCAAAGACATTGATTTTGCTAGGATGTGCAAATGATGTATAATTCTTCATAACACCATGAGTCCCATTTGGAGTTCTGTCTTAACTGAAGATATACTATATATTTCAATGGACAATAGCCTTGCACATAGAGAATAGTCTGCACTGCAGTCCTCCAGTCACCACTGATATAAAACAGTCAGAGTTATTGATGGGGAACAGAGATTATGCACTTGCAGCAGAACTGAATTAGAACAGCTAAATTTTTGCTGGTGTTAAGTGCATAGTCTAAAGTTATAATAAAGATAAAAACTAAAAGCAAAAGCTCAAATCCAGACTTAATCATAGAGTATTTAGAATATACTTAATGACTGGATTTATGTGCTGTCCCAACCTCCTTTTTTTCCCCTTTAATTTGAATTAGATGGTGTTGTGTTGCATCAGCCACAATAGAGTGGATTCATACATAATCTTGGGCTGTAACCAAGATAAAGCAAATTGCAATAGCACTTAGATTTACCACTTCATAGTGCTTTACAGCCCTCTCTAAGCAGTTTACAGAGTCAGTGTATTGCCCGCAACAACCTGGGTCCTCATTTTACTGATCTTGGAAGGATGGAAGACTGAGGCAACCTTTTAGCCAGTCAGGATCGAACCCTTGGCAGTCAGCAGAATTAGCTTGCAATACTGCATTCACTAAGCCAATCACAGTGGCTAATTTTTTAACCACTGTATTAAACCAAAGCAACCCACAGGAATTATTATAGGTAGTGCAGTTGCACCAAAATTAAGAATCTGTGGTAATAATAAACTTAAGAACAATGAAGCTGTATTTAAATTTAACTCAGAGGAATAGAAATATAGAAAAGTGATGGAAGAAAAATAAACCTAGTGGTCCATTGAGTTCCTTTGAGGTTTTATTTATTTATTCATTTTTGGATGATACTCATCATGGTTAGGAGCAGATGATTATGGGTGAATCAAGCACTTAAAGGAATAGATTGTAGAAGGGATAAATTTTTATTTATGTTACTAATGGATATGTATATTTGTTTGTGCTTTTCTGAGTGTTGTAAGCCATTAAATCACATCAATGTAAAGACTTAAAAAGAAATAAGGTTAGCAACAGATATTAAATTTTATTTTCCTTAGACCAGACACTTTCTGGAGCATAACTTAAATGCCACTGTAATCGTTAGTCTGAGCAAAGTTAGAAAACTCTGATCTTTAAGATTGCAATCTTAATCATATTTGGACTATGAATAAAAACAAACAAATGCAACTGCTATAGAACGTTTTATTCAGTTTACTTTAATTTACAAGCTTTAGTTGAGAAGCTAAATTTAATTTGATGATATCGCTTTCCTTTTAGATACTTGAGGAATATAGACCTGATGTTGATCAACATCATATCCTCTTGAACAATGATCAGTACCATCAGATTCAGATAGACTTACTCTATAAGCTCTTAGTTTAATACCCTCACAATATTCTGTAGTGTTGCTATGTGGGATCTACTTGGGATTTGAAACTTAGGGAATGTCAGGGAATGTCTCATTCAATATTGGTAGTGGAGATCTCTGCCTGGTTCTCATTAGAGGAATGTTATTCCTACAACATTGCAGAGTATTGTTGTAGGAATGTTATAGTCCAAGTCATCTCAAGATGGAGCTTATTATACTAGCTGTGATAATTTTCTGTGAGGGTAAAAGTGTTGAGGATGATAAACAGCAATTCATAAGATATTTCATACAAAAGCTTATGTGCATGATGTGCTTAACTGGACCATGTAGGGTGTTAACATGTTGTGTTACTGATAAATGACTTGAACAATTAAATCATGTGAAGGAAAACCATCTGTCATTTATTTTTTAGTACATGCACATACCCCATTGAAACACACAGAGTGAAGTGTGATGAAAAGAGACTGAGTAGTGTTGATCCTGCAATTTGTATTTTTTGTTTATTTTTGGCTGAAAATCTGAGAAAAATGGAGTGTGTTAACTTTCAACCTTCTTTGTGGAGACTGGGAGGAGTTTTTGTGCTGTGGAGATCATGCAGTGATAGCACATGTAAGTGAAGCAGTTAATCACAGCACCAATTAATTTAGTCAGCACCATTTCATAAAATGTTGTAGCATTTTTACCAATTATACACTAAACAGGGCAGGGGGTTGGACTAGAAGGCCTCCAAGATCACTTCTAGTCCTATGATTCTATGATTTCTACAGCTTGACTAGTATGCAGTCTGTGTTTATGGTGGAAAAAACAGCAGAGTCATGTAGCACTTAAGAAATGTAGTATTGACTTTTATGGAATGTAATCCACTTCATCACATACAAAAAGTATCAGTTGAGAAAAAGTACCGATAATCTACAAAGTATACAAGATTGTATGAATCTAAAAACAAATAGGAGAAATAAGAAAACAGGATAGAAACTGCCTTGATGATGGCACAAGCATTCTTACTCAGATTAATACATATATTCTGATAAGAATTATTTTTAGTGCTTAACCCTACGGTAAAAATATAGAACCTTTATGTGTTTCTCACTCAGGTGTTTATGACCTCCAACTGTATTAACTAGTATGTCTTTATTAGATTCTCAAATTCTTCCAAAGTTGCATGTAACATTTTCTACTTTTCCTGCCATTATCATCTATGAGATACATTGGATGGCTTTAGCTGCATGTAAAATACATGGGAGACTATCAGGAGGTCTGGGGATTGATGGTGTTCAGCAGAAGGATGTTGAGAGTTACCACTGATGGAATTTTATCTGATACTCAAAATGAGGTAATATTAGAAGTCCTGTTGGTTGTGGAATAATTATTCATACAGACTACATTGTCTCATGGACTTCATTCTCATATCAAATGTCATTAAGAACATTTATGTTGTCATATATCAATATAATCTCACATACAGAAAATTTTATGTTAACCAACAGGAATATTGAGATCTTGTTACACCAGGACCAAGTAACAGCACTGGACTTTTTTGTTTGTTAAGGATCCAATAGGCTTAAAGTGTTTATTTTAACATAAACCCACCCAAAACAAGTTGAACATTCTGGTCTGGCCTTTTCAAGTATCATCATCATATAATTGTTATGCTCCTTGCGTTAAAAAAAATATTAATTAAAAAGAATGTCCTTCTACCTTGAAAATAGCTGCCCCTCTTTCTTTACTTCAGCATTTTTCCTCCACACTACCTTGATATGCAAACCTTCAGGAATATAATCCTTAATGCTGCTACAGCATACCTGTCAACATTCCAACTGATGAACCCAACCAAAGCAAGCACGGTCAAGATCTTCCAATCTCTCAATGCAAAACTTCATTGAGCACATTATTTTGGCACTGATGAAGGCAAAACCAGATCTAGCTAATTCCCATACAAACCCACATAAGGACAGTATAGATTTCTCCCTCCCCCATATTAGTACAGGTCACATTGTCCAATTGAGTGTCATGGTATTGTTATGAAAAGAAGTCTCTGGTCTTTGCGAACACGTTCCAAAGTGACCTTGGCTCTCACAGCTCACCTTCTTGAAGTCTGCAGCCTGCATTACATTTCACTCTTCCCTCCCCCTGGTTCTTTGGCAAGCTGAGAAGTGATAATGGTTGTAACAGCATAAGCACGCTTCAAGCTTGACAATACCTAGATATTCATATTTTCTAATGTGAGAACTACATTCACCAAGATGTTATAGAGCCTGCTTATTTTTGGAAATACAAAATGAAGCTAAGAAATGTTTTTTTTTCTTCAACAAGCTCTGTTGAAATGCATATTTATTTATTTATTTAAACAATCTGTAAGGTGACCGATCTTTCAAAAGTGACTGGGCGATGCACAAGGGTTAAACCACCAAGAGTTAACAACACCAAACACCCAGGGCTATAAATGCAGTTGGATTTATAAGAATAACATAATCACATTAACCAGCAGAGTTTGCCTAACCTCATGTCCAAATGCCTCAGGGAATATATCCATATGTATTGGGATGAAGAAATGTGCAGAATTTTCTTTTCAGTTACATAAGATGTGTCCATTTTCTACAAGGGATAGGGACTAAACACATTAAACATTAGCCATTCAATACTCGTTGCTTGTATGAATATGTATGTACAAATTGATGAGAACTATAAAATATGTGATTAAAGGGAGTGGGGAAGGCTTCTAATCTTCCTTCTAGAATGCATCCACTTGGTAGAACAATAAGAGGGAAATTTATGCTTACATGATTTCACTATTTGTAATCCAGGTTCCTGTCAGGTGTTTAAATTGGTTCTTTAAATATACAACTTTTGCTGTTCTTTAACTGTGGCAATAGGATATGTATGTTTTCCCTGTCTAAGGAAAGGAACAATATGTTGCTGGGGAAATGAAGGGAAAATGTTTTGATGGGGCCGTTAATTATATACAGTATATAATGGTTTGGTTCAGACTTTTTGCTAAAAAGATTCTGATTCTCTGTTTGTCACAAAATCTGTAAGCTGTATTTAATGGTGAATATAGATGGACAGAAAAAAAGAAATTAATTTCCAGAATTTCATTTCCACTCTTTAGGTAGACATTGTGATGGAGATTTTTTTCTATTAGTTTCAGGTTTGTATTTGGAAGTTATAGGTAATTTTACTATGACACTTATACATGGTGTGAGAATACATTAGAAAACAAATGGATTTTTGTGGCTGTTCATTTCATTTCAATCATGTAAATATGATTGCATTGAGAAAATATAAACAAATAATGGAATAATATATATATATATATATATATATATATATATATATATATATATATATATATATATATATATATATTAATACTCAATACTCATCGTTAATTGGTTCCAAGGATGAGTACCAAAAATGGTGAGTACCAAACCAATTTTTCCCATAAAGAATAATGTAATGAGTCACAAAGCAGACAGCACAGACAAATTCTACTTGTGTGTTGATACCAAAGAAATGATGTGTCTCGGGACCACATTTTCATGTCAAATTGAATTAAGTACCAAATTTGATAAATTTCAAAGCAATTGAGTATCAAGGTACCTATTAGAATATGCACAGTTATCTGAAACAAGAGCTGTCCTTTTGTGACAACTCAGATGAGTAACAGCAATGTTCTCCTTCGCCTTTTATTTCTTACAGCTTGTGAATTTGTGAACAATATATTATTGCCACAATTTATTACTGTGTTTCCCCAAAAATAAGACCTTGTCTTATATTTTTTTGTACCCTGAAATAAGTGCTTGGCCTTATTGCCATGCGCTCAAAAGCCTGATTGGTCTTATTATCAGGGGATGTCTTATTTTGGGGGAAACAGGGTACTTTCATGCAACTTATTCCACTTCCTGTTTCCATTTCTATGCTCTTAGCTTTCAGGACTCCTCCCCCTTGTTTGATTGGATAGTTGATGGCTTCTTCTTTATTTGTCTTCTGAAGTTATACTTGTCTCTTATGCTGCTTGCATCAAGTGAAAGGAAACAAAAAAAAATGCTATTCTTATTAATATTTTAAATTTTCCTATGTTACAACCAGTGCTCCCGGTTCTGTCCGGTTCTTGCGAACCAGTAGTAAGGGCAACGGAAGGCTCCGCCCACCCGCCTAGACGTCATCATGAATGATCTGCTGAATACTGAAACAGTATTTGCTGTGTGAGCAACAAGGAAGGAGACAGCAAAGAGCCTGGGCGTGGCTTAGCTCTGCAGCTCTGAGTCTGTGCTGAGCTCTAAACTAGTCTGCTGCTCCAAACTGAAACTGAAACTCCTCTGCTTGTGTTTTGCTTGTATTTACTACTACGTTAGAAAACCTGCTTTTGGTATTGTATATTTACTTCATGTGTTATATTATATATAAAGAGAAGTTATTGAATCCTGCTGAATCAGTTACTTGCATGTACTTTCTGGATATGATTGCTGCTGCAAACTCTGAGTCCTTGCAGCAAATAGTAAACAGCCAGGTCAGCTTCAGCACATTATTGCAGCCTGATTCAGCACGAGCAGCTGATTGGCCGGTGGATCGGCCTCCCGGAATACCCCCAATCAGTTGTTACAGGCTGCAGAGATTGCCACAGACCATCGCCACCTCCATGCCTCACGTTTTTGGCTACATTTGGTGTATAAGACCTACTCAAATTTTCACCCTCTTTTAAGGGGGAAAAAGTGTGTCTTATACTCCAAAAAATACAATACAAAATATACTCCAAAAAATATCTAGTCCAGTGATGGTTAATCTTTTCAGCACTGAGTGCCGAAATTAGAGCACATGCGCACACGCCGGAGCACCAAAACCCGGAAAAGAGCAGCTGGCTGCTGTGCATACGGTGACCATGCTGGTGTGCATGCACAAAGACCAGCTGTCTGGCATGCATGCACACAATGGAATCCAAAAGAACAGCTGGCGATGGCGCATGTGCCCACAGAGAGGACTCTGTGTGCCACCTTTGGCACGCATGCCATAGGTTCAGCATCACGGATCTAGTTTCTTCTTAAAAACCTCCCCCACACATGTATATCTCAAATCTGTTCAAGTGGTTGATGTTGCCACTTAGCATTGGTAGGAAAAGGAAGGTTCTGATTAACCAACATCAGTTCTGCTAGCAAACTGACCCAGATACAACCCAGATTTATTTTTCAAGAATTCATGTGACGAAAAATAGTTGGTCCTGTCCTCTGCTGCGAATTCAGTGCACTTCTTACTTTTTATCTATTTTTAATGCTTATAAAGTTCTTGTTACATAAAAAGAAAGAGAAGACGTCTGGGGAATATTTTACCTTACTATGATGAGAAGCAGAAGCTTCCCTTGAAAAGTGTTCAGAAACCATAGTTAATTAGAAAGTGTGACACTTAACCCTGTTGTCTGGCATGCATTTTATAGATTGAATGATGCATGTTTTGAACGTGCAATAAAGAGCTAAATGGCTGGGGGGGGGGACATATATTTTAAAATATTTTCTCACCTATGAACTCTCTTGAATTAATCATCTGGAATCCTCTGACATCACCCACATCTAAAGGGGTGAAATTGTAAGGACTGGAGACAGGAGATGTGATTGCATACCATTAATAGAACATCCTATGTGTGCTAGTTAGATTGTTCAGTATTAGTTTTTTTTCCTGATTTATAGGAATTACATAAGAGACAGGAACATAGTGCTTTATCACTTGCAAACAGATAGTGTCTGTGCTCTCCAGTTAATTTATTGGATTCTTACCTGATTTGGGAGTGACATCTGATGAGATTTAATATCAAGAACTCTGAAATTCCATGATATTGGTTATCATAAGAGATTGCCATTTATATTTTTTTAATATATTTTATTCTTTGGCACCTACAGTAACTTTGGATGGCACTTGGCACCTGAATACTTGCTGACCCCTGAACCCACACTTTTAATAATTAAAGTCAAGTCTGACTGTATTGTTGTGCACAAAACTGAAAATATTGCATCTCATTCTATTCATGCTTTATATTTTCTTAAGCAGTCACTGATTGGGCAGGTTCTCGATACTTTATCACATTTATAGAATAAAATAGATCACATCAGAAACTATCTATAGCAGCATTCCTACACAATAAACGCATGAAGAAAGAATTTTCTCTATGATTATATTATTTTGTAATCATTCTTCAGTATGATGCATTTATTGTTTCTTTAGGGCAAAAAAAAGTGTTTGATTTTTCTATTTGTTGTAACTATGGGCTTGCTTCATAAAATATAATATCAGAGTTCTTGAACCAACACCCAATATACAAAGAATGGACTAAGTTTATTGTGTATAGTTCAGTCTTCTTTGATTTCAGTATTATAGTTATGAATGCACTGCATTTTTAATAAAAAGAAAGGAAGCCAGATAAACCATCATTAATTAAATCTTCTCATAAAACAAGAAAGACTAGCTTGCTTCACAGAATTAGATGAGAATTTAACAATAGAACTTTTAATTTTCCATGATTTATAAGTTCTCCATGATGTGCACATTCTGATAGAAGAGACTTCAAAGCAGGCTTTATCTGAATCCATGAATGGATGAACCATTTATTCTGCTCAATTTTATATGAATTTATTGTATTTACATCCCTCAGACTTATAGGAGAAACAGAAGTAATTTCTATGAAAGATACAGAAGTACTTTATGTGAAGGAAGAATCACTAATTCAAGACAGGTGGCTACACAACATATGTATGTACATACATACATACATACATACATGAACTTCTGTACATACAGATGTACATACAAAATGTGAAGATGAAATCAAATGCCCTGAAATTTTATATACGTAACTTCTAATGCAAAATGATACGCAACGTTATTTTAGAAACTCACAAAATTTGGAAAATAGGTGAAATTAGATGTGACATTTTCTGATTTGGAAAAGATGTTAATGAAGTTTTCATAATAAAATCTGGTTACATCCAAAAGTTTTTCACCATATTTTTAGTCTATTCAAGGGCCAGGACAGTTTTAGAAGGCCTTCTGTCTCTATATTTCAACTTCACCATCAACAGATTTCAACACTTTAATTCTAAACTATCCTTCCATGAATTTGGATGCTGCTACAATTTCTTTCCAATCTTTTATATCACAGTTCTGTTCCATTAATATTTTTAGCAGAACTATATAGAAAACAGGGTGAGATTAGAAAGCCCAGTAACACTGACATTCTTTCATAGCTAGAACTACTTACATGAAAAATCTCCTCTAAACTTTCATTCTCTTCAGGCTGATCTCTCAGCAATTCTACGATTGCCAGCTTTCACATGAAGATTTCTCAGGCTTTATGAGAACATTCTGAAACATTGTTTTTTTTTGGATAGGAGACAGGTTTGAAATGAGTCTGTCATAATGTTCCACCTGCCCAAAAGGAATAATACATCAATGTTCACAATGTATTCCCATGGAAAAAAATAGCAAGACAAGTAGAGGACACCACTAAAAGATTCATTTTCTTTTGACTGCTTGAAGTCATTTAAAAGCCATTCAAAATGGTGAAATATGTTTCTAATAAAGAGTATAATTTTGTTGTTCCTAAAATAAATTAGTAAATACAGTTTAATAATGGTAATTCCAATACTTTGGTTGGAGAACAGAATCTCAGAACAGAAAAACATTTATGGGCTGCCTTTGCCATATTCATTTACTTAGTTTATGACACATTCAGTTGCCTTCCATTATTAGAAATTATTTCAAAGTGAGACTAAAATGTGTAACTCACAAAATAAATCATTTAACACTCCTATTTAAAAAGAATAGGCAATAGGATAGCAATAAAAACAGTAGCAGAAAGTCAACCAAAGAACTGAGAAAAGAAATGTATTTCCAGTTAATACTTGCAGTGCCACCAACCACATCTGAATAGGTGACATAACTGGAGTGTCATCACTGATGAGGCAATATCATGCCTTGTTTCCCAGTGAGCCATATTCTCAAGCAGGACCAAGAAAATGGCTGTTTCTGATTGATTTGAACTACAAAGTTAGCTATTACTGATGAAGGTACTCTTTTAAAATATTGGGTCCTATTAACTTATGAGCAGATAGAAAGGCTTTGGTGGCTGAGGCCTTTAAATGGTCTTGATTAAATTTTGGTGTCCAAGGAATGCACAGAAATGACATCAGTTAATATGATGCCCCCTGTTTCTAGTAATTACTCCTATTACATTTCAAAGTGTAACTCAATTGCTAATTTGAAAGTAAACATAGGCTCTGACCAAAGGTTTTTATCGGATACCTGTTACCTTGAGGCCTCATATTATGTGCCTTTGATTTAAATAATCTATTTCCTCCAAAAACTTTTGCATTTGAGATACTGACCCACTCTATCATTTAAGAACTTCTGGTGCAGCTGCCTTAGGTTGGGTCTAGCTATCCATCCTTCTAATCAAGTATTGTTTATGGTAATTGGCAATAATTTTCTAGAAATGTCTTTTTCATCACCCAGTAGCTGATCTTTTAATGGACATTAAAGGAACAGAAGCAAAGATTAACTTCTAAGTTATGGGGACTTCCTGACAAACTTTTGCTTCAGCATTTGGTGACCCACAATGGGCAGCTCAGAATTTTGTGATGGTCTTCAAGGTAATTCATCCTAAATCATCTGGATTCCAGAGTATGGTTTAGGAAATGGAGCTCTGCCCTCCTGTATAATCTTGTGATTGTGTCTATAGCTTTGTTGTTGTTGTTGTACCCTTGCTGAAAGGATGAAGCATACCAAATCAGTGCAATGCAGGTTCTAAATTTCAGTCTTTTGACTGTAGCAAATTTTGCTTACACTAGTTGTATTTTCCCATTTCTACTAAATTTCTAGTACAGCTGAGCCCCATCTTGTCCATACTTGATCTCTTCAGTGACATTGACTAGACTGATACATTCATTTACATTTTTCTTGTATACATTGACATGTATACACACAAATATATCTATTACCTGGATGAAAACATGGAATGCTGCTGACACTGTAAGCATAAAGGAAACAAAAAACATAGTCATAATTTTCGGTTTCACATACATACAAATACAGGTTGCTTAATAAAAGATTTGCAAGAAGGTTAAACAAATGTAGGAAAAGGACTAAGTAAAAAAAACATTTTAATTGAAAATTGTGCCTGTAAACAAAATTTCAGATTAGAATGTAACTATGTAGTAATTCTATGTATATCCTTTATATGACAGGCAGTGTTTGGGACTCACTTCTCATCTGTGTTATCCTTTTAAATATATTTACCACACTGAAAGTGGGGTCAAAGTATTTCATCACAATACATCTCAGATCAAGACAAGATACACAGGAAAGGTGTGGATTTGTTGTCCTCATTCATAGCTCTTTTTATAAAATAAAAGACCCCTTTATGATATACAGTTCTCTAGAGCAGATTCTGGTAATAAACCTGAGGAGGAAACAAGCCAAACAATTTTTTATTGATTGATTGCCTGCTGGGTCCTTAGAAACTCAGAGTGGGCAATGTTCAAAACAAATATAAAAATGAAAATATAGAATTATCTTAAAAGAGTATATTGTTTCCTGCTCATCTTTGTTCATACATTGGTTTACATAAATAAAATTTGGGTGTTGGTTTCTCAAGTTGGACTCTTTTAGAGATGCTTTTTTCTCAGCATTCTTCAGAGGTTTTGGAGTGGAACTATCAATGACTCCAGTTGATGCAATTAATGAGAATTGCAAAGTAAAGAATTGAAGTCTATTCTCAGTGGGCTTTGAAGAATGTCGTTAAGAATGTTTTTCTTTCCCTTTTGACAACGTAATTTCTAGGCAATGCCTAGAAAGTATATAACACAAATAAGTGTATATTTTATTATAGATGTGTGGGAGGAAAATTTCTAAGACTGAGTTGATGAAAAGGGAAATTGAGAAGACTTTTTGAGTTTATAATTTTTCTCTGGACTCTTTTTTTCAGAAGGGAGGGTGTCAATTTACATTCAGATTATCTTTCTTTTGAAAAAATATAGCAATTGTAGAGTCCAGTTTATAATTACAAAAAAATACTGTTGATAGTTACAAGAATATTATGTTCCTTCTTTGGAAGGAAAACTTAGAAGACCAGTGATGATAGGCATTAATCAATTTAGGAATAAAGATCTGATAAATATTTTTTAAACAGGAGTCCAATTTCATTTTCAGTGGGCTGAGGTAATTTTTTCCTTTCCTCAAAGGCATGTTGGTTGCTTTCTTTCTCTTTTCTGAGTGAATACACTCACTCAAGGATTACCCTATAGATAATCTCATAACACTATATAAAGAATCAAATTTGACTAGATAATGGTATCACTTTGGGTAACTGAATGTGAGAGTAAATGAGTAGCGCTGAAAAATATCTGAGCTATTCTGATATTAAGCTTTAGCTTAGTTCTTTGTAAAATCATTGGTGGTTAAAATAATGTGTTTTTTTTTTCTCTCTCCCCTTTTAAGAATAAAATTCCTTTGGGATTATTTAATTTTCACACACTGAGGGCTTCTTGTCTTCTGGTGCACTATTGCAAATACATTTTATGAACGGTATACCTTTTACTAATTCATAACACCTATGTTTTGTTATAATAGCTCATGTATTTTTTGACAAATTAATGTCATTTGTTCAGTCATTATTCTTCAAAAGTGCTTTTAAATTTAATGAAATTATTTTACACTTACTTAATCCTAGTTGCTTTGGCTTTTTAAAAAAAAATGTTTTTAGAGAATCTTTTCCAACTGATTTGATTAATCTGGAAAAGCTTTAATAAATGTGTCTGCAAAGGCATTTGCCCTCCATACCCCTATTAAGAAGAGAAATAGATCGAGAAAGCAGTCATGCAGTTCATACTGTGACAGACAGCTGCTCTGGTCTTGTGAGCAGAATCTTTATTTCTGCAACTGTTAGACCTGTCTTCAGAACCGAAGTGGGGAAGGAGAACTGCTTTTAAAAGTCATCCAATTCTAAACACAGTAGGGACTGTTGGCCATTGATGTATCAGAAAGTTAATTCCTAGTAACACATTGTTTTTAGTTTAGTCACTACATGCGTAGCCTTCCCTCAGTTTTACTGCTACTGCCCTGAAATGTATTTGTAATAGGGTGTTTTTTTGTTTTTTTTTTAAAGAGATGCTGACCATATTCTTGCTGAGTTTGTGAGCCGTGGATTTCTTCAGTCTCCAGATATATGAAGACGTACAGGTGGTATTGCAAACTCTCTCACTGCTATAACATCTCTCTTCCTATAACATCTAGACATATATATCATAGTTAGCATATGACAATGTTTTGTGAATGTTTCCAGAAAAAAATAATTGCAGGGTTTGGATTTTTCAGCCTCTTAATTATAGCTGCTGAAGAAAATACCAACTTAAATATCTCACAGCGCTTATGGATGATTCAACATCAAATCCTTCTGAATTAATTTCAGCCAGAAGTAGGAATAGATGAATCTGTAAATAAAATTTTAACAATTTTAATATGCTGACTCTGTAAACTGCTTAGAGAGGGCTGTAAAGCACTATGAAGTGGTATATAAGTTTAAGTGCTATTGCCAATGCTATCTGTCAGGTATGCTTCAGTAGTAGACTCCTACACCAAGTAGTGGGTAGGAGTTTACAAGTTCTCTTCCAAGCTATGGTTCTAAGCTATGTTTCTCTGATTTTAAGATTTAATTAAGGATTGCCTCCTTTATATATAAAAAACCAGTGATAAAATTCAATTTTTTTTTACTGTGGGCATGGCTTGGTAGGCATGGTGTGGCTTGGTGGGTGTGGTTTGGTGGGTGTGGCAGGGGAAGGATACTGCAAAATCTCCATTCCCACCCCACTCTGGGACCAGCCAGAGGTGGTATTTGCCAGTTCTCTGAACTATTCAAAATTTCTGCTACTGGTTCTTCAGAATCTGTCAGAACCTGCTGGATTTCACCCCTGTAAAAAACTTTTATAATCTCTGACCACTAGCCATATTGATTTCATAAGAGTCTAGATTCTCTGCCTTCATTTAGCTTTAACTAACTGCAGTTAGTTTTAATAAACAAATGGATTATCAAACAAATCAACTCTGTCAGATGTAAATGCCTTATTCTCCAATGTGTAAATAATGTATATATGGAACATCAGAGGTTAACTTATTCTTTGGACTTTAATGTATTCATAACTTACCACTCCCATTCCTAGCTCCACCCCTTGTATATATAAGGAGCCACCCTCACCATTCTCACTGCTTCTACTTTGAATATTCAGTGAATATAGAATGCCTATCATAATTAAAAAGAAATATATTTAAAGCTCTAACTCCTATTATCTTTATTGAGTCTGATCCTGAAAATATTGCAACAAGCTGGTAGCAGAGGATGGTTTATTGACTCAATAAGTAATTAAAAATGTCCAAGAAAGATAGGCCCAACACCAGGGCCTACAGCAAAGAAATAGGAACTGATCAAGAGATGATCAACGAATCCACCAATGCGATTTCGAGAGAATCCGAAGAATACACCACTGAAGAAGAAGAACTAATGAGTGAAAATAATGACCAAGAAGAAATCGAAATAGAAAATAACGAACTCAGGTCAGAGATATTAAAGATACTAAAAAGCCAAAAGAATGATGAAAGTCTCATCGCGGACCTCCAGGAGATGCTGAAGAACAGCGGAGCAGCGAGAGAGAAAAACGTCATTAAAGAAAAACTCAAAGATCAAAAAACCGTAAGTGAGATGACTACTGAGAAAATAGTTGTTAAAAAGAAAAGATGTGATCCCGCGTGAAATTTTGAATGGCAGCCATCTTGGTTTCAACGAACTTCAAAAGAGAATAGAGCAGAGCCAATCAAAACGCTCAGTTCAAAATTTCTGGCGCGAAAAACACTATCAGACGAAGAAAGTGAGAAAGAAGTCTCAAACTCTTCAGATGATCCAAAATCAGAAAGTGAAGACGATTTAACAAAATCTCAAGTAAAATCAGCAATGAAAACGCTTTTTGCTGCTTTTGGGCCAAGACTGAAAATTACCAAGACATCTACGAAGAAGCAAGAAATCAAACCGGCGACTCAAGACCTGCACGCTCCCATCCTGACTTCGAAAGCGACGACGCCCGAGCCCAGAGAGCCATGCCGATTTCGCCCTACACCACAGACAAGATCGAATGTCAACGCACACAAAAGGAAGAAAAGAACCGTCGCCACCACCAGAACCCCAAAAACCGAGCCAGAGACCGACTCATCTGAGGAGGAGCGGATCGAGAGAGCTGAAAGGGAGAGAACCTTCCACGACGCCACCAAAGAAGAAATGAGCAACGCGCATGTGCGAAACTACGTAGGCGACCCAGAAGGACTTGAACTGGCCAGAGAACCGCGCAGACTCATTGCAAGCATCCCAATGCCGTTCTGTAATTTCCTGCACTTGAGAGATCACGGACTGCCCCAGGTTGTAAGTAATGGACAGAATAATGTAGGTAACTTACCCAGTGACTTCCCAAAACTTAGAATTGATGGCATTAATTTACAAGAGTGGTATCAACAGCTTCAGGTTATTTTCATGAAAGAAAATTTACTATTCTTTATAACTAGCCCTCCAAGAAGACCTTGGACTTTAAAAATAGATTGTTTACATCATAGAGCATTTTTCATAATAATATCTAGCGTGTCTCCTGCAATGTACCATAGCATCAAACCAAACCTAACTGTATCAGAAATAATTCAATGCATGTTTAATCTATTTCACAGCGATAGCGTAGCTACAACCACAAGAATGTCTAAGGATTTCTTTTCCTCTAGAGTAAAACCAGGGGTTTCCATAAGTGAGCATTTGATAAATCTAAACAAAATAAGAGCTGAGCTACAATTGAGGGGGGAAGTGATTTCAGATCAAACAATGAAAAGTGTTATTATCAATTCACTTGATCCATCATGGGATAGCTTTATGTCACACTTAGATACCATTAATTTGGGATATTTATCCATAGAAAGTCTATCTAACAAATTGATAGCAGAAGACAATTCAAGAAAAAATCGATCCAGTAACCAAACAGACCACAAACCTTTTAGGAAAGTAGTCTTTCAAGATAAACATGATGAGGCCTTTAGATGCTACAATTGTGGATCCAGGGAACATAGTAGAAGAGACTGCCCCAAAGTCTCAAGAGAGAGACATAGGCCAGAATATAGGAGCAAATATAATTACAGACAATCTTCAACAGATAGACACAAATATAGAAGCCCACCAAATTACAAAGAAGGTAGAGGGGGTAGAGAAAATTCAAAAGAGAGGAAATCTGGGTCACTGAATGGGCTAAATAAACAAGACAGCACCAGAACACAGCAGGATGAGAATAACAATTGGCTTATTGACTCTGGTGCAACAAATCACACCACCAACAACAAAAGTATATTATCTTCATTTATAGAAGATAAGTTTGTGATAAAGGTAGCTAATCAAGAAAAGGTTCAAGTACTAGGCAAAGGAAATGTGACCTTGCCTGGTCTAGGGAAAATAGAGGGGGTATTATTAATCCCAGAAATACCTCACAACATACTAAGTGCCATAAAATTAAGCAGAGAATCTGATATCAATATAGTTTTCTCAAAGGGGAAAGCGACTATAGAAAAGAACAAAACAAATGTAGGTACTGTAATGATAAAAGGAGGTCTACCCTATCTGATAACTAAAGAAAGATGTTTACATAACATTGATTCAAATATGGAAGATTGTATTGAAGCAGATGATGAGAATGTCAGTAACAGTGACAATGATGAGTGTAGAATAACTCATGATCACAAAAATACATACAAGGAAAAGAAACCAAAAATAGGTAAACCAATTCATGATGAGTGTGCTCACATCTTACACAGGAAGTTAGGACATGCAAGCTTTCCTGTAGTACAAAAAATGACTGAACACGCAGAAGGTGTCAAAATAAAAAATTGTGAAAATTATTTGGAATGCTCAGTATGTAAATCCACCAAACTAAAAACCAGTCCCAGACCAAAAAAATCTAACAGATCAACTAACAATATTTTTGATTTGGTACATATGGACTTAGTTGGTCCATTAAGTCCCTCAATTACCTATAGAAAACGTTACTTCCTAACAATAGTGGATGACTACAGCCGCTATGGTTTTGTTTATACATTAAAGCACAAGGATGAAACATTTCAGAAATTTAAGGAATTCTACAAACGTATAGAAACACAACATAATATCAGAATAAAGCAAATTATGACAGATAGGGGATGTGAGTTCATGTCTAAAGAATTCTCCCAATGGTTAAAGGATAGAGGAATGTTACACTTCACGTCCAATCCTTTTTCTGCATTTCAAAATGGAGTCGCAGAGAGGAAAAATTCCACACTACAAACCATGATTAGATGCACATTAGAGGATGCTGGTTTAGGCAAACAATTTTGGTCAGAGGCATTACATTATTCAAATTACACTCAAAATAGAACCTGGTCCAGTATTGTGAATAAGACACCATATGAGGTGATGTACAATAGAAAACCCAAATTATCACACATGCACATATTTGGAGTCACTGCAGACGTACACATACCTAAACAATTGAGGAGAAAGGGAGAAAACGTATCCAGGAGATTAAGATTCATGGGATACGAAACTGGAACCAAAGGGTACAGATTTATTGATAGTAATAACAAATTTATAGTATCCAGAACAGCTGTGTTCCATGAACAGGCCAATTGGTCAAAATTGCACCTTAATGAAATATTTCCTAATAAATGTAAAGATACGATATCTTGCGAGGAAGGAACAACAGAAAATCAAAATATTAACAAAAGTAAGAACAAAACCAAAACTTGGACTAATAGTCAGCATAAAATAAAGACAGACACATTAACAAAAAAGGAAGCTAGATATTTGCATGATAATTATAGCAAGCCTGAAAGAACTATTAGAAACAATAGAAACCAAATACCAAATAAATACAAAGATTACATAATGCATATGAATGGAGAACAAATAACACCTAATACATATGAAGAAGTATTGAAACTTCCACATGAGGAAAGAGAAAAATGGGAACTAGCTATGGAAAAAGAGATGGAAAGTTTACAAGGATTAAATGTATTCACACCTGCGATCGCACCTAAGGATAAAACAATTATAGGTACCAGGTGGATTTATAAAATTAAGAACTTAGAAGGAGGCAATACCTTATACAAGGCTAGACTAGTTGCACAAGGCTATGCACAAAAATATCCAGAAGACTATACTGACACATATTCACCCACAGTGAGAACAGAGAGTGTCAAAACAGCCCTTGTAGTAGCATCTGCACTCAATCTGGACGTATTCCAATATGACATACAGACCGCATACTTACATGCAAAATTAGATAAGGAAATATATGTAAGAGCACCACACAGTCAATACACTAATAAGAACGAAATTTGGTTACTAAATAAGAGTCTGTACGGATTAAAGCAATCCGGCAAAAGATGGTACGATTGCTTGGTAAAAGTACTTAAGACCATGGATTTCAACGCCACCACTGCTGATAACTGTTTCTTTGTAAAAAAGAGTAATGATCATATTGAATTTGTATTAATTTACGTGGACGATATTCTGTACATTGGAAAGCATAAAGAGAGCAGGGAAATCTTTGTAAATAAGTTAAATGAACACTTCTCACTGAAATCTCTGGGTAAAGTGAATAAATACCTTGGTGTGCAAATTAACAAAACAAAAAGGGGATTCAAACTTACACAGAAAGATAAAATCATCGAACTCCTAAACAAATGTAACTTAAATAATGCCAAAACCTGTGACACACCTATGCAAACTGATTTTCTTAGAAACACTGATGAATCTTCCCCTGAGTTTAAAGACAACACATTTTACAGATCAGTTATAGGTTCACTCCTTTATATATCTAATTGGACTAGGCCAGATATTGCATTACCTCTCAATCTATTGTCAAGATATGTTAGTAAACCAACCTTGTATCATTGGGAAGCTGTCAAAAGAATTCTAAGATATCTGAAGGGTACATTAGATTTTTGTTTAATGTTGGAACCCAATAATGACAGAGAACCAAAAATTACTTGTTATGCTGATGCAGATTGGGCTGGTGATACATCATGCAGAAAGAGTACTTCTGGTTATGTTTTTCTATTGAATGATTGTCCAGTTTACTGGTATACTGGTAAACAAGAACTAGTAGCCACTTCTACTACAGAAGCGGAATATGTTTGTTTGTCCAAGGCTGCAAATAACCTTGTATGGTTCAATGATCTGATCACTGATGTTTGGAAGAAACCCACTTTACCATTTATTATGCATGAAGACAATAAAGCGGCCATTGAAATATCCAGATCCGATGCAATTGGACAAAGGTCCAGGCATATTGATATAAAGTTTAAGCATGTGAGACAACTGTCTCAAGACGGATTCATTAAAGCAATACATTGCGATACTTCTGAACAATTAGCTGACATATTAACAAAACCCTTACCTTCTAAACAACACAAATATTTAACTTCTAAATTATATGTATTATATTATCCTGAATCAGAATGTAATTGGTGTTGTGTAACGAACCGGCATTTAGAGGGGGATTTGTCAGATGTAAATGCCTTATTCTCCAATGTGTAAATAATGTATATATGGAACATCAGAGGTTAACTTATTCTTTGGACTTTAATGTATTCATAACTTACCACTCCCATTCCTAGCTCCACCCCTTGTATATATAAGGAGCCACCCTCACCATTCTCACTGCTTCTACTTTGAATATTCAGTGAATATAGAATGCCTATCATAATTAAAAAGAAATATATTTAAAGCTCTAACTCCTATTATCTTTATTGAGTCTGATCCTGAAAATATTGCAACAAACTCAAATTTCTTACTCAAGGCATAAATGACCAAGCTCAAATTATTCTACTTTGGATAGATTATGTGAAGACGTGTGAAGACCTGAATGCTGGAAAAGGTGAAAGAGAAGAGAGAAAGAAGGTGGGTGGACTCAGTTACAGAGATTATGAATGAACTATTGGGAGACCCGAAATACAAAATTAGGATCAGATTGTCATGGAGAGTAAATGATTCTATTTTTTATAGTCCTGGTGCAAAAGCTAACAACACTGAATAACTCAGTCTTAAAGCTCCTGGCATATGAATCATTTTGTGTAGTGGACACAAAATGTACAAACAAGATCTGTTTTACTGCTTCTAATATTGCACAGAATAAAGGAAATTACTGCTCCATAATCTACTCATCTGCATTAGTGAGGTTGTCTCTGGAAACAATCAAAATAAAATTGGACAGCTTTTCTTTTTGCTCAGGCCGGTACAGATCTCTGTAATTGCACTATTTGAATGGTTTGGTTTCAATTAAATTATAAAAAAAATATAGCATTAAGTAATCTGCCATTTACTGGACTTGACTGAATACAGTTTATGCAATCTGGACTAACACCCCATTAGTGGTCTTCTTTGTACAGAACTTCAGTGATTAAATCATTGTATGTATTATTAGACAAAATCCGGTGAGCATCCTCATCATGGCTATTAGAAACCTTGATGGGATTTTAAACAATTAGAAGCATCAACAGATTTTATGGATAGTTAAGATTTCTAAAGCCAGAAATGGTTTTCAAATAGGTTAAAAATGCTTGTAATGTCGCTATATTTTTCCCCTAATGTTCTACTTCCTCCCTGGTTCATTAGCATTGATACCAATTACACCCACTTTGAGTCATTAGATTTCAGTTTCCACAGCCTTCTCTTCCCATCACTGCCCATTAATCTAACTTTATACAATCTTCCCAGCCTACAGCTTCCCTCTATCTCCTTTTCCCCACGGGGAAAATCTTTTTCAATAACCACTTTTCAAGCTGACATGTGAAAATGTTCATCAGTGTGGAACATTTCCTCTTGTTACTCAGGATTTAGTTTTCCAAAATATAGAGGCAGTTTCACAAAAAGTGTGAGATCCCTCACCAATATCTGTTTTAAAATAGCCTCCCATCCCTACCTCAAATGAGAGGAGGGCGGGGGTGGGGGACTCCATCTCCTACCATTAAATATGTTCAAATTATAACTACAAAAATCCATAGATAGACATCAATGCTGGCCAGAGAAATGGAGAAATCACATTTCAGCATAGCTGGATCATGATATATTAGTAAAGGTTAACTTAGAATAAGGTAAAGGTAAAGGTTCCCCTCGCGCATATGTGCTAGAGTTCCCAACTCTAGAGGGCAGTGCTCATCTCTGTTTCTAAGCCAAAGAGCCAGCACTGCCCAAAGACATCTCCGTGGTCATGTGGCCGACAGGACTAAACGCTGAAGGCACACGGAACGCTGTTACCTTCCCACCAAGGTGGTCCCTATTTTTCTACTTGCATTTTTACATGCTTTCAAGCTGCTAGGTTGGCAGAAGCTGGGGCAAGTAATGGTGGCACTATGCGGCACTAGCGACTCAAACTGTCGAACTGCCAACCTTTCTGATTGACAAGCTCAGCATCTTAGCCACTGAGCCACCACATGCCCTATTAACTTAAAATACTATACTGTAATATACTGAAATACATTTGAAGCAATGCTAGCTTTAGATTTGAATTTGGATTCCATGATACCCCAGGCAGCACTTCCTTCAAGGAGAAGGTAACACATGGAAATGTTATTGAATTATTTACTCTACATGCTGCAATAGCAGAGAAAGGTTAATAACATCAGGGCATGCCAATGAAACCTCTAATGTCCAAAGATCCTGTTCACTGATCTCAGCCTTTGGTGAGATGGTTATATAAATTTGATTAATAAAATAAAGTAAATAAATTGCAGCCTTCCAAATTTTGCTGCAATCTACTTATCATCTTGTTTAATCAGCAAAGCTAATGATGATGTACTATGGGAGCTGTCATTGGATTATACTCATCAGTCTATACTATAGGATACCGTGGTTATATAATTGATGGGGGGTTTGGGGCATTTTTTTTTATGATTCCTTGCAGTCTTTTGGAGTTGTCATACTGAAAATCCAGATGTTGGCTGGCCTAGATTAGCACCTAATAAGAGGTCTTTGTAATTATATGATAGGTAGCTTTTAGTCAGTGGGATTTTTCCCCAATAAATCTATAGAGAGCGAGACTATGTCATTGCCAGCCTATGCAGAGTGTGCCATGGAATCAGCTTGCAAAGTCTGAATAGTCACATAATACAGTTCTGTGGATGTAGTGAAGACACTTGCAAGTGCAATTGCTCTCCTATTTTCAAGAATCCCAAAGAGTAATCAACAGATTGGTAATCATGTTTCTTTTCATCTTCATGAACTTCGCATGGAACTGAGAAATCATTTACTGTCTATCTAACATCAGTGACATTGCCCTAATTCCAAGCACTACACTGTCTGCTGATTGGTCTGCCTTGTTCCTATCTTCTCACCTTAACATGGATGTTGTGGAAGTACCCAAGTGTTCTGTAGTGCCTAGGCAGTTAGGTGGCAAAGTGAGAAGCTTCTCTTTTATAATCCATGCTTCTAGTTGAATTAGCATCCCTTTCACCATAAAGATACACCTGCCAGGATACTCTCCACAAAACTCCCTCTCCAGATGCACTAAATATGCCAACCATACATTCTAAATGAATCCAAATCACTTTGTAATCACCCTGCATAGATAACTACAATATGGAGGACAAAAGAAAAAAGTTGCTACGATTTGCACCCCAAATACTAAGTGTCCACAGCACATCACCTGGAAATTGGAGACAATGGATTACGTGAATGTGGCTTTAAGAAATATTTCAAGAGACATTTGAACAAGAGACATCTGAGCTGAACAAACAACATCCACATGTAATTTACCTCACATAAGAAGCTATTTAAAGACTAGTGCTCTGACAGACAAGTACAATTCAAAGTGCACTGACGATGTCTCCTTGAATAGTGACAAAATGTTTGCAACCAAATTGCCAAGCTCTGAGCTCAGCCCAACAGTCCAACTACCAACCAGAGCTACTCATATTCAAATACATTTCAGAGACATTTGAGGCAGTGGTGAAATCCAATTTTTTTTACTACCGGTTCTGTGTGCGTGGCTTGGTGGCTGTGGCATGGCGTGGCGTGGCTTGGTGGACGTGGCATGGTGTGTGTGGCAGGGGAAGGATACTGCAAAATCTCTATTCCCACCCCACTCCAGGGGAAGGATACTGCAAAATCTCCATTCCCACTCCACTCCTGGGGGAAGGATATTGCAGAAACTCTATTCCTATCCTACTCTGGGGCCAGCCAGAGGTAGTATTTGCCGGTTCTCTGAACTGCTCAAAATTTCTGCTACTGGTTCTTCAGAACCTGTCAGAACCTGCTGGATTTCACCCCTGATTTGAGGCCAGGGGCACATTATGAATGTTGGGAGCAAATGGTGGATTCAATCACATAAGAACGATGTCTATTCATAACATGGCTGGACTAGGGGGCATTGCTAGTCCCAAAGCTCCATTTATCAAAAGCAAACCAGCCTCCTAGAAGTTCTCTATTATACTAATGAGACTTTTATGGGGCTCATAGGCTTTTCTGTAAGTACATATTAATATTAAAAACTGGTGTTTTACTTGGTTTTAATTAAGAGTCTTTTAAAAAGGGCAGGAAGTCAGACAGTTTTCTGATATCCACCTCAGTTTCCTATTGGTTTTTGGTAGGTCTTGCAGGATAGGTCTTCAACCTACATTTCCTAAAAGACTACAGAACTATTCCAAAAGATCTAAGAATATAGCACCACACAAACAATTATGTAATTGTTACTGAAATGATATAATGATATTTGGAGGAGTCATTGTTTCAGAATAGAATGGAGGGCTCGGATTGAAATTGCAGCAATTCATTTCAAATGATTATTGTTCAGCCAATTTCTGATCATCTTACTGGTAGACTACCAAAGAAAAGCAAATATAATGCTGACACAGTAATTCTTTGCTAAGTGACAGAAATCTGCTTCCTTCTTTTTTTATAGATACTCTTCACTCTCCAGCCCTTAGTACTGCGAAAGCCTTAATAAAGTAAGTAGTCTCAGTAAATTGAATAAATGTTAAATGGAAGAAAGGTATGCCAAATTGGAAGTTAATCTGTTTAGACTTCAAGCACTTTAGCATATACAGTAGTTAGCAGCAGGAGTTAAGAATAAAATTCCAGAAGGAAGAATCAGTTTCAATTAATATCAAAAATATTCTATTGGGTGACATGAAAAACATGGTACTAAAAAAAGATAAAAGAAGACAGAAGAGTAAAAGTAGAATGACTGCAGGAACAGAGATTATCAGTCCTGTATAATACATTAGATGGCAAAGTAATCTTCCACCAGAATGAAAGAAAAGGGATATGCATGGAAGCTGCTAGGAAGTGTGTGTAAAGTGTATAAAAATAACTATTGTAAAGAGTGCCATAGAAGTGGATAGAGATATACAAATGGAAGTATTAAAAATATTTTTTGATTGAACGATGAAGTGAGAGAAACTGTGTGTGTGTGTGTGTGTGTGTGTGTGTGTGTGTATTCACTGGAGAAGAGCCTAATGCTGGGAGCGATTGAGGGCAAAAGAAGAAGGGACGGCAGAGAATGAGGGTGGCTGGAGGATGGTAGGTACTGTCTACCATCTACCATCTAGCTGTAGGATCCGGGGGATGGTAGAGGACAGGAAGGCCTGCAGGAAAGTTGTCCATGGGGTTGCAATGGGTCAGAAATGACTTTCCAACTAACAGCAAATACATACACATACACATATATTATATATCCCTTTATTTCTTTATTAGCAAAATATAAATTTGGTATAAAATGGTTTGTCGTGAATGTGACTGTTTGAGGGCTCCTGGATTGGAGCTGAAAGGCAAAAGGGAGCAGAATGCCCCCTCCAACATGTTGGGGTAGACCAGGTGTCTCGATAGAAAAACACTTAATCTTTCCCCTGGCTCAAGCTGATGAAGGGAGGAGAACTTGTGGCTCAGAAGGTTAATTCAACTGCCTAACATGCAAGTTCGAATCCGAGTAAGGATATGGCTAGCTGATGAAAGCTAAAAAGCTTGAAATAGATCTATACTAGTCTCCCTTTATTTCTTTATCAGCAAAATCTTATATATATGTATATGTGTGTGTGTGTGTGTGTGTGTGTGTGTGTATAATAGAGATAATATGAAAGATAGGTAGATGATAGATTAGATAGATAGATGATAGAAAGATGATAGATAATGATAGATGACAGATTGATTGGTAGAAAGATGATAGATGAAAGATAGATAGACAGATTGATGATAGATAGATATAGAGATGGAAAGAAATTAGAATGACATTAAAATAAAAGTAGTGAAATATTTTGGGTGGAAAATGAAATGAAGGAAAATTGAAAATAGTTTAGAGATTAATATGGAAATGACAGCAACATTTAGAAGCATGGAACTGAAAACAAAACTGAAACTGTAGGTACCATAGGGAGGGGAAATCAGTGGTGGCTTGCTCCCGGTTCGGTCCAGTTCTTGTGAACTGGTAGCAATGGTGGCAGAAGGCTCCACCCACCCACCCCGACATCATCACTGATGATCTATGCATGCGCAGAAGCGCGTGTGCTCCCGTTGCGAACTGGTAGTAAAGATAAGTGGAACCCACCCCTGGGGGGAATGATGAAAAGAATATAATAAATGCTATGAGAGTGTTGAAAAACAATAAGGTTACAGGAGCAGATGTACAATTGGAGAAAACTCAAAATATCAAAGCAATTTGCTTAGAAAGTGACTACATAAGTTATTTAATATTAACATGCATGTGAAGATTGCTTCGGTGTTTAACAATAGGAAGAATGGTATTATTGTTCCCCTATTCAAAGAGAAAATAATGTTAAACAACCAATAACATTGGCTGAGAACACTAATGATCAGCAGTGAATATTAGATGGTATGATTTTATAGAAAACATGAATCTGACTATTAATTCTGCTTGATGGGGAAAATAGAGTGAACAATTGCAATCTATGAACAAACGCACTTATATCGACTGCTTGCTAAACTCAGGAAGATGAAGAAAATAGTAGAAATGGAGATACTGATAGAAAAATAATGGGCAGGATGCAATCTATTATAAAGAAATCATGTTTGTCACTTATTTATACAGAAACTGGATATGTTAAGAGAAATATACAAGTTCAACATAGTGTGAATGAAATATTTAGGAAATATGTGTGATAAAATAATAAAATGATTGGTCAATGTGACTGGACACTAAATAAGTGTATAAATATAAAAAGAACTCAAGGTGAAAGAAATACATTGAGTGGTTTGGCTATATAGACAATAATAAAAGTTAGCTTCGAATTTTTTTAAAGGTTTCTTTTTCTTTGTGAAAATAACTTGAACCCTTATCTCCCAGCTATTTACAAGTTTCCCTCAGATTTCTCCTGGTGACATTTAGATGACATTTTATGTTTCTGTTATGCTTGGAGGTGATAAAGAATGATATCACTGGGATAGGTGTCTTCTCAAACATAATTCTCTGAAGTCTGCCTGGTAGTCCACATTTACCAGCGTAAAAAAATGAAGTAGCCAAGATACTTCCATGCTAATACCCCCCCACCTTAGAATTCTTCACCTTCTGAAATTTTTATAATGTTGTTTTTATGATTATAAAACTTTTAATCCTAAATTATTCTGATTTTAATGTTTAATTTTATTGATTTTTTAAAATTTTATTTTGTCGAGTACATATTAGATAATACATATAAGTATAAGCATGAATTCAATACATAAAATGAGTACAATTAAAGGGAACATTAGGACAGGGACGGTAGGCATGCTGGGCCCCAGGAAGATGGGCAATTAAGAAATATGAAATATTCTGTATATATAGAAGGTTTCCCCATAGGATTTACTGTAAGGTGGGAAATCAAGGAAAGTAGAGATCACTAGAAATGACTATATAAGAAAAGATTACATACAGACACACACATTACCCATGAAAATCTCTCCTTTGGAATAATTTCTAAATCAAATTAATTTTCCTTTTCTTTGAATGAAAAGTAGTACAAAAATGTACAGGAGAAATTTTGGACTGAGATTGATTTATAAGAATCTGTACTTCTCAAGCCACCAACCTGACAATGTCATGCTAGGTCTACTCCTCTTCTATACCTCCTATTTATCTTCTGTTCTGGAACAATGACATAATGCAAAAAAAAAATGCATACCCATAGAACTCCAAAATATAGGACAGAGTTCAGTGGATAACTTTGCCTACTAAACAATGCCTACTAAAATTGAACTCAGTCATGGCTAAGCATTTTTCCACATCTCTTCTCCCCAAACCTGTAGAAACTACATGTCAGAAATCAGAACTTGCTTTAAAAATTCAGTGTGTGTTATTTTTAATTTGTGGAACCTCCAAACTGCAGAATCTTAGGAATTGTTGTATAACTAGCCTGAGAAGGTGGCTTCGGATACCTGGGAGGTAAGACTTTTCTGAATATGTTTCCCCAAAAAAAATCTTCTTCAAAGGAGTATGATTCCAATTAGCATTTTCATCTCTATATGCGTAATTTGCTCAAGTACATGAACATCATTTTTGTGATGTGGAAAAAAAATCTTGATTATTTCATGCAATTTGAAGAGTACTTTCAAAACAAGTCAAAGCTTGAATGTATGGAGCAAAACTATTTTTATTAGAATGTTAGGAATAATGTCGATCAACAGGTCTTAAAGAAGTAAACATCAAACAATTTTGTCTATGGAGATTCTCAATCATCCAGGGCACAGTTAACCCAAAGGAGTTTCTCAAAAGACTACTGGACTTTTCCTTGAAAATGTTTCAGTTCTTGTCCAAGAACTGAATTTTCTACAATTTTGAATTTACCACACTTGCCTGAAGTGAAAAATTTTCTGGCCTACAGAAAACCTCTGCCTATATTGCAACAACTTCAGTGTTTCTAGTCACCAGAGATAAAAGAAACTTCATGAAATTCACTCAAATTTTCTAATGGGGTGGTGGTGGATGGGACGTGGCTTAGCAGTCCCTGGCGGGAGTTGCATTAGATGGCCTAAAATATCCATCCAACTTGAAATATGAAATCCTAACAGGAGGACAATATGAATGTCCCCTTGAAAAATATGAAGTGAAAAATGTGTGTGGATGTGGATGTGTGTGCGTGTGTAGTACCTGAATACAATCCATCCTGAGAGAAATGAGTTGTTATAATGGTAATGGTATACTTAGCATGAAGGAAGCCCAGAAGTATATGGAAAATACTGTAAGGTACAGACAGTTCATTCATGGTAATTTCTTCTGTGCTTTTAATTAGAATAAAACATCTTCAAAGACACACACAAACTAGAAAGAATGTGCAAATGCAAACCTAACAAAACTGTCAAATTTCCAGAAAGAGCACCTTGGAAAAGGGAGACTTTAACAAGGAGAAATGCCCTTCGGGAATGATTAGGAGGCATTAAATTAATGCATCACCTTGAAATATTTAGAGAACGGCATCTCAGTTACAAAGGAGAGAAAAGAAACCTAAATAAATTGAGTAATGGAGAGAGAGAAAAAAACCCGCTAAAGCAAACACTCCTCATCTCCTCAAATTGTCCTTTCTAGGGCAGGACTTGAAATCATCTCAGTAGGTTTGACGGCATTCCTATAACATAAAATACAATCAAGAAATAAATTGGAGCTTGCCATGAAGTATCTTCCTCATGCATGTGTGCCTAGCTGGTTCTTCAGCAGCCTATATGTCAATCTGCTCCAAAAGTGGCAAGAGATGGAAAATTAGTCTGTCAACTTTGACAGGCATCAGCTACAGTTTTCACGCAAAGTGGGAGAAGGAAAAGCAAGAAAATTATAGGAAACTCAACTTGCTCTGCACATGCATAATATGTTTTCTTTCTCCTCCTTAATTAAAAGTTGCCTCCTGTTAGTCTAATGTGAGCCCTTCATATATGTACAGTAAACTGTTTGGCTATCTTCCTTTCTTAGAGGAGCTGTTTACAATTTTTATTCATAAAATAGATTTCTTTTCCCACTTTTAAGTTAACATAAGGTTAAATTACTTTCATACACCATTATGCCATAAAAAATTATACATACTTAGTACTGCCTGAATATTTACGGGCATTCCCATATCACAACCAATACATAGATAAATATACAAGCAGACAGAATTCCGGTGGGCAAAATGGAAGTTTAATCGTATCTCAAGGGAGACAATGTCATAATTTCTTTTGCCTCCTGCACAGCAGTGGGGGAGGGGTGTGTGAAGGGGTGATGGGGGCTTTTTTCTCTCCAGATTAAAAGAGGAAACCAGAAATTGACCCACTTGACCTCCAGACTGTCACTCCACTTGACAGAAATGGAAATTTCCTTAATTCATTTTGTTAAGTTGAACAATGGGGAACGGATTTCTGACACAGCTATGGTAATGCTAAACTAATGGACACTAGAACCAACCTTCCTCATTTCTAAATCACTTTTTTGATCTGTTTATCTTTGCACTGTTTTTTTGGGGTGGGGAAAATAAACACTCTTGTGTGTGTGTATGTGTTTTAATTTCTGGAACTACATTTAATTTGAAATGTTAGACATTTTTGCTGGTATTTGTTGATTCATAAAAAGTTACAATTTAAAAAATATTACAATATTCAAAGAATTCCTTTTTATTTTACGAAGATTGAAAAACCATAGCCTGGATGACTCAGAATCTCCACAGCAACCATAGCCTGGATGACTGGAACAACCATAGCCTGGATCAGTAGTGGGTTTCTACTGGTTCACCCCAGTTCAGGCAAACCAGTAGCAGCGGCGGTGGGAGGCTCCGCCCACCCACCCAGACATCATCAAAAACGCTCTGTGCATGCGCAGAAGTGCCGCATGCTCGCAAAGCAAGTGTGCACACCCACGTGCTACCAATAGCGAACTGGTAGTGCTAGGATTTGAAACCCACTACTGGCCTGGATGACTGAGAATTTCCACAGATTGTAAGAAGCAATAGCAATAGCATTTAGACTTATATACCATTTTACAGTGCTTTACAGCCCTCTCTAAGCAGTTTACAGAGTCAGCATATTTCCCTCAACAATTTGGTTCCTCATTTTACCCACCTCGGAAGGATGGAAGGCTGAGTCAACTTTGAGCCTGGTAAGAATTGAACTGCCAAATTGCAGGCAACTAGCGGTTAGCAGAAGTAGCCTGCAGTACTGCACTCTAACCACTGCACCACCGTGGCTCATTGAAACTGACTGAAGTTTTTGACAATAAGTTAGATAAAGTTATGGATTAAAAAGTATTTGGAATGTCAGTAAAGCTTTTATGAGGTTTTCTATCATTATTATTTAACATAATTGAGAGCTAAAAAAAGAAGTGTCAAGAAAAAAAAGATGCAGGCTACTTTGCTCAACATTAAAAAGAAGGAAAATGATTTACAAACAGCACTAGGAAATGCAACCATTATATATCAAATTAACTTTTACAACAACAGTTCTTACATTAACAATGAGAGAAATAGAGACTAAATTGAAACATGTGAAACAGAAGAATTTTGAGTTTGCAAATAAATCTGGGAAATGGTTGGCATATAAACTGAGAAATTGAGAAGAAAAGAAAGTAATTTTAAAAATTTAAGGAGAGGAGCCTAAGGACTATCTTAAAAACAAAACTTTAGAAAACCAATTGCTGGTCTGTGGCCATAATAAAAATTGATTGATTAGTAAACCAAATCAAAGACAAATTATGAATAGTCCTATAATCTTTATGGAAGCTATAAATAAAAAAATAAAATAAGAAAAGCACCAGGATCAGCTGCACTTTCAGGTTCTTATTATAAAAATGTAGATATCAATTTTTGCAACCATTTCAAAAAAAGATGAATTATATTTTACAAGGGAATGCAATGCTGAGATCTTGGAAAGAGGGCAATATTGCTTTGTTACCAAGGGAAAAATAAGATTTAACTTATACCAAGAATTATAGGCCAATTTCTTGAACAAGGATTGTAAAATGTTTTCATCAATTTTGGCAGATACACTAAAAAGATTTTACAAGAGTTTATTCATCATGATCAATGTGGATTTTTACCTACAAGACAATTGAACGATAATGTGAAATCTATATTCTGAAAGGGACTAAGTCTGGGATGAAAAAAATGTAAGAATTTGGTACATTAGCAGGTTTTAAGATTAATAAACAGTAAATAAAGATGTTGGTAAATGATATGACAATATAAGATCAAGATGATCTAACAAAAACATCTTATTTTTAAAATTGATTCTTCTTCTTGTGCCATATCCATCATCGGACATTGGCAATCATGTTGACGATTTAAAATTGATTAAAAAATTAAATATTTGGGTGATACCTTGACTAATTTAAATTCTCTGTTGTTTCAAGATAGCCATGCTATGGAATGAAGTTAAAAAAAAAAAATGTTGAGATAGAAAACATTGCTACTGTCATTGGGAAGAATTTCTGTGATTAAAATGAATGTTATGTAATGTCCAATACGTTATGACTTGACATTTTTGTTTTTATATATGTGTGATTATTTTTTCTGTGGTTTTTAAAGACAAACTGTTTAATAAAAAATATTTTTTAAAAAAAAATGAATGTTCTATCTGGAATGTTATTTTTATTCCATATTGATGACTTATGCAGCATTTAAGCAATGGCAAAAAGATATTTCCAAATTGGTTTGGCAAGGCAAGAAATTGAGAATTAAATGCAAACTGACAAAGGTGGGAGGACTTACAAATATCTACCATGGAAGATTGGATGATGAAACTGATGGAATTGGCGGAGATGGTGAAATTGACAGTATTGATTGAAGAAAAGACAATTTTATTTCTATTTGAAAATCACTTTTAGGTTTTTTTTTTGTGTGTGAGAAACCTAAAGAAATGAAATGTTGATTTTGGGAACTGATGATTAGAATCACATGGGCTTATAGCAGTGGTGAAATTCAATTTTTTTCACTACCGGTTCTGTGGGCATGGCTTGGTGGGCATGGTGTGGCTTAGCGGGAGTGGCTTGGCGGGTGTGGCAAGGGAAGGATACTGCAAAATCTCCATTCCCACCCCACTCTGGGCCAGCCAGAGGTGGTATGTGCTGGTTCTCTGAACTACTTGAAATTTCTTGTCCAGAACCTGTCAGAACCTGCTGGAGTTCACCCCGGCTTATAGAAATAATGTAAACAAATTTTAACCTCAAAGTAAGAGTTTGAGATATGGTACTTTAATTCAAATCCGTACCAAAGAAAGTTGGAAGTAATTATTTTCCTTTTTCCCCCTTTTTCTTTTCTTTTTGCGCTTCTATTTTCATTTTTGATTTTCTTTCCTTCTGAAACATTTTTTCTATTTTTTTATTTTCTGTTTTTGAAAATCAATAAAGTTATTTAAAAAGCTACATACACAAATAGAGCACAAATTTAGGATATTAGCAAGCAAATAAATCCATTGTAAAGTTGGTCAAGCATACTAAGCAGAGCAATGCAACACATGGTCCCCCTTGTTTGGCTAATTTCATCTCCATGGGACTATCCAGTTACTTTTAAAAGTCTACTTGGGAAGCATAGCAAACTGCAATATGCTCATCTCAGCAGCAGAGATTGTTTGAAATTTAGCTTTCCATTTCCCAGCCTCAAGATTTGCTTCAGGTCAAGCTCAAGGGAAAGAGCTTGAAAATAGAACAAACTAGGCCAGAGGTCTCTAACCTTGGCAACTTTAAGCCTGGCAGACTTCAACTCCCAGAATTCCCCAGTCAGCAAAGCAAAGCTGACTGGGGAATTCTGGGAGTTGAAGTCCACCAGGCTTAAAGTTGCCAAGGTTGGAGACCCCTGAACTAGGCTACAAAGAAGTTTTCATAAAAGAAAGGATGCTTGCTATGCTGAGAAGCTTAAATAAGAAGCATGTATTGTTTTTCACAGACTCTTTCCAAACAAATCCATGGTTGTCTACTCCTAGTTTTACCCTCCTAGAATGTTTCCTAGAAATTGCAAGAGAAGGAAGGAAATTACACAGGGGTTTTTTCATTCCTTCAGCTTTTGCTCTGATTATAGTATCATCTATTTTGGTTGGCTAGTCTATTTGTTTCTAACTCGGCTTGGTTTTTGGAAACCTTAGCCAAGCTCCTATTTTTCTTCTGTTCTCTGCATTTTCAAGAATTTCTGGGAAGTCTATATCCATCAATGGGATTTCTTGGTTCATTCTGCTTTTTTTGGCTCTAAGACCAAAGCTCAGTCTTACCTGATTGCGTGTCCAATGTAAATCTTGGAATTAATCTATGCCCGTGATGGCGAACCTATGGCACACATGCCACAGGTGGCACGCAGAGCCCTTTCTGCCGGCACACCAACCGTCGTCCCAGCCCAGGTCCACCGCACATGTGCGCACGTCCAATCAGCCAGCTGGTCTTCTGGTCTCTGCTGCACATGAACGGAGGCAGGGCCTTCCCCGATCTCTGCAGGTTCTACCCTCTGCAGATGCCTCTCCATGGCAGGAAAGCAGGAGAAATCTAGCACGCGATGGGGGGAGAAACTGCAAAGATCTGAGGAGGCACGGAAGGGAGGAGGCACTCAATCGGGGGAGAAACTTTGGAGATCGTGGAAGGCAGGAAAAAGCTAGATTCCATGGGGGAGAAACTTTGGAGATCGTGGAAGGCAGGAAAAAGCTAGGATTCATGGGGGAGGAACTTTGGAGATCGTGGAAGGCAGGAAAAAGCTAGGATTCCATGGGGGAGGAACTTTAGAGATCATGAAAGGTAGGAAAAAGCTAGGATTCGATGGGGGAGAAACTTTGGAGATTGTAGAAGGCAGGAAAAAGCTAGGATTCGATGGGGAAGGAACTTTGGAGATTGTGGAAGGCAGAAAAAAGCTAGGATTTGATGGGGGAGGAACTTTGGAGATCGTGGAAGGCAGGAAAAAGCTAGGATTCCATGGGGAGGAATTTTGGAGATTGTGCAAGGCAGGAGGCAGCTCTTTAGCACAGCTAAAGCACAGCTCTTTAGTCAGATCTCTCCCCCCTACAAGCGCGGCTCTTTTAAACAGGGAAAGAAGACGGGAAAGAGAACGAACACAAACATGTTTAGCAGGAAACTTTGGAGTTGCCTGATCATCAGCCAAGTCATCTTGGCAGCACCATGCGCTGTGCGGGGAACAGCTGTCTCACCAGGGAATGGTACCTAGTTGTCCTCTGGTAAGAGGTATGCCGGCCCACTTGGAAAAAGTGGGGGGGGCGCATTGGGGGGGCATGCATGCACAGTGTGGGCGCATATGTAGAGGGAACGTGGGGGTTGTCGTGCACACATGCGTAAATGGGGGCACGCATTGCATTATGGGTTCCGGCACACGGGAGCGCGACAGCGCATGCGCACTTAGACTTTTGGCATGCAATGCCAAAAAGGTTCGCCATCACTGATCTATGCTCTTCTGGGTGCCGATTGCTGGTTTTAGTCTTTTTGTTTCCTTTTTGGCTTGTTGATTGTCTCTTTTGCATAGTATGTCGATATTGTTTATGTCTATGTGTCTAGTGATGGCTAATTTGTCATAGTGCCAGGCTTCTAGATATTCCTTAGCATTTTTGTATTTGGCTTGGTCTAGGATGGTCACAATTTCCTAATTGAAACTATGGTTAAGTCTCCACATCTGCAAGAAAATAACCAAGCTCAGAGAGCGTCAAGGGCACCTCATTTCAAATATTCTCCTTTATTGGTAACTTTTTTTTATATAGCTCTTGTCATTGCCACAGCCAATGCTTTCTCCTTATCTTCTCTTTCTCCTGCTATGCTATACCTTCAAACTTTGCTGCCCCTTCCCACTCCTCCTGGGATAGCTATATTATAAGTCAGTCGTTGTGATTCTGACTCCTGTTAAGAAAACATACAAATTTTACAACTTTCCCATCAATGCCCATGATAAAGAATCTCTCCCAAGTGTGGAAGCGAAATTTGAAAAAAAAAATATTTTTATGTTGGAGTCGGAAATTTTCTGTAGGGGTTCCAAATAATTTAGACTCTATGTTGGAAGACCCTCTCCTCCACTATTTTTGCTTTAAAAGAGATATAAATATTTGAGGGAATATCTCAAATATTTATCTCAGTGAAACACTGGAAGACATACTATTCAAAATAGCTAGGATTAATATCCTTTAAAGTGTCTACCATTGTTATCTTTATTCTATTCTGAAGCAGTTTGATGTTTTTCATATTTCTCCACTATAGTTTATGGACAAATCTTTTTGTTTGTTGCTGTTTATTTGGGTTTTGTTCTAATACAAAAATTCTATCTATCTATTGACTCTCTCTCTCTCTCTCTCTCTCTCTCTCTCTCTCTCTCTCTCTCTCTCTCTCTCTCTCTCTCTCTCTCTCTCTCTCTCTCTCCTACTTACATACATACTTACCTACCTACCTATGTACCTATACACAGTGGTGGGATTCAAGTAATTTAACAACCAGTTCTCTGCCCTAATGATTTCTTCCAACAACCAGTTTGCCAAACTGCTCAGAAATTTAACAACCAATTCTCCTGAAGTGGTGTGAACTGGATGAATCCTACCACTGTCTATACACAGAAATGCAACTGACCTTTTGCGTTTGATAACTATGAATCTGATACAACTATTGATTTTTGTATCTCTATCCCATTTTTGTATTCCCACATACTGTATTTTGTTAGCTGAACAAGGCATGTGGCAGAAAGTATATTGAAAGAAGTAGCACACACGAACCTGAAACCATATAGGCTGCGTATGTTAGGTAATGATGATCTAGAGTATAATAAATTTCTCTTATTTATTTGAAAAACTCTGACACTGTATATAATGTGGATTTATCCTAGTTCCTCATTTACTTCTAGAAAGTGAGGCTAGAAAAGCAATTAAATTCATAGGCACCCTGCTCTAACTGAACAATATATTTTCCCTCATTGGCCAACACGTTGACACTTCTTATTTATCACTGTATCATTGGCATCATCAAGATAATTGTTTTCAACTTTCATGCCTGCATTCTTGAAAGATTTCTTGTCAAACTTTATAACTCAGACTATGCTTGTGAAATGGAGAGCCAGATGAGCCTGCTGTCGAAAAGAAAGAAAGAAAGAAAGAAAGAAAGAAAGAAAGAAAGAAAGAAAGAAAGAAAGAAAGAAAGAAAGAAAGAAAGACACCTCTAAAAGTAAAATTGAAAAATGCTCAGCAAGATCCATTAAAATTTCTGCAAGCGGGCTGGTTTTTTTTTAATAAAAACAAAAATTGTCATTTTCGCCCTGGATTGTTTTCTAAGACTAGATGGATGCTACCTTGAGGGAATTGAAGAACCTGTCATTAGAGAATTTAGCCCAGAGAACTTGGAGAACTTGGAGAGCCTTGGAGAGCCTTAGAGAACTTGGGTGCTTGAAAGAAGTCATCCCAGGCCAGATGTTTTTCTTCCCCTAGACTCTCACTCTATCATCACCCACTTCCATAGTGTCACCTAGAAATCTAGACAGTTCTGGGCAATCAGAAATATATAGCAGGTGCTTCCAACCTGCTATGTCAGTCAGGATTGCATCCTCCATAATGAGTCAAACATTTTTGTTTCACCACATAGACAGGGATGGCTGCCTGAAACACTGCAAGAAGTCTCACCCAGTGAAACTGGCAGGACCCAGAAGCCCCACAAATTTGTCCCTACTGCCAAGCAAATTGTGCATTCATGCTGAAAGATGGCATTGCACTGCGCTTAATGTGATATTGGAGTATAGTAGATCTGTGTTTGGGGGGGAACAGGAGGCTTTCTTTTAGATCAACAATACTACAAGATGACTTACACTCATATATATATGTATATAGATGGCTGGGTTGTGTGTGCACTCCACACAAATGCATACACTCAGAAACAATAAGAGTCTTTCCCACAGAATAGTTGATGGCAAAGTCTCTTACATTATGTACATTAGTGATAATCTTGATTTTAATCTCCTCACCAACCCATAGCTACAGGTAAACCATAGCTTCTGGTTATATTTCTAAGGAAACTTAAGATAAATGATATTATGTAGGATTCAGAGGGTAATTGCTCATAGAGTGAAAGCTAATATTGAATGAAATGGGCAGTTTTATCTCTACATGCCATTTGTGCTCTAGAGACAATGCATCTTATCACAGTGAGATCCTTCACACCAGGGAAACATTGAATTGTACCTCAATGCTGCACAAAAGTGCTCAGAAGCTACTTTGACAAAGCAATGAAATTGGATTGACATTCTGCTTTTTACTAGGTAGAAGAAGAGTACCAGAATGCTTCACAGAGCAGCCTTGAAGGTTGCTTGGGTCAAAACGAGGAGTCCCTTTCAGATTTTGCCCAGTCCTAATACAAACCCATACAATTTTACAGGTAAATCCATATGTAAGTAGGGCATGAGATTGAGAATTGAGGACGATCCTGCTGGCCCTGACTCCCAACAACCAACTAGAGTGTTTTTGCCATTTCTTACACTAAACTAAACGGTATCCTAGCTCTGTGCAAACAACTAGCTGGAACATGAAAGCACTTGTCAGCCCACAATTTTTCATAGTCATGCACACACTTTTAAACAAATATAACAGCAACCAACAATAAAGCCTATGGACATTCTGTACACAAAGTTTTCTGTTGTACATCCAGACTTAGGGAAAAAAACTGAAGATACATCAAGAATTGTTCAATGAAGGTTTGGAATTTACCGTGGTTGATGTGTTTACAAATTGCTTGAAGTATTGCTGAAAGATGTGATCACAAGAAAGAAAGAAGGGACCTCAAGATGTGAGAATTTGAAATAAGAGCATCTAAAGGATATTTTGTGAGTGTGCACAAATATTTACCCACACACATCCATGCACATACTGTTATTGAAGTATTACAGAGAAATTGCATGAGAAAGTAGATGTAAAGCATAAAAGAAGTAATCACAGTAAAAAAAGTGGGGGGTGAGTTATAGAAAATTGTACTGTAACTTGAGAGAAAATTGATATAGAATAGTTTACAGATGGTATGTAACTCCATCAATGATTATCAAGGTATACAAATCATACACAACAAGCACTAGAACACAAAAAGAATATTTCAACACATGTGAGAGACATGCCCTCCAAAAAAGTACTGGAACAAAATACATCAAAATATTAAGAAATTTTTAAACATAAAATTTGAGCTGAAACCACAAACATATTTATTAGGATTCATTATTAATATTAATTAGGATTTACATTAGAAAATATAAATGAAAAGCATTACAATTTACTGAGATATATAATTGACAATTATAGGAACAAATCTGGCAGAACATTGGAAAGTGAAAATTCGCCAATGATTGAGGATTGGGAGACCAAAATTAGAGAATATGCAGCAAGAATAAAAATTACAATGTATACTCATAATAGAGACTTAACTAAATTCAAAGACAAATGGCTTTATTATATACAAGAGATTATGCAAATAATCTCACAAATTCAGACACTTATAATTAAGAGACATTAAGAGACATTTATAAAATTAATTATTCTATACATAAAATTATCTAAACATATATTAGCAATAACCTCCACTATTTAACATTCAATATTTAGGTACAAATATTTAGATAGTAGTTAGTGGATGAAAAAATAAATGGAAGGGAAGGGTAGAATGGGTTAGCAAAACATTTTTAAATAGTATTTTTAATTATGTTTTATTAATAGAAGTTTATCTTTTATTTTGCTTTTTGTAACTTTATTCTTGGGTGATTTTTCCTTAAATAATCTGACATTTGTGCAATAAAAAAGTTTAAAACATTTAAAAAGTCTTTCTGTTGTCACTACCACTTCCTTCAAACCCCTCCAATAATGATCGATTTGGGGTTTCTCAAAAGAAGCTTTCCCTATTGCTAGATGAAGAAGTCAGATCCAGCAGAACTATACAAAACAATGTTTGAGATTATGGGAGAGCATATGAAGGATCTATTTAATGAAGTAGTGGGAAAAGCGGAAATTCCCCATTCATGGAGAGAGGCAAATATTAGTTTGATTCCTGAGGAAGATCCCCCCCCCATCAGATATAAAAAACTACAGACCAATTTCTCTTCTGAATTCAGATTATAAAATTTTTACTACAATTTTGGCAAATAGATTAAAAGGGTTTTTGAATGAATTCATACATATGGACCAAAATGGATTCTTACCATCACGACAATTACAGGATAATATGAGATTTATGCTAAATACATTGGAATACTATGAAGAAAACCCAGGCAAACAGGTTGCATTAGTTTTTATAGATGCCATGAAGGCATTTGATAGAGTTAATTGGGATTTTATAATGGTGCAACTAGAATATATGGGATTTGGGCAGAGGTTTATAAATGCGATTAAAGCCATCTACTCTAAACAAATGGCCAGATTATTGATAAATGGGGACTTGACGGAAGAATTTCCTATTGGTAAAGGCACAAGACAGGGATGTCCCCTATCTCCCTTACTTTTTATTTTATCATTAGAAACTCTATTACGTAAAATAAGGAATAAAGAAAAAATTAAAGGCCTTAGAATTGGACAACAGGTATATAAAACCCAGGCCTTTGCTGATGATATGGTTTTTATTTTGGAAGAGCCTACAGAATCCTGTTTATACTTACTAGAGACAATTGAAGAATTTGGGGCGGTAGCAGGGTTATTAATTAATAAAAACAAAACAAATATATTAACTAAGAATATCCTAGAAGAACCTAAGAGACTGCTACAGGAGGTAACTGGACTAAAAGTAGTTAATAAAGTTAAATACTTGGGAATTTGGCTAACTGGTAGATGTTTGAGTATACAGGAGGACAATTACAATAAATTACTAATTCAAATTAAAAAAGATTTAGATAGATGGGGTAAAATACAACTCTCACTACTAGGACGAGTTACAACAGTGAAATCCTATGTTTTACCAAAGTTCAATTTTTTATTTCAGACTGCACCAGTGAGTTTATCTAAAAATTTTTTTATGGAGTTGAATCGAATAATATCGAAATTTGTTTGGCAGGGGAAGAAACCGCGGATTAAAAGAAAGATGATGCAAGAAGTAAGAGAAAGAGGAGGTTTAGGATTACCATGTTTGGAGAATTATTATTCAGCTGCTTTATTAACTTGGGTAAAAGAATGGATTACCTTATCTAATAACCATCTCCTTAAAATAGAAGGTTTTGATATACAACAGGGTTGGCATAAGGCACTTTGGCATGAGAATACCCCACAGAGTAAATGGTTTACCCGACATTATATAAGAAAGATTTTAATCTGAAATTGGGAAAAAGTCAGTAAAAAATATTACATTAAAATGCCTTGTTGGTTAGCACCTTTAGAAGCAGTGACATATCCCAATTTATACAATGTGGGTAAAAAATTAACATATAAAGACTTGCTGAACGTACAAGGGAGATTAAAGTCTAAACAGGAATTAATCTCTCAAGGAGTGCAAATAGACTGGTGGAGTTACCTGCAGATTCAGTCTAAATACCAAAAGGATAGGGATGGAAGAGGTATTGATGGCGAATTACAAGAACTAGATAAAATCTTGATGGGCCAAGAAAAAGGCATGATTTCAAAATCTTACAAACTGCTTATGAAATTAGAGATAGGTGAGGAAATAGTCAAAGATTCCATGATTGCTTGGGGGAAGAATTTTGGGTATCCAATATACCTAGATAAATGGCAAGAGATTTGGTGGGATAATATGAAATTAGTAGTATCTACGGCCGACAAAGAAAATATCTATAAAATGATATATAGGTGGCATCTGCCTCCCGATAGGCTAGCTAAAATGTTCTCTGGGCAGTCGGCGGATTGTTGGAAATGTGGAGGGGAGCATGGCACTTACTATCATCAATGGTGGTCATGTCCAAAGGCAGTGATATTTTGGGGGAAAATTAAAAAATGGCTCAATGAGATTTTAATGTTAAAAATCGACTGGCGACCAGAGACATGCCTGCTCGGCTCTAAGCCGGAAAATATAAAAAGAGACTTATGGTATTTGGCACTACATATCATCACAGCGGCGAGACTGACGTACGCTCAACTTTGGAAAAATCAAAATATCCCAACAGAGGAGGCTATTATAAAAAATTTTTTAGAATGTGCGGAAGCAGATACGCTAACTAAAAAACTACAGGATAGAGAGCAAACACAAGTAGGTTTGGCTTGGGACAAATTCTATAAATGGTTAGAAAAGAGGAAATTATAACCCACATTAGATGAGGAATGGTATTTAAAGAGAAATTTATATTATATAAGATAAGTGTGGTCGGATAGACCTAAGTGATGTACTAAGAAATATAAGCTGTTCTGTCTTCTCCGGAATATAATTTAGAGTTATAGTACCGAATACTTGTTTATTAAGGTACTATATGGAAGTACGTATGTTTATTGTTGTACTGTGTTTTGTGTGTCACTTTATGTTGTGTTGTTTTTTCTTTTTAACTGAAATGTAAATAAAGATTATTTTTTTTAAAAAAAAGAAGTCAGCAATGTGAAATCTTTATTTTTTATTCTTTTTTGTTTACATAGGATTTGATCAAAACCTCTTCAGGCATTTAATTCCTATTTCCATGGCTGGAACAGATTTTTTTCCCCTTTTACTTCTTCTTTAAATACCCTTTCCTTCAAAAGCAACTTTTCTATTATGGCGACTCTTCATTTATTTTTTCCCCTCTGAATGAAAAGTATGTTTGTTTTTGATTTAATCCAAGACTTTTCATCAAAAATCCAATATCCTTTTTATTGTATACCAAATGTGGGAAAGTTGCGGCTCTCCAGATTTTGCTGAACTTCATCTGGCTTCCCCAATTCATAAGAGAAGCAATAGTTTACAGATATCCTAAATCTCTCTCTTTCTCTCTTCACACACACACACACACAGCACACAACATATATTATCTTTAATTACAATGTATGTTTAACAAAAATAACACATCATCTGTAGGAGACAAATATTTGTCTCACTGAAATATGTCTCACTGTTATATTTCATTCATTTCTGCATCTGGAATACTCAAGGATGTAGCTAAAGATTTAAGGCACCTTTTCTTATTCAAGCTTGATAGAAAAACAGCTTTAAAAAGTTTCCAAGGATAACCTGAAGGATAGGAAGCTAATGAAAGGATAAGAGGCAAATAATAAAAAAAAAAATAAACATGACAAGGGGAAACAGTGTGATTTTTGAATACTTAATGTTGCCATTATTATTTTTCTATTCTTCCATCAATATTTTAAGAGAAAAGAGAAAGGAAAATTACAGCACAGGGTTACACATGGAGCCAGAAAAACTAAAGGTCAAGCTATTCAGCCAAATTGTTTTATGGGCAATAACAGCTAAAAGGTCTGTGGACAGGCCAAAGGGACAGTCAAGTGATCCTGAATGTGGGACCATTCTATGGACAGGCCAAAGGGACCAGTCCGTTTTCATGATCTTTGTGAATTGAGATAGGCAATAATTACATTATTACATTGATGTATCACTCCCCCTCTCCAAAGCACCCACTTTTTATTTTCACAAAAATGTTACCAGAAAGTGGTGTGTGTGTGTGTGTGTGTGTGTGTGTGTTCCCAAATCACTCAGAAAACTTTATGGATATAGAAGGTTTATATACCTTCCCTGATCCTAGTCTAATGGTCCACCGACTGGTTGTCCCTCATGAGGAATATCATCTTAGACTAAGTAGACTAATCTACTTAGTCCATATAACAGGTTGGGCAACAGAGACAAACTCCCCAAATCCTTGTCCTAAAACTCTGAATTTCTGAGCCTCTTTATTCTCAGTCAAACAGAAATGAATATAATATCTACAATATGAGTTATCACAAATTAATGTATGGATGTTTGTCTTGCTAACTAGTAATTTCATAGCTAAAATTTACTCTTTACTATATGACAATAAGAGGGCAATATGGGGAAACCCCTAATTCTGTGTCTCTTCTGGTTTTCTCTGACAGGGCCAACCATGAGGCTTATCCCTGCTAAGCAAGAACTATCAGGTCTGCTTCTTATAGTCTGAAGAAAAAGAAATGTACCCTTTTAAATGTAGGTTTGCAAACTGTCTGTTAGAAGGTGCCTTGAGCTGAATCAAAGCTTTGGTCCACCAAGCTCAATATTTTCCAAGCAGATTTGTAAGATCTGTCCAGGATTTCAGACAGGAGTTCTCGCTAGACATTTCCAAAAACTGAGCATCAGAATTGCTTCACACAATGTAGAGCTATGGCTGAGCTACAGTCCTTCCCCATTTTAATGTCGATAACTCCTTGCTTTCTCCAGTGAGCAATATCTGTTCTCTTATTCTCTTGTGCATCTGGAGAAAATTAATGGCCTATGGGTGGTCATCAGTTCCTTTGCCAAAAATCTGTTGAATGAAAGTAATGGATGACGTTTCATCCATATCTCTTATCCACTACCCAAATGGCAATTAAGCCCATTTCCTCACTGGAAGCTGTAATTCTTTATTCATTTGGCACTAAAATGATTAGCTCTTTTAAAGAATTGCAAGATGGTTTAATCAATACAAATGCTGTTCATATCATTCCAATAATGATCCATTATCTGTTCTAACCAGATTCTGGAGTGCCCTCAGAGTATGAAGGCATTTTAGGAAAAAAAAAATAAGCATAATATCTTCCATAATGTACTCACCCTCCCTCCCTCCCTCCCTCCCTCCATCCCTCCCTGCCTGCCTCTCTTTCCTTACATTATCTTGCCATTCTGCAAAATGACAGGAGGAAGAGTGCAATACTGTTTATGGAGAGGCTTATGTGGGAAAAAATCGCACCATAATACCTGTTCAAAATACAGCTAAATTGTATATTGTAAAAGAATATGTAAAATAATATTAAGAAAAAGAAGCAGTGACTGGAAATTTCATTTTTTAAAAGAATCCTCTAATGCTCACAGCAAAAATGGAAGGTAAAATGAAGACCCAGGTTGTTGGGATAAATAGGCTGACTCTGTAAATTGCTTAGAGAAGGCTGTGAAGCACTATGAAGTAGTATATAAGTCTAGGTGCTCTTGCTATTTCCATAGCCTGCAGAATGTCAGTATTATTGTATACTAAGTTGAAAAATCTGCATTGGAAAAGTTCAGAGATGTGAACATTGATAGATAATTGTGTTCCAATTTGCACAGCTGCTTGCATTAATGTGAAAGCCAAACAAATATCTTCCCCTTTTTAGCCACAAATATTATTCTTGAAATGTGTATCAAGGAACCATTCTAGTCATGGAGACACAGAGAAAATTGTCGTGTGATGGATCTACATCCATGTTGTTACTTGATGAACTTGGAATAACTTTGACTGCTATTTAAAGTAACTTAGGAATACAAAAGCAGACTTTGTTTTGTCTTCTTCCCACCCATAACAATATTGCAGAATAAAGGAACTGCCAATCAGAAAAAAAAAAGCCAAACCAGGTTTTTTTTTTCTCCTCAATTTAACTTTCTTTTCCTTTTTCAAAATTACATCAGATAACAATCTACTTTCCATTAAATCCTCACCAGCAAGCTTTATATCTAGGGTGTTATTAAAAGGCACTCTGAATTTTATGCTTCACACTCAAATAGTCAAAAGTCTGAATAATGCAATACTGTTGGGGGTGGGGAGGAAAAAACTGCATAAAGAATAAACATTAATTCCAGATTATAATCAGCGGGCTCTGGGCAAACTATTTTGCAACTCAAGAGAAAGAGAGAATGAAAAAAAACATTTGTTCTCTAGTTTAGGAAAATGAGAAAATTTTCTAAGGCTTTTACTGTTTGTTCAAAACTTGTATTATAGAAGCAATATAGAATTTTTTTTAAAAAAAAAAAACCTTTCAAAAACAGTGGATTTTCTTCTCCTAATGGATCTCCTTCAGTTCTTCATTATGAAGATGGTGCAGCTATCTTTTCCACAACGCAGGGGGGCCAGAAACAGCATTCTGCGAGCTGCACTGGCTCCCAGTGGTCTTCCGGGTGCGATTCAAGGTGTTAGTTACCACCTTTAAAGCACTCCATGGCATAGGACCCGGGTACCTCCGAGACCGTCTTCTGCCACCAATAGCCTCCCACCGACCAGTCCGTTCCCACAGAGAGGGTCTCCTCAGGGTGCCGTCAACCAAGTTATGTCGACTGGCGGCACCCAGGGGGAGGGCCTTCTCTGTGGGAGCCCCAGCCCTGTGGAACGAACTGCCCCCGGAAATTCGTAAGATCTCCGACCTCTGGGCGTTTCGCTGCGCACTGAAGACCCTATTATTCCGCCAGGCCGGACTAGCAACACAATAGTTTTTAAATTGGGATATTTAAATTTATTGGGGTTTTAAATCTGAGCCACTTTATTTAATTATTTTAAATTTTATATTGTTGTTTTGTTTGTGTTTTTAAACAGGCTGTACACCGCCCTGAGTCCTTCGGGAGAAGGGCGGTATAGAAATAAAATTATAATTATTATTATTATTATTATTCAAAGACTTCACATCTTGTTGTGGAGAAGAAAGAGTCATCATGATCTACTCTTAAGATCACAGTAGCAGTTTTCCCCCAAAAGGCTAGTCAGTCACACGGACCCTGGAAAATAAATAACATCACTACAGAACAAACCAAGCCTTGTAAGTAATTGGGAATTATTATTGTTGACTAGGACAACCAGTTAAAAGCTGCCATCGATCAGGTTTATAGGTCCTTTTGTGGCATCTCCCATTTTGCAGATAGCAAAAGCAGCCACGATGTAGTCGTGGCCATCTGTAAAGCACAAATAATTAGCCTTCTGCTTTATGATTCCCAGATCAAAATTTTAACTATGTTGCTTACTTTCTCTCTCTCTCTCTCTCTCTTTTTTTTGGGGGGGGGGGGGGCTCCACAGTTCTTCTGGAAAACTTCCAGTCACCTTGGGAGGAAAAGCAGCATTGAATTAGGTGGCTTTTCAGTCCAAAGTTTGGCTTTATTAGGGCCCAAGGTAGCAATTGTGGAATTGAAATGTGCATATGTCCTGAAGGCCTATCTTCATATGGAGTGGAATATCCCTCTATTTTTTTTGGGGGGGAGGGAGTATTCTGGCTGGAAGACCATTCATTTCAGCTAAGTGAACATCTCACATGTGCTGCACTGGTGAGCTTTCTCCCTGGTGAGATTTAATACTTTGCCATCTAGGCTTCAAAGAAGGGAGATATAAGAACATCTGAACAAAAGATCAATTATACCTCTGCCAGTTAGGGGATATTGAATCTATTACTCATGTTTGATTGTGCTGCCCATTTTATACATCCTGATGCTCAGATTGCTACTAAATTGTTCTGGCTGTGTAGATGAGGAGAAAACAGGCTTCCTTTTAGCTAAAGAATCTACCGAAAGTTCTAATAAGGTAGCCAACTTTTATGCAATTATTATTGTTAATGTTCAGATATTATAATAAAAGGATATTGATTAATGACATATATATACTTTCCACACCACTGATAGGATTAATTAGCCTTTTCATCTTTCATGTTTCCTTTTATTGTTTTCAGTCCTTGCATGGTTTCATTGATCTCCTTTCTCAATGACAGATTTTTGACTTTTATCTAAAACATCTGTCCAGCCAATTTGGTGTAGTAGTTAGGGCTAGAAACTGGGAGACGGGAATTCTAGTCCTGCCTTAGATACAAAGCCACTTGGGGCCAATCTGTCAGTCCTAGGAAGGAAGAAAGGGCAAACCACGTCTGAAAAACGTTGTCAACAAAAGTACAAAGGATTAGTCCAGGCAGTTGCCAGAAGTAACACTAACTTGAAAACACAAAACTCTCTTCTTTTTTCTTTCCAGAACAATGAAAAATATTTCTTGGAAAACTCATCAAATAGGAATAATCATAATCATTTTTTGGGACACAATTATTGTGTCTTTACCTTGATTCCCATGGCAGCCAGATTTTAATCATAAGTATATGAAATGAAGGAGAGCAGAAATAATTAAGAAATAATCCAGGCTAAACCTGAATTGCTAAGCACATTATATGTATGTATGAATTTATGATGGGCCCTACATCTGCATATCTTCAGTAAAGTGGCTAAGGCCTAGTTTCTTCCATCCCCTGCATTTGGATCCAAGTGAATGGGGTCCCCTTTTGGTTTTTGATAATAATTTGATATATGGGGTATGTTTTAATAACACAGGGTTATGGTTTTGCCCATATCTATTTCTGTTTTAATTACCCAGAATCAAATTGACTGAGCTGAACAACCTTATACATATGCAAAATAAATAATAAATACCTGCATTTTATTTTGAAACATTTAGTTTGAAATACAAGTATAATGTAAACATTTTACAGTTAATCTTATGGTACGTATTTTTTAAAAAAATGCAATAGTGAATTAGTGAATTTTTATATTTAATGGGAGTTGAATTATATTGTTTACAAGGCAACTAGAAACACTTTGGTACCATAACTTTTTTTTTTCTAAAATATTCAAAGGTGATATGAAGGACTGCATGAAATTCATATTTTGAAAAAAAAGTGCAAAAAACTTAATTACCATTGAATTTTAAATGTTCATGTGACTGAAGGGAAAATGGTCAGGAACAACAGTCATTTTACTTAACTATTTATTATAATTTTGAATATAGTTGTCCTGACTCTGCCTGTTATTTTATGAGTTGGAGGTGAAAACTACACTGCTCAAAAAAATAAAGGGAACACAAGCAGAAGACATCCGAGATCTGAATGAATGAAATAGCCTTATTAAATACTTTGTTCGTTACATACAGTAGTTTTGTGTTCCCTTTAGTTGTTTGAGAAGTGTATAAACTACTGTATGTAAAGAACGAAGTATTTAATAAGGTTATTTCATTCATTCAGATCTTGGATGTCTTCTGCTTGTGTTCCCTTTATTTTTTTGAGCAATATAGTATAACTTTTGGAATTTGAGCTTAATAAATCTTTTAAGCTAACAAAATCTTAAAGCTCAGTGGAAGAAATACCAACAATGGCAATTAATTCCTGGGTCATGAGTTTCACTGTTAGAATTGTGGATTGGACTGAAGCAGAACTAAAATCTCTAGATAGGAAGACCAGAAAAAATAATGATAATGAATCATGCCCTTCATCCACACAGCAATGTTGATACAGTATACTCTAATTACTAAGGAAAATAGATGGGCATGGAATGCTGCAAGAAGGAAAAAGGACATGACTATATGAATATGTGAGGGACAGTATATGCTAGTATACCATGGAGGCTTACTGAGAAACCATATTGGCCAACTTGAAAGATCAAATGAAGAACAGAAAAGAGACATGGAAAGGGAAAGTAATACATGGCCACTGTGTTAAAAAAAAACAAAAACTAGCAGGAAAGCAAATAATAATATCTGACTGTGGCTAAGACCAGAAAAAAATTGAAGAAAAAGACACAGGAGCTAATTTTGGCTGCACAAGACCAAGCCTTGGTCAAGGACAGAATTGAGAAGACAGAAACAGACAGCAAGTGATATCTTTGTAAAGATGTTGAAAAAAAGGGGCGCACCTAATTAGCTGCTGCAAGAAGATTGTGCAAACTATCTACAAACAATGCTATGACCAAGTAGCAACAATGCTTTGGGACATCCGCAAGAAATACCTGCAAGCAAGAACTGGTGGGACCACAAAATAGTCAAAAGTAATAACAAATGAAAAAGCTAAAGTGCTCTGGGACTTTAGAATTCAAAAAGTCAATCACCTACAACATAACAGACTTAACAATTGTTGAAAAGAAAAAAAAGTTGATAGTAGATGTTGCTGCAGAACCAAAAAACAGCAGAACAGAAGAGAAAAAACTGGAGAAAATCACAAAATGCAAAGACTTGCAAACAGAAATAGAACAACTGTGGCAAAAGAAAGCAAAGATACTACCAATAATAATTAGGCACTTTGACTGCAATCCCAAAATATGTGGAGCACTACTTGAATACCATTGGCATTGTCAAAATCACTGTCAGTCAATTGCAAAGGCAACTTTACTTGGAACAGCTTACATTCTTTGACAATATCTTTAATACCATCAATTATCATCTGCCTATCACAGTTCTCTGGTAAGGACTTAATAGATGGATAAAAATGCCAAATCCAGTCTAAACTGGATTTGACTGTATGAACATTAATAACAATAATACCACCTTTGTTCTCCTTGGAGACTGAGCATTGAAAACTAAAAGGATTATTTCTACCAGTTTATTTTTCTTTTTGAATTGCAATACATCCTTTCTCTTAATTATTTCTGACATTTATTTAAGTGTTTTCAAGACATTTTACAGAATGTTTTCCCTTTCCAATTTCCTTTTATTTAGCTAGTTACTTCTATGTCCGTTAGAGCTTAAGTCATTAATATTTGTTTATTCTGAAAGTGTATTGCTTTTCCTTCTACTGTCTCTCTCGTATTTAACAAGTTTTGTCTCTGGTGGCAGAATATCTGAAAATTTCATGCCAAAAATAGAAGAGAGAAGCAACAGACAAAAGAGAGCTTCAAGTCCCCCAATAAAAGAATCCATAATAATAATAACAACAATTAATTAATACCCCAAATTGCTCATTAATTATCTAGACATAGCTCTCTCAAGATCTGTTTTTACCAGGCAGTTACTTTGGTGATAATGCTTGCCTATGTAACTATCTCAAATAGTTTCCATCAAATTAATTAATATAAATGAATGATTACTAGGGTGATTTGCCTAATCTTCCCAGGCATTCATGAAAAAGCAGATCACAAAGGATGGAAGGCACCACCAATTTTGATTTTGTAATAGCCACAACAAAAATATGCATCGTAAACCTAAGGAGAACCCAGAAAACTTACAGATTTAACTGTGTGCAGGTTCCCAAGGGGATACTTTTGTAACCTAGATGTTGGATTGTGAAGTTCTTCAAGAACTTCTAACTAACTACATCTCTGGATCTGGCCCTGGTTTCTATTTACACAGGACCTCTGAAAATCCATGAGTCAGTTTTGCAATATTCCATAAAAGGGCAATAATTCAAAATGTAAGGCAATCCCAATTTAAGGCATTGAAGCGCATTAATACTTATTATTTGTTTTGGAATCAGAGTACCAATGAAAGGGAAGGAAGAATTCTGGAGAAGAGCTCTTCCTTGCCAGCTTGCCTCTTTGATGAACAAATCCCTCTGCACATTTTTATAGTTGTCTCAAGGTCAAGAGGACAGAGAGGTTCTCAAAGTGACAATTCTCTGGAGGAGGGGGAGCCATTTATTTTAATCAGGCCTAATCAGGAAATTCAGGACAAGCTAAACCAATTCCACTTTACAATGTCCTTTTTGAAGTGGTTCATCAGGAGAAGTAATTTAATTTTGAAGGATCAGGAGCTGGGCTACATAACAGTAAGTATATCCTGAAGTATTTATTGAACTCAAGTTATTTAACTAAGCCACAATGTGTTGTTTATTTTCTTTCGCACTAACCTGCAAATCACATAACATTTAAAAGTTCTATAATTTTATATCAGAGTTTTACTTCTAAACAAGATTTGCATGCGGTATACAGTATTCTGCCTCATGAACACATGCACACATGTTCATGCACTCAGAAGTATACGCTGAGGGGAAGCAAAGAAACAGGATGCTACAAGCTTATCCAGTGGTCTAGTTTTTCTCATTGCACATAGTTGATTATTCATAATTTATTATATTACTCTTTCACTCTGTGAGCCCTGCAGGCAAACAACGCATACACTTTTGGAGTTCCAGAATTTGTTTTATATTCAGAAAGTCCTATTTCAGACTCAGTAACTTCTAATAGGGGAAGGAAAAACCCACTGGAATACGACAGATGCTAAATATTGAGCTAAATGATCCAGGGGTCTAGTGTAGTATACTGTATTCTTCTTTCCCACTGTGTTTCTCAGCACTACATTGCCTTCATGACTGCATAGACTAGCATCAAGGAGTTGTTTTACTTGTTTGCTCTGCAACACAGAAAGCTTTCACGTTTCATTGTTCTCATCAGTTGAACTTTGTAGGAACCTTACCAGCACCATATTTGCCACTTTGGTGTTGGCAGAACTGAAATATTTTCATTTCAAGAATGGATCTGTAGAGATTTTAAGAAGAAAATGGATGTTTTAGGCCTCAGCATTCCTATTTCCTCCCTTAAATTATATTCCAAACATTGGGGGGGGGAGGAATCCATGCTGAAATTTCTGATCCCATCCACTCCAGAGTCATCACAGCCGTACAAGTCATGTTCTCTCACAGGCCAGCATAACAACAGCAACAATTGTCATTAAAAGGTTTCCCATGCTTGTTATAGGAGTTGGATAGAATAATAATGGCAGAAACAGTTAAGCATTCACCTCTTATATCCCCTAAAGCTAACCAGTACTTTAAATTGCTAGCAGAAAATGAATTACGCAACAGGTGTAGATGGCACAAAATCAGACTGCATTTCATATTCCCTAAAATGTTTTAAAATAATCTATCTTGCTACTGTATCACCACTTACCCCTCTCAGTTTAAGAGAAAGATGACGCAAAGGAGAATTGCACTCCATCTTAGAAGATACAGGACAGCAGGGGCAGAAGGTCAGGAGGTAGACATGTACTAGGATGAAGCCTAATGCGTAAAGGAACCACTCTAGCACCTGAAGTTCCCGTTCATTACCCCATTACTTGAAATGTGCCAGAGAAAGATAACCTTTGGCCCCCTGCCTTGTTTTGCTTATTTCTCCATAATAATACTTCATCACCCCCTTCTGTCTAGGAGTCTGTCTTCTGCCTAAATGCTACTGGTAGTAGTCATACTGTTTCTTAGCTTTGGTTGGTGTTATTGATTTTACTAAACTTGTGGTGCTTCATCCAGCTTTTGTGATGTTCCATGGTTTACAATTAGAATAACCACGCTAGCCTCCTCAGGCAATGCAAGTGATCATGTGAACATGGAAGATACCAATATGACTAAGAAGGTCCTGCTTCCAATTTTGTCACAATTGGTCACAAAAACTGTCCATATATCCATCATTGTCAACTTCCCTTAGGATCCCTGCCAACTTCCTTCTAGAAAGTTTGTGTAGGAATTTCTATTCACACTGGCTTCCATTCAGTTGGATTCCAGCATCTAATAAAGCAGCTGACTTGCTTATACGAAGATTTATTTTCTGGTCACATCCAAGTGAGTTCAGGTGAAAGGCCATTACCCATTTCCCTACTCAATATGAAAAACTGAAAATATTAGCAAGAGCAGAAGGGAGGCAAGCATTCATGACACTACCATCTTAATGTGTCCTTTCCTGTAAAACCTGGCCTGGATTAAATTTACTTCTCAGGTGCCTTAGCTACAAAAAAATAATATATGTTAGCCCTCCCTCCCTCCCTCCCTCCCTCCCTCCCTCCCTCCCTCCCTCCCTCCCTCCCTCCCTTCCTTCCTTCCTTCCTTCCTTCCTTCCTTCCTTCCTTCCTTCTTCTCATTTTCCTCCACTTAATAAAATTGCTGGAAAGTGGTACTTTAGAAAGTTGTTTGGCACTAAATGTAGCTGAGAAACCATAAATATGTGGGCTCCTAATGGTTCAGGGTGAGGGAAATATGCTCTGCAAACATATTGAGTAATACTATTGGGATCAGAAAAGCAGTCAGGTACAAACTGTTATCCTTTTAAAAATAGATTTAATGAGAATGTTCCTAAAATACAGTGCAGCACCGGGTCCTGTTTTATTCTCTGCTCTTACAGATGTTCTTGTTGAAGCAAACATGCTATAACTGTAGAAAAAGAAAATGATGGCCTCAGTTTCTAGAACAGAAAAGAAAATAGAGCAAGTAGTTAGGAGCTCTAAAACATTACTCAGCAGTTCCACAGATGACTTGTGTTGCTGTGCAATCAGGGCAGTGTGTACTCTTTCTACTGTATAGCTTGCTGTTTTTACATAAAGACATTTTTCCCAGTTATATAGCAACAACAACAACAACAAAAACCCACAAGCTGCTTTGATAAGGTATCAAACTAAAATATGACATGAAATACTTATACATTTATTACAGGGGTGAAATCAGCGGTGAAATCCAGCCGGATCTATTCAGCTCATGCAAACCGGTAGTGCCGGTGGTGGGTGGGCGAAGCACATTATATCCTGTTTTTGACCCGCTGTGCATGCGCAGAAGGCCCTGCGCATGCGCAGAAGTGGCACGCATGCTCATATTCCCGAACCAGTAGCGAAGATAAGTGCATTTCACCGCTGGGTGAAATCCACTTACCTTCGCTACTGGTTCGCAAATGTGAGTGCGCGCACCTCCTCCACACATGCGCAGAGCCTTCTGCGCATGTGCAGAGGGTCAAAAACAGATGTGATGATGTCTCGCCGGGTAGGCAGAGCTTCCCGTCGCCGGCGCTACCAGTTCACCAGAGCCGGATAGAACCCGCTGCATTTCACCACTGATTATCACAAATAGGCCTTTTTTTTTCTCCCAATAGGGTCAGTGACATTTGGTAGAGAGTGGACTAATCAAAACTCACCAGCATATTTTACTCAGATGAAGCAAGGGGCTTAAATTGCTGTTAAATTGCTGTAAGTGCAGATGACAAACCAGATATATCTATGGTATTTGAAATAGTTAAGGTACAGTATTATGCTTGGCTAGATGGTAACAGCTGGGTGAATGTGAATGATTCTAAGAAAGTTAATCAGGGTTGATAAAGTAGGCATATATCATGTATGGCTACATTTCAGCTGCTTTTGTGCTATTGGAATCAACCAAACGTACGCAGTTTTCAAAGGGAAAAAGTATAATCAAATCATCAAATATAATCAACATATCTCATATTTAAGCAATAACAAATCACAATAATCACAGACATAATAGTACCACCCGTCATCCTTCTGCTCATGGCTCACTCCTAAATACTCTTTCAAAAATCTTGCAGCTCGTGAAAAAAAATCTCAAAGGTTGTTTTATCAGGTGCAAAAATTCTCTCCCCCTCTTCTACCCTCTGGTGATACCAGTGGTTATTAGCACATTGGGTGCCATATCCAAAAAAAAAATCTTGGATGGAACTTAGAAAATTTGTGCATTGACAACAGTTCCATCTGTCAATTGCAAAAGGCCACACTGTTTGGATCTGCACATAAAGTATACCACACCAATACATTACGACATCCTAGGTTCTTGAAAGCCAACACATATTAATAACTTGCAGCTGTGATTTCACATTGTTATATATATAATAATAATGAAACATTTTTCTTAGTATTCATTTTTTTTATCAGCTGTAAAACACAGCCACGAAGCCCAATTTGGTTATCTCCAATTATTCTAACTGAAAGTCTAGATATACCGTAGCCTCCTTGTGACATCCAGTACCAATCATGTTACCAAACCAGCTTTTCCTCTGAAACTATTAAGCCTCTCTCATAAATCTGCACTTGAAAAATCTATATGAAACCAAGAAGGATCAACAACCATTTGCAAACTAAAACTAGAAAAGGAAATGTATGTAGGGAGAGACAAATGTATGTAGGCAAACAGAGGGTAGGGCATGACTCAATTTAAAACCCTACTCAGCTATGGGGCACTAGAATATAGAGCAATCCTTTTTTCTTCTCTATTGTCCTGGAAAGAAGGACTATAGGATTGCATTTAATTCACACGACAGCAGATTCCAGATTCAATGTACAGTATTCTAGGTGAAAATGGGAATTTTACCACTGGAAGCTCTAGAGAGCTACTATCTACAGGCGATAACACAGGCCATTTTTCCTGTGCTTAACAGTTCTATTAATAGAGCTATTTCTTGAAAAGCAACTTTCCCATGTGCACAAGTTTGTGTATGCTTGCGTGCACACACACACACACCTCACTTTTGATATATTTTAATGCACATTTTTCTGTAATGGTCATGTCTATTGGAGAAGTTAATTGTAAAATTCAGAGATAGGTGAATTTCAAAAGATAGCTGAATGCTAGTTTGAATATTGGTTTCAGAGTGAAATTACATACATTTGCATTAAAATATCACCGCCCAATTCTCTTTTACTATGTTATATATGTGTGTGTGATTGTGATTGTGATTGTGCACATGCACACACACAATAGATAGATAGATAGATAGATAGATAGATAGATAGATAAATGGAGAATCAGATTATACTGCAACTGTGCAGATACTTACTGAAAATGCTACAGCATACAAAATCTTAAAATCAGAAATGTCCAGTTTAAACAACCAAAACATCTTAAGCATAACAAACCTACTGTTTTTAAATAATGCAAAAGAAGTAATTCTATTGACTATATATTGTAGGATGAGCACAAAGAAGTTTGTGAACATATGAAAATAAATCATCAAAACTTTTTAGTTTCTGAGGCACAAGCTCATATTGTTATCACTGGATTCAAAGTATGTTCTCTTGTTAAACTCTTCTAGACAGCATTAATTCAAATTACAAAGCCAGCAGCCCCTGGTTTATGGAACTAGATCAAAGCCTGCAAGGCTGGAATAATTCTTGGATACTATTGGGAAAAATGTTTCTACATTCTGATTGGTGATGAGATAAATGCAGGCAAACTCAAATAGATTGCAGAATAGCTTCACAGCCTAATGAGTAGGAACCTAAGTTTTGCTAGGTTTCAGACAACAATGCTAGTTTCTTTCTTTCTCTGTCTCTTTTTTGGGAGGAAGAATTTGCATGAATTTAGACTTTGCACAACTGGAAAATGTCACAGAGGTTATGATTCAGATATTCAAATATTCTTTCATGTGCATAATGGAAAAGAATACTGTAGAGCCCATCTCTTCCTCCTCCACAATATAACAAGATATATCTACAATGAGCATATGCCTATGTCAATATTAATTTTTCATAAAGTTGACTATTCAAAATCACATAGACTTTAACAGCAGTTCAGATGCTAAGGAAGATTAAACAAAACTGAACTATGTGGCTCAATGGATAGATTAAGTATTATAGTTAATACATAGGTTTCCTACGTTTGTGTATCATTAATTGATTGATTCGTTCGTTTGTTCGTTTGTTCATTCATACAATTTATGTAGCTGTGCATCTCTCAAAAGTGATTCTCTGTGGTATACAAGTGCTTAAAACACTTCAACAATGACCATACCTTAGTTATAAATGTGTAGAGTATACAATATGACTTTAACAAAGAAAGGGAAAATGCATTACCAAGGCAACAAACATATAAATGAGGCTTAATTTCACATAAAGGGAGAAATCTGAAAAAATATATCAGACAACACCCCCCCGCCCCCCCCCCCAATTCTCAGGAAGATAAACCAGGAGGTTTTAAGACTTGCAAGTTTATATTAAGTTTTGGGAATTTGCTGTGCTGTCATGAGCAAGAGCAGAACAAGAGCTTAGATAATTTTGGCCTACTTTATTGCAAAAATTTGGTCTGGTCTACCTTGTAGGACACTATATATCTCCCAGAGATCCAGGGGAACAGCTAAATCTTTAATGTCTAACAGGCTAACAGCATTAGGACCATCCAACTTTTTGTAGGGATGCTGTTATATGGAATATATTTATGGACACCTAGATAATACACACACTTTCTTTTATATGAACTCTCAGATTAATTTCAGGTGCTGCTGTTATTTTACCATGGCTTAATGTTGGCGGTTTCAATATATCTGCCTGTGGTTTTTACATTTTGCTTGACCATCAGGTATCAGAATGTAACTGGTTTCATCCTTATTGCAAGACACTCTGTGTCCTTTGTCCATGTTTCTCCCTACCTTCCAACCTAGGCCACTATAGTTGATAGAGGTAAGGGCATTACATGAAGCCCAATGGCCTATTTTCAGCCTTCAACCAGACTAGGAAGTTAGACTTATGATTGCTAATGCTACATTTACTATATGATTTTAGTAATGGAATCTGCCTGATTCTGCATTTCCCCTTTTCCTTTTTCATTATGAGAACTGGGGAAGGTCATATCCAAGATGCTTTCTCAAATCACATTTCTGCCTCAGACTCAGATTTCATTTATGTGACTATTTCCTTGGCTGTAGCTGCTCCTTCTGTTTCTCACATTTATTCCTACTGCCCATTACATCTATGTGAGTAATTCCTGGTAGCAGTGTTTAAACAACACTAGATCCCTGCTAATTGTAATGGCTAGGCATGCCTTCTCAGGAGCTGTTAGTCAGTGGTGGAATTCAATTTTTTTTACTACCAGTTCTGTGGGCATGGCTTGGTGGGTGTGGTGTGGCTTGGTGGGCGTGGCAGGGGAAGGATACTGCAAAATCCCCATTCCCACCCCACTCCTAGAGGAAAGGCTATTGCAAAATCTTCATTCCCACCCAACTCTGGGACCAGCCAGAGGTGGTATTTGCCGGTTCTCCAAACTACTCAAAATTTCCACTACCGGTTCTCCAGAACCTGTCAGAACCTGCTGAATAGCACCCCTGCTGTTAGCCCATGGCAGACAGATGGCTACCCAGCCTTCGATTGACGAACTCCAGCAAAAGGAAACATATCATTTCTGTTCTGATGGTTGATGGAACGATCAGAAAATTCCTCCTAATATCTTACCTAATTTCCCCCTGTAATTCAACCCATTGGTTTTGTTTGGCTTTCCTCTTCCATCCCCTGAGGATCCAGGAAAGGCAGAAGTAAGAGGGGAGATGTTTCTTTAGCTCAGCTGTGTGCAACCTTAGCAATTTTAAGATTTGTGAACTTGGCTGGCTGGGGAATTCTGGGGGTTGAAGTCCACAGATCTTAAAGTTACCAAGGTTGGACAGCCCTGCTTTCATTCTTGTCTCCATAATGCCCTGATTGGGAGGTGGGAGGTGGCTAAGTATATTAAGGCCAGAATTGGGCTCAGCCACATTGTTTTCTGATTTTGTAGGAAATAGTTCAGTTTACCAGATCAAATCCAGAGAAAACTGAGATGGGTTGCAGGTTGGAAAATTGTAAATTTACCACTTCTGAGAGAAACAAGCAGTTCTTCTCAGAATTAGTATTTTTTATTATTATTTTAGTTTATTTTCTTGTGCTACACTTTGCTTCAGTTTGCTTGCCGTGTGGCAACTGCTAAAGCTGATGACTCTGTTTGCTTTTGTGTGTGATCTTTCTCCCTTTATCTCCCCTTCTCCCTGGCTGTTTTTAAACTCTAAGAAGAATATCTTTTAAAAAATCAAAGTACTATCCTACAGCATTTGTCAACCCACTTGTGAGTTCCCCAAAATAATACATTACAGAATAGCTTCCTAACATCCTCAGCCATCTATGCAGTCACAGACAAACTAGTTATTTAAACAGTTAAACATAGGGTAATGGAGTGAAACAACAACAAAAATCCTCCACCATCTTTTCAATTGCTACTTCTAGGACTCATTGCAGCAGTTATCTATATTATTGAAACACTATGGTTACTGGTGAGATACGCGCTGAAATTTTAAGAAGCATTTTACTGGAAGTCTGTTGAAGACTGTTCTGAATGCATCATTGGTTATACGGCTGGGGTGGTTTTCAGTGAGAATGTAAATCTTGACTTCAGACAATCGACTGATTTTGTTTGGTTTCATCTTTTCCAAATGGGAAATTCAGCACCAACAACTGTTTCTTGGCACTCATAGTTCTTGTAGGATTGCTAAGTCTCTGAATCAATTTCCTTTTTTCAGAATCCTCTTTTGCAGTGAGATTCTTAAGGAATTGTACAATCTGTACCTATGATGTTACAGAGGAGGTGATATATTTTAGACTGTAATGTCTATTACTTTACCAATTTAAAAAACAGTCTTCCTCCATGCCCAATTTTCTTGATTCAACCTAAGACATATAATTTAACTTTGGCTCAAAAATGCCTCGCTAACCATTATTTAAGGCCATATCCTCATGACACATCCTCTCATTTCCATGACTGAAGCCCCTTAATTCCTTTAATTCCCTCAGTCCCATGTCTGAAGCCCCTTAATTCCTTTACACACACACGCTTTGGCCAAATTGATCGATTTTATTGCTTTTCCAACTTTTTGCATACAGCAGTCTTGCTTCCTTATTCCCATGAAGATGAAGAGAGGATAGGTCATGTATGAGACCATTCTCAAATTATATTTCTGTCTCAGACTTGAATTTCATGTACCTGACTATTGCCTCGGTTGTGGCAAACCTTCTGTTCCTCAAGATTTATTTATTTATTTATTTATTGGTTCGATTTATATGCTGCCCTTTTCCGGAGACTCAGGACAGCTTACAATGCATTAAGCAATAGCCTTCATACTTTTGTATATACCTGCTTAGTAGGGCTTTCGCCCCCGCCCCCAAGCAGTGTTCTTTTTTATACAAAGTCAGCTTATTGCCCCCACAAACTGGGTCCTCATTTTACCTACCTTGAAAGGATGGAAGGCTGAGTCAACCTTGAGCCTGGTGAGATTTGAAATTGCAGTAATTGCAGGCAGCTGGTGTTACTTAACAGTGCTTTAATCTGCTGTGCCACCAAGGCTCATTATACTACTAAGATTATACTAACTGTCCTGTTCTGACCTAGGCTCCCTTAAAAAGCAGGAAGCAGAGTTTTAGTCCCGACAAAACCTCTTTTATTTACACAACTGTGAATTACTGTCATTCAGCAAGGCTTGTTCAAACCATTTTTCAAAGGAATATTTATCAACACACCTTATTTCACTTGGCAAGCTACCACATAACATGTTTCCAAATGCAAAGTACAGTAAGGCAAAACTTGGCACAGAGTCACGAACAGAACTTTCCACTCTTGAAATGACCAACCGAATGAACAAATTGTTTTCTGCAAAAGCCCCCTCTCCGTTTGCTCCTCTTTTGTTTCCTATGGGAGGGGCCAATCATCTCCAAGGTGTGTCTTTACTCCCAAGTCGACCCTGCTTTCTGAGTTGTTCTTGTCTTCTGGCAGCTCTGCGCATGCACACACTGGGAATAGGCTCCAGCTGTTCCTCTGCCTCACTGTTATCTATCTCTTGCTCTGCCTCTGACATAGAGCCCTTGTCTGAGCTTTCCCCAGCCCCCAGGACTGGCCCATGTTCCTCCCCAACCTCCTCACTGTCTGACTCTGCTGCCAGCTCTGCTGGCTGCCGGGGGCCCACAACATGTCCATTATAGCTAGATCTAAACAGGACAGGCTGGTATAAGTGGGTAAAGGTAGCCTTGCAAGTAACCCGACCTTGCTGTATATGTGCTGTATAATGCTTTGCAATGACCATAGTGATGAAGAGGTGAGGGTGAGAGTAACTCATATTTGGCTGCTTTCAGCAGGTTGGATAATGAGAGTAGCACAAGTTCCTTGCATCATCCTACTGAGCAACCTATCAATTTTTTCCACACCAGTTATCAACTCTTCAGCTCTCTGCAGAGTGACTTACCTTTCATCTTGTGCCCAGCACAAGGATCATCTGCAGTGCCTGATCTGCAGAGGTGGAATGATTGGGTCTACTGTACATAGTAGCTTCTCTGCCTCTCTTATTCACTCCTATGGATCAGATACACAAGGAGAACTGTGTGGTGAGTAAGGGCTTCCTAGTATATCCCCCTTGTGCATAATCTATAAGGGTGAGGTGACAGGTTGCCCAATAAAGCTCAGGGATGGCAGGCTCCTTTCCCCATCCCTGTGAGTCAGCACTATAAGACTTGGGTACCTCATTAAAACTTTTACAACTTTCCACTAACTTTCTTGCTTTTGGGCTCCTCTTTAGTCTTCCCTAAACCTTTATCTTCCAGATTTTTGGTGACTACATTTCCCCAAATTTCTAACTGGTATAGGAATTTTGGGTGAGAATCCTGGGAATTACAATTTCAAGAAATGTGATGAGCATCCAATAATGGAAGTCTGTCTGGAATATGTTAACAACAGATGCAACTTTGTCATCATGTCTAGCTTGTCTCTTAATCACCTATGAACATTTGGAACATTTTTACAATCTGAACATTATTAATTACATAATAATGTAATTAAATAAGCCTAGCACTGTTCATAGTGACAAAGTATTTGTAAGGGCAAATTCCTATTATATTTACATGCATGTCTCTTTGTGTGTGGTGTTAATATGAGTTTTTATTGACACTGTTTGGCAGAGTTTGTGCCAAAATTTCTCCCATTTATTGTTTTGTTTGTTTTGTTTTTCCTACTTATTATTGCCACATATCAATTAAATATTAAGGAAAGGAAATCCTCCGATTGGCTTTTTTTCAGATGGGGAAATGTGGACCGATTTAATAGCTTCAGAGAAGGATGAGGTTGGCTAACAGAAGGCAAAACAGTAATCATTACATTAAAGTTAACAGAAGCAGAAGCAGAGGAGGAGGAGGAGGAGGAGGAGGAGGAGGAAGAAGAAGAAGAAGAAGAAGAAGAAGAAGAAGAAGAAGAAGAAGAAGAAGAAGAAGAAGAAGAAGAAGAAGAAGAAGAAGAAGAAGAAGAAGACAACCCACAAGAGATGTTTGAAAGCAATTCTTCATCAATGGGTGCTCCATCACTATAGGTCTTCAAGAAAAGATTGGACAGCCATTTGTCTGGGATACAATAAGGTCTCTTGCCTTGGGCAGGAAGTTGGACTAGAAGACCTTAAATATCCATTCCATGGTTCTATGATTCTGTTATTCTAACAAACCACCCTGTAAATAGCCGAAGATGCTAAGGAAGACTTCTAAAAACCTGCTCAGCAGAGCAAAACATCTGTCCAAGGCAGCTGATGTTAGATGCCATGAAAAGACAGAAAATTGCTGCTTAACTTTATCACTACTATATTTTTACTACCTGCTTAAGGGCTTAAGAGCTATATACTAAATAGCTATTTCTGGATGATTTGCATCTTTGCTTGGGTTTGAAGGGTCAGAGAAGTCATGGATTCTGTGGCTATTGTGCCTCAGGTGAGCAATTTCTTGATTTAGATCTGGTGCAGAGACTAGTCTGGTAACATTATTCAGTTAATGTGCCAGCCAAGACAGTTTCCAAACATTCTCAACATTCAAATGAATGTTTATTAGCTATTTATTTGCAAAATGTAGACATCTCCCTGCAGGCTGATTTTGTTATTAAGATATGCTTTAGTTTGACGTGGGTGCTTAAGTTTTCAAAAGGTTGAGGCACAAAACCATACATCAGAATCCTATTTCTGAGGAAAAGGCGATGAATGAACCCTTCAGGCTGATTGAAGAATCCATCTGGAAACTGCATGCTGCTGCCTATTCCCAAATAATTAATGTTTTTGAATAAAATATGTATCAGAATTTTAAAAGGTAAGATTACTTCGGAGTTCACTCTTCAGAAGTTCACCTTGTCTTGAGCAAGTCACCTTTTATGAGTCTATAAGCAACCCACTGTTACATCCTTTGCATCTTGTAATTATTTATGTGATATCTTGTGGATGTTAAGGAGTACAAAATGTAGTTTTGTCCCTGAGAAACATGTTGTAGGAACATTCAGATAGGTATGGCTATAACCACTGCAAAATAATACCATAGTCCAGGGGTCGGCAACCTTAAACACTCAAAGAGCCACAAAGGTCCTAACCAGAAGCCCCCCATTCAATTCTGGAGCCTACTGGAAGTACAGTTCCCCCCACCATAGAGTCTCCTCCTAGCGCAGCATCCTTTTTCCTCTACCTGTCCTAACTGAAAGCGCTATCAATTGTGGAGCTGGCCAGCGGCAAGGAGCCGCAGCAGAGGGATGAAAGAGCCACATGCAGCTCCAGAGCCACAGGTTGCTGACCCCTGCCCTGGTCCCTACAATGTAGAGCTTACCTTTGCTAGGACTCTGAATCTCTGCAGTGCTGGGTCTGAGTCATCATATCAGAAAATACCTTCTTTAGTTATATGAATCTTGGTGCATGATATGATCCAATTAATGTCTGCAAAGAAGAAACACTTGATTGGGTTCTATCCTTTACCAAACTAAGTTCCCTCCAAACATGAGCTTTCATTCAGATCGGGGGGGGGGGAAAGTCCAGGTGAGATTGAAGGAGGGACAGAGAAACCATCACTCCTATCTCATAGCAGTGTAACGATTCTTGATATTATACACAATTTTTCTAATGCAAGCTAAAGGATGCTAATCACTGAGGGATCCAATCACATTAGCATTACACAGAGGCACTGACTGATGCTGTAAGAATCTACCTTCTTGTCCTGTGAGATAACTGCCTATGCCCACGGCTGAGAAAACAGAAAAATTTTGAGAACAATTTTTATAGCATTAATTTATGTTATCAAAATTATGTTTGAGTTTATGGTCCACTGATAGCAAACTTCTTCTAATTTTTAAATAAAAGTTCAGGTACACTTTTGTAAAACTTCATCTTTTTTCATTGTTTTTTCCCTACTTTTTAATGATCAGATTTTTAAAACACTACTATCTTGTGATTTATAGAATCAGAAACATTAGCAATATAGCAATATAAAACAAAAGAATGTTATAATGTTATAAAATAATGCTAAATAATGTAAGAAATGCAATCATTAATTTAAATTAAAACGGTATTCCAACAATAGTTAACACTTTCATTGTGCCTTGTAAATTAATTAATTAATTGCTCTCTGAAATAGTTTCCTCTTATTAATTAACTTCCATGCACAGCTACAACAAGAGCCAGAGACACGGAACATACGGGGCTAATGGGTGGCTTCTGCTCTTTGAGATTGTGGTGACATGCAAACAACAACACATATGTATACTTCCCTGTACACTTGTGAACCATATGGCAGTGTGACAGAATGCAATTAATGTTGCTAGTTTCTGGGGCAGATCCGTTTAATTTGTATATATTTTAATCTTGTATTTTATATTTTATATTTTCATGTCATATATAATATCCCCTCGCTGTGGCGCAGTGGTTAAAGTGCAGTACTGCAGGCTACTTCTGCTGATCACCGGCTGCCAGCAGTTTGGCAGATCGAATCTCACCAGGTTCAAGGTTGACTCAGCCTTCCATCCTTCCAAGGTGGGTAAAATGAGGATCCAGGTTGTTTGGGGCAATATGCTGACTCTGTAAACCGCTTAGAAAGGGCTGGAAAGCACTGTGAAGCGGTATATAAGTCTATGTGCTAATGCTATTTAAATGTCATGCTTCTGACAGGAATAAACAAACTAACTTCTAGAAGACCAGTAGCATTGGGCCAAAAGAAACCTCTTATGGAAAACTTCCATAAAACAGAGATTGCAATGATTCATGACTGGACAGGAGATACCTTTAAACCTCGAAAGTCAGTGAAAGTTGCATGCTATATTCTAATGAATAAAGATATGGAAAACCCAATGATGAGCCCTGGGAATAATTGTGCAACTATATGAATGAATGTGATCCAAAGGTGGAGATATTCTATTAGGTGAAAAAGTATGAGTAGGAAGGAGAGGAGAGAATACAAAGAAGGGACTGGGTTGTTCAGGGACTGAAGAATGAACAAACAGGACAATTGTTTTGTTACAATGAAAGAATGAATAAATGTGGCAAGGATATTAAAAAGGTTCTGAATGTGAGCCATAGCATTTTTGGGTAGCGTCATGAATACTTCTTGGGAAAAGATGATTATGGAAGAAAAGGCAAAAAAGTGAAATAAATGAAAGTAGAACATCTGCAGGAAAAATGTAAGAATCCTATACAAATATATATTAAAAAAAACAATTAAAATTCCAAAAGAATAATGGAAAATGGATGTCAAAGAAAAGGATAAGGAAGCAGGTTGCAACCAAATGAAAAGAATTAGATTATGGAGTGCTCCACAAATGTGAGGAGTTATACTAACAGGAAGCATTAAAAAGAGAAACATGATGGAATAATGCTAGTAGAAGAGACTACAATATAAACTGTGGATAGAATACAGTATTGCAGGCTACCTCTGCCCACTGCCAGCAGTTCGATCCTGACTGGCTCAAGGTTGACTCAGCCTTTCATCCTTCCAAGGTTGGTAAAATGAGGATCTAGATTGTTGGTGGCAATACACTGATGTTGTATAAAGAACTCAGAAAGTTCTGTAAAGCACTGTGGTATGTAAGTGCTAAGTGCTATTGCTATTGTTACAAATGAGAAAAGAAATCATATAACAGTTACCATTACCATTTAAGAATGGTCCTTAAAAAATCAGGATGAGAGAAAAAACTTTTATAATGTTTTCTATAGAGATGAAAAGATGATTGCAAAGAATATAGTTAAACAACCCAATAAATTGTTAAGATTAAATGAGATCTAAAGGGAGAGTAATTTTGATAGAAATTTTAAAAAGTGGTTTGGAAATAGTTGAAAGGAGCCAGATACATAAAAATGTGATGAAATGATTCAAGATAAAATTTAACTAAGAGAACTTTGGAAAGAGCATTTTAAGGGTTCGTAGCAGGATGGGAACAATAAATAGGGTTATACATGAAGCAGAACATACTGCATATTTTGTTTCATACATGGAACAAAATATTATGTCCCAAAAGTTATGCTGAGCTTCTTTAGACTGGCCAATTTTTCTCTTCTAAGTAGAAGTCCTGGATAGGAAGACCAGAAAAACAGTGACAATGAATCATGCCCTTCATCCACATAGCGATATTGACAGACTCTACTTACCAATGAAAATAAACGGGTGTAGAATGTTGCAAGTGGACCAATAGTTGAAGGGGAAAAAAAGGACATTGGAAAGATATATGAAGGACAGTCAAAAAGATGCTAGCATACCACAAAGGCTTACTGAGTATTGGAGAGACCAACTGGCCTACAGGAAAGACCAAATGAAGAAAAAGAAAAAGATGATCAGACATTAAATACTGAGCAGACAAAGTAGATAACCACAAGACCTGACAATGTCTAAGAGAAGGAACATTGAAGAAAGAGGCAGAGGGGCTAATTCTGGCCACTGAAGATCAACCTTAAAAACAAATGCATATGAAGCCAGAGTTGATAAGGCAGCGACAAATAGGAAACACCAGTTCTGCAAAGAAGCTGAAATAGTGGCCACCTAATCAACTTCTGCAAAAAGACTGACAAATTGACTACAAACAATGCCTTGACAAAGCAGCAATAATGCATTGAAATATCTGCAAGAAATACCACTAGCCTGCAAGGAAGTACAGGTGAATCCACAAAGCAAACAAAAGTAATAGAAAATGAAGAAGCTAAAGTGATCCAGGACTTTAGAATTCAAACAAATAAGCACCTGCCACATAACACTCCTGACTTAACACCTGTTAATAAGAAAGACAAAATAAGTCTTGAAAGTGGATGTTGCAGTACCTAAAGACAGCAGAAGAGAAGAGAAAAAAGCTAGAGAAAATTACAAAATATGAAGACCTGCAAATAAAAGTAGAATAACCCTGGCAAAAGAAAGTTATAGCAATAGATGCCTTGGGTATAATCCCAGAACAACTGGAGCACCATTTGAAGACCATCAGAATATGTGCAGGTAGGATTTTGCTGCTGCCATTCTCCCCTAATCCACTAAACTGTTTCTTCCCCATGTGGCTTATCCCTCCGTTGGAGCTCTACCACTTCCTTCCCTTCTCTCCCTCCTCTCAGCCACCTCACTACTGTTGCCCATATCCCAACATGGAATCCTTGCTGGTGCTTGGTCTTCCCCTGCCTCCTTCTCTATTTTAGAGAAAGTGATAAGATATTGCATTAAAAGGAAAGGAAAAAAAATGAAGCTGATTTATTTGATTAAGGTTAAAATATATGTGTTATTATTTCTGTAGCTATTAATGAACTTTTGCTGATTAGGACTGAATAAGAGATGACATGTGAGACAGAGATTTTTTGTTGAAATGTCAAATTGTTTGCATTTGTCTTGAAGGGGGGAAGTCACTTCTTTATATATCATCTTTTTTTTCAATGTATTTTTAATTTTTTTCTTTCGTATATATTTTTAGTACTCAGATCTCAGATCTCAGGACACAAATTTGTAATGGCATAGTTTCAAAAACGTCCCACATATATGTCATCGTTTTGTCTTCGTTGTGCTTTCCAGAGAACATCATCTCTCTTTGTCTTTCTCAAAGTGGAATATACTGTGATATCCTATTTTGTCAATGCTGTTTGAAGTAAGATTAAGCTAAGAAATTTTGAATTTTCCAACAAACAAACCAAAGAATAATTAGTCAAGTCTGGAGCGGAGTGGATCCTATGCTTACCGGTATAGGGCTCCCAGGGCAGAGGTATGGGAAGCAAGTGACACCACATATACCATAATGAAAACCAGTGACTTAAGAAATTTCATCCAACTTTGGGACACAAGTATAATGGATGGGTCCATCTCATGATACCATTGTTGCATTCTTTATTTTTTTTATTGCTGTTAGTAGCAGAAACCTGTGCCTATCTGGTCCAAAACCAGCCTTCTGTTGAGGTATGGTCCAACTGGTCCAAAACCAGTTTGAGATGTTATCTGGTTTTTGCCCAAGAAATAGTAAACATTCCTCATTCCCTTTTTTAAGATAAATGATTTTCTGTAAGCTACTTAAATGCTCCTAAGATCATAAATAGAATTATTTTCCTAGCGAGTGATATTTTTTTCAAAGACCTAATCATTAAGCTTGGAGACTATACAGCAGCCAAGGGTTCAACTGATTTTTGTTCATATGAGAACTTGAAATATTGAAGTCGTGAAGGTTCCTTCTACGAGCTTGTGGGCTGGTTTCCAAATGTTTTGTTACTAGGCTAGGTAACATCTTCAGTGGAGTTTAGTGGATGTCAGTGTCAGTATTAGTGTTTTTCTGTTTATAAGGGCTTCATGTGGTCAGTAGGTCTTGTGTGGTCACGTCAGGTGAAGGTCTCCTCAGGTCAGGGTCTTGTAATGGATTTTGTGATGGGTATCTCATTTTATAAACTGAAGAATACTGACAACGACATCCCCTAAACTCTGCTGAAGATATTACGTAGCCTAGTAACAAAATGTTTGGAAACCAACCCAGAATCTGGGAGAACAAATCTTCATCCTCATCCTCAGTGGTGCGTTCCTCCCGGTTTGGTCCGGTTCGGCTGAGCCGGTAGCGGTGACGATATGACGTCACCGAACCATTCTCCTTCCCACCCCCCACATTATTCTTACGTTTTATTTGGTCCCACCCCCAATCTATTGCTGCCTCCTGAGTCCCAGCTGATGACTAGAGGGAAAAAAACTGTTTAAACTCTTGCCGCGGGGCTTCAAAGGGCCATCCTACAGCTGATCAGTGTTAAAAGCAAACAAATGAGTCGGGTCGTAAGTGCGAGGACTGGTCGTAAGTGTGAGGACCTTCCAGAAATGACTCTGACCAGCTAGCCACGCCCACCTAGTCACATGACCTCCAAGCCACACCCACAAAATAAGCCACGCCCACAGAACTGGTAGTAAAAAAATTTAGAACCCACCCCTGCTCATCCTACACTTGAGCCACAGATATTCACACTATTGCAAGCTTGAAATATATTTAACTGTGTTAACATATGTTGTCAGATTATATACCTGACTCCTCTTCTGTTGGACCTCTGCCAAAGGACCTTTGTTTCTTAATTTAACATACACATCTAATAGTCCCCTGCCCTCTCCAAATGGAGAATTGACAAATATCTTCCTTCTCTTTCTTTTGAGAATTGGTATCACAAATTAATATCATTTTATTATCTCCAGTTTGCATGCCTGAAGGCTCTCCACCCAACCAGATAGACTAGTTAAGACATATTTCATCTACATCTCTCACCCATTTATTCTTTCACCTCAACTATCCTGATGAAGAATTCTGAAATCTGCAATTACATTATGAAACCAATATAAGTACTGCTTTTATGGATGTTAAGTTACATTGCTCCAGTCAGTGCTGGTAGGTAGGTAGGTAGGTAGGTAGGTAGGTAGGTAGGTAGATAGGTAGGTAGGTAGGTAGGAAGGAAGGAAAGAAGGAAGGAAGGAAGGAAGGAAGGAAGGAAGGAAGGAAGGAAGGAAGGAAGGAAGGAAGGAAGGCAGGCCCCAGAAAAGCAATTTCTCACAGCAAGTTGATTTGCTTTACTTCTTTCATATTAAAAATAAAATGTCATATTCTTGTTTTTCCAAACAGAAAATAAACATAATATAAATACAACATATCATATATAGTCACTGGTATGTTTCAATATAGAAATAATGGTTCTCTGGTCTGTTGGTATAATTCTGAATACAACCCTGTTTTTCTTAAGTTAACATTTCATTATTCACTTCTTGTTTGGTGAAAGTCCAACTTCTATAGATAGACACAGAGAAGAACACTTGCCTTAATCTTCTTGGCATAAATGGGGTAGTCTGTCATCTCCAGGGAGTGCATGATTTCTCGCATCCTTCCAAAATGTTTTCTGTTTGATAAAGCTTGCTTAGCTCCATTTTTGTCATCTAGCACTGAGACCAAGGAGGTGTTAGCCTCTTGGGGAATAATTTTTAGAACTAGAAAAGTTACTGTTTGATTTTGTTTTTAATGCTGGGAGTCATTTATCCAATAATCAATCTCTTGCTCTCTCCCATGCTCTCTAGAGAGATATGAAAGCATCTGAAACATCTGGAGAAGCAGATGTAAAATATTCAGATTAACAGGAGTCCTATTTACATAAAGTTTCATAAGGTTGGCCTGTGTTTAAGATGTAGTTTATCAGGGGAGTAGGAGTACATTATCAAGATTTGGTTGCGAGAAGCTTTGCTGTGTGAAATTCAAGATCGCAAGAAGTTATAAAAAATATAAAATAGTTCATAGCAACTATAGACCACACTGCAGACAAGATCAGAAATAACACTCAGTGGTGCTATTTAAATCTGTGGGAAAATTATATAAATAATACCGATATGTTTGATACCACAACATAGTTTGTATAAATATGGTATAAGTATGAAGCCTCCCTCCAACCCATGCATTTCACAATCCCCTCCAAAACATAGAGTTTCATAATATGTCATTGTAATCAATATGAAATTTACTCACATATATTTTGGATGTGTATCTCCTACCTATAGTATGGAGTTTTGTTATCTATTGGCTCATTATCCTTACTTTCAGATATCTACTATTCAGATATCAGAAAGATATACTGGAGAACTGGTAGTGGAAATTTTGAGTAGTTCGGAGAACCTCTCCCATGTGACCCCCCCTCCTGCGCGAGCTGCACTGGCTCCCAGTGGTCTTCTGGGTGCGCTTCAAGGTTTTGGTTACCACCTTTAGAGCGCTCCATGGCTTAGGACCGGGGTATCTACAAGACCACCTTCTGCCACCAGTAGCCTCTCACCGACCAGTGTGCTCCCATAGAGAGGGGCTCCTCAGGGTGCCGTCGGCCAAACAATGTCGACTGGCAGCCCCCAGGGGGAGAGCCTTCTCTGTGGGGGCACCCGCCATCTGGAACGAGCTCTCCCCAGAGATACGTAGGATCTCAGACCTGCGCACTTTCCGCCGTGCCATCAAAACATTTCTTTTCCAGCAGGCCGGCCTGGCCTAACCTCTCTTTTAAACTTTTTAAAAAAATTTTAAAATTTTAAAATTTTAAAATTTTAAATTTGTCTAATGAATTTGGGGTGTTTTAAATTTTGTTTTCCAGGCCAATTATTTAATTGTATTTTAATGTTTTTTTAACATTTGTATTATATGTATTTTATTTGGCTGTTCACTGCCTTGAGTCCTTCGGGAGTAGGGCGGTATACAAATTCAATAAATAATAATAATAAAAAATAATAATAACCGGTAGTAAAAATTCTGACTGGCCCCACCCCCATCTATTCTCTGTCTCCCAAGTCCCAGCTGGTCAGGACGAAATGGGGATTTTGCAGTAACCTTCCCCTGGAGTGGGAAGGGAATGGAGATTTTACAGTATTCTTCTCCTGCTACGTCCACCAAGCTACACCCACCAAGCCATGCCATGCCATGCCCACCAAGCCACACCCACAGAACCGGTAGTAAAAAAATTTGAAACCCACCACTGTTAAACATGTTGTTATTGGGAAAAAAAGTTTACCATTGCATTCTCTTGGAAAGTGTTTTTTTCACTTCATCTTTCCAATTTCGTTCCCAACCCTTGTACCTTTTTTGTGGTTTTCCATCTAAATGCCCAAGTACAACTCTCCTTAGCTTTCTGAGATCAGGCAAAGTCATATTTAAAGTCTGAAGGTCTTCCACACATTTTATTATCTCCATAGCTACTTTGAAAGAAGTTGGGCCAGGGAGGGCTTTATCTTGGTGTGATTTTATTGTTAAAAAAATTCTCATCATGAAAAGAAAAGTAAGTTATAAACATGATAGACAAACAGACAGACAGACAGACAGAGATGATGATAGATAGATAGATAGATAGATAGATAGATAGATAGATAGATAGATAGATAGATGATAGGTAGGTAGATAGATAGATGGATGGATGGATGGATGGATGGATGGATGGACGGACAGACAGATAGAATGGAATAATGCTTCAGATTCAGTTTAAAGAAGTGCTTTCTGTAATGCATTAAAACAGCCACATGTTTTAGGATTGCATGGTGACTGTGGTGAGCAGAAGTATCTGCAGGAAGCAATCATTTCATCAAAATGACTAAACAAGCCTTGCAATAGTGTGATGCAAGCTTCTCCTCTTTCATATGTCATGTGGCATCACCATGTACATACAAAAGGGACTGTGTTTGCATTGCAATAACATCAACACTTTTGGCATCATTTGCCCCACTCCCTGAACAGGTTTACCTGAAGATGAGTAGTTGATGGGATGATGATTTTTATTCCCTATTCTTTTTCCAAATTTATCTTAAATGGAAATCCCCTGGTTTTAAATACAAGTTTTAAGATCAGTGCACTTATTTATTTATTGGAAGCTTCTTTTTTTGCATTTGTTGGTAAAAGCTCAAGGAAGGGCTGAACGTAATTTTATTACTTGTTTTTTTAAGAGATTTAGAAATGGTCCATCTCATTCACCGAGCAACTCATAATTGAGTTTTTGCTTCATCTCTTCCTTGAGCCTTTATAAATGTAAAATCATTTGCAAGGATTTTTCCCCAAAAGCTTACTAATCTTAAAATTTGCAAATCTCAGGATGAAAATCCTGAAGATATCTTGTAGCTTGCTTTGACCTAAAACAACAATAATATCATGTTCTAATCCCATTCTGTTCTCATTGTACACTCTTGCATCTGATCATACCATGGGGGTTACAGCACACAACCTAAAACTATTGGAAAACATTTCCATCCCTTCATCACTCTGGGGAATGCTTGGTTCTGAGCCCCTGATGTAGCAAAGTAGGCTAGCTAGCACAACTGAAGTGCTTCAGACCACAGAGAATAATGTGTTTATTTTAGTCTCTCAAAAGATCAGTAAAGCTGAACGCAGTAAATTACACTGCTAAAAATGCATTGTCTGTCAACACAACACACTTTCACAGCTGCTTTCCTCACTCTTTGTTAGGTTTGTATTTATTCAATCAATGAAGTACACTGACAAGCTTTGCTTTGTTATGGGAAGAAGCCACAAGGAATGAAGGGCAATAGAGTCTTCCCGGAGTTTTGCCCCCTCTTCCTGTCCCATGAGAATGTACCTCAATGGTACAGAAGTGTTGTAAGTGAATCATGAAACTCGCTCAAATTGGCCTTGCTGAAAAAAAAAATTGACATAGTGTCAAAATTGCTGCCCATGGAGGTGAACTTCTTGATGACAACAAGGCACATAGGCAAAAATAAAGGCAGGATAAAAATCTAATCAAAGAGCCGAGGGGGCACAGTGGTTAGAGTGCAGTACTGCAGGCTACTTCAGCTGACTGCTAGCTGCAGTTCAGCAGTTCAAATCTCACCAGGCTCAAGGTTGACTCAGCCTTCCATCCTTCCAATGTGGGTAAAATGAGGACCCAGATTGTTCAGGGCAACATGCCGACTGATTTTATTAATCATTGACCAAGGAGATAGCCCTCTTGATGACTATAGGATGATCAGAGACACATAGGAAAAAAATAAAAGTGACAGAAAGAAAAGGAAAGGAAAGGAAAGAAAGAAAGAGAAAGAAAGAAAGAGAAAGAAAGAAAGAAAGAGAAAGAAAGAGAAGTATCGTACTAATGTTATTTTATTTTGCTGTAGAGGACTATTCCACAAATGCCTCAGAATATTTTGTTGGGGATCATAGCTCTGGTGCACCGATCACATAAACATACTGAGATTGTGAGGATATAACTATGATAGCTTTAGAGTGAGTTTGTTCAAATATACACTGACGATCTAATAAACTCAGAGAATGTTAAGAAAAGGAAATTACATTTCTTTGCCGTTTTTTAAATGTATTTATCAAAACAAAATCTGGCCACATTAAGAGAATATGCAGAACTGAGGAAAATCTGCACTACTGTGCAAATCAAAGAGGCAGTTTAACACAGTAGTCATTATTATTATTATTTGTGTTTTTTAACTCAGTTTTTGACTCAAAGACTGCTTAAACCAGTCTTTTCAGTTTTATTGGCAAGATTTTGGAAGTGGTTTCCCATTATCTCCTTCATTTTAGGGCTTTAGGCCACACAATTGGCTTGTATCTAAGGGGAGGCTAGAATTTACGGTTTCTAGCCTGGTCCCTTAACCACTACACCAAAGTAAGTGGCTCTCATAATTTTCATAAGCCCTCTATATTGAAAACACAAGTCCTAAAAATTCTCTTGGAAAAAGAAAGAATGTTTATTATTCATATCTTGAGATGGCCCTTATTGCTATTATGATATGGGGGAAATTGGCTGCCAGATATCAGCTTTTGAAGTTTTCAAGTTCTTTTCAGCAGGACCAATACAGTGGCCTGGTTTCACTTCCCTCTTTCTCACTACAGCATGTTGTTGATGACTTTCAAAGTTTTGAATCCCTTCTTGTTTCCCCATTTCCCCTCTCATACTGCTAAATTCTGACCATTCTTGATCTGTTGCACAGCAATTTTTCTGGGTCACAAGATAGCAAACTAATTATAATATAGCTTTTTCAACAAAATGGTTTCTCAGGTGCTTCTGAAATTGGTCATATTAATTCAACTTACTGAGGAATGTTTCACTCAAGGAGGTCTCCAGGCTGTACTGAAATATGTGAGGATATGGAATGTAAATACAGTTTCTGAGCTCGCAGGAGGTCTGTTTGAAAACATAAAGTGAATTAAACCCAAACATTTAAATATTAAGTGCTGTGAGCAATGAAAATGTATTAGAAACTTTTAATTTATTTATAGAGGCTAATGCTCATTTTAAAAAACTCATTTTGGAAAGGAAAAGCCTTGCAGTGCCTGTTGAGTGATCAAACTGCTTTATGTCATTGGTGCTCTCTTTGCAAAGATATATAGCTAGGAATAAGAAATGCTGACTGCCAATCCATGCAGAGGCACAGGAAAAGAACCAAATTAGTTTATATGGAGTACCATGGAGAGATTAGCATGGATACATGCCGTGAATGCCTGTTGTGGGAAAAAAAACACTCATATTTGGAATAAAATAAAATAAAAATTATAATAGGCCAATGAGACAATTAAAGAGTTGTGGTTGTAAAATTGAAGAACGGAGTGAGTCTGTCATATTCACTCTGTCAAGGACCTTGGAGTACTCATATCAAATGATCTAAGTGCCAGAGTCCACTGTAACAACATCACCAAAAAGGCATTGAGGGTTGTAAACCTAATCTTGCGTAGCTTCTTCTCTGGTAATATTACACTACTAACCAGAGCATACAAAATATTTGCTAGACCAATTCTCGAATACAGCTCATCTGTCTGGAACCCACACTGCATATTGGACATTAATACAATTGAGCGCGTCCAGAAATATTTCACAAGAAGAGTCCTCCACTCCTCTGCTCATAACAAAATACCCTATGCCACCAGACTTGAAATTCTGGGCTTAGAAAATTTAGAACTACGCCACCTTTGGTATGACCTAAGCATAGCTCATAAAATCATCTGCTACAAGGTCCTATCTGTCAATGAGTACTTCAGCTTCAACCACAACAATACACAAGCACACAATAGATTCAAACTTAAAGTGAACCGCTCCAAACTCGATTGCAGAAAATATGACTTCAGTAACAGAGTTGTTAATGCTTGAAATGCACTACCAGACTCTGTGGTCTCATCCCAAACCTCCTAAACTTTAACCTAAAACTGTCTACTGTTGACCTCACCCCATTCCTAAGAGGTCTGTAAGGGGCATGCACCAGTGTGCCAACCATCCTTGTCCTAATGTTCCCTTTAATTGTATTCATTTTATGTATTCAATTCATGCTTATACTTATATATATTATCTAACATGTACTCGACAAAATAAAATAAAAAAATAAATTTTGATCCAACCCCTGGATGGAAAAGTGGCATTGCCCAAAAATAGTGTTAACCTATATGTGTGTTCAATATGACATTAATCTATATTTCACACATAAAACTCTGCATGACAAACAGGCACTTTCAAAAAATAAAATAAATATCATGAAAGCATAGTTGCTTTTCCACTTTCCCTCTTGGGTGGATCCATGGCAAAACCTTAGTCAGAAGCAGGAAGAAGATGAGCTTGAATATTCCTGTAAGTTTTATCCTTCCCTGAAAACTAAACAGAGCAAAAAAGAACAAGTGATGGGTTGGAGAAGAGTTAAACTTTTGCCATGGCAGAAACAATAAGAAAATTTATTTTTAGGACTTCTCTCTTTGTGTCTATGGACATGTCAGAAACCAGATCCTCTTCCTCTTTACCTAATCCTATCATACCCAAATAAATGGCTCTCTTTTCCTAACAGAGTCCTTTAGTGCTTCCCTTGCTGACAAGGAATGAGATTGGCTTAAGGCAGCAGGGATCCTGCAGAGAGAAATGAACAGTCAACACTGTAAATTAGCAGAACTGCATATGTTCTATGTAAATGGGAGACAGGTATCTACTCCCTTAACATTTTAGCACTCTTTCCTATGGATGCATTAGCTACTACTCCTGCATTTGAAAAACGGGGGTAGGGGGGTGTTTAACAGTAAAATGGCCCTTATACCAACAAGCTTACTCTATTTTTCCGGCATGGTCTGAAAGTCCTGACAGCAAATTAGAGTCCTAAAATTTCCTGCTTCACAGTTCACATTTCTTATAAAAATTTCTTATACATTTTTATGTCTCACTTTTCTTCTTCTTTGGCAAGCTGGAACCCAATGGTTTTTCTCTCAAATAAAGATGTGTGATTTTTCTCCTCAGAGTTGTGCACCATTTTCATCACTCCATGACACTGACTATTTAAAATACATTGGCAATGGAGGAGTATTTGTTTTCCCATTTGTTAAAGAAGCAACAATGTCAAAAGATTCAGGAGAGTCCATTGGAACTGGGCAACTAATAAATTCAAATAAATAATTCTTCAGAACGTCCTGGAATAGCCATGTAACATATTATACTATATACCATACTGTATACCATACTATATTAGTTAAAGAAGTAAGAGCAAGTCTCAGAAATGAGATAAGTATCAGTTAAATGAGGACTCTTCTAGTGTCCACTTCTTCATCAATGCAACCAAGATCTATAATGGAAAATAAACTCAGACAAAGAGTCAAGGGCCTTCTGATTCTGCTACCTGATTTCCAGAGCTACATCAAATTTGGAATATCAAATATGCTATACAAGGTACAGCATTTCCACAATTGTTGCTGAACTCTCTACAGGTAGTCCTTGTCTTACAATCATTCGTTAATGCTAAGTTACAATGGCATTAAAGAAAAAGTGACATATCTGATTGCTTAGACATATGGGCTCGGCCCAAGGTAAACCTAGAGTTAAGATGAATCAGACCAACGCATGAGCCCTCAGCCCTCTTGAGTGTGTTATAAGGAACTTTGTTACCTAAAAAGCCCGATGGGATATGAAAGTTGAAACTTTGGCAAAATATAATGCACTTTGGCATCAGGACATGCCTGAAATCTGGGCCCCCAGGGGGATTCCATAGTTTGGGGAATTCCTGAGATGAAGGGAAACTACATCCACAGGGGCATGGATGAGTACTAACAGGATGAGCCTGGAGCAGAATAAGAAAATGCTGAAGGATTGTGGCTTATGGTGGCCCCTGTCATTCATTTGATCTTCAGCCCTTTAGCCATCCATCCTATAAGGGACTCTATCCCATGATGGAGCATGTTTCTACGGGAAGGGGGAAGCCCCAGAAGGTTCTTGTTTATACCCCCTTTTCTACTGCTGATATGTATGCCTGGAAGGGCCAGCTTGGCTCTTACACAGAAGCCCCACATAAATATGCTGACTTAGTTTTGCCCATCAGTCACACTCATAGCCCTAATTGGGTGGAACTACAGACCATGCTAGGTGGTGGTGGTATTATTATTATTATTATTATTAATTGATTTTCTATTAAATAAATTTCTTAGTGCTTAATAAACATGTCTGAGTATTTAATTTGTTTAACAATACAAATTTACATTCTTAAACTTCATCCTTTTTTCCAACCATTGGTAAAATAGATTCCATATTTGATAATATTCTACATCTTCTGTTTAATTCTCAATGTCAATCTATCCATTTCTGCACAATCTACTGTTTCCCCAAAAATAAGACCCTGTCTTCTAATTTTTTGAACCCTGAAATAAGCACTTGGCCTTATTGCCATGCGCTCAAAAGCCCGATTTGGCTTATTATCAGGGGATGTCTTATTTTGGGGAAAATAGGGTAGTATCTATCTGACTATTCCTGAAAAGACCAGCTTTGCTCTTACACAGAAGCCCCACATAAATACGCTGACTTAGTTTTGTCCATTAGTCACACTTATAACCCTAATTGGGCAGAACTACAGGCCACGCTAGATGTTTTTCTTATGGCCAAGGAGAGGTGTCTGGTTGTGGCTGCTGCTTGGAGAAACTTGCTGAAGAGGAAAAATCTTTTCTTCCTGAGACTGATCCCAGGAGGTTGATAAACAACTATAATAGCCCAGATTATGAATGACTGAAAGAGTTCCAGGATCTAGTTGTTTGTGCTTTGCAAAATTATGTTCCCAAACAGAAAAACCTGGGGAAGATCTGTGACGGCCATCAGCTACCTTCTGAAAGTCCAAGTGATTTCCTTGAGCACCTTTATCAGGCCTTTCAGAAGTACAGGCTAAAGTACTATGTTCCATTTGGGATTGCCAAGATGTTTTGAATAGCTTTGAAAAGTAAAGTTAAGAGCATTTTAAGCTTTTCCAATTTCTCTCCTAAACGTTTGGCTGTCTTTATTAAAATCAGTGCAGTGGATGCTGAAAAACTTATTTTTCCAGATACTGGCAGTTGTTAAAATAAAAATCCATCTTGGCCACAACACATTTTGATTTTTTTTTCTTTTTTAGCTTTGAAGTGACAAGCAATCAGTTTTGTCAAGTTGTCAAAACACTTCTGCATCTCTTCTGCACACTCACAGTTTCCAATACAATTTGCCACAAGCAGCTTAACTGTGAGATTATGTCACAGCAAGTGGTAATTAACTGCTCCATAAAGATAGAACAGTAATCTTTCAGCTCAGAAGCAAATACAGGGCATTTGTAATTCCCAGAATGATGGAAAGGTCCTTTCCTTTTCTGCAGATAAAATGTAGCTAGAAACATTTCCTCGGAGGTTATGAAATCTATGAAGTCAAACATTCTATTTGAGCAAAGAAAATCATCACCCATTTCCCAATTTTTGAGCAGACACAAGCAGATTTTGTGAATTGCTCACTCTGAAATCCAAATAAGGATGTTTGGTCAGTGTCTACAAAGCTGTATCTGTTGTAGTCCTTGTAGTTCTAATTTATCTTATTTACTTGTTTCATCTTTTTTTTTAACTTCTTAAAGTGACCTCAAGTACATGGAATTCAATTATTTTATTTATCTTTAACTCACATGAACTGGTGATATGCCATCTATTTTAGGCTGAGATTTTCATGTGGTCTTTGCCAGCAGCTGAACTCCAAATGCATACCTAGCTATTAAAAAGACATAGGTGGAAACAAGTAAAGAATGACTGGATTTAAATATACGCAGAACTAAAATTCATGAAATCAAAAAAATTGGTCTTCTTGTATTTAATTTTCAAAATTGGAATTCAGCAAGACATTTTAGGGGCTGTTTGGAGGATTGTTCATGGCTGAAAAACAAATATGTTTCCTTTTCACTGGATCCACATTCACTCAGGGATGGATGTCTGCCCAAAACCTTATTTTATTTTTTACGTTAAAATGAAATAGTCCTCATAGTTACATTCCATTCAGGGATTTCATAACTTTCTCTTCTTATCAAAGTCAAAATTACACTCACAACCACGATTACATGGGCCTGCCTTTAAATACTATCAAGAAGCTTTACTTGGCACAGAATTCAACAGCCCAGATGTTCAGCAACTGTTATCATCGGAAGCACATGGCACCTGTTTGTGAGACTGCATTAGCTTACATAATAGCTTTGGGGTGTAATTATACACTGGTGTTAACCTAAAAACATCTCTATGACTTAGCACCAAGCCATCTATAGAGCAACATTTCCCAGTGAACTCAATCAAACCATATCTACTCCAAAATTTTGAAGTTCATTGTGGCCCTGGGGTCTCCAGCTATGCACCTTTCTTCTAAGGATCCAAGCTGTGCATTTTTGTTTTAAATCAAGTGGTTAAATGGTCTGGAAATATTAATTGTTATTAATATTAATTAATTGTGGGAGTGTCATTGGAGATGTGATTCTACAGGCATAGAAAGCTTTTTATGCAACCCCTCAACTGAAAGGATCTGCTTGAAATTGCTAATTAGACATGTGATTATGGGGAGGATCACATGCAATTTCTGTGCTTGTCTCAGAATCTGCACTAAACCCGACAACCTTGGAGATTAATACAGTAACAGTCCTTTGTTTTTTTGTCTTTGAAGTTAATAGTTACCCAAATGAGATGTGCCAGGTTTTCTGGTCTGCCACATAGAAATCTGTAACTACCCTTTTTTAATTCAATGTGCTGTGAGTAATGGAAGAAAAAGTGTGGTGATGATTGATCTGTATGTTTTCAAAGCAAGGGAGAGGAGAGCTTTAGTCATTAATGCCTCGTTTGTCAAAATGATTACTTTCAGTTGGACATTTTCTATGCGAATCACAGGTAAGGTAAACAACTAAAAATGTTTAAAATGATGGCAACAGGTAATGTCAATGAGCTTACTTCCATAACAAAATTCTTAACCTACATTTACCCTCCAATATGGAAATAGGAATCCACTTCATTTCACTAATTACTAAATAAAATAAGTTTTCCAAAGCTGTTTCTGTATGTGGCATTCTTATTTCAGTTTTTTTTTTTAAAAAAAAAAACTTTAATGTGATTCACAGATATGGAATAGGTAGGTGGTTTTTATTAATATATATGAATGAGTCTAATTCTGGCCTATTTTTGCTTTGAATTAGCACAGTTATAACTTCAAGCTATCTGTTATCTGTATTAGCCTGTATTTTTAAAAATCACTTCTGATACATTTTCCTAATATGTACATGTGCCTATGATCTGTGTTGTAAAATAAATAAATAAATAGAGAAATATAGCATACAAAGGATAACTGGATTACACTCTACATCTGGGATGTAAAAATCAGGGTAATCTTAAATTGCAGACCAGTTTTTGATTAGATTCATTTTTCATTCTGTCATCTTCACAAAAAACAAAATATGCAACAAAATAGGAAGATGCCTTATACTGGATTAAAGAATTGCTTCATCTTGTCCAGTAATATCCCTTTCAATAGGCAGATCCTATCTAGGCATTTCAATGGAATGTGAAACTTCTGTGAAAGATTGACTTCTATGAAATTCACAGTAATCAAAAAACCGCCATTCAGTTTGAAATGGACTTAAAATGTGATACTGTTGTGGCATGATCTGAAAATCCATGGCTTAATTGTGATTGCAGACTTAATCGTAAATTAAATCTAATTTACGGAAATAATACAATCAGTTTGTTACAGTACTTGTGAATACAGCTGGTTGTTCGGTTGTTGTTCACACCTTTTTAATGCTGCGAAAATATTTCTGTAATTTACTTTATAGTCAACATTTCCACCATCACCTGTCCCTTTTACCAGTTTTATGCATGCAGGGATTCTTGTATTCTCATTATTTTTCCTTTTCTTTTGGTCTTTTGCTGAATTAAGTCAATTGAACAACATTGGACCAAGCTTTCTATTCTGAAACAGAGTAATTTTCCATAATTTATACAGAAGAGGCATTTTCATTCTTTTGTCTGTTTACTGAAGTCATCTGGAAGTGCACTTGGCACAAAAAAAAATACGTACAACTAATGTCATATGTGGATCATAATAGACTATCATCAATAACATGTACCTTTGTGGCAGCAATTTAAATAAAACAATTCATAGAAGAAAATGTGAATTTAAATATCCAGTGATGGCTTATTTTCTAGAGAAATGAGATCATACTTGTTGTAAATGTGAGACAATTGAGAGCCCATTATTTAATTGTAAATATCAGCAGGGACTCTCTTCTCAGTTTATTCTATTTTGAACAATGGAAATGTATCATGCAAAATAGACCACCTTTTCAATTTGGTGTAGTAGAGTACAATATGACAAGCTGACTCTTCCAGGAATGGAAAACACTATAATTTGGCAGCATCACTACAATTCCAGTGTTGGAAATTACATTAACCATGAATGGTCTCTTTGATCAAATGGATTCCCCCCCCCCAAAAAAAATGAGGTGGTGGGGAGAGGCAAGTACAGCAACATAGGCAGTTCCTCTGTTCAGTACCTGCAGGGATTAAAAAAAGGAGTGGACAGCAGTTGATGAGAAGGAAATCTTGATGTCACATTGGAGACAACTGGGCCCAATGATAGGATGTTGCATAAGGCAGTTTCTCTCTTCTAGTACAGTGCTATATTAAGCCCAAAGATTCATATTAAGACAATGTTCAAATATTGCAAAAAAGATGGGACTCAGCAGGCAAAGAGATCACCCAAAGGAAGAGCTAAACTAGGGGTAACCTTCAAAGGCATCGATAGTATGCAGCAGGGATTCTGCAGTCATTTGAACCTCTAGCCTCTTCCTTTGATTTTCAGTTCTTATCAAGAAACCTAAATGAACAACATTCTCCCCACCCCTAAGTATTTGAGGAAAGAAAGTCATTTTTCTATCAAGAAATTATAGATCCACTTCTTGATTATTTTTAGAACCCTTTTGGGTGCGTTTATTATGCATCCTGTTTTCATTCTTCCTCCAAACCACAGCCCACTAATGGGACTTGCAACAATAATGTCACTCATATCAGGTCTAAGGTATCAGACATTGGCAAGGAATTGATTCCTTCCTCCTACATACTTTTCTGTTCAGGGATGTGTTGCATCCTCTCATGAAAATCTCAGAGCTGTTTGACTGCATCAATTGACTAGGAAGAGGGAAACCTTTGTTTGGAATAACTGTTTCAATATTCTGTGGCTAAGTTTATTTTTTTCCTCTATTTTGTATAGATTTATTTGGAACACCAGCTAAAACTTTTCCTGGAGCAGGTAACTGGACTACTGCAATGCTCTCTACATGGGGCTCCCCTTGAAAAGCACCCGGAGGCTCCAACTGGTCCAGAATGCGGCCGTGCAGGTGGTTATGGGCGCAACTCGTTGTGCCCACGTGACACCCCTCCTGCGCGAGCTGCATTGGCTCCCAGTGGTCTTCTGGGTGCGATTCAAGGTGTTGGTTACCACCTTTAAAGTGCTCCATGGCATTGGACCTGGATACCTTCGAGACCGTCTTCTGCCACCAGTAGCCTTCCACCGGCCAGTTCGCTCCCACAGAGAGGGTCTCCTCAGGGTGTCATCGGCCAAATTATGTCGGCTGGCGACACCCAGGGGGAGGGCCTTCTCTGTGGAAGCCCCTGCCCTTTGGAATGATCTGCCCCCAGAAATTCGTAAAATCTCTGATCTCCGTGTGTTTCGCTGTGCCCTCAAAACCATTGTTCCGCCAGGCTGGGCTATCAATGAAAAGATTTTTAATTGGTTTTAAATAGGATTTTAAATTTGGGGTTTTACAAATTGGGCCTATTATTTAATAATTTTAATAATTTTTAAATTTTGTCTGTCTTTGTGTTTTTAATTAGGCTGTACACCACCCTGAGTCCTTCGGGAGAAGGGCGGTATAGAAATAAAATTAATAAATAAAATAAATAAATAAAACCTGTATCACAGCTATTTATGTATTTGGACTTCTGCAATACACTCGATATAGGGCTGGAAGACTACCTGGACGCTATAGCTGGATGGAAGGAGTGTTAGTTGCTATCTGTAAAAGTCAACTTTTTGTACAATAATTGTCATCTCGTATATTATTTGGTTTTTCTTTGGGTTTTTTTTTTTTTTGCAAAGGAAAATGTGTGGGCTAGCATTTCCCTGTTTAATTGCAGTGATTGACACCTACCCTGGAATCTGTCCAACATGTGTTCTGACTCTAACCTTAGCTCTAACCTGAAGTGTTCTTGTTTGTCCTAGATGTGCAGGGTGAGATAGGAGGGAAAATGAGCACCTCAGAACATTCAGAGGTGAGCCCATTTAAGTCACGAGAAGAATGCTCAGAGCAGGCCACCAGGGGTGCGATTCTACTGGTTTAACAGCCAGTTCGGTAAGCTGTGCACGCGTGCACAGTTTGGGGGAAACTCACCTTCCGCATTGCTGCCGGCAAGGAAAGCAGCTGAGGCACAGCAATCCACTCTGCCGTGCCAATCAGCTGGGCTTCTGAAATAAAAATATAGGTGAGTATAACGCAGGGGCGGGCGGGCGGGCGGGCGGGCCCACTTCAAAATTGGAGCAAACTGGTTCACTCATGACTGATAGTCAGAGCTCACGGTTCGCCCGAACCAGTCCAAACCAGTAGAATCCCACCACTGCAGCCCACATCCATGTCACAAGCATTGCCGGAACTTGTATCATACCAATACTCATCAGATCACAAGCGGAAGCTATTAAAGTGCTCCAAATTCCACAGCCATTATCTGAAAGGTCAGCCACCATTTACATTAGATTCTAGGTATTTCCTTCATTCTAGATCAGGGATGACAAACTGGCGGCCTGCAGTCTGGATGTGTCATGTGCAGCCACGCCAACCCCAGCTCCATGAAGGGAAAAAACAGTCTAGTCTAGTCTAGTCTATCATCATAAATATGAGTCAGTTGGCAAGCATCTGAATTTTGATCACGTGACCATGGGAATGCTACAATGGCCATAAGCATGAAAAATGGTCATAAGTCAATTTTTTCAGAACTGTTGTAACTTTGAATGGACACAAAATAAATGTTCTGCCCCAGCTACGGACCCCAAAGAACGCAGCACACACAAATTCTATACAAAGCTTATTTTACCCAAATAACTCAGTCTTTATCAACCAAAGGCTGTTAATAAACTGTCTTAACAGCCTACAAGAATTCTAAGATAAGGTAATCATAGTCTTACTAGAGTTGGCAGAAAGCCCAGAAGTAATTTTGCAGAGAATCCAAACACGAAGGAGAGTGAACTAAAGTTGTTCCCTACAGCTTGCTGCGAGTGGTATTCTTCCTTAAATAGGCTAAGGGAGTGGCCAATTAGCCCCAAGCCTTACTTTCGAGGAGACCTCCTACTGAGGAGCCACTCCTGCCTTTTGGCAGCTCTGCGCGCCCGTGCATTGAGAAGAGGCTCCTCCTCTTCGTCCTCTTCACTTAAAGGAGCTTCTGAAGGCCCTGGTTGAATCCCTGCCTCTGGCACCACATCTTCTCTAGCCTCCTCACTGTCTGACTCGAGCGCCAGCTGCACAGGCTGCTGGCGCAGCACCACATCAGCCTCCTCATTGTCAGAATCAGCTACAATCTGCATAGGCCACTGACGGGCCACAACACTAAACTGTTGTAAGTGTTTTGTTAAATGACTACCTGTAAAATCCCTCAAATGAACAAGTCAAGGAATTTGTTTGAAGTTTTGAAAGACCGGAAATTCCAATGCTTTTCTTAAAGAAAACTCATTAGAAAAATGTCATTTAACAAAAAAAAAAAAAAAACAGCAAGGTTTTCATCGACCCAAATCTGAATTCAGAATATTTGAATAGCTGAGGATCCAGCTTTAGATTTAGGATCTAATGACCCAGTCAAAGCTGAGAATGTCTTCATAAGAACTGTGGAAAATGTACATGTTTTTATCAATATGAAAACATTGATAAATATGTTTTTAGGCAAGGCAAAGAAAAAGGTACTGATCTTTAGAATCCTGGAAGAGTTTACTGCAATAATCTACTGCAAAACTCTTCCAGTATCAACTAATCTTGCTACTGGAAGAGTTTACTGCAATAATCAAAATTGATCAAGTTACTTAATTTAACATCAAAGTTCAAAGGGAAACGGGAGAAAAGCTATTAAGGCCTGACAGATACTGAGAATGGCTAAAATGATTATAGCTATGTTTGGCAATAAGGAGGGGATCTGTGTGTTTCTACAAATCAGAGGAATATGTATGTGTACACACACACACACACACACACACACACACACACACAGCTAAATTCATGATAAATGGATGGGAGGGAGGGAGAGAGGAAGGAGATGAGATGAGGGAGGAAAAATGATCACACATTTTGCAAAGTATTGGTTTGCACTCTATGGCCAGCTCCCAATTTGCATAGACCCTTTAGGGATGCCTCTCCTCTTCATGTTATGCATGAATTAGCATCTCCCTTTCATCCAGCAGAAGCCTGATTAAACTGAAAGGTTTCTCCCTTCTGCTCTATTAAAATCTGATTTTGGCAGCTAGGCGGAACATCCTAGGAACAGCAGAGAGCAAGAGAATCAGATGATGACACTGGAACTGATAGAGGAGGTGGGTGGATGGGTAACACAAGAGCTTCTACTCCTTTTTGAGTCAACTATATTCAACTATGCCCATTTCATCAACCATTACAGTCTGATTTAAAATGAATAAAAATGCATTTATTTTATATGATTTCTCCAAGCTACACAATTTGCATGGAACTTGCTCCAATAGGTATTTTCATATATAACACCGATTTTATTCAACTTTTAAAAACACATTCACCCAGGAAATGTGGATTAGACTCATCTACTTTAAAATATGCATTCCAAACGGGACTTTGTTATCAAAGAAGAGGGGCAGCAATTAGAATCTATACACATTTCTTTGTTCCACAAGAACTGAGCATCACTGTTATCTTGAGGTCCAGATAGACCTTTGCATTACAACGGCCCAGAAAACAGCCCAAACAATGGTCTGAAAATGGCCCAAAAAACGGCCTGAAAAACAGCCTGTGTTTTGGCTGTTTTGGGCCATTTTTTTGGCCATTTTCAAGCCATTTTTGGGGCCGTTTTTCAGGCTATTTTCCGACGCTCTGGCACCTGTGAAGACCAGCTGGCTGGCACGCATGTCTGCGTAGGAAACCAAAAGAGCAGCTGGCAATGGAGTGTTTTGGGCCAAAAACGGCCCAAAAAAACGTCCTGAAAATGCCCCCCAAAATGGCCTGAAAACGGCTCATAAAACAGCCCAAAAAATGGCCAAAAATGGCCAAAAATCAGGCATGCCAGCTGATCTTTGGGGTTCTGGTGCTCTGGTGCATGTGAAGACCGGATGGTCAGTGCACATGCACATGCCGGAAACCCGAAGACCCAAAGGTCTTTGGGTTTTCGGCGCTCCCGCACATGCACATGCACGTGCATGCACGTGTATTCCGGTTTGGGCACCTGGTGCCAAAAAGGTTCTCCATCACTATTTATTTATTTATTGGTTTGATTTATATGCCGCCCTTTTCCGGAGACTCAGGGCTGCTTACAATGCATTAAGCAATAGCCTTCATACTTTTGTATATACAGTACCTGCTTATTAGGGCTTTCGACCCCTCCTAAACGGTGTTCCTTTTTATACAAAGTCATCTTATTGCCCCACAATCCGGGTCCTCATTTTACCTACCTCGGAAGGATGGAAGGCTGAGTCAACCTTGAGCCTGGTGAGATTTGAACTTGCAGTAATTGCAGGCAGCTGGTGCTATTTAACAGCACTTTAGTCTGCTGCGCCACCAAGGCTCTTTACACCATTTCTGACAAATGGCAGTCCAATCTCTTCTTGAAAGGCTCCAGTGATGAAGCTCCCACAACTTCTGAAAGCAAGCTGTTCCATTGGTTGATTGTTCTCACTGTCAGAAAATTTCTTCTTATTTCCAGGTTGAATCTCTCCTTGATCAGTTTCCATCCATTATTTTTTGTCTGGCCTTGGAGTGCTTTGGATGTGTATATGTAAGTGTATTTGTGTGCAAATTTATACCTCTGTATCTAGAATCACACTCTAAGAAAAACAAGGGCCAAACAGATATATTAATTCAATTAATAACTATTGATTTATTGAACATTACTTCTATATACCAACTATTCTGTCTTGCACATGAACCATACCAAACATATAACTAACTGCACAGAGATGCAAACATACACATATTGCTTTCCATCCTTCCAGAAGAAACAGGATACAGGCAGGGAAATGGGATAGCTGTGTTAGGAAAGGAGAGGTCAATAGTGCTTGCAACCCTACCAGATGGGCCAGACCAAGAATCAACTTCTTAGAAAGACAAACATTATTTTTATTGAGAATGGCTACAATAAAAAGTTAAATCAAAATTTATTATGTCCAGAGAACTATATAATTAAAACACATAATCGTATAATTGTTAATACAAAAGCATCAGGGAAGTCATTTTCAGCTATTGACATTGCCGTCCATTTGTACTTGTTTGTTTTCATCCATGTATTCTGTTCTTCTCAATGAATGTTAGATGATTTTACTCCCCAATTCAAAGGCAATACTGGGAATGACGTGTTTATAAATATGGCAAGCAGGATGGTGAAAGCAATACAAAACCAGAACATGAGAAGATGCCCTGTGTGCTATGCAAACCTAATTTTACATTTTGTTTCTCATCCCACCAGGCTACAACTACTGGATACAATAGGCTTTAGAAATAATTGCAGATGAGTGTTGTGGAGCATAAAGCCATTCTGTGTGCAGAGTGCCATTTTACACTAAGACTTATTTTAAATGAGACTCTTTTAATGAGGGCACGGTATCTACAATCTAGCCACAAGCAGGGGGAAAGTGATGGGGTGGCATAACTTACTCTATAGCCAAGGGCAGCTGTAACATTCCACACGTACATTACCAAACATACGACTTTGTTCAAGTAATTACACTGCCATTCAATAAAAATGAATAATTACTTCAGCATTAAATGTCATTTATATGCTTTTCTGTGTCGCACATCTAAATAAATTGGATTCATAAATATGACTCCTTGAAATAATGCTTCCCTCTTCCCCCACCTCTCCGGTTTTCATCAGAACCATTTTTAGAATCTAATATCGTTCACTGGCTGACACCTTAAGGGGATGCATTTTATAACCTGCACTTTCTGTGGGCTAGAATTAAAGGGCAGAGTTTTTAAAGGATGTCACACAAATAAGCAAAACACCTAACAATTTGGTTTTAGGATTTAGGGCTGATTGTGAGGTCTAGTGACATTGCAAAGATAAAACTGAGCAATAATGTTGATTTTTTATTAAGAATCATTTTCAGGTTTTTATTTAAAATTATAATGTTGTAGGTAGGACTGAGGAGAAAGCAAGTATTTTCAAAGGCTCTTGTCCTCCATATACAATGCTGAATTTCTGTATGAAATGCAGAGTTAGTCTTTTGATTATACAAAGTATATATTTTACAGATGATGGGGAAAGAAATTCCTCTTTACACTTGGAGCGAGATGATGAGGTGCTCCCATATTAATTATTTTAACAGATAGTGGTCCTCTAAGAATAAAATCCTTCCTTCCTTCCTTCCTTCCTTCCTTCCTTCCTTCCTTCCTTCCTTCCTTCCTTCCTTCCTTCCTTCCCTTTGAGTCAGCATTGATTTCTGGCAACTGTCTGAACAAGTCCCTGTAGTTTTCTCAATAAGATTTTGGAACTGGTTTGCCCTTGTCTGCTTCCCAGGTTTGAAAAAGAATGATGGCCCAAGGTCACCCACCCCTCAAGCTACCTCAGGAGGGATTAGAATTTATGGTCTCCCATACATTTCTAGATTGTTACCTTAACGACTACACTGAACTGGCTCTCTTTGACAGAGATGTAGTGAATACTTATTTGACTTCAAGTCATACCATTCTGCTATATTTTCTGTTTGTGACTAGAAATCCCCTTGTGATCCTGGCTGTTGGTTGTTTACTACTCTCTCTATATATGGGGAGCAAGTATGAAGATTCCAATATTCACAGACATATTGATGCCCACAATCAATATGTTATACTCAGGGGTGGGTTCTAAAATTTTTACTACTGGTTCTGTGGGCGTGGCTTATTTTGTGGGCATGGCTTGGTGGTGGGGTAATGTGACTGGGTGGGCGTGGCCAACTTTTTTTTTTTTTTACTTTTAAAACCATTTTTTCTAGAACCTTAAGAGGTTGCAGAAAAAATGCTTTTAGAAGCCTCTGGTGATCAGGCAACTCAGCTGGGATTGCCAGAGGCTTTTAAAGGCATTTTTTTTTTCTACAACCTCTTCGGCTGAAGAGGTTGTAGAAAAAAATGCTTTTACTAAAAGAAAAAATGCTTTTACTGTTTTACCTTTTTTACTAAAAGTAAAAAAAAAAGCCTCTGATAAAGTGGGCGATGTAAGCGAGTGGGGACCGGGCCGGGGACCGGTTCTGAGGTGTGGCCAGCCAATGTTATTACCGGTTCTCTGAACTACTACAAATTTTTACTACCGGTTCTTGCAAACTGGTGCGAACCGGGAGCAACCTACCACTGGTTATACTAGAGATTTCAGGATCAAAATAATGTATTATTTCAGTTGCATATTTAATTGGAAGTTGCTATGCTACAGAGAAACAGAATTGTTTCTCCGATATAAAAAGCATCAAATAAGATTTCCTGCATTCTTAAAACACATTGGAGTTCATAATCCTCAAATTTGTGTTGGGCGAAATGGAAGATAAAATGCAGAATTTACTTCTACTTTGCCCAACCAAGTTAATTTAATCCAAGTATACAACCACATCAGGGGTGCTATTCAGCAGATTCTGACAGGTTCTGGAGAATCAGTAGTGGAAATTTTGAGTAGTTTGGAGAACCAGCAAATACCACCTCTGGCTGGTCCCAGAGTGGGGTGGGAATGGAGATTTTGCAATATCCTTTCCCTGCCATGCCCTCCAAACCATGCCCACCAAGCCATACCACACCTACCAAGCCACGCCCACAGAACTGGTAGTAAAAAAAATTGAATTCCATCCTATACCTCTGTTGGGGCTTTTTACAATGTGCACACATATTCAAGATATTTTTCCCCTTCTTGGGGCATAGAACGCACACAGGTACCTATAGGATATATACAGCTTGTTGGTTTGTGTGCTGGATGTTGATATATTCACTTTGTAAGCAGTATATTTCCTTTCTTCTCTAGTAGCCTAAATAGTCACTGGGCTATATAGCAGTAGTTTTCAAGTATTCACTGTTGCAAAGATGTTTAATAATTTTAAAGAGTTTTATCATTCCCTTCTGAATGAGTTATATTTGCCTTTTTCTTCCCTAGGTTCCAAATAGCCTTTAACATAAGTCCCTCCCTGCTTCCTTTAGTATACTTAAATATTTCAGATTTCCCCACCAGTCTTTTCTCCCTTCATATAGAAATGATGGGACATTGACGATGCTAATGGGCTAATTCATAGTAAACTAGAGCAGTATGATGTATTTATTTTGTTGCCGTTTTTGGAAAATGTATATTTTTATTGTGCCTGCCATTTTCTGAATACATGGCTTGGAAATCATTTATAAAAATAAAAAGTATAGAAAACAAAGAGCAATTGTGTAATTTTGGAGTGGGAGGAAAGTAAGTAGTTGTTATTAAATGCAATCAATCATAATGAATTAAATTGCTTCCAATCCGTCAGAATCTCAAAGTCCCCTTCTTAAAATGTCAGACATAGTAGGTAGAATCACCTGTAACAAAAGACTTTATGAACACGAGTAGTAGAGAGAGTGGAATGTGAGTGGTATGAATGATGTTTTCCTTTCCTTCTACAGAATTCAAGGTTATTCAGAACATTCAGGTGATGCTGTAATAATGCTGCAATGATGTTGCATCATTCTATTATCTAGGATATAGTTTAATGGACAAAAGCAACTGCATCCTCTTTTAGAAGAGGACATTGGCTCAGCCTGTCAGTTCTGCTCCATAAAAATGAGAAATTGCATCATTTCTGGGCTGAAACCATGAAGCAATGTGAATATTGGCAATGCCTGGAATTTACCCTGGGACTGAGCAGCTGATCACTATGCTTATGGGATTCTGGGAATAGACAGTGAGATGTTAGAATGCAGCGGAGTGGGAAATGAATGGCCCATTTCAGTACACAAATCATATGCACACTTCCAAGCTTTGCAATAATTCTTCATGCTAGATTGAGGCATAGCAGCCATCCTGAAGATTACATTTTATCTACCTTCTCCTAATTATAGAAACAATTAATGTATCACTTTGGTGTGACTTCACTGGATAATTCATGATGACATCTCTTGCTTTTAGAACAAGCTGCTTTCTTTTATTCTTATTCACTCTCTTACATTTTTGCCCAGTGCATAGCAGAAGTGTCAAATTTAATTTTTATAACTTCAACTACTTGTAGAGGATTAGTTTCCAGTACTTTAGCAATTATTTGATTATTATTATTTTTTGTCACCAGAGAGGCCAGCTCTCTCTAAAATACATCCAGAATAAAGCATATGCATTTTAGATAAACCACTTTTCAAATTTCATAGTCTGTCACCAAGCTTTGGAGGTCTGAGAAGTGTTGGTTACAGCAACCTTCATACTATATTATAATATACAGAACATATTAAAATGCTATCTAGATGTTGATCATGGGAGAAAAAGTTGCAAGTAGTTAATAATCAAAAGCACAGATTTTGGAGGGCCAGTAAAGTATATGCTCTCCTAGACTATGAGCATTAATTGGTTCTGAGGTGACATTTCTCATAATATGTTATTTTGAGAAAATGTCTGTTTTTTAATTTTTCTCTTCTAACTTATCTCTGTCTTATGGGAGGGCAGAAATAATGTATCTAAACTATATTAAGCTTGAGACATTTGTAAGTTAGAAATGAGAGAATTTTTTAAAGTGGGGGGGACATACTAACACCAGCATCAGAGATGACTGTTCCCGCCATGAGAAATAATATAGAACTTTTCCTTATCCTGGAAAAAATGTAGCAGAATAGTTGCTTTCTAATTTCTATCTTCATAAATAAGATTTAGAAGTCCAAGGAGCCCTGTGGATGCAACTGGGGTGGGTTCCACTTACCTTTACTACCGGTTCGCAATGGGAGCATGCATGCTTCTGCGCATATGCAAAAGCTTCTGCGCATGCGCAGATCATCCATGATGACATAGTGGCGGGTGAGCAGAGCCTCCCTCCAGTTTTACTACCGGTTCTATAGAACTGGACTGGACTGGGAGCAACCCACCACTGAACTGTAGTAATTATTCTGCAGGATCATCTCTACTGACTATAAGATGATTGCATCTAATTCAGGCCTGTCAAGCTGGCAGCCCTCAGGCCGGAATAATCATGTGCAGGCCACGCCCACCCCAGCTCTGCAAAGGCAAAAAACATCACAATATCTCATGTGACACGATCAAATTTGACATCCGTGATCTAATTTAAACAAACTGAGTTAAGAGGAACAATGCAATTTTATACCAATTTAATCCAAAGTAAATTCCATAGAGTTCAGTAGGCCTTATTGCCTGGGAAACATATGCAGAACAGAAGCAGTCAGACTGAAATCAGTTCTGCATTGATTTATTTCTATGGGATTTAATCTCAAAATCATTTGTCTTTTACAAGATGGGTGTTTAAAGTATAGGATGAGAATACATGAAATCCACAAAAATTGTACGCCTTGATTCTCCTACTTTAGCTAAACCCATTCCCTTAAATCCTATTCAATTCAAATGTTTTTTTTTTAAAAAAAGAGATTTGGTTCTGATGATAGTTTGTTTTAAAAAAGAGGTCAGTAAAAGTTTAACGGCAAATGAGCATTTAATTTGGGGGATGAAAAGAAACAAACATATAAAAAAAACCTCACATTTCTTTATGGCTCCCAATTATGAAAAGAAATAGCCAACCAGAGAGGCAGGAACATATTATCCACCAGAAGGAAAAGCTAGCATTCCCACCTCTGCAGATGTTTTCACTGGGGTTTCTGGCACCCTGAGGAAAAGTTCCCTCTATACAATTAGAAGAGATATTTTGCAAAATCATCATTAAGTAGCAATAAAGTCAGGGAAAAGGTGTTTAATCAAACAAATCGCTCACAGGAGAGAGAAAGAGAGAGAGAGGGAACTATCAGCAAATCCGTGCCAAGCAAGTCAAACATTTTTTAAGCTCTCTAAAAGAGCTGGCTATTCTCATAGCTCTTCCAACAAAACCAAGGTTTTGATGGCCAGACATAAATGTAAGGTTTGTGTCTGTTTCTTCCATTATAGCAACCCTATGAGATAAATGAGAATGAGAAAGAATAACTTGGTCCATGACAGCATTGAGCTTCCATACCTCAGAATGGACATGAATCTTGATCTTCTAGTGCCAGCCTGACATTTTACTACCATAGGACACAAGCTCTCATTGTGAATTTGCTTAAGGATCATATTTGGCTTTTTGTTAAAGGTGGAACTTAGCCATTGAGGGAAATCTCTCCATTCATTTATAGAATTGTGTACAGAATCCTAACCTTTTGCAACAGCACTCCTAGACAGAGCTGGGTAAATAGCATAGGTCAGGGGTCACCAACCCATGGCTCTGGAGTTGCATGTGGCTCTTTCATCCCTTTGCTGTGGTTCCCTGTTGCTGGTTGGCTCCACAAATGATAGGGCTTAGGTTAGGATAGGCAGAGGAAAAAAGACACCGTGCTAGGAGGAGACTCTATGGTGGGGGAAATGGACTTCTGGCCAGCAGAGGAAAAAGGACGCTACACTAGGAGGAATCTCTATGGTGGGGTAACTGGACTTCTGGTCGGCTCCAGAATAGAACGGGGGCTTCCGGTTAGAGCCACCTTTGTGGCTCTTTGAGTGTTTAAGGTTGCCGACCCCTGGCATAGGACTACAACTAGGAGTCTGCTGTTACTCAAGTGCTAACCACAAGGATGAGAACAATTAGCAATTTGGTAACACTTTTAGCAAGGATAAAACACAGAAATCTCATCAGAGAAATTAAAATCTATAATGGAGAATGTTAAATGGAATGGTCCTGTTTTCCTCTTTGTCTCAGTGCAAAGAAGCAAGTCAACAGCAGGAAAAGAACATTAAACTAAATAATAGTAACTGTTCATAAAAAAGAAAAAAGGGAACCCAGCAGAGCCTTTCAACTCATTTCATGTCCCTTTTAAATTCTTCCCTCTGTTATTGTTTTTAAGGACATGGCATGGTGGAAATAAAATAAATGTACATGTGTCCCAGCCCAGAAGTCCTTCATAATCAAAGAAACCCACCGTTTGTGGGTCCAGAGTAACATCCCTTGTTTATGAATGGCAGGCAACTAAGGAGCACATTATCCAGATGGCACAGTGAATATTCCCTCCAGGAATACATGAAAACAAGATTATGTTGAGCTTCACTTAGTTTTGCATAGATGGATAGAATGATATTAATGGGTATTCTATTTTATCTGTCACGCTTACTGACTTGCATGGATTGTCACTGTTGTTTGTTTTAGGAGGCTTTGTAGAGGCCTTTCTAATTATGGGAACACTGTAGATAATGGGACATAAAATAAGCCCACCGTGAATTTTAATGAGCATGAAATGATGTGATCAGTCAAAATGGACTCTGTCACAGGATACAAGTCTACTAGCATCCATCATTCCGTGCTCACAAATTCACACAAACTAGTGCATACTTGGAATTACATATTATTATATATCCAGATGTTGCTGTTAAAAAAAAAACACATTAGGGTGTTTGAGAGAATGCCAGGAAAAACTATATATCGAAAGAAGTTGCATTTAAAATGAATGTAGATTTTCCAGCTTGTTTAAAACAAAAAAAATCACTAAAAATGTAATTGCAGAGAATAATTCATGAAAACTTCAACACTGACATATAGGCTGAACCAAAAAACTTCTAGGAGGTAAATAACCGTTAAAGTTGCTTTAATAGCCCTGAACCCAATGCCATACTGCTGTTAAGTCTGATCAGCTAAAACATTATCTCTGCAGCCTTAATCACCCCCAAATATTTGAGACAGAAACATCTTCAAACACCCTGATGTGCTCTGGGTTTTTCTATTTATTTGTGGATGTTCATTTTGCTCTCTTAACTGGCCAGCATGAGATCAATCACTCTATTGCTGAACAAGCACAAAGTATGAAATCTAATGGCCCCTTATCTGTCTATGTGGTCACTAAGAGTTGACACCAGCTTGATAGCATATAATCAAATAGTCCCAGTGTATTAATTATTTTCCTTTTTGATACATTAATTTCAAGAACATCTTTAGTAGAGTTTTGGGGCCCTGATTGTACACTTCAATATAAAGCATCAGGAACAGAAGCAAATGGCAAGCTCTAGAGTAAGGGTGTCAAACTGGCGGCCCGTGGGCTGGATGCGTCACACGGAGGCCAGGTCCACTCCAGCTCCAAGAATGGGAAAAACACTGTGAAATGTCATGTGATGGCTATATGACACAGAGAGTTTGACACCCATGCTCTAGAGGGAAGTGTGTGTGGTATCTGGAAATAGGTATCAGTATTTGGCCTAAGTAAGCAATAGTCACATCCAGAATTCAGATCTGGAGAACCCCAAGTCTTTAAGAACCCTGATCTCCTGCCTTTCAGCAGTTGACAGACTTTGTTGTGGCATTTTATCCCTCTTTTTCACACCTGTCTACAAGGTCTAATATATTGCAGAAAACTGTGCTTTACATTCTTCAACTGGAAATAATTAAGTAAATGGGGTGTTAAATACATATGAGGAACCTGCTGAAGTTAATTGATTTCTCTCCCTTCTTTAGTGGTTAATTTTGTGAGGATACCTACTGA